>NC_040905.2:148632392-149906195 GCF_004126475.2 Phyllostomus discolor | reverse complement strand
CTCCACAATCTCATCCATTCCACATTATTGTAAAGTATCCACTTTTCATTGCCTGTCACAATTTGCTTTAAAAATGGAACATTTTCATTACATGTCAGTAGAGAATCACATACAGAAATATGGTCAAGATTTTTTTCACTTAATTTATGAGGAACCAAAACATCAAAGTTATGAACATAACCAAACTGGTACAAATTATTTTCAAGTCTTGATTTGGACATTTTGTGTATGTTGGCTATCTCCTGTGTGGTATAACATTGATGGTTCTCAATTGATGTCTCAATTTAATTACTCAACTTCAACTGGTCTACTCAATGCCAGAGCATCATCTAGTGAGAAATCTCCAGCACAAAACTTCACAAACCACTTTTGACATGTTCCATCAGTCACAGTACCTTTTCCATATACTGTAAAATTAGTATTTTTGCGTTTCAGTTGTATTTTTACCTTTCTTGAAATAATACAGCATAACATCCTGAAACTGTTGCTGATTTTCTTCCATCTTCAATATTATAATGTCTACAAAAAATTCCCCAATTTGATGTTTTTTTTTTAAATGCACGCTGATATCACAGCTGTCACAATACAATCTAACAAAATTGTTTCAAATGATGTTAAAGACAACTAAACGCCACTAGAGCCATCTTACAGAGAAAAACCAAACAAACTTTCTGGCCAATCCAGTATTAACTAATAATCCTAGAAGATAAGTAATACGGCCCCCTTTTCAGATGACAAACTGACATATAAAAACAGAGGAATAAAGTCAGGATTGCAGAAAGAGGATTCTAGTTTCAAACTATGTACTCTAATCCACTACACTATGTCACGTATGCACTTGGAATTTCAAAATTGAAAAACATATCACATTCTGCTGACACTGATGTCTAAGTGGTACACTATTAAAGGCCTCTGGGTTGCAGAATTCATTACCTTGTGTACCATCAACTGGTAGGCTCCAACCTATCTTGAAACTTTTCAGACTCAGAAACTGATATTTTTCAGCAATCACACCAAGAACAGAGCCTTGTCTTGCAAGTCGACTCACAATTACTTGGCCCATGAGACTAATGTTTCAAATTAAATGCCAGCTTATTAACTTACAGCTAATAATAGAACTGTCTGTCACATGGACCAGAGTATTCATGTCAGCATGACCAGGACATTAATCTCTTAGCAGTCATGAAAAGCCAGATCACTCTTGGCAAGATGCTTGGTCCATATGGCATCCTAATGAGGGGTGTATCTGGGATGAGCAGAATGTTCATTGGCATCATTTTGGTTAGTGTGAGACATCTTTACACCATGGGAGCAAAAGCCTTGCCAGTAGGACCTGGAGGACTTCAACTTTATTGGTCCTTTACCTGGGACACTTTTGGGCTGGGTACTGACAACCATGTACTGTCATTCTTCTCTTTTCTATGATTGTTTGCCTTGCTACATTTCATGGTTAAGGCATATTAATACAGTCAATCTGGTCATGGTCAAATATCTCAGCATAGGACCTTTCTATCTCCTTAAGATAGTTTTTTCTGCAATTGTTTTTTTTTTAGATAACATATTCATTTTGATAACATTCTCAAGACCTAGCACAAAATCTATCTAACAAAATTTGAATTTCTTTCACTGAATATAATTGAGTGATTTTCTTGACAGCAAAAACTAAGTCATATTCATTCCCAGAAGTAAATGCATTGCGCAGCACAAAGAGACCTCAATGAACATTTCTTGAATAAACAAGTGAATTAGGAGGCAGTAAAGCATCATGGTTATGAGTGTAAGCATTGAGCTCAGATGATCTGGTTTCAAATCTTAGCTCTATTACTTAATAGTTGTGTGATTTTGACAATTTACTTAACCTCCCTAAGCCTCAGTTTTCTTATTTGTAAAATGGCCATAATGATAGTACCCTGTCTCTTAGGGTTGCTGAGATGAGTAAATAAGTAAATACAATACAACAAACCTAGAGATGTACCTTAAACTCCATAAATATTAGGTATTAGTATAATCATTCTCTCAGAATATTGTGTTGTATTTTACTTGTTTTTTCAAGTGTGATTTATTTCTTTATTTTTTATTGAATGTATTGAGGTGACATTGGTTAATAAAATAATATAAGTTTCAGGTATACAATCCTATAATACATCATCTGTGTATTATATTGTGTGTTCACCACCCGAAGTCAAGTCTCCTTCCATCATCATTTATGCCCCCCATACCCTGTTCTACCTCCCCCTACTGCCCTTTCCCTCTGGTAATCACCATACTGTTATCAGTGTCTATGAGGTTTTTATTTTTCTTAACCGTTCATCTTTATCACCCAACACCCCAACCCCCGTCCCCTCTGACAGCTGTCAGTCTGGTCTCCATGTCCATGAGTCTGTTTCTATTTTGCTTGTTAGCTTACTTTGTTCATTAGATTCCACATGCAAGTGAGATCATATGGTACTTGTCTTTCTCTGACCAGCTAATTTCACTTAGTATAATGTTCTCCATGTCCATCTATGCTGTCGCAAAGGGTGACTTCCTTCTTTTTTATGGCCAAATAGTATTCCACTATATAAATGTACCACAGCTTTTTATCCACTTATCTAGTGATGGACACTTGAGCTGCTTCCATAGCTTGGCTATTGTAAATAATGCTGCAGTGGGCATAGGGGTGCTTATGTTCTTTTGAATTAGTGTTTTGGGTTTCTTAGGATATAGTCCCAGAAGTAGGATTGCTAGGTCATGAGACAGTTCCATTTTTAATTTTTTGAGGTAACTTAATGCCTTTCACGTTGACTGTACCAATCTGTATTCCCACCAATAGTGCACAAAAGTTTCCCTTTCTCTACAACCTTACAAGCACTGATTTGTTGATTTATTGTTGAGAGCCATCCAGACAGGTGTGAGACAATATCTCATTGTGGTTTTAATTTGCATTTCTCTTATGAGTACTGATTTTGAACATCTTTTCATATGTCTATTGACCATGTATATGTTCTCTTTGGAAAAGTGTCTATTCAGGTCCTTTGCCTATGTTTTAATTGGATTGTTTGTTTTTTTGGTGTTTGGTTGTGTGAGTCCTTTTTAAATTTTGGATATTAACCACTTATCAGATGTGTCATTGCTGAATATGTTCTCCCATTCAGTGGGTTGTCTTCATTTTGTTGATGGTTTCCTTTGCTGTGCAAAAATGTTTTATTTTGATGTAGTTCACTTTTTCTTTTGTTACCTTTGCCCAAGAAGATAATATCAGAAGAAATATTGCTATGAGAAATGTCTGAGACATTACTGCTTCTATTTTCTTCTAGAAATTTTATGATTTTGGGTCTAATATTTAAGCCAAAGTGGCTTATTTTGAAAAGAGCAGAGTACTGCTGTTCTTGTGTCATCACTGAATGTTTAATCAAAAATTGATTGTTTTTGTTCACAAGAGTTCAGTGAAATGAAAACTCCCATGTATTGCTGGTGGGAGTATGTAATGGTACAAATTTTGTGGAATGTAATTTATCAAGAGCTTATAAAAGTTCATTTCCTCTACTCCAACATTCTTCTAGAAATTTATCTATCCTAAAGACGTAGTCAGAAATTTGGATAAAGCATATGCATGGATATGGTTCATTACACTCTCATTTATCAAACCTCAAATTGGAAATTACTTAAATAAGTAATAGGAGGATGATTATGCAAATTGTATTGTTTGATGGAATATTAGTTAACTCCAAAAATGTTAACATTAAAGGTATATACTAGTGTAGGGAAATAACTCTAAAAATTATAAGTAGAATAAAACAAGCTACAAAATTGTATAAATAGTGTGATTTTTTTCCACACTGGAGAGAAATCAATAAATCAAAATAATGGAGATTATCTTTAGATGAGGTAACTATGAGGGGTTTTTTTCTTTCTTGTAGTCTATCTTTTCTAAAATTTCTACAATGAGCATGTATCTCAGAAATAAAAATAATTCTTTAAGAATTATGACTTTTTATATCCATTTTGTAATTTTAAAAGACATTTAGTATTAAGTACAATTTTTATCATACTCATGGTCTAATTTTTTTCTATAAAATACTCCAGTTTTATACTAGAAATAATTAAAACAGGATTCACTTAATATTAATGTTTTAAAAAACCTTGGAGTTATACATTTGGTTAAATAAGAACTAACTATAAGTACTTCTTTTGACAACTTTTTAAAAAAATATTTTATTCATTTATTTTTAGAGAGGGAAGGGAGGGACATAGAGAGAGAGAGAGAGAAACATCAATGTGTGGTTGCTGGGGTCATGGCCTGCAACCCATGCATGTACCCTGACTGGGAATCGAACCTGCGACACTTTGGTTCGCAGCCTGCACTCAATCCACTGATCTATGCCAGCCAGGTATCTTGACAACTTTTGAAGCAAAATAAATGCTTAATTTCAATCTTCATGGAATAATCAATTTATGTGTATAACTTTAGATCTGCTCAATTTAGTATTTGATAGTAACTCTTTTAAGAACATATGCAGAAAATAGATTGGCTGTTACATGAGTATTAAGAGAAAAAAATTCTTTTTATAAGAAAATAGTTCAAATATTGAGCCTTTCACTAGTATTAATGAGGTGTTTCTTTTTTTCTTTTTATCCCCTAGGAGCTGTGAGGGAAGAAATATTCGTTATAGAACATGCAGTAATGTGGTAAGTTTTGAGGTTATATGATTGTAATAATGTACTTTTAATTGTTTTGGTATATTTGTTACTTTTTATTATTTTTTATCTTTTTGTTTAATTTTTATGAATTTATTGGGATGGCACGCATTAACAAATTTTTACAGGATTCTTGTGCATACTCTACAACATATTATCTATACACTGTATTGTGTGTCACCATCCCAAATCAAGTTTCTGTCCATCACTATTTATACCCCCTATACTCTCTTCCACCTCTTCCCACCTCCCCCTCCCCGGCAATCACCACACTTTGTCCATGTCCATGAGTTTATTTCTTTATTTTTTTGCTCTATCCTTCTACCCATCCCTATTCCCCCAACCCTCAATGACTATTGTAAATAATGCTTCAATGAACATAGGGGTGCATATATTCTTTCAAACTAGTTTTTCAAGTTTCTTCAGATAAATTCCCAGAAATGGAATCACTGGGTCATAAGGCAGACCCATCTTTAGTTTATTTTTAGGAAATTCTGTACTGTTTTCTACAGTGACTGCACCAGTCTGCATTCCCACCAATAGTGCACTAGGGTTCCCTTTTCTTCACGTCCTTGCCAGCACTTGTTGTTTGCTGATTTATTAATGATAGCCATTCTGACAGGTGTGAGGTGATATCTCATTGTGGCTTTAATTTGCATTTCTCTGATGATTAGTGATGTTGAACATCTTTTTATGTACCTATTAGCCATCCATATGTCCCCTTTGAAGAAGTGTCTTTTCAGATCCTTTGCCCATTTTTTCTTTGGATTGTTTTTTTGTTGTTGTTATTGTTGTTTTGTGTTTGGGGTTCTGTTTTTTTTTTGGTGTTGAATTGCACAAATTCTTTATAAATTTTGGATATTAGCCACTTATTTTCCTTTGCTGTGCAAAATAAATTTTTTATGTAGTTCATTTTTTCCTTTGTTACACTTGCATAAGAAGATGTATAAGAAAAAATACTGCTATGAGAAATGTTCGAGATTTTATTGCTTATATTTTCATCTAGGATTTTTATGGTTTTGAGTCTAACATTTAAGTCTTTAATTCATTTTGACTTTATTATTGTGTATGGTTTAAGAAGGTGGTTTAGTCTTTCTTTCTTTCTTTCTTTCTTTCTTTCTTTCTTTCTTTCTTTCTTTCTTTCTTTCTTTCTTTCTTTCTTTCTGTCTTTTCTTTTCTTTTTTTTTTTTGCCTGTATGGTCTAATTATACCACCACCATTGATTGAATAGACTGTTTTTACCCCATTGTATGTTCTTGCTTCCTTCATCAAATATTAATTGACTGTAAAGACAACGGTTTATTTCTGGGCTCTTTATTCAGTGTCATTGATGTATATGTCTGTTTTTATGCTGGCACCATGCTCTTTTGATTACTATGGTCTTGTAGTATGGTTTGATATTAGGTAGCACAACTCCCCCAGGTTTGTTCTTTCTGAAGATTGCTGTGGCTATTTGGGGTCTTTTGTGGTTTCATATACATAATATATTTTTTCTAGCTCTGTGAAATACACTCTTGATATCTTCATAAGAATTATATCGAATCTATAGGTTGCTTTAGGTAGTATGCACTTTTTAAAAAAAGATTTTATTTATTTACTTTTAGAGAGAGTGGAAGGGAAGGAGAAAGAGGGGCAGAAACATCAATATATGAAAGAAACATTGGTCATTTGCCTCTCACACATCCCCAACCAGGAATCAAACCACTCTGCTTAGTTTGCAGGCCTGTTTTCAATCCAATGAGCTACCCCAGCCAGGGCTGGGTAGCAAGGACATCTTAATGATGATAATTATTCCTATCCATGATTATGGTATATGCTTCTGCTTATTTGTATCTTCTTCAATTTTTTTTCTTCAGTGTCCTATAATTTTCTGAGCACAAGTCTTTTACATCCTTGGTTAAATTTATTTCTAGGGTCATCAAGAAACATGTAAAAAGGACACATGGAGAAAGCCAAAGGGAGCTAGGATTGAGGGTAGGAGGTGGGGATTGCTGGGGTGCAGAGGGGTGGTGGAGGGAAAATGGAGACAACTGTACTTGAACAACAATAAAAAAACAGAGACAAAAATATTCCTAGGATTTTTAATCTTTTTGAAGTAATTGTGAATGTGATTGTTTTCTTAGTTTCTTTTTCTGATAGTTTATCATTGGTGTATAAAATGCAACTGATTTCTGGATATTTATTTTGTATCCTGCTACCTTACTAAATTCATTTATCAGTTCTAGTTGTCTTTTGATAGAATCTTTAGAGTTTTCTATATACAGTATTATGTCATCTGCAAATAATGACAACTTTACTTCTTCCTTTTCAAGTTGAATGACTTTGTTTCTTCTTCTTGTCTAATTGCTATGGCAAGGACTTCCAGTACTATGTTGAATAACAGTGGTGAAAGTGTATATCCCTGTATGGTTCCCCATCTTAAGGGAAATGCTTGAAGTTTTTAGCCAATAAGCATGATGTTAACTATGGGTTTGTCACATATGGCCTTTATTTTGTTGAGGTATGTTCCCTCTTTCCCCATTTCACTGAGCATTTTTATCATAAATTGTCGCTAAATTTTATCAAACACTTTTTCTGCATCTGTTTTTATGACAATGCGGTTTTTATTCTTAATTTTGCCTATATAGTATATCACATTTATTGATTTTCCAAGATTGGGAGGGAGGGGATGAGAACCAGTCCAAATGGAAGAGACACAGTGGGCAACTTTGGAGGTGGAAATATTTAAGGTGTGTACTGAACATTAATTTGAATAGATTGTGCTTAACAATATAGAAGAGAAGAATTGATATTTTGAGATTACATCATCAATAGATTTGAATGCCCTACTTCCAGGTTTACATTATTTCAGTGAATAATGGGGGGTCACTAGAGGTTTTAGAGCAAGAGTATGATATTATAGTTTAACTTTAGGAATGTTAATTATGTAGTGATATGCGGGATGCACTGGAACAGGAAATCAATGGGAAGCAAGAAGTAATGAGAATTTAACCAGGAAGAAATAAACACCAAAGAGATCAAAACTGAGATCACTCTGCAAGACCCAAGCAATTAAAATTGGAGTAATGAGTTAAAGTGGGATTAAAGAAAACAGAGGCATGTTTATATTTAGAGCTCTTGCACTTGCTGATTGCACTGTTAGAGAAGCTCTTGCACGATGGATATTTTCCTTAGTCTACTCTCAGCTCAAATGCCATCTCCTGAAAGAGGTTTCCTGGATCATTTAATCTAATTTGGTTGTGCCACTGCCCAAACTCATTCCCCACAATAGTCTATCAATCACATTTTACCCCTCTTTTTTAAAAAATATATTTTATTGATTATGCTATTACAGTTGTCCCATTTTCCCCCCTTCACTCCCCTCCACCCTGTACACCCTCTCCCACCCATATCCCCCCTTTAGTCATGTCCATGTGTCATAAGTTCTTTAGCTTCTACATTTCCCATACTATTCTTACCCTCTCCCTGTCTATTTTCACCCTACAATCTACGCTACTTATTTTCTGTACCTTTTCTCCCTCTCTCCTTCTTGTACTCCCCTGTTGTTAACCCTCCATGTGATCTCCATTTCTGTGGTTCTGTTCCTGTTCTAGTTGTTTGCTTAGTTTCTTTTGGTTTTGCTTTAGGTGTGGTTGTTAATAATTGTGAGTTTGCTGTCCTTTTACTATACATGTTTTTTCTGTATCTTCTTTTGTTAGATAAGTCCCTTTAACATTTCATGAAATAAGGGCTTGGTGATGATGAACTCCTTTAACTTGACCTTATCTGAGAAGCACTTGATCTGCCCTTCCATTCTAAATGAAAGCTTTGCTGGATAGAGTAATCTGGGATATAGGTCCTTGCCTTTCATGACTTGGAATATTTCTTTCCAGCCCCTTCTTGCCTGTAAGGTCTCTTTGGAGAAATCAGCTGACAGTCTGTTGGGAACTCCTTTGTAGGTGACTGTCTCCTTATCTCTTGCTGCTTCTAGGATTCTCTCCTTCATTTTTACCTTGGCTAATGTAATTATGATGTGCCTTGGTGTGTTTCTTCTTGGGTCTAACTTCTTTGGTGCTGTCTGAGCTTCCTGGATTTCCTGGAAGTCTATTTCCTTTGTCAGAATGGGGAAGTTCTCCTTTGTTATTTGTTCAAATACATGCTCAATCTGTTGCTTTTCCTCTTCCCCTTCTGGTACCCCTATAATTCGGATGTTGGAACGTTTAAAGATATCCTGGAGGTTCCTAAGCTTCTTCTCATTTTTTGAATTCTTATTTCTCTGTTTTCTTCTGTTTGGTTCTTTTTTTCTTCCTTCTGGTCCACTCTATTGTTTTGAGTCCCAGTTTCCTTCCCATCACTATTGGTTCTCCATGCATCTTCCGTCATCTCTTTTATGGTAACCTTCATTTTTTTCATCTAATTTACGCCCCAAATCAGCCAATTCTGTGAGCTTCCTGATCACCAGTGTTTTGAACTGTGCATCTGATAGATTGGCTATCTCTTAGTCGCTCAAAAGGATGAGTCCTGGCGCATTGATTTGTTCTTCTGTTTCAGACATCTCTCTCTCTCTCACTCGCTCTCTCTCTTTTTTTTTTTTTTTGGTCTGGTCGCTCCTGTTACGGTGAGGGGTGGAGCCTTAGATGTTCACCAGGCTGGGCACCCCAGTCACTAGATTGTGACGTTGTATGTGGGGGCAGGGGTGGGAGGGAACAATGGAGGTAGCTCCATTCTCCTGGGACCTCAGTCCCTTCTCTGGGATCCTGGATTGCATGCTCTGCCCTGGTTCACAATCACCGCCTCACTGGGTCTGACAGCTGCTGCTTACGTACTCAGGGTCTACCTGCTGCGATCTTGTGTGCCCAGATGCCTTACATGCTCCTGGTTGCCTTATGCACCCAGGTCTCCCTGTTCTCTGTGCACTGCACCCCGCACCCGGCTGCTCATCTCTGCCCCTCCTACCGGTCTGGATGAATGGGTCTACTTCAACTTCTTGGCTGTCCAACTTCCATTCAGATAAATTCTCTGTCAGTTCTGGGTGTTATTCTGCCTCTAAATTGTTGTTGTTCTAATCTTGGTTGTGCGTGGAGGTACGTTGCATCCACCTATGCCTCCATCTTGCTGGAAGTCCTACATTTTACTCTTCTTATAGCACTTACCTCTACCAAATTTATACAATATAATAACTTATCTTTTTTGTTTTTCAAGTCTAGAATGTAAATTTCATTGAGGACAGGAGCCTCATCCATCTCGTCCACTCCTATATCCCCAGTGCCTAGAACTGTTGACTTACATATAGTAAGCATATAGTAGATATTTGCCAAATGCAAAGAAGACTATCCAGCTTTTGGGAGAATGTCAAATGTCATCAGATGTAAGAAAGTTGGAAGGACTTTGGAAGAAGAAAATAATAAATCTGAGTTAGGGATACCATTGAGTTAGACTTGCAGGTTGGACTTATACATGATATAGATTCAGCTAGACAATGGGTGTTTCATCTAAGGAAAGAGATCAGTGCTCAATTCATAGTAACCCAAAGTAAATACAGAGTGTGAAAATTTGGTAGCAGTTTGTTTTGTAGAGTGTGTAGAATGATGACAGAAGGGAATTTCAGAATTCTGGTGAATGTCTGCATTCAGAAAGAAAGGGAACATAGTGCCCGGTAAGCCATCAAAGTCACCATGACAGAGGTAACAAAAGGAATAAGAGAAAATTCCTTCAGATACTCAATAGGATAAACATTGCAAAGAGGTTTAAGTATGAAAAAGAAGCAATGGGGGAGTAGTTTCTATAATATAATAGGAGCAAAATCATGATTGCAAGGGATTAAAGAAATATATTCATGAGGAAATAGAGTCAATGGGTGTAAACTATTTTTATGAAGTATTAACAGAGCTATCATCATTTGTGGGGTCACGGACAGATGGGTAAGCTGTTTGTTTACAATGAGGGACTCTTGAGAGATGAGTTGATCTAGAGCTGCAATTGGCAGCCTTTTTCATCCCATGGCACACATAAACTAGTTACTAAAATTCTATGGCACACTAAAAAGTATATTTTTTGCCATGCTGACAAAAAATAGGTATAATTTTGATTTATTAACACTGAATGACTATTGTTTTGTTGGATGTTGCTGGGTTTTTTTTTTTATATTTGACAATCTAAAGGAAAAGAGGTCAGTGTCCCTGAGTACATAGTCAGGTATTGCACATTTTAAAAATTCTTGCAGCACATCAGTGTGCCACAGCAAACAGGCTGAACTACTAGAATAAGGATTTGATTATGGGGAAGTTATCCTTCCTCCTATCCATAGATGTGGCTCTTGGTTGGAAAAAGGCCCAGCATTCAGGCTCCCTGACTGACTCCTGCAGTTGTTATTATTTACTATGGCATCACTCTAGACAGCAGGGATATTTTCACTGGTCTGGATGTTGTTCGAGAAACTTCGTGTGTGTTTTCAAGTTCAGACCAAGGAAAGTCTGTAGCAGAATGTTCACTCCTTCCATGTGTTACTATTTGACTCTTGAAATAAAGCATAACTCTGCCCTGACCTTATACTGTATGAAGGCCCTATGAGAAAAAAAAATGGGTGTATGAGTCAAATAGGAATCTATCTTGTATTAACCATTAAGAACAATGTGATGAACTCTGTGATGCCATAAACCTTTACAACCTCAATGATGAGAATTTCTGATTAAGGTGGATGGCCAAGGTCTGTAGCAAGGATGGGAACTTCACTTCTACTGTCCACATTGGCTATCTTCACTCTGACTCTGTTGCTGATGGCAAATCTTTTCACTAAGTATTGCCAGTTACTAACCCATCATAGATACCTTCATCAGTCTGTGTTCAGATCCAAATCCAATATAGTCTAGACATAATACTTGTGAAGAATTACAGAATTTTAGAGCTGGAAGGGACCTTCGAATCATTTGGTTCACCCTCTCATAGTCTGGGTATATAAATTGAGTCCCTCTCCAAAGAGTTATAAACTTGCCCAGGATCATTCTGTTGTCTCTGGCCATCTGTCTGCTGCCTTTGTCTCTTGTTGAAATGCTGCAACCTGAAATATTCTATAATAACAATGCTAGAGACCATAAAACTGAATTATATCAAATTGAGGATGAAGCAAAGTGCCTTAGGAAAAGACATTGTACTTCTAAAACACATCTCCAATCTTTTCACCAGTGCCACTCTAGTTCCAGCAACAATTAGCACCCACCTGAACTACTGCTACAGCCTCCTAACTGGCATTTCTGCTTCCATTCCCTTCTTTGCCACCCATCTGCCGAGTGACACTGCAGACAAGTCTATCTTTTGTAATAATGAGTCCAGCTGTCTTCTCTCCTCCTTGAAGTCCTCCAGTAATTTCTCTTTGCACTTAAACTGTACCACTCTACAATGTCTGCATTATCTATCTCCTTCTACCTTCAGCTGCATATTTTCTTATCTTTTAATACCCTTCCACTTACACACTATACTCTAAACATACTGAGCTTTATTTTTCTTTGAATACACCAATTTCCTTCACAGATCAGAGCCTTTCCACTAGCTGTTCCCTCTCTCTGGTTTGATCATCCTGTGATATTCACAGAGCTGGTTCCTTCCTGTCACTCAAATGTAGCTTCACAAGTGGATTTCCCAGACCATTCATGTCAAAGTAGCCAGTAATCACCCAATTCTCTGCAGAGCACTGATCACTATCTGATGTATATAGATGTAAATATATTTTAAATAATTTGTTTGCATATTTATTCATAATCTAGTTTCTTCCATTAGAATGAAAGCTTCAGGAAAACTATGTCCTCACCAGTCTGTCCCAGTACTGAGAACAATTCTTATTCTCAATTATTTTTAAAATGAATGCAGAATCTTTTGTCTCTATGTGCTAAAAACATTTTTAGTTGTTTCAACCATTCCTTAGTAGACAGAAATCTCTTACCTACTCATCTCCCTCGGAGTTTTAGAAGAAAAATAGAAATCTGGCCATTTTTTTAGAACAGTAATGTTTTGCAGCAGAGCAATACATCTTTTTTTAAATTACTTTATTGTTGTTCAATTACAGTTGTCTTCATTTTCTCCCCACCACTCCCCCCGTCCGAGCCAAACCCACCTCCCTCCCTTGTTTCCTCCCTCCCCGCTGGTTTTGTCCATGTGCCCTTTATAGTAGTTCCTGAAAACCCTTCTCCCCACTGTCCCTACCCCACCACCTCCCCTCTGGCTATTGTTAGATTGTTCTTAATTTCAATGTCTCTGGTTATATTTTGTTTGCTTTTTTCTTTTGTTGATTGTGTTCCAATTAAAGGTGAGATCATATGGTATTTTTCCCTCACCACCTGGCTTATTTTGCTTAGCATAATGCTCTCCAGTTCCATCCATGCTGCCCCAAAGGGTCAGAGCTCCTTCTTTCTCTCTGCTGCATAGAATTCCATTGTGTAAATGTACCATAGTTTTTTGATCCACTCATTTACTGATGGGCACTTAGGTTGTTTCTAGCATTTGGCTATTGTAAACTGTGCTGCTATGAACATTGGGGTGCATAGGTTCCTTTGGATTGGTATTTCAGGATTCTTAGGGTATAATCCCAGCAGTAGAATTCCTGGGTCAAAAGGCAGTTCCATTTTTAGTTTTCTGAGGAAATTCCATACTGTTTTCCACAGTGGCTGCACCAGTCTGCATTCCTATCAACAATGCACTAGGGTTCCCTTTTCTCTGCATCCTCCCCAACACTTGTTTGTTGATTTGTTTATGATGGCCATTCTGACTGGTGTGTGGTGATATCTCACTGTGGTTTTGATTTCCATTTCTCTGATGGCTAGTGATACTGAGCGTCTTTTCATTTATATGGAACTATGAACGACCCCAAATAGCTGCAGCAATTTTGAGAAAGAACAAAGCAGGAGGGATCACAATACCTGATATCAAACTGTATTACAAGGCCACAGTAATCAAAACAGCCTGGTACTGGGATAAAAACAGGCACATGGACCAATGGAACAGAACAGAGAGCCCAGAAATAAACCCAAGTCTCTACAGTCAATTAATATTTGACGAAGGGGGAAGAAGCATAAAATGGAGTAAAAATAGCCTCTCCCAACAAATGGTGTTGGGAGATCTGGACAGCTACATGCAAAAAAATGAAACTCAATCACCAACTTACACCATATTACAAAAAGAAATTCAAGGTTGATAAAAGACTTAAATAAATCGTAACACCATAAAAGTCCTAGAGGAGAACATTGGCAGCAATACAATCTTAATAAAGAACCTAAGAGCACCCTCAGCTACCACAGGCACCTTTTCCTATTGTGTTGCTAATTGTGATGGCTATCTCCTGAATCTCAAATCTTGTCAAGATTAAGGATAGGGACCAAAAACAAAACAAACAAACAAACAAAAAAGTATGAGTAACAGCATTAGTCTAAACACTTTGAAAGTCAATTTAAAATGCCTAATTAAGATTAAGGGGCCCAGGTTAGAGATTTAACCTGAATAAACACGAAGATGAGACCTAAGGAGAGAGAGCTTTCTCAGGGGCCCCAGGGAAGATCTCTGATCCCTAAATGACACTTGATTGGTTTGCCAGTTCACACCTATTGCTTCTCCTAACACTACCTTTAGTCTTTCTTTCCAGAAAGAGATAAACTTGCAACTTTCCTGAAAAAAACAAAGCAAGGAGTGTAAATAAAAAAATGTTAGATGAATGAAAATATTTACTTGGACCAGCTAGAAATAGTATAAGAAAGTATTCTGGCTATAAGAACTATGCAAACATTATGGAAACTTTAATGTTCTTCTATTGATACACTCCATAGAGTAATAAGCAATAAAACCTTAAAACTTACAAACTAATTTTTCAGGCAAGCCAGGAAAACTGGGAAAATGAGATGTGTTCTTCTCCTTGGCCTTGGCAAATAAGAGCCCCCTGAAATGTTATACATATAGTAGCTCTACAAAGAATAGAAAAACTGTGCATCTTTGGGAGATGTGGTTCAGAAGAGCCTAGGAAGCTGTCCAGGGATTATGGAATGACCCTGGAGGCTTAGCTAGCAAAAGACCCTTAAGTTTATTCAAAACAAGTATCTAAAACGAGAATATTGAAGTGAATATTTTGGAACTTCTTAGTTTGAAAAATTGGAATGTAACTATGAAAAAATCCTTTCTTATGAGATTTTTTTATTTGTGTTTTTGGCAATATTGCTTCTGTCATAGCCAAAAACCAGGGCAAAAAAAGCTTCAAATTACTTGAAGCCTCTAGTTTATCATAAAAAAAAAAAAAAGAAAGAAAAACTCAGTGTCAGTTTGATTCTACAAGCTATGAAGAGTTGGCTCGTGTAATGCCATGGATTTTAAGTCATATTAGGTCAGAGGCTTAGCCTGCATTTATCTGTGAAAATGCTCATAATGATAGCAAGGAAATTGTGGGCTGTTTCTGAAGAGCTTTAAGGAAAGGGCAGGCAGATATCTGCTCATGATGCTTTAGGCATTCATCTACTTAGGATAGCTTAGACCCTTCCACTATTCCAAAAGCTCCAAAGCAAAGGATAAGGTTAAAAAGATTATTTGATAACATCATGGTGTCTTTTTAAACTAATATATAAGATATCATTATGATAAAAGAGATAGTAAAGAAAACCAATAAGCTAAAGTGTATTTCAATCAAAAAAGATTTTTATAACATTTATGAAACAAATTTGGTCAATACCATTTTTTAATTTAAAAAATATCTAAGCAATGTGATCCTTTTAATCAGCTACAGTTGAGTGATGTTGTGTGTGTGTGTGTGTGTGTGTGTGGTGAAAGCAATGATATGCCATGTTACCTGGCACCTAATGTCCTAGATAGAAATAGAGAAATGAACTCTAAAAAGGCAAAATTTTCCATTGAACATTACTCTTATTTCCAGTGATTATTCCTTCTAGTTCCTTATGTTCTCCCTGGTCAGGTGCTTAAAAATATATACTTTCATTCATTTTAGGCTTGCTTATCTGTATTCTGACCATTGGTCCCTCCCTTATCCATTTTATCTATTGCTGCTTCAGTGCAGGAATGACCAGACTAAGGCCTAACCCCTGCTGACCACGAACTCGGTCAGCTTAAGCTCTCTAACCTTAGTCAAGTCCTCCTGGCTACTCTGAAATTCTTGTACTTTGTTTCCACTCAATTTCCTCAGTGGTTTTTCTAGGCCTCTACGTTCACTTTCACAAGTCCAACTCCCTTCCTTCACTTTCAGCAGATGACTGAGAATTTTTCTACAGAAAATTTTGAGCCTGTTCTTCATGTGCAGTCTCAGCTTTTCTCTCAGAAATCTTTCTATATACTTGCCATTTCTTGCTCAGTTTGTGTCTGCTTTCTAAGAACAAAGTATACTTGTATGTCCTTTTCCTTTATCAAGATTCCTCTTCTTCTTGTCTTCTATACATGATGCCACAGCCTCTTTTGGCATCACATATATGCTTGCCTCCACATATCTTCAGTCTCTCTCTCTAGATCAGCGATTTTCTACCGGCATGCCATAGACTTTTAAAAACATTCACCACCTGACTATTTAAGTAAGGGGCACTGACCTCTTTCCCTTAATATTGTCAAATTAAAAATGACAGCAGCCAGCCCTGGCTGGCGTAGCTCAGTGGATGGAGTGCAGGCTGGGAACCAAAGTGTCCCAGGTTCGATTCCCAGCCAGGGTACATGCCTGGGTTGCAGGCCATAACCCCCAGCAACCACACATTGCTGTTTCTCTCTATCTCCCTCCCTTCCCTCTCTAAAAATAAATAAATAAATAAAATATTTTAAAAAAATGACAGCAGCCAACACAGCAACAGCCATCCAGTGTGAATGATTAAAAATTCTACTTATTTTTTGTCATATTGGTAAAAAAGTACATATTTTTTTGGTGTGACACATAATTCTAGTTTATGTGTGTCATGGGATGAAAAGGGTTGAAAATCACTGTAGTGGCTGAAAATAAGCCATGGTGCTCCTTGTCAGGGCTATTGATTTGCTCATTTATTCATTCTCTTGTTTAATTTTTCAGTTATTTAACCAACACTTACTGAGCACTCAGCTCTTATTGTGCTTTAGAGATGTGAGGAGCTGCTTCTATTAATAAGAGATCAGGGTACCATTCCCCAGGAAAATGAGTCTAGTAGAAAATACAAACATACATCACATAATTAATTAAAATGTGGTGAACACAGTCAGGGTGGAGGCGAGCACAGAGTCCTAAGAGGTTATGGAAGTCTGATTCTCTCACCGTAGTACCCCTGGTGACTAACATGAAGAGTCTAATGCTGTGCTTCTGAAACTGTGTCCTGGGAAACACAGCAAACACACATGGCAACTGTGGGATGTTTTAATAGTCACAGCAAATACAATACTTGCATCTGTTGGACACTCTGAGCTCCTACATTATGCTGTATTTCTTTCCATGACATCTTTATGAACTTGTGTTTGCCTTAATAAAAAAGCAAGTGCTCTGAGGAAACCAGCATGGGACAGGAATTAAGGGCATCATTGTCCAATTTGACTTCAGGCTTTAAGAATTGTGGACCAACAGGTCCACACATGCCATTAGTGAGTAAAGATGATTACTTATGAATAAAATAAAATATTATTTTTTCAAATTATATGCATTATTATTTTGCATTGCTGCTAAGTTGTTAGAAAACAAATGCCTATTAAGTTGTTTGGACCTAACTACTTGCTAAGTGGAACTGGTAGACCTAGGGGCACCATAAGAAAAATGACTGAGACACTAAAGGGGCTGTGAACAGGTGAAGTTTGGTAAACTCTTCACAGGGTAAACATTCAACACACATGATGAGTGAAAGAATGAATGACATCCTAGGTGAGGCAGCATTTGAGCAAAGCCTTTCAAAAAGATAGAAATTTTTTCTCCAGGCTACATTGAGAGTGTTGCGAAAAAATAGAAATGGCATTCATTCATCAGTTTCTATTTGAACTTACTATGTACCAGGTACTTTTTCTAAGCACTGAGGTAAAATTGTGACAGAGAAAGAGAATGTCCTGGTCTCAAGAGGTTTATATTCTCATGGCAAAAGGCAAATAATAAGTAAATGAGGAAAGTATGACAGTTTCAGGTACTGAAGGATTCTGAAGGAAACAAGGCAGGGAATGGGGTGGAAAGCAACATGGGTGAAGTTGCTGTTTATGGGGTGGTCAGGAATTCTCTCTGAGGCCACATTGGGTCCTCTTAGCATGTGTGAAGGCTAAGGCCATGAAGTAGCCTGGCTTACTTTAGGCCCTGGTGGGTCATTTTATGAGGTGCAGTATAATGTACGTTTTGGAGAAAGAAGTATTTATTTGTGCAAAAATATGAACTTAACTCCAAATGTCATTTTGTAAGCAGCTTTCTCAGCCTCTCATGAAGGGTGATGAGCATTGTTTGGAAGAACAGAGGCTGACAGGAAGCAGGCCCTTTTACCCGTGTGTCTGTGCATTTCTCTTCTCTCATCTCCACAGACTGAAATGTACAAAAGGCAGGGGAGGGATTTCTTAACCTCAAGTAGGAAGTCTCTTAAATGAGAAAAATAATCTGAGGGAAAGATGATGATTTCTTCTTCATAACTATTCAAAATCCTCCACCTACTAAAGGGGGCTTTCTGAGGACAGCCTGGGCAGCCTGGCTGTGTCTTCCCAAGGCTGATTCACCTCTCCATTAGTGGACCCAAGAAATGTGCTTCTTGCCAGAGCTACCCATTCCTCTCTCCTTATTGAACTGTCAATCTGAAAAACATGAATTCTCCTTATACGTTAATTTTCACTGAGAAAGAGAGTGCTCTCATTTTAACATGTGGTAGGACATGTCTTTTCCATGTAACTTTATTAAGACTTCATTTGCACTTTCATGTATGAGGGGGGGAACCCAAAAAACTGAATTTATTTATAAAAATTATGTATTTATTCTTACATGTTTAAACCTCAGTCACCTTCAAAGTACTCTCCATTTGATGCAATACACCTATCAAGATGATTTTTTTCCACTGCCCAAAACAGTTTTTGAACTTGTTGATTTTGATGACTTTTAGTGCTTCTGCTGTTTTTTCTTTCACCTCTTCCACATCAGCAAAACGTTTCTCTTTGAGGACCTTTTTCATCCGGAGAAACAACAAACAAAAAAGTTGTTCAAGGCAAGATCAGGTGAATAGGGAGGGTGGGGTATAGGGGTCATGCTGTTTTGGGAAAAAACGGCTGAACACTCTGCAGGGTGTGGGCAGGTGTGCTCGTAAGCCACCCATCATGAAATGGGCAAACACTTTGAAAGAGTCTTTGAAAATTCACTGAAGGTAAACGCAGCCTCTCACAACAATATAAGCTGGTACACTGATACGGATGGGTTCCTTGAACACTCAACTAGCAGGGAAAGCCTGTACTACAAGGGGCCTGCCCTGCAGAAGATAATTCTATTTGGGGGGTTCCCCCCTCATACAGTCACTCATGTAACAAAATTGAGACCAGGCTCTCCTCTCCTTTAGATTGCACATGCATGTGGGCAGTCTCTGAGAGGCCATCAAGACATATGGTTGGTAGGGAGAGTGGCTTAAAGAACTCACTCCTCATTTTCAATCCTGGACACTGAAGACTGATGGTACTATTGTATAGAAGAAGGAACATAGGCTACTATGAGTCCTGGGGCTGCCACTTAGTGATTATGTACTTCTAAGCAAAATTCATTAACCTCTCTCAAGCTCAGCTTTCTTACCTGTAAAAATACCTTTACATATGTACAAAGGATGTTTGTTTATTTGATGTTTATAGTAGTTTAAAAGTTGAAAACAAATGGAGGGGGGCCAGTTAAATAAATTGTGGTATGTCCATACCATAGAACACTCTGCAGTCATTAATAAGATTAAAGAAGAGGGGTGACTAGATGAAAGAAGGTAAAGGACTAGCCAAAGAACATATATGCACAACCCATAGACACAGAAAGCAGTGTGGTGAGGGCCAGAGAGAAAGCGGGGTGGAACTAGGTGAAGGTTGGCAAAGGAAAGGTGGAGACAGAAAGAGGCCTGGGGTAGTGGGTGCCTGATGCAGTATGCAGATGATGTTTTGTTGAGTAGTATACTTGAAACATGTATTGTTTTACAAACCAACATCACCCCAATAAATAGAATAGACTAGGATAGGATAGGATAGGATAGGATAGGATAGAATGGTTTATATGTATATTTATGAAGTTCTTCCAACACACATTAAGTACAAAAAGGACAGTAAGTTGTGGAGTAATATCTACCATCTCAGTCAGTTTTATAAAAATCCTTACAAGAAGCATGTCTGGCTGTGTGACATATCACAAACTCGAAGGACACACATCACACTGATCACAGTAATTACATATGTATGCAAGTCATTGAGTAATATATATTTTATAAATTGAAAAAATATTACCAACTCACAGGGCTTTTTTGAGGATTAGATGAGAAAATAAGAAGAGTGCTCAGCCTGGTACCCAACTCAGTCCCTTTCTTCAATTTTCCCCTTTTATGGCAAAATGCTCTTTCTAAGAGAATACACTAGTCGAAACAAAGTGAAATTAGATACTAAATTTTGGAAGGTCAACCTTACTGTGTGGCATCATGGGTACTTCTCCTGACTATTTTACCAAAAAACAGGTTGCAGGTATTTTGGAACAAAAACATCGGGCCTCGTCTCTGGCAGAAGTGCAGGCTTATAATGACCCTTCCTTTGGATGCACTATAGAAAACAGACTTTCTATGCAATGCCCAGTCCTTAGTTAGGTCTCTGGCAGCTATAAAGCTTGACTACTCTGGCCAGACAAACTCTTGGTCAGAATGGCTAAATATTCTCAGAAACATGTCCCAGGAGACCAATCAATATCCCCCATAATGAGTCTAACTTATAACAAAGCCAGAACGAATGCAGGATGGTGACTTAACTACTTGTAGGGCTTTGTGGTTTGTGTGAGTGTGTTTTTCCCTTCCAGCTTTGAGAAGAATTGCTGTTGCTGTAATAAAAGGATGTTCTTTAGGGAACACATTTTCGAAAGCATCCCAATTTCCCTGACTTGGGCCACAGTTCTTTTTATCCATGTTAAAATAGATACAAAGGAAAATAATTTTTCCGGAGTAGGAAATGATAAATGACTTTTATTGTTTCTCTTAGGACACAGTTCCTCTCCAACCTATGATAGCACTAACACTAACTAAGCTTGAACCATCTTGCAAATAAATTAGTTTCTAAATGCAAGTATACAGCATACCATGTGGATAACTGGAGGTTGATTTTGGTTCAAAATCCATTATTTCTTTTTTAATAGTTGAACACTGAGCATTCAGAATAATGGTTGAAAATATTTCCAGCAATTATTCTGGGAAAACAAAAACCCTCATATTTTATGACTAACTGTTTTATCATTTGTGGCATAAAGAAATAAACATTTTTTTAATGATTCACAGATTCCTTCATTTGGTGGATCTGGTGGATATAGATCTCTCTGCAGTGCTTGCTGCCAGGCAGCTGGCCAAGTTTTTTGGGTTTTTCCTCCCCAGTGGGTTGGGCCCTTCTGCTTTTCTTCTCCCCTAGGCCTTTTTCTGACTGCTGCACACATTTCTTTTCTGTTTTAATGCTTTTTCTGACATGTCTTTATTGGGCCCCTCCTAAGTCCCTCTACTTTTTCTTTCTCCTTAATGTGTTCTCTATTTCTTATTCTCTGCCTCAACTTTTTACTCTCTTGGGGTGGTGTGCCATGGACATGACTTTGTGGAAAGGACACGGGCTTGCAAGCTCTGCTGCTCACTCACTTTGTGGTTGGGCAACCTCTCTAACTTCTCTGAGCTTCAGTTCCTCAGTCATGAAGGGGAGGCAAGAGTAATACTCACTTTACAGTATTCTTTTACAGGAATCAGTACAGAGATGTAAACACATGGAGGACACTGTATTTCTCAGTTCCTTCTCCCCCCTTACTTTGGCAGAGATAAGAGATGGACTTCTGGAAGAACCAATCTCCCCAGCTAAGGGCAATTTTACCTTGTCCACTACTCAAATTGATATGAAGAACTCCAAATTATTGAGGAAGATAGAAAGGAGGTATATTTGATACAACTGTCTTCTGCCTATTGGCATCTTTCTGGTATATTTAAAAGGCCATAGGGGATTTTCCACCCAAAGTTGATCACAGTTTTTTCTAAGTAGGCATCATCCCATGGAGACTGTCAGCAGGAATGTTGGCAACACTTGTAAATGGCCTTCGAGTGATGTGAGCTGGGCTTCCTGAACTGAAGAGTCACATGGTCCAGTTCACACATGTGATGTTGACTGATAAGAAAGCAAATTACCTCACACGACAGCTGTGTTCTTTTCTTGTCGGTTGATAGCTAATGTCTAGCAATTGCTTTCCTAAGGCTGTTACTATGAACAGGAATGCCAACTTGGTCAACCCGGAATTTGTTTCCTTTAATGTTACCATGATCAATGCTGTTTCAAACCTCTGAAGAAAAAGTTCAGCTAGACCCTTAATGAGTGTATCCTGTTATTAATGACACAGTACTAACTTGGCAGATTTTTAAAGAAAAAATCCTTTATTGATTCAACTGATGAAGAGGATTAAGAATGAGTTTATCATTTTCTAGAGTGTTGGGACTTTTAGACTGAGAAAAGCTGAGATAAGCCTCATCTCCCAGCTAACTCCATGACCTCAGACCAGGGGTGTCAAACTCATTTTCACCAGGGGTCACATCAGCCTTGAGGTTGCCTTCAAAGGACCAAATGTAATTTTAGGACTGTATAAATGTGACTACTCCTTAACTAGGAGCAAGGAGTTCGATGCTGTGTAGAAACATGGTGCTAGGCCAGATAAAACAAGGTGGGGGGCTGGATTCAGCCCCTGGGTTTTGTGTTTGCCACCTGTGCCTTAGGAAAAAGCTTTAACCTCTGTGTGTTACGATCCTTCCTGTTGAAAATGACTAGAACACTGATCATATAGACCTCAAAGGGAGCCTGGCAAAGTCATAGGCTTAAAGACTATTAGAATTAAAAAGGAACTAGTATATTTTGAGTATGTCTTGTGGCAGGCATGGTGGTAACGACTTAAGTCTCTAATTCATTTGATTCTTACAATCACCTTGAAAAGTGAGTATTACTTTGATTTTAAAGATAAAGAAATTTGTACATTTAAAGAGATAAAATACTTTATTTAGGTTGTGCAGCTAGAGTGGTGGTGTTGCTAAGCTTGTATAATACCTAAAATCTATGCTCATTTTTCCATAACACAAAAGGGTTATAGATTATCTAACCCCTTTAGCAAATAAAACTGAGATACAAAAAGTTGAAGACTCAAAGATCTGTAAAACATACACTTTTTTAAAGAAAAGAGATATTCCAGTGAGTTTACTGTAGCAATTATAATTTTTCAAGGCTAGTAGTACATGAATTGCTGAGAATTTAATTGTATAATTTAAATACCACAGAAAAGGAAAATCCAAGAATCCTTGCTGAAAACATACCAAATTCCCTCCCCTTTGAGCTTCTCCACTGTCATGAAGATATAAATTTACTGAGTAAATAGTCCTCAAATGCTACTTTCCCAAGTCCTCATTTCTGAATTGCATAAGATATATGTTGGCCTCTAGTGACCCAGAAAGAAGCTTGAAGTGGGGATTTGACAGTGACTTCGAAAGAAATTACTGCCGCGGCTCTTCCCTTGGCAGAGTGCCCCTTGGAATGAAACCAAACGAGCTGCCATGCACAGGCTGCTAACGTGAAAATACTTGTCTACGCTCAGCCTCGTTTCCATGAAGCTAGAAATGATAAGCAGCGTCAAAGCGTCCAATTAACACCAAGATGTGTTGAAACTCAGCAACATAAATTCATATGTATTTCCCTCTGAGAAATCACTCACAGTCCTTTGTGCTGAGTCTTATGAGCTTGGGCCATTATTTGATTAGTTAACTCACTTTTGTACTATATTGTACTTCTAGGAATCTTGTTCTTTGTGTGTTTTTCTTTTCATTTTAAACATTTTCTTACTTTCCAAAGAAGATTGTAAAATTTAAAGAGGTTATCTTTGTTTTGAGGTTTGGCTATATTTTTCTTTATAATTTTACTATGAGCAGAAGCTACACATGGCTCAGAGTATATTTAGTTTGGGTTTCAAATTCAGTTTAGTATTTTGAGTGAAATATGATCATTACAAGAAGAAGGTTAAAGGACATTACTTAGGTTTCTTTTCCTTTGAATCTTCACTGAATAAATATGCTTCAAAACTCATTCAAATCCAGTGGTATATTGATATAATGTACCATCACACTTTTCTCTAGCTATATACTTATTAACAAAGCTCCCCTTCCCAAACAGCAATTTCTAAATGACATCTCCATTTCACGTGTAACTTATAACGTGTTGATTTTTATTTTTCTTCATTTAAAATGTTGCTGGGAATAGTTTACTTTGAATTTTTAAAGATATTAAAAGTATTCCAGACAAACCACTCAATCCGTATAGGACTTAGTTTGAAAATGATTATCAGACTCCTTTCTGTGAAGCCACCTTGACATTATCACTGGGTGACGAGGGCTAAGCAGCTAGAACTCCGGGCGCACCATCACTGTTTCATCCAGAGCTGCTCTGCTTTTCCTGCTTTATTAATGAGCACCCATTTAACACTATTTGAGGGGGGAATAGTTCTGCAATGAAAAAGTTTGAAAACCCCTCTTTGTCTTATCCTTCCTAAGAGGTCTTCTAGTTTCTGCCTGATTGTTTCTAGGGAAGAAAATTCTCCATCTTATATATACTTTTTATACAATGTTAATTGCCAGATGCAAAACAGAACCAGAGACATGGAAATAAAGAGCAAACTGACAGTGACCAGAGGGGCAGGAGAATAATGGGGCAAAGAAGGGGAAGGGTCAAGTCAAGGAACATATATATAAAGGACCCATGGACAAAAATAACGAGGTAGGGGAAGGATTGAATGTGGGAGGTGGGGGTGGGTAGGGCAGGGGAGAGTAATGGGGGGGATGGGGACAGCTGTAATTGAACAATAAAATTTTTTTTTAAAAATGAAAGCAAAAAAAACCCAACTAATGACATAGCCAAGTTCAAAAACAAGATTAAAATGTCCATGGACAAAAAATGGAGCATAAATGCAAGATGGTGAGCAGTGCAGATAGCACAAGCTTTTGGGCTCCATGATTAGAAGTAAGCAAAAATTAGCAGCAGGCCAGCTCCTATAGGATAACAAGCCCAAACATAGGGGCACCTGAGCTGGGTAGAGAAGTCCTGGTGAGGGACTTGGATGTGCCTCTCTGTGAGGAGAGATGCTGAAGGTTGTTGTTGTTGTTTTAATAAAGACCATTCTGCTGGGATGAGAGCTTCATCTTAAACAGTGGGTCTAGAGAGGCTGGTAGATAAGGCACATTATGAACAGATGGACTTGCAATTTCCTCATTGTGAGTTAAAATAAAAATAACAGTATAGTAATATGATTCTGAACTGGGAGCTGTGTGAACCACCTGGAGATAATCACAAAACTATTAGGTTACAGAACTTAAAACAGGAAACCCTGGACTACCCAGGTGGGCCTTATCTAATCATGCAATGTCTTAAAAGTGGAGATCTTTCTGCAGCTGGAGGCCGAAAAGATGTGGTAAACGAAGTTAGAGAGACTTCAAGCATCCAAGCACAAGAAAACTTTCATGCACTGTTTCTGGCTCTGAGATTGAAGGAGTCATGGGTGAGGACCAGAGAGGCCTCTAGGAGCAGGGTGGTCTCCAGCTGACAGCCAGCAAGGAAAGGGGGACGTCGCCCTACAACCCCCCAAACTGAGTTTGACCAACAACCCAAATGAGCTTGGGTTCATCTCATGACTCCGGAAAGCAACCTAGACCTTCTAACTCCTTGATTTTGGTTGGCCTTGTGAAAGAAGCTCTAAGCAAAGGACCTAGTGGAGCCACAGTGTATCTTGACTTCTTTCTGTCTCAGAGAAATGTGAGATCATCAGTTCAGTACGTCAGTTTGTGGTAATTTGTTAAGGCAGCAATGGAAAGTAAATAGTGAGTAAACCAAATATTGACCATAACTTTGTTTTTATTTAATGTATTACATTAATAGCATTTTAATGTTTTAAATGTATTAAGATCCATGGTATATTTGGGAAGAGGGCAGGTTATAAAGTAAGATTTTTAGAAAATTTAAATATTTTTAAAATTTAAAGTATCCATTAAAAGAATAAAAATGCAATCTATACTTTTCAAACTAGCAGAGGAAATACTAGAAAGTAAAGATAGTCTTACCAACTTACTAGAAGTTAGAGAAGAAAGAAATAGGATAGTAAATAGAAAATGAAAAATAGTGTGTATTCAAACTTTACAAGATAATACCAAAATTTTCTACAGTGAGTGTTCCAATTCACACTTCCACCAGAATTAGACCTGTTCTCTTTGCACCATAACCTTACCAATGCTTGCTGGTATACGACTTTTTAATTTTTGTCTAATTTTGCCGGTGCACTCTTGGAATATACCCAACTTGGTCATATATATTATATTTTTTACATACATCTGGTTTGGGTTTGCTATTTTGTTTAGGACTTTGCATCTGTGTTGATGAGTAATTTTCATATTTTTACAATCTTTATCTGGTTTTAATAGAATGAATTGGGCAGTATTTTCTCTTTCTATTCTTTGAAAGAGTTTATTTTAGACAGTATTGGTATTATTTCATGGACTTTGCTTATAAAATCATGAGCAAGTTTTTTTTTCTTTATGGGAAGATTTTTAACTACTGATTGGGTGTTTTAAACGACTATATATACCAAGGACAGCATAGTGGACAACCATGGAGACAAACTATTCAGGTTCAACCTCAACTTTGACCCTGTAAAAGTCATTTAACCTCACTGTGCCTCAGTTTTCTCATCCATTAAATGGAGCATGGGTTGTTTTGAGTAGTACATTAGTTAATATATGTAAACTGTAAGACAATGCCTGCTAATTAGTCAAGTCTATGTACATATTTACTTTTATTGTTGTTACTGCTGTTTCTTCTTGAGTGGTTGTTTATTTTCTCTTGAATAGTTGTTTCTAACACTGTTTTCTAATTTGTTGTCTTACAGCAGGTAATACTTTTCTGTTACTATCTTTTCATCTCTGGCTGTAACCTGCAGCTGTCTCCCTTTTGCATCATTAATAGTGTTTGTTTGGGATTTCTTTTCTCTTAATATTATAATTCAACAAAGTTTGTCAGAAGTTTATTTTAATAGTCTTTCAAGTAACCAACTTTTGACTTTGTTGAGTCTGTGGTTTCTGATTTTCTGATTCATTGACACTTGTATTATTTTCTTTCATCTACTTTCTTCAAATTTATTTAATTGTACTTTTTCTAATTTCTTAGGTTTGAGGCTTACTATATTAAGATTTAGCCATTTTTGCTTGCAAATATACCACGTACTTTTTGTTTTTGTTGATCTCAGCTTTTTACTGATAGGTTATGAATGTCTCTACATAAGGTCTTGGTTTGAATGCTTTGTGTAACGTATAAACATTAAACTAAGTACAACTCTGCTTGATTCCCACAATGTGATAAAGAGAATTTTTATTATCATTTAGTCCTAGGTATTCTAAAATATTCACTATGATCTTATCAAGTCATAAATTATATATATATACAAGTCTGTTTATAAACATCGAAATATATAGCAGTTTTAAAGTGATTTTTCTTTATTAATCTCTAACAATTACATTGTGATTTATTAAAAGTGAGTTTTTCGATCTATTTTTTTGAAGTTTGTTGACGCTTGCTTTATGACCTAATATCCATGTGTTCCTGGAAAGAGCATGAGTATAGCAGGCATTTAAAATGTGTTTGTCTAATGTTCTTCTTCTTCAATGATTTTTTTTAACCTGCTTGAGAAAAGGATCTAAAAATATACTTTATTGGTCAATATGCCAATTTTACTTTGTGGTCTGTTGAGCTATTGAACCTGTCTTATTAGATATACATTTTAAAATAGTCTTATCTTCCTATGGATTTAACCTTTATTTATAATGTAGCGACCATCTTTAGCAATAGCTTTTTGCCTTAACATCTGTTTCATTTGATATTAATATAACTAATCCACCTTTTATTTCATTAGATTTGTTTTATACATCTTCTGTTCTTTTACTTTCAACCTTTATCTTTAAGTTTAGGAGTATCTAATACAAACATTTTTTAATTGCAATCTGATAACCTTGACTTTGTTCACCTCACTTGCATTCACTGTAATTATTTGTCCTGCTTTTCTAGTGTTTCTTTTTTCCTTTCTTGACTTCTTTGAACTAACTACTGAGGTTCTTACTTTCTTATTACATTTTGTCCTCTCCTAGTGTTACAGTTATACATCTATTTATATTATTTTAATGTTTACTTTAAATTTCAATATGCGTACTTAAAGTCTCTATTTCAGTAGTATCTGTGCTTGCCTATCAAAGAAGTCAAGCCTCTGAGAACTCTTTAGTTATCATTACCCTCCTTCACTCATATGTGCTTTTGCAGTCAAGTGTTTTAGTTCTATTTTTATTAACCCCGAAGATATTTTATATAATCAGCGGTTTATATAGTAAGCTCATGTTTATTAATCCCACAGATTAGATACTTTATGTGATCATTGTTTATTTAGAGAGACCTGAAAATATTCTATTTTTTATCCATATTGTCTCTTAAATCATAGATTTTCTTCAAGGTACTTTTTCCCCTTATCTGGAATACATCTATTAGAAGTTCTTTTAGTGAGAATTCATTGGAAATAAGTGTTCTCGGTTGATTATTTTTATAAAATATATGTATTTGGTTCTCTTAAAAGTTAGTTTTAGTGTGGAAGAAAATCTAGAGTGACAGTTACCTTTTATCAACACCTGTTCATTGACTTCCAATTTCTGTTATTGCTATTGAGATGTCGGCTGTCATTCTAATTGTGCTTTGTCTTTTCCTTTTTGATTTTGTCTTTACCACTGGCATTCTATAGTTATCTAAGATCTGTGTAGAACAGATCACTTATTTATCCTGTTTGATTTTCATTTGACTTTCTGACTCTAGGGATATGTATTTTTAATTATTTTTTGGAAATTTATTTTTCTCTATATAATCCATATGTTTATTCTGTTCTTCATATTTTCTATAGCTTTGTCTCACTCTGCTATATTTTAAAAAATTCCTTCAACACTTCCTTCCATTTAACAATTTGTCTCTCCCATTGTGCCTAACATGCTTTTCATTTCACCTAGTTTCTAAAGATGTTTGTATTTTATTCATGTAAGTTCTATTTGATTTTTTTAAATACACATTATTATACTTGTTCTTTTATTATACTTTCAACATCCTTTTTAAAAAGTTCCTTAAGCACGTTAATTTCCTCTTTTTGTTTTCTGTGTCTGACAATTTTACTATATGAATTTTATGTAGGGCTGATTTTGTTTTTACTGTCTCTTCTTCATTCTATATTGTTTCCTCATATGCCTCATGATATTTCTATGTACTTTTATGATTATTGGAATTTAAGAGAGCATTCCTTGAGCCTGAATTTACATGTGTACTTCCTGGGGGAATTTGGATTTGCTTTTGAGAAAGATTATTTGGGGACAT
Source organism: Phyllostomus discolor (assembly GCF_004126475.2). NCBI lineage: Eukaryota > Metazoa > Chordata > Mammalia > Chiroptera > Phyllostomidae > Phyllostomus > Phyllostomus discolor. The sequence goes on along the minus strand of NC_040905.2, from coordinate 149,876,948 downwards.
GGTACTGATCTGTACTAATCAAGACCATTCTAAACTAGATTTTCTACTGTTTCCATTCCGCGAATTGTGTCCAAAACTCCCATGAGCTGTTAAGAAATCTGAAGGAGATTTCTTTTGCCATCCTTTACCCATAGCCCAACTGAAATAGGCATATTTCCTTATTATTTCTCTCTATGAAGTGGAGTGGGTGTTATTTTGTTGATATTATCCTATTTTATTTTTTAATAAACTCCATTTTTATAGCAGCTTTAAATATACAGCAAGATTAAGCAGAAAGTACAGAGATTGTTTCATATGTCCCATGTCCACTGCATGCATGGCCTTCCCCCCCGCTTGACTTCCCCCACCAGAGCAGTGCATGTACTACAGTCAGTAAGCTTACATTGACACATCGTTATCACCTAAAGTCCATAGCTTACATTCGGGCTCACGATTGGTGTTACATATTCTCTGGGTTTGGACAAGTGTATAATGATATGTATCCACCTTTAAGGTAGCTACAGAGTATGCTAGTTCCACCTCCTGAAAACCCTCTGTACTCCACTTATTCCTACCTCCACCTCCCAGAAGCCACTAATCTTTTTCCTGGCTCCATTTCTCTTCCTGCTTTACTCTTTCTCTAAGGGTTTACCTTAGGGTCTGGGTACTTTGAGGGGATCTTAATCCTTGTTCAAAACTTGCAGTTTATAGATTTTACTTCTTGTTCCCTGATCTTATGGGCTGTAAAAATGGAAAGCTCTGAACCACTAGGAACCAGATCCCTTTAGGAGATCTATCAATTTCCTTTCTGGATTTATGCTTTCTCATTGTTTTTGTGTCTGAGGAAAGATTCTTGCCAGATCAGCTGTGCATGCAACAATCTTTTAAATTTTTATTTTTAGTTCAATGTAGGATTTTCAGATATTCTGTAGTGGGAAGCTTTTTTTTTTTAAAGTATCTGGTCCTACATCTTGTTGCATATGAAGGCCCCTTAATTTATCAATAATTCTTAACAGATATTTATTTAGCATCAATTTTGTGTCATACTTGTACTAGGCCTTACATGACACTGTCCTTCTTGTTTTCCTCATTTTGGAAGAAGCACAGAAAAACCAACAACACTATACAGTATGGTAAGTCCAAGGATGAAAGTATATACGGGGTGCTATGGCCCCTCAAAGGAGTTGCCTCACACAGGCTGAGGATAGGAAGTTGTCTGAGAAGGAGACAGGAAGTGATACTCAAGCTTTAAGGATTCACCCAGGTGAATACAGAGAGGCCACATGGGATAATGTCAGCCAGAGGAGTGAGGATTGACAGATCAGCAAATACTGTGGTGTAAAGTGTGGTGGGCTGAGAGAAGTGGGGAGAACTGAGGATGCAGAACAGGCAAAAACAAGTCAGCTCCCCACAGAGACCTGATGAGGTATTTCTTACATTGCTACACTATACAGAAGAGAGAAAACAGTATGACACTCAGGGTAAGAGACAGTTTTAGCAGCCCTTTCCCTTTACTATTGTACTTTGTTTAGATTCAGTGGTAAAGAGAGACAAAATAGGAAGTGCGGTCACCTCTGTTCAAAAATTATCCTCCAATTTTGAATTGTCTTCCTTTTTTCCTGTAATCCCATCATTAGAATAAAATGGCCTCAATACCTACCTACCCCCTTTAAGTTGAGAACATCATGAAGGCAGTGAGTGTATCTGACTTCACACTATTGCCTAGTGTTTGGCAAATTCTGTTTTCGAACATATGTAATTACAAATTAATGAGAGTGATTAAGTAGAAAACACCATCAGCCATTCAAACCTTATTCCAGATAGGTTGAATCAGTTTGCTGTCCTCTTTCCTCTCACCTTGTGCAGCGCATTGAAAGAAATGGAGGTTTTACTAGAAGACAAAGGAAAAAGCAACTTTGGAGAAAACTGTTCCTCAGGATGAGGCTGCTGCTCAGAGGCTGTGCTTTAAGTTGCAAAGAACAACCTGAAAACACTTGCTTTTAGGGGCCTGAAGATAAATTTCTCTAATTCGTTTTTGGTTTCTTAAAATATGTCCATGGTCCAAGATCAACAAACTAAGAAGTATGAGCACATCTGAACTAAGCTGAGTGTTGTCATCCATTAAACTTATAACCTAGTAAATTTGGCACATGATATTGTTTGATTAGACTCATATGTTAAGACATTCATATAAGTCACTTTAATTAAAGTTATGTTCAAACAACTAAATAAAGTACTTCTAGAGGCAGCAAGGCAGCGGGAAAGACAGAACTAGATGAAGCAAGTGCAGTCTCAGATTCCTCTGAAGGCCCCTAGAGCAGTATAACTCCAGCTAGCCCCTCTGTGGCATTGGTAATAATAGTAATACCTCGTATTTATTGAGTGTTTACTATGTGCCAGTACTAATTTAAACATTTCACTTATATTAACTCATATCCCATTTGTCCGCAGAGCCACCACATAACAATGCCAGGCACCTTTAGGTCAGGATGACTATTGAGGCCCTAGAAAGGTCTTTTTTCTCTTTTTACGAGTTGACTTCTTTTCATTGTTGTCTGAAAGTAGTACCCAGCAGTCTAATGTAAGGCTGTAAGCTGAAAGCTTGAAACTATTATTTTATTAACCAATGTCATCCCCATAAATTCAATTTTACAAAAAGAAAATAACTAGCCATACTCTTACCATACAATAAAGCAATCATCCTCCTTAATATTTACCCAAAAGAGGTGAAAACTTATGTCCATACAAAAACTCGAACATGAATGTTTACAGCACCTTTATTAATAATTGCCCAAACTGGAGGCAACTATGAGCTCTTCATCAGGTTAATGGATAAACTATGGTACAATTATTCAGTTCTAAAAAGGAATGAGCTACCACATCATGAAAAGACATAAGGGAATTTTAAATACCTGTTACTACATGAAAGAAACCATCTGAAAAGGTCACATCCCATGTGATTCCAACTACATGACATCCTGGTGAAGAAAAAACCATGGGGACAGCAAAAAGCTCAGTAGTGTGCAGGGTTAAGAGGAGGTTAGAATGTAGAAAGAGAAAGCAGAGGTATGATTAGGGACATTATGTAGGTTTTATGCCCCTGGGAAGGAGAAAGTGGGAAAGGAAGGAAGTTTAGAAAGGGAGCTGGGAAAAGATAGCAAATAATTTCTAGGTCCTGCTCAGCCAGAGGACCCGGAATAAAAGGATGGACTCCTTTCTCTGGTTATGTAAGGGAATCTTTTACTGTTCCCTACAACAAACCACGGAGGGTCTCCCTTCCATACAGGTCCAGTGCCTAGACTCATCGGAGGAGAAACTCCCTCCACTGCATCTTTGTTTTACTTGCTGCTTTGTTCTGGTTCCACAGCTATCAGATTTTTCTAAAATAATCCAGTTTTCAAATATTATCCTACTGTTACCATACATACACTCTAATTTATCAAATATGAGTTCTGATGTTTGCTTTGGAAAGTTTCACGGCCATACCCATGACGAAGCTTCCAGAAACCTAAGGATACTTCTTTTACAGGATCAGTTTATATAGTACTAACCATGAAGTTGGTTGTTGGAATAGGAATTTTGATCTAGAAGTTGAAAAATGACTAGGTAAGGAAAAGAGAGGGTCACTAAACTTTCAAACATTTTATCCACAGTAACCCCTCTCTCTTCCCCCTTATTCCAAAGTCTATAGGGAAAGACCCAGCTAATCTTTGCTGGTACTGTGGACAGTGTGAGAACACCTTGTTTTCTGTCTTTGGAAATTGTGACACGAGAGCATCGTGAATGTTGCCAGGATGATTTACATTAGTGGTCAGGGGCCCCCATCCAGAATCCTGCGAGGAGGCTCTATTCCATTCCATCAACTGAAGAATGGATGTCTTTCTTCTTCACCCATTGATCTGGTGCCTCTCCCAGTGCAGAGTGCTTTCAGCCCTGCCATCATTCTTCAGTGAACTGCCTGGATAATCAATTCAAGTACAAGCCTGACCCCTGCCATGCAGGAGGAAATAACGGGGATGAACCTTATATATGAACCTTATAAGATCCAAAGATCTTACCAAGAGAATGCTCAGATGTATTTTATGTCATTCATGGGACTGTATTCCATGCCTCCATAAAGGAACACTAATTAGATACAGTGCCAGGAAAACAAACAGCTGGCAGGATACAAAGAACCAAAAAAGGAGTTAAGCCTGCAGCCAACATCAGACACTTGGTTATACACTCACTAACAGGGAGAGAAGGTGAAGAGAGAACGCTGGGGTCCTCTTTGAATCATCTGACATGGTATTTACCTTTGAATTGCTCTAGACAGTGTCTCTTTCCATTTTCTTCTAAGTGAGCACAACATGTTCCAGGAGACAACTTCAGCCCACGTATTTGTTCCTTTGTAATATGTCAAGCTTTATTACCCTTTCCCACTTATAAATAGAAACATAATGAACTTGTTCTGCAACAAACCTAAGCAATGGTAACAGTTTAAGAATTAATGTGCTAAAATATTTCTCCTATACTAGTCCTTCCTCTAACCTGGCTCTCCACCACCATTATTTTGGGAAATGCAGTCTGAAAACAAACAAACAAAGTACATGATTGTGTGCTTATAAAATAAATTGTATGCCATGCTTCAAAAAGGACTGCAAATTACCGCTTTAAGTATGCTAATTTGGGGAAATGGCTGGACATTTGTTTTAGACTAGATAAAAAAATAGTGAAGAGTCAGAAATGCTGATTTCAGAAAAGATACTGCTAAATTGGAGCTAATTCAAGGAAAGGGACTAAAAATAATAAAAGGCCTCAAGGAATGAATATTTTCACAATTGGGGGAATTTAAGAGTCTAACATGACAAACTTCAACCAGTCCTACAAATACCTCTGGGGATTAGATTCCAAACATCTACATTGTTTAAAGGAGAAAAAAAATGAAATAATAGCTATCCCCCCCCACAACAAATGAACTCTTAAACTAAGTGTTTAAATGTTTTTACTTAGGCCAGCTTTCAGATGCCTGGAGACGTTAAAAACTAGCCAGGCAGAGCATTTATTTTCAGATAACAAGCTTATTAGGTAAGGAGGGTGGGGTTAATGATTTATTATATCATACATTTTGAATCTCTTATGTCTGGACCTGAATAAACACATCAGAATGGTTTGAAGCTGTTTTATATACCTGTTACCAGTGTTCACTTAGTTGGCACAGAGGAGAGCACACCCAAAGTTGAATAACCCAGAGAGTTTCATATTATTTTACAGGGTCACAAATCTATAAAGATGTTACTCCATTGAACACAAGCCTGATCTGTAGGAAAGTGTTAAAATGATTAATGATTAATTTTAATGGGCACTTATTTCCCTTAAATGTGTTATTTTTCAAAAATGTTGATCATTTAGAAGGAACGTAAAGAAAATCTGTGAATCTATTATACCAGGAAAAAAGGAAACAAAAAGAAGGACTCTTTAATATATCTTGTATATGTGAAAATGAAGTGTCCCAGCAACTAACTGTTCCAACAACCAACTTCATGGTTAATGCTACATAAACTGATCCCATCAAAAAGGAGGATGACGAGCCAAGAATGGCTGGCACCACCCTCCAAATCTACCCCGCTTTTTGTTCTTTGCACTTACAGTGATGTGTTAGAGATTTAAATATTATTCTCTTGAAATATAATAGAGTTGTCTACGCATAGACTGTCTAGACAGGGCAGGGACGATGTCTGTTTAATTTCATTTTCATAGCAGCTAGCAGTCTTGCACAAATAAATGCTTTTGATGATGATGATGATGTTGATGTTAGTATAAGCAGGTGTCCAAAATTTGGGGGATAAAGCTTGATATCTTAACATTAGTGCTTTATAGTGCATGCATGCATGCACTGGGTGTTATATAAAATTTATGAATGTCTGGCTATTTATTGAATAATAATTTATTTCAGCATATTTTATATTTATTAATATTCCCCTGTTAAATTTGTTTACATGAAAGAGAAACTATCAATCTGCCTATTGAGAAAGTAGGCTAGAATCCCTACTCAATTTTCCTAGTGTCTGAAGTGAAAAGTATTCTTGTAAATCTGTATTTTAGAAAAAGAAACAAATTAGATGTCCCATTAAGATTTTCTAAGACTTCTTGCTTAGAAAGCTGTCAAGATTCAGATTTCCTGCAAAATTCAGGAAAACAGAATTGGAATTTATACAATGAAAACATGACTTCTGTTTCATTTATTCAATGTGTTGTTTGTTCTGAAAAATAAATATTGGAGTACTTGTATATAACAGCAAGCCAAACAATCAAAGATCCTTGTCCTCCTGGAGCTTATGCTTTAGCAAAGAAGACAGGAGATGACACAATAAAAGTATAAAAAGTAAGTTACATGTTGTACTTGAAGGTGATTAAGTGTTACGGGAAAAAAAGCTGAGAGGATAAAAAAGAATTCGTAATGGGGGTGGTGGTACAGTGCTACACAGGGAAGTCAGAGTAGGTCTAAGTGAGTAGATGTATTTGAGCAAAGACTTGACAGAGGCGAGGTCATCCGCCACTTGGAATCTGGGCAAAGAGAATTCTGAGCAGGGTGTATTAATAACGCGTGTGTCCCAAAGTAAGTATATTCCTGGAGTCTTCAAGAGGTAGCTGGGTATCCAGTATGGCCGAAGCCAAGGGAACAAGGAAGAGACTAGGAGAGAATTGGGCCAGGTCTTTGCCTGGCTATTTGAGATGAGGATTTTGCTTTTAATCTGAGTGAAGTGGGGAGCCATTGCAGAGTTAAAGCAACAAGGCAACAAGATCTGCTTTATGCTCTAATAAGATCAGTGTGGCAGCTTTGTTGACAGAGGCCTGTGGGAGAACAAGGGCAGGAGAAGGAAGGTCAGGCAGGGGACTTGCAATAATGTAGGCAAGACACAGTGGTGGCTTGGACTAAACTGTGGTCAGACTCTGCATACTTTTGTATGTAGAGCCAAACTTTCCTGATGGATTGAATGTAGGAGACAAAGATCATTCCATAGCAATTGTTCTCAAAGCATGGCCACCAAACCAGCAACATCAGCATTGTCTGGGAACTTGTTGTAAATGCAAATTCTTGAATCTCAGTCTAGGTCTGCTGAATCAGAAATGAGAGAGTGGGGCCCCAGCAATCTTGAGTTTTGGCAGGCCCTCAGATGATTTGGATGCACACTTAAGTGTGAGGACTACTGCTTTAAGATTTGGGGCCTGAAAGGATGGAGTTGACATTGGCAGTGATGGGGAAGGCTGCAGAGGGAACGTATTTGGGGGAGGGGGAGAAACAGGGTTTCAGGTTTGGAAATGTTGAGTTTGTGGTGTCTTAGGTATCCAGATGGTAAGGAAGCAGCTGTATGTATGAACTTGGAGTTCAAGAGAGAAGGTCTGAGTTGGAAATAGAAACTGAGACATTGATTATGTTTCTGAGAACAAAAATTACATCAGTGAATATTTATGGTTCAATGGTTTCATCTTAACTTTGAATAAAAGAAGCAGAAAGACAAGCAATAAAGGCCAAAGCATATAAAAGAGGCAGCCTGCCTTTTATTCACGTGTGCTAAGAGATTTGAGAGCTTTAGGGGGTCTGTTTTCCAGAGCCTTCTGCCATTTATCATATAGGAACCTTTTGTGGTAATTTTTTCCTATGTGATCAGTAGTACAGAGAGTTTCTAATTTGTTGAGGGTAAAACTTAGAACCAATAAGATTTTTTAAAGTAACCAAGAACCTGATAAATTTCTAATATATTTACATCATAAACTGGCAATCCAGATTGCTGGAGGATGGAGTAGGTGCCTTACTAAACAATTCTAATTTTGTTTTTTGCACAGTAACTCTTGTGGAGGTTGACTGATCAGGGCATGATCAAGGAGACAGAATTTAGAACAGTGGCAGGATGGGGAAATGCAGGGAGCAGGATAGATTCTTCAGTTACTACATGTGGTCTCCTAGTATGTAATTTCCAGTGTCTTCTTAATACTATCAGGTATTAATAGCTACCCTACAAATAAAAGTATAGAATCAGAATATGACATTTATACCAAGGCACTCATAATAATTTCAGCTGAACAGCAAAATTAGCAGAAAAGGCCAACTAGTGAATATTTAAGAGTAAAGGTAAAACAGAGGGACATCCCTCAGGAAGGAGAATGTCTTCAAAAAGAGAAAAAATAAAAAGTAATGTTTCTTCTGACCCTGAATGTATATTCTATATATTTTTCCAAAACCATTTCGAAGGCCTATCAGATGCTACCACTTCAGCTGCTAAGATATAATCTTCTACATTTCACCCAGTGAGTCCCCTTTTGTCCCACAGTGTAATCTGACCCACTTGTCATCATCAGGGGACATCTGGGATCCATCTTATCTTCCCCACTGACTAGTTGATTAATCAGAAAATATTTTGAATTGGATTCATATATAGCAGGACTCCACAGATTTTATGAATTATAATAACAGCATATAAAAGCTCAGATTTTATTTTTGTGTTTTTAAAGAAGATACTCTGACAGTTAGGATAGAGTTCTTGAAAATTTGAGATAAAAATGTTATATTGTGTTAAATGGCTAAGTACAGTAAGTAATGGGATCATATAACTATTTTAAATAAAATACTTTTTTTTCAGAGTGAAAAGTCCTGACTCAGTAGCCTGACTCGGAGTTCTCAATCTACAGAGCTGTAAATATTAGTTGGAAATAGACAGAAGGCCAATAAGCATTTTTTGCTCTCCCTTGCTCTATTTCTGCTGGATGGTGTATCTGCAGATGTATGAGAGGCTGGAAGTTGGGATCTTTAGTCTGGTGCATCCTTCCCACAGTGTGTTTTCTGCCAGGGTCTTGTGAGGGGTGGGCAGTGGGGAAGAATGTGTTTGGTTCATTCTGCATTTGATATACCCTAAGGAATACCACCTGTCTTGGTCAGAACTGATGTCATGGTATCATAAATCATCTCTCCAGAAGCTGACATTTCGAAGATGATGCCAGGACAAGATGCAAAATATTCTTCAAAGCAGTTAGGATATCATTGTCTAAATATGACTTTTAGGAGGATCAGGAAGCATGGTAATTTCATGGACAAAATTATCATTAAAAACTTTGTACATGGTGAATCTCGACACCAATAGGAGTTTTCTGTTGTAGTTATTGTTATGACGCATGTTGGACAAGAGTCTATGATGACTTTGCTTGAGTTTCCACCCCTGTAGCTGGGTGATCCCAGATGCATCAGGAGTTCGGTGAGTGTCCTGAACTATGCTTGAGATGTTTTGGATTCAACAAAAAAGAAACTTTTGCCAAATCCTCTTTCCTTAATTTTTAAACATGTATTTTGAGGGAAATTTGATTCATATGTTTCTAATTCATTTACACTTAAATCATCAAAATATTATTTTGTAAGAGCCATTTGATGTCCAAGAAGCTTTCCAAACCTGTTTTATAAGTCTTTGTAAGTCCTTTTTCTTAAAACAGGAAGTTGCATTTTGCCAAGTATAAATAAACTCAAATTTAAAAAAGTTCAAGTTCAGTTTCTGACTCGGAACTCCCAAGTTTTAAGTACATTCTCAAATTAGCTAACTATAGTTCCCCACCCCTATAAAAATACAGGTGGAAGGAAAGACAGTACTGATAAAAGTGAGTAAAAGTATTCACAAAAATTATTCTCAGATATATGTCCAGTTATGAAAGTTCATAAAACCTGTAACAGGTGTTTTTTTAAAGATTTTATTTATTATTTTTAGAGAGGGAAGGGAGGGAGAAAGAGAGAGAGAGAAACATCAATGTGCCATTGCTGGGGGCTGTGGCCTGCAACCTAGGCATGTGCTCTGACTGGGAATCGAATCCGTGACACTTTGGTTTGCAGCCCGTGCTCAATCCACTTAGCTACACCAGCCAGGCAACAGGTGTTCTTATAGCTAATAGATACAGGTGAATTTTTGAGCAGGAACAATCTGTTTGCTGTTTTCTATGATGTGTTTAAATAAGTTTACTGCCTTTGTTACAGAAAAGAAAACCTAAACGTTCAAATATTTAACTTCATTTTTTACTAATTTTACCTTTGAGTCTCATGTATTTTAGTAAAGATGGGAAGACTCATCATATTTTATTGAACAGAAAGGACTCATGAGAGACTCTGGGGGTTCATCTGCACTAAGATGATATAACATCAAGTTAAAAATGTAATTGACACTGTTTTCTTCAAATTCGATAAATGCAGGACATTACCTCTGATGCATACTAAGACTTCTCTTAATTATATATTATCCATATTACTTTAATGCAGAGGTGATTCAGCCTAGCCCTGGAATTCCCTGTAGTTGGTTCACATATTTGTAATAAAGAAGGTAAAGGTAATTATGAGAGGGGTTTGAAACCCCTCTATATGATTTGTTCAATGTTATGTTTTATTGAGTCCACTTCAGTCTTTCTTCTTTACTACTGAGTAATCAAGTGACTCTTGTGATGAAGGGTTATATACAACTGAATATACTTTATTTAAACATTATTAATAAAGCTCTCAGTTCACTGTGGAAGCTCTCTCTGTGCCATGGCCAGCAGGGAAACTTGCTGACTGTGTCAAGCTGACTTTGTTAAACTAGCTAAACAAGGGGGAACAGCTTCTTGACGGTCTCTGTACAGTCTCAGATGGGGGCATTTAGGGAAGAGGATGGGTAGGGTTTGAAGGCTGTGGTTAGTCATAGGGTTATTTTAGGATGGAAGCTAATAAGTGAGGTCTAGGCAGAGACTGATAAAATTTGTCACCTAGGAAAGTTGCATTCTTGTTTTTGGAACATAAATCCAAGAGTTAATGTTAAATCTGTTTGTACTTTTATGTTGGAACGCATGGTTTGAAAGCAGCTGGTATTAAAACATTTAAGATCATAGTTGTGTTGCCTATCTCAGAATTTACTGTTTTCTGATTCATAGAACAGTTTCATAGGCTGTGGTTTTTGTTTTATTCCTCACAACAAGCAAATAAGTATCACAATAAAATATAACATGTATTTATTATTCTTTTTAAAAATTTTAGTATGTAACTTATTCTTTAAGAAATTAGTAAGTAATGTATTTTAATTTTACTTTTTCTGATAATCTTCAAAATCACACAACCTTGTTGGGTACCTATCTATGTACATATCTCATATCTCTGTCTATGTTATAAAAATTATTCTTTTAGTACTATGTATTAACTCTGAGAACTTATAGAATACTAACAATAAAATGCCTTTGAGAGTTTATCATTGTATTTGGGACTTATTTATGTTCATTCTAAATTAGTGTTTAATTTTTTATTCTATCTTGTTGAGAAAATTATGCTTCCTAACTACTAGATCCTTATATGCTACTTATGTACCACTAAAATTTGAAAAAGCTGTCAGGAATTCCATTTTATAAAATACAGTAATGCTATTCTCAGAATGCTTACTTAAATGTGAAGAGATTTTCAGAACAAGAAAATTTGTATGAGAGAACTCTCAAAAATGATGTGTAGTAACCAAGGATTGCTAAAGGCCATATGCTAATTCTTTATTTGAGGGAAAAACTATAATAAAAGCCTTTCCACAAATGAATATTCTATGTAGTACATCCTAATCTGAACACATGGCAAAAAAAATAGACCTATCAAAAATCCTGTACAAGGGACAGCAATATTTGTCTTTTTAAAGTTAAGTCATATCTGCTTTCACTGAAGCTTATCATTCATTAGGTAATAGCCATGTTAGCTACAGTTTTATATTTCAAAATGCCCTTTATAAAATGTACACTTAAAACATATTCTTCTTTTCTACTGGTCTCTGCCAACATTTTAAATTCAAATTCGGAAAATCTCCTTATTCTCCAACTCTTCCTCTTCAGTGGCCTTGTTAAATTGTAATATCTACCCGGCACTGTGTTCCTTGTGTCGGTATTTGGCTGACAACAGTTCATGAAATCCTCACCTTGAGACCTTGAGAGCTGGGTGTTATTATTGCCTCTGTTCTAGACATAGGAAACCTAGGCTCAGGGACCTGCCGCAGTGCGGCCACACTCCCTTCTGAGGAGGAGGACATCTGTACCACACTGTTCCCCTCCATCACACTGCCTTAAGCTAAAGGAATTCATGTACAAGTGCTGTTTTCTCTTTTTTTGTTCCCTGTGTTTAATTCTAGATACTGTGCAGCCTAAGTTTTTTAAAAAACTCATGAACGACCCCACAAAAACTTTTTGAATGAAATCATCATAATTTTTTGCTGTTGTTGGCTAAAATATTATCATCAACAGAGATGCTATCAACTAATCCTCTGATTTTACTAAGTTCTATTTAAGTTATAAGATGATAAAAATTATACTACAATGTGGAGGAACCCATGGACCATTAAACATCTTTCAGAAAATACATTTCAAGGTGGTTACTTTCTCAAATGTATTCATTCTGAGGACCAAATAATCATATGACCTCTCAGATGACATGGGAGAGTCCATGTGTAATGACCAGGATATTTGCTTTCTGTTCTAAGACCTTGAAAGACCACATACCGGCTCCTCAACCTGTGTTTGTCCCTCCCCACTTTCTTCTTCAGGACTGCCCGCCGGAAGCAGGTGATTTCCGAGCTCAACAATGCTCAGCTCATAATGATGTCAAGTACCACGACCAGTTTTATGAATGGCTTCCTGTGTCTAATGACCCCGAGAACCCATGTTCCCTCAAGTGCCAGGCCAAAGGAACAACCCTGGTTGTTGAACTTGCACCAAAGGTCTTAGACGGGACTCGTTGCCACACAGACTCTTTGGATATGTGCATCAGTGGTTTATGCCAGGTAAGTACTGGCTTCATTCTGTTTTTCCAGAAGGTTTTAGTGTCTTTCTATAAATACCTTTTCTATCATTCTGCTGTCTGAATCACTCAGTGCTGCTGTTTATTTTGGTTATAAATAATGATGGATTTTAAAATTGAGGTTTAATTTCAGTTAAAACTACAAGTGTTGTATTTTGTGTTGGGGAAAAATAGGCTAGACTTTTTTTTTCTATCCTTGGTTCTCATCAAATATGAAAGAATAAAAATTCTTGAATATTATATATCATTTTTTGGACTATACTCTGAAATTATCTTTACTTTGGTTGTCCCTGAAATGTGTTGTATGTCTGTGTGTATGTGCATTTGGAAGCATCTATTTTCATTTACTTAGAGCTCCCATTTACTTTGAATCAGATGAGGTTGACTCTAAAATCTCCACACTGTAGAAAAACTTGTTTCTTTATCCTATCTGTAATTTTGTTGAAAGTTCATACAGACTGTCCTGAACGACATGGCCGTGGCAGCGAGATCAGATTCCAGCCAGTAAACCTTTAAAATAGGACAGCAGAGAAGTTTCATTTCTAGTATTTATTACTGTCTACTTTGGGAGGGGAGTTAGTATGGGGAAGGAGAGTTAGTACGTTTGTCATCTTGATTTTAAATTCTATTTTTTATTGTTGACACCTTTACAGGTGGCCCCCATTTTACACACACTTTGCTCACCCCCTGCCAGTCCCACCTGGGTCTTCACCACAGTATTGTCTGTGTCCGGGGGCTATGCATGTATATTCTTTGGCTAATAGCCTTCACCTTCTTTTCTCCAGTCCCCACCCCCTCCCCTCTGAGATCTGTCAGTCTGTTCCATGTACACATCTCTCTAATTCTATTCTGTTTGTCAGTTTATCTTGCTCATTAGATTCCACATATAAGTGAGATCATAGGGTATTTTTCTTTCTCTGACTGGCTTATTTCCATTAGGATGACCAGCCTAGGTTTTGAAGCAAGCAGTTGCTATAATTTCCTGTGTGCTATGTATACTTCACCATATACTTTAATATCTCACAAAGTAGACATTTTAAGAATCTTTGCATCTCCTTCCCAAGAAAACATTGGTGGGAATTTTTCTTCCTTCAGAATCTCTAATATCACAACTAACAATATAAGAATTAACATAAAATATGTCTCAGTAATTTGTTTCCAATTCACATGTTATTTAAAACAAATCTGTATTCAGATATAAAAGGAATAACTGTAGTGTGAAGTACTACAAGAGATGTGATATGTCCTGCAAGGTTTTATATCAAGAGGGAGGAGACATTCTCGACCTTCATGAGGTCTAGAATCGTGAGACAGGGAAATCTGGGCATGTCCAAGCACTTTTCAGTTAGGAGGATGGGGATGATGTTTACATATCTGAAGTTTTCCTTACATATAAATAAAATATGTGACCTTCAGATATAAATTTTAATTCATAATCTTACTATTTTTAATTTAATCTTTATTATATTTTTTCCATTACCATTTAGTCCCCTTATATTCCTGTCCCCCCAGCAAGCACCACACTGTTGTCCATGTCTTTGAGCCCTTTTTCCTTACTGTTTTAAAGCTAAGAAGGCCCTAGAGATGTACTGATCTAAAAGCAATATATTTGAACATTATTTGTGACATTTGGTGTTTGCTACCTTCTCTAGGACTCTCAGTGGCATTGAAATGGAATCATGGAGTCTTTAAAAGCTTTGGGAAGCATAGAGAATTGAAAAGCAAATAGATACCAAAAGGGAATATGGTATAGGGAATGGCAAATAAAATAATAGTAATTCTTTATGCATGTGCACTATTTGAATAAAGCAAGACAGATTTCCATTTTGTATGTGAAAAAAATGACAGAGAAGTTGTATGATTTTTCTGGAAGCTATGTGGTTGGGTGTGGCAGAAATGGGACTCAATTCCAGGTATCCTGATATCTACTTTAAAGTTATTTGTACTGTATGTTACACTGAGACAAATGAACCAAAACAAACAAGACAGGTCAGAAAATTAGGTTTCATTTGTTTCTGTTGCATGGGAGTTCAACGTGGCCTGTTTTTTTTCCCTAGTCTAACTCTGCCAGCTGGCCTCCTGTACCTTGGCAACTAAAAGGAAATCCTATATCAGCAGCAAAAGAATAAATTTTATATATATTAAATATGAAATGACAGTGCTGGATTTTTGGTTATAAGTACAAGCATGCCTCCTTAAGTTAGATTGTTATGTGTGACTTGTGAGATTTAGTGGCCAATGTAAACTCTACAATATCTGTAAAGAGTTGTGGCCTATTGTACATAGAAATTATATGTGGTTATTATTATTATCTTCATTCATCTGTCTTATTAGATGCAACACTATGGTAAAGGAGATGAAAAACTCAGATTTGACTTAGTCACTAACAAGCAGTTGGGCTGGAGAGCAGGGTACCCCCAAGTGCACAGTAAAAAGAGTGGATTTGTGAGAAAGTCACGGAAGCTTGAATGGCACACAGGACTCTCATAAAGTGAGTGTCCGGGAAGGAGTTTTAGGGGAGAAAAGACATAATCATAGGTCTGCTATAGAAAAATTAATATAGCTGCATTTACAGGATGCCTGATGTGGAGGGCCCTGGCAACAAAGGGACCAGTGAGAAGGAGGCTCTCAGAGCAGCCAAGGTGGAGGCATCCATGTGCCCCAGCCAGGGCAGGGACAGCAGGAGCAGAAAGGAAAGTAGGTCTGAAACCAGGGGAGACTTTTCATTTTGATTATAACTGAAGCAGAGGGTAGAAAGCAATCAATAAAATTAATCATGCTCAGGGGATCAAAAACAACCTGTTAATATGAATGGATAATGGGTATAATTTTTAATCCTTGCTGCTATTACCATAATAGCCTTGTGTTTTCCTTATTAAAACCTACTTGAATTTTATAAAACAAGGGAAGGAACAGAAAATAGCAAGATGAGAGTGCAATGAAGGTGGGCTGCTTCAGCACATACGTTTTCAGAAGGACAAGAGTGAAGTCAGTCACCAAAAGAAGAGCACTCACTACTACCCCGAAAGGGTTTAAATGCATACATTTTATTCTTAGAAAACTTTCTATATTTAAGTTTTATCTGTATATTAACAATTAGTATGTTCCATCTTTGGTAAAAATACTAAGAAAAAGCCACATTTTTATATTCTTAAACTGCTAAAAATATCTTAATGCTAGCTTAAATGTGCAGTTTTTATAAATAGCTTTTCCCAGTTTCCTGAAAAAAACTCCCCTGCCCTATTTTCCCATCTCTTCCATTTCTACCCCATTGTTGGGGATTCTTAGCTCTTTCTCTGGCTTTATTTTAGTCATAATTTTTTGTAAATTGCATCCTATATTTTTTGAAGGAGTATGTAACACAATTTTTTATAATCTGTAAGTGGCTGAACACGGTCGTAAATCAGCACCGATGAAGCTTATGGGAAGTATGCAGTTGGTGTGTTGACATTTGATAGTGGCACGTGAAGAGTACCATGACAGACTGCCTGTGTATGTGTAACAACACATAGACCAAAATCTGGAAGCAGATATCCCTGAGTGTTATGAGTACTTCAGGGGCATTAGATATCATACATTTCTGTATTTGAATATTGCTTCAAATATTTTGAGGCCAAGTAGATAAAATTATACACTATAAAGAAGCCAACATTTAGCTTTAGACACAGTCTGACCTTGATAGAAAATGACAGCATAATTATAGAGATCTGTTATTTATAATCACCAATTATTTCAATATACATGTTTAATACTCAACTAAGAACCACTATTTCAAAATTGGGCTTTTAACTCAACCAAAACTATGGAGCCCTAGACTCTCCAGCCAGGAGATACTTTAGTAATAAACAGACACAGCTATTTCACAGAGGAAGAAATTGAGACCTGGAGACCATCCCAGGGTCATGAATGAGTGTATTATCTGTATTTGTTGTGAAGGTGCTTCAGGAACATTCTAGGCTCATCACTATTTATAATATAGACCTTCTTATTATTCAGTAATATTAGAAAATCATGCTAGGCAGTAAAATAGGTTCCATTTTTTATTGACATAAAACATCATATTAGTTTCAGGTGTACAACATAATGATTCCATATCTGTATATGTTGCAAAATGATCACCACATTTAATTAATTCATCAACACACATAGTCAGAAAATTTTTTTCTTGTGATGAGAATTTTGAAGATATACTTCCTTAGCAACTTTTAAAATACAATAAAGCATGTACTGTAATCATCATTCTATACATTACATCCCCAGAACTTGTTTTGTAACTGAAAGTTTGTAACTTTAGGCCATCTTCAGTCACTTCTCCCACTCCACCCACCACCACTCCCCACCTTTATCAACCTCCATACTGCTTTCCATTGTGACTGCATGGATCTACATTCCACAAACAGTGCACACACGTTCCCTCTTCTCCACATCCTCACCAGCACTTCTTGTTGTTCTGTTCATAGCCATCTAACACAGTGAGGTGATCGACATCTCGATGTAGTTTTAACCTGCATTTCCCTCACGATCAGTGATGTTAAGCATCTTTCATGTGTGTTTTCCACTTGCATGTCTTCTTTAGAAATATGTCCAATCAGATTTTCTTTTCTGTTGAGTTATATGAATTCTTGATATATTTTGAATATTAACCCCTTATCAAATATATGATCTGCAAATATTTTCTCCCATTCTGTAGGTTGCCTTTTCATTTCATTGATGTTTTCCTTTGCTGTGCCAAAGCTTTGTATTTTGATATAGCCCCACTTGTTTATTTTTGCTTTCATTACCTTTGCTTTTGGTGTCAAATCCAAAAAATCATCACCAAGACCAATGTCAAGGAGCTTTCCCTCTATATTTTCTTCTAGGAGTTTAATGGTTTTAAGTCTCACATTCAAGTCTTTAATCCATTGTAGGTTTACTCTTGTACATGGTGTAAGATACAGGTCCAGTGTCATTCTTTTGCATGTGGCTGTCCAGTTTCCAACCCCATTTATTGAAGAGACTGTCCCCTCTGCATTGTATAGTCTTGGCTCCTTTGTTGTAAATTACAGTAATTGACCATATTCATGTGGGATTATTTCTGGGCTCTCTATTCTGTTTTTATGCCAGTAACATACGTTGCATTACTATCGCTTTGTAATATAGCTTGGAATCAGGGAGGGTGGTACCTTCAGCTTTGTTCTTCTTCCTCAGGATTGCTTTGGCTCTTTGGGATTTTTTCTGGTTCCATACAAATTATATGATTGCTTGTTCTATTTTTGTGAAAAATTCCATTGGAATTTTGATAGGGATTGCATTGAACCTATAGATCACTTTGCATAGTATAATCATTTTAAAAATACTAATTCTTCCAATTCACAAGCACAAAATCTCTCCATCACCATGTGCCTTCTTCAGATACTTTTAGTAAGGCCTTACGGTTTTCAGTGTACAGGGTTTTCACCTTCTTGGGTATTTCTAGGTATTTTATTCTTTTTAGTGCAATTCTCAATTAATAAATGAGATTGTTTTCTTAATTTCTCTGATAGTTTGTTATTAGCATATAGAAATACAGAAGATTTTTCTATATTGATTTTGTATTCTGCAACTTAGTTCTAACAGTTTTTTGTTGGAGTCTTTAAAGTCTTCTATATATAATATGTTATCCGCAAATAATGATAGTTTTAGTTCTCTTTTAGATTTGGATATCTTTTATTTCTTTTTCTTGCCTAATTGATTTGGTTAGGGCTTCCAATGTTTTGAATAAAGGGGGCAAGACCATGCATCCTTGTCTAGTTCCTGATACTAGCAGAAATACTTTCAGCTTTTCACTACTGAGTATGACATTAGCTGTGGGCTTGTCATAGATGGCCTTTATTATGTTGAGGTATATTCCCTCTTTACCCACTTGGTTGAGCATTTTTGTCATAAATGACTGCTGAATTTTGTAACTGCTTCATCTGCATCTATTGAGATGATCATATGATTTTTATCTTTCATTTTGTTAATGTGGTGTAGCACATTGACTAATTTGTGGATATTGAACTATCTCTGCATCTCTGGAACAAATCCAACTTGATCATGGTGTACGATGCTTTCAATGTATCATTAAATTCAGTTTACTATTTTATTGAGCATTTTTGCATCTGTTCGTCAGAGGTATTGGCCCATAATTTTCTTTTCTTGTAGCATTTTTTGTCTGGTTTGGATATCAGGGAAACCTTGCCTTGTGGGATGAGTTTGGAAGTATTCCCTTCTTGAGTCTTTTATGGAAGAGTTGGAAAAGTAGGTATTAATTCTCCTTTAAAAGTCTGTTCACTAGTGAAGCTTTCTGGCCCTGGACTTTTGCTTGTTGGGACAAAATAGCTTCCAATTTTCAATGACTACCATATCTAGGCCCGTTACATATACTTTTTCTAATACTTACAACTTATTAAGCAGCATTGTCCTAATTTCACAGATGAAGAACTGAGGCTTGAGCAGATTATAAGACTTGCCCAGAGACACCCAGTTCTGTGTGACTCTAAAGCTTTTATTTCTTCTAGTGAGTCTGGATGGGCAGAGGCCGGTACTGTTTGGTGTTGAACAGTGGTCTCCAAACATGTCTGCATGCCAGAATCATCTGGAGAATTCTCAAAAGATAAAACTCTTGTCCCTCAGCCCCCAGATATCAGATTTATTAGTTCGGTGTTTTGAGAACACTCTCCTTATGATTATGAACCACTTACAGATTAAAAGGCAGATAGTATCTGAAATCAAATGACACATATTGGAATCTGGCTGCTCTTTAATGATCTGTAATCTTGAGCAAGTTACTTAACCATCCTACATTCTATTTTTCAATCTGTGAAAAATGAGATTGCCTTATAAACTATAAAGCAGCAAGAGAGAAAATCATATGAAAATGCTTAAAAAACTGTCAAGTGCTGTGGTAATGTAAAAAAGCCTGAACATTTTGACTTCCAAAATATATTAAGGTAGTGGTTCCCTGTGTGGGATTTCATAACCCTGTAACAATTCAAAAAAGTTCATGGAATGAGGTAAAGTAACCAACCTATTCTGCTAAGTAAGGACATTGAAAAATTTTTTAAAAACCTCTGCCATGGACTTTCACCATTATCATTTTATTACTGAAATATTAACAAGAAAGAAGTAAAAACCTGATTTTAAGAATAAAGGACAATTTTCTAAATTGGATTCAGCTTGTGTAATGAGAATGTTGCTATCCTGTACTTATTTTACTTTTTTTCTCCAGAGCACAGAAATTGTCACCACTAGTGTTTCACAGACCAGCATATTCTGGTCCAGCCACGAGGAATATTGCTGTTTTAGGTTGTACCATTTTCCCCAGGATCTTACAGCTAGTTAATGACAAACTAGAGGTCAGAGGATGTCAATGTTTATCCACCCTTTCTAACTATGCCCCCTACGTTATTTCTTCAGCGTCACCCATGGGACAATATTTTTGCCCAGATTTAACTTTGTCATTTATATATCAAAACAAAAGGTTTGGTGAATAAATATCTTTTCCTACAACATTCTGTCTTTTCTCTCTGTCTTGGAATCTGATCATTGTCCCCAGAGGGCACTCTATCTCTCCCCACTTTTGGTAACTCAGACTAAATGGGGATTTTTATTTGTTCACTATTATTTAGCCTAAGTGAGCTGGTGACAAGACAGTGGTAGGGAGGCAGTTTGTCACAGTATAACTAGTTAGGAGCAAAGCTTTGGAGTCCTGCTACTCACGGGAATCCAGACTCCACCACTCACTAACATGGGACTTTGAGCAAGCTCCTAAACCTCAGTTTCCTCATCTGAAAAATGAGGTTAATATTTTTAACTACCTGAAAGGATTGATGTGATGATTAAATTAAGTAATGCAGTACATTAAAGTGTTTACTAGCTTTACTAGTACATAATACTAGTAATACCCTAGTAATACTAGGTAATAATTGCTTTTCTTTGGCTTTTTCTCTTCATGGCCTTTTTGAGTATGTGGCTTAATGTGGTTATACATTCAAAAGGGAATACTGACTTCTCAATGAATGAACAGGCCTTCTGTTAATTTCCTATTGAAACCTGCTTTTGCTAATAGCTCCATGATGTACCATTATTAACCCCTGATCCAGGGTAGTGAATTGCATCCTGTAGAGTTAATGAGCCATCACAAGTAGGATCAGCTCTATTAGTACTGCTGTTATTCATTTATTCTGATTATCCAAATTGCCCCATTTATATTTGTTGTAAAGCACAAAGCTGCTTTCTGTTTTAAATATATATAAAAAGAGTAGCACAAATTTACAGGTAGAACATGTGCTGCTGATAAAAGTAATTCTGAGGTTACTTTGAAGTCAAATACAGAAAAGTGTGTTTTATTTTTATACTTAATGAAATTCATCAGTTGATACTTAATATGTTGATGAAAAAAACAAGAACAATTATAAACCACATCTTTGGTAATGAATCTACATATTTATAACAATACTTACTGCTATTTCAGAAAATAAGACATTTCAAAAAGGAAAAAGAGACTTCCTTCCTAGTAATTTTTTATATAGTATTGTTTTAAATGAATAATACAATAAAAAATAAGCAACAAATTGCATCACAGAGTTTTGATATTAATACTGTGGCAACATTAAAATGAACCATACTTCTAACAAAGAAGGTCTTTCCATTTTTAATAATTCCTGTGGTGAGTAGTTTAAAATGAACTGAATGGAATAATTATTTCCCCATCTCTGTCTGTGACCTAAGTCACTGGTATCAAATGTCTACCAGTTATTCTAAAGGTGGTGATGTCAGAAACAAGGAGTCAGCCATTTTTCCTTCTGTGTTTTGTAATCTAATTCCACATGGAAGCATATGTTGCTTATAAGATTTAATGCACAGTCTTTTTTTCTCCTCTTTCCAAGATAAAGTGAAGGTGAAATGAACTATTAATACTTTACAGTTGAATTTTGGCAAATGACTTAGTTTCTAAACATTGTTTATTCTTTCAACAATCTGCTGTGTATTGGGTACTGAGGATACAAAGTTGAATAGGATCCATCAGGGATGATACATTTACTAGGTTATTGTCAAAAATTCATTCATTCATGCACTTAACAAATATTTACTTAGCTATTAGCAGTGGTGTACTAGATACTGAAAATACATGAATGGACAGAAAAATGCACAGTGCCTACCCTCCCAGAACTTACACTCTGATGAAAGATATGACAAGTATACAGGAAAGTATACTATCTTCACTATGCTACATTCTTCTCACCTGAAACAATAAAGTATATGCTGTAGTCACTATGCTATATTCTCCTTCCTGTAAACAGAGTGCTTTTTCTAAAACACAGATTACTTTATTTTCATCTGCTTGAATCATTCCAATTGCAGTGTTTTTTTTTTCAGAGTAAAGAAACCCCAAATTACTTTACATGGTAATTTCTTTACTAGATGGCTTTAAACAAGAGAAATGTATACTCTCACAGTTCCGGAGGATGGGTGTCCAAAATCAATGTGTCATCAGAGACATGCTTCCTCAGAGGCTCCTGGTACAAACTTTCTTTGCCTCCTTTTAGCTTCTAGTTGAAAGGATCAGTTTCTTCTTTCACCCTCACGTGACCAGCTTCCCTCTGTGTCTGTGTGTCTCTGTGTCTTTACATGACATTTTCCTCCCAGTGTCTCTTCTCTTCTTACAAGAACAACAGGGATACTGGATTGGAGCCCATTCTAATTGAGTATGACCTCATCTTAACTTGATTATGTCTACAAAGACCCTTCTAAATTAGATCACAGTCACAGGTACAGTGGGTTAGAACTTCAGTATATCTTTTTGAGAGACATGATTCAGTCCACAATAAGCATATATCCCTGTTTATTTGCAGATAGTACAAATATGTATATATATACACAGACACATATGTGTATAAATATATTTTTGAATTGTATGTGGGAGTCACCATGGGAGAAATTTAGACTGTGGTAAATCATAGGACTGTTGAACTAAGACATGGGATCAAAAATGTTCAGAGGTAGAGGGAGCTGGAGAAACCTAATTATGCCTGGATTTGAAGAGAGAGAGTGAAGAGATAGCAAGTTAAAGAGGCTGTCAGGGTCTATGTTATGAGAAGATATGTAAGTTATATTAAGAGTGTTGGGGACTTGGAATATTGAGGGCAAAAAGTGCTGTTGAAGTAATTCAAGCAGATGAACAATAAGCTAAGGTATTTAATTTAGAAAAGTACTCTGCAATGAGGGCAATGGATTGGAAAGGGGCAAAACTGGGAGTGGGATGAAAAGGAGAGATTTGCAAACAAATCAAGGTATGAAATCTGTGGATTTGGTTATTGCTTAAATGTAGTAGGAGAGAAAAATTGAAAGGTAAAAATGATGCCCAGGTTTCTAGTGTAAGCAAAATGTGGTGCTACCATCCTTTGGGATGCATAACATAGGCAAAGGGTCCGACACTGGATTGGGAGAATGGTGATGGATGAGGAGATAATGTATGTACAGTGTACTACTGACTGCCACTCAATGAGTTTGTATCCTTTCTTCCTCCTTATGTCTGTCTTCTGAATTGAAAGGTGTGTTTCCATTAAATTTGTGTAGTCACAGGCCTACTTTTGTATGATTAATATTTGTCAGGTTAATCTTTTCTAAGACCATGTACCCAATAGATAACAAGCTGACTGAAATGTTTGTTACTTTTAGGAAAAACTGTATAGTTTAAAATTCTTTGAGGTAGCCTCTCTCTTTGAATAGCTAAGAGATCTAGAACTCGACATTCCACAAGGACTCTCTCCCCACCTATTTGCTCAGACTGAAACACAGGAATTTTTTTTTCTTTCTCTGGTTTTCAGTGGGAGACATTTTTTTCTATACCTCTCATAGAAAAACTTTTTGAAAGCTATATTAGTTTATTTTTTGAAAGTAATCATGGGTTGAGATGGACAAAATCATTGCTTTTGTTTTCCTGAAGAAATTCACTAAGTATATGAAGGCAGAGTGAATCTAATTTAGAATTTTTTTTAATTTTATGAGTTTTCATGCTGCATAGTTTGCAGAGGGCACTATGCACTTCATCATGTGCTTCTTGTGCCAGTCCTTTGGGGTATCTCTATCATTTCCACTTTATAAGTGAGGAGATGGAGGCTCACAGAAGGTCCTACAAACAGAGAAAGACATAGCTACGATTCAAATCCTATAATTTTTATTATGTGTCACCCTTTCCTCTGGGAAAAAATATGTTAATAATGAAGCATAAGTACAGTTAGCACAACATCTCTTTGTTAATAATACAAGTATGAGTAGTTAATAAAACTGTAAGTAGCTCAGGAAAGGAACTCTGTGGCCTAAGATTTTCACATTTCATTAAATGAAAGCTCTACCAAGATCCAACAACTTCCTTGAATTACTCTGTGATTCCTTGTCTGATGAATGATTCTGTAGGCCATTTGTTTGGAGAAATACTGAATGTGCTAATTTTACTTAATCATCTTTAAGAATGTTTGACATTGTTAGTAACTACAAACTTTGAGATCACCCACACCACCCTCACTTCTGATACTAACTTCAAGTTCAGGATCTCCAAGGTTTCTCAGGTTTGATATCTCACTAGAAGGACTCACTATTATACTCACAGTTACAGTTTATTAATGATTAATTTTCATTTTTGGCAGCCAAAAGAAAATGCATAGAGCAGGGTCCAGGAGAATTCAAGTGCAGATCTTCCAGCTGTCCTCTACCTGTAGAATTGTGTCGACTGCACTTAACTTCTCCCAGAAGCAGTGCATGAAAATATGCATGGAGTATTGCTAACCAGGGAAACTCACCCACATCTTGGCATCCAGAGTTTTTATTGAGGCTCAATCACATAGGCATAGTTGATTACCTGCATGGCTGACCTTAGTGTCCATCCTCCCTAAAGACTGGGACCCAAAGACTTCAGCATAAATCATATTGTAGACTATCTGACATGGCCTAAGGCCCTCAGACAAACAAAGACACTCTTATGGTCAGGAAATTATTTATAAGGGCTCGGAGTTACCTCCCAGGAGTCAAGGGCAAAGGCTAGACATGTATTCGGGCAAAGTTTACCCTTTACTGCACAGTGACTGTGGGGGACTCTATTCACTCAACAAATATCGAATGCTTACTATTGGTCACTAGGATATCCCCTGGGGTATATAGCAATGAACAGGACTCAAGTTCTTCCCTCAAGGAGCATGATAACTGAAGGAAAATATGCTCAATTTTCCCTCATTTACTATTTCTAACTTTGGAGAATCACCTTATTATCTGTGAGAGGACTGCATGAGAATTGCTGCAACATTAACACCAAATAGGCACCTGTGTGTGTGTGTGTGTGTGTGTGTGTGTCTGTCTGTCTGTCTGTCTATCTTAAATTGTGCAGAATGCTTCAGCTGCTTTGGAAAATAGTCTGGCAGTTTCCCAAAATGCTCAACATAGTCAGCCTATATACTAGCAATTCCACTCCTGGGTTTATACCCAAGAGAAATGAAAGCATATGTTCCCACCTCCCTCCCCCAAAATTGTGTTCAGGCATCAATGTTTGGCTATTCATAACAGCCAAAAAGTAGAAACAACCCAAATGTTTATCAACTGATAAATGGATAAATAAAATGTGGGCTGTACATACTATGAAATATTATTCCACAATAAAAAAGGAATGAAGAACTGATACATGAATGAATCTTTAAAAGAGTATGCCAAGGGAGAGAAGCCAGTCACAACAGGCCACATATTCTATTATTTCATTTATATAAAATGTCCAGAATAGGCAATTTTGTAGAGACAAAAAGTAAGTGAATGGTTTCCCAGGGCTGGGGGTTACAGTGGAATGGGGAGTGACTGCTAATGAGCATGAGGTTTCTTTTGGGGCTGACACAAATGTTCTAAACAGATTTTGGTGATGATTTCACAATTCTAAATATTTTATAGGATATGAATTATCTCAAGAAAGTTGTTTTTTAAATGAAGTACAAAGTCTCTGGATTTAAAAATGTAAACACCATTTTAGCTCTGAGAGTACTCTTTGACAAAGTTACTGTGACTGACCCATGAGTTTAGGTGAGTGTCCTCTTTATTTACTATGTTCTACTAAGTCATTTCTGACCCTAAGTATTAGCATGTATTAAAAGTGATTTAGAAACTGATACACAACAGATTTTTACTGACTATATGCAGAATGAATGGATAGTGATAACAGACCGGAAGTTGAACATCTCTCCTTTGTTTTTAAGGAAAATAAATTTGGATTTGAGAGGTCTTTTCCCTACTGTATTAAATTCTCAAAGCATTATTTATTTAGCCACATTATATATTAACTCTGTACTTCATTCATTAAGAGATTTCACAGAAGACCGTTTTGAGATTGAGAAGAGAATTTGAAATCTTGCAGTTTAATCCTTTCATTTTACATTTGAGATATTTGAGACCTAGATAGTTTCAGTCAGGTTTTAAAATAGGGTTGCCTTGTGGTTCTGAATTAGCCTCTATGGGGATATGAAAGTCAATGTGATGATCCCTGTCTTCCAGAAGCTTACAGTCTTAGTGAGATAAGGACACAAATAACTACAAATAACTACACAAATAACTACAGACACAAATAACTACATATAATCAGTAGCAGCATGAGATGGAGGAGGACCTCGAGTTTTGGACTCAGTTTGAAATTTGACTTCTAAACTTACCATCTGTGTGATCACGGACTATTTGGTTCTTTAAGCCTCATTTTCTGCATTTATAAAAATAGAGGTAAAATGCCTAATATTAGTAATAATATCTTTATTTAGTACTTATGTGCCAGGAACTGTGCTACATAAACATTTTACATATGTTACCTTCTTTAATCCTGACATGAATCCATGAGAGGTTGTTGATATTTTTATAGAGGAGGAAAGTGAGTTTTAGAGAGGTGAAGTACTGTAGATTCATTTATTCAACAGATGTTTATTGAGCATTTATTGCTAGGGATTATGCTAAACACTAGGAATGCAACTCTAAGTACAGGGCACAGCTGGAGCAGAGAGGAGGAGCTCTGTGATTCAGTTCTGGGGGTGGGGAAGTCTTTCCTGTCCCGCTCTCAGATCACCCTGTTCTCCAGAATGCAGTTTTTCAATGAAACTCCCCAGGGGAAGTAATACTCATTCCCATCTCTTGCACCTGTTTCTCTTTTGTTTCCTTTGTCTTATATTAATTTTCATAACCACCTAGCTAACCCATTTGACTGAGATGTCTTGACTGGCAGAGACCACATTTTACTTGTCTTTAGTTTCTTTATATTGAGTTGCACATCAGATTGTTTCATGAAAGCATCAACGAATCAATACATCTCTCTGCTGACTATTTTTGTCTCTTGATGATCGAGCCCTCTTTAAATCAGATAAATGATATATCCTAAATGTCTTTTTCACCTTTTAATCTATTTGGGCCTTGTTCTCATTTTCTTTAAGCTATGAAACAAAGTCCATTTATGTGAGTTTAACTATTTTGTTGTTTTATGATAATAGGTCAGAAATAATTTAGAAGTTGGGATCTACTGCTGTCTACATTTTTTAATTTTATTTTTCAATTAAAGTTTACATTCACTATTATTTTGTATTAGTTTCAGGTGTATAGCATAGTGGCTAGACAATCCTATATTTTACAAAGTGGTCTCCCAAATATTTCAAGTACCCATCTGACACCGTATATACTTATTACAATATTATTGACTATATTCCCTGTGCTGCACTTTACTTTCCCTGGGACTATTGTGTGACTACCAATTTGTAATTCTTTGCTTATCATGGAAGATGGCACAAGTCAACCCAGAAGCCTCTCCATCATAACTGTTGGTTTGCTCAGTGTATCAACCAGATTGTCGGGATGAACTCTCATTGCTGAAGCCATTAGATCCTCCCTGGGATTAAACTAAAAAAATACAAAGTAGGTTTCTAAAGGCCATAAATATCCACCAGGATTCCAGTGTGATGTAGCTCCTTTCCTAACTGCATGTTAGAAAATGGATCTGGATGTTGTTTATACCTATAGGATGTTTCATGGTTAAATTGGATGATCTTCAGATGTGTTTTCTATTAGTTCAACTCACTCCATAATTAACATGGTTATCAAGTTTTGGGCCATAAAATGCTAGTGTTCCCAGAAACTTGAAATGCAAGGGTTCGATGTGTCAGAAATTTGAAAGATTTGAAACTTTGCTTTAGGTTTAAAAAAATAAAATACCATAGGTCAGTTAAAGTAGAATCAAGGAAACCTTTTTCAATTTATATATAATTGTTTTAAAATGTTAAAAATCAAGTCCAAGTATGAAAAATAATTAGTGAGTAATTATACATTGACTAATTAGCATATTGCCAAGGAAATACCAAATTAGGTAAAGGGATCATATTTTTAAATGTTGTAACTATTTAATTGTCAAATCCTTAATGAAAACAATTTAAAGCAACAGGTACCTTCCAGCTTTTGAGCCATGAACATACTTTTACCCAACTTTTAACACACTCGTGTTTGCCAAAGACTCGCTTGGAACACTCTGAGGGAGAGCTGCTTGCCAGTATCTAGAAAATCTACCCAAGCACCTAAAATTAGTATAATAAACCCCACCTGTCCTTCCTACTGCCTTTTGGTTAGACTTCCCTGAGCAGCTCAAATCAAGAAGGAACAAAGTGTTTTTGCTGTGGGCTGATTACTTGTGATCCAAGAGGACACTTAAGAATCTGAGACAGAACAGGGAGGCCAAGACAAATTCAGAGACCTCAGGAGATATTTTGAACCTCTTTTCAAAGCTAATCATAAAATAATGTCTTCGAAAGGAACCTTGGAGATCAGCAGCTGAGTCTTCTCATTCTGTTTCTGAAGACACTGAGCATTGGAGCATATACTCAAGGTGTCTCAATTAGCAAGCAGCAGAGCCAAAAAAAACCCCCCAAACTCAGTTCTTTGGCACCAAGTCCTGTACTCTAGTCTGTACTAAGTGCAAATGCTTTTTGTATGTGTGTTTTTAGGAACCTGTAAGAGGAGTTTAAGGTATTTTCTTTTGATTAGTATTATTTATTCATTTTTTTAGTCTCTTTCATTATTACTAAGTGCATTTTAGTCCCTGAGCTAAAATCCCCTCCCTTGAGGCTAAATTATCACAGAGCATTCCTTTCACTTAAAAACAGTTGTACTATAAAAAAAATACAAGTGGAAAACCTTGCCAACAATAAACATTCTAAAAAACTTAATATACACCACTTTCATTCCTGCAGAAATGCCAAGCGCAAACCTCTTGCACCTGCAAGCTGTGGCCAGGAGCGGGCGGCTGGCTAGCCCACGTGCACTTAGGTTTATGACTGCACTTGGGAACCAGCTTAATTTCTTTGCCAGTGGAGACAGGTGATTTAAAGAAACAAACAGATATTTCAGGGAAAGGGGAATAGCATAGGGAAGCCTGGAGTAAGTAGCCAGTCACATTAAAATGAAAGAACATGGGCAGTGTTTTGGTTTTCCAAGTCAACTGTATTTGACTACTGTCCTTCTTTCTGTCCCCTAGGTTCTCCTGGTGGGGAGGAATTCTCCCCATTGGGTGACTCTCAGTTCCTCAGGCAGAAAGCTCAGTACTGCTGTTGGTTGACAGAAAGATACGTTAATTTGTTGATTCATCCATCCACACAACACTCTTTTATTGAACTACATGATATGATGTTTGTGCAGCCATTTTCACTCTGGATTTGTATGTGATCCAGCTTGGGATTAAAGTTTGTTTTCTCTTTTTTTGAAGAGAGTTGTCAAGGATTTATGTACTTTACTTGGGTAAAGAATATAATCTGGCTAGTTAAGGTGGAAACACTTGGTGGTGAAACAGCTACAGCCCTCTGACACCTGTGTTTCCCTTTCCCAAGGTATATCCTGGGTCAGCATATGTGGTGTGTGCAGAAGCAGTGAGTGTTTAGAAGGGGTAGGGCGGAGGAGCACTGAGTCTCTTTGGGCTTCTGATTTTAGTCCACAGAAATGATTTTATGCTTATTACATACCCTCATAGGCAATGTATATGTATAATGGCTCCGTCAAGGCTATGTAGGTCTAGCCTTCTATATTTTTTCCCAACTATTCTTCATATTTTCTCTCCATAAATCAGAGTAGAGGGTTTTTTTTTCTATTTTTACTTTTTTTTTAAGTTTTTGCTCCAGATGTGTTTCATGGTTCTAAAGCAGAGGTTGCAAACTAGCAATTCTTCAGCCAATGATATCCCACTAACACTTTTGTTTAGTACACATAGTATGGTTTTGTAAAAATTTGAATCAGTTGCCAGTATTTAAAAATAATATTTCCAGTAAAAATCCAGATTCATAACATATCCTTTAAAAAATCAGATCTGAAACATTTGGTCTGTACTTCAACACAGCCATCATTTGACAAAGTTGAACAGTCACTGTGGTCTTGAGATGGTGTGAACACTTTCAAGCCCATATCATTACCTACACATTCTGGATTCTGTAGCTCTTTGCATTTCTGACCCTTCCCCAAAGGATATGTAGGCTACATGATTCCTTAGAGGAGGAAGAAAGAGTCAAAGTTATCATCATGGTAATGATAAGAATAATAAAGTAATACACCTCATACAAGGTCTGCCCAGGAAAAGTCCAGCTATTGCTAATATAGTTAGAATGGTTTGTGCACCATCAGTGTAACCTGACAGCTAAGGAGATTGGACTGGAATGCTCATGTGTGAACAATGACAACTTCACTGTACTAGTCAGTGGGGGCAGTAGATGCCATTGAGTGAACATATGTACTGCATGGCCATCATGTTCAAAATGACTGAAGGAGTAGAACAATGAATCTGCATCAAATTTTCCATTAAGCTTGAACATTCCTCCATGGAAACTATTCTGAATATTCAGAAGGCTGCAGCTATGGACAGCTGGTGATTGGCAGCTTCACCATGACAATGTACCCACTCCTGCATCATGTCATATGCAGAGTTTTTTGGCAAAACATCAAATCGCTCAGGTGATTAAGCCTCCCCTACAGCCCAGATTTAGAGCACTGTGACTTCTGGTTTCTCCCAAAACTAAAATTACCTTTGAAAGGGAAGAGATTTTAGACCACCAATGAGTTTCAGGAAAATATGATAGAGCAGCTAATGGTGACTAGGAAAATTGCGTGAAGTCCCAAGGTACCTACTTTGAAAAGGACTGAGGTATCATTGTCCTGTGTACAATGTTTCTTGTATCTTCTTCAAGAAATGTTTCTTTTTTGTATTACATGGCTGAACAGACCTTGTATATTGAATGTTAACCATGCCAGGTACTTGACATACCTTTTAAACCTCACAGGAACCTCATCTACAACCCAAAAAGTTAAATTTGCTTGCCCACAGTCATATATCTTGTATGTGGCTGAGTTAGGAATTGAACTGCAGATCCATCTGACTCTAAAGCCTATGCTTTTCATTTTATTCATATTGCCTCTCAAAATCACAACTTCTCCCAAGTAAGCTCCATGAATCTTAGGCCTACAGGAATCTATGACTAAATGCCAAGAATTAGAGACCCTATTGGCCACTGGTTATTCAGTTTCTATCAGAAAGAGGAGAAGAGAGAAGCTTGGTTATCATTGGTGAGGCTTCTTCCACTCTATCTTATCCTCCAGCTGAGAACCTGCTCTAGGTACTGATGCATACAGCCATTTTCCTGGGTAAAAGGAACACTTGTGAAATGTTGTCCTAAATCAACTGGAATCAACATTAAAGGCTTCTAAAACCAGGTAGAAAAATGAATAGAGTTCAATAATTGAAACAGCACATTGCAGCTGTAATAAGTCAGACTAACAATGCTCAGAATGAAGTCAGAGGATAAATAATCCGTTACTGTATGAAAAGGGTAAAATTCCAAAGCAATAGGGAATGATATTTTATTTAATAAACCTGACCAATATTCCTACCAAGGGCAACATGAGAATGAATGAGTGAATGAATGAATGAATGAATGAATAAATAAATAAATAAACCATGAATGAATATCAGATAAGGAGTAACTACTCAATTTTTTAGATGTTAATGTGTGAAAATATAAAATCTTGACCTGTGTGCAGATGGTTATTGTAAAAGGGAAAAATGAAATTTCTTATTCTTGAAATTGTATATTTTATTTATGTTATCATTTTTTTCCTTGATCCCAGCCTTGTACTATCTTTCAAGCCTAGTGCTTTTCAAATCCAGAATATTGTAGATTTACTGATGGATTCCTTTGGCATTACCTCCTTCACTTCTGTTTCTTTTCTTCTGGACTTCTCAAAACCTTAAACTAAATCCTTCGTTTTTTTCCATCTCCTTTAAAAAATGCTGGGAATACAAGTAGTAACAAAATCTTCCCCTATACATTTTGTTTTAGGGTTGGAAAATAAATGCTCCTCCTAGCAAAATACATATGCCATATGCTAAGATTCTTTTGGTTGCAAGTAATAGAAATGTACTTGTTCAGCAAAAGTTAAAAAGGTAAGACTAGTAAAAGGACAGGAACCAATGATGGGAACCTCAACTATTTGTTTAGAAAACATCTATTGGGTGACTAGAATCAAGGAACACGCTTATGGGCCAGGCTTCAGGAGTCATAGGAACTAATGCAGCTTTGAGGTCCTCTGCTACACATGTGCCTAGATCTTCAAAGATAACTCTGCTCCAACCATATTCTGTCTCTCTCCATCTCCAGGCAGTTTTCAGGTACCAGGGAGGACAATCTGGCTTAGTCTAGGTGTCTCTACTGTTGAACCCATTAGCCATGGCCAGGGGGTGGAGCAACATACACTGTCATGGCCACTGGGGCAACTTAGGGATGCTGTACAGGACTATGAATATGATGACAGGTTTGCAATTGTTTGTTTTCTTGTATATTTATTTCTAAATTAGGCCTTTAGTATATGTAAAAGTAGAGTTTATTCAATGTGTGTAGTTTCTGTGAAATATAGTGAAATTATTTGACAGAGGCATTCTGAACTTTTAAAAGCCCAGAATTTTAGTTGTTTAGAGATTTAGCCTGAGAAATATCCCAGACTTTTTCTGTAATAGGAAATAATTTATAATGACAATGTTTGTAAGTTGCACTAAAGTCCTACTCTCTTCATGATTATTAATGGCAGTAGCAAGGTATTACAGCATAGGCTCATGGTTAAGAAATGTCTTCCTGGTTAATAAATGGATATGAAAAACTGGTTATATCTTCAGTGGTTCTTCTCTTCCCTGGACAGTGAGCAGCATCATTCATCCTTTGGTGGGTGAATCTTGTGGCCTGGAAATGTTCAGAAGTTAATACTGATAGACAAGCCGTGGAAAACCTCTGTCTTGGTTCATACTAAAATCTTTTTTGTACTAAGACAAGATGAACTCTCTGCTGTGAGCATGAGCCTCCTCTCTTCTTCAGCCAAAAGTTCACTGGGGTCCAAATAAGTGTCTTAATGGATTCCAGCAAGGTTTTTGTGGGGCTATAAGAAAGAAACTTCTGCTTTGCAAGCTGGAGGAATGTGTCCAGCACAGTACTAGCTCTGAATTCAGTGCCCACTGGACTCAAGCCCTCAGCCAATCTTCTAGTCTGCTTCCGATTTGGGGTGACTTGGCAACCTGCCTTTATTGTTCCAAAGTATTGCTGCCATTTTTTAGTGGACAGCTCACATCTCACCTCTTCCATCAACCCTCCCCAGGCTGATGAGGAATTCAACCCCATCTGTACCCCAAATCTAGTCCATAAGACCTTTTCATTCTCTCTTGTTCAAGCAAATAGAGACAGCCAATTCTTAGTTCATATTGATAAAGGAGTATGTTCCAATAGATAATCTGCTATTATATCTAGTCTGTCTAGACTTTTCTTCCTCATAGAGAAGTGTGTGACACATGGAAATAACTAGATCAGACAGTGAGAAGTGGCAGGAATGGAAGGCTGACTAAGAGTGCAACCAACGTGATTGTGATGCTGAATTCTCTTTGAGTTTTTGATGACTACTGTCTGAATAATCTCATGTTTCCCCCATATTTTAGGTCAGTGAGCAACTTCTGAAAGGACAATTAAGCCATTTGAATAATGAATAACAATTTTTATGTAAAATAAGAATTCCATTTTTGAGTTTTTAAGAACAGCAGAAAACAAGTTTTTGTTGTTCAAGTAGAGTTTAGCATCCACTTTCTTTTTTATTTCTTTAACTTCCATAGTTGTACTTATTATAATTACAGTAGTAGTAGCTACCCTCATTAGTAAACTCTCAGAATATTACATTCTTACAATGAATGTTCACATTTGGAGGTATGCTTGGTACTATGTTACAGAAGAAGAAACCAAGGCATCCAGGGATGGGGTTTCATGGACAACATCATGCAGTAACAGAGCTTGCATTCAAATTCTGATCCACCTGGCTCCAAAGCTATTATGCAATGCTATACCATGCTTTACTACATTATTATATATTACACTGTTCTATACTGTACTATACTACATGATGCAATGCAGTATGGTTGCAATGCTTGTAACACTTGCTTAGTGGGAGAACAGGAAGTACAAATGCAAGATAGAAGTACTCATGTCCAGATAGAAGGAGGCCTTAGGGCCAGCTGGTGTTGGGATAATGACATCATGACAAGTTCCTCAACAACAAAAAACAAACATTAGAGCATACATTTACTTATGTATTTCTTTTCTTTTTTTTTTAAGATTTTATTTATTTTTAGAGAAGGAAGGGAGGGAGAAAGAGAGAGAGAGAAACATCAATGTGGGGGTGCTGGGGGCCATGGCCTGCAACCCAGGCATGTGTCCTGACTGGGAATCGAACCTGCAATGCTTTGGTTCGCAGCCCACGCTCAATCCACTGAGCTATACCAGTCAGGGCACTTATGTATTTCTTTGTCCAGTTCCATCTATGTGTTAATATCTGTGTCTGTTGCTTTTCTACTTCCTATTTTTTTATGCAATGGTAAAAAATACATAACATAAAAATCAGCATTTTAACCATTTGTAGATCTATAGTTCACTGACATTAAGAACATATATGTGGATATGTAAGCATCACCATCATTTGCCAGAACTCTGTCATCTTTCTAAATGGAAATACTTCCTAAATGGAAATTAAAAAGTAGCTCCCAAGTCCTGCCTTCTCTCAGCCCCTGGTAACTATTTTTCTACTTTCTGTCTCTATGAATTTGACTATTTTAAGTACCTTATATAATTGGAATCATGTAATAATTGTCCTTTTGTGGCTCATTTATTTCAGTTAGCATAATGCAGAATTCCATTCCTTTTCATAGATTGAATAATATCCCCTTGTAGGAAATATTAAGATAAACTGAGGCATATTACAAATTTTAAGAGTTTATTTGAGCATCTGTCAACTACAACAGAGCAGCATCAAACCGAAGGTAATTAGGAGAGCTCCACCAAGAGGCCAGGGGAAAGACTTACTTAGAGCAAGTGTGGAAGCAAATAAAGGAGATTATTTGATTGACAATAGCTTAAAGCCTAGCTGGCTGTTTGTAATTGCTTGTGCTTAATATTTTGATTTTGTGACCTTGAGGCATTTCTGGGTTTGGATTTTGGTTTGCTTACATAGGGCCACATTGCATTAGAGCTACATCAGTCTAATGGCCTCCTTGTTTAACAGTATGTAACACTTTATTCATCTGTTGATGGACACTTGGGTTGTCTATTTTGAATAATGCCAGTATGCACATGGGCCTACAAATATTTGTTCAAGTTCTCACATTCAATCATTTTAGGTATATTGCCAGAACTGGAATTTCTGGATCATACGGTAATTCTCGGTTTCATTTTTTGAGCAATCTTCCTATAGCTCTCCACAGCAGCTGCACCCTTTTTCTTGCCCACCAGCTCTGCCGCCTCCTCTTGCACGCATACTTACAAAGCCCTCCACAGCCTGGCTGTGACTTCTTCATTCAGTCTTTTGCCCTCTATCAGCTAGTACAATGCTATCCACGTGAAAGATGTTGATCATTGTGATAGAGATCATAATGCTGAAACTTTTTCAGCAATTTATAAATGTTTGGACATGAATTCCTCTAGTCTGTATTCTTTCCTACCTTTTCTCTCCTTGCAGCTACCAACCTCAGAGAATGACCATGAAAATAATGAGATGCTGTCTATGGGAAAGAAAGAAAAGTATAGCTATGCTTCTTCGCATACCAATGAGGTGTTTCAGAGAGTGGCAGCCTGGTCTGCATATGGGTGTTGATTTGTGATGGCAAGTACTTGTTTGGCAGGCTGAATCCACATCTGCAATTTAAATGACTACTTATAAAATAGAGCTTTTTTCCCTTAATAGCTAATTAGAACCAATGGCCAGCATTGTAGTATTGTAGCTGAAAAAGCAATTATGTCTAAAAGTTCTAATTTCATTGCAAAAGAAGTTATCACTTGTGGAACTATCAAAAAACACTTGATGCAGGAATGTAACCTTGACAGTATAACCATTGTAAAGCAATGCGTGATCACATTCAGCATTGGATTCTGCATTCACTTTAGGAAATTTGAACAGAGATGTGTAGACGACTTTTGGTTCAGGCTAGAGACAGAATTGCACCTTCAGGGATATGAGCTTCTCAGATAAAATCGGGCACGTTCAGGATGGTATGGCCGTAGACTATGAGCTCCTCAATAACTCTTCCCATGGTCCTGTGTTGTATTTGCGTCACTCCTGCTACTGTCCCTTGAGCAATTTTTGGAGCCAAAGCTGCGAATTTTCCTGCTGTTTAGAATTATATGAGTTTCTCAAATAAAATCTAATATGAAAATACTCTGTTCATATGCTTTCCAAATGTTTTTCTTTTACCTTTGATAGAGCAAGTCAGAAGTGAGTATAAAGGTCCCTTGATACTGGTCTACACTCTTATTGTCACTTGCCCTGGCCCTCAACCCAGGCTGGGAGGAAGAAGCAGAGGCAGGTACTATTTGTAAGAACCATGTGATTAAGTCAGTGTGGTGTGCAGTGAAACTGACAGTGTCTTATTCTGGGTTCTCTTCTCCTTCCTGATGCTGCATGGTACAAATTAAAAGTTCATGTGGAGGTCACAGTCCCTGGCCATTGCCAGTGTTTGTAAGGTCTCTGCTGGGCCAGGCTGCCCAGATGTGAGCTGCACTGAGGCCGACTTCACTTTGTTTCCATTTTCTCACTCCTTGCTTCTCCTTTCTCCCTTCTCCTTTCTCCTTAGTCTTGCCAGCTGCTACTGGAGATGTTTTTCCCTCTGCTTTAAGTAATAACTAACTAGTACTGAAGCCAAGCTACAGACAAGCACTGAAAATGAATTTGCAGGGGCTTATTTTCATATCATTAGAAAAAGGCTTGGAGTCTTTTTTGGAAGTTCTTGTCTCAAGAAACTGTTTCAGGAGCATCTTTCTCTCTAGAGTATGCTTAGCTGGGTACTAAAATACAAACAGTGAGAACGTTATTGAGGTATGTTGGGCTAGGTCTTGAAGCCGAGTGGTACACACATTCCCTCCAGAACTATTTCTTACAACAGTGTGCTCTCAGGTGAGTGGCTGCTGCATACATGTGGCGCAACTCCACTCTTCCAAACACACACACTGATGACTTCAAAGTCCCCAGGTATGTTACGCGATTCGGAATAATAAGGATGATGACGTACTAGGAAGACGCTGGAATTCCAATTCTGTCATTTTTTAAGTAGGAGACATAGGAAGTTGCTTTGGTGTTGTCATCTGTGCAGTGAGTGTGTGTGCAGGCTCCATGAACTCTGCAAAACACTAACAGTACTTGGCCCATAGTATGTGCTTCACAAGAACCGAAATTCCTTTCCTCTTCACTACTTATTGTTGCCTCCTCTTGATGTCAGACTTGATAAGTGAGAACCACTTGTTGCCACAGTCTATAATTTCCTAATAAAATTTCCCACCCTTCAGAATAACTGTGGCTAAGAGTATTTACTTTACACCTTCCTGCTGATTCAGTGCAGCTGCCATTCACTAGCCACAAAACAGGAGGCTTCGTGGACTTCAGCGGGGAAGACCACACCTCGCTGAGACAAGAAACAACTCTTATCTTAGAAAGATTCATGTGTCCTTGCTTGATGCATTTATTAGGAATAATTTAATCGTGGTTGAAAATCACCTGAGAACTCAATGCACAGATTTCTGGGGACCACTATGTTCATCAAAATTCTCATATCAATACTAACAAATGTTTTCATCTTCTCTTTGATATATGCCCTGGTAAGGGATTCCTTGAAGCACACCTACACCTAGAGAAAATAGTTGATTTCAATGGTGGAATTTAATGTGGAAAAGAATGGCATGAAGACTAGGTCAAAAGCATGTGAAGAATCCATTTGAAAGGACAACACTTAAAAACCTTAAAATCAAGGGTTAAATCATGTTGTTTTGTTTGTTTTCTTGCAAATATAGTGTTGATAGATTCAGCCTTGTGAAATTGGGAAATTTTCTGTTTCGATTCACATAAAATGTAAATCTATATTGATAAGGACACTTTACATATCTTAAAAAGATAAACCTCTTATCTCATATTACATGCCTTATACATACTATATGCAAAGGAAATGTTACTTAGTTTAGTATGGCCAAGTTATGATTGCTGCATCAGCCATAAAAATTTCTTCTTTTCTTTGCCAACGGTCCACCAGGAAGTATTCAGGCGAGGGCACTGAGGCAGGTAATGTGGGTATCTGATGAGAGATCAGAAGGTAGCAATTATATCAACCTTCTGTCTTAACTCTTTTTAGGTAGTTTTAGAAAACTGACTAAAATCCAATTATAACTATTACAAAAATCTGAATTTTAAAATATTCCTAAATTTAAATGTTAATTTCATTCCCAAATTAGATGTATACCAAGTATTGAATTTTTTCAACTTTGAAATTTATAGTTTCAGCTGATTTTAAACTAGTACTACAATCGGAAAGAATAAGAATTCATTTTTAACTATGTGAGTGGGTGACTGGTGGAATTTTCTCATCTTTCTGAATGGGGAAAAAATGTATGCAGTCATTTCTTTTTATCTCAGGGCCTTTGAGTGAATGTGTTGTCTAAAATGAAAGAAGCAGCAGTTCATTTTGCCATTGTCAATACTGCAGTGATTCAGCAAAATGCAACTGACTGCCCTGCAGGCACAAGCCTAGAGATTGAAAGGGTGGCCAAGATGATGGGCGTCAGCCTTCTTCCAGCTCAGTGCAATCACCAGATCCAGCATCTGGCCTAGGAAATTTTTGGCCTGTTAAAAATCATCCAGTCCACTTTTCTCTTAGGACATTGTGACAGCTTTGACTAGTTTATTGCGAATTCTGATTAATAAGCAATTCGAATTCCCAGTTTCAGCAAGGTTATTTCTCTTTACAAAAAATTAACTGATTGGTTTTGGTCTTACGCATTCAGATTGAGTCTCCTCCCCATTAAAACAAATAAACTTTGAATATTCTAGCAAAGATGGATTTCCTGAGTCTTACTTTATTTCATTAAATTCAATTGGTATGTTGACACATTCAGAGGGGTACAGGCTCCCATGGTGAAAACAGAACCCCAAGTTCTTGCTCCAGCCCTGGAAAACATATCTTTTCTCAGATTTCCGGCGTTAGAAGAATGACTTTTGGGAAACCTTTATCTTGTGTTGATAAATATATTTAGAGATTTTTACTAGCCTATACATATTTGAAAGTGGCACAGAACTAACTCTGGATTAGTGGTCTAGAATTGGAGAGCTAAGGAATGATATTTTAAGAATGCTAAGCATTCCTCTCTCATTTGAGTGGGCCACAGAGGAGATGATTTACTACAACATAATGATTTCAGAGTGTTTTTTTTTTTTTCATTTCTAATGGAATCCTTAGAAACTCTCAGCTGTCATTTCCCAAAGAGCAAAGCAGGTGTACCTCCATTTCATTGGCTACTTTAGCAGGATAGAGGGAAGTTAAAAACCATTCTCCAGTGAAGCTCCATCCCTTCTAAAGGAGTCTATTTTTTCTACAGTCTATTTTTACTTTGTATTTGCTGTTGTCAAATCCAGAGGAACTGGAATAGATCTGAGCTTTTGCAAACTTGAGCCTGTACCTAGAGCTGTAAGACAAGCCTCTAGGTGCTCAGATCACTGTGTCATCCTTTACAGATTCAGATACATTTTCACATTTAGGAGCCAATACCTCCTATTTGCACAATGACCACATACCCCGCTGAAGTAATCAGCACATATGGCCTGACTGTTGTGAGGACTGTGAAGTAGGTTTGAAAATAGAATTGTCCCAGAAATTCCAGGATATGTGGTCATCGTTGTTATATCCTAGGCCCTGTCCTAGACTTTTTAATACTCATATAAGATATCACATCAAATTCTCACAAGAGTATATAAAGTAGATCTGATTATCCTCTTGTAACTCATGAGAACTGAATCTCATCCTGACAATGTGTGAAGTATTCAAGCAAATGGCAATAAATCATCACATCCAGGATGAGTTGTGTGTTCAGCCCACAATGTTACGCTGCCTCTTTCATGGCCTACTATAAGGGCCATGAAAATCATAGGGCCATATACCTAGTAAATCATTTTTTTCCAATAAAAGATGTTTACTATCCCACTCATTGTTTTATAATATGACTTATTCCTCTGGGAATAATGTTAAATTAAACCTTTCATTTCTTAAACTAATCTGAAAATTTTCTACCCAGGGCAGGCATTAGAGCCACATGGAACAGAAGTTTGAAGTTATTTTACAGATGATATTTTTGCAAAAACTCTGTTTTGAGCAATTTTCTCAGACTGTACTCTGAGACAGAAATGTCAGGAAAGAACTCAGGAAAAGAAAAGAAATATATCAACTGAGGACATCTTTGACTGACTTTGCATCAGAATAATAATAGCACCAATACCTTTGTATAAAAATAGCATAGTATGAAGTAGTATGTTTGGGACAATAACCAGGAATTGATTTGAGAGCCAGAAGCCCTCCTGGTTTGGTGATCTGAAATGCTTGAACAGTAACAATGGGAGGAGAAGGGCCTGGGAGACAGATGCGTCCCTCTTTACCTTTGCTTTTTCTTCACCTCTAGCTTGACACTCACATACAGCCAGCATGCTACTGCTTTTGGAATATTGACTTCAGATAACATGTTCAGACAGGTAAATGAGAGCTTTACTATGTGCAGAAATTTGCTGACTTACAGCCCATATCTGAATTTTGAACTCTTTAGATGTACATTTTACAAAGTTTTCCAGAGCTGTGCATGTGAACAAGTTCTAGCCATCGTAGCAGAATGGCTACTTTGTGGTGACTTACCGAGCAGACACATTCCGTGCAGTCCACATTTGCACCAGGGCAGAAGACCAGCTGCCATCCTTTCTTCTCAACAAAGGACTCTTGTGTTTGAACAAAAACGATGCACTGTATGCCCAGCAGCAGAAAGGAGTCTGAGCAGTGATGTCAAAGTATACCATGATGTCACCACAATTCACAAAGAATTACAGTTAATGCCATGTGAAGTAAGGCCAAGTTCAACACTTTCCCTCTTGGGTACTTCATAGTCTGAGAGACAGAAGCAAGGGCAGAGGTCAGGCCTTTGTATAATTTTGTTTCACATTCTCCAGACACCCTAATTTTGGAAGCAGGGAAGGGAGAAGACAGCTTGTTAAAGAAAAGTCTCCTGACAATATGCTGAGAATGAATTCTAGTGTCTGTACGCACATATTTCTATACGA
The DNA here is from genome assembly GCF_004126475.2 of Phyllostomus discolor. Lineage (NCBI taxonomy): Eukaryota > Metazoa > Chordata > Mammalia > Chiroptera > Phyllostomidae > Phyllostomus > Phyllostomus discolor. The sequence goes on along the minus strand of NC_040905.2, from coordinate 149,835,478 downwards.
GGTTAATTCTTAGGATTTCTGCTGAAGACTACCAGACAAACACATTTAACTAAAAACAGACCCTGAAATAAATAAGAGAGGAGCAAAATAAATCAAACTGGTAGCACCTAAGAAATTTAATATATGAGTTGGAAATAAGACTTAGCCATTCTCCTTTTCCCTTTTAGGGTGTTTATCCAGCTATTAAATAGATCAGATTCTTGATTTCCAGAAAGGCAGCACTGGAAAAACTCTTAAAAATGTTTGCAGTCAAATAAGTTCACTGTTTTTTCTATCAGCGGTCTTATACCCCTAACATTGGCATTTCCCTTTTCTCTCATTTACTTTATAACATAAAGAGATAAGCACCACAGGAGCAGTGGTGTTCCCGCAACGTCTCTAGAACTGCAAGGTAAGCAAGCTAATGAGGAGCACAGGAAATTATCTCTAGCTCAAACAATAAAGAAGATAGAAATGGTCCCCTTTTAAAAAGCACCTGGTAAAACCTCATTCCTGTGGAACAAGGTCCTTCTACAGACTAACCACAGAGGTGGTTGAAGTCCCTACCCTTTGCGAGTAGGGGTAGGTAGGTTGGACATGGAGAAAGACCATGGCTCTAGTCCAGCCAGATGACCAGCCAAAGGGCTAAAGCTCACACAGAGTAATGGGAAGAGGCAGGCCAGGGGGCTGTCCAAACTAAAATCCCTTAGGAAGAGCCAAGAATCGGGCACTAAGGAGATCAAGTACAAAGTAAGTTTCCAGGTCCAGAGTTGGTGTCAGAGCTAGGGCGTGATGCCCAGAGCACTGTGCCTAGTGGAAAAGAGGTCAGAGGGAGACTTGCTTGGAAATAATAAGCATTTATACCCTAAAGCAATTCTGGAGTAATGGATGAAGGACTAGAGACATAGCAGGCAAAGTGACAGGTAGAAATTAAACTCTCCGATTACAGTGCTAAAAACTGATTCACTCATTTTATTTTTTTTGTTTCACAGAGAGCTGTTTTTTTGGCCTTTGGAACTAGTGGCAGTGCTTAAGTGGTGGAAGTTGTTATGTTTTAGGTTGGGACAAAGAGGAAAATTTTTTGAAATCATGATAAATCATAATCATTTGTAGCCGTGCCTATATAGTGGACCCCCCTTATCCACAAGGGATATATTCCAAGACCCCCCAGTGGATGGCAAAAACCTCAGGTAGTTCTAAACCCTATATGTGCTATGTTTTTGCCTATATATACATACCTGTGATGAGGTTTAACTTATAAATTAGACATGGTAGTAAGTTAGCAAAAATAAATAATAAAATAAAATAATTATAACAATATACTGTAATAAAAGATATGTGAGTGTAGTCACTTATATCATGGGACTCTGTGTTGAAATCTTCACATGAGCTCAATGCTTTCTGGTACAACACATTGTCATCAACAGGAGCATGTTTTCCACCCCAAATTTGCTGCCTTTTCCATCTTAACTGAGCACTTACCACACCCTAGGGCCGTAATTTTTGCAGTTTGAGTTGCAACAGCAAAGCTAGTACAAATGTCTTTTTCTTTCTTCACACTTTCATAAATAAAACATTCATTCTTACCCTAGATCATAACAACTTCAGCCTATAATTTTTTTCTTTCCTTAACTTGATAATATTCATCTTTGGTCTTAAAGACAGCACTTCATGGCTTCTGAATTGCCAGCATTGCACTTTGGGGCAACCATTAAGTACGACGTGTTACTTGAACATGAACACTGCGATATCTGGACATTATCTGACAGCTGAGCTGGCTAATGGGTTTTATAGCGTGAAGATGCTGGACAGTGGGATGACTGATGTCCCAGGTAGGACAAAGCAGGACGGCAGGAGATTTCATCACACAACTCAGAACAGCAGGCCACTTCAAACTTATGAATTGTTTATTTCTGGAATTTTCCATGTAATATTTTCAGGCCACAGTTGACTATGAGTAACTAAAACTGCAGAAAGTGAAGCAGTGGATTAGGTGGAAGTAACTATACTTCATTCATTCAACAAATTTTTATTAGTTACTTGTTTTGAGATACTTTATGGTACTATGTTCTATTAGAAGATCAAAAATAAACATCAAACTTAATAGGTGAATTTTATTGTATTATAAAGTGTCACATAATAATAGGACAAAATGGGACAGGGTAAGAACTTGGATCTGGGGAGAGAATCAACTTTAAATAGTTTGGACTAAGTAGGCCTTATTGAGAAGATGAAAGTTTGCCAAAGGCTTAAATCTGCTGTAGAGGTGTCTAAGGAAGAATGTTTCAGTCAGAGGTAACAGCCATGCTGTTCTGAGACAAGAAGGTGCTTGTTTGAAGACAGCAAGGACAGAGAGTGAGCCAGAGGGAGAGGAGGTCAGAGAGGTAATTCAGTTCAGTGATATAGCTCCTTGCGGACCATTGTAAAGACCCCGTGAATCCAGAAGGAAACTGGGCAGTACTCTCCCAGGGCTGGGTAAACCCGGCGGTGGAAGGAATGCCATATACTGGGAGTGTTCCTTTGGAAAATCTTTGCCTGAAGGAAAAGGAGTTAATGCTTTCACGTAAATTTTTTCACATTGCAGTATATTACACTATAACAGAGCTACATCTCATTATCTAGCCTAAATCTCCTTGTGGCGTATGTGTACCTATTGAACAAAAGTAACTAATTTTTTAAATACATTCACTTGCTTCCTAAAAAAGAAAATAAAAACCCTGTCTATGAGGATATACTTTCAAAGCCCCTGAATGCAAAGATCCCACTTTTTTCCTGGTGCTCAATCTTAGTACCTGGAACTGTGAGACTGCTGTTGCTTTTGGCAACAAGGTATGGCTGACAGAAGCATGTTCATCCTCTTCCTTCTTATCTCTTCACTGCCCTGTAACCCCCAAGAGAAACATAATACATCATAGAATTAAGAGATCACTCATCTATACCATAGCCCAGACTGCAACTCCAGCACCACCAATTCCTGGTAATGTGATCTTGAACAGATTGATGAGCCTTTCTGAGCCTCCATTTTATTTTTGTGAAATAGATATAATTGTAGATAATTTTCAGGGATATTATAAGAATTCATTGTCCTGGCTGGCGTAGCTCAGTGGATTGAGCACAAGCTGCAAACCAAAGTATTGCAGGTTTGATTCCCAGTCAGGGCACATACCTGGGTTGCAGTCCAGGTCCCCAGTGGGGGCCATGTAAGGGCAACCACACATTGATTCTCTCTCTCTTTCTCCCTGTCTTCCCCTCTCTAAATATAAATAAAATCTTTAAAAATTTTTTTAAAAATCTTAATTATTAAAAAAAAGAATTGAGAAGATATGCATTATACCCAAATACAGCAAGTGCTTGGCAAACACTTCTTTACTTACCCTTCTGCAGGTGGCTTTCCCCTATGCTTTCTCCTCCTCCATGCAACTTCAACCTTTAGTCACAGTGACTTTATTCCCTTTCTATTTCCACCTAGTTTGAGGGAATGATCTGCTCAAGCCCATTCACCCTCAATTGGGACCATGCCCACTACTACTTATGTGTATTCCCCATAGCACCATAATAGCCAGCACAATGCCTCATGTTCACTTGATTTGATGTAATTTCAGTATTGTATAATCAACAGCTTCATGTGTTAATCCTCCCAAAGGTATTTGAACAACAAACCAAGGACTACAGCAGTGGTTCACAACTTTTTCAGACAAAGAAGTGCTTTATTATTTTGTTCCTGTGGGCCTTATGTTTTGGAAGTTTCCATTCACTCATAACACTGAAGGTATTAAGTAATAATTTGCTTTCCTATTTTATGACTTGAAGTCCGGAGTACAATTAAGAATTAAACAATAAATATTAGGATTCAGCTTATTTGATGAGATGGTTGGTGTTTTGGTGACCTTATGTGGTTTTATTGCAGATAAATGTATTTCCATTAGGCTTTTGGAAATACTAAACATAGCTCATGGACCACTATTAGCACCTTTGTGAATGACCAGGGATCTTATTTCCTCATACTGAAAACTGTATTTGAAAAGAAACAAGTCTGTAATGGAGGAAATTTAGGCCTCCACAGCAAACCATGAAAGGCGTAGCTTTTACATATACACATATGTATGTGAGGGTGGGGGAGGGGATAGTCAGGGAGGTGTGGAACAGAGGTATAGATGCAGAGTGGTACCTTCCCATTAACTTCCTATATGTGCTTCCAAATCACATTGCACAGATGCAGCCATCTGTTCATCCCTGTGCATAAATCTGCCTCTAGTGGTAGTGATCTGGATAGAAATATTCAACCTTGTTATCACTGTTCACCATTGCCATAATAAATACTTCATAGTGTGTTTTCATGGCTCACAGGCATCCTAGTATACTTAGGAATCCCAAGTTAGAATTTTGGTTGTGTTAGTTACCAGCTATGTAACCTTAGGTAAGTTGTTTATCTTCTCTAAACCACAGTATTATAATCTGTGCTTGAATCATTCATATCTTAAGAGAATATCAATGTTAAGAGAAATTCTGGAGAATTGCCTAAAAGATAGTCAGCCACCTCATTTCCCTGACTCTGGGATGGTATATTGGCTTAGTCCCCTTGCATGATAGCTATCATCTATTGGATTTGGCTTCAAGGGCACAATGTAGTAGAAGATCTGGGACCACATGCAATCTCAGTGGCAGAGAGTGCTACCCTTGATTAGCAATGTCTGCTGTGGATCCTGCCAGGAGAAGCAGCTGCATGTGGGCCATGTTTTTGCCAGCCCAGCTCTAAGTACTGTACCATCTATCCTTTTTTAAAATCAGATCATTACCACGCTCTGTGCCTGGACGATTTGCTTTGGCTTCTTAAATTTGCTTTTATCCAATGTTCCCTGACTATTAGGATTCATCAAAGGTTATTGAAAAACAAGTTATTTAAAAATCCTTGTACTTATTTACTCAGATGTTATTAGGACATTATGTGACACTCTTTCAGGACACTCATAGCACATGTATATCCAGGACTCCAGTACTCTCAGTTCTCCTGAGCCAGCTTGTCATTCATTAATTACATAAATATTTAATATGCATCTATTACAAGGAATGCATTACCCTATCCAAGTACATTTTCTAAAAGATCTGGGAGATGCTGCCAGCCTTGTAACTCCTGATGTTCTCATTTCTAGGAAGCTCACATCCACCTATGTGACCCCCCTCTAGCAAATGTATAGGACTTTACAGTGTGTATTCTATGCAGTTGTCTTGTTTATGGCTTTCTTCATCTTTCTTACCATCATTATTCTCTTTTTCCCATTTTTCCATTTCATTCAAGAATTACATCATGTTGCATTATATGTATATGCTAGAAATCTTATAATAAGGTAAGGCATAAGCAAATCAATCAATATCTAAATCTTTTAAAGATAATGTTGGAGATATACTATCTTCTCTGTTAACAAAAATAGTGAGTTATAATGTGTATAAAAGCACACTTTTCCCCATAAAGTTCTGTCTGAATTAAATAATTATAAATAAGACCAGCTGTGATCAGATTTGCAAAGTTTAGTTTTCCATATTTGTCTTTCCCAGTGCTGAAAATAAAGGGATTTAAAAATTTCTTACCTCATGGTGTTGGACCAAGAAAAGCTTGACATCACTGGCTCAGTATTTAATGCTAGAAATTGAGGTTCTTATGGGAAACCATTTGAAATGTTTCCAGTGTGAACCTACCTAAGCATGTCAGTCTGGGGCATGGTATCTGCTTATGGATTGTGTTTATTTACACTCTTCAAATTATTTATGTGATCTTTTCTTCTCCTGTGGCTCCTAGTGAAGACATTTTATTGTACATATTTCAGTGTCTAGAGAGTTTCAGTCTTGTGTTCTGCCTGTTCACTTGCTATCAGCTGTGTAGAGTGAAGGAAGAAACCTCTATCAGCACATACTGCAGGCCTGATGCCTAAAATCTGCATGACATGCTAAACATCTGTGAGCCAACTTGGACTGGATGTGATAGTCCTACTTCTCTGTTTGGAGAGAGGTTTTTCCCCCTACATATAGCAAACCCTGAGGAAGAATGAAGGAGTATAAGCACTGCTAACTGTGTGTGTTCTGCTCAAAAGACGGAAGGGTGCATGTCTGTGTGTGTGTATATATATATATATATATATATATATATATATATGCAAAAGACATATATTTAAGATAGAAAAGCAAAAATTGATGTCCTTGCTAAGGGTGTTTAAATCATAAAAACATCTTGGAATTTCTCACATTTTATGTCACCAGAGACAAAAACTTTGTTGAAGGAAGGAAGGAAGGAAGGAAGGAAGGGAAGCAGGAAGGAAAACAACACTGTGCAATCATCTTAAATGGGTGTGGAAGGGGTTAGACCACAGTATTGAGCTGTCACCTAATAGCAGAATACTAATAAACTGCATTAGGCCAAAATATCCATATCCAAAATATCCATATCCAAAATATCCAGTTAGTCTTCCATCCTTTACAAAAGAATTCTATGCAATTGCCAAGTTATGAGTGGTCATTATCTCACTTTAATGTTTGGTCCAGAATGGGGTGGGTCTGGGAACTCAGTGACCTGAACATTGCCTTCCATGACATTTCACTAGTAATGAGTGTAGGTGCTTGGGACATAGTTTCTTAAAAAGTGTACCTCTTCACAGTAATTCTTTTTTTTAAGACTTTATTTACTTTTAGAGAGAATGGAAGGGAAGGAGAAAGAGAGGTAGATAAACATCAATGTGTGGTTGCCTTTCATTCAGTAGGGACTGGGAACCTGGCCCTCAACCCAGCCATATGTCCTGGCTGGGAATCAAACTGGCGACCCTTTGATTTGCAGGCTGGCACTCAATCCACTGAGCCACACCAGCCACAGCTCTTCACATTAATTCTTCTTCATGCATCAGGACAGAGAGTCAAGTTTGGTCTCTAGTTGTCCTTAATGGTATATCTGTTTCTCTGTGTACACAGATACACGCAAACACACAAACACACAACATGCACATTTTGTATACATGCGTGTCATCAATGATTGCAATCTCAGATTGCCTCTCTGTAGCCTGCATTGAAATTATTAGCAAATTATTATGTTTGGTGTTATGTGTTTCACTGATTCAACAACATTCATTGTGCATTTCAAATGTCAAACTCTGTTAAGTGGCAGAAATAACAAACATTAATACAACAGGGGCTCACAATCTCATGCAGAGACAGACATCTTAATAGATTAAACTCAGTATAAGTTATATAACTATTTGAATTGAGAACATGTAAAAGAAACCTCAAAAGAATACTGGCTTACAGAATTTACTCTCTCACAAAAGTCAAGGCAAAATATGATCAGTCCAAGAAGGATTGTAGGACTAGGTTCTGTCCCTTTCTGCTTTGCCTACCTTAAAGCAAGGCTCCAGTTTGAGGACTGTCTCATTCTTCCAGACAGCAACTGGAGTCAACAGGAAGGAAGAAACACAGGAAAGGAGGGAGGGAGGGAGGAAGGGAGGAAGGGAGAGGAAGGTAGACAGGAGGAAGGAGGAAGGAAGGAAGGCAGGCAGGCAAAGAACAGAAGGGACCTTCCCCAGCTAAGTCAACTTGTATAAGTTGCCTTCCTAGGAATCCCACATATTTGTGTTTTTATTTCACTAATTACAACTTCGTCACATAGCCAATGAGCAATATATTCTTTTAACTGGATATATCACCACCCAAAATAAAATTGAAGTTTTGTTACTGAGAAAAATAGGGAAGATGGATACTGAATGGCAACCTTTATCCCTCCCACATGGAGTTATGAGCAAAAGGCTAAGGAAGCATGAAGCAGTAAAACAGTTAACTCTGGAATCTGGAGAATGATTTTTTGAGATGATTTTGGGGTTTGAAAGATGAATAGGAGTTTGCCAAATGTGGAATTGGGAAAGTTTGTCAAATAAAGAAATAGGAGTTTGCCAATAAAGAATTATTTCCACGCAGAAGTATTAGCATGTGCAAAGGCACAGAGGGTCGGACATTATACCTGCCAGTTAAGCCCAGTTCTATATTCCTATTTTTCTCCATTATTAATGATAGCTATTAAAATAAATTCAACCAGTTTTTAATTAATCTAACAGTTATAAAAAATCAAAAGATTAAGATATGTTAATAATGTTCCTGATATCACTGCAAATAATTTTCCACTTGGCCCTAAATAACATTTTATCTGATGATAAAGTATTCCACATTTTAAAAGTAACTGAGTAAGAAATTTCTGGCATCTTCAAAAGGAATTATGGGGCGGGGAGAAGGAATTGTGTCAGGGTGATGTTTGTCTTTTCAATTCTGAAGTTAAACAAATCCCAGTTAGAACTGATTTGGTTCATATCCTGGGGTCTGTGAGCCTGCATGGAGAGCCATTGGTGGTCTGCCTGAGTCAGCCTTAAAATGTGTCACCTTCTATTTAGCCGTCCTTAACGTGACTGTTACTTTGGATCTGTGAAGCGGGGTTGCTCTTTTCTTAAAATGGCTTTAGAGGCACAAGAAATCTTTGGGATTAGAGAGAGTTTCATGATTATCTTCTTTTTGGCTCCTTTAGAGACATTGGAACCAATTAAAAACTTTCCCAAAAAACAAATCTTTTGAGAAACCTGAAATTTCTTTAATTTAAAAAATAAACCTACTTAGCTTCGAGACACCTGAGAGTGTTTACCCATGCCCACTGCCCATCTTGTCCTGCAACAGGGTTGAGTACCTTGTAAGATAAAGTTCATCTCTTTCCAAATCCAAACAACAGCAGAGTCAAAGACTCTTTGATTTCTGCCTAAATTAACATTGTCATGTTTTCTCTAAGGGTTCGACCCTACTAAGGCACTCAGATGATTTAATTTTCACATATTCTGTTGTGATTTTTTTTCCTTTGCCAACTTTGCTTTTTGCTTACTTCCTAATTAGCTAAGATCTAGGCAAGACTAAAGTATGCTCTAAATGATATCTTTACATTTCAAAACAGGTACAACTGTTGAAGGAGTGGGTGCTTTGTCAGGCTATTTTAAAGGCCTATGTGCTTTAAATGAAAAAAAAATACACATTAACACTTTTAAAAACATAGTACATTTAAACACAATGTTAAATAATTGTATTATTCTAGCCTTTGTCTAAACATGTGTTTGCAATTATTAATTAAAGGTACAGAAAGGAAAAATCAGACCTCAAAGAAAGGTCATATTAACAACCAGATTTTTAAAAGGACAAATTGTGGGGACTTTGTGGAGATAAGCCCCTTTAAAGGTCATTACAGTTCCACTTTATTTTATCAAAGACATTAGTTGAAATAGGTTGGGAGTGGAATAAGTGTTTTGATACTAGATCAAATGAGAACTAGAGAAATACAATGGTAGAGTTTGGATTTGAATCTTTTTTTTACTTGAACATTGGAAAGGAAAGAGTAAAAATACAAATGAGTTTGCCCATATACTCGATAAGTGCTTGTGATTTTGTTAAGTCTGACTTGGATTAACTATAAATGTTTTGTTAGATGCATTTAGAACTTGATCGCTTATTAACTAAGTGACCTTGGCAAGACAACTAAGTGACCTTAGCAGACTTCATGACCTCACCTATAAAATGGGGCTATCTTGCATGACTTTTGAATTAATGAGCTACATGCATTGTGCCTGGTACAGTCAGTGCCAGGCACATAGTACACTCTCAGTGTTGGGTGTCTCTGCTGCCCTCCGTCTCACCCGCCTCGTCCACCACACACATGTACAGCAACCTTGTTTCTTTCAGCTGATTGTGTGATTCTGTTTTTCTTCTCGTAGCTAGAAAAAGAAGTATTTTCATTACCATTCAGAAAATATTTATTAAGTCTTACAATTTGCCGGGCACTGTTCTAGTTGCTTGGAATACATCGATGAACCCAATATACAAAACCCCTACCCCTGTGCATGTCACATTCTAAGGAACATATGAAACATGGAGATTATTCATTAAGTTTTTCCTGTAACAGTTACCTCATGGTTGTATTTGTGTGTGTGTGTGTGTGTGTGTGTGTGTGTGTGATCTGGGTGAATCATAACTCTTAACAGTGGGAATACTGTTGAATTAAGTTTCTACACTATCAATAGTGCAAGATCTTCCTCTCTTCTTCACCTTCTCACCCTGCCTGTTTCCCTCCTTCCTCTTCTCTTCTCTGCCCTCCCTCCCTGATCCCAACTATCTTTCTGTTTGTTTTTTTTGAACTATAAAACATCTTTATCCATGCTGTTTCTTTTCTTCAGCTTGATTCAGCTAAATTCAGTCCCCTTTATGGGAAACATGCTTTAGTCCTCTTCAAGGATGATGGGGGGTCTGTGGTCCAGCAGCAGGGAACCTGGTTGAATTACACATCTTTCTCTCTTCTTAGATTGTTGGCTGTGATCACCAGCTTGGGAGCATCGCCAAGGAAGATAACTGTGGAGTTTGCAATGGAGATGGGTCCACCTGCAGGCTGGTCCGAGGGCACTATAAACCCCAGCTCTCCGCAACCAAATGTAAGACACCACAGAGATGGGGCGATCTCCGGGCCTCTTGACTTATCTCCTTCCCCTCCCACCCGTGCTTAGCTCCCCTCAGCAATTAGTGAATGATACCTTCACCAAAATGAACACAAACCTGAAAATATTGTGCAAAAACTCATGACCCTGCTTTGTGGATTAGTTTAGGTGAGGCAAATCAGGTCACCCATTGCAAACCCAAAGAGGAAACCTTTCCTTCTGAGGCACATTAGGAATAAACTAGACATGGGTCTACATGCGGGCATGAGCTTATTTCCCAGCATGAGGACGGACTGCATCCCAGCTGCTACCTCGCATGTATTCAGATGTGCATGGTGGAAGACAGCAGGGAGCCTGGACAGATCAGAATAATTCACTCTGACTGTGGTGAAATTGTGTGGTCTTCATTATATAAACTGAACTTGGATCAGTGCTAGTCACAGGTTTTTTTCAGAATTAACATCCGGCAGTGATTTTGTGAAGCCATTCAGTGACTTTTTGTGCTATACCAGCACAATAAATGTATGCTTGCTCTGTTTATGTATGTGCTGGAAACTGTACATGATCATCTCATTTAATCCTTATAACAATCTTTTAGCAAGGTCCTGTTTATCTTCATGTTACAATGAGATAACTGAGACTTACATTATGTGACTTGCTCAGAGTCCTACAACTATAAAGCATCCAACTCAAGATATAAGCCCAGAGTCTTATTCCAGAGCCTAAGCATATATTTATTCCTCTGAACTGTCCCACAATTCTGTCCTTGGTGGGGTATTTATAAAGAAGCTAGATGGATCAAGGCAAGGTAGCTCAGATATCTGCCTAGCTGGGTCCTGCCAGGGTAGGTGGCATATGTTCTCATAATACCTAACACAACAGTGGAGTCACACATCAATCTAGTTCACTTTAGAACACACTTCTCTGTGACAGTCACTGTGCTAGGTGTTGCAGCATATACAGACAGAAGTAAGACAGCCCTTGTGCCGAGGACTTGCATTTTTAGAATAATTTGACCTTGCTTGGCATATTGTCTCCAGATTTTGCCAAAATCCAGAATCCTTCCATAGATCCTTGATTGAGTCTCCTCTGCCTTGAAAAATGAGAATGAATGTCTTTACTGAATATAGTTTGTACACTATACTTTGTGAGTAGGTGAAGGAAAACAATTGACATATGAGAGGTTTGTGGCTTTAAATGGACTTGCAGGTCAAGAAGAAAGGCAGCGCGTACTGGAGAATTATTCCGAGAAGTCATGAAAAGGCAAAAGAACTAGGCTCTAGGGGGGAAGAGGTGGCAGGAGAAAAGGCGAGGGCCTTTTAAATAAACGAAACATTGGAGGTGCCAGCTTTGGGGACTCTCCACATTCTGACACCCCTGCAGGCAGTGAGAAATGGGATTGTGAGGAAAAAAAATTTAAATACTCTGGCAGAGAGAATGAACCATGAGGCAGTTAGACATTGATATAGTACATTCACACAAGATTTTTTCCTTTGGTCATGTGTCAGTAGTGTTTTCTGTAAAATGAAAAATTAAAGAATTTAGACAATGGAAACCAGAAAAGGCATAATTCTTTTGTAAATCTCTGAGATCATGGTGGGATATATTTGAAAAATGTTATATCTAGAAGGTCACTTTTATAGAACTCTTTAAGGAATACTGGAAAGGGTAATTTTCATTTATTTATTTGTGTCACATAACTGAGTAAGTGCTCTTCTCTAGGAATCTAGAATTTTCTGTTAGTCACAAAAAGATGGCAGGTACGTGTGCAGTACCTGCTGTATCACACCTTCCAAGGGCATGTTTTTCCTTTATTCCTTCTGGTATCCCATGCCCACAACCCCCATTCAGGTCCTCATTCATAGAGGAGCCTGAACACACTGATCAGATAGATATTCCTCTTACCCTCCTGTTGGAGGGTGACCTGGGGACCTGTGAGGCCTGAATCACTGGAGGAAAGGTGGAGAAAGTATGAAGGAACAAACTGGAGCAAATTGACAGTCATAAGTCATCTTGGAGTCTGCAAATATGACAAATCCCTCAGTGCAAAGTGCTCTATTCAAAACCGACAGTGGGTAAATTATAGAACACACAACCTGACGATTTTCCATAATGACAAAATGCAATTGGTTCGTTTACCTTAGTGCTGATGATGCCTCATGACAAAATGATTTATATCAATAAAGCCCAGCATATGCATGCACCTCACCACAATCTATAGCAGATGCTGAACAAACTGTCTCGTTTATGTTTTCTCCACCCCAGAAGAAACTTCCACCCAAATTTACAGACTGTGGGGTGACCCACAGGCTGGGAAGATTAGGCTGCTCTGTGGGGCCCAGTGTATGGGCCAGGTGTGCAGCCCTCCACCCGTGAAGGCCTGGAGGACTTCTGCCAGGTCTCCCCCCAGACTCTGCCAAAAGAACTGCGAGCCAGCCACATGCTCTTTCGAACTCCTAGCACTCAGAATCTCCACATTGAACTCATTTTCTTCTAAACTTATATCCAACTTTTTTTCCCTATGTTATCAAGGCTTGGGGGAACAAAGGAAAAACAGGAGAGTGGAGAAAGACCATGCTGGAAAGTGCCAGAAGGAAGAGAGTAGGAGGAACTTATCAAATGGCTGCCATTCACTGTCAAGTAAAAGAGAGACCATCTTTCTATTAAAAGACATTATTTTTGCCTAATACAAATACAGACAACAGAAAAGGGGCTCAATCCAGCCCTTTCACCCTTTTTGAAACAAAAAGCTGTCCACCAACAGCACTCACTGTTTCCATTTTTCCCTGATCACTTCATTTCTACTTCCCCAACCCAATATCAAATAATCAAATTTAGCTAGCATTAACCAACTTTTGATTCTTGGTATTAAAAACTCATTTTCCCCCAAATTTTATTGGCTTGTACCATATTATGTGTTTTCTAAATGTATAGAGACCTACTCAGATGTAGAGCCAGCCTATTTGCTATCAATTTGGTGTCTCCAGCTTTGCAAACTTCTACATGTTTTGAAATCTCTTGGGAATCCTAGAGCTCTCTCTCCACCTCTCCTGAGTGGCAAGAGCTGGATAAATGAATTTATATCAAGATAAAATGAAGCTCCTAATGCTTGGCTTTGCTTCTCACACTGTGGCATATGCTGATTTATAAGAGTGATGAGTAAACATATTCCTGGACTGTCATTCTGCCTCAAAGATTTTGAGATAAAGGATGTTCATAATAAAACAATTATATATATATATATATATGATGAATAATATATATATATATGATGAATAATATATATGAATACTTTAAAGAAAGCACAAAATTTTAAAGAAATTTCTACCTTGAACTTCAGGTTATACTATAAGCTACTCATCCATCTATTTGTTTAGTCAGCAGGAATTCACTCATTTATTCAACAACAAATATGTCTTGGGTACGTGATATATGTTGAGGAACCGTTTTAGGTACTAGAAACATAGGAAAGAACAAAACAGATAAAAATCCATTTTTCTCTTGTGGGTTACATGCTGGTGTGAGGGAAAGACAGATAAAAGGACAAAACAAACAACTAAATAAAATATATATGTGTCATACAGTGGCAGGAGAAAAGTAAGGCAGGGAAGGAAACTGGAAAAATGTAAGGTAGGGAAGAAGAACTGAAGATTGGACTGCTAGCCAAGGGTGTTGGAAGGGAGTTGCAATGGTAAATAGGTTATGAAGAAAGATTCACTTATAGGTGACATTTGAACAATGATCCAAGGGAGTTATAGGTGACACACCATGCAAAAGTCAGAGTGAGGGAATTTCAGACATCGAGATCAGCAGGTACAAAGGCCCTGAGGTAGGTGCATTCTTAACATACTTCTTGGAAAGCAAAGAAATTGGTGTGTGGTGAAGAATGGCACAGACACTGCAGGATTTTGTAAGGATTTTGGCTTTTAATCTCAATGAGATACATTACAGGAGAATGTTGAGCAGGGGAATTATCTGATTTGATTTACTTTTTAAAGGGATCACTCTATTTACTATACCAAGAACACATCATAAGGGTCCAACTGTGAAACTAAGAAAAGCAGGCAGGAGTCTATTACACAAAGCCAGGGCAGGATTGAGGAGGGCTTGGGCCATGGTAGTAGCCCTGAAGGTGATGAGAAGATCCAATCTGGGATATATTACATGTCTTTGAATCTAAGACATCATTGGCTGAAAGATATACTATTATTTTATAAACCCACTGAGAGAGAGAGAAAGAGAGATAGAGAGAGGAGCTGCCATTGAAATTAAACTATGACACAATGTCTTCTGACCACTCAGGGCTTTTACCTGATAGCTATGAATAGATCTATTTCAGATATACATATATTTTTATCCTATACTGCATTACTCTTATACATCCAGAAACGGAAAATAAAACTGAAACAAATTGATAGAATTAAAGTTTTTCTCAAACTTTAATTCTTTTTAATCATTTTGGATTCATTCTACTTCCACATGTCATCAAGGTACTTATGATACAGTATTTTTCAAAGAATCCACACAAGAAATAAAATCCATTGGTACTGGGCTCTTTTTTAACAGCTCTGTTGAGATATAAGTGATATAGCATAAGCTGGGCGTTTAAAGTATACAGTTTAATAAATTTCAACCTATACATACACTTGTGAAACCATCACCATGGTCAAGATCATGGACATAACCCCCCATCACCTGAAAAGTTTTCTCATTCCTCTTGTAATCCTTCCTTCTGTTCCCTCCTGCCCTGTTTCTGTCACTATAGATTAGATTGCATTTTTCTAGAATTTTATATAAATGAATTTATAAGACATATATTCTTTTCCATCTGGTTTTTTCATTCAGCATAATTATTTTGAGATTCATTAATAGTGTAGCATGTATCAGTATTTTATTACTGTGATAATTCCACTGTATGGACATACCACAGTTTGTTTATTCATCCACCTGTTGCTAGATAGTTGGGGTGTCTCTACTTTGGGGCTCTCACAAGTTGAAATGAACATTCATGTCTTTAGACAAAAAAATGCTTTCATTTCTCCTGGGTAAATTTCTGAGATTAGAATGACTGGATTATATAGTAGGTGTATATTTAGCATTTTAAGAACAGGCTAGGCTATTTTTCCGAGTGTCTTACTATTTTGCATTTCCACCAGCAAGTCTGAGTTTCAGTTGCTCAGCACTCTTACCATAATTTAATATTGTCAGTAGATTTTTACTTGAGACATTCTAATTGGTGCATAGTAGTATCTCATCATTGCTTTAAGTTGCCTGTTTCCAATGGCTAATGATATTGAACCTCTTTTCATGTTGTATTCCAATAGCTGCTGTAACAAATTACCACAAACTTAGTGGCTTAAGGCAACACACTTATTTTACAGTTCTGGAGGGTCAGAAGTCTAAAACGGGTCCCACTGAGCTAAAATCAAGGTGCTGGTAGAGCTATGTTCCTCCTGGAAGCTTTGGGGAAGAATTTATTTTCTTTTATTTTGATTGTCCAGCTTCTGGAGGCTATCTTCTTTCCCTGGCATCTTCAGAGCCCAGCAGCATAGCACTCCAGATCTCTGTGACTCTAACTTCTTCTGCTTCCCTCTTCCAATTTGAAAGATGCTCAAGACTACACTGGGTCTGTCCCAATAAGCTAGGGTAATGCAACATATTCATAGGTCTAGGGGACATCTTAGCAGGAGAAGGGAGGTGGGAATTATTTTGCTATAACATGTGTGTTTATTTCCTTTTTGGTGTAATATTAGTTCAAGTCTTGTGCCTATTTTAAAAAATGGTTATTAGGTTTCCTACTGTTGAGTTTTAAGAGCTCTTGATATATTCTGGATGCAAGTCCTTTGTCAGATACATTATTTGAAAACATTTCCTCTCAGTAGGTAGCTTTTAAAATGTTTTTTTACAATGTCTTAATATTATCTTTCACAGAGCCAAAATTTTCATTTTGATAAAGAACAGTTGATCTTTTTTTTTCTTTCGTGGATTGTGCAAGTCCAAGACCTCCTTGCCTAACCCCAGGTCATGAAGTTTTCTCATATTTTCTTTTAAAAGTGTTGGAGTTCTACATTTTACCTTTAGACCTATGACCCATTTTGAGTTAATTTTTGTGTATCTAGGTCAATTTTTTATAAGGATGTCCATTTTTTTTCAGCTTTATTTGTTGAAAAGACAAACTTTCCTCCCTTGAACTGCCTTTAAGAATGTCAAAAATTCCTTGTCCATTTCTGTGTGAGACTGTTTCTGGAGTCCATTCTGATCTCTCACTGTACATACCACATTGTCTTTGTTACTTAGCTGTAAAGTAGATCTTAAAATCAGGTGCCTTGATTTCCCCAACTTTATCTTTCTTTTCAAAGTTATTTTGGCTATTCTATTTTAAGTTCTTTGCCTTTCCACACAAGTTTTAAAATGTGTTTTTCCATATGTACCAAAAGTCTCACTGGGATTTTGATTAAAATTATTATAATTCTACAGGTTGATTTGGGGGGAATTGACATCTCTAATATGTTAAGCTATTCAACCTACAAACATGTCATATGTCTGCATTTATTTAGGTCTTCTTTAATTTCTCTCATCTGTCTATATTAGTTTTATTTTTTTATATTTTTTGTTTTTTATTTATTCAGTTATAGTTGTCTCGCCTTTTTCCCCATTGCTCTCTCCTACCCTGGCCCTCCCAACTCCCACAGTCAATCCCCCACCATTGTCCATGCCCATGAGTCCTCTATTTGTGTTCCCTTGCTTCCCCCTTCCCCTTTTTCCCCTGTAATCCCCCTCCCCTCTCTCCTCTGGTCATAGTCAGTTTGTTCTTTATTTCCAAGTCTCTAGTTATATTTTGCTCATTTGTTTGTTTTGTTGACTAGGTTCCCATTATAGGTGAGATCATATGTTACTTGTCTTTCACCACCTGGCTTATTTCACTTCATCCATGCTGCTGTGAAAAGAAGGAGTTTCTTCTTACTTTCTGCTGCGTAGTATTCCATTGTGTAAATCTACCACAGTTTTTTTAATCCCCTCATTTAGTGATGGGCATTTAGGCTGTTTCCAGCATTTGGCTACTGTACATTGTGTTGCTCTGAACATAGGGGTGTATAGGTTCTTTTGATTTGGTGATTCAGGATCCCAGCAGTGGGATCACTGGATTGAAAGGCAGTTCCATCTTTAGTTTTTTTGAGGAAAATCCATACTGTTTTCCACAGTCGCTGCACCAATCTACATTCCCAACAACAGTGTACTAATAGAAAGGGAACCAACTGCATGGGAAAACATATTTGCCAATGATGCCTTGGAGAAGTATTTGATTTCCAAAATATATAAAGAACTCACACAACTCCACACCAGGAAGACAAATAATCCAGTGAAAAAAGTGGGCAATGGACCTGAACAAACACTTCTCCAAGGAGGACATACAGAGGGCCCATAGACATATGAGAAGATGCTCAACATCACTAGCCATTAGAGAAATGCAAATTAAAACCACAATGAGATACCATTTCACATCAGTCAGAATGACCATCATTAATAAATCAACAAACAACAAGTGCTGCAAGGTTGTGGAGGGAAAGTCTTTATTAGTTTTAAGCACACATACCCTATATGTTTTAATTGGATTTATACCTCTTACAAACAGCACTGTATTTTTATTTTAGTTTTTTGGAATTGCTAGTTTATTCTTGGCCACATGTTTTACAAAATTGCCAAACTTAATTATTAGTTATGTGAGGTTTGGGATTTTCTACATAAATAAGCATGTTATTTACAAATCAGGATGATTTTACTTTTTTTTTTTAATTTATAAATCACTTGCTATTTTTATGGCCTTACTGCACTGGCAACGATGTCAAATACAATGTTGAACAGAAGTGAGACTGGATATCCTTGCCTTATTTTCATTCTTAAGGGGAAAAGCATTCAATTTTTCTTTATAGAGTATGATGTTAGCTATAGGGTTTTTTTTTTTTACAGATACTCTACCACCTTAAGGAAGTTTTCATCCATTGTTAATTTGCAGAGATAGTATCATAAACGAATATTGAATTTTGTCAAATACTCTTTCTGTCTCAATTGATATGATCATGTGGTTTTGCTGAGACTTTTGTAATGGATGCTACTGATTTTAAATAGCCTTGCATTCTGGGAGTAAATTCTACTTGATCATGGTGTATTATTCTTTACATATATTCTTAAACTTGATGTCTAGCATTTTGTTTGAGAGTTTTTACATCTATTTTTATGAGAGATAGTTGTCTCTAGTATCCTGTGCTTATACTGTCTTTGGTTTTCATGTAAGTGTATTATTGGCCTCATACAATGAATTGGAAAGTGATTCCTCCTCTTCTGTTTACTGAAAGAGATTGTATAGAACTTGTTTTCTTCTTTAAGTTCCTGGTACCACTCATCTGTGAAATTTCCTAGGCTTGAAGTTGTTTTTTTCTGTTTTGTTTTGGTTTGGTACTTAATTTTTTTTAATAATATGGAATATAGGTGTCACTATTTTAATGTCTATTCTGTGTTTTGATTAATTTTTCTCTTCAATATGGGCTTTATTTTGCTGCTGTTGTTGTTTAATTTTCATGACTGATAATTTTTGACCTGGCTCCAGACATTGCAAAATTTATCTTGCTGAATGCTAGAAATTTTTGTATTCCCATAAATATTCTTGAATTTTGTTCTGGAAGCAGTAAAGTTATTTGAAATCAGTTTGATCCTTTTGGATCTTAAAACTTGGCGGCAGGGACCACAGCCATGTTTGGGTTAGTGCTAGATGGGCCTTGCTGCCAGGTCGAGACCCTTCTGAGCACTCCATGTCCAATGACACGAAGTTTTCCAGCCTGGCTGATGGGGTAAGGTATTTATTATTCAGGCCCTGTGTGCATGGCAGATACTCATCCCTGTAATCCTTTTATGTGGTGTGGTTCTTTTCCTAGCCTCAGGTAGCTTCTTCAAATACATGTGCTGATTGATTGGTATGAGTGTGCTGCTGGACATCTGAAGGAAGTGTTGCAGGAACAACCCCCACCCTGGGGTCTTTTGTTACTCTAGGTTCTTTATGCCCACCACCATATTCACTGTGGCTCTCAATGCCAGGGTTTAGTAAAAAGGAAAGGAGCTATTTAATTAAAAGTTATACAGACTTAGAAAAATGGCTGAATTCTGCCGTTAAATCTTACCCATTTAGAAATAAAGATACACCCACATACACACAGTCCTGCCTTCCTACCTTTGCCCAGTCAGGCCAGTCTCAGAGCATGCCAGTCAGAAGTACTGTCCTCCAAAATTAAAAAAAAAAAAAAAAGTCCACAGCTTACTTCCTCTGGTTCCTCTCAGTAATGCATGCTGGACTCCATCAGCTGTGTCATTGCAATCTCCAGTTCTTAATCCAAAACCATGTGGTACCACCTCATGGGTGGTTTCACCCATGAGCCCTTTCACCCCCTTTATTTCCTGCATGGTCCCACCGGGTCCCATATTGTTTCCCATTGTCCCACATGGCTGCCTGCCTTTTTGATTAAATCCCAGCCTGGAACCTTCTCCATAACCTCATTTTCAAGTCCTCCCACAATTGGCTGCACATGCTAGCACTCCCATATTTTCCACCTTTCTTGGCTGCCATAGTTAGTTCAGGCAGGTGTGGCACTGTTGCAGAAGCCAGCACCAAGCCGCTCTCACAGGTGCAGGAAGCCCCTCCGGCTACAACATATTGTGGGCTAGAGTCACACCCATGTCTCCGGCTCCCCGTGCAGGTGCAGCGTTTTAACATTATTAAAATGCTGGCCAAGTTCTTCAGATGCACCCTGTTGCAGAAGCACTCAAATTTCTAGAGTTGTCTCTTTATGCAGCTTTTCTCTCTCTGGTAATTTGTCCTTATTTCTAACTCTAGCCACCTTGATCTCCTTGAACTCTTAGCTTTGGCTCCTCAACTCAGGGAACCCAGTAAGTTCCCACTTTCTGAGCCACCGCCTGGAAAGTCTTTTGAGGCAGTAAACTGAAGCAGTGTTAAGGCACACCAGCTTTGTTTCCTGACTCTCAAGGATCACTGACCTTCTTTGCTTGATATCCTGCATCTTGAAAGCCATGGTTTCATATTTTTTTCCTGACCTTTTGTTTGTTTGAGGTAGGAGATTGTGCCTGGGCCCCACTACTTTGTCTTGGCAGGAAGCAGAAGTCTTGGTGCTGGTCTCTTAATTCAGAGTTCCAATTACATAGACCTAGCCAGCTTTTGACTCCCACTTTGATGTTCTTTAGCACTTCTTTCACACATCTCCCTACAGCCCTCATAACAATTTTATCCCCAGAGGTTAAATTAACTGTGCTCTACTATTATCTTGGAATTTTCTTCTAAGCCCCCGCTGATACCAATTTTGCAAGTTTGATACTGGGTGTTTTGATGTTAGTGCCTGTGCAGGCAAAGATAACCATGGCAGAGTTACTGCCTTGGTGAGAAAGACTAAAAGGCACCAGTGATTGGGAGATGCATTCTGATTTCATATATTTTAAAATGTGAAATATGGTAGAATCAGTGAAATATGACTTTTTTATTCTAGTGACAATAGGACTTTCAAACTGATTGAGTTGCAAGCATGAAGTCAAGGATGGCTTCAGTTTTTGATCTATGCAAAACAGGAGCCTGGGGCCGGGGGAGGAAGCATCTTATTAAACCTATTCGGTATATATCCTCCTTTGTGCAATTACTGATAAACTAGGGAGGAGGGGAGGTTGGCAGGGCTCATCTTATTTTATTGGATATATTTTAAGAGTAATAGAGTTGGCATGAAGATTTAAAAATATACCATGAAAACCGCCTCAAGATTGGTGGACTATTTGTGTATGTAGCCAATTGCATTAACAATGGTTCATTCATTTAAAAAATAATATTAATGATAAGACTGAGTGTCAGCCCCAAAGGCTTAGAGCAAAAAAGATTTTAAAAACAGGAGCTTATCAACAAGTCTAAAAATAAGATAAGTTCAGGTATCAGAATAGGAAACCCTGTCTTTTCAAAATTTATCATTATTATTCTCACCTTTCTCTGTTACAGCAATAAATCACATAGAAAAATTCACATATGACAAGATTAAAAATTGAATCTAAAATACTCTATAGAAAGATGTAGAATATATATATTTATATATATATGTATATATGTATATGTTTATGTGTGTGTGTGTATGTAGAGAGAGAGAGAGAGTGCACACTGTAGACTTTTTTGACAAAATCCTGTAGGTATAATCCTTGAGAACAATTTTCTTGAAAAAGGGAAGTTGCAACCCACATATGTGAAATAAGATTTATGATTCCCATGGAAACCTTGTCATTTTAACAAAGAGGTTACCTGATCTCTGAAGCAGGTCTTTTAGAATTGTTGATTAATAACCTGGAAATATCTTTTGAAGATTGACATCATGGTTGTGTCAAGAAAACCAGAATAGATGAGGACGGATGCACTTGATCATAGAGCAGTGTGCTTTGTGGGAAAGGGGCCCCAGAGGTTTGTGCAGCACAGTGGGAGAGGACATGGCCACCTGCCTTGACAGCTGTGCCCACTGAATTAATTACTGAGGGGCAAGTGATGAAACCAGACTGCTTGCACATTCTCGGATGTCTTAAATACCTCGCTGTGCACAAATGTAGTAGTTTCCAAATAGAAGACTCCCCAGCACACCCCTAGTCATTGAGTTTATCATCAAATGAGACAATTTCTAATACATATACAGCTCAAAAACTGGCTTTTTATCAACATGCAGGAAATTAAATTAATTTTTTTCATCTTGCTTTTTGTCAAATTATAAGCATCATATATTAAAGTATATTCTGAGATGTATCAGCTGGTGTTATCAGATGATACATAAGAAAAGGTTTCCCTGCATGAACACATTGGGGACACACTGGGTTAAATAGAGTAAAGGGGTTTCTTTGGTTCAGGACTTCTAAGAAACTAAGTAATGTGCTTTGGAAATTTCCATGAACAGGGAATAATATGTGATATTTTCAACACTTTTAATTGTAGGTCCCTTTTTCAGGGGCCATCTGTCGGGCTATTGCTTTATCTTGTTCATCACTGAATCTCTAGTACCTAGTATGGAACCTGACACTAGGAGACATTCAAAAACATTTGTGGAATAAAGGAATGAATTTGCTGGTTGCCTGGTGACTTGCCAGTTGTCTGTTAGCCCTTTACAGAACCATAGAAGCATAGGTTGTGACTATCCTACCTCTGTTGCTATGTGCTGCTGATGGTTCAAGTTCACACCAGCTCAGTTTGCTCCATATTTCCTTTGACCAGAAAAATGCACAAGGGCATCAGGAGACATTCCATCCTTGCCAGGTCTACTCTTTCCAACCCACCCTCTTCCCCCAACAACCTTGGCTGTTCCTCTTCATCTTCCTCGGGGAGCATGCAAAGGTTACTGCATCAGCCAAAAGCTAGATCAATGCCCCAGCATGTGGAATGTGAGTCACTTAGCAGAACAAGAGGGAGGCCGCCTGAGCAGTGTGTGGGTCAGAAGACTGCTGCAGAGCATTGCAGACCAAACAGAAAGCAGTCCTTTTTTTGCTTGCACTTTATTTGACCTGTGGATAAACAAAGACTTTCTATTTCTAGAAATCCCATTGTTTTAACTGCTTTGAGTTACTTTTGTAAACTTAAACATCCATGTCTTTATGCGAGGCCATTAGAGGTCTGTGGGCCCAGTCTGAATACTCTTTGTCCCTTTTCTGTATTCCCCTTACGTTATTTTGTTCTCACAAGCCACAAACTCTTAGCTATCTGAAATTCAGCCTTTTCTTTAACAATGTATGACATTGAAAACAACTAGAAGGTTGTAGTGTGAGTAGAATATTCAGTATTTTAGAGAACTTGATAAATGTAACCTCTTTGGGGAAGAAATTGAGGGCATGTGATTCTTCTTTCTCATTCAGCTGGCTACATTGGAGGGGTCTTGAGGTGTTAAAAAACATCATATAAATAGTCTTTGTTTTTAAAGAGATTTGGAATAGAGGGAAGAAAATAATATTTACCAAACACTGTGTTCCAGACGGTGCATCTCTATATCTATATCTACAGCCATACCTATATCTCTTCACAACAATATCATGAAGTGTTTTTTCCCATTTTACAAACAGAATAACTAAGGGTCAGGGAAGTTAGGGAACTTCTGAGATTCATTTATTGAAATTAAATTCACCTAGAGACAAGATCATATATTGAAATTCAGAGAAATTGGCTGCCTTTTGAGAGTCTTTTATTTAAACTAAATTTTTTCAGTGATGGGATGATAATGGACAATATTGAAAAGATATTTGTGAGACGGGATCCCTCAGAGCTCCTGAATATGCTGGTGGGTTTAAAATACCTGCTGTCACCTGGCTGGCGTAGCTGAGTAGATTGAGTGCGGGCTGCAAACCAAAGTGTCACAGGTTCAATTCCCAGTCAGGGTACATGCCTGGGTTGCAGGCCATGACCCCCAGCAACTGTACATTGATGTTTCTCTCTCTCTCCCCCCACCCCCCTCTCGTTCTCCCTCCCTTCCCTCTCTAAAAATAAATAAATAAAATCTTTCAAAAAAAAAAAAAGAATCAGCAGTTAAAAAACACCCCAAAACAATGATCAGCTGTTACATTTATAAAAAAAAAAATACCTGCTGTCCTTTGCCTTCTGTTCTTTGACCTTGGACTACACATTATGCTTCTCAAAGACTTCATTTCTTCATAAAGGGAGATGGTGGCAAATTCTTTGTATATATTAACAAGTTTTGAATGAAGAAATAAATAGTATAATTTAGGTGAAAGTGGAACTCTTCAGTGCCACGTAAGTATGAGGTACTGTTGTCACAAATGGAGTGCTAAATGTCAGTGATGTGTTTGGGGTACATGCGATATACCTTCAATGTTTTTAATGTGGGTTTTGGGACTGTTTCCAATTAGTTTAGGCTCAATTTCAAGCACAGTAGAAAGTAATCCATTTATAAATAATCAGTGATTCACCCATATTTTTTCAAAACAGAGAGTATGGGAGGGGATATAAATAACCATTTCTAGGACACTCACTATACATAGTATTTAATGCAGTTGGAGTAAAGGATATTGAGGAACTGGAAGACAAGACTTTTGCTCTAGAGGGGCTTAAAGAACGTAAACAAATATTTGTTTCCCCTATTTTTATCTGTCCTACTTATCCAAGACAGTTACTTTGCTAGAAAGCAATCCAGACTTTGATGTAATAAAGTCATCCTTGGAAGACTAGAATTTCCTTTTGTAATGTAACACAATTGCTCTAATTTAGAGAAAGTGGCAATATAAGCCCAGGACTTAAAATCAGAAATGAAAACTTGCAAATCCACTTTTTTCATATATCAAAATTCACATATTTTTTAAAGATCAGATCCCTCATGAGCTAGCTAGTCAGCAGCTCTTTAGGCATATTTTATTTTGGGGAAAGTAAAAATTTTGATGCCCAAATATTGGCGTTCACATTTTAAAGACCTAAAAAAAAAGATTTTCCTGAAACATCAATTCAAAAGAACCTATGCACCCCAATGTTCATAGCACAATTTACAATAGCCAAGAGCTGGAAACAGTCTAAGTGCCCATCAGTAAATGAGTAGATCAAAAAACTGTGGTACATTTGCACAATAGAATTCTATGCAGCAGAAAAAAGAAGGAACTCCTATCCTTTGCGGCAGCATGAATGGAACTGGAGAGCATTATGTTAAGTGAAATAAGCCAGGCAGTGAAAGACAAATACCATGTGATCTCACCTATAATTGTAATCTAATCAACAAAACAAACAAGCAAGCAAAATAGAACCAGAATCATGGAAATAAAGAACAAACTGACAGTGACCAGAGGGGAGGGGGATAACAGGATAACTTCTCCTTCAGAAGGGTCTAGTCAAGGAGCATATATAAAGGACTCATGGACAAAGAAAACGGGGGAGGGGAAAGAGGATTGAATGTGGGAGGGGGAGGAGGGTAGGACCAGGGAGAGTAATGGGGGAGGGGTGACGACAACTGTAATTGAACAACAATAAAAAAAAAATTGTCATTTTGCTGAGAGAAAGGTGGTAAGTCAGTGCCTTTATAGGAGACGATCAGTAATTTTGTATCAAATTATGTGTTTTTAAGCCTTTGCTTTGTTTCTCTCTAGTGAATGACACTGTGGTTGCTATTCCCTATGGAAGCAGACACGTTCGCCTTTTCTTAAGAGGAACTGATCACTTATGTAAGTAAACTTGGTTGTTTTCCTTTGGATATTGGGAATTTGGGGCATTATTATTTATTTACTTTTTGCTCCCAGAATAGATTAAAATACAGAAGTACAAATCTTTCCACTCCATCATAATATGATATTTTGAATGTTTCTGTTTATCTTTTGGTTGCCTGATGAGATAGCAAAAAACTCTGTGGTAATTATTTCTAGCCACAGTCATCCTGAAAAAACAAAATAGATGCTCCCTATAGATTGTTCATGCGTTAAGCACATGTTTATGTTTTTGTGAATATTATTTCTCACTTCTTCCTTTCCAATCAAACTCAATCTTTTTCTTGCCTCACTGCTCATTATTTTCTTCATTCCAACCTTTCCTCCCTCTCCTTCCTTCTTTCTTTTATTCTTCCTACTTTTATGTTTCCTTACTTTATCAATTCAGAGGATCATATAGAAATACCAAGCAACTTAACTCTGTGGCATTTAAAGAAAACCATTTTGGTATAATTAAGCATCCCACATATTAAAGACAATATAAGGTCCTAATATCTTGAAGATAACTCTTGGATTCAGGATCACTAAAGAGGTCCTGATCAAATGGTAGCCAAAGATCAAATGGTAGCATATGCCCACCAGAGTTTGTACAAGAACTGACCTTCAGGCATGCCAAATCAGCAGTACACAGCCACATCTTTTAAAAAAAAATACCTGTAAATTATAAGCAAAAAAAATTATGGGCTACAAACCAGAGAGGAGGTAGGAGAGGATATGCTAGTATTTCCTGCAATAGTCAGTTTCCCTGAAAGATTTCGCTTCAGTTGATCCCTTGAGCATTTCTGTGATTATTCCCTTTAGCATTTCTGTGATTGTTCCCGGGTTCCTACAAAGCTATCTATCATCTTTTCTTCTTTTTTATTTTTCCTCCCACACATACCTAAGAAATCATTTTAGGTAGCAAGCACTATCTTTTGGAAATTGGATTATGACTGAAATCACTCCAGAAAGACAAACAAGATGAAGACAAATTACAGTCTGGGAAAGTTCAGATAGCCTACTATAGTCTTTCTAAAAATAAAAATAAATACATTTCATGGGAGAGGTGGGGTTTGAAGGTTCATGTGAAGTAAAGGAATAAGTAAGGTACAGTTCAGGCAAAGCCAAGAGATGCTGATAAGACACCTTATATGGATCCAAGTTCTTTTCTGGCTCTGAACAACCCCCAAAATATAGTATTCACATGTCAAAGGATGATATATGTGTGTACACTATTACCATGTAAGTGACTCCCTTTTCCTCTTGAGAACTGGACCACGGTAACTGCTGGTGTAACAAGGCCACTCAAAAACAGGGACAGACTACAATGAAACATCAGACCAAGACCATCGCCAGGTTGAGGACTGACTCCTCATTGCAGAAGAAAGAACTCAAAGGAAAATAGATAGATATAAGAGGAAAAATCACTTTATAAATGTATTAGCTTCCTAGAGTTTCTAATTAATGTGACCACTAAGAAGCTGATAATTTGTCCTTCTTGGGATTAATTGTCCCAAGGATTTGTAAAATTGCAAATGGTACTCACAGATGATGAAAAGCAAACTGGAGTCTGCTTTTTCCCCCCAATGAACATACTGTTCACAACCTATGTATACCTAAAGAAGTTTATGTTTTGTTTTTTATTTGGAATATAATTCAAAATAAATGTGTGAGTAAATGATGCCTCGTTTCTCTTGAAACCTTTTTGCCCTTCATTCCCTGCATCTGGTCCAATATGGAATGGACCCTAAATAGTTAGGGCCAAACTAGAACAAGACTGTGCGGTCTGGTGCAGCTCATCTTTAATCAGAAGCACCTTGAGATGGACACCTGGGGGACCTGGTGATAAAATTGAATCACATGCTCAGGTTCGGCTTAGATCGCCAAGATTTTTCCAAAACTAAATGAACTTATATTCTGGAGAGATCTCCACAAATTCGCATGCAAGGCAGCCAGAAGAATGAAGCCTAGAGGAAGGAGATGCAGGGCTATTATGTTCCTCTGATGACAACAACTGGTTTGCACACTCAGATATTTCCCTGGTGTGCCTTACGCTCTCCT
Organism: Phyllostomus discolor; assembly: GCF_004126475.2. Classification (NCBI taxonomy): domain Eukaryota; kingdom Metazoa; phylum Chordata; class Mammalia; order Chiroptera; family Phyllostomidae; genus Phyllostomus; species Phyllostomus discolor. The sequence continues at coordinate 149,807,711 of NC_040905.2, read as the reverse complement.
GTGAGGTCCGCACCAGTCTGGGAGATGGGAAGGAAGCCTGACCTACTCCCACAGAAGGGCTACACAGACTTCACCTGACAGTCACAGGCACTTAATCAGACACCACCTATTGCTATTCTGTGTCATAGAGAACTTGATTTAGACAATATCTAGAATACTGTATTACAAATACTTGAGGCATTTCACTACTTCCAGGGACCTTAAAATTATCTCTAACCACAGAACCCCAATCTGTAAAACATATAAGAGGGGTGACAGTCTAACTGAATATAGGAAGGAAGACCTAGGGCTTCACCCAATCTCCCCATCTTTCTTCTAAAATCCTCACCAAAATCGAGGGCTCTGGTTAGATTTCACCTATCTACCTTTCTTTATGCAGTGGACAGTTATTCTAAACTACCTCTGTATCACATGAAAAATTCACATGCTCTGAAATATATATCACAATTACCATCTTCCCAGCACTTTGATTTCCTACAACAAAAGATGCTTCACAGGCTTTATCATTGGCCAAATTCAGATTGGAATGTTCCAGGAACCAGAAGTTCTTCTTTCTGTCTTAAGCTCTTATGAAATATCATACATGTACACAAAACTGAATGAAGTACCAAAAATGATTTTTAAGTGAAAGAGAACTAAAAAGGACAGTTAGTTCCCTATCCTTAAATCACTATACTTCATTTTTAACAATAGCACACATGCAATAAGTAACCAAAAGTATAAATAAATACAAGGTAATGCATAAACATAAAGTCACACAGGTGCTAAGGAAATTGAGACCTGCACACTGGATCTCATAGAGCAGGAAGAAAAGTCTAGGGTATTCTAGGCCAAAGGCCATAAACACTGAAGTCAGTAAAATGTGTATGGGAGGTTTAATCAAAGGAACAGGATTGTAATAAGGTGGTCCAGGGAAACAAAGATTCTTTGACAGGGAGGTTTGAATGTTTGGATAGTAAGTTCTAAAACAATTTCATTCTCATTATAAACTCCTATGTGATCCAAAGTGCCTATGTATTTTGTTTATATCATAATTTTAATTGTGTCACATATAAAGAATGATTCTTCTCCCTTACTTATATAGTTTTAAACTCTGTTCCAAGGGAAGTACTTGCATGTGGTCTGTCCTAGCCCTGTGAACATCTTTTTCTTCTCTCCATGTGTTTGCTGATACAGATCTGGAAACCAAAACCCTCCAGGGGGCTAAAGGAGAAAACAGTCTCAGCTCTACAGGCATCTTTCTTGTGGACAATTCTAGTGTGGACTTCCAGAAATTTCCAGACAAAGAGACCCTGAAAATGGTTGGACCACTCACAGCAGATTTCATTGTTAAGGTAAGTCCATTTATTTACCTTATTTTCAAGCCACCTCCAAATTGGTGGTATTTCTATCTCCTGAAGAGAAAGACTTTAAGTTTTGACATAGATTTGGAAAGCCTATTATCCAAGACATGTTTAATTCAAGGGTGTTGAGCTGCATCCCAGACTTTACAAGTAAACATGATTTTCTTTTAAGGTCCTAGGAAAAATCCTAATTGTGTGTGTATTTAATTTAATGAAAGGACCCCAATCACAAAGCCAACATATCATTAGTTATATATGATATAAACTTTTTTTTCAAACAAGTTAGGATGCTTGAAACTGGCTCATATAAGGTGTCCTCAGTCAAAGAGAAAGACAAACTAATGATCCATAGACTTGGTCATGCTTCCTTCCAATTCAAGTTCTGTTTTCTCTTGTACTGGCAACAAGACGAAGTTGTTTCCTTCTATCAGAGCTTCCCTTACTCTTCAAGGTAATATGAAACACATTGCTGGAAGCAATATACATATTCTGTAGGAAAAAAAATGTATACACTAGAAGAACATTTGGGAATCACAATAAAATAAAACATATTTTTTCCTTCAGTAGGTCAGAAGGACCTGAAGGATTTCAGCTGTAAAGCTGTAAAACTTGTAATGTGTCCAGGACTCCATATATTTTTCATCATGGGACCTGAAGCCAGAGGACATTTGATTTAAGCTAAGGCTTGATGACCCCATGGCAGCTGGAAGTAAGAATGCATATAGGAAAATGTGATAGGCAGTGAGGTAGGATGGAAGAAGGGTTCCAGAGTACTGTTCTGCCTCCATCTGCGTGGTAGTTTTTTAGTCCAGTCCACCTGCCAGCCACATGAACATGAGCAAGAAGCTATAAACCATCAGAGATAGCTCACAATTGAGATGATGCTGTAGGTAGTAAAGTAATTTCAGTTAAACAAACAAAGACATACCTTGGAGATATTGCTGTTTTGGATACAGACCACCACAATAAGCATCACAATAAAGCAAGTTGTAATCCTTTTGCTGTTAGAGGGTCTTGCCTTCAATTTGTGAAAAGCACAACACCTGTGAAGCAAAATAAAGCAAAGTGCAATATAACATGGTATGCCCGCACAGTAAAAAGTCAAGAGGTGTCTTCATGTTTTGAAGCCCTTAGCATACTGTTGAACAAACCATGTATATTCCCCTAGTGTACTAGGGACCTTGCAAGAGCTAATATACATACTGATAATATAGAATTGAATTCAAGCAATATTATTCACTTTTGAACAGATCACTGCATTGTTGAATGCATTTCATATATCCAGCTGCCTTCTACACATCACCACTTGGATGTCCCACAGACACAATGAGCTCAACATATCCAAACCAGGCCTGTCTGTCCCAAACACCTACTTTCTTTTCTTTCTTATCTTGTGAAATGATACATTGTTTACCCTGCCAAGTCAGAAAACTTTGATTCACACCAATTTCCCCATCTCCTGTACATCCCTCATTAGACATTAAACTGTGTCAGTTCTACCTCTATATCATCTTTTTAAACTATTCATTCTTCTCCATCTTTAGTCCTTTGTATTTCTCACCTGAACTAACACCATCAACTCAATTAGTTTCCCAGCCTCTGATCCATTGCCCATGTTGCCCTCAGAATAAGTTTTCTAAACCCAGAACTCCTCTCATCATAAAGCTGCATTGCTCCTCACCTCCACCCATTGCTTTGGGGTTAAAATGCAGATCTGTAGCACAGCATGCATTGTCCTCAATCTGGGTTTTGTCTACCCTTCCAAACTCACCTTTGACATTTCTCTCCTGTTTCAATCACTGGAATGGCTCACAGATCCCCCAACATCTTGCAATGCCATAGCTAATTACCTTTACATAATGCCATGCCCTCCCATCCGCAATGCTCTTACCTTTTTTTTCTTCTATTCACTTCACTAACTTATAATTGTTCTTTAGGATTTTCTCCATCCAAAGCATTCTGTAACTCAGCCCAATATTCTTCTTTACATTACACCTTTCTACTGTGTGTCCCATGAGGGCAGGGACAGAATCAGGTTTGTCTTCATTTCTTCTTAAGAAAACACAATAGACACTACGAAGTGTTAGATGAATAATGAACTTCAGCCACAAACCAATTGCTGAAGTGGGACAGATGCTGAAACCTTCATGTCACCTGTAAGGAAACTGAGCTTTAGGGAAGTTAGGGTAGTTGAGAGATGGGACCAAGCTCATCCTGATGACCAACTAGGACCAAAGCCACATCTCTTTATTCCTGGCCCAGAACTCTTTTCAGTATTCTCTGTTGCTTCTAAGACTATTTTTTTCTTCTGCATGTAATACACATATTTTTTTAAAGGTGGACTTGGAAGAAGGTTCTTATACTTTCAGATGCCTGACACCTGTAAATATTTTCATTCAGAAACAAGATAACTATCATGTTAGTGATTTTTGCATTATGTGTCTGGTTTTATGACCTAGTTTCAGGTTGCAGCTGAGAGAAAACTAAGGTTTGATTAGAACATATCAGGATCAAATAAATGTAAAGTTATTCTAACATTGATTATATAATTTTTAAAATCAGTATTCTCTCTTAAAAAAAGTGAGTCAGTTTAAGGAGATAAGGAGAAAATTATCTTTTTTCCAGTGATTCATAATGAAGCAACATTTTGTTCCCTAATTTTCCCTAGGAAATAACTGAAAATAAAAGATTACCATTTGATTCCTTTATTGTATTTTATAACTTATGTGCTTAGAAGCTATACACATAGTTAGTAACTCATTTTCAGTATCATTCAAAGTGTAGTCTCTTTTGCATAATATATTAATTTAAGCAATCACTTCCTTTTTAAATGAGATACATAGGAATCAAAATGGAAATGGTTATTCATCAACATCTTGATGAAATGAAATTTTATGAAATAAAGTGAAATTTTATTGCCAAAATATAATTTTTGTTTATTTAAAAGGGAAAAACCATTTTTTTGCATGAATGGAAAATTTTTCACAGTGAAAATCATTATATATTGCCATTGGTTCCAAAGTTATGTTTTGAAATCTTCTTTAAAAGTTAAAATCAGACTAAGTTATTATCTTGCTTCCTAGGGAAGAATGTCTTCCAACAATTTAAACTTTATACATTGGCTGTACAAACATTTTTGGCAACGCTAGCACAGAGTGGTACGAAGTACTTCAAGCTCTCTAGTGTTCGGTGTACTGTCCTGCTTACTGGATATGTAACCTCCAATATGTTGTTTTACCTCACTGAACCTGTTTAATCACTTGAAAAAAATGGTAATACCCTGACTGGTGTAGCTCAGTGGATTGAGTGTGGGCTGCAAACCAAAGTGTCACAGGTTCGATTCCCAGTCAGGGCACATGCCTGGGTTGCAGGCCGCGACCCCCAGCAACCGCACATTGATGTTTCTCTCTCTTTCTATCTCCCTCCCTTCCCTCTCTAAAAAATAAAATAAATAAAATCTTTAAAAAAAATTTTTTTAAATGGTAATAAATATTTTTAAAATGTCTAAAAAAACCCTTCCAACTTAGCTCTGCTTGTGCAAACTACTTGGGTGTTTTTATATATGTTCAGTTTGTGCCCATGTTTAAAATTTAAGAAGAAAGCCATACCAGATAGATAGAGAAGTGACTGATGAGAGTACCTAAGCCACCAACATAGCAGAAATATTCAGCAGAATAGTAAACAATAAGCATACTTAGAGCTAAGAACACTGACTCACAATTCACACACAGATAACTGGAGAAGAGTTATTTTCTACAGAGGATAATTTACTAAATACATTACATTTTTATAGTTGGGGAATTTGGTTAGAAAGATTGGCATCATTCTAATTGTTGCATAAGTAGCTTGTCTGAGTAGTCTCAGGAGTAGAAATGCCATGGTTTCCATTTGTACCACTTAGAGTGTTAGGCAAATATGGTGCTTTCATATTTCTTTCTGGACATCCTTGAGCATAATCCTGTACATAACCCTACATCCAGTAATAGTATCTGCCTTTTCCTATATTATAATGCCATTTGAGAGATAACACGCTGGATAGGGAATGTTGAAATAATGATGCATATTATGCAGTACTAAAATAAAATGGACAGAGTAAAATCTGTAGATACTTGCTACAGGCTAATGTGATTAAGAAAGCCTTTGTGAGACTTGGGCAGCCATAAATCTTGGGCAGGATTCAAACAATCAATTCTTTTCTCCACTGGAGGGTGAGCTTTGGCAAACATCTCTGTCCAGGCTGGTTTTGCCCTCACTCCCAGCCACATTGTACCAGTCAACCCATGCTCATGCAAAGGAGAAACCATTGTAAGGCCAACATTCTTGAGAGAAAAAGTTGAAATTACTGTAGGAAATAAAAGAAGCATGTAATACATAGTGATTCCTTTTCTTACCCAACATTTACAGGTAGCAATTCCCCCCAGTACATATGCTTCTTTATGCCAATAGAGTGCAAGAATTTAGGACTGAGTTCATTACGATATACTGAATTTTCAATTGGGTTTCTTATGTGGGGAAGGGAGAAACTTTCCTCTACCCTCCTCGTTTTTGTCAGCTGGTCTAATAGTTAAATCTGCATGAGGCAGATTAGATTAATAAGTGAAAATAGCCAAATTTAATTACATATGTACACATGAGAACTTCACATACATGAGATAGCCCCATATACGTCAGCAGTTCAGAGACAGGAAGTTAAAATGAGGTATACATGGCATTCTGAACTAAGGATCAGATAAGGCATCCTGGGGCTTTAGATATTTCAGGATGAAAAGAAGAGCAGATTTTCAGGAACTAATAGTTCCTGCTATATAGATAGGTCAAAAAGTTCTCTTTGATAATCTCTTATTATGGGCATAGCCCCTAATTAAAACTTTTCGAAGTAGTGGCAAGGCACAGGAGTTTCTCTTGAGCTTGCAGGGTCTCAGTTGCCTTTAGTTCAAAATAATCCACATGCCACAAAGGAACATCTTGGGGCAGCTCCTTCTGTGCCCCTACACCATTTGTTTTACCAATTGAACAGCTAGTTTTAAGATGCATACTCAGAGAACTGATGTTGAGAGTGGCAGACCTTTGCCCAATCCTAGCCCCCTTGGTTCTACTCTCGTCATTTGTTTTCTGCCCTCCTTTTCCCTCTGATACTGAGGTCATCCTTCCAGCAGACTCAAGCCTGCTCAGCCTCTCAGCACCTCCTTCCTAACATACTCTTCCATGTGTTTGTTCCTTAGGCAGCATTATACCCATAGGACATCTCTGGCCTACTGCCCTACTCAAGGGCTGTGGGCAGTAAAACCGTAACCAACGTCTCTCATGCAACCCTGAGCCAGGGCCTGAGGGGCTGAACTGCTGCATCTCCCAATATCAATGTCTGGAATTCTAGAAGGATTAGAAAGCCATATAAAAGTATAAATGTAAAGTTACATGTTAACAATTTTTTTATCATTATTTTTATTGAATAATCTATAATCGTAGTACTTCCAACTGTTGAAAGTATCAGGTATTTCAAACAGTGGAATGGTTGAATTTGTCTCATTCCAGTAATAACTAGCAATTTTACAAGCCCTTTCCCCTCTACTGTACTACTATACCATCAAAGGGGTGTGGGAAGTGCTATTGGTTAACGATTATTAACAATACTTCTTCTTTTCATGTACTTTAGCAACATTGTATTAACATTATCAATTTTACCAACAAGAAATGATCAATAACATCTTCAAGAAAACTGGTAGGTATATATGAAAAGATGAAAATTATTCTAAGAATTTGTCACAAATAGAAGGGTTGTGATCGTTATATAATGCATTTGTTCATTCATTCATGCATTCATTTATTCAGCAATTGTTTGAACTCTTATGTGCCAAACATTGTAAATGATGCTGAAGAAAGAGTGGTGAGCAAGATAAATGGTACCTGCTTTCCTGGAGTTTTGGAATATGGAGAAGAAAGGCAATAAAATAACAATTACATCAGTATTAATATTTGTAAATATTTAACTGCTCTAAAGAAGACCTTATTGTTGCTGCATACTTTGAAAGCCCATAAAAGCACTTTAAAATGTTTTTACAGTTCCTTGAGGATTCACTATCACCACCAAAAACCAGAACAGCCCCAAATTTAACAGAGTAGACTGAGACATTTAATAAATAGATTCACCTGTTTTCTATTTTATTCCCTTCTGAGCAGGCATATTGATTGATTTCCACCATTTTCAAGCACAACCTGGTCATGACATTGCTGGCGGCCCTGAGGCCAGTGTGTCCAAGTTGAACACCATTGTGGGTCCAGCTCGGAGGCTCTCGGAGGCAGCTCAGTCCCCAGCTCCCTTCTGTCCTCAGGTCAGAGCAGCAACTCGGCTGCAGCCAGCAGGGAGTGGGAGGGCCTCTGAGTACCAACCACTCTGCCCACCCTCCTGGGGGGACAATTTCTATACCAGGGAGAGAAAGAAACCTAGTTGAAGAACATTCCAAGGTTCACAACTGACCCTTTTCCCAGATAAGAAGAAAAAGGTACAGCATTTATTAGTACTTCATCTGGGACAGGCTTTGTGTTCTTGATATCTGTTGTGTATTTGAAGCTTCTTAGTTCCTTTGATTTTACATGGACTTAAAGGCCATCACCCACGTACACACTTGTACTGCCCTGCAGTTCTATTACGAGAGTGCAGTCACTCACTATGGAAAGAGACCGCTTTTTGTCTCCTTCACTTTCAGTGTGACAGGTGATTAAATTGAATTAGAAACGCTGAATCATTTTAATTACAGGAAGAAAGGCTTGGTTCAGAACATTCTTTTTGCTTATTAACTTAAGGAGATCAAAATTACATATGCCAGATGTACTTAGCTCCTTTAAACAAAATTCTAATCTGTCAACTTGAAGCTTTCATACTAGGACCTGATTGATATTTAAGTATTTAAGGTTTGTGAAGCTTCAAAGCTAATGATAACAATGGTCTCAACATCCCAGAATTGATAAAACCTGAATTAATTAATTGTGGCTCATCTGTGTAAACAATAATTAGGCCATCTAAGTTAGACATTAGGTTAGCCTCTTCTTTTTATTTTTAAATGTTTTTTCAACATTAAAATGAAAAATTAACATACTGAGAAGACAGGTATAAGGATACTGCTAAAGATAAATGCCTGTATCTTCACACCACTAACAAAGACTGTTGGGTACCGTGAGAAGAATGACAGCTTTAGAGCCAGGCACACCTGCATTCAAATACCTGCTGTGTTTTCCCCAGCTGTGGAGCTTTGACCACAACACTTAACCTCTCTGAACCTCATTTCTCTCATTGTAATGCAAATGTGGAAGATAATACAAAGTAGTGTTTAGATTTAATATAAACAAAATGTACCCTGCACCACATAGGAATGTGTTTAGTGCTGATTACTGGGGTCGGTACAGCTGTTATTAAAGGAAGAAGATGGTGACAGAGAAGGAGAAGCAAGAATGTTACCTGTGGGAACATAGTACCAGTCTGGGGTTGGGACCTGTTCCCCGTTTCTGCAGTGTTCCTGTTATCCTCTACGTCCTAGGAGTTTAATCCAGTTATCGATTTCTTTTCAAATCTGGACATACAGTCTCAGCATTTATTGTCATTATACATCACTTTCCTTGAATTCATTAAGAACGATATTCTTTCTAAGATGCTTGTTGTTTCTTTTTCCTTCAACATGGTGTTTAGTTGCCCTCTCTCTTGACACCAGATCTCCTTGTCATTCACGAGGTGCTTTTACTAGTAACCAACAGGGAGCTGAAAAAAGATTTGCTCCATCTTTTTGCCTCTTTAACCAGCCCAAAAGATCAGCCCAAACACTACGAGTATTCTGAACCAAAGTATCTGCAAGTACTTTGGTGTTATATCCTGCTCATTTTGGCTCCCATGCCCCAACTTTCCTAGGACCTACTTTAATTTTTAGCATGCCAAGAGGACCCCTGCTAAACAATTCATCTTTCAGAATCTAAACAAATTTCCTGGCCTTTTTTATTTTTCATGCAGTTTTTGTTCAGATGAGAGCCTTCTTCTAATAGCTTTCCAGCATGATAACCACACATCCCTGGAGAGCTATAGACATCACAAGCTCAAAAAAAAACTCTCCAAAGAATGTGATTAATAACTACATCCCTAAGCAAGCAATTAGATATCCTGTATCTGACACACTAGACTGAAAAATATTCATCTGTAGGCCACACTTCCCTTTTGTGAAAGACACTGTATTGCTTCAGCTGTTTTTGCTTTAAAGTAGGGAACTATATCACTGTTTATTCTAATTAGGAAAGACCTGGATGCACCATGGGTTAGAACCCCAGCATAATATGAGATATTCTATAAGTTTTCTCTCTTTCTTCTTTTTCCTTCCCATCTTTTCCAGATTTTCTCAGGAATATTTCCATATTCTAATCAAAACTCTGAACACCATCTAGGGGTTAGGATCTACTCCCTGTTTTTTCAGTGTTCCTATTATCCTGTACATTCCTAGGTGTTCAATCCACTTATTAAATTCAGCAACAGAAAAATAAGGCTATCTCTTTTCAAAAAGTCTGAAGGCTGAATCTATCCCTTTCCCCTAAATAAAAGAAAGTTGGGACAGTGGTAAGGCCTAAAAACATTAATAAAGGCTTTCACCACATGATTCAGCTGATGATACTCCTCTCATTCCTGTAATGGAGTTGGAGTAAGAGGTGGTTCTCTCAGCTTTCCAAGGACCTTCCTTTAGTGCAATAAACAGTCCCTGCTTTGCCCTAACCCAACTGTCTAAATGTTGTATCACATGTCAGTCCGTCCTCATGAGACCAAGGCATTGTTCATCTTGGAACTTTTTTCTTCTTCAGTTTATGTTCTCTCAATGCTGTACTTTTAAGAACCATTAAAGAATTATTGCCTCACATCCTCTCTTTTAAAAAAAACAAAGGAGTTACAATTTCCATAAGCACATGTTTTATTTGATATATTTTATTTCATACAGTAAGTTGGTGTTTTTCAAAGTTTGGTTCTTGGACTATCTACATTGGAACTGCCTGGATCTCTGGGCTTGAGCCCAGGAATTTGCATTTCAGCAGGATTTGAGTTGGTAACTTTGCACATTAAACTATAGAAATCATCAAGTTGTCAGGAAACCCATGTATGTCTCTGAGTGAGAAGAGCTACTTAATTCTTTAACTCTTATGTTTTTTAACCAAAGATGGTATCTTTCATTTTTTGCAGCATATAGCATTTAAAAATTTTTTAGAACAAGTTGTCTGTTTCTGATCCTGCACTTTAAAATCCACATAATTTTACCTGTTCTACCAGAGAGGATGGAAATAAAACGGGGCAAGGGACCAAGTGGCTTAGGATAAGACTGTACTGGAATCACAACAGAACTAGGAAGGTGATGATAGCTACCATTTATGCAATGAGCATTCACTGGTGAAATGGTAAGATGGGTGATGTGGCTGTTGCCACTTCTCTCCCAAAGCGTCCTTCACACAGCCAAAGAACATCAGTGCTACCACCCTTACTTGTTCAAAGTTTCTAGGGGCCCAGAGGGCCCTCTGTGTCTCACTAGTTCCTCTGTTTTGCTGTTGTCTCCTACAGATCCGCAACTCAGGACTTGCTAACAGCACAGTCCAGTTCTTCTTCTACCAGCCTATCATTCACCGATGGAGGGAGACGGATTTCTTTCCTTGCTCAGCAACCTGTGGAGGAGGTAACAGTGTTGTTCACTTAGCCTAGGAACTGCTAGCTTCTGGGAGGGAAGCCTTGGCTATTATAAGGGTAGAACCACTTCAGTGTAAAAGAAATTTAGTGCCGTGGTAGATCAGAGTCTTCTGAATGGGGCTCAAGCTCTTCTACAAGGCAGATACATCAGTCTAGATGCACCATAAATATTTTCTGGCTCTGTGGAGTCCCATTAGAGGCAACAGTCTTTACTCCTTTCCTTGATTGCATGGGAAGACAGGACAAGAAATATTACAGCTTGGCAAGAGCATGGTCTGGAATAAAATACTCATCTGGTTGAAGTGAACTTACTTGTTCAAGAGTCAAGTGAAGAATATGTGGCCTATCATATAACATGATGGATCCAGAAAGGACCAGAGATTAATTTAATTAAAGGAAGTACTTTATTATCGGGGGGAAAATCACTCTGCTATAGACTTAGGCTTAGTTGTTTTTCAGCTCTACCTCATCATCCATGCAGTAAAAGGAGTGCCATTTGCCTTATCTATTCATAAAAACATCTCTCTTTTGAGAAGTCACCAATGAATTTCTGCCTCTGCTCCATCACATCTGTGATATGAACATTTTGTGCTACTGTACAAAGCCCCCCATTTTCTGTTCTTCATAATTATAAAGGTTACATAATAATTTCTTTGAATTATTGCATAATTTATTTAGCCATATCCCTATAGACAATAATTTAGTTCATTTAAAATTCTCTATTATAATGTAATGAATAACTTAATACCTAGGTATTTTTCTCCTTTGAAATTATTTCCTTGAAAATAAATTCTTAAGAGTGAGTTTCAGAATTTTTGTGGCTATTGGCATATGTTACCATAGTTTTTTCCAAAAGTGTGATAAGTAGTCTACGAATATTTTAGTTTTATTTCCAACTGAGCCAGTGTTTGTGGATTATCATTTTTTAAGTTTTGATGAGTTATTGGATATAAAATTGTATGTATATTCCTTTAAAAAATGGTCACATCAAATAAATTCTGGCTCCAGCTTCATGGAAGCCTGTTAATTGGCTGACTTTAAGTAACTAATCCACATAGGTCTCACTAGATTATATTTTGACAAGAGAAAAGGACAGTACCTCAAAATGAAGACAAATGATTACCCATTAATTCTTGTAAAAGAGTGAAGAACACGTGTAATTCCTCTTTGGCTGTGCAGTCTGTAGCCACATAATGTGAACAGACCCCTGAGCATGAGGTTCTATATAGCAGTGTTGGATTTTAGCTTAAAAGCAATTAATCAAAAATAGATCAAGTGCTTTTAAGTTGATTATTAAATAACTATTCTCTCCATATCTTAAGCATTTCAATAAAATAGTGTTTCCAGTTGCTCCATATGCCCTGAATTGAAAAATCACTTCACTTAAGAGTGAACTGCCAATTGTGTTTATGTATCATAGAAATATGTTATTTTGAGTCACCTATGAATATCATAGGAAGTAGTTTCAAAGAAAGAAATCAGAGAAAATATATTTTTATTCTTTTCTTTTTATGGGAAAACCATGTTTTGAGAGAAGTAGCAATTTAATAATAAGCCCATGATGCCAGTTTTCCATACAGCTGCTGTTGGAATGTATTTCAGTAAACTTGACAATGGATTGATATATAATAAGGCAATTAATGTTAGATTCCTGCACATCCCCCCCTACCTTGGGCCTTAATTTGCCTCACATCTAAGGGAAGAAGTAGAACCATCTGTGGTTCTCCAATGTTTTGAGCCATGAAACCCATTCTTAAAAAACAAAACAAAACTTCCTTGGGAGCCCAGGGGAAAGGAATACATACTGCTCAGAACGAAGATGTACGGGATATGGAAACTGGCCTTCGTGGACCACAGCTTAAAACTACTCAAGAAATGATCTCTAAATTCCCTTTTATGTTCTGGTTCTAGATTCAAATGGTTGACCATTTTGTTAAGTGCAAAATACCTTGTGAAACTTTAGAAAACACAATTATCTGATCATTTTGGGTCATTTATTTAATATTTGTTCTCAACTTTAATTTCATATGCTCTAGATAGCTTCAAAGCAACATTTATGCTGATAAATTATGATTTTTAAAAATCACAATCTCTAATTTAAATTTATTACTTGTGCTCACATTTTACTACATGATAAATTCTGTTCCTGAGTACAAATTATTTTATGGAAAATTATGAAATGGTTAGCTTATGATGAACTCACTGGCTTTTCAGTATAAAGTAACTAAAAATTAAAGCTATATTTATTTATATAAAATATCATTTTGCTCTTTGATTTTCTTGTAAAGCAAAAAATTAAATGCAACCTGTGTTCTTACCCATTAGCTTTTTGTGCTTTTCATCTTTACAGTAAAATTGTTGAAAGATCTTTTTTTTAGCTCTTTAATGAACATTTAATTTTTGTGGGTGGTCTGAGAAAACAGCCTCAAGCCAGTAAATCTAGTTTATAAACCTTCCGCTGATTTCCTAAAATTCTTTGCAAGACTTTTAAATACTCTAAATCTACCTTTCTAACACATATTTAGCAATGGCAATATTCAACCACCTGTTGAGGGTATATATTTTGGTGTTCCTTAGGGTTAGAATGATACAAAGAGTCTAGTTTTTAGAAAAATTCTCTATGTACATTTATTTTTCACCCCAAGAATCTAAGTCCTCATCAGCACCCCACCAGAAATCCACTAGACAAGAAAGAGGCAGGTAAAAAAGGTAAACACATTATAAATAAAATTAAGTATTATTCAGCACCACATTTTTTTCCCAAGAGGATTCTCTAAAAAGTGGAAATTTATGCATGGTAACTAACAAGTATTGACTAAAAACTTAAAGAGAAATAACAAAAGATTTGGAGTGAAGCAGAAATTACACAGTTGGAGAGTTCTTTCTTTTTGTTTGTTTGTTTGTTTTAATTGGTAGGAAACTTTGGGATTCATGATGGCTATTGTTAAGGTCTTAATCATCCATTTATTCAGTTTAACCCTGTCCAGGTTGAATTTTGGTGAAAATAATGTCAGGCAGCTGATAGGACCTGATCCTGCACTATATTTCATCGTCCCCATTGACCAAGGGGAGCAGTACTGGGATCTTTATTATCTATTTATTTATTTACTTACTTATTTATGAGTTTTTCTTTCTGGTACCATATGTACAATACAGTCAATTTTGCATCCTTGCATGAAAGAATCAGTAAATAAATACTGATGGTCTCTTTGGGATACAGAATCTGTGTTAGACTTTTAGATTTTACAAAACAAACTAATAAGAATAGTTCTTATGACAGTTTCTTAGAAGCTTGTTATGCCCTTATGTAGTTCCAGTTCTATAGTATGACTTGAGAGGGAAAACACAGTATTTGAGGCCTGTAAAAAATCAGCGAGCCTTCCATTTATGTCTTTTGTCCTCAAAATGACTGGCACGTTGGGGGGAGAATTTCCTTAATGTGAGATGGCCAAAAAGACATAAAGAAATATATTATATTGACATGTGCCTTTAAACTTACCTGTATGGGTTGATACTGCAGGCTACCAGCTGACATCGGCTGAGTGTTACGATCTGCGGAGCAACCGTGTGGTTGCCGATCAATACTGTCACTATTACCCAGAGAACATCAAACCCAAGCCCAAACTTCAGGAGTGCAACTTGGATCCTTGTCCAGCCAGGTCAGTCAAATTTACCAGTTCATCTATTGTAAACATAAACAAATAAATTTCAAATAAGCTTCTTAAATTCATTTTTCATTAAAAGTAAATAAATGTTGCTCTCTAGTATCCATTCCTAACCATGTGTTATTAGTACCCATGCTCCTTGTTCTCGTGGCTGTCTGATGCCATCCCACAGTCTATAGATTCTCCATCTGTAAAGCTACAAGTGAAGCACTCTCAGTCGTTTTCTCTCCTGATTCTTCTCATTGTGGTTACTTGTTTCTCTCCTTAACAATGCCCAGGCCAATGGACCTTACAAATGTGGTGGCGTGATGTTCTCAGGATTCTTTCCATTTCAACTCAGTCACCTAATTGGTGACATGATCATGCAGACCAACTCAGAGTCACAGCTGACCCATTTTCCATACCATTTAACTAGAATCAAAGCCAGTTTTAGAACAGTTCTACATTTGAACAAACTCAGCCCTTGTTGAAGAGAAGGAAGGACTCATTTCCAACAGTCAAAAATTTTTAAGGCCTTTTTCATTAGGAGCTTTGAAAGGACACTTGATACTTTCACATATTGTTTACTTTTCAGAAACCATAATTGGCCCTCAATTATCTGCCAGATCAAGCATCAGACTGACAAATAAAGTATCTCAAATGAGTAGTCATAGTAGTACAAGTCAAGAATCTTGTCATGAATGTAACATTTGCCTTTGTAGTTGCAACACTTCCTGGCAAATCCCTTTTTTTAGCTTACTCATCCCCCATATATGAGAGAGAATATAAGAAAATACTTCTCCTACAAAACTAATCATGAAAACCAAAAGACAAAAAATTCTTTCCCAAGCTCCTTCAATTTCTGAGAAACATCTCAATGTTATTTTTTTAAAGCATGGTTTACCAAGTGCACATGTATAAAACAAAACTTGGAGTGGTTAATACTACATGAGCAATGTGGATGAAAATCATTCCACCTTTGAACTCTAGCATCGCAAATTTAGGTTTTGTTTTCTGCTTTTTAAAGTTTACTCTCTCTGCCTCACATTCATGAATTCTAAATTCTACATGTGAGGTGAAACTGTCTATTTTATATACCTAACTCATGAATATGAACTCAGAATGACAGGTTTTTATACAACAAACAAAGAAAGGATATTTTATAATTATATAATTCAGAAACAGATTAATTTAGTTCATATGACACCAGAAAATTATGTATTAAAAATTGTATATGGTATAAAAATTGAATGAGGTATCAAGTTTGCTTGGATGTCTTTATTTTGGAAATATTAAGGTATGGAGTATTATTAGCCAAGATAATTACACCTAATGTAATTCAATCCTAGTTTAAAATTATTCTATTATATGTCTTTATGCGTATCTATACCAGAAAGACTGGTGCATGAAAAGCATAGCTAACCCAACTCAGGTTGGCTCACCCATAAAGGGACTTTGAAAGTGTTACACACACTTCCGTAAAAATGTGTGTGTATTTCTAGGAGAAGTGAGAGATTCACTCCCATAACTGTATAATGCTTTTCACCATTGGAAAAAACAAATTCCAACAAAGAGATGACTATGGAAGACAGTTGTAAAATAAAAACATTGTGTTAGCCAGCTTAAGAAAATGTTTATAATCAGAAAAAAATTATGTGATTTTTCTGGCTTTTGATTTTTACCTATATTCTTTGTTAGAATAATATTTGTGTCCTATTTCTTAGTATCCAAAAGCAAAAGGCCATTCTCCATCGAAAGAAGTTTGCCTGTGAAATGTGTGCTTTTCCTGTATCCTATGTTATTTTAAAACATCTAATATAGTACATGTATAAATGTTGGGACAGGTGGCTATTTAAAAAAGAGAAAGAGAAAATAAGTTAGAAGCACATGTCAGGAAGCCACTTTTTTATATCACATGTAATTAAACAAAGCTGTAAAGATTATTACTTAGCAGTAGGCCAAGTTTGAGAGGAATCTGCTTTAGGAAATGCAGATATGCTATGTTAAGGTTAGGATACTTTGGGATTGCTGTGAAACTCATTTGCATGCCCAAGATCAAAGCAGCCCTTCTGAAATCAAAGAGAAAATAAGAAGTAATGGTCTGAGAAAAGAAGATAAATAGACTATAGAATGAATAGGTCTGCCCGCTAATCAGACATAGCAGAATCAAGCCTGCAAGGAACTGTTTGCTAACTACAGATTTAACTGTCTAATAGTAAAATCAGGAGTGACACAATGATGTTAAACCAGTGTCTTCATGTCCAAAATTAGAAGCACCCTAAAGGGAAAACATAGACAATCTTAGTACAAATAAAGTCACATATATTTGAATTTCAAAGGAAATTTGTTTTACCTAGCCAATGAGATATTTATTGACTTTACATGTACTAGACTAGGATTTTAGGCCTATTATATATTGAGAACTAATGTCATTCAGGTAGCCACGTTTATTCCATGTCAAGATTGGAAGGACCACAGACAACAAAAAGGTCACTAAATAATTAAGTTGTAACCCTAGGGTTATTATTTTACCCTTCTGGACCTCATTTTTCTCCCCCACAAAATGGGAGTAAGCAGATTATTTGTTGCATTAAATTAGTGGTTTTCAAACTGTGCCTCTAGAACCTGTTGTTCCACAGAGTTGCTCTGTTAAATTTTGTTTTCTATATTTTGAGCTACCTAAACAACAACTCACAAAATGTATTCAAACATGTCAAACTAATGTTAACTTATTTGAGCTAAGTTTTAAAAATTGTTGTAACAACTATAAAAATGTTTTGCTGCTGAAGTAAGTACTCTTTGCTCTCATTGTTAAGTTCTTCAATTACATCAGTTTAATTGAAAAATTAAGTGTCCTAAGATTGCAAGATGAGCCATGAAAACTATTACCATTTGCAACTCCTTCTCTGTGATAATGAGAATTTTTCATTACTACATGTCTAAAACCAAAACAAATGGACATGACAACTATTAACCATAATATCTTTGATATTCAATTTTTCTATTTACCAAATAGCCTCCCTGTTGTCATTAGTTTGCTCTAAAATAGGTAAGTGCTACATATTTGAACTAATGAATGACATCAATTACTCCTTCACTCACCAACAACATCCACTGGCCTCCATGGTTATGGATTAGTTTGTCTAGAGGTTCTCAGGGCTAAAAAGATCATTGGCATCTATCTAGCCTATTCTTTTCAAAATAATGTGTATGTTTTTATGACTTTTTTATTATTCTTATTCTTAACTTAGAAATACTGATGTGTTTTTAAAAAGCTATGTTGAAAACAGTAAAACTCACTGATAATCTCCAGTACTCACAGACAACTCTGTTAAGGCTTTTGCTATATTTTTATACTGTCTATAGTTCATGACACAGATTAAACCACACTGTGTACAATAGACACTTGGAATTCAGTGACTTAGTGTTCTTGGTTTCTACCCCTCTAAAGTGAGCTGACCATGTCCATGACAGGCAGTGAGTTGACAGTTTGCTAAGGCAGGAATTTGAGTGCCTTACCCTACGAGACCAACAACTGAGCCTACCTGGCAGCCAGTAGTTCCACCCCAGAGAGCTTTGTTCCTCTTTGCTGGTATCATTTAGGCAAGTCATTTTTATGAAGGGATAAAACACTTTGTTTCCTAGCCAAAAAGTTCTCAAAAGAAACCAAAACTTCATGCTTCTAATGGGAAGAAAGAGAAAGTGAAGTTAAAATTTATTGGCTTTTAGCTAAAATTAAGAATGTTTTCACTGTTGACTTGGAGCTATGACATCATGAATCCCATCACATGATCTGTCTACACAGTGTAGCATGTATTCTGGTGGCAGGCCAACTTGGGCACTCTCAGAAGTCCAGAGGCGTGCCCCACCTGTGTGTGTCTGGGATCTACAGCATGTTTAACTTGTTTTCTGCTTCATTAATTTAATACTATAGTAGGAGCCCTTTCGCAAGTAGCTAAGACATTTGAAATCTAATCAAGTATAATATTCTCTTCATGTGCTTGCCACACTACAGTCATAGCTCTGTCTTACACTGAGGGCATTTTTTTAATGCAGTGCCTGCTGTTTTGTGCAATTGTTTGTTTAATTTTTGCCCCTTAGGTGAAGGGTAAAGTCCATCATGTGGCCAAAAAGTCTCAAAATGTGTGACTTTGGCTCAGTGACAACTAAAAAGGCATAGGCGTAGGTCAGCTAATAAGCACCTTGCATTTTCAGAGTGGCTCCTTTTGGCCTTACGTATCTCAGTTGAGGAGGCTAATAATACTGTTCAGGCTGCCCCAGAGATGATGGTGTAGACATTGTTCATGAAAAGACCAGAGAACCACCTTTTCAGATTTTTTCTGAAGGGGGCCTAAATTGGCAAGAGTTGGACAAGTGAGAAAAGCTCTCACTCATCTCACTATCATGGTGTCAGTTATTAGCAAACAAATCTGTTTCTAGCAGAAACTGCCTCCAGGTGCCCCCTGCCCTCAGGGGACTAAGAACTACAGTCCTAAGCAAATACCCACACTTGTATGCCCCACATGGCAGTGCTTTGGGAGTTCCAATCGATTTATTTCATCCAGCTATATTTAATTTGACAGAAAATTTTATAAATCATCCTGTCCAGGGACCAAATCATGAACAAAAATCTCAGAACTGAATCCTAATGGAACTTCCAAGAAATCATCTTCATCAGGAGAGGCAGGATGTGTAGTGGGCACAGATCAACAAAAATGTGGTCACATTCACTAGGTGCCTAACTAGTCCAATGGTGATGCAGCCTGGTGGTTAGGAGGGGAGCCTTGGAGTAGAGCAGCCTGGCTTGGGATCCTGGCTCTGCCACTGACTAGTTGAACAGCCTTTGGCAAATTGCTTTTCACACTAAGCCTCAAGTTTTTTCATCCTATAAACCGAGGATAATAACAGTTCTTACCTCACAGAGTTGTCATGTGGAATAAATGGCACAATGCATTTAAAGAGCTCAGCAGAGGGCCTGGCACATGATAAGTACTCAATAAATGTTCATTGCTGCAGCTATTATGACTAGGATCATGATTATGATAATATTAATGTTACCTCAGAGAAACTTCTGAACTCCAGAAATCAGTTTTCTCCTCCATGAAAGGGAAAGATAAAACTCTAGAATTACCTACGAGTCTAAAAAGGTAGTTCTTTAACTCTCGTTTTTATAATAAGACACAGAAATCCCTAGGAAATATCTTTATGAAAGTAAATCCCATTTATCAGATTTTTAAAATACATATAATATCATAAAAAATTAAGAAAATTAGAATCTCCTGAAATCCCAGTGTGCAGTTGTCTAACATCCCTCTAAACCAGCTGTGAGACATTGTCATGTAATTCACATGGGGTCTATGCCATGTCCTCTCCAAGACAGGGGAACTCGATGTAAGCTCTAGAATATGGCTTTCGGTTATAATACAACACAGTCTTTTCCTAATCACAGAAGCCTTTCTGTGTTATTATAATAGGTGAGTGATCAACCTCAGTTAAATATACTGCTTTGGGCAGCTAATGAGTCAGCAATAAGAAAGACCACCACAAAACCTAATTTCCCCTTTCCTGCATTATTGGTATTGAGATGAACAAAGAAGAGTCCTGGGGCTTTTTAGAGTGCGCGGTCAAATCCTTCCCAAGTGTGGGGACCTGCCACACATTATCAGACAATGGGCTACAGCTCAGTTATTGGGGAAATTCAGTTCTTCTACCAAGCCAGCTCATCACTAATAATAGTAATCACTTGTTATATTACATTTAAAATTGCTAAGTATAACTATTTGTGCAATTCTTTTAATGAACACGTGAGTTAATAGAACAGATATTATCATCATCCTCATTTTAAACTTCAATCTATCAGTTTGACTTTTCTAGCTAAGTAACTTCTTTACTTAACATCTCTAGGCTTGAGTTTTTCCATCTATAAAATGAGTCAGAGAGTAGCTATGAGAATTAAGTGAGATAATGTATGTAAAACTTTAGCAAGGTGGCAAACACTCAACAAAAGTCAGCTATTATTCTTAACTTAGAGCCAAACCTGCAAAATGACTTTTCCAATGTTACTTCTATTTGAAACTTATAAAGGGCTTTCACATCCATTATTTCAATTCAGTTTTATGATCCCTAGGATGTTAGCAGGACAGACATCATTATCTATATTTACAGGTGAAAAAACAGAAGCCCAAAGAGGGTAAGTGACCTGCTCCAAGTTATGGTGGGCAAAAGAAAGCTGGCTCATGGACCTGAGTGCTTCCAATTCCAAAGCATCTCTGATAGTATTACATGAACGCAGGTAACCTGATCCCTGCTAAGGCATTTGTGCCACCACGTGCCACAGGTACCTTTGTCATTCATGATGCCTTCAGCAACCCATGAGATCTGGTGTAAACCCAGATTAGAACCCTGGGCCAGCACAGAACTGACAACTATATCACCACAAAGTTGGTGCCACTGGTCTTTGAACTGACCCCACACCCAAGTTAATTAAGCAAGCCCCTTTCATATAACCATAAATCCTGATGTTTACTCAAATCAAGCAATGACCACAAATCCCTTGGGACAGTGTAGGAAGAGATAAACAAAGCCCAAGAGTACATTCGTCCCACATATTTAAAAGCAGTTCAGAAAGTACATTCATTAATATTAAGAATTTTTTAACTACAGAAATATAGATGTAAAGATATTTTAAAATTTTGGGTCAAATGATCAAAAACTCTCCAGTAGTTGGTTTGTAGCAAAAAAATAAATATAGGCCTTAAAAATGTTTTCAAACCCTAGACAATAAAGCAGGGTTGTTTTAGTCTGGTTTCAAAAGATAAATGAATTTATCATAGTTGCCTAGTAAGTACTATGGTTTAAAAAAATTGTGACTTACAGAATATTTTCTCATTTACTGGCTCCCACCGTGGCTCTTTAAATAATAGGGAAACTCACTGTGTTTCATCAAGTCCCCAAATGTTAGAGTTGGAGAGCTTTCTAGATGACCACCTCCTTCAGTGGTTTTCAGTCTGTGGTGCACGGAACTCCAAGTTCTGCCCTCAGCAGCCGCTAGGGAAGGGGACAGGTATGACAGAGCTCCCTGAGATGGCTTTCCAGGCACCCATTCTTACTTTATCTTAAAGTTCCCGATTTTGTCCAATGCTTGGATTTTGCAGAAGACCAAAGCATAAGTCCTAATGCGTAAGTACCGCACGCAAGGTCACACAGCAGGAGAGTGGCAGACAGGAGAACCGACCTTCCATCTCCCAAGTCCTCATTAGGTCCTTTTCCTCATTGTCCCATGAGCCTTCGTGTTCTGCCACTCATGAAAAAGCAAATGCCTGTGTCTCTTCCAACTTTTCATTAGTTCTCTCTCCCCTCTTTCTAAACTTAGGAAGAGAATGGTTTCTATTGCCCTGGAGTTGTCAAAAGAAGAAGAACTACTCTCTTCTGTACCAGAACTGCTTCCACCACCCACAATTTCATTCATTTTTTACTTGTGTACCTAACCTGTGCCAAGTTCAGTACTTAGTACCACGGCAAAGGCAAAGACTCAACTAGAGTCTGAGCCCCGAGACTGCCCTGGAGAAGTTGGGTTGTACAGTTACCAAAAAGCATGGTACCTGAAAGACACATGAGACAGAAGGGGAAGAGATGATTTTCACAAAGCTGCCATGGCTATTTCTGGGAGATAGCCAGTGGAAGAGACGCAGAGTTAAGCCAAATACACTAGAAGCACAGCTGCTATTAATCCGTCCTTTTTCTGCCTCTGATCAGCCAACCACCTCTGCCTGCCAGGGCTGCCTCCCTAAACTGCCAAACTACCCTCCCTCACACATGTGTCAGAGCCAGTGAAAGGCAAGCAGGGGCACTAAAGATATGCACAGTGAGGTGTAGTTTGGGAGTTTCTTTAACTTTGTTTTTGTTTGTTTGCTTTAAATCTGGATGGTAGTTGTATTGCTTGCTTTGAGTCTGCACAGCAATGGCATGACTTTAACAAATGAATATTTACTAATTGCCTCTTTGCAGAGCCATGCATCAAGAAATATGGTAAAGAACCAATATAGATTCTGTCACTTGGTGTTTAAAGAAACCTTATTCATAGTTAGAAGTTAGTATAGAGTTAAAAATGATGAGAAGAGTTAGTGCTATGGATGTTTGCAAGGGGAAGAGAGAGTATCTGGGTAGATGTTGAGAAGGAAAATAAGGGCAGGCTTAGAGGAGGGAGCACTTGACTAAGAAGTTTCATTGGCTATTATAGAGCCACTGAAGACTTGTGAGTTGGGAAGTAAGGCATCAGTTGCCTTACACCAGGCAGTAACACCAGGAAGTAACCACTGTTTTTGGCCTTTTTCCAACATATCTGTCTATACATGTGTGTGATATATACACACACACATATAGACTTGATGAAAAGGGTACAGAGAGTATATGAACACACGATGGACTATGTGCATTCTATTTTATATTGAATTTTTTAAAGTTGACATTACGTTTGAACATTTTCCTTGTCTTTAAAAATGGTTCAAAAGGCTTCAGGTTTATGTGCTGCCTAATATTTCATTACATGAGCCCCTGAGAACTGAAGCACTCTCCTGCCACTGGGCAGTTCAGCAAGCTGTGCGCTGGGAGAGGATCCAGTGTGGTATCTTTCACCCACTGACACCGCATGAGTCAAGAATGGCCATTCATCGTCTTCTCTTCTTCCCTGACATTGGAGACTTAAAGGGAGTCGGTTTGCTCCCCAGTGTAAAAAGTGCATGAGTAGTCAGAGCAGTCAAGGCAACGGAGGAGCAGTTTTAGCTCCAAACCACTGTTTTTTTATGTCTTCCCTTTGTAACTTCTTTTTAAATCATTTTTGCCTCATTCACCACTCCCCACACATTCAGGCACATGTAAGAATACACACATGTGCATACATATACAAATCAAGGATTAAACATGGGAAGAACTTCTTAAAGTCCCTGAATAACATTCTTTTTTATCACGCTTCACTGGGTACACTTTGCCTAAGATAAAAGTCCAGTGTCTTAAAGGCAGGCAATAGAAGGTTAAGTTTGGGCAACATAGCCTGGCCCTCTGTGACAGTATGGTGAAAGGCCAGGGTCACGGCATGAACCCCAGGAGAGAGCAGAGCCCATGCACAAGAATATGCATGAATAGGACTGGACAGAGCACCATTGTTTTGATATCTTTCTGTTTTTACAGGTGCCATGGAGTCACTTTATGAGTCTTCACTATGACCCATGCCATAGAAAGACAAATATAGCTATAGTTTTGCTAAACCCAGGTTTAAAGCTCCTTGTTTAAACAAAAATGTAATTTCTAAATCAGTTGAAAGCAAAGCCCAACATCTTGAATTGTATACATTCCCTTTTTTATTCCCTTTTCTTTTCTAGCCTGTCTCCTTCGGTATGACTGCTTCCATTTTAAATATCATCAGCTGATAAATCAGTTGGCAAAGATCTGCAACAATTCATGCTAATATTGAAAATGACAAATTATAGCTATAAATTTTTTCAGAAGAGAAGGCAACGATATGCATTTCTACATTTCAAAGCTGATGTAGGCATACTAGGGTTAGCTAAAACATAACTGCAAAGTCAATTTAATTTATTTCCTAATTAACAACTAGTAGATTATACCCCAAGTTATTAGAACAACTTTGAAAGGTTGGAATTCATTAAAATACAGTTCTTTTAGAAAGAAAATTTCTTTAATTATTGGATGTGAGAATTGTTTATAAAGACATCACATGATTCTGATAGCAGACAGGATTAGCATTTCACATCTGACTTCTTGTCTATTAGAAGGTAGAAAACAACAGGAAATTTCTCTAACTTGGAAACAGGGGGAGAAGTGTTTAATTTTGGTATTCATTCCATTCTTGTCTTAAAGCTGTGAGATTTTTAGCTTCCTCAAAAGGCAACAGTTAATCTCATGAACACTGTTACTGTTACACATGCACACAGCATAAAAATTGAGTCATACAAATGAGTATAAAAACTTTTTATTCATACATAGAAAATGTAGTCATGTAAGATAAATAAGTAAATTAGTACCCGAGTAGTTGACCCTGCTGAGAACAGAAATCTATAGTCATAGTTTTGTTTTACACTTTCTTTCAAACTTAATTTCCCTCTAGTACCTCCTTACCTTTCAGTAATGTCTTTAGAAACTACCTTCTTTTCTTTTATACTCACCCAAAGACATGCTCAATGATTTCAGAGAGAAGGGGAGGGAGAGTGAGAGAGAGAGAAACATCAATGTGAGAGAGAAAAATCAATCAGCTGCCTCTCCTGCGCACCCTGACAGGGGACCAAACAAGCAACCTACACATGTGCCCTGACTAGGAATCAAACCCCTGACCTTTTGGTTTATGGGATTGACACTTTAACCAACTGAGCCATACCAGCCAGGGCAGGAACTACCCTCTTTATCTCTCCATTTTCTCCTATGATCTCCATGTCCTCACGATTGCCATTTAGTGCTGTTTTTTTTTTCTGATCCACAATATAGCCAGTTCATTTTTTCTACCCACAAGCTTAGGTTTATTAGCTATATATTTTTTAAAAAAACATACTACATCAGCCCTGACCAGTGTGGCTCAGTTGGTTGGGTGTCATCCTGCAAGGCCAGTTGGATTCCCAGTCAGGACACATGCCTGGGTTGTGGGCTCGGTGCCTAGTCAGGGCAGCATGCAAGCGACAACTGATCAATGTTTTCATCTCCTAGTGATGTTTCTCTCCTTCTCTTTCTCCCTCCCTTCCCCTCTCTCTAAAAATAAATAAAATTTAAAAATACTGCATCATTCTATATCAGAGGATGAGATCAAAACAAAAGTTTTCTTTATTTAATATAAATATAAACATGTATATTGGATATAGATATGCATGCCTAGATATATACTTATCCATCCAGGAACATGTACAGAATACACGAGTTCCTTCAGGATTCAGAAGAGGGACTTGCTGTCATTTGTCATTTGCACACTAAGCACCTGCTGCTCCCCTGATACCATGGTCTGCCTGAGGGGACAACTGTGTATCGAACTGTCACCCATTCTTGATGGAGGGTCTGTTGTACTATCCTCTTCATCTAAGCCCCATGAGTCGTGAATCTTCCACAAGCCAGAAGACTCAGGAATAAGAAAGTCTTGCCAACTGGAGACTTTAGTTGAATTTGGTGAGGTAGGCTAGTGTAGTTCCTTGGAGTCCTGAAGGCCTCTGCTGCCTTCCCCACAACCTATGAAATCATTTCTTGTGAACCCATTATCCATGCAACCTATCATGTCATTTCTGATTGCTTCTTTAGTTTTGATCTCTAAATAGTACAGGTTTCCCGGGGTACTGGGTATACCAACAACAGTCACGACAATCACAACCACCCCTATAATAGCAGTTAACACCATGTCACATTGTATAGACCACAAAAAAGAGTTTTCATATTTGTCTCGTTGTAACTGTCCTACCTTTACTTTGGTGGGGATCTTGCTTTTGGGGATAGTTGCCTACTATATTCACCAGTTCCCCTTCCCTTTATAAAGTAATCAAGTGGCTGCTTTCCAGATATTATTAAAATCTTTAGATCTGCCAAGAGATGAAACCTATTTGCTGGTTATGTAGCACATTATATAGCATTGTCAATTCCCAGGTACATGCTTTTATATATAGCTCTCTCTTTCATCAGAAGGGATACAGTAACTATAATTGCTTGGTGAGCATCTGGAAGTAACATTAATAATGATGATAATAATGACCTCATAGGATGTATAATTTGGGGGATTAAAGAACATTTACAAGCTTATTTTATCATAGTTAATGATGAGGTGCCAAGTTTTCTTGCCATCACCCTTTCCAATGGTATTTCCTGCTTGGATCAGAGAACTAATTACAGTAAATGATGCCCTTTCAAAGAACTTGCCCCATCCTAAACCATATGCTAGCTTAAAGATGTTGAACTGTTTTTGTGTTGTATTCGGAGATAATTTATTAATGTTGTTTTGCATTTGTCTGAAAAATGTGTATAATGTAATTATTTAGTGTTTATTTTATTGTGTGTACCTTCTACTCAGAGGGTTGGCATTATTGTTCCTAACAGTGACGGATACAAGCAGATCATGCCTTATGACCTCTACCATCCCCTTCCTCGGTACGTAAATCAATCATCCTGATGCTAGAAGTAGTCAATCAGTCTCTTGCTTCTTTTGTATGTGCATAGAGATTTTGTGTTTTTCTGTAAAAATAAGACAGTAGATAGTATATTTTGCAGTCTACCCTAAGCTCTGCTTTTGAATAATACTGGCCTGCTCAGACTGGAAGCTTGTCATTCAAAAACCATTTTAAGATTGGATCATATTACATTAGAGTGGACGCAGCAATTCATTCTGATTAGATACAGTGTATGGGTTTATGTTATGTCTTTCTTTCACTGTCTTTGTCCTTTTCTATGTTTCCTCTGCAATTGGACCCTAGTCATTAAAGCACAATTGGTAACTGTTAAACAAACACTGCCTGAAGTATTATCGCAATACCATAAATGTGGAATTCCAGATGTGCTATTACTCTGAATAGGGCCTTGAGATATTCTCCTTTTGTTCCAAAGAAATTTAAGTACAAAAAGGCAATTTTTTATATCCTTATTGTTCAAAACATTTGGGGGAACTCTTTCCAAAACATTTTAAGATTCCATATTGCATTGCTTTTTTTTTAAAGTACAGTGTTCTTTAAAACTAGAAAAAATGATGGAAGTTCTTTTAAGATAACTTTGTTCTCTTTATTAATATATTTATAAGAAGTCTGGAGAAGCTGGAAAATATGCTAGCCACTGAAAGTGTTGTCAGCCACACTGGAAACAGCTCCCCAGAGAGCAGAAATTAGAATTGGGTCTGAAACAACCACTGTGCCCAGGGACACCTTTGCTCTAGTCTCTGGACTCGCTAGGACTTCAGGGAATCAGCTGCTATTTACAGCCTGGGGTTTAAATCAGATGGCAAACATAGTAGTTGAAAGTAATCCACAATAGCTTGCTCACCCTCAAACTAAACAAAGCTCAGAAAGTAATTTTATTCTAAACTATGAAGTAAAGCAAAATTTAATTGAAAATCTCAATACTTGATGAATTGGAATCCAAATACAGGCATTGAGGTCATGTAGTTCAGCTCCCCAGTGATGCTTCATTCTCCCATTCCTTCCCCCCAAATCACACCCATACATATGCACACATGTGTTTATACAAATGTGCATATATGTATATTTCATGTGCATGTGTTTACACATGTATGTACACACATACAGATATTTTTATAATGTGTATACAAGTACACTAGAGCAAGTTTTCATTCCATCTCTGCTTAAACGCCTCCAGTGACTGACAGGGAACTCGCTTTTCACCATTCTAATGGTAGGTGTAGAGGGGGGCCTTGATACTGTACACAGTTGTTTGTTTGTTATTTGTTTTTAAGTTCTTCCACTGAAGGTTTACCTCAGTAGTCAGCGCTCTCCCACTTTCCTATAACTATATTGATAATGGTAAATGACTGTAGAATGCTACTGATGTATCATTTTGCTGGTGTGAGCCAGAACCAAACTTACATAGTAAACTCTTCTTCTTGAAAAAATAGTGGAACGAAAATATAAAAAGATAATTTAACTGAACCACAACTTCATTTGATTTCAATTTCTGTATCTACAAAATAAGTATCAAGATAAAGGCAAAGTTGGGTGTCAGGGTGGGCAACATCAAGGTTATATTCTTCCTGTAATGGCACTTTTAAACTTCTGGAATATCTATGATGTCTTTTGTTCATATTTCTGTGGTATATATAACTAATGCCTGTCTTAGCTTAAACTTAATTTCCTCTGCACATGGCTTTCCCCCAAATGCCTGGAGTCAGTGCTCCCATCAACAGATTGAAACAGGTCTCCTTCCTGTCCGTTTGCACCTGTCCTGTGCACACACTGGCCTGGCTACACATTACAGTGGGAAAGGATAACTAGCAAATAGCTATATATTTCTCACTCCTTGCACTTCTGTTACTGAACTAATTCTAAGATTATTCTGCTTCATAGATAAAGACTCAGTAAATGGAAGCGACTTCAACACTTTTTTTTAAAGATTTTATTTATTTATTTTTAGGGAGAGGGGAAGGGAGGGAGAAAGAAAGAGAGAGAAGCATCCATGTGTGGTTGCCTCTTGTGTGTCCCTTACTGGGGACCTGGCCTGCAACCCAGACCTGACTGGGAATCAAACCAGTGACCTTTGGGTTCGCAAGCTGGCACTCAATCCACTGAGGCACACCAGCCAGGGCAAATGTGTTTTTATTTTATAAGAAGAATTGAGGCTCAAAAATGGTTCTCAAATGGCAGCTACTGCTGATCAAAGCAGAAAGCCTTAGTTATTGAAATTATTTAAACGAGCTTAAGACCAGAGTGTAGATACAAAACACAATTAATGGATTTTTAAATTGTTTTTTTCTTTCCATTTTAACTGTAACATTTATCTGAACATAATATAAGAATGTAATCTGATAAGTTATCTTTAATTCATAATTAATACATGCAGCTTTTCCACATCATTCTTAATTTTGAGAATTCTTTTTTAGTAATTTTTAGCATTTTTATCCTCACCTAAGGATACATTTATTGATTTTTTTATATAGAGAGAGAAACATCAATGTGAGAAAGAAACATCAATCATTGCCTCCCTTATGTACCCTGACTGGGGACTGAACCCACAACCTGTATATGTGCCCAAGCCAGGAATCAAACCCACAACCTTTTGGTATATGGAATGATGCCCCAACAAACAGAGCCACCTGGCCAGGGCAAGAATTTCTTAAACTAAACTCACTGTATGTTTAAAAATTAAAAAGCCAAAGGAGTTAAATATATGATATATGAACTCATTTCTTATTTTTCTAGGAAAAGGTCCTTAGATATGTTTTTTTTAAAAAAATCCAAGCACTTACCTGATCCCTGTATAAGGATATCCTAACTGATGCCCTCTCTCATCTTCCGTTATACTTTCCATAAAGCTCCCAGGCATGTTTTGTTTTGAAAGTCCTTAGAACCCTATTATTATGCAAGGATTCATGTGACAATTTTTCACATACAGAATCAGTTGCATGCTGCTACCATACTATAAATTCTTCAAATAATATTAGCATCATTTGTCTTTCTGTGATTGCTGACATGAAAAAGCATACTTATTACTGTTTATGAAATTACACCATGCATCAGGCCCAAGAGTTAGACAAAAATTAATCACTCTGTCTTTGGAAGGGTCAACTTTAGGGATGTTAAAGTACCAATTAAAAATGTGCTCTTTTTATGGCATCTTAATGTTCTAAGAGATTAAAGTACATTCAGAAACATATTCCCACTTCACTGTCAGGTCAAATCCAAGGCAAGTATGTATTTACATATTCAGCCCAGTTTCGGTCTGAATTAGACCTGTTTTCCACCTCCAGAGGGAAGCTCTCCAGAGGTTTGTGGAGACAAATGAGAATCAGTTTTACCTTTCTGGAAGAGAAACACTCTACAGAGCTGCTTCGTTCTCTTGAAAGGGGTCAGAAAGTTTCCTAAGGGCTAAACAGAGGGCCTCAGTCTCCCCATCATAATGTTTTCTTTTGTGTCTCCTGGGGAAATATGCATAGGAAAACATTGTGTTTGGCAACAAGTTTAGGTTGTTGGCAGTGGAGATAACAGTTGTTGCCTAGACTGAAGCAATACAAAGAAAGTGTGGAGGAAAATTCTCAAACTGTGAGGTACACATTATACAGTCTCATGCACAAGACAAGTTGGGATCACAATGTACACAAAACCCTACTTACGAAAGAATTACTGTCTCCACAGTACACCTGTGCAATATTTTTAAATTTAACTCCTCAAGTGCATTGACTTGGTGATACTTTTTCTGTCATTAAAATGATCCCTCCTAATTCTAAGAGAAATCTTAAACTTCCTCAGCGATCCTCATCTACAAACAGAATATACGCAAGAAGGACAAGCTCATTTCCAATGTTTCTATTTTATAAAATTCTACATTCACTAAATCTGTGGGAGGAGAGAAAAGAGTTGGGCAAAGATACCTCTGTGCATCTACTCCTAAATGCTTCAGAGCTATGTAGAGATCTGAAAAAATCAATGGGATTCCCTTAAATGTTATTAATAATATTGTTATTTTCTCCCTTAGCTGTATTTCTGGATTCCAATGCCATTAGCCTTCCAACCAAAACCAAACTTCTTCACAATTCCAGGAGTTCTTTACTGAGGGAATACTAACCGATAATCTCCCTCAACATTAGGGAAGAAGTGGGTAATGTCTGTATTAACATGTTTGTTCCTTAGTGGAACAATGGCATGGTTTGAGCTGCAGAATTGTGCTGAATCCACGTAGTCCCAAAGCTGATGATTGTAGAAGCAAAAGTATCCAGAAACTAAGTAATAAAGTATTGCATTGAGAATACAAAGTATCAGCCCAGGTGCAAACTATTAGTGTTAACTGACTAACCAATTTTAGTCTTGACATAATATTTAATGGTTTCATAAAAAGTATATGTGTAATATTATATATACAGAATATATATTTATAAAACATAATATATACACACACAAAGCATGTATATTAAAACTAGAGGAGGAGGGACTAAACAGCCTTCTTTTGAGTAAGTTAGAGACAGCACAGAGATCTTTGTGGACAGCCCTCAAAACAGTAATTTCTTGTATTTGTGCAGAGCTTCAAGGTTTCCAGAGTACTTTTGCCAACGCTGACTCCTTCTCTCTTACTCGTCAGGTTTCAGGCAATAGATGATGTTTAGCTCTCTGGACACTAGCCTCTCAGAGCCTGGTGGCCCCAATAGGCACTGGGAAGGGGTTGGTTTGGAAAGGTCGCTAAGGACGTTTGGCAACATGCATGTCTGCCCTAACTCCCCTTGCTTCTGTAGGTGGGATGCCACCCCATGGACTGCGTGCTCCTCCTCGTGTGGGGGGGGCATCCAGAGCCGGTCAGTTTCCTGTGTGGAGGAGGACATCCAGGGGCATGTCACCTCCGTGGAAGAGTGGAAATGCATGTATACACCGAAGATGCCCATCATGCAGCCCTGCAACATTTTTGACTGCCCTAAATGGCTGGCGCAGGAGTGGTCTCCGGTAACTGTGCTGTCTTCCCTTGTTCCTGAGGACAATAAGTCCACTCTTTCCTCTCATCATCACACCCCCACCAGCTATCCTGTGCAGCTCCCTGCTTCTCCTCTTGAGGTGCCTAGATGTCTACCAGTTTAGCTCCTGGAGTAGACGTGTCCCACAGCCAGCATGGCCAAACGTCTGAGTAAACCTACATCCACATCTTTCTCCAGGCTTCTTCAAGAAGCCTCTAGCACCCCCACGTCCCCTCAAGCATAAGGGGAGGCCCATGTCTGTCAGGAGTGGTTGAGACCAAATGACTAATCCTGAATCTGTGAAAGGTGCTCTGGTGATAGATCTCACTAAACCAAAAGTTTTGTTTTGTTTTTTATTCCTGATTCTTTCTCTATATCCAAAATGGGTCTGAGTGGATTAAAATTAAAGCTATGTGTATTGTTCACAGAAAAAACAAGATGCAGTGAAACCACAAAGTAATTAAAAGGGGATGAGTAAAATAACTAAAACTAATACATTCTAGATGTTAGAGGAGCTGTTGCAGCAGCTTAAACAAAAAATGATTTTGATTTCAGATTTCCTGCCTGCCAGTGCCAAAAGTTTTGAAATAGCAAAGGAGATAGGCAGGTGAGAAGATAAAATATTGTGTCCTCAGCCACAGAGATGGCAAGAGAATTTTCACTTTAGCTGTATGGCTATGTGGCAGCAGCAATCATTAGCAGTGTGACTTAATAATATTAAAATGTAGTGTTGGTCGTCAAAATTGAGTATACTCTCCAGTTTCATTTCATTTCATTTCATTTCTTCTTTTTGCTGCTTGGTTTGGGACTTTGCACATAATGGGTGCTAAAGAAACACAGATTTGTGTAATCCAAAACTGAGAAATCAGAAGTGATTTAATTTTCAGCCAGCTGCACCCTAAATAGACAAGTAGAATAAAGATCCCATGACAGGTAAGATGTGGTATAAATCCATCAGGAGTCCTTTTATGTAAAAGACCCCCTTGAAGAAAAGTCTCAGGCAGGAAATAAAGAAGAGCAAATAAAGCTTTGCCTGTGAGCTTCCTCTCTCTTGTGTTCCCCTTCCAGTGCACGGTGACGTGTGGCCAGGGCCTCAGGTATCGTGTGGTTCTCTGCATCAACCATCGAGGAATGCACACGGGAGGCTGCAGCCCCAAAACCAAGCCCCACATAAAAGAGGAATGCATCGTACCCACCCCCTGCTATAAGCCTAAAGGTAACTCGGCAGGTGCTGTTATCAGGCTTTTTATTATGTGTATTCGGATGCTGTTTTAACTCCTTAGAAAAATTTTAAGTATCCCACGTGTTCATAGTAATTTTTCTTTGTAGCTTAGACTCTACAAAATGGACTTAACTTTGCTTTAAATCTTTCAAACAGGTTTGCTTGCAAATTGTTATAAAGAACTGCATATGTATATAATGCTCTCCTGATTTATAAAGTTGTTTGAAGACTGTTGCTGAAAAACATCAGATATATCTGCATGAAAGGAGATATTACAGAGATACTGTAGAAGTATTGAATATATGTGTGATTTACTATCCACATTTCTTGCTACTAAAAACAATGCAGTGACTCCAAAAGTGTCTGCTCCGCTAAATATGAAATACATTGGGAAGCCTCCTACCTCAAACTGTTGAACCAGAAAGCTGTTGCTGCTTATACTGAAAATTAGAACAATATTATGAGACTGGATTCCAGAAGCACAATTTGAAATGAAGCATTGAAATAAATTAGAATTTAATAGATACTGCAAATAATTTTTTTAAGATTTTATTTATTTATTTTTAGAGAGGGAAGGGAAGGAGATAGAGAGAGAGAGAGAAACATCAATGTGCGGTTGCTGGGGGTCATGGCCTGCAACCCAGGCATGTACCCTGACTGGGAATCGAACCTGCAACACTTTGGTTCGCAGCCCGCGCTCAATCCACTGAGCTACGCCAGCTGGGGCACAAATAATTTTTTTAAATAGACTTTAGAAAAGTTCTAACTAGTGAGCAAGATTTATTTTAATTATGCTGGGTGTCT
Organism: Phyllostomus discolor; assembly: GCF_004126475.2. NCBI lineage: Eukaryota > Metazoa > Chordata > Mammalia > Chiroptera > Phyllostomidae > Phyllostomus > Phyllostomus discolor. The sequence continues at coordinate 149,773,864 of NC_040905.2, read as the reverse complement.
CAGATTAGCATAAATACTAACCCCATTTCTCTGCTAATATTGTTAGAGTCTATGTCAATGAAATAGAAAGTCCCAAAGTTACAAACCATTCAGAAGTACTTTTATTATAAGCTTCCTCCTAGTTTTAATATTCACTATGATTCCTATTGGCTTCTTAACTTATTTTCTTAAGCCATTAAATTTCTCCCAAAATCAGCCACAATATAGCTCTTTATTATACTGTAGTGTGCCCTTGGTGAAAGTGAATGGCATTTTGAAATCTAAATTAATGATGTAAAAAAAAGGGCATACCAGAAATCCTGGTTAATTTTAATGTGTTATATATCTCTCTAGTCCTCACTTTCCTCCTCTGTGAAATGGGAATAATAACAGTAACTCCCTCAGAGATCATGTAGAGATTAAATGAGATATAATGCAAATATACTGCCTAGCATATAATAAGTTTTCCACAAAATTCATTATCATTAGCATCCTCAAATATGGGAGGAAGTGGCCACTGGTACATCTGAAAGGTTCCATTCAGACAGTCAAGTATTACAGGCCTACTCTCAGTGCCAAACTAAGCACTTTGCTACTGAAAGACAGAGATGGCTCGTGCTGTCAGCAGTGGTGCCATTGAGTCGAGGAATTGGGAGAGGTAGACTAGTTCTAAGAGGGCATCTGTGGGTGCCATATTGCCGGGTCTAAATGTTAGTGAATCTTTTTGGCTTTGGCAGTTTTATATTTCACATTCGCTTTGTTTTCTGACTACAAACAATTGCTGCACATAGAAGACATAAGTGATGCCCCTAACTTAAAATGGTCAAGTATTCATTAGTTCTGTCTTTATCAAACCACTTCAGGGAAAAAAAAAAAGCAGTTTGTGGTTAACTATCAAAAATAAAATCTGGATTTTCACAACCAAGTAGTGAGTCTGGCTCTACTTAAACATCATTAAAATGCCATATAATCCTATGGTGTACGCATACATAGACATATCTCTTTCATCTTTGCAATTATATGTTATAAAATGGTGATAGAGCTTCACTGGCTTATACTATAAAGCAAATATGCCTGCAAATGACCCTAATAAAATATGTCAGAATGGAAATCTTGGCAGTTAATTCTGTAGGAGCAGTTGTAATCTACCTCTTTCTTTTTCTCCCCCACAATTTTTTTCCCAGGAAGTAGTTAGGAAGCTTGTTCTGAATCGTTTGGCCAAAGCTACATAAATAGGTGAAACAAGTCAAATTATGGGTTATGGACCTTCAGTTACTCATATTCCGATTGTCAGTGAGACCTGGGGTGGTATAGTGAGTGAACCAGATATCTAAAGCAATGTTTTGTAAATATCAGAGTGGCAGGTTGCTTTGTTTTTGACAATATGGCATAGATCACACTCAGCCAAAAGTCAAAGGAAGATAAGTTGGAATTTATGAGAGTATCATAGTATAATTTATTGTATTTTGTGTTTGTTTTAAAAGGTGAACATTGCTCTATCTTTTTAACAGGAAATAGTGAAAAGGTACTTTGATGACATATTGAGCTAGTGCTCCCAGAGTTATGGCTTTCATAATAAAAAGACCTTTTCTTGCTCTTCAGCATAATAACGGGGTAACCAGTATTATTAAACATGTTAAAATCTCATTCTTCATTTTCTTGATATAGTTATCATCAGAGGCAGAAATTTACCTAAAAACTTATTATTTGCAGTTATCAACATAGCTTACAGGTAGCGCAGAATCAAGAACTGGTGAGGGTGTGGGGGGAGAATTTCCATGCAATCCCAAATTGGTTCTAACTTCTTCTCTCTTATGTGCATGCATTTAATTCTCAGAGAAAATTCCAGTAGAGGCCAGGGGGCCACGATACAAACAAGCTCAAGAGCTGGAAGAAGGAGCTTCTGTGTCAGAGGAGCCCTCGTAAGTTTTAAAACCACAAGTTGTTTCACTTTTGAGGCTGATTGGTTTCAAGAAAGCAGCATCTCACTGGTTGTGGCTTTCATAGGTTCTGAACTAAGCACAGTCCTCTTTCCAAGGGTAAAATGAGGCTTTGGGACTGTCACATTGGGGATTTAAAAGTTTCAAAGTGCTTCTCAAACATGACTGCTCTCCAAACACTTTTCGATTTTTAAGTAAGAAAATGAAGGTGCATGCCTACTCTGTTCTCCAGAAGCTGATTTCCTCTTTTCCAAGAGGCCAAAGGTGAGAAGGTCCAGGCTGCATCCGATGATGACATAGATTTGAGGTAGAAGTCTGGGCACCTTTTCACACTCCTTATCTCTCAGCTTGGTAATATAGCCACTCACAAAAGTAAAAGAGTAAGTAAAAGGTATCTTAGGGCAAAATTTCCTACTGGAGTTGGTATCAGATAGATACCAGGTCTTTGCCTTACTTGATCACAGTCTCATACATGCTCAGTTTTATCAAGGCCATGAAATTTGTAACATCACTAGGCACAGATTTTCCAGATGCTTCATAAGAAGAAACAAACATAGATTAATTGACTGATTGATCAATAATTCTATGTTGATTCTACTGAAAAACACTGATAGGTGTCTCTGTTACATCATTTTTAAAAACAAGGGAAAGCACTTATTGGTGAATTTTATTTATGAACAAAACAGTTTCTCTTATTTTCTAGATTAATTTATTTACTATCAGTACGAGGCTCTGTGCTATGTGTTGGTGCATGTGACATGTGACCCACCCACCAGGAGCTCAAAACATAGTGTGTAAGATATGAAATGGTTTCCAAATTCAATCTATAGTTTAAATTTTGAGATATAAATTAACAATATAATCTATATCTTCAAAGGCAATTTATAATTTTCTCTGATTCATCCTGTTTGAATCTAAATGTTATATGGTTTGCCAGAACACAAATCATGTCCCTGAGTCACACCATAATCAACAAGAGTTGAAAAAGAAACCCAAAATACAGCAGGGTACAATGACCAAAGCTCATTTGTAAAGAAATAGTATTCAATCACTTGGCTTCACAGAAAAAACAACTCGTACATTGAGTAACACATTTCATACTTACCAGGACAAGAAGCAAAAACATAGATTATCTCTGGACTATAAAGTTACACCAGCACCTTTTTCTACTTCTGTGAGAAAAGCCTTTAAGAAAAAATAACTGACCATTGCAGAACTTTGGATGAAAGGCAGTAGTTAAAGATCGCAGTGCCACGTTCACATGAATATATGAAGGCGTAAAACTTCTCTCCTGCCAGTACTGGCTTGGCAGGCCTCCTTGCTGCTGAAGAGGGAGTAAGCATATCAGATAGGCATTAACTCATTAATCCACTAAGGTCCCAGTCAAAACACGGAAAGATGCCATGTGACTGGAGCCAGTTACTCTTTATATGTTTAAAACCTAATATGTATTATTTTACCTAAAGAAACTCTGCTCCCCCATACAGTACATTTTGTTGTTTGGTCTAAAACATAACCCTATTGTATTTTGACCAATGTTAAATAATACAACAAAGTTAAAATTAAAACATCTTACATCAACAAACGTCTTTCCCATTATTAGATGCCCCTCAAATGAAAGCTGTAAGTGGAGTTTAATGCTTCTGCAGGAACGTTACACAGACCATGGTCAACCATATTTTATAATGAGTGTTTTCCAGTAAAAGTCTGATTAAAGTACATTATGTTTAACTTTAATCTTAATAAAATTCCTGAAGTAGTTAAACACATACTTTCAGCCACTGGAACTATAGCCATATATTAGATTATTAAATTTTACTCTTGGTGTAATGGAATGGCCATCTTGGCATGATTAATCCGAACTGAAGTAGATTGTAATTGGAGTGCTGGTGCTGGGTAAAGGAAATGTATACTATTATGCTCAGAACAATTACCTTTATACCAAAATGAAATAAATGACAGCTTTAGAATAATGTAATGAAAGGTATATGGTTTCCACATTTTAATACACTTTACATGTTTAGTGCACTGAACCCTAGCAAAGTCCTACATGTCATATTATATTTTTTATTGATTTTGAATTTAAAAAACATAATTTTGCATGGTCTTAATTCTTTCTTTTTTAAAACCACATAGACTAGTTTCTAAATGTACATAGCAACCTATAATTATTCTCCACAGTATAATGAAAAAATGATATACTGTCAGCAAGCCTTTTCCTCTCCCACCAGAGTGACTCACATTGCTTCGATTAAATGGTCATGTTTAGGAGCGGTGGCTGTCACTTCTGAACTGCTTCAGAGAAGCAGGGACAGTGGCCCAAAACTATTGTCTCTCACTTTGGCTCCAGATAAAATGGAGAGTTGTCTAGTGAAGCAGAGAATATCATTTATTTCTTCCATTTAAAATAAAAACATTATCACTATCCTGTCTCATTAAATAAGATAGGAAATCAGGAGCTTAAAGTTTTTAACATATGGAGATACTATTATTGAATATTAGAAATTTTTGGTAACCCCCAAATGAAAAAAATAACTGGTTAACACTCTGGCCAAAAATATATTGGAAAGCAACCGCTGTAAGATATGTTTAGAAGAAAACCATGATATCAAAGACCAAAAGCTGACCTGCTAAGAAATAATTAAAGCTTTTAGCACAGAAGTATGTACTGGTAGTATTGTTTCACTAAACTAAGTGCTATACAGAAGATACAAATACAGACATCATCTCCAAATGGCTGGAGCAAGTATTGAGATTGGGTCACCTTATGGTAATGTACTTAATACATTGAGATTCACCATATAAACCTGCAGCTTCATTCAGAAAGTCTTTTAGATATTGATTGCTTTTTTCTCAGCAACAAACTGGTTTATTTATGATTTATTTGATTTATGTGGTATCAAGGTAGGAATATAGTGATGAATATATTTTCTTGATATGAAAATTGATTTCCTAACCCACTTGTGGGACTCATACCCTCTAAACTGATTTTTTACTGGCAGCCATGGTTTGTCTTGATTCAGGCACATGTTTTTACCAGGTTTTCCTGACACCCATCACCAAGAAGTGTTGAAGTAAGGGTTTTGTCTCTCTCCAACTGAACAGAATCTAACCCAAACCAAGCAAGCCTAAGCAATGTGGGGCTTTAGCCAATAAAGTTGATTAAGCACAGACGATCTTCTAAATAAATAAAGTCAACTTGCTTCCAAGGATGTCAGTTGAGGAATCCATAGAAATCCCTACTATCCAGTTCACACAGAAAGAATTATGATTAGAGATATATTACTAAAAATAATCAGATTCTGGAGAGTTGCATTTTTCTGAAGGAAAGAGCATGCCATGCTAGCTCTAGGAAGAGGGAGATGCAAAATGAATAATGGAATTCTCTTCTGCTGTTATTTGATCTCTGTCTTTCTGGATTTGCCTCCAGCCCATAAGAGTTTTGTTAGGTTAGCATGAGTCCTTTAAATGCCAGAATGAGTCCATTTGACTGCTCCCACTGACAAGTGTATGGGAGTTGCTTTCTGGTATTTTTTAAACCCTCAAAATCTTATTTTTATTTGGTGTGAGGGATCAGAACTACAATATGGTAGAAGAATTTATTAATCAGATAGATGCTAAAGAAATTATCAACCTGATTTCCAATCTCCTCTTTTTTTCCTTACTTTCGGTCTTTGTTGAGATGTATGGGTAAATATCCTGACCACCTCAACAATATTATGAACACTTTGTCTGCTTAATTTCTTGAGCAGAAGTGATACTTTGGTAACCCCTAGGACATGTAAAGACAGCTTATTTATGATTGCTATATAAGAAGTTAATAAACTGGTCTTCTCTGAAAGCCTGATCTAACTTGGAATAGAAAGGAAATTATTAATTTCCTTAATTCTGCAGGCCACTAAAAGGCCACCCAATGCCCTAGAAAGTGTAATCTGTTAAGAGAGGTGAGCATAAAGAAAAGGTGTGACCTGCATACCCCAGATGCTCTGCCTCTCTCCTTCCACACTTTCTGCTCTGCCAGTGAGGTCACCCAGGGAGAGGAAGGGAGAACTGAGACTCACTGGGCATCTAGGATAGCAAGGTTCTTCCCAGATTTATTTCAGTTGCTGGGAGTTTTACGTGGATGGCTCTGAACAAGCAACAGGTGATTCCTTTGGGCACTGCATGACCAGCAGAGCCATTTTAACCAAGCATCCCTCCACCAAATCCTGGCACACAGGTGGGGAGCCTTAATGGTGGCACTCTCTCAAAGGTAGGATTGGGTGGTCCTCTGTGCCTTGACCTTGCATTTAAGATATCTTGAGTTACCTTATTCGATTTTAAGTTAACAACCTTATTACAGGGTTAAGAAAACATTTTGTGCTTCGACACAATACTCAGGCCTTAGACATATTGCCATTAATAACGTTGGTGTAAACCATTTCAAAAAGGAAGAAGGAGGACAAAAGCAAGCAGGCAGAAAGCAGCAGTAATATCTGGATGCCACATGGCATCAGCTTAGTGATGGGGCTGATTCAGTAAGAGGCAAAGGGAAATTCCTGTCATGCATCTGTGTGAACAGAACCCACAAAGGAATTAGGTACAGAAAGAAAAGCCAATACAAGTCACCACGGTGATCTGATAGCCATTAAATGCCTTGTTTACCTTGTTAGAAATAGTATTTAAAGATATAATATTTAAGACTATGTTAACATGAGTTTATATCCATATCCAGTAAGTTGTCTGAGAATGTGGATGCCTTAACTAAGTGCTTGAGAATGTGGATTCATATTTTAAGAAAAAAAGTGGTTAGAAATGTTAATTATGTGACATGTTTTTCCCTCAAAGAATACTTAGGGAATCAAAGAACACTAATGGATCAGATCTAGTTTTGTTGTTTATATCCTCAACACAAGGTGCCCGAATTACATTCCCTTTGTGTATTTCAGGCCACAGGAAATAAAAGGAATATCTTGTGTGTATATGTATGTATGTATATGTATGTGTATGTATATATATCTATATGTATTTCTCTTTTTTTATTTTTTTATATATATGTATTTCTTAAGAATCAAGAGTCATCTCACCTAAGATCGAGAAATTTAAACACTATTTGCAAATCATTAGATCAATATAAAGGATGTTCAAGCAGAACAGGGTTGAGAATTAGACTTATAAGATAAAAGCACACAAAAGCATTTTGTTTGACCAGAGCTAAAGCCTCCCACTGGCCAGGAATAATCAGCCTTTATACCTGCAAATCATTGTGACCTCTCTTACTTTCAATTCCTTCCTTACTGGCCCTCCCCCATCTACTCAGATCATTCCCATCCAGTATATTCTCTGCAACAGTAGAATGCTTAGTATAAGTTCTCTGGCTGATAATGTGTTTTAGATGACTCAAGAGAGTCACTGGACCTGCTAATTGTTCATACCTCCTAATGAAAGAAGCCAAATTTGCTCATATGTCACCTGCCTTCTGCCATGCTTTCTGCCAAGTGCAGATACTATAAAAATAAACCCAACAGTCCTTGTCCTCAAGAAACTGGAGTCCATTCTTACCCACAGAATGATAGGATTATGACTGAAGTGTTGAGTATTGGGCAATTACCTACAGGTTGAACAAATGACCCAGTTGTTTTTAAGAAATACTATTTGATGTTTTGGTATGCACAGCATGATCATGTTATTGATTTTAAAAAGAGTGTAGAAAAATTATTTATTGAATTTTCAAATTATCTTCATTACAATATGTCCTTCTGAGCTAAAATATCAGGATAGTTAAGCTAGAACATGGTAATTCACACATATGAGAAATAAGTGAGGGAAGAGTGTAATATACACTGAAAGAGCTTAGGAGAGATATTCGTGTGAACTGATGTTCAGCAGATTGTGATAGAATTTATTTGAATGTGACTTTGATTCCAAATCTGGCACTTGAGGAAAATTATTGGATCTTTTTACATAGTAAATGATAGGATATTTTGTATCAATATATGTACCTCAGTGATTCCTGCATATCTGTTGACCGTGGATACTTTCCTAAAATTTGAATTTTTTTTTCAGATACAGCCAGCCGCCAACTCTGTGAGTTGGTGAGGGATGAGTCTGTATATTTGTGTGCTCAAACAAGGATACAGCCCCACCGGGATCAAAGTAACACAAAACTTAATCGTAGATCACACTTGCATGCAGAGCAGCAGTGAGCACAATGGTGAAAATGTGGGCCCCACCACCCACAGTCACTCACTCCTGCTGTCACCATACAATGCAATATGCAGATGATGTATCGTAGTACTGTATACTTCAAGCCTAATATCACCTCAAAAAATTTAATAAAAAATTTTAAAAGAGCTTATGTAATATATCTAAAAACATTCAGATATATAATAACTTTCTTCATAAATTATTTTATGAATAAATAAGTAAATTGCTTGAAAAAAGTGTGGGCTTCAGTGACACACTGCCTGGGCATTAACCTCAAATCCCCCACTAACAACAGAGGACCCTGAGCAAGTCATTTAACCCTGTAGGCTGCAGTTTCTTCATTTGTGAAATGAGCATAATAATAATGCCTTCATGATAGGCTTAGTGTGAGAATTAAGTGAATATATGTAAAATGTCTGGCATGCAGGAAGCTCTCTATATGTGTTAACTGTGGTTATGATTGAGTTCTTTCCAGCATCATCTTCTTAGAGAACTTTTAAGGTAGCAAAAATGTGTACTAATCACCAATTACAAATGATGAAGTCAAAGCAGATGTACCTTCTTCACACATGTTGCATGTAATGGCATGTGAGAGAGAGGTACAATTGATTTAACCCAAAATTTTTTTCGTGGTTCCCCAGCTAATACCACCACCCTGCTTTTCTTCTATGCTTCTGAGGGTCTTTAAAGACCCACTTTTAAGTATCACACTTTGAATTTAGCCCATAGTTTCTTCTAAGGGACAAAGGTTAGTTGCCTTTATTAAAATAAATATGGATCTATAGGTAACTACAAAGATTAATAAGGAAAGTTTAGAAAAATGCTTGAGTGGAAAGGCATCCTCTCAACTCTGAGTTAAATACAGTTGATCCCCACAGATTGCTCCCAGCATGCACCAGGACAGAAAAATCAATCAAAAGCCCAAGAGAGCAGACAGAGCCATTTTTATGTAGTCATTAGAAAAGCCTTTAATGCAAACCAAGAAGTTCTAAATTTGTCAGCCCCTCCTACTGTCTCCACTTATTGCTCATTCTTTAGCTACTTTCAGAAAGCTAAATCTGAACTATTGCTCAGCTTAGCCCTAAAGAATGACAAAGACAAATTAATGGGATTCTTGTGTGCCAAAATAAAGTATGGACCCTGTCACCACCAATATATGTTACATCCATAAGGTCATTTTTAATGAACTGAACTTTTCATTGCAAAGCTTTGCCAAACTTGTTGAATTAACAGAAAGGACCCTTTACAAAATTGCAAAATAAACTAATTTCACTCCATGCCAAGAAGAAATCATTCATGAAAAGTATTGTTTATAATGTTTTAGAATTTTATCAAAGTCAGGGGAAATGATATGCCTTAAAAACTACATTATGGGTTTAGAAGATGGCGGTGGAGTAGGTGGATATTACCCTCACCTCCTCCCCAGACTAAACTGGAATTACAACTAAAATATGGAGCAATCAGCCTGCATAACCAACTGAAGCCTAGCTGAACAGAAGTCTTACAACCAAGGATTTATAGAAGAAGCCACATCAAGACTGGTAAGAAGGGCTGAGATGCAAAAAGGACTGGCCCTGCTCCCACAAGTGACAGCTGAGAATTTTGAGGGCTATGTCAACTACAAATATTCTCCCTGAGGAGCAAGAAGTCTCAACTCCGCACTGGGATCCCCAGCCCAGAGCACCAGCACAGAGAAGAGGTGTCCACATAACATACAGCACTGAAAATCAGCAGGGGTTCTGTCTGCCAGAGAGAAACAGACACCCTGTTAAAGGGCCAGTGTACAAAATTTCATTCACAGGCACTCACCCTGGGCTCTGACGAAGGGAGGGAGGGTGGAGTGGACTAGAGTTGTGTAAGGAGAGACTGGGGTTTGTGACTCCAGGGAGAGACCTGAAGGGACAGCTACCCAGGTCCCTGTGCTGACTCCCTCTCCCACACCACAGATACTATCTTTCTTGAGTAGAGCATTCCCCTCCTTACAGCATCAGCCTGGGAGATTACAATAGCCCCACCTACAGCCTCTCTGTGCACCTGACCCTGGGAAATTCACACCTCACTGAGGAGTCAGCTGCCTGGGCTCGAGGTGTATAAATCCAGGCAGACTAAGTGGGTGTCAGTGACTGAGGTGTGTGGTTCTTGGGCAGGGGCAATCTACCCCCACTTTTCGGTGACCCTGACTATCGCCTACCCCTCACTGATGGTGCTCTAGCTAGCTCCGCCCTGTAGATACATGGTGGCCCTGCCCAGTTGAGCTGAAGCCTTCCAGGAGGTCTGGAAAGAATCTGGGACAGACTGAGTTGTGTGGCTCTAGAACAGGGACATTTATCTCTCACACACCCAACTGATGCAGAGCCCTTCCTTAACACAGCCAAATCTTAGTCTGTTTGGGCCTGATAATCTCTGCTGGCCTCACCCTGACAACTCTTTGAGACCCCATACCACCACAAAGTCTGCGAGTACCCTATGGGTTGCAGCCAGCTTTCATATACCCTGGGACTTTTGCTGAGTGGCAGTGAGTTTGAACCTGTATCAGTCTGGTGAACACCACTTGCCTGTACCTGGTAACTCACTGAGAGCCTACCTCATGCAACTCTAGCATCACCAGGGACTCTCTCAGGGACTGAGCCTAAAAGGCAGTGGGCAAGCAGAGGCAGACTAAGGCAGATCTTGGGGTTCCTTGAACCTTTTGCTGACCTGCCCCCTGGCTCAGTGCTGGTTAGGGGTAGGGTGGAGGGGAAGAAAGGGGAAAAAGTGGAACAACTGTAATAGTATAGACAATAAAATATGTTTTAAAAAGAAAATGAATAAATTGAAGAAGAGTTTCCCAGACAAGAGAAAACTGAAGGAATTCATTGCCACCAACCCAGTATTACAAGAAATGTTAAAGGGTCTTCTTTAAGGAGAAGAAAGAACAAAAATAGGAATATAGTTATAGAGAAAAAATGGCAACAAATGCGTACCTATCAATACTTTAAATGTAAATGTCTTAAATACTCCAATGAAAAGTCATTGAAAAGCTGAATGGATAAGAAAACAAAACCCATATATATGCTGTCTACAAGAGACCCAATATAGAACAAAGACACACACAGACATGCAAATGGAAAGGGGTGGGGGGAAAGCTAGGGTAGCAATACTTATATCAGAAAAAATAGACTTTAAAACAAAGGCTATAATAGCAAACAAAGAAGAACACTACATAACGATAAAGGGATCAATCCAGCAAGAGGATATAACCCTTGTCAGCATCTATGCACCCAACATAGGAGCACTTAAATACATAAAGCAAATTTTGATGGACATAAATGGATATATCAACAGTAATACAGTCATAGTAGGGGATATTAATACCTTATTGACATCCATGGATCTTCTACACAGAAAATCAACCAGGAAACAATGGCCTTAAGTGACACATAAAATCAGATCAATTTAGTTGATATCTTCAGAGCATTTCACCCTAAAGCAGCAAATACACATTCTTTTCAAGTGCACATGGAATATTTTCTGGAATAGACAGACACATGTTAGAACACAGTCTCAATACATTTAAGAAGATGGAAATTACATCAGGCATCTTTTCTGACTATAATGGTATGAAACTAGAAATCAATCACAGGGAAAAAATAAAACTGAAAAACACAAACACATGTAGGCTATATAATATATTACTAAACAATGAATAGGTTAACAATGAGAGCAAGAAAGAAATCAAAAGTTACCTTGAAACAAATGAAAATGACAACACATAACCCAAAATCTATGGGACACAATGGAAGCAGTCCTAAGAGGGAAATTCATAGCATTACAGGCCTAACTCAAGAAACAACAAAAAAAATCAAATAAATAATCTAACCTTACACTTAAAGGACCTAGAAAGGAAATAACAAACAAGGCCCAAAGTGAGTAGAAGGAAGAAAATAATAAAGATCATAGTAGAAATAAATGAAATAGGCTCTTAAAAAAATATATAAAAGATCAGTGAAACCAAGACCTGGTTCTTTGAAAAAATAATCAAGATTGACAAACCTTTAACTAGACCCACCAAGAAAAAAAGAGAGACAGGACCCAAATAAATAAAATGAGAACTAAAAGAGGGGAAGTAAAAAACTGACACCACAGAAACACAAAGGATTTTAAGAAAATATTATGAACAACTGCTAACAAATTGGACAATCTGGAAAAAACTGATAAATTCCTAAAAACATATGTTGTCTCAAAACCAAGTCAAGAAGAAACAGAAAATCTGAACAAACCCATTCAAACTAATAAAATTGAATCAGCAATCAAAAAACTTACAACAGACAGAAGTCCTGGACCAGGTGGATTCACAGGTAAATTTTACCAGCATTCAAAAAGAACACCTATTCTTCTCAAACTATTCAAAAAAAATTCAAGAGAAGGGAAGACTCTCAAGCTCATTTTATGAGGCCAGCAGTATCCCAATTCCAAAACTAAATTGATACTCTACAAAGAAAAAAATTATAGGGCAATATCCCTGATGAACATAGATGCAAAATTCCTCAACAAAACATTAGTGAACTTAATCCAGCAATATAGTCGCACAACGTGATCAAGTGAGATTTATCCCTGGGATGCAAGGTTAGTACAATATCCACAATCAATTACAGTTATATACCACATTAAAAAACTGAAAGATAAAAATCAGATGATCATATCAATAGCTACAGAAAAAGCATTTGATAAAATCCAGCGCCTATTTATCATAAAAACTCTCAGCAAAGTGGAAATAAAGGGAACATGTACAACATAATAAAGGCTATAGATGAGAACCCACAGCTAACATCATTCTCAATGAGAAAAATCTAAAAGCATTTCTCTTAAGATCAGGAACAGGAGAGGGATAGATGTCCACTTTCACCATACTTAGTTAACATAGTACTGGAAGTCCTAGTCATGGCAATCAGACAAGAAGAAGAAATAAAAAGCATTAAAATTAGAAAGGAAAAGTAAAACAGTCTTTATCTGCACATGTCATGACACTATACATAGAGAACCCTAAAGAGAACCCTAAAGAACACTATTAGAACTGATCAATGAATTCACTAAAGTAGCAGTAAACAAAATAAATACCCAGAAATCAGTTTCATTTTTATACACCACTAATGAACTATCAGAAACAGAAGCTGAGACTTCCAGCCACAATGGAGGCATAGGTATGTACACTGTCCCCCCTCGCACAACCAAAAGAAGGATAAAAACAAATTTAAAAACAAAAAACAACCAGAAAATCAAACTATATGGAAGTCTGACAACCAAGGAGTTAAAGAAGAAACATCATCCAAACTGGTAGGAGGGGCAGAGATGGGCAGCCAGGATGCACTTGCAGCAGAGTGGCGGCTGGAGGACCGGGGCAGGTAAGGTGTCGACTCACAGACCAGGTGGTTCCACATTTGCATACAGATAAACCAGGAAAAACAACTGGGGAGTGAGACAGATTGTGCAACCTGCTGGGGTTCCAGCATGGGGAAATAAAGCCTCAATACCTCTGACTGAAAAAACCTGTGGGGATTGTGGCAGCAGGAGAAACTCCCAGCCTCAGAGAAGGGTTTGTTGGAGAGACCCACAGGATCCTAGAACACATGCAAACCCACCTGGAAATCAACATCAGAAGGGCCCAATTTGCTTATGGGTAGCAGAGGAACTCACTGAAAGCCCCCAAGAGCCCAGTGAGTGGCATTGTTCCCTTTTGGACCCCTCCCCCACATATAGCACCACAATGCAGCAACATGGGTGGCCCTGCCTTGGCAAATACTTAAGGTTCCTCCCCTTACTACATAACAGGTACACACAGACAAAAAAAAATATATGGCCCAAATGAAAGAGCAGATCTAAACTCCAGAAAATATACAACTAGGCGATGAAGAGATAGCCAACCTATCAGATGCACAGTTGAGAACACTGGTGATCTGGTGATCAGGATGCTCACGAAAATGGTTGAATATGGTTGCAAGATAGAGGAAAAAGTGAAGGCTATGAAAAGTGAAATAAAGGATAATGCACAAAGAACCAACAGTGACAAGAAGGAAACTGGGACTCAAATCAACGGTTTGGACCAGAAGGAAGAAATAAACATTCAACCAGAACAGAATAAAGAAACAAGAATTCAAAAAAGTGAAGAGAAGCTTAGGAACCTCCAGGACAACTTTAAAAATTCCAACATCTGAATCATAGGGGTGCCAGAAGGAGAAGGGAAAGAGCAAGAAATTCGAGACTTATTTGAACAAATAATGAAGGAAAACTCCCCCAATCTGCCAAAGGAAATAGACTTCCAAGAAGTCCAGGAAGCTCAGAGAGTCCCAAAAAAGTTGGACACAAGGAAACACACACCAAGGCACATCATAATTACATTACCCAAAATTAAAGATAAGGAGAGAATCTTAAAAACAGCAAGAGGAAAGGAGACAGTTACTTACAAAGGAGTTCCCATCAGACTGTCAGCTGATTTCTCAAAAGAGACCTTGCAGGCAAAGAGGGGCTGGAAAAAAGTATTCCAAGTCATGAAAGGCAAGGACCTACATCCAAGATTACTCTATCCAGCACAGCTATCATTTAGAATGAAAGGGCAGATAAAATCCTTCCCAGATAAGGTCAAGTTAAAGGAGTTCATCATCACCAAGCTCTTATAATATGAAATGTTAAAGGGACTTATCTAAGGAAAAGAAGATCAAAAACTATGAACAGTAAAAGGACAACAAGCTCACAACTACCAAGAACTGAACCTAAAAATATAAAAACTAAGCAAACACCTAGAACAGGAACAGAATCACAGAAACAGATCACATGCATGTTTATAAGGAGGGAGGGGGAGGGGGAGAATGAGGGAAAAGGTATAGGGAACAAGAAGTATAAATGTCAGGTACAAAATAGATAGGGGGAGGATAATAATTGAGACTATGTAGAAGCCAAAGAACTTATATGTATGACCCATGGACATGAACTAAGAGGGGCAGGGGGGGAGTGCAGGTGGGAGGAAGGGGCAGGGTGGAGGGGAATAAAGGGGGAAAATGGGACAACTGTAATAGCATAATAAAATACATTTTTTAAAAAAGAAACTAAGAGGGATTAACCAAAGAACATATATTAACTGAAGAATAACAGTGTGATGATGGCCTGAGGGAAGGAGACCAAGGGCTGGGTGGAGGTGGGCAAAGTAGAGGAAATGAGGACAGCTGTAATAATGTGACTAATAAAAATAAAGTAAAAACATGAATTAAAATGTTTAAAAAAACAATTCTACTTATAATTCCATCAAAATAATACCTAGGAATAAATTTAACCAAGGAGATAAAAGACCTGTACTCAGAAAACTATAAGACACTGAAGAAAGAAATTGAAGATACAAATAAATGGAAGCCTATACCATGCTCATGGATAGGAAGAATTAACATTGTTTCTTTAGAAAATTTTTTTATCCTCACTGGACATTTTTTTCATTGCTTTTTAGAGAGAGAGGAAGGGAGGGAGAGAGAAACATTGATGAGAGATTGGTTGCCTCCCATGGACATGCGGATCGGGTATTGTATGCACCTGGAGCTAGGATGGAGCCTGCACCCTAGGTATATGCCTTGACCAGGAATTGAACCTGCAACATTTTGCTCACAGGACAGTGCTCCAACCAACTGAGCCACACCAGCCAGGATGAGAATTACTATTGCTAAAATGTCTATACTACCTAACACAATCTGTAGATTCAGTGCAATTTTTATCAAAATATCAATGGCATATTTCACAGAACTAGGTCAAATAATCCAAAAACTTATATGAAACCACAAAATAGCCCTGAATAGCCACAGCAATCTTGAGAAGGGAGAACAAAGTTGGAGTAATCACACCTGATACCAACTACAAAGCCATAGTAATCAAAAGAGCATGGTACTGGCATAAAAACAGACACATAGATCAATGGAACAGAATAGGGAACGTAGAAATAAACCCACACCTATATGGTTAATTATATTTGACAAAGGTGGCAAGAACATACAATAGCATGAACAGTCTGTTCAATAAATGGTGTTGGTTAATTTGGACAGATACATGCAAAAAATGAAACTAGACCACCTTCTGAGAGCATATAAAGAATAATCTCAAAATGGATTAAAGCTTTAAATGTAAGACTCAGTACCATAAAAATTCTAGAAGAAAATAGCCTGTAAAATCTCAGACATTTCTTGAAGCAATATTTTTTCTGATATACCCCATGGGGCAAGGGAAACAAAGGAAAAAGGGAACAAATGGGACTACATCAAACTAAAAAGTTTTACACAGCAAAGGAAACCATCAGCAAAATGAAAAGACAACCCACTGAATGGGAGAATATATTCACCAGCGATACATCTGATGAGGGGTTGGTATCCGAAATTTGTAAAGAACTCATACAACTCTATATCAAAAAACAATCCAATTAAAAAATGGGCAAAGGACCTGAATAGACACTTCTCCAAAGAGGGCATATAGATAGCAAATAAACATGAAAAAACGCTCAACGTCACATCATCAGACAGATGCAAATTGAAACCACAGTGAGATATCATCTCACGCCTGTCAGAATGGCTATCATCAACAAATTGGCAAACAAGGGTGAGCGAAGATGTGAAAAAAAGGGAACCCTTATAAACTGGTGGGAATGCAAACCGGTACAACCACTGTGGGAAACACTATGGAGTTTTCTCAAAAAATTAGAAGTGGAACTGCCTTATGACTCAGTGATTCTACTTCTTGGAATTCATTTGACAAAATATGAAATACTAATTCAAAAGAACATATGCACCCCTAAGCTCAGTGCAGCATTATTTACTATAGCCACGCTATGGAGGCAACCCAAGTACCCATCAGTAGGCAAGTGGATAAAAAAGTAGTGGTGCATATATACAATGGAATATTAGTCATGAAAAGGAATGAAATCTTACCATTGCAACAGCATGGATGGATCTAGAGGGTATTATGCTAAATGAAATAAGTCATTCAGAGAAAAGATACAATATGATTTCACTTAAATGTGGAATCTAAAGAATAATATAAATGAAAAACAGAAAAGGACTCAAATATACAAAGAAAAGATTGATGGTTCTCAGAGGGGAGAGGTTTGGGGGTCTGGGTGAAAAAAGTAAAGAGATTGAGAAGTACAAATTGGTAGTTACAAAACAATCATGGGGATGTAATATACAACATAGGAAATATAGTCAATAATATTATAATATGGAATAACTATGTATGGTGCCAGTTGGGTACTGAAAATATCACTATGCTATACACCTAAAACCAATACAAAATAATATTGAATGTAAACTGTAATTGAAAACAAATTAAAAAGTAAACTACATTCTCATATTAAGCTTAAGGCTACAAATGTACTAATAGAACTGTAAGCTATAATGGCATTTTAGTCCCTGGTATGTGGCTTTTTAAATGATTATACTAGCCTCAAGGAAAAATCAAACTTATAAATAATGTTTTGTTCACATAGGCCAGAAAAGCAATGTGAGAGAAAGATGAACTGAAACAAGTGTATATTCTCATTTTTCTCTTGCGAAGAGAGTAATTTGGCTCCATTTGCATCTGCTTCATACCATTAGTGATTTCTCTTTTTCCCAAAACTTTGTGCATATTGAGTTTTAAAGAGCAAATAGAAAAAGAACTCTCCTTGGGTGTCTCAAACCTAGAAAAAAATTCCAAATGCTCCAGAGCCTTAGCTGTTGGGTAGCTGCTGGTATGATAAGGCAATGCTAGAACAGAGTCATGTATAAATTACTGAAGGCAGCCTCTGGCTCAAAGTTGTCCAAAAATCCTTTTCTTTTAGAAAATACCATTTTTATTAATATTAATTTGAAGTGTAATGGACACAGTATTTAAACTCGCCCTAAGCTACATGATAACCCAACATCCCATCAAGATGAAATGAGGCCAGCACATCCTGCCTGAATACAGCTATAAAAAGTATAAAACAAATTAAGTCCAGCACACAGTTACGAAACTTTGTCACTTAAAGAATTTCATACAACAGGAAACGGTTTGTTTTTTCATGCCAGTGCTCGGAACTGAGTGGCACAATTTAACTTCTTAGAGTTTCAAATCCGTTGCCTCCTTGGCTAGCTTGCTTTTGGTCTTCGAGCCCAAGAAGAAGCCCCATACCAGCCACTGATATTAACTTTCCCCTCCTGTTTATCCATTTGGGGGAAAAATGATTTATTAAGTATTATATGAAGTGCTGTCTTCACAGAGGTTTGGTCTACTGAGGGAGACAGTTATTACAGAAAGATTTACACAGTTCTCAAAGACTGGTAACAGCTATGAGAAAATTAAGAGGTATTCTCAGAGAGTCTGACAGGGGCCCCAGTGGGTCTCAGGGCCAGGAAAGTTTTTTTGAGAAGGGACATGTCAGCTAAGACCTGAAGGACAAATGAGAATTTTCTCAAGTTGAGAGGTGGGAGAAGAGGGACCCACATATGCTGACATCTTGAGTCAGGAAAGAATGAGATGAATTTAAGGAGGTAAGGGAAGACAGAAGTGGCTGGGAGTTAGGGACTGCAGTGGGAATGGTGGATGGAGATGGAGAATGGCATAATTTTACCTTGGTAAGGAGTTTGGCTTTTTTCTGGCTATAGTAAAATAAAAGCTTTACATTTTAAGAACCCTCTGACTACGGCATGAAGAATGGATTGGAAAGGGCTAACAGAGAAAGAAAACTGACCAGTGGGTGTATGCTAGTCTAGGAGAGAGAGATTAGCTTCAAGGATCATAGTGCATGTGGCAGTGTGAGAACCAGGATGGTGAGGAGTTGGAGACCATGGATGCTGGAGTCGCCACAGTTTAAATCTTGACTTTGCCTGTGTGACCTTGGAAATCTGTGTATTTCAATTTTATCATCTAGAAGTTGGGGTGCAAATAGTACTATTAATGTTTGCAAGCATAAGAAATAGTCAGTAATAATGTAATAACTATGGATGGTGCCAGGCAGGTACTGGAATTACTAGGGAAAACACTTTGTAAAGTATAGGGTTGTCTAAACACTATGCTGTACACCTGAAACTAATACAAAATAATATTGGATGTAAACTATAATTGAAACCATTAAAAATTTTAAAAATAAATTTCTAAAAGGTAACACCAAGACTCATATAAATGTAAAATGAGCATACATCAAAATTGTTGTTTAATTCATAAATTATTGAGGAACCCAGTTAGGTATTAAAAGTAATGCAAAGGAGAATTGTATTTAGAAAAGTCTATATTTTCTACCACACAAAATCATTTCCATTGGCATAGACAGAAGCAATATTTCATCACTATTGACAAGAAACATTTGTATCATCACCATTCCTCTACAAGGAAACTTCTTTCTCTATGGAGTTGCAAAATAGACTAGCCAAAGACAAAGACTCCACTTCCATTGAGTGAGACAAGGTCTGAAAGTCTACTGAGCAATGCCAACCTTTCATTGTGAAGGACA
Source organism: Phyllostomus discolor (assembly GCF_004126475.2). Lineage (NCBI taxonomy): Eukaryota > Metazoa > Chordata > Mammalia > Chiroptera > Phyllostomidae > Phyllostomus > Phyllostomus discolor. Next base: position 149,754,286 of record NC_040905.2, on the reverse strand, counting down.
ATCAGTAATCTCTTCTGCCCATTTCACAATATTTCCAACAGTACTCACTCCTAATAATGGTATAATAAGTTAATATTCGAAGTGCTTGAAACATGTCAGCAAGTATTAGCTGTAATTATTTTTGTATCCATGTGATGGTAGTGGAGATGGAGAAAAGTAAATGAATTTCTGATACATTTTTGAGGGAGAATTGATAGAATTTGGGAATCCTTTAGAAGCAAGCAGTCAGGGAAAATGAGGGGTTAAGAATAACTTTTGTTTTTCTACCTGAGCAGTTGGATGGCCAGTAAAATAATGCGCTGTGATGGAATAAGATACTGAGGAGGGAAATCGAGAGTTCAATTTTGGACATTTTAAGTTGAAGATACCTTTGAAATATCAAAGTAAAAATGTCAAGCAGAGGTTAAGAACATAAAACTTTACTAGTTGTGTGACTGACTTATTCTTCACTTTCCTCAACTATACATGAAATGGAGGTAATAATAGTTCATATCAAGTTGTTAAGATTTAACAACTTTTTATCTAAAGCACTTAAAATAGTGCTTGGCACATAAGAAGGATTATATAAGTTTTTATATATATTTTATTGATTATTCTATTACAGTTGTCCCATTTCCCCCCTTCACTCCCCTCCACCCTGCACACCCTCTCCCACCCACATTCCCCCCCTTTAGTTCATGTCCATGTGTCATAAGTTCTTTAGCTTCTACATTTCCCATACTATTCTTGCCCTCCCCCTCTCTATTTTCTACCTACCATCTATGCTACTTATTCTCTGTACCTTTTCCCCCCTCTCCTCCTCCCACTCCCCTGTGGCTAACCCTCCATGTGACCTCCATTTCTGTGGTTCTGTTACTATTCTAGTTGTTTGCTTATTTTATTTTTGTTTTTGTTTTAGGTGTGGTGGTTAATAATTGTGAATTTGCTGTCATTTTACTATATATGTTTTTTATCTTCTTTTTCTTAGATAAGTCCCTTTAACATTTCATAAAATAAGGGCTTGGTGATGGTGAACTCCTTTAACTTGACCTTATCTGAGAAGCATTTTATCTGCCCTTCCATTCTAAATGATAGCTGTGCTGGATAGAGCAATCTTGGATGTATGTCCTTGCCTTTCATGACTTGGAATACTTCTTTCCAGCCCCTTCTTGCCTGTAAGGTCTCTTTTGAGAAATCAGCTGACTGTCTGATGGGAACTCCTTTGTAGATGACTGTCCCCTTGTCTCTTGCTGCTTCTAGGATTCTCTCCTTAATTCAAATCTTGGGTATTCTAATTATGATGTGCCTTGGTGTGTTCCTTCTTGGGTCCAACTTCTTTTAAACTCTCTGAGCTTCTTGGACTTCCTGGAAGTCTATTTCCTTTGCCAGATTGGGGAAGTTCTTCTTTATTATTTGTTCAAATAACTTTTCCAGTTGTTGCTCTTCCTCTTCTCCTTCTGGTACCCCTATAATTTGGATGTTGGATCTTTTAAAGATGTCCTGTAGCTTCCTAAGCCTCTCCTCATTTTTTAAAAATTCTTATTTCTTCATTCTTTTCTGATTATGTTTTTTTTCTTCTTCCTTCTGGTCCGCGCCATTGATGTGAGACCCAGCTTTCATTCCATCACTATTGGTTCCCTGTGCATTTTTCTTCATTTCACTTATTGTAGCCTTCATTTGTTCATCTAATTTGAGACCAAAATCAACCAGTTCTGTGAGCATCCTGATCACCAGTGCTTTGAACTGTGCATCTGATAGGTTGGCTATCTATCTCTCGGTCGCTTGAAAAAACTGATTGTGGGGTTTTCACTTCTGTATGAGCCATCTTTTTTTTAACCCCTTTGGTCTGGTTGGGTCTGTTACATATGAGGGGAGGAGCCTTAGGTGTCGACCAGGGTGGGGTACCCCAGTCGCTGGGCTATGACGTTGTATGTGGGGGCAAGGTCCAAAAGGGAATAATGCCACTTGCTCCACTCTCTGTGGGACCTCAGTCCCTTCTGCCACTTCCCCCAAGCAAACTGGGCACCTCTGGTGCCAATTCCCATGTGGATGGGCTTGTACACACCATGGAACTTTCCAAGGACCTCTCCTGTGAGATTGGGAGTCCCTCCCTGCACCTCAATCCCCACAGGTGTTTTCAATCAGTGCCCCAAGGCTCTATTTCCCAGCGCTGTGATCCTGGGCTGCACACAGTGCCTTGCTTCACAATCTCGGCCTCACTGGGTCTGCCGGTTGCCACCCCTCAGCCGGGGTCTGCCAGCTGTCACTTGCGAGCTCAGGGTCCACCGGCTGCGGTCTTGTGTGCCTCGGATGCCTCATGCACCTGGTCCCAACACTCTCTGCTCTCCACACTACAACCCGCCATGTGGCTGCCTGACTCTGCCCCTCCTACCAGTCTGGATGAACATGTCTATTTTAACTTCTTGGTTGTCTGACTTTCATTCAGACAAATTTTCTGTCAGTTCTAGTTGTTATTCTGTTTCTAAATTGTTGTTGTCTCTATCTTAGTTGTGCGAGAAGGCACGGTGTGTCTACCTATGCCTCCATCTTGGCCAAAAGTCACTATATAAGTTTTTGATAACTAGATTAATTATATTAAATTAGTGTTTACTCTTTTCAAAAAGTAAAATACCTCCCTAACCCAAATCTTAACAACAACAATAAATACTGCTTGGGTGTGAAGCTCAGATTAAAGGTCTAGACTGGAGATTAAATACAGCTGTCCCTCAGTGTCAACAGGGAACTGGCTCTAGGACCCCTTCACAGATACCAAAATCTGTGAATACTCAAGTTCCTTACATAAAATGGCATAGTATAACCTGCCATTTTGCTTATAACCTACTCACATCCTCCTGTATCCTGTAAGTAATCTCTAGAGTACTTATTATATCCAATACAATGTAAATGTTATGTAAGTAGTTATGCTATATTACTTAGGGGATGATGACAAGAAAAAAGTCTGTACATGTTTAGTCCACACATAACCATCATAGGCTTAACTACATAGTACATGTCAGCAAAACTTAATGATGTTTTTTAAATATTTTATACCCACAATTGGTTGAATCCGTGGGTGCAGAATCCGTGGATTCAGAGGGCTGACTATACTTAGAAGTTACCTTTACATTGGTGGTATTTGAAACCAAGAATCGCTGATGAACACATCAGAAGAAAGCACAAAACTGAGCCCGGGACACTGCAATATATAGTTTGAGGAGAGGAGAAGGATCTAGAAAAGGAGACTGATAAGGAAGTGAGGAGAAAAGAAAACCAAGAGAGTCTGGTGTCATGTAAATCAAGATGGGGAAATAGTTCAAGAAGAAAGGTGTGGATACCATTGCTGGATACCACTGAGAGCAAGGGTGGTGAGGGCTGAATGTGTTGGAAATAGCAGATAATGTGGGGCCACCACTCTTATAAACTGATTATTAGCTATCATCCTGTTGTCTTTTCTCTTACTGTTAAAGAATGGCACCATTCTGTTGGTCAGCAGGGTCCCCCCTTTAGTAAGACTCTCTCTAATATCTTATCTGGAACCCTATCAGACACAGCTAGATCAGAACTTCAAGACAAGTTTAACAGAGAGTCAAATTAGAGCACCTAGCTCTTAGAAGAGCCAGTTGTCTGACTCATTGGAACTTTGAGAGAACTTCATCTTTTTATTGAATTTATTGAAGTAACATTGGTTGATAACAGTATATGAATTTCAGGTGTAAAGCTTTATAATATGATATAGCAGTCTGTATATTCCATTGTCTCCTATGACTATGTATTCGAGTCCTTTTACCCTCTTTGTGCTCCCCACAAACCCTCCCTGACCCCAGCCAATCTCTCTCCCCTCTGTAAGCACCATACTGTTGTCTGTGTCTGTGACTTGTTTTCTTTGTTCATTTGGTGCTTTTGGTTTAATATCTCATATATGAGTGAAATCATACCATTCTTGTCCTTTTCTGTCTGAGTTATTTTACTTAGCATGACTCTCTCAACATCCATCCATGTTGTGGCAAATGGCAGTAATTTCTTTGTTGCAGCTAAGTAATATTCTATTGTGCGTATGTACCACATCTTCTTTATCCAGTAATCCACTGAAGGACAATTAGGTTGTTTTTACTTCTTGGCTATTGTGAATAATGCTGAGGTAAACATGGGAGTATGTATATATTTTATGCATAAAAGTACTTTTAAATCTTTCAGGTAGATACCCAGAAGAAGGATTGATGGGTCATTTTATAGTTCTATAATTAATTTTTTGAGGAACTTCCATAATGTTTTCCATAGTGGCTGTACCAATTTACATTCCATTCACATCAACAGTGTGCAAAGATTCCCTTTTCTCCACCTCTTCTCCAGCACTTGTCCTTTCTTGTCCTATTGATAATAGTCATTCTAACAGGTGTGAGTGGTATCTCACTGTGGTTTGGATTTGCATTTCTCTTATATGGAAAGTGTCTATTCAAGTCTTCTGACCATTCTTAAACAAAGTATTTGGTTTTTGTTTTTGAATTTATAATATATTTTGTATATTAGCCCCTTATCAGGGGTCTCATTTGCAAATATCTTCTCCCATTCTGTTGGTTGCCCTTTTGTTATGTTGATGGTTTCTTTTGCCATGCAGAAACTTTTTTTGTTTGATATAGTCCTATTCATTTTTTATTTTACTTCCCTTGCCTTTGGGATCCAGTTCACAAAAACCCATCTGAGACCAAGGTCTCATAAGTTTACTGCTTATGTTTTTTTTTTCATGGATTTTATTGTTTTAGGTCTTATATTCAAATCTTTAATCCATTTTGAGTTAATTTTTGTGTATGATGCCAAATAGCAGCCTAGTTTTGTTCTTTTACATGTGGCTTTCCAGTGTTCCCAACAGCACTATTGAGAGACTTTTCTTTCTCCGTTACATATGTTTTTGGCTTCTTTGTTGAACATTAGTTGTCCATATATAATATGTGTAGGTTTATTTCTGGGCTCTCAGATCTGTTCCATTGGTCTGTGTGTCTGTTTTACTGCCAATTCTATAGTGCTTTGATTATTGTAGTCTTGTAGTATAGTTTGAAGTCAAGGAATGTGATACCTTTGGTTTTGCCCTCTTTCTCAGGATTGCTTTGGTTATTCAGGGTCTTTTGTGATCCCATACAAATGTGAGGATCTTTTATTCTACAATATTTCTGTGACAAAGACCATTGGGATTTGATAGGGATTGCATTGAATCTGTAGATTGCTTTAGGTAATATGGACATTTTAACAATGTTTATTCTTCCAACCCATAACAGAATATCTTTCCATTTCTTTGTGCTCTCTTCAATTTCTTTTAACAGTGTCTTGTAGTTTTCAGTGCACAGGTCCTTTGCTTCATTTGTGAAGTTTATTCCAATGCATTTTATCTTTTTTGATGTAATTGTAAATGGGATTGTTTTCTCCATTTCTCTTTCTTATATTTCATTGTTTGTATATAAGAACACAGCAGATTTCTGTGTACCATTTTTGTATCCTACAACACTATACTGTATTTGTTTATTCTTTTATAACTGCACTATTTAGTTTATTTCCTCCTCTCTTCTCACTCTGATATAATGCCACCACTTTCATACACAAATGTATGCCAAAGGAAAAAGAAAAAAATCTACAACCTCTGTTGAATTGTAACTCAAATGTAATGAGATTGAAAACTAAACCAAAGTTAAGTATCCCTAATTAATTTTCTGCAAGTTTTAATTTGCATTTTTGAAACCAGAGCATGAGGTGAGGCTAGTAACAGCTTCAAAATAACAAACCTGTAAAGCTACTCTTATTTTGAATAATCCCAACGATTTTTTAAAATAAATGTGTATGTAAGAAAGGAGGGGAGAGGGAAGTAAGAGGAGAAAAGGAAAAGTTAAATATCATAGTTACAGACCATGTAATGGTGCATTAAAATCAGAGCCTAACTCTGGCTCAGATTTGCAGTGACATGAGACTAATTAACCAAGAGTGAATTGGTTCTGTTAACATTATACAGGGTCCGGCAGAAGTAAGGCCTGCTTAAGTGTCGTTGGGAGGGTAATAATATGGGTCTAATAATTTATAGTTTTAATTTGAACATTTCACCTAAAATGTCATATGGTGTGCTTGTGTGTGATATTGTTATATTACAGATTTACATGCTTATGATTTTGCAGTAAAAGATTTTATGATAAAAATGGGGTGTTATTTGTGCCGGACTCCGTATTTTAAAAAATGATTATTTTTATTATTTTAGCCCATGCTTCTGACTCCATAATAGCCACTAAGAAACTAAACCACTTGGGGTTTTACAAGTGAATTTCATTATCACTGTTTTCTATTTTGTGTAAAGGACAATGGTAACAACTAATTATAGAATACACTTTTTGTTAATAAAATGAACAATTAAGCTTAGAAGTCAAAGGCTACACAGAAGTATAAATCATTTATTTGCAAGGATTTTTTAAAAATTTCCTGGAGATAAAAAGATTAAATGCAGAAATCAGTCCTTTCTGAAGTTTAAGCCTATCTTTTAAAGCACTTACTTCTCAAGCCATTTTTATTCATTCCACAATAGTCCTGCTAACAAAAAGAATTTTTAAATTAGCCAAATTAAACTTCAATAAGAGCTTTTTCATTGTACATTTGTATATTAAAACGCTTTTAAAATACCTATTGACTTCATTTTAAAGATCCCACGTTAAAGTTTCTAACTCAGCAAGTACTGCTCAAACCGAGCCCTCGAAACACCACACTCAAACCTCCCAGCTCACTTCCTGACCTCTCACTGACCTCGTTTCCTCCCGCTTGTGGCCAGAAAGTACAAGATGGTAAATACGGAGTTGAGTTGGGAGATTTCGGGGTGTGGGGGAAAGTTTCATATGAAAGAGTTATATTCACTTGGCCATTTGCACTATTATGTATTTATCTTTTGAAATATAATATTGTGCCTTCAATGAGAAACAGTATATCATATCATACAATGTGTGCACTAGAAAAATTAAGATGATTGCTAGTAGACAGCACCACTTAAAAGCCAAATTGTTTTTAATTAGTGTGAGCTTGGTGAAGACCTTCGGGTAGAGGGTTGGGAGATAAGCCAGCAAGGCTACTTGACACTCGATAAAACTCTCATTTGGGAGACATCAAGTAGATGTTTATTGTTTTTGCTATTAACCCTGAATGTTCAGATAGTCAAAAATGCACACACACATATATGCATACGCACTTTCATTTTTCATTTAGATGCTTTAAAATAAACATTTCAACCATTGTATCAAGTTCATGGGGCTTCAGTAGCATGCCGTTTCTACTTTGTGGGCTTTTGGTATATCTTCTTGGTCCTGGAAAGAGATCAAATGCAAAGTGATTCACATTATAGGCAAGGAGAGCTGAATGTTTAGTTTGTTCATTTATATTCTAGAATTTATCTCGGACTCACTCTGGAAGATAAAATGTAGATCAGCTTAGCTACTTGTCATTCCTATAAGCTTCTATATGTGGGCAAAGATGGAAAGTAATACATAAAATAAGTTTGGAGATTGTTTGTGAATCTCAGTGTGTTTGGCATCTCCACTAAATGTTCTGTAGCAGGAGTTGGTAAACTATAGCCCACAGCCCAAATTCAGGCCCTTCCACTACCCTTCCCATCCCCAACCCCAGTTTTTATAAATAAAGTTTTATTGGAACACAGCTGAATCAATCTGTTTACATATTGTCTATGGCTGCTTTTACACTATGTTGGCAGAGCTGAGTAGTTGCAACAAGAAAGACCTACAAACATGGCCCATAAATTCTAAAATATTTTCTATCTGGCCCTTTACAGAAAAACCTAGCTGACCCTTGTCATTTGGTAATGGTCCCTGAGGAGGACCATGGTAGGCGACAGAACAATAATCCTTACCACACAGGGACAGCTAAGAGAGTAAAGTTCTTTTTGAGAGCTTGTCATCTTTTTGTATCTGAAAACAAAATTCAGCATATTATTAAAGAAGCATTATTCATCACATTATAGTCAACTTGGCACGTTTATCACTTACTTTTGGGTTTTTCTCATATACAAAATAGTTTAGTATTTTGCATTAGTTTTGCATTTTCCTTCATGTCTACACTTGCATTGTGAAATTCAGTGTTTGTGAGTTTGTCATGATTCTTGTTCCAGGAGCAACGCATAATATATGCATGTGTAAGAAGAGGGCTAAGATTATTTTGACTTCAGATTTTAGTTTCATCTTTCTAAAAAGTTTTTATACGTAGCATTATTTAAAGAGACAGAGACTTTTTAAATCTTCTTGGATACTGTTTTTCCCCAAAACCTTTACACCTTCCCTAGGTGCCAGAAGATAAAGTCAAGAATTCAAAAACAAGCGAGGGAGGTAACATTGTGGTAAGAATTTCTTGGGAATAATCCTAGGTGGCCCTTCCTCCCTCATCCACCTTCTTGACAAGGTTGTACGTGACTTTCAGTCTCTCCAAGAGGACAGCTCCTCAAGGGTAACAAATGTCAGACCTTCCCTGAAGGGGCTCCTACTCCACACACAGCCCAGACTGAGGCTGGGGCAACATCTTGCTTTGTTCTTTTCAGTTTGAAAACTGCGATTGGATTCCTGTTGGAATTTCACTCTCTCTAAACTAGCTATGAACCATTTGCACTTGCTAGAATTTAATGCTATATAACCTTCTTATCAGTTCTCTCGTTTTCTGCCAAAGCCAAGGTTAAAGAGCCAGGTTTGCATGCCTCCTCAGCACGACTCTCTCTGAGAAAGCAGTATGATCATGGAAAAATAAAAAATTTTGAGTCCATCTCCAGTTTATTTTACTAACTTTTTGAAAATGTTAGTGGTTCCCTCTGGGCTTTTTGCCCTAGGCCTCCTCAAGGTCATTGCAGTTATGGCCATTGTTGATTAGTGGGAGGGAGGGAAAAAGCCTTTTTAAAAAATTTTGGATACTATTCTACATTCTGGAAAAACTTAGAAAAAAATTAAGTTCTTACTATTGTGGCTTTTCTCTCGGGGGCCGGGGAGTGGAGGCTGTTGGATAAAGTTATGTGAATGCACAGCTTTTCATTTACTGTCACATGCCTGCAGACTAAACGCTGTAGCACAGATTTTTCTCTGTGATATAAAAAGAACTGTAGTCCAGCCTAATTCAAAGAATGTGTGAGGAATAAGACTTTGCTTCATTCGTGGAAACTTAAAAAAAAAACAAACCAGCAACAACCAAAAACAAAACTCTTTTTACATATAAATAAATCTTGGGAAACACATTGTGCAGAAAAGCAACAAAAGTTACAGAATATGAGATCCAGACTAAAAAAAAATACTTCCTTAAATATCTCCAAGGGTTTGTTTTGTTATAGTTTTTAGTATCAGTATTAGTCTGTTGTAAGAATAGCCAGCGTTTTGCAGCAGGCACAAGTGCTGGGATTTAGAGAGAGAGAGAAGAAACCACCAATTCCCTGTTCTGAAGAGCTACCACTGTGGGTGCAAAGCAGGGGGGAAAGCAGGTGGTCTGTGGCTGGAATGTCTTACAGCTGGGAGCTCCTACGACACTGGAAGAAACCAATCCAGAAACAGTGGCAAATGAGCTCATGAACTAAACTGAAGCGCCCATTACAGGACAGGGTGACGGAGCCCTGAGCACATCCTGGGACAGCACTGGGCCATGCCTGCAGGTGGGATGCGGCCCCTCACAATGCCCAGGCTCTCCTACCTGGGGCTTCTCATTCTGTCCTCTTGTTTGCTTGCCGACTGCAGGTTCATCCCCGAGGCCTGGTCGGCCTGCACGGTTACCTGTGGTGTGGGGACCCAGGTGCGAATAGTCAAGTGCCAGGTGCTCCTGTCCTTCTCTCAGTCCGTGGCCGACCTGCCTGTTGATGAATGTGAAGGACCCAAGCCGGCATCCCAGCGAGCCTGTTATGCAGGACCGTGCAACGGGGAAGTTCCTGAGTTTAACCCAGGACAGACAGATGGCCTCCTTGGTGGCCTGCAGGATTTTGATGAGCTATATGACTGGGAATATGAGGGCTTCACCAAGTGCTCTGAGTCATGTGGAGGAGGTAAGAAGGGGGAATCTGGCTCGGATCCCCGCAATCTTCTTGTCCTTTTTCTTCATTCTCTCCCCTTGTGTGCAACTGTGTCATGTGACTGCCTCTTGTCCAAGAATGATAAGCAGGGGTAGGAGGGGAGAAAGCCTTTCTAAATGTAAAGCATACTGAATGAAACACAGATGTATTTTTCCTGGGGCTTGAGCCGCTCTCAGACTGTCAGCTTGAGTGGCCAACACAACTGATTCTTTTACTTTCAGTTGTGATTCACTTTTACTTTTCCGGTGTTTTGCAGTGTATCCTGGTGTTTCTGACTGAGAAACACAGTTGACACTGATCCGGCTGTGCCCAAAATGTTCAGTTTTATTTACCTATGCCCTTGCCTTTGCATGTGGGAAAAGCCAGAATCCAAGGTAGCAAAACACTCTGCTGTTCCCTAGAATAAGTTATAGTCCCCCTGATTTACTCAGCTGATTTCCCGAAGTGATATCCCTTTACAAAGGGAAAATGTGTGTAAAGGGCAATTAACACTGTGGTTACTCGGAACTGGAAAGGAGTTTAAAGATTTAAGTCTGACCCCGCCACCATTTTACAGATAAGAAAACTAAGATACAAAGAAGCTGAGTGACTTGTTCAAGATCATACAACTAGTGAGTGACAGCTGGGACTAGAACTGCCATCTATTTATTTCTCTGTCTAGAGACCTAGAGAATTTCTGAAGCTTTCTGATTGTGAATGTTATTTAGCTAATGTTAAATGTTCCGTGAATTTTGACCTGGTTCTCATAGGTGTATTCCATGGTTGTCAAACAGAGCCAGTGATTCTGTATTGCAGGTGGAATCTGAATGAGACTGTAGTGGGAGAAGAAGGCATTTAAATCAACAGTTAAGCCTTCAAGATTACAATCTCCCTTCCACTGTAGAAAATACATTAGGTTCGTGTTGTCACTGCCTCCATGTGTATGTAATCCCAAGTGAGGTTCTGATAGGGGAGGAAACACTGGCTGATTTCCTGCCAAATCCCCTCACTGGCTATAGTACCCCTTCAGGCACCGTGAGGTTCCACATTCCCAGCAAAGTTTCCTACGTGAATGATATAAAAAAGTACATACATATTAAAATTATTTCCCCAAGCTGTTTTAGAAAACTCTTTTTAAAAGGCATTTTTGTCATTATTGAGAATGTAGGGATAAATGTGCTCAAATTGTTCCCATGGAGTTGAAAAGGAATGGATAGTGGAACGCGTACTAGCAAAGAGTCAGTTTTCTCCATCAAGTCTTTTAGTAAGCATTTAATAGTTTTGACCTTGAGGTTCTTGTTTGTTTCTAAGTTTTCCAGTTTCAAACCGTGAAATTCTTAAGAGGTCTAATGGAGAGCTCTGTTCTTTTAAAACCTAAATTTTTCCAGCATCTGATGCTGTAAGAGTTTCCTGGAACTCAGTTAATCTATGCTCTTACGGTGTTCTGCACTCACACTGAGGACATCTTTTCGTACATGCTTGATGAGAGAGAAGTGTTAAAAAAGCTGTGGTGGTCTCTGAGCCCAGGCAGAGCTCTGAGGTCATGTGGAAAGGCCACAGCTGGTGGCTGCAGTTGCTCCTTTCCAATAAAACAAATGACTCAAGAGTTCAGACGGTGTGTGTTTATCCCCAATTTCCGTGATCACCTGAATTGAATGATCATTATCTCTAGTCTAAAACAAATGTGCTTTGAAAAAAGATTACTTATGGTCTCTTGGTTATGGTTCACAGTGATAAGTCAAGCCTGGAACTTTAGAAACAGATGGAAAAAATAGATGCAGTAATGGAATATGCAAATAAGCAAATACCGTTATCTTTGAAGGTCTAAGTATTCTGCTGATCAACCAGGGGTATAAAATTCAAAGTATAGGGAGTACATAGAATGTGTTTCATTTAAAATGTTTTCAGGAGATATTGATTTAGAAATAAGATCTGGATGTTTGAAAAACAACTGATCTCTGCTTGTAGGAACTGAGTATCTTTGTACAACATACATTGCACATCCTTTATATCCAGAGCAGGATAAAGTTGCTGAAATGTTTTAGGTCTTAACTGTCAATAACTGTGCATACTTACCTACAGTGAATGTCCCTGTGCCAAGGTCATATATTTACACCTAAAATGTTAGAGTTGAAAATTCCAGAGTGGTGAAAATATTCCTGGGATATATGGGTCCATATGATGCCCATATGCACTAAAAAATTATTTTGTCACATGGGACATGTATATTTTAAAGTCAGTGTTTGGCAGTAATATTTTACTGTATTATCAACTTTGATCTTTCACCAAAATACACCCCCACATTCTATATATTTTTAGTCATCCTTGCTGAAGACTACTAAAATGTGCAAGATTAACAGATAGATTTTAAATCAGTTTTGGATTATAAGGCTGATCAGGCTAAATTTATTGTTTTTGTAATCTTAAGAGATGAAATTGGATAGCTTACAAAAGTAACCTTTCACCCAGTGGAGGTAGCAACCAGAAGGAACTGGTTAGTGATTTAGGCCGTAGCTGGTGACCATGGTTCCTCAAACTGCCATCGAATATCATGGAACCATGGTGCCGTCCTGAGAGAGATCAACAATGAAAATCTCATGTTCTGGAAGATTAAAAGTGGGCCTAACCTGTTTGTATCTGTGTCCTGTGTCCTACTCTCACCTTTGTTACATTTTAATTTCCCTTCTGTGCACTGATTGGTGTGGTCAAGGGGAGCAGTTTTGAAGTGAACAACTTTATGATATTGAACTCCTAGATGTTAAATCAATATTAAACTCTAGCTGAGGGAAAACTGGAACTTTACTTCAGCAAGAATGAAGAATTCTTGTACCTGCTATTCCCTTTTCCTTATGACTGCTCTCTCTTTTTGCTTCTGTCAAGAAAGGAAAACTCAAAATCATAAAGTACTGTACTTAAACACATGTTCTGTGTTGATTTAGAATGTCCTTCTAAGTGCATATATTAGCCTGTTTGGAAAGAGCACAGGCTGGATGAGCTAACTTCTCACTTCCTGGCCTCTCTCCCCTGGGCCAAGTGGACTATGAACTTGCAGGTGAAGTCCTCACATTTCCTCCCTCCTCCAACTTCCCACACTCCCCATTCTGAGGCAGCTCCCTCGCTCCACGCTCCTTCCTCCCGGCATCCCATTCCCACCTCCCCCTAGCCTGAACTACACACTATGCTTAGAATGCCCTGCCCTTCAGGCATTTCATTTGTCAGGCCACAAAAATGTATTGTGTTGACCACAGGGCTGGTCCCAGATACTCAATTATGACAAAGCTCTGCCCTTTGTTTCACCCCCCACCCCAAGCCCCACCTAAAAATGCTGAGACAACTGGCCCCTCTGACAATAGACATTTAACTCATAGTGTTAAGGGAACCTAGTATATCATTTTATAATATACTAACTTAAAATGGAATACCTCTAAAATGCCGCTTAATCTCAGCACTTAACTACACTGAAAGTGATTTTTAGCTTGAGCTATTATTAATGTTTTAGTGTAATGTAAATTTGTGTTCTACATATCCAAGAAAGAAGATTATTGATGTTTTTGTAGAAACCTTAACCCTGCTACACCCATTCCTTGAAGTCTTAGAAGGACCTCAGTTCTATAAACAAGGAGTTCACAAAGTGAAAATAGGTGACTTTCCACATGTACCCCCGCAACACACACACCTTAAATACTTTTCAAGTAAGGCAAATGATAACGTGTGTGTAGCTCAAAAGGCCAAAGCCAAAACATATTTTATTGTAGAGCAACACTTAGTATCTCTTAAATATTATACCATAGGTGAATGAATTGAAAACTTCATTCCTTAGTGTACTTCTTAATATAACCACAGCTCTAGATTCTGCACGGAACAGTTAGCCTCACCCAGTGCCTTATGGTCATTATCTTAATAATGCCAGACTATTCCAGTGGGAAGGATCAGTGATGATATCAACCATTTCTTATGAAATGTTTTGCTATCTCCTCATACCATGAATTTCAAAGGGCTTATCCCAGCTAGAACCAAGAGAAACACCCTGTAGTCAGCATTACAGAAAATGACAGAGTGGCTTGAATGTCTCCTATGAATCCCAAATTCTCCATTCTGAACTGGCCATGATATATTTAAATGAAATTTTGAAGTTCATAAAAAGCTTAGAAGAAAGAAAATTTCCATTCATGGTCACAGAGTAAATATTGTGACAGATTTTTTTTTAATGTTTGATTTATGAGACTAACTAGGAAGAAGGAAAGGTGATATGGATTCTGGCTTTCAAATGTCACTTTTTGACTGATGGTCTTGCTGAGTGACCTAAGCCAGTATTGCATCATCTTAGGAAGCATTAGCCTGTTGATTAGGGTGATAACTTCCTGGAGAAACATAGGGTAGATAGGAGGAGGGAAGCAACAGGGCTAGGAAGTGATGGGTCAGTTCTACTATATCAGGTGCTAATTGCAAAGCAACGCAGAGAATAAAAATAAGAAAATATATGTGTATTTATATGTAAAACTAATTATATGGATTGTCACATACTCTGCTGTAACTATACAAATTTTTAACTACAGATTGGTATCTTTAGATGTACAGATCTTATATATACATAACTATGTATGACTGAAAACATATTACCAAGAATGTTCTGTCTCGCCTGTTCCTTAAACTGAACTCTGCTGAAATGACTCCTGACAAATGTCTAGGCTATTCCTGCAGATCTCCAGCAGATGTGACAGTCTCTTCATATTTTTAAATGTTAGCGCTGTTGGCCATTAAAGCCCCAGCGTTAAGGCACCACATCACTGTTTGTTCAAGTGACCTTAGCAAGTCTTTGCAGCCTTCTAAGCTTCTATTTTCTTAGCTGTAAACTGAGGATAAATATAGAACTTTCCTCATGGAGTTGTTGAGAATATTGAATTGTGCATGCCAAGCTCTTAGCCTTATACCTGGCGATAATGTGCAACCTGTGGATTTTGACTGTCACGACTGTGGGAACCAGAATGAAAAGTCTGGTCATTTCCTTACCCAGTTAAATGCTCCCTTGCTCCATGAAAGGCTCCACAGTGGGTCCTGCCCACCACCCCAGAGGGCCTCCCAAGTCACCTGTGCCCATCACAGCTCCAACTCCTGTTTTCCCAGCTCTGAGTCAGGGGCATGCAGATATCAGTGGGAACATAGTGTGCAGGGATGTGGAGAAAAATTGTCTGCCGTTGATGTGGTCATTATGCATCTTGTTCTCTTTTCTCTAAAAGAACTGCCTGAGGTCACTAAAGAAATGAACCCAAATCAAAAGGAAACCAACCAGAATGGGAGTCCTGGATGCAAGGCCCCAGAAGAACAGCAGTGTACAGATTGTTGAATATTCAGACATGGCTCTTGGCCTCCCTTCCAAATACAACAATCTCCTGTTGATTAAAATGTAACATGTGAAGATCTTTGGGCCATTTTTTTTGTCACCCTGCTCTCCTTCTGCATTAAATTATCACATGTCAGCATTGGCAGCGATAGACTTGGTGGCATTTTTTTAAAGCATTTCAACAGTTCTGGTAGCAGCCTGTCCTCTCGAGGGAAGTTGTGCTCTTCAAGGGGCATGCTTTACCCCAGTTTGAACGATGTTTGACAAGATGGGCAGTCCCGGGCTGCAAACTGCTGTCTCTGATATGCAGTGAGAGTCCTACCAATCACAGGGACCTCCCACTAGCTGTCTTGTCTACACTTCATCACCCCTCACACGCCCATTCTGGCCTGACAGTGTGATTTGTATGCAGGTGTCCAGGAGGCTGTGGTGAGCTGCCTGAACAAACAGACTCGGGAGCCTGCTGATGAGAACCTGTGCGTGACCAGCCGCAGGCCCCCAATGTTCCTGAAAACCTGCAGTTTGGATCCCTGCCCATCAAGGTAACAGGCACGTTGCCTGCCCTGCTCCCCAGGAGCATGTTCGGAGCTGGGTGCGCCTGCCCGTGGGCAAGACCTGAACGCTCATTGTTACACAGTGTTTTGAAAACCAATTAGCATCAGTTCAAACTTTGAGTCAAATCCACTTAAACTTAATTGAAACCAGGGCTTTGGAATTCCAGCCCAATGGTCATGCTCAGGGTCCAGAAGGCTCCGTGCACTGAAGCGAGTCTCATAACATGGCCGGTATGTGCACATGCCACACTGCTACTTTCTCCCGAGGGAGTATGAACTGACCAGACATCATGGTCTCTGCCACCCTGTAGCCTGTGTCCCAAGCCCTCACAGCATAGGAACAGACTGGCTGGTTGGGTGTCTGAGTGGTATAATTGATCCACTGTAAACCTGTATGCAAAACACGCAGATTCATTATAGTGTTCCCTTGGGGGAGGGGGGGGTGTCATTTCACGTGCATAAAGTCAGTTAGAGCATCAGTTCAGCCCTGCCTGGGTCTCATTATTACCCAAACTTGGGTTTTAGCTAACCAATCCAATCACTCTTTCAGTCCACGCAATTTTATGGTGTCTTGAAAGATTTGCCTTCAGACACTTCTTTGGAGCAAATCTTTGTAGAAGCTAAACCATCTCATCTACGATTCTGATTTCAAAGGGAGATGTTTAAAGAACCAAAGCCAGACTTCCAAGTCGACTAATGGAATGAAGAATGTTTCCAGATAAGGTCATATCTTAGATTCAAAGGGAAATGAATGCTGTTTCTGCAAAGTATCCTGTAAGAAGCCAGTGTTGCCTTCAGGAATTAACAATAATTTGCTGGTCAAGCTGATGCTGCTTGTCTTATATATTTCTCAGCTAACTGGATGCCTTTCTTTGGGACTTAGAGGGACAGATTACAAGCCTCCTCCAATCAGATCAGAGCGTAATCTCACAGTGACACTTCTACTCTAGTCACCTGAGTTGTTCCATATATTGATCTGAATGGTCGTCCTGGCTTTGCTTTCAAAGGCAGAAGTGAGGAGGGCCACCGGTGCCATATTCTCCGAAGGAACCAGAAAGTTATTCAGCCATGACTAGGAGCAGCACCCCACCCACGAGAATGGCAGGCAGTAAAACAGAGAAAAGAGCTGGACCCAGAAAAGCCAGATCCCGTGCATGGAATACTGAGAAACCTCTTTTCTGTTTCTGTCTGACCTGATTTACATTTCTGTCCTCACTGTACTGTTCAACGGTAGGGTGAACCCAAGACCTGATTACATGGTCAAGGGGTACAAACCCCTTCTTTTTGACAGTGTTCTCGTATAGGAAGAAGCTGGGTGGTTGCAGCATAGACAGACTGCTAGGGCCGTGGCTAAGAGGCCCGGAGGCCCGGCTTCCTGTCCTACCTCAGTCACCACTGGCTGTGGGGCACTGGGCAAGGTGCCTGCCCTTTGTATTTTCACACCTTCAGAACGATCTGAGGTCACCACATCCTGCTCAAATACCCCCTGACTCTTCATTCTCCTGATTCTTCTACAGACAGAAGAATGGGGACCACTACTGCTGCTTTATTGTGCTGATAGGAGATCTCATTTCTGTCTGCTTATTTACTATTACTTCAAAAACAGACATAAGAGCCTTTGTAACCACATTCTAGTTTTGTAATGACATCCAGATGCTAGGATGCATGGAGGCAATGTTGAGGAGTCAATACCTGGGAGTAGCTCAAAATCTTCTGGGATTTGCAGCCACTAAACCCATCCCTTCCTGGGGCAGCAGGAGGAATAGGACCCAAAATGTTACTCTCAGCCTCAGAGTATTGATGATGGCTAAGTTGGATGAGTTTAATTAATTTACTCTGTGATGTTTTTGTTGCCCCTGGGCAAGGACTCTTGTTAATGCTTCATTTTGTTTCATTGCTGCAGAGACACTCACTGCTTTGATTTCGCACTAGCCAGTTGTCAGACTGACAGGCAAGACCTCCCTTACTGGGTGCCAGGGATTTCTTGGGCCAACCATACACATATGCACGTTTGTAGGTTGATGCTAATTAAAACAGCAAAGCGGGCACACGTACAGTGGGTCGGTATGACTAGCTCTCTTCACCCTGCCAAAGAGCCACAGCAGATTTTCATCTTAAAAATGAAAAATGTATGGAGGTGAAGTCCTATGGAATATTTCACTATGGTATCAAGGAGGAAAATACACCCTTTGTAAAGGTTGGTGTAAAATGTATAGGAAAGAGAAGGTGTGTTTTTGGTAGGGGTATAATAGTGTGGTAGTGTTTTTCTCATGCACCCTCTGTTTAGGTGGGAGAATTTACATTTTTAATTCACAGAAATTCTTATTGTGCATGGATCAGTGTTTTCCTGCTCGTTTTAGGGTGTTCTCTGCTCAGCCCCAAGTTTCTATACACTGGGCTTTCAGTCTGTGCTAATGATGTCCATGTGTTCGAAAAACAGCATTTTTCATGGGACATCCAGAAATGATGTTTCAAGTCTTGGTCCCTGGGCTTATATGTCTCTGAGAGGAGGCCGCTGGTTACATAGCTTCCCTGGGCAGCAGTGAGTTCTACTGAACACCAGCTGGGGAGCCGCTTCTCCTCTTATGTGTAGTCAGAGTTCTCGGATCACTGGGTGAATACCACAGGCCCCAGGCCATGGCCTATCCACGCAGTCTTTCTAGCATTACACGTCCCTTCTGCTGACTCACTCTGCGTGAATGGCAGAGCTGGTATCAGAAGCACATGTCCAACTTTCACCACGTCTATGCAGATATGTTCTCACACTAGCCTTTCACAGCAGGAAAGGCGTATTCTGAAGCTGGAGAGACTGTCCTATTGTTCCCATCTGTGTTCTCATTTATGTGTGTATACGTTCATGAGGAAGAACTGCCTGCATTTTTAAAGGCACTTTAAAAGAATACTAGTTATCAACTGGAGAGAACTACATTTTAAAGTCCTTGCTGTCAGCTTTATGTCTTCTCCTCTGTTTGCAGCCTGTGCCTAGTCTGATGTCTGACGCATAGCAGGGTCTTATTTAGTGTGCACTGAACAAATGAGTATGAAGGACTAGGGCCAAATTTATAAGCAGTAGTGTTTAGACCCTACTATTACTGACAGCTGGGAGGACCCCAGTGCTCTCTGCTCTCAGTCCCCCGACCCCATCTCTCCCACCTACCAGATAGTCCTGCAATGCTAGAGTCCTTTCCTTAAGCTGAAGCTTTAAATACCAATTTAAAATATAAATATCCTTAGGATAAGTAACCCTTTATATTATCAGTCACATATGGCAAAGTATCCTCAAAATAAGAACAGGAAGGCAAACTGTAATACAGGAGGTGTAGACATGATTGTTGAATAAATTGTTAGCCTTGCCCAGAAAGGGGTTTGCTCGTTAGGGGAGATGGAAGGTGGTGTGTATTGTGAGGACAGGTGTTAATCCCTTAACAACCTGGCCTGAAATTGGCCAGAAGAAAGCAGGATTATTTTTGCTTGTGAACAGACAGCATTTTGCATCAAAATGGAAAGCAAAAAAGTTATCGTTACAAGGAAGAAAAATCAGCATAGCCATCTCTACCACCATCTGAGTAATGTGTATCTGGAAGTCTTACCACCCTGCCATCCTTCACTGGTGAGTTAGACCAGCTTATAGGAGAAATATTCGAAAAGGACCTCAGAACAGTCATTAAGAAAAAGGTCAGGCTCCTGCTCCCAAAGAGGAAGCTTTCTTAGTAGTATCATAACTATACAAGCACTGCATGAATATACTCATTCTTTAAGTCAAGCCTAGCAGAAGCAATCAAGAAAGGAAGGCACCATGCTCTATAGCTCCACTCTCTTCTGCACAGAGATAACCACTGTCAGTGGGTTGCTATGTGCCTTTCCAGACCTTCATTCTAGTAGTTTATGTACATACATGAACATATGCAAATATAGAAGGTTTTCTTCCCTTTTACAAATGGGGATCATATTTATATCTTGTTTGGCAACTTGATTTTTTACTTAATTAATATGCACTAAACATCCTCCCCATCCCTAAGACCACCAAAATAAAAACCATCAGATAGATTTATACCTATGTTCAAATTCTTCTGTGTCCCATTTAGCTACATGATCTTCAAGAGGTCATGTACCTTTTTGGGTCTTCAGATTCTTCTTCTCTAAAAGAGGATCATAGTAGGCGCTCAAAAAATTAATTTTTGCCCTGACCGGCATAGCTCAGTGGATTGAGCACGGGCTGCGAACCAGGCATCGCAGGTTCGATTCCCAGTCAGGGCACATGCCTGCGTTGCAGGCCACAGCCCCCAGCAACCGCACATTGATATTTCTCTCCCTCTCCCTCTCTCTCTCCCTCCCTCCCTCTCTCTCTCTCTCTCTGTCTCCCTCCCTCCCTTCCCTCTCTAAAAATAAATAAATAAAAATCTTAAAAAAAATTAATTTTCTCCACCTTCCCTTTCATTTCATGGTGAGGGAGAGTTATTTTTAAATAAAATAATGATTTGTGTTCAGGTCTTAAATTTGATTAGATTTTTCTCTCATTCAACTACAGCTTCACTGACCATCTCCTTGGTTTATAGCAGCAATGACATGAGCAGCCCAAGGAAAGCCAGAAACCACTACCTTAAAAGAAAAAAAAAGAGCATGACTGTTATTAATTATAAGCATTTGATAGCTTGGCCAGTGTGTGTTGAAAAGATTTGGTAAACGTACCTGGAGGAGGGGAAAGAAGTAAGCAATGAAAGCCAGATGGCTGAAAATGAAGGAAATTCCAGGCAATTTCTGCAGCTTTGTTCTAACATACTTTTTAAACTAAACTTTTATTTCTCTGCAACAGAGAACAGCTGAGTGGTGCAAAACAGATAAACAGTGAAGGGGAGGGGAAGCTCATAATTCCAGGAACAGTACTTGGTTTCGGCTCCCTGCCCCAACCTCAGGCTCTTTTCTCAGACCTGGGGTGGTTCCTAGAACCAGCAAAAACTATAAAAGAAGTTTGAGAATCCCAATTTGAGAGGAGAGAGTTAAGAAAATCATCTTAAAGGTCACAGAGTCTCCTCTTGAAAAGCAAAATTCAGAATGCCTATTTTATTGTACACTAACAAAAGCCATGCGTACTAGCACCAAATGATTTCCAATTTCCATTTTTTAATATTAACCTAAAATGGTTAGAGCAGAAGGTGCTGCCTTTTTATACAACCACGTTTTAATTTATTTGTTGGAGCTTTCAAAGCTTTGCAGACATCTTGCCCTTTGACAACTTATTTTAAGGTTACTGCTTCAACATGCTCTCTAAATATTGGTTTATCTTCTGCTGTGTTTCCAAAGTTTCCATATGCTGCCTTTTGGCTCTGTCCATACTAACTTTTAAGTGCTAAAAGAAAAGCACACCAAAGCTCACTGGCGTCCACAGAAATTGAGTCCAGATTTGGAGGCCATACTCAGGCGCCTTTGGAGAACTAATGCTATTACTACAGTCATTCTTTTTGGTAAATCCATATACGTAATTACACTGCCTCTCTCTTTCTTCCACCGATGGATAAGTTACAACAGAGGAACCTGCCAAGACCTGTTTCTTAACTCTTGGATTTGATTGGCCTGGTGGCAGCCTCTGTCATTTCTCTACCCAGGAATGTGTTGGCCTGGTGATCAGAATTGTCCCCAGCAGCATTTTGACATCAACAAGGGTAAACGTCACGTGTATACTTGCCTCAGGGCTTAAATCTTCATTTCTCCTAAAGACAGCCTTTTCCCTGGTTACATATCACCTGTTATATCAACTCAAACCTCTGTGAAGTGAGCTTTGATAATATTAGACACCACTTTGCAGGCACAGATTCAGCGGTTGCACGAATCTGGGGTAAAAATCAAAGGACTGGATCTACCTTCCCATCATGTCACCTGAAAGCACAAATGACTTGTTCTAAAAAGGTAGAAACATCAGCCTTGAGGCAAATCCATTCAATGAAGTCCTGAGAGAGAAGCTTTCCTGGTTTTTAACAGCTATGTAAGGACCGACCGCCCATCACATAATGCTGCCTGGACCCTGGGAAAGCCCTTACACAGACCATTGACTAAAGTTAAACTTATGTGAAAAAATATGGCAGAAAGTGTTTTACATCTCTATTCAGTAAAAACTAAAAATGCACTGGGCATTTTCATGTACACGGTCTGCTTGTATTTGGTTCTCTGATGTGCTTGGAAGACAAAACCCTATTCTCAAGAAGTTTGCAGTTAACGGAGGAGGAAGAATTCAAAATAGTAACTGCTGTAAATGGGGTGAGCACGGGACTCTGTGGGAGTGTGAGGCTGAGGGAAGGCTTCCTGGAGGAGGCAATGCCTGTGCTGAATCAAAAGGCAAAAGCAGGGGTTACCTGGGTGAAGAAGGGAGAGGACTGCCATTGCAGGAGAAAGGAAAAGCATGAACATAAAGGAAAGGACAAGAAATGGAAGCTTGTGTCAGAGGGTGGGCAGGGGCCAGATCAAGGGTAGCCCAGTGTGTTAATTAAGTTGTTTGGACTTTATGTCCTTTATGTCCTTAATGACGAACCATTGAAGGGAGTTAAACAGGGATGTGGAAAAGCAGGTTTGCTTGGAGAATGTTGCCTCTGGCTGCTCATCCAACAGAGCTACAGTGGTAATGGTCGCTAACTCTCATACTGTAGGCATCCACACTTTTTCTCACATAGAGTCACAAATAATGTGCTCTGTGTGATGTACACCATTATATTTTCATTGACGTTAACAATGACTCTTGGCCTAGGTATGCTAGCATTTTGTGTGCTCTGACAATCAACCCAGTGTGCTGTGGACTCAGTCTGTCCACCTGGCAGGAGAAGGGAGCCCCAAGGAGGGTATCATGGAGGAAGTAATGAGAGGTGCAGCTGGATGATCCCCGAGGCCTTTCCAGCTCTAATATTCTGGGATTCTTTGAAGGTAATGATAATTATCTACAGAGCCAAAGCTTTTCAAGAGAAAAAGAAAAAGTAAATTCTATTAGAAAAATAGCTTGAGTCAGATTTAAGTCCTGAAGACAAAGCACCTCTATTAGTCACAAAATAGAAACTGGCTTTAACTATAAATTAAGAAGCCATGAGAAGCCCACAGGGAACAAGACTTACATTTTCGTAAGAAAAATTTAGGCAAGAGCATTTGGGCAGCAAGGATGGTAAAACATTGAAATGATGAACGTATTTATAATACCTTATAGTCTTGTCCACATGTAAAAGGATACAGAATGTTCCACATCTCTAGATTTAGATTTTATAGTGCCTTTAATACTGGAATTTCTCTTCATTCAACCTCCACTGAACAAATATTTATTGAGTGCCTACTTCATTGCCAGGCATTGTGCTAGGGATTCACTGATAAACCAACTTTGTTCCCTGAATCAGGGTTTTGAGAATGGTCCTGGAGAAGCCATTACACTTCTTTTTTATTGTGGATACTTGAAGTGCTGCCCTTCTAAAGACAGTTATTAAACTAAACCACCCCCTGAGTCCTTCACCACTCCCAGAGCTGACATGTCTGTGCCACTCATCAATGCCATCATCGTGAGCACCACGTGGATGGAAATATCCCCACCACATAGCTTTCTGCTGTGGATATCATGAGGAAACATTAGCGTTCTACAGTTCAAAAACCTTCCAGCTTACAAATCAATCAACAGAAATAGAGTGGAGACTCCCAAAGTAAATCTCTACTCTTTTTTTTTTTTTACTTCCCCTATCCAGTGTTTCAGAGGTCCTGAAGTAATGAGTTAAGGGCAAACAATGGCTTGGTGAAAGCTTTGAGATGAAAATTATTGCTGCCTAAGTGTACCCAATGACTCGTTTGGAAATTGTGAAAGAAGGCCTCATGCGCAATTTGAGATGAAGAGCTTTTCTGGGACTTGGCGTGAGGAATCTGCTATGTTGCTAAGTGCCTTAAACTTGGAAAACAAGGAAGGAGGAAAAAGACTTGAGAAAGAGAGAGATTTAAGCAGCATGAAAGTGAGGGAGTGAAAAAGGAAATGCTCTACTTTGTGCCCAATAACATGAGGATACAGTTCAGAAGCAGTTCATCCTCTGAAAACATTATTTCTGTCATGGCGCCAGCCTGAGGTCAAGCAGTGCTCAGGTTATCTGTCACAGTGACAGAAAGATCTGTCACAGAGCAGAGCCCAGCCAACTGCTGCCTTTCCTGTGGTGAATCAGCATTCTCCCTTTATTCTTGTCCTTCCTATTTTTGTGTGTGTATCATTTTGTCTAATTATCTTTACCAGGACTGCAGGACACTTTGGGGGTTGTGTTAGTGGCACAATGAAGGCTCGAATGATTGCTGCTAGATTAACGCAGCTCCCAGACCCACCAGATGCACACTGCTTTCTCATGGGGCTCCTGATTTCACTTGAGGAGCAAGTGTCCTTGAGGCCTAGATGGACACAGACACAGGCCAGAACCTGTCTGCGAAAACAGCTGCAGGTGGCACATTCTCTGAAATATCCAGCTGTTGACTCTGGTTCCTGAGTGGGTAAAACATGGCCAGATGTAGCTATGCATGCGACTCAAACAGCCAAATGGGGCCCTCAATCCCTGGTGCATAGAGCTGGACAGTTCACTGTTAGCAGTGGTGTTAGATACCAAAGCCATTGTTTACTTTGATGGTGCGCCTGCCTCTAAAAGAGGTAGCTTGTTATCATCTTAGCACATTTTTTTTAATGAGACACCATATTTTTCCTAATAGGAATCTTGGCAACAGTTGGGAATGGGGCAACTTTACAACAAGAACCTAAATGGGGCTTGGCAATGTCGAAGCTAAACATTCCCCACCAAGAATAGGGACACTGCCTGGAATGAGGGAGGAATCATGGATTTTGAAGTCAAACAGATATTCAATTGCTTTGTGGCCTTAGGCTGGCTACTTTAGCCTCTCTAGGACCCCGCTGTCCCTAACTGTGGAACAAAGACAATTGTTGGAACCACACAGAGGGGTTGTAAGGATGATCATGTGAAGTAAAAATACTGAACCAGTTCCTACCTCATACAGTAGCTGCTCAAGACGAGGAGTCTGACATCCCTCTGAGTTCACGAGGCAGGAAACCACATGATAGAAGAAGACCTTCATATTTATTTCATAGTCATTGCACCTCATTCCTAAATTTTCATGACCAGTTTGTGTGGGAGTGGAGTAAAGGGGAGGCCATGGACAGAACCTAGCTTTGAGCCAGAGTCCTGTCCAGCCCCCCAGACCCCTGAGGCCATTCTAGCACAGGAAGCAGAGCAGCTGCTTCCCTTGGATTCCAGCAAGCCTGTAAAAGGTAGCCGTTGTTGGGACACTCTGTTTGACTTTAACACCTAATCCAATAAGGTGTGTTTTTTTTTTAAGACCAGTCCTGGGATGATGAAGTGGGATCAGGGGAGACAAGGTCCAAATATTCCTAGAAAGTTAATATCCTGTGTGACATGACTGAAGGAAGTCAGGCCCCTGGGCAAGTGCGGTGTGAGTCTGCAAAGAGAGCAGCTGTGTCGTGGTGGTCGGAAAAGCCTGCGATACGTCAGGAAGAAATCAGAAAGCTTATGTAAATAATGTTACTCCTAGCCAGTTGTCTCCTCAAATACTTGTGAGAGAAAAAGGAAGAAGAAAAGACGTAAAATCCAGCCCAGGCGCAGATAAAATCTAGGGTATCCTGCGCTCACACTCCTGCTAACCTTCACAGGCCGTTTTTGAGCAAGGTACGGTTTCCCTAATAGCTTCCCTTTATTGGGAACTTCCAACATGCCAGTCACTTTACCTACAGTATTCTGTTTAATCTTCCCCACAGTTTATGAGGATTTACTATTCCTATCCTAACTTTATAGCTGAGGAAACAAAATCTCTTTAAGGGGATCATGTAATTATCCAGTGGCAGATGCAGATTTGGAATAAGGTATGTTTACTTGCAAAGTTGTTACTAAAGAGTTTGTGTTTCGGTCTTTGCCTCTGTTGATGTATTTATGCATCCTCCCTCCCTTCTTCCATCCCTCCCTCTCTGCAACCCCTGTCCTATTCTAGGTACCAAACTCGAGGCAAGGGGATTACCACAGTGAAAAAAACTATCCTCTTAGTCTCCTAGTAGCGGAACAGCCTAGTGAAAATTACAAACAGGTTAACAGGCTCTTCTTTTTTTAATCTCCATCAGATAAGCTTCATCTAATACTCTCAGTTGCCAAGAGTAGCACCAGACTCTTGGTAAAAGCTAGTGCTTAAGGGATAGTGAAAATATCATTCGAGTACACACCTTTCAGGGCAAAGCCAAACATATAGGAAATGAACCGTGCTAAAAGAGAAACTGAACAGACCTAAGTAAATGTCTTAAAACCCAATACTGAGTCATTAGGCAAAGCGCTCAGTTCCTAAGAAAACATTATAAAGAAATACTCAGTCATCCAGAGAGATGCAGCCTGGGCTTATGAATCTGGAAGACAGTGGTGGTTGCCCTGGAGCTTTGCATCGTTGCCACTGATAACAACCAGTGGCTTAGTTTTTGCTTAGCTGATGACCTGTTTATATTGTAATTACAACCACTTCTCCCCCTCACACACACACATACACATTTCTCTTTTCCCAGCTTCCCCAGTGCAACCCTGGGCCACTACCTTCTTTATTATGCCACACTATTCTCTCTCTAACTCTCCTAGTACCCCCTTCTCTGTCCCCCAGAGACTTAATCCTAGTTGCCTTGCCCTCTGACTACCCAAATCCCCAGATGTCCCTTTTCTACCACTTGTGCAGGACCCAAACTCTTTCAACCCCTTTTCTCCCACCTACCCCCAATTTATTCAGTTCAATTCAATTAAGAATTAGGAAAATGAAACTACCTAAGCAAATTCGCACTAAGGTATACATGACTGGTCCCCAGTCCTTCTTTCAAGCCTTAAGAGCATGGGCGTGGCAGTCATACAAACCTGGGGTAAAATCCAGTTCATACAACTTCCTTGCTGGTCTTGGGGACATGCTTAACTTTTCAGAGCTTCATTTTCTTCATCTTTAACACTGATAATTCTTGTGAGGATATGTCTTTTAAGTGCTTGGTGTATTACCTAGTACATATTAAGTAATCAGTAAACAGTAACAGGTATTAGCTCTGATTTGTGTGTGATTTAAAAAAAAATCTTTAGAAAGCTGTGCCTGGGTTGAGGGTGTGGATGATTTGTGTACACTTAGGAAGCTGCAGCGCTTGCCTTTTTTCCTGAAGGGAGGAGAGACAAGCTCCGTTACAGAGGAAAGGGGCAGCCGAGTCTCATCCAAGGATGCCTGGCCCCTAATTATCTCCTTCTGTAAGTGCTAGCCCCTGGCAAAGCGGGGGGCACGGGGGCATTTTCTACTGGTTAAGGGAAAATCCAGCTCAGCTTAGCAAATATTTATTAAATTCTTGTCATTTTAGGCTCTGAAGAAACAAATCTAGTACACAAACAAATTGTTACAATGCATAGTCAAAATGACCATAGTAGATATGAATGACTGTCCTCTGGGAACACCGAGATGAGTCACCTAATCCAGATGAGGGAAGGGGGCCCAAAGAAGGTGACTACTGAGCTGAGTGTCTTGTTATTGTAGATGTCAAAGTATTTGTCCCTAAAATTCTAATCAAATGTGCTACTACTTACTAATTCATCCCAAGGTCTCAATCCAAGTATTGCGAAGGCCCTTGGGGCAAGTTCATGTCCTGCCCTCTGTCCCTTCAATCCAATGAGCCTGAAAATGCTTGACTCCCCTGTATTATAAGAGTATCTCTGGTTGCTCTCAATTAATTTCTGGGGATCTGATACATTTTGTCCCATTAGCATGTAATCCAATAACAATTGTGACAACCATTTTAAATGGGTCAGATTAATTTATTACCAGATATATTAGATCTCTGTCCCTATGGGTTATACTGAAATTTGAAGTGTGATCATTCATCTATAACTTCCCTGTCCTCTCCAAGGGACTATGCTGCCCTCAGGCAGCTCTGATGGCTCAGAAAATTAAAGAGGGACGTGGCATACAGGGCAATGTGTTGTGTTGCATCTTCAGGCAATGGTGGAGAACTGTGGAAAACAGAAGGACCACTTGGCTCATACATTCCCAATATCCTGCCATTTCCCTCATCTGCAAACTTAGGGTCAACAGCTCTTAGGCAGTTTTGTGAGGGTCTCTGAGTTCTGTGAAACGTGGTAGCTTGTAAATACAAGATATTGAATTATTACTTTCTCTTCATTTCTCTTTTAAGCTATTGCTTCATCTCTTGCCACATGAAATACTTCAGAGGGTTGGTTCTCAGCCCCCCCCCCCCCCCCCCCCCCCCCGGCCAATTAGTCTTCCAAATACTTGCTTGTCATGCAGACATTATCACATTTGCTTAACACCCACAAGGGACAGCAACATTACAGAGAAATCTCAGCTTGGGCACAGACACGCAAGTTGTTTTGAAGTTTAAGGAGTAAACAAAATGTAAATTTATACTCTGGCCTTGGTAAAAGCCCCACATGTCCAACACAAGTACCTCCTTTCTTAAAGTCAAAGTGTGTGGGAGGGTTCTGTAGGACATTGCTGAATATGTCCAGGCTGCTCTTTGAGAAATGAATTAAAGGTATTAATGATAGAAGATAAAGTGTATGGTTCACAAATGCATTTACCGGGGAAATTTCCTGAAATTTTATATATGTGTATTTTATATTTTATATATTATTTATATTTTTTTCCATGGGTGGTCTATTGCCCACCACACTCCTACCCATCTGTGACACTTTTCCTGCCCCAGCTCCCTTCCGAGAATAGCAAGGCTGCAAAATCAAAGATTGTGATGCCCAGAGCTTATATGGTTTTAAGCCTCTCAAGCTCTGGAAAATCACAGAAGGAAACTGTTATAAGCAAGGTATTTATTGATGTAGAATCCATCACAACTAGACAGATACCATTTATCAATGCTCTTTTTGTGAGGCAAATAATGCCAGAATTATGATGTGGGGAGAGGCTGATAGTGGAGCCAGATCTTCCTCACAAGGTGCACCCCACTGTCAAGCTTGCTTTTGTGGCTTTTTTTGGCATTAGTGGTAGGTTGTTTGTTTGCAACTGAGGGGAGACAGTAAGATGACAGTTTGGAGGCCAGAAAAGCTTCCATTCCTCTCCTCTTTATTCTATGTTACCTGCTAGGCACTTCCACAGCCCTTCCAGAGGCACATCTCAGGGACACCTAGAAACACCTTATGTGAAATTGGGCACTGTCATGCACTTTATCTTTTATTTAATGGAGGTTGACGATATAACTGACCCATGGTGGAGTGAAGTGAAACCACATGTGGGCTGGATTGACCTTCCCTTGATCTAGAAAAGAAACTTGCTGTTTTCCAGCTCACCCTTGCATACTTAACTCCTCCAGGAGGGCAGTTCTGCAGAACAAGGTTGGCAAGAAGTAGACTGCTTTTCATCACACATGGTCTTGGTGCAGCTGTGTATCTATCTGGGTCTAGAAAGTAGACCCATTGATTGTACTCGTTTCTCTTGACACATAGAATGGTAGTTGTGTTAAAGTCTTAGGTACTTAGTTGTGAAATCTTTCTGCATCTTTTCATCTTCAACTCTATAAAATTCCCCTTCCATTGTCTCTCCAAGTGTAAATAATCTCTAAATGTAAGCCTGTCCCAACACTGATTCCAGTTCCATAATTGTTTGTATGTTACTTATCACATTTGAGACCCCCAAACCCTCCTCTATAGATAGACTATTGTCTGAAACAGATGAATTTTCTGTACCTCAAATATACCTGTGTGTTCAAGAGAACTCTCTCAACCCAAAAAGTCAATTTAAAAGGTGAAGCACAAGGTGATTTCCACTCCAAATCCCCATGCTTGTGTCCATTGAAAGATAATGCCGATGAATCAAGAGACTTCACCTAGAGTCTACAGTCCTCAAGTAGCATTGGGAATCCATGTTTGTTGTGAGCAACAATTTTACCAGCCAGTTACTGCAAGCTGGATTCATTCACTTCTGGTGCTTGAGAGATCGTGGTCACATGAAGAACTTGGACACCAAATTCTCATCACTTCCCTATCAGCTCTATTAGCACTATTAATTTAGTACCAGATGTATTGGTATTGCTATGAGCAAGAGATCATAGGGATTTCTTCTTTACACTCTAAAAAGTCAGGGAGTGGCAAGGAGTTTTGCTGACTGACTTGTCTGGATTCTAAAACATCAATACATGAATCTCCCTCAATGACTACAGTTATATAATCCCAGGATGTAACTTTGTCTAATTCTCTCATTTTATCTGTGAAGAAAGAGAGACCAACAGTATTAAGTGACTTGCCCAAGGAACCATGGCTAGCAGAGCTCAAACTAAAAGCCTAATAAGTAATGTTTCCCAACTTTAGTACATATCATAAACAGGTGGACTCTAGAACCTCATTTGGTGAATTAGAATGTGGGATCTGGAGCCAGAGTTCCTGAGTTCAAATCCCAGCTCAACTTACCAACTGCGTGTCCTTGAGCAAGTTACTTAACCCCACTTTGTTCTTGGTTCCTTATCTGTAAGATAGAGATTGAATAATATTTGCCTCATAAGGGTTCTGTGTAGATTAATGAGTTAATATACATCAGGCACTTATATGCATGCCTGGTTATTGAAGAATACACTCTGTATCAAAGTCTTCCCATGCTAAAGAGCTGGAATCAGGTGACAGGATAGGGGACCCAGTGGTCAAAGTAGACATAATATACTCTTAACTAGAATGAGAAAGAATTTTCTTACCAAATATTGAAAGTTTTTATAACTTTCTCTATACCTCATTATCACTATAAAAATGAGTTGAGTATTTTATGTACAGCTGGCAAGATACCAGTTACCTCAGGTTGAAATAGTTTATCCTTTCCAAAGATGCATGTCGATCAATGAGAAGAGCATGTCTTACTCTTTAAGAGTGAAGAGTGGAAGGTAGGAGGTCAAGTGGGACATTAAAGGGAAAGAAGCAAAATAGATGCATTCATGGAGCAGGAGGATTTTTCTAGTAATTTACTATGAATAAGTGATAGTCAAGAATTAGGAATTCAGCTGACCTCCATGTGGCATGGGGTAGAAACCATCTCCACAGTTTTTTGGAAGCCATATGGATTCCATGGTTCTTGTTCAGAATTGCCAGTAAGTTACTGTGTTGCCACACTGCTTCTGTGTGGCTAACTGGAAAGTGGATGATGTGCTCTGAGGATAAGTGGGCAGCTAGAAAGTTTTCTGTGGCCTGGAGAATGTGGGGCTACATGAAGCTAAACTGCTCATTATTGTAACTATAAGATAAAACAAGCAAAATGGAATAGCAAAAGAGTTCCCCTAGTTTTGGTATAATCATAGCAGTAATTCCAAGGAACCACAAATAGGGGAAAAGGAACCCCAGGGACCCATGCTTTCTGTTGACCTTTCTTGTGTATGAGAAATCATATAACAACAATGACAGCAATAATAATGATATGATATTTTGCTCCCAGCACCTATGCAAGCTAGAGGCTAGCAGGTAAGAACACAGTTAAGAATTCTGGAGGCAGACCACTTAGGATTGAATCCTGGGTCTCTTACTGACTTGCTATGTAACCTTAGTCATATTACTCCAGTAAACACATTTGTAAAATGGCATAATAATAGTACCTCTGTCTTAGGATGGCATGAATTACTACATACCAAGTTTTTACAATACCTAGTACTTAACAAGCACCAAGTAACTGTTGGAAGCTAATACTGTAATTGTCCCATTTTATAAATAAAAAAGTTGACATTCAAAGTAGGTAACTTGCCCAAGGTTATAAAACACAGGTGGGAGTAGATTCCAGTCCTGGTCTGTAGGAATCCAAGTTCTGGGTCAGTTTGACTCTTCGATGCCATACTCTTGTGTCTCCTGCTTGAGGAACACGACTCAGGGATTTAGAGCACTTCATCAGTACTATTCAGATCCAACTGTGTTTAAAATAGTGTTCCAGGGTTAAAAGTGCTAGCAATAAATGAGCATCATGGATAATCAAAAGCGAATGAGAGATTTAATAAGCCAATATAAATGCTAATATGAAGGTTTAAATTTATTCAGACTTTAGCTTGGCAATAATCCCCTAACTCACCCTGAGATAACAAAACATCAAAGAGTAAAACATTAAAGAGATCTTTGAACCTAATTTGAAAAATAATTTTAGGTCATTTTTGTGTAGTCAAATATGAAAACATTTGTGCAAGGCCTCCCTCTTACTCCTCAAGCAAACACCCTCAGGACTGGAGAGTACTGGACTGCCGCTCTCCATGTCCTGTGGATAGGACGTCTGTGTGAATAGACTCCTGGTCTGTGAAGAGCAGGCACGTGCGTGTGTGCATGTCCCAGCACTGATAGATGAATCACACCCTGAATCAACAGCTAGCTTCTCCCTCTGCTGACACCAGATACCAAACTCTTGAGACTAAGACAGGGAGATCTCTCTAAGAGAAACAGCTCTGTCTTTTGTTTTCCTCTGCCAAGCCAGGTTTGGATTGCATGTATGGTCTGATTAAACATAGTGGAAGACCGCTTGAAGCATTGTGTCTCCCTTTGCCATGCGCCTATTGGAATTCTCACCAAAGCCCAGCACCTCTTGTGATGGACAGGATGGGAACATGCTGAGCATTCAGCCCTTACCTGATGAGAGGAGTGCCACTCAGCAGTGTCCTAAGGGCTATGAGTTTGAACTGTACTAAGCTGAAGTGACCTTTGTCATTAGGGCTTTATTTTTATTTTTTATTTTTTTTATTAAGATTGTATTTATTTATTTTTAGGGAGGGAAGGGAGGGAGAGAGAAAGAGAGAGTGAGAGAGAGAGAGAGAGAGAGAGAGAGAAACGAGAAACATCAATGTGCGGTTGCTGGGGGTTATGGCTTGCAACCCAGGAATGTACCCTGGCTGGGAATCGAACCTGGGACACTTTGGTTCCCAGCCCGTGCTCAATTCACTGAGCTATGCCAGCCAGGGCGTCATTAGGGCTTTGACAGCTCACAGTGCCTCTGTTTCCAAGGCTCCCTTTCCCACCCATAATTACATTAAAGAAAACAGAGAGGAATGAGAACCAGAATTTTCCAAGGTCTTACTAGGCTTTCTACTCAATATTCTTTCCAGCCTTGAGCATGGAAATAGATAAATTAGAATTCCCCAAATGCCTCTTGCTTTCTTATACTTCATTCTGCCTGATACCTTCTCTTCACTTCGTTCTTTGCCTTGCCACCACTTAGTCACCCTTCAGGACTCAGACCAGACGTTACCAACTCCAGGAAGCCTTGCATGACTATATCTCCTTCCTCTTGACTCACAGTCTATGTATTTATGCTTCCCTAACACCTCATGCTTATCTGTCCCATAGACCAAACTGTAAGGAATGGGGTTCACATCTATCTTGTTTACTACTCAGTTCTTCCTTCACACAGAGCCTGGCCACAAAAGTGCTCAATAAATACTAGTTGAATGAATAAATAAATGAATGGCACTCACTACAGTGTCTTGTAGTTTTCTCAGAAGGTCCTTACAATCAAGAATTTTTCTTAAAAATCTCTGGGTCCCCATCATTCAGTATAATACTTGGTGTATAGTAAATTTTCGACAAGTGAATGCATGGTTGTGGGCACATATACATATATGAGTGGCTAAATACACCAGTGTATGGAAAAGTTAAGTCTACAAGGCTGCGAAACAGTTATCTTGCAGGAGATAACAGAATTGGATCTGTTAGGGCTACAACATATCTTTCTGGGAGACCATTATAAATCCATAACAAGGAGAAATGCTTAGGCTTATAGGATTTGTGAGGAATGCCACCTGCAAATCAACAAATAGATGGAGATTTTAATGGCTTGATTTGATGGATGCCAAACAGTTTCCTTTAAAAATTTGATCCCACCCTGGCAGAATGGCTCAGTTGGTTGGCCATCATCCCATACACCAAAAAGTTTGCGGGTTCAATTCCAGGTCAGGGCACATATCCAGGTTGTGTGTTCGATCCTGACTCAGGGCATGTGTGGAAGGCAACCAACTGATGTTTCTCTCTCACATCTAAGATACTCTAATCTTGCCTTAGAACAGCTATGTGGTCAGTGATGTAGAATACAAATAAGATCCAATGACAGTAAATCCAATAGGATGACAAAGAGGGTGTAGTTGATGTGGGTTCAATGTGAGGGAAAACTTCATAGAAGAAGAAGGGCTTGAATCAGACCCTGAGGTAGGAACATGGAGAACATTCCAGGCAGGAAAAGTTGGAAGTAAATTCATAGACGTGGAAAAGAGAAATGGTGTGTTGAGAAGCCAACAGTAGCTGAGCTTGGAGGAAGCTTACTCTGTTTGTGGAAGTTGATTCTGGAAAAGGGAAGAAGTTCATTTAGTGGAAGATCATTGGTGTGAGAATGCTAGTCAGCTAAAATAAAGTGGAGAAAGGCTGAAATAAAAAACAAAAAATGGTGTTAGAAGGAGAAAAACAACAGATGATACAGATTTATGATATAGGTGATTTCTTTAATGATCTTGACCATAAGTAGAAAAAAAAACACAACTATTTTTAATTTCACCTATAAACTTTCACCTATAAATTCTAGGCAAGTCAACTAAAATCTTGACCTCCTAAGGGCAAAAGTGATTTTGCATATCATCTACCCTACTAACAGGATGTTCATATGTGAATTATAATAGCCAGTGGGAATTCTATGTCATTTTCATGTACTGTCATCTAGAAGATGGGGTGATTAGAAAATAGCAGCCAGAATTTAAACATTCTAATTAAATCAAGCTGCCTGTAAGTAAACAGGCATCTGGGTATTTCTCTGTGGCAGTGAGATGTCACAGAGAAGTGGGGGCAGCAGTGAAGGAGGGAGGGCAGAAGATATTCTGTACAGCTAGGCCTAGTTTCATTGCCATTCTGCTCTTTGACATGTTCTGTGAAGGAAGTAGGCTTAAAGCTAATGGATCAGAAAGATAATAGATAGTCTTTGTGCACTGCAATCAGTCACATCAGTGCAAGTGGTTGTGAGCACGCTGCCTGCTTCTGAAATTCTCAGCACTCATTGGTTACTTGTATATCTGTCACAGTGCTTAGCAGCAAATGCTTAAATGGTAAGTTAATGTGGGCATGCCGCAGAATCTCTTTCTCCCAGTCTCCATAAACTATGGCTACTTTGTCTGACTCAGTCCAAGAATTTTCACCCTTCTCACCTAATCTCAGTCCTCATGGTAACATCCATGCATTTAACAAATATTTACTGAGTACCCAGTAATAACAGTTCATATTAGCTAATGTTATAGAGATCTTAATCTGTGCCAGGCACTGTACTTAAGCCCTTGACCTAGATGTTCTCACTTGAACCTCATAACAGCCCTTTGATGTGGGTATTGCTATTATTCCCACTTTAAATGTAAATAAATTGTTAAGTAACTTGCCCAGATTATGCAGTTAGAGAGTGGCAGAGCACAGTTCATTCAAAGATCATCCAATTCCTGAGCCCAGGGTCTTCCACATTATGTCACAGTGCCACCCAGAGCATCTGTGATGGGCCAGGCATTGGAGTAGGTGCTGGAGATAGGAGGATGAATAGCTCAGATCCTTTGCTGCCCTTATGGAGTGCAGAGTCTAGTGAGAGAGACAGATAGTAGACTAATAACTATAGTGTAATGAAGGTGCACCTGAGGGAAGAAAAGAATGTCCTTAGGAGGAAAGAGACAGTAGCGTGCTGCAGAGAGAAAGGTCTACCTCTGCCTGGTGGGAGGGAATCAGAAAAGTACTCAGAGAGAAGGGGGATGTTTAGGATTCAACCAGAGAGGCAGAGGATTTTGCCAGCCAGAGAAGTGGGATACTCTAATGCTGGGTACTCAGCCAAGTTGAGTATGTGGGTGACCTGAGATTAAACCAGAAAGATAAATTCAGACTTCCTTGTAAGGATTTGAACATTGGCCTGTGAGTTACTGGAAGCCAGTAGATGTTTTTTTCATAACCTTTATTTTGAAATAATTTGAGATTTTAAACAGTTGCAAAAGTAATACACAGATCTCCCTTATCAATTTATAGTTGTTAATATTTTGGGATTTTTAAAATATTTTTTATTTTTAGACAGAGGGGAAGGGAGGGACAAGAAGAGGGAGTGAAACATCAATGTGTGATTGCCTCTCTCTGGGGATCTGGCCCACAACCCAGGCATATGCCCTGCCTGACTGGGAATCAAACCGGTGACCCTTTGGTTTGTAGGCCAGTGCTCAATCCACTGAGCCACACCAGCCAGGGCCACTTTGGTACCTTTTGAGAATGTCAGGAGAGAGCCTGTTGTATCGTAACACTTCAGTGTGTTTTCTCTAAGTATGAGGATGCTGTCATAAATAACCATAGTCTAACCATCAAAATCAAGAGATGCTATTAAATCAGTATCACCATCTCAACCACAGACTCTGTTCAGATGTTGCCAATTGTCCCAACAATGTCCTTTGGAGGTCCAAGATTTGGTTGTCATTTCTTTTTAGATTCCTTCAGTCTGGCAGTCTTTTCTTGTCTTTCATATCCTGGACAGTTTTGAAAAATATAGGTCAGTTACTTTGTAAAATGTCACTCAGTTTGGGTTTGCTTAATGTTTCCTCATGAGTTTTGAATTTTTTACAGAAATACTGCAGGGATATTCTATTGATACACTCTTTTAGTGTGAGTGTCAAGAGACAATGAATGACGTTGTGTTCCATTTGCTACTGATGACACTAACTCTTCTTACTTGGTTAAAGAGATGTCAGCCAGGTTTTCCACTGTAAAATTATTCAATATCTTGCACTTATTAATGGTAACTAATGGATAAGTATTTTATGGGGAGATAATATGAAACTAAGTAAATACCCTATTCCCCATCAAACTTTGACCTAGTGTTTGCATTCACTGATGATCCTTGCCTGATCAATTACTATGGCTGACAAATGGTGACTTTGTAAATTCTGTCATTCCTTCTAGATTATTAATAGTCATGCTACTACAGGGCAGAGATCACTCTTCTTATTTATTTATGCATTTCTATTTTCCTCAGAGTTAAAATCCATCAGTATCAAATTGTCCCAGATGTGGCCAGTGGGAGCCCTTATGGCCTTTTGACACACACCTCATTATTCTTTGAGCAGTTCCTAGTTTTTTGGTACAAGATGTTCCAGGCTTGTTTTTCATTTTCCCAGCCCCTGCTAGAGCCATTTCTACAACAACTGGTTCCTTAGTGAAGAATGATATTCAGAATTCAAGATCTGGGTACTTGGTATGCTTGGTACTATTGCTTCTAGGCCTCTCAGCAGAGAAAGCTAGGAAATCATGTACATGTATATGTTTATTTGTATACAACCATTTATGTCTGTTGATATATGTATATCTATCTAGGTATCTGTCTATTAAAAACCAGGCGTTCACAGAAAAATGCAAACTAAAACTACACTGAGATATCACCTTACGCCTGTCAGAATGGCTACCATCAGTAAATGAATAAACAACAACAGCTGGTGAGGATGTGAAGAAAAGGAGACCCTCATGCACTGTTTGTAGGACTGCAGATTAATGCAGCCACTGTGAAAAACGGTGTGGAGTTTCCCCAAAAACTAAAACTACCTTATGACTCAGCAATTCCACCTCTAGAAGTACATTTGAAGAAATTCAAAACACTAATTTGAAAAGATATATGCACCCCTATGTTCATTGCAGCATTTTTTACAATACATAAGATATGAAAGCAACCTAAGTGTCCATTAATAAGTGACTGGATAAAGAACATGTGGTACATATACACAATGAAATGTTGCTCGAACATAAAAAAAGAATGAAATCCTACCATTGGTGATGCATGGATGGACACAGAGGGTATTATGCTAAGTGAAATAAGCCAGACAGAAAGAGGGTATTATGCTAAAACTTAGAGAAAGACAAAAAAGGGTTTTATGCTAAGTGAAATAAGTCAGACAGAAAAGGACAATACGTGACTTCACATATATGTGGAATCTAAAGAAAGTAAATGAACAAACAAAATGGAAGCAGACTCAGTATAGGGAACAAACTGCTGGTTGGCAAATGGGAGGGAGGTTGAAGGGCTGAGTGGAAAAGGTGAAGGGATTAAGAAGTACAAACTGGTAGCTACAAAATAGTCATGGGGATGTAAAGTACAGCATAAGGAATATAGTCAACAACATGTATAAGTGCCAGGTGGGTACTAGGCTTCTTACGAGGATCACTTCATAAATTTTATAAATGTCTAACCACTATGCTGTATACATGAAACTAATAAAAAATAGTATTTAATGTCAATTGTAATTGAAAAATTAAAAAAAGAAAACACAAGTTCACACTATTTTCCACCAATCCAATTCCACTTTCTGACAGTAAGAAATCTGATTCTCATTATTCTTCATATATTTATATTTGTTTAATCCTCTCTGAATGTTTGATTCCCAACTACCCTGGCCCTGTGCTGAGCCTCGTCACATCCATGGACTGTTGCCCATTGAGGCTCAGGCTACAGTTTAGTCTACAAAGGGGAAGGAGGAAGGAAAAGGAAGGGAAGAAAAGCAAATGAGAAAGTTCAGCTGCAGCCATGCAAACCTCCTCACCCCCAGTGGGTGCCCTAGACCAAAGCTGGGCCCTGGGCATACTGGTTCTCACCCTCCTGAAAACTCAGCTTGGACTCCAATGGGGGTTTGTAATCAGAGGAAGTAAAATGACCAGATTTGCATTTTGCAAGCTTCAGGCCATGGATAAAATTGGAAACTTGGAGATGTAGAGATAAATTGGGAGCTACTAGCAATAGTCCAAAATCCTTAAAGTGGAACAGAATCCTAGACAGTGTCCCAGATGCCCTGCCTCAGGCTTCCCAGAGCTGGCTGTGCTCCATGGTGTCTGATTGATTGTTGCCTGATTGCTGTCTACCTCCTGACCTCAGAGGCATTCTAAAGGAAACAGATATCTTTGGGGGACTTGAAAAAATCACGGGATAGAAATGTTGGGCAGAAATGCCAAGTTGGAGGATAACACACAAGTTTTTAAAGCATGCTTCTAACAAATAACTGAAATTCACAGTGGTGTTTTGCCTCCCAACAAAAACTCCATTTTAAAATTTTGAGTAAAAAAACAAGCCATACTTTGCTGCAAAAACCAGGGTAGGAGAAGTTTCTTAGGGCAAATAGCTTGGGGTAGGAAGAATCTGCCTTTAGAAATTATGTACATTTATACCAGCAACAAGCAGTGAGCTACGAGAGACAATAGGCCATTACCTTCTCTGAAAGAGTAGGGGAGAAAAACCTTGGCAACTTACATACTGAGCCCTCAGCCAAAGGAAGGCAAAAATTCCTCCTTACATGTAGCTAATACAAGCACAAGCTGCCATGAAGTGCCAACCACCATGAGTTCTTGATTGACCACATTACCTCTGATGGCCACCTTTGCAAAAACAAACCTGTCCTTGGAGGGGAACCACACTCTGCCTTTGCCCATTGGACTGTCAAGTACCACTGCTACATTACTGAAATAACTCCAATTGTATTTCTAACCTTGAATGGCATCAGTGTGTTTGTTTCTATTATGTCAGAACAGAGCTGTCATTTTGTTATTTGTCATTTTCTGAAATTGTAAGCACCAGAGTCCTAGAATGTGCCTCTCAGATATGCTTTGTACTGCTATATCCACCATCCTGACCCAATGAAGCAGGATAATATAAGTAGGCATGTAGGAGCCAGGCCACCTGAGTTTAAATCCTGATTCTCTTGTTTATTAGTTGTGAGATTTGAACAAGCTGATTGGTCTCTGAGAGCCTCTATTATGTAGCCCTTTAAAATGGGAGAACTTGCCCTGGCTGGTGTGGGTCGGTTCCCAGTCAGGGCATTGGTTGGAGTGTCATCCCACAGCCAAAATGTTGCAGGTTCAGTTCCCGGTCAGGGCACGTATCTACGTTGTGGGTTCTGTTCCTGGGTGGGCACCTATGATACCCAATCCAGGCGCACTCAGGAGGCAACCAATCAATGTTTCTCTCTCACATCGATGTTTCTCTTTCTCCCTTCCTCTCTCCCTTCCTGTCTCTCTAAAAGCAATGAAAAACATGTCCTTGGGTGGGATACAAGAAAAGGA
Source organism: Phyllostomus discolor (assembly GCF_004126475.2). Lineage (NCBI taxonomy): Eukaryota > Metazoa > Chordata > Mammalia > Chiroptera > Phyllostomidae > Phyllostomus > Phyllostomus discolor. Next base: position 149,714,293 of record NC_040905.2, on the reverse strand, counting down.
GGGAGCTTTACAGTGCCTTCTTCATAGGGCTGATGCAAATACATATCCCACACTTTGTGTGAGCTCAGCCCTGGGTTCTTCTGGAACTCAGGGATGCTGAGCTGGGGCTTATAAATCCACAGTACTGGCCTCTGTGATAGGGAGCAGCCCCATTCTCAGCATCCATGCATCCAAGTCTTAGTAGGCTTGGATGTGATGCCAGTGGAATTGACATCTATGTAAGTGTTGGCAGCAGGCATTCTAGGCCATGACTAATTAATCATTTAACTTCTCCAGGCATTAGCTCCTTGTTGTTAAAATGCAAATAATATTAGTATCTGTTCCCTAGGGGTGTAGAGAGGATTACAGAAGACAGTGCACATAAAGCAATTAGCAAAGTATCTGGCTCATTGTAAGCTTTGTGGAAATGTCAGAATTACTATTTTTATTAGCAATAATGTGTAATGTCAGCTAGGTTGCTGTCACATTATAGCATATAGAGCTCAGAGCTAAGGGTCTTTGCCAAGCCCAAGGCCTGGGGCTGGCCAGATCCAGACAGAGTGACAGGGTGACAATCTAATAGACTGGGCTTTGGGCAGAACTCCAGCACTATCAGGGAATTGGGAAATCAAGGCTAAAATCTAAAATCCAGTTTTAAAGACAAGCCAATTCAAGTGTACCTGATGCTGGGCAAAGGGCAAAAAGATTAATTCCAGCCTTGGGGGTGGGAGGCAACCCTCTGTCTCCTGCCTGCCAGGGATCCAGAGTCAATCACTCAGGCCCTGGCCAGGGACCAGCCTGAAGCTACAAAGCATCAGCTCTGACCTGTCAGCTCAAAGAGCCTTCCCTGAAAGCAGGTTTTGACAAAAGGGACAGGAATGTGCAAAAGAAGGGCTGAGAGGAAACAAAGCAGTATGGAAAGAGAATTCTGAGGGAACCAGAGTCTCCCTAACATTTTGGCCAAGGTCCCAACTGTAAAGCTAGACACCTGAAACCTAGAGGCCAAAAGAAACCATAGTGATCATGTTTACCATCCTCCTTATACAGGGCCATGATCCTTTAGCCAAAATCACTGTAGCACATGTGTTTTGGAATTCAGGACTTTGGTATTTTAGGAATATGTTCAGATTACTAAGATATAAATTATATAACACCCCTAGTTAGTTCACAGGGTGGGGGCAGGGGTAGGAGGGAAGGGATCCATAATCCAACAGGCTAATATTGTTGTAGTAAAATGTGAATATTTACATCAATTGGGACGTGACCTATAAAGGCATGACGTCACTTCAGGTCCAGTGTTGTCACCAAGTAGTTTACACCACACTGAAGAAAACTTTGTGGCATTCAGAGCTTTCAGGTCTTTGAAAGTGGTGATGGCAGTTCTTTAGTAGACATAGCTGAGATGGTTGACCAGCCAAGTGACTAATCCAAAGGCAACCTCACAGCTCAGTGGGGTTCCACTCAGTCTGAGTCATCTCGTACTTATGGAGCACGAGCTGTGTTCCAGGCACCATGATCGGCACTGAGGTTACAGGGGTGTGTTGGTTTCCTGGCACTGCTGTAACAAAGTACCACAAATAGGCTGGTTTAAAACAACAGAAATTTATCCTGTATAGTTCTAGAGGCAAAATCAAGCTCAAAGTCAAAGCGTCAGCAGCACCATGCTCCCTTTGAAACCTGTGAGGAAGAATTCCTCCTTGCCTCTTCTGGTTTCCAATGTCTGCTGACAACCCTCGATATTCCTTGGCTTATAGACACATCACTGCAACCTCTGTCTCTGTCATTACATGGTATTCTCCCTGGTGTTTCCCTCCCACCTTATGAGGACAACAGTCATATTGGATAAAAGACCCACCATACTAATATGACCTCAGCTTAAGTGATTACATCTGCAATGACTCTACTTCCAAATAAGGTCACATTCTAAAGTACTGGGTTTAGGATTCCAGTGGGGGATATATGTCAACCCATGACAAGTGGTAAACCAGAATAGCCACAGCCCCATGCTCTCATCAGGGTGTAGATTACCGTGCATTGAGCACAGCAAAGGAAACAACAACCAGAATGAAAAGGCAAACCATCTATCTGATAAGGAGTTAATCTCTAAAAGATATAAGGCACTCCTACAACTCAATAGCAAAAAAAAAAGAAAGAAAAAAGAAAAACACAAAACACAGTTTTTAGAAATGCAACATGATGCAGCCATTATGAAAAATAGTATGGCCTCTCAGGTAGTTCCTCATAAAATTAAGAATAGAGGCACCATATTTTCTAGGAATCCCACTTCTGGGTCTTTATCTAAAGAAAATGAAGTCAGGATCTTGAAGAGATATGAGCACTCTCATGTTTACTGTAGCACTCACTATTTACAATGGGAAGACCTGGAAATAACCTAAAAAGCCCATAGACTGATGAGTGGATAAAGGAAATGTGGTATATAAATACAATGGAATATTATTCAGCCTTAAACACAAAGTAAATTTGCAACGTAAGTGAAATAAGCCAGTCACAGAAGAGCAGATACTGCATGATTCCACTTATGGGAGGTACATAAAACAGTCAAATTCATAGACTCAAAGGGTGAAATGGTTGTTGCCAGGGGTTGGAGCAAGGGGAAATAGGGAGTTACTAATCAACCCACATACAGTTTCAGTCGTACAAGGTGAATAAGCTCTAGAGAGCTGCCATACGACACTGTAACTATGGTCAACAATGCTATATTATAGTAAACTTAAACTTTTGTGAAGGGTAGATCTTGTGATAAGTGTTCTTAGCACAATAAAGCTAAAGAACAATAAAATAATAAAATGGTGTGTTGAGAATTTCCAAATGGGAAAATATTAATGGAACCATAAAATTAAGGAGGGTTTTTCCCCAGCTGAAGGCTTCCTCCCTGAGGAAGTAGCACTTTCAATGATGATGAAAAGATGAGTAGAAGTCAAACAGGCAAAGTGGGGAAAGAAATACTAAAGCCTTCACCCTCTAAAGCCCAGAGCAGAGCGCCTGTCCTCCTCAGCACTGGGCTGATGTGGCAGCCAGGCCCCAGAATCTCAGGGAAACCCTGTGTCTCACTGCTACCAGCATGGCCAGTCTTGCCCACTCAGGCAGGTTCCCCCTGGGTTTCAGTACCATTCTCATAAACAGCCAAAGGCAAAATTTCCAGGGAAGCCCGAGGTTCACATATGCAGGCTCAATGCAGGAGAAAGCGGGTGGGGGGGAGGTTCTCTGCTTTCCCTTTTTGCCTAAGTTAATTCAACCCCAACTATGGGTGGTGCAAGGTGGGTACTGGAAATATCAGGGGGAACACTCTGTAAAGTATATGATTCTCTAACCCCTATGCTTTACACCTGAAACTAAAACAAAATAATATTGAATGTAAACTATAATTGAAAATAAAATGAGAGTAAAAAAAATACTTTCAACCCAGAATCGGCAAAGTGTTTCCTAACATAGACAGCTTCTGCCAACCTCTTTCCTTTAGAATGTAATGTACTTTTATCGTGGGTAGGCAGCTATGTCTGATTTGCAAGTTTCTCCGAACAGCGTTGAAGTGGCCTCACTGCTGGCAAAATGTCTCTGCTTCTAGGTCTCAGTGGCTGAATTTTCCAAAGGTGGGGGCGGGGTGGGGACAACAGTGTATAGAGCCTCAAGTGTGACACATTTTAACCTTGGGACAGCATTTACTATGTAGGCACATGCAGAGAGTTCATAGCGTTGGGCATAGTGGTTAGATTTTGTTTTCCATCTACAACATTTAGTACTTCACTTAGGAGTGGGGAAAAAAACACCCTCTTTTGAAGCATTAATAAGTATAGAGAAATGTGCACAAATCCTATGTGTATGGCTTGGTGATTTTTCAGGGAACCCAGATCCAGCACCCTGATCAAGACTTCATCCCAGAAACTTCCCCCTCTGCCTCTCTTCTAGTTACTGCCCACCAAGGGGGACCACCATCCTGATCTCTAACACCATAGCTGAGTTTTGGGTTTTAAGCTTTATATCAATGAAAGCACAGTAAGAATTTTTGCCTTTGTGGCTTCTTTTACTCAATTTTATGTTTGTGAGATTCATCATTGTTGGTGGTTGTTATAGTTTATTCTTATTGTTTTATAGTATTATAGAAACATATCATAATTTTTTATCCATTTCATTGTTGATCGACATTTGTGTTATTCCCCTATGGGGTATGTAGAGTGCTGCTTTGGATATTTTTGTACATGTGTTTTGGTGAGCATGTACACACTTTGGAAGGACAGTATATTCTTGTATTAGTTGTCTACTTTTGCATAACAAATTTCCCCAAAAACTGGTAGCTCACAACGAAAGTAAACATTTGCAACCTCTCATAGTTTAAGAATTTGGGAGCAGCTTGAAAAGCAGTTCTGGCTCAGTCTCATGAGGTTGGAGTCATCTGAAGGCTAGAGCTGATTTCGAGGCAGTCCACCCACATGACTAGAAAGATGGTGCTGCCTGTTGGTGATCAGCCTCAGTTCCTTCCCATGTGGATTTTCCATGCGACATTAAGTGTCCTTATGACATTATCGTTGTCAGGTGAGCAGTCAAAATGACTTCCCCCAGAATGAGAAGTCAAAGAGAGAGAGAAGCAGAAACTATATTCTGTTTATCATTGAGCCTTGGGAGTCACATAGCATCAGTTCTGCCTCATTCTCTTCATTACAAGTGAGCCACTAAGTTCAGCCCTGACTCAAAACTCCATCTTTAGAAGGGAGGAGTGACCAAAAATATGTGGATATAGTTTAAAACCAATAACCCCATGGCATTTTAAGCATGGGTTTAACCCATACTAGAGACTTAAAAGTGAGTTTATAGAAATTCATACAGTATCTAAAAGAAATATATTCAATCCACCTTCTCTTCTATTGATTTAAAATTTTGTGAATGTTGATAGGGCAATTTCCAAGGTATTTTCTGGAGACAGCATGGTACACCAGAAAGCACAAAGGCTTTGGAGACAGACACACCCGAGTATGAATCCTGGATTCACTAATTACTCATTGTGGGTATTTGGGCAAGTCAGCCTCTTGCCCAGCTGTAATATGGAAAATCAGTAGAGCCTGTCTCATGTTGTTATATGATAGTTAATGACACAACATGTATAAAGCACCCACTATGATGACAGGTCCCTTCCATTTGCTAATTTATCAGAAAATAGTTAACCACATACATTAACTATTTAGAAGGTACTATGATGAACCCTATGAGAGATACAAAACTGACTCAGACATAGACCATGCCTTTAAGAGATGCATCCTTCTATATGGCTCTTAACAGGCAGAATAATTGTAATACAATTGGTAAAATGATAAATGTCTGCTGCAATTGTAAATATAATCCTTAAAATATGGATCAAACTTGCATACATACAAATAATTGGAATAATTTTGAGGAGCAAGGAAAGGACAAAAATTATTCCAAATTAGGAGTAACGACTTGAGTAAGGACAGAGCTAGAAAACCAGGGGTGGGCATGAATTGAGAATAACAGAGTAGTTCACTACAAATACAGCTTAAACATAGCATAGGTGGAAGGAGGCTGTGGAAATAGGGATTAGAAAGGTAGTTATGTATCAGAGTGTTAGGAAAAGGTTGAGTATACATTTAGTTTTACAGTCTGACAAAAAAGAATTTAAAACAATTTTCAGAGCTGGCTATGGAAGGTAGGGGGCCTAGCTACTGAAGAATCTACTTGTGATGCTTTTCCTTTTTTTTTAAAAGGACATTCATATTTTTTAAAAGATTTTATTTATTTTTAGAGAGGGAAGGGAGGGAGAAAGAGAGAGAGAAGGAAACATCAATGTGCAGTTGCTGGGGGCCGTGGCCTGCAACCCAGGCATGTGCCCTGACTGGGAATCGAACCTGCGACACTTTGGTTCACAGTCCACACTCAACCCACTGAGCTACACCAGCCAGGGGCTGTGATGCTTTTCTTGGCTAAGTCTTATTTGTAGACTCTTTCTGCCTCGCATTGTAAACAGAACTTTCTAAACCTGATCATTAAGGAACACTTCTGACTCAGAACCCAAGCGACAGTGCTTTTTCCTTATCATTTTCATTTAGGAGGTGGCAGCAACAGGAAAATGCAAGTGGGAGTGTTTTTATAGGCCCTTAGCTGACTATAAATGTACTTCTCAAGACTAGGCCATTTGGAAAGGCCAATTTATGCACTCAACTCATCTGTCGTTTTTGACTTCCACTTCCAGATAATGAGCAGATCTCTCCACTTATTTTCCTTCAAGCAGACCAATCTATTTAGGAACCTTTACTTTTGTTACATTCTCCAGTCCCAGGCCATGATGAAATTTATACATAGGACAGAACTGTTTCTATGCTATAATGGAAGTTTGAAAGCAGTTGGAGCCAATGAACCAATGACCTTTCACTTTGAAGCCAAATAAAAGCAAGCACAACTTTGTTCAGCCTTGCTAAGAATGGTGGCTGGAGAAATGAGCAGAAAGTCTTCTTCTAAACCCACTATTCAACATGTGGTGGCCAAGGCCATTACACGTTCCACCTATGTCTTACGTAGCACACCCTCCTTTTTGATGAAGTTTATATACCATCAAAATAAATATGATTGTGACCATTCTTGATGATCTTGTGGGTAAAAATTGGATGTTCTATTATATCACCTCCTTAGTTTTATCTGAAATAAATGCTAGAGTGTAAAGGAAAAAGGTAGATTTGAAGCTTGGGATACAATTCCTAGCCAGTCTTATACTGGAACTTCCCACATTCCCAGTTAGGTGTTTTTGCTCCAGGACATTTCATATCATGGGAAATGTTCTCTGCACAGGGTCTCAGGGTGTCCTCTCTCTTCTCTGATTTCTTCCCAGGTGGGAAATTGGCAAGTGGAGTCCATGCAGTCTCACCTGTGGGGTTGGTCTGCAGACCAGAGACGTCTTCTGCTCCCAAATACGCTCCAGAGAGACCAATGAAACAGTGATCCTGGCTGATGATCTGTGTCGCCAGCAGAAGCCCAGCACAGTGCAAGCTTGTAACCGCTTCAACTGCCCGCCAGCCTGGTACCCTGCACAATGGCAGCCGGTGAGTTCTGATGTTGCTCAGCATTGGGGTTTGTGTTTGCATCAGTGATTCAGGACAGGGGACACTCTCTTCAAGTAATTTTGTCCCCTTAAAGCAATGTTCAAGTTTAGTTCATTTTCTCTTCTTAGTACTTCCCCACCTTGTTCAAATCCAGGTGTTTTCATTACACACCATGTTTTTTCTACTGTTCCACGCCATGTAACCTCCAAAAGCAACTCAAATGAACCATCTAGTAACCTGAGCATATTCGTGACAAAGTTCATCAGGCTCATCAAAAATTTTAGAAATAAGGACAATGTGGTAGGTTTTTTATAAAGCTAAATTTGTTCTGAATTTGTGCCATCTAGTCTTTTGCTAATTAAAATTCTAAGAGATGAAGGTATTAGGCAATGATTTTTTTTTCCTTTTTTAACCTAATTGCTTAGTAAAATAAAAATTTATAAATCTTGAGTTTATTCCAGACTGTTTTATTATTTTCCTGGACCTATGAATTCCAAAAGTCTGGGAACTATTGTTTTAAAGTGGGGGTTGGCAACTGCAGCCCAAAGCCCAATCCAGCTCACAGCCAAGTACTGTAAATGAAGTTTTATTGGGACACAGCAATACCCATTCCTTCACATATATCACCTATGGCTGCTTTCACCCTGCAAGGGCTGAACTGTGTGGTTGTGACAGAGACCATATGACCCACCCAACCTAAAGTATTTTCTCTGTCCTTTTACAGAAAACTTTGCACTCTAAAGCACACATAATAGAAGCAAAACTATTTTATGATAGTATCTTATCTAAAATTATATTTATCTAATGTAAATAATGTTTATGCCTTTAAAAATGCAGAAGAATTTTAGATTATTTGGGTAGAACCTTATTTTGCAATTTCCTCCCCAGTGGGACATGATACATAGCTCCAGCCCCAGGACCTTTAAGTGACATCGAAGGTCACAAAAAGTAAGCCTGAAATGTGAGGGGAATATTTTTCCCAGTTTCACTGAAACAGATTTTTACTTTCAAAAGTGTCCCAATTAGAATGATAAATGATGTGGTTATCCAACTGACAAGGATAGAGGGCAGTGGCTTGCATCCCCTTCCTTCGTGCTGCCACTTCCACACGTCCTCTGCGCTTTTCACAATCAGGTGCCGGAACCCCTGCCTGCTCCCAGTCCATGTTGGGGCTGTGATTTAGCAAAGCGCTCAAAAAATCAAATAGTAATGAGTGAGCAAAATGCTAAAATATAAAGCATCTGGAAACAGACATTGACTATATATTTTCTTTTAGAGCTTAAATGTCTATGGCTGAGTTCATAAATTCCATGCTATCGTGTAATGGTTTATGGAAGTCAAGAGGATGTTATATATTTTGAACATCTATGTAACAGCATTCTATTACGAAATATATAGTACAGCCCTGGCCAGGTGGCCCAGTTGATTGGAGTGTCATCCATGTACCAAAAAATGTTACAGTTTGACTGCTGGTCAAGGCATATACCTAGGCTGCGGGTTTAATCCCCAGTCAGGGTGCATATGGGAGGCAACCAATCAGTGTTTCTCTCTCACGTCCACATCTCTCTCTTTCTCTTTCCCTCTGCCTTTATCTCTATAAAAATAATCAATAAACATTATCTTTGGGTGAGGATTTTTTTTAAAAAAAGAAATTTATATTACACACCTCATTGAATTCTCACAGCAATCCTTAGAGTCCGGTGAAAAGTAGATTTCATTGTCTTCATTTTGGGGTTTGAGGAAACTTAGGCTCACACAGCTAGCAAATTTAGGATTGACCATCAAGCCAGGTTTGTGTGATCCTTCCCACCATACCCCTTTGTTGGAGACCACTGTGACTAAAAGGGCCCTCAGGGACAGTGTATGAGCCCTTTTGTTTTACAGATGAGGTAACTGTGGCCTACATATGGCCTTGCTCAAGCTCATAAAGCCTGGTCTAGAACCCAGGTCTCCTGGTTTCTAGTGTATTTATACTTTTGTCTTTAGCCAGAGTGAACCCATGGCCTAAGACTGCACCAATGACCCATGCCAACCCTCAGACAAGATGGAGAATCAGCCCAAATTGACCTCCACTGGTGATACTTAGTTTGTTTTGCCATTAAGTGCATAGTAAGTTCTAGATAGAATGTTTATTGAATGACAAAATGAATAAATAAATCAAGAATACTGCCCACAAGCCCTGAAAATGCTAACTGTATGGCTTACTGCTCTGTTATGTGGTTATAGATCACACTGACCTAGCAGTAAGGGTGCATGAAACCCCAGCCTCTTTTCGATAGCCACGTGTGCTGTAGAGTAATGGCAGTAACCTTTGGTGCTCTTTAAGTTTTTAGAGCACTTCCACATACAGGATCTTTTTTGGTCTTTTGCTACCGACACCACCTCCGTGCCCAGTCTTCCTATTTAAAAGAGTGGACTTCCAAAGATTTAATTATTCTTCCACTTTCCATCTACCTTGGGCCTGTTAAGATATGTATTTATTTTGAAAACATTTCATTTCCTTCCATTAGGCAGAAGCCTTTGGGATAAGTTGGGTACAGGTACACCTTGTTTCATTGCACTTCACAGATAGTGTACTTTTTGGTTTTGTTCTTCTTTTTTTTTTTTAACAAATTGAAGGCAAGACCCTCCACCAGCAAAAATATTACAGCTTGCTTTATTGTGGTGATCTGGAATGAAATCTGCAATGTCTCTAAGGTATGCTTGTATAAGTACAGTTTTCAAATCAGGAAACTAATAAACAGCTCTTTAAAATTCATCCAACGAGCCACTGACTATACTTTTATTAGGACCTTTAAAAATATCTTATTTCATACTCAATACATAATAATTGTGGAAAATATTAAAACATAACAAGAAATAGAGAACATAGAAAGTGAAAGCCACTAGGGATTCCATCCTCTGGGGGGCAGGAATGCCCTGTTAAACATTTGGAGCATAGGGTCTGTTTAAAGGACCCTCGGTCACTTCTAGGAATCTCTCTGAACCTAGTGGAAACAATAGACTATTTTTCTTAAGTTATTTTCTAGAATCCTACTTCTTTGGTTAAGTTTTGTTAGGCAAAACCAGCTATTACTACCACTTATTAAAAGAAAGGAAGCCATTGTTTACGCTACATGAACTAAGTCAAGAGTAACGTGTCTCCACGCTGACTGTGGCCTTAGGAAAGTACTTAGTTAGGACACCAGCTGTTGATCAGTTTACCTGTCTGGTGAGCCCTGGTGCTCTGGGCAATCCTGCTGAGACAAGGAGACCTGCTGTGTATTCACAGGGTCTTTTCCATTGAGCTGCTTGGATCTAGGAGAGGATGTGCTCAGGTCTCTAATCCTTCAGTACCCAGTTTTCAGTCTTTTTTCATGTGAAAGAAAAGGAGAATGGGGACCAAATGCTTCATTTCAAGAAGACCTGATTACCCCGTAGATGATGGACTTTGGCCCACTTGAAGGCAGAAACTCCCCCTCTTTGCTGTTTGAATGCTGAGTTACACTGACTTCATGCAATATGCTTTTCTTTCAGGAGGGGAAAGGCATAATTAAGTTTAATCATCATTTGCCTGCTAAGAATACAACCTTCTCTGTACTTTGTAGAGCATTTGCCTGACAAATGGCAAATAGCCAATATTTACACATTCTGCAGGTCTGGAGGGGCTTAGCATGAAGTCCAAGTACTTATGTTAAAACTTTATTTTAGAAACAATTAGGCAGATATGAAGCAGAAATCTAATTCTAGATTTGGTTTTCAGAGGACCTTCTTTATTTCAGTTCTGCCTGCTAGTATTGTGTCCCTTGGTTTTTATCTCTGGTTTTGTTGAAGGACTCAATTAAATATTTATCTTTACCCATTTAGCTTTAATATCTTGTTGTTTATTTTTCAGTTCTCTTTTGAAACACATTATTTAGTACATCAGTCTCCTGAATCTTCTCTAATTTTTTTAAAATACACACACATCATCATTATTAACTTTGATGTTGGCTCTATATTAATGTATTTCATGCATCTCACAAGGGACCCTCTCACACTGGTGCGTCACAGCACCATAATTGGGAACCAGTTTATATATGTCAAAAGTCAGTCTAACACACCTTGATCATGACACTCTTTTACTAGGATTTATTTCAGTGATTCTCTATTGTCATACAGTAAAATCCAGTGGCTTCATCAGGCCTTCATCCCCTGCAATCTGCCCCTGCCCATCTCCAGTCTCACTTCTCTCACATACAGTCCCCCCCACCCTGTCTGTCAAAGTCGGGCAGGAATCCTATCACTTCTGCCAGGACTCCTCTACTGTCCTCCCACACTGAAGTTATATGCTGTTCATGATGAGTGCTGCTCATTTAACGGTCATCTGCCACCATACCTGGACAGGTGCTTCCCTGTGACTTCTGAGTTAGACCATCAGGTCAATGATGGTAGACCAAGTTTCCGTGAGACCCCATATCCCTCAGTGCAGGTGTGGAAAGTATACAGGGTGGTGCTGAAAAGGTACATGGCAAGACTGCCAGTCCATTTGTTGGGCATCTGCTTCATTTCAGGAGCTTCTTCTCTTTAATAAGAGCAGCCCTCATTATGTACCAAGCACTGTCCTTAGTGGGATAGTTACTACAATCATCCCCATTTTACTAGTGAGGAATCTGAAGCACTGAGAGGCTGAATTTATACTTCATGTGGTAGAACACATTCTACTACTCTTTCATTTTCTCTTATAATCTCCACAGCAACCCTGTGAGGAAAGGCTCAGAGAGGTTGTGCTTTCCTGGGTCACATAGCCAGTGAATGAAACAAGGGGCCTGTATGCTTCAAAAGCCTTTCTCTTTTCCCTACACAATGAAGCTTTCCAAGACCTGTTTACCATTTGCTCTAAAGCATTAAATTGTGAGGAAATCTGATACCAATTCCAAAATAAGCTGTTTACATAAAATTCAGTATTTGCTGCCTATGTCCAGGGCAGTAAATCTATGTATTAGTTTCCCATTGCTGCTGTAACAAAATACCACACAGAAAGTGGCTTAAAACAACACAAATTTACTCTCTTATAGCTCTGGAGGTCACAAGTCTGAAATCAGTCTCACTTGGCTAAAATCAAGGTGTTTATTATAGCAGGCCTGAATTCCTTCTGGAGATTCTAGGGGAAAATCTGTTACCTTGCCTCTTCCAGTTTCTGGAGACTCCTTGTTTTCTTGGCTCATGGCCCCTTCAAAGTTCTTCACTTCAACCTCTCATTCTGTCCTTACATCCTCTGTGACTCTGATCCTCCTGCCTCCCTCTCGTAAGGCCCACTGTAATTATATCAAACCCACGTGGATAATCCAGGTCACCTCTCCATCAAATTGCTTAACTTAATCACATCTGCAAAGTTCCTTTTACCTTGTGAGGTAGCATACTCAAAGGTTTTGAGGATTGATTCATAGATATCTTTGGGGTCACAGCTCTGCCTCTACAATCTGCTATATTGTGGGCTGACTAAAAATCAATCTCTAATAGCACAAGGTACTTGAGATTCAAAATCTGCCTTCTACCTTCACGTTCCTCATTGTTGTCTATGAGCTTTGTATGCATCGATCTTTCTGTATTCATTTTTATTCAAAAAATCTTAAGAGAAATGAGAAAAAAGAGAAAGGTGATAGATGAGTTCAACTGAAAGAATTAGAGAGCACTCTGAAATATAATTTATATTTCTCTATATTGCATATGTCTTATGTTCAGGATAATATGCACCCAACTGTACGTACATACTGCACCCATCTGTGCAGAGACTGAAATGTTCACCACAGCCCCTATTTTCATCCTTGCTTAAAACTGTGGTGATGCAACCATTTCCCTATATACTTCATTTTTTTAAATTGGAGTATAGGCATTCAAAATGCCTATAGTTCAGCTGCATGAAAAAGATGTATGAGAGAAAAGTGTCTACTGGTAATATTAAGAAAAAGAATTTAATGACAATTATAGATACTGAAGTATCAATACCTTCATTTTCTGGGTTTAAACACACACATAGGAAAGAATAACTTTGGTCTAGATTAGAGAAGTGAATTTTGGCAGAAGGAGTCAATTTAGCCATCACTTTTGTTATATTCCAGTGACTAAAATACAAATCCTCACAAGATAAAGACCACGTTTATTTAAAATACTGTATCACGAATGAAAAAAAAATCTCTTAGAATGTTTATCTCAGTTTCAGTAGTATATTTCATAAGAAAGTGGGCACCTCATCTACCTTTAGAATCAACAATGAATGTAAGGAAAACAAAGATCAGAAGTCAAATTTCACATAGGCAGTGCTTTTGCTTTCATTAGCGGGAAGCTTTTGTAACAATTGCTCTGCATTTTAGTGGGTGTGCAACCCTATGCTTCACCTAGAACAAGAATTTTAAACCCAGAAGATATACTGTACAGGCCTTGTATTTCCAAGTTTAAGAAATTAGATGATCGAGGACATTCTAATCCACAAAATTGTGGGCTAGAAATTTTATTCCCATTTTTAGTTTTGCTTAGTGACATTCAGTCCTCATTTTCTTTGTCTCTCTGGGCCATGATTTGTTTTGGCTCAGTTTCCACTTCTGTTATATACCAAGCACTGCCTGTAACTGCTGTTTGAACCTCTCAGCCTCAAGTACTACACAGTTACTTCAAATTCCAAAGGTCTAACACCATGCTTGGTAACATGCCTACCTGCCACCTTCCCCAGCAGACCCATCCCCCTTCATGGATCCTGTGGTTTGGGTGACAGCACCATCTGCCTGTTCTGTAGCTGGTAACTGGAGCCATTGCAGCCTTGTTTGTCCTTCACACTCAGTCAGCCCAGATCTTGTGAATTCCACCTCCTATACCTCCCCAACCACAACTGTTCTCTCCTTTATCAATCCTTCTACTGCTGGGTTGGTTCTAGTCCTCACAACTAACCAAACCACTATAAGCAGCCTCTTTACTTGGTCTCCCTGTGTTGTCTTGGCTTCGCCCTCATCCAGTGTTTCCTAACCTGGTATCGATGGTTCCTGACTACAGGTCCTCTGTTGAGTCTTTAAAATATTAATATGTGCTGAGAATCCCCAAACAGGCATAACGTGTGTGGTGTTATTTAGACTTACTTGACCTGGAAGGCTTTTCTCCATGGCACAACTATTAACATCTCAAAGGGCAGTTGTCTTTGGAACCCATTGGCCTTCGCTGCCTGAGTCATTTTCTACAAATTGGATCATGTTACCCACCACTTCAAAACTCTTAATGATGCCCCATGGTCTTGAGATTATGTCCAAGACCCTTTATAGTCTGCCTCTCACCTGCCTCCTCAGTCTCATTTCCCAAATGCCCTTCCCTGTGAAACCTATGCTCCACCTTCTCAGGACCCCTCACAGTTATTTAACATGACATGTCCTCCATACCCTGGGTCTATGAACATGTAACCTGACTCTGGTAGCACTCCTTATCTCCCTGGCCAACCTCCTCTGTGGGGCCTTCCCCAACTTTGCTATACTTAATTTAGAGTAATTTTTTTCTCCCTAACTGGACTGAAAATACCTGAAGCTTAGTAACCATTTATTAATCATCTTAAATCCCCAGCACCTAAAGAGTGCCTGGCACTCAGCTAGTGCTCAATAAAATGTTTAATGGAAGAATGAACGAGTGAATGAAAAAATGAATGAAATGAGTTAGAAGCTATAAGCAAGAGCGCATTATGTTAAAACCGCAAAGTTGACCTTAGAAAGAGAACGTAAATGTCACTTTGTATTGGGCTCAATAATATGACTTGAGGTATCAAGGAAACGAACTTGGCTCTCAGTAAATTAAACTACCAAGATAAAACCAATAGTGTCAATATGAGAAGAATTTATTAATGTGATGATTATGGGAGAATCTTTAAAAATACAAGTCCCTTGAGCCATTGTATTTTTGTATGGAATCATAACTTTTAAGCATCCTCCTTATTGTATAAGGAGGATAAAACAAACGAATCCATGACCTTACATAATGAACATGTATGGCAGCTAGGATCAGCAATATAATACTACTTTTTGTTATTTATTCTGTTTATGGCATATATTTAAAAATAATACCTCTTACTAGAGATCTACTTTTATATACCACAATATTATTTTAAATGATTTATAAAGGCAAACATTTTCATATATTTTTATTAAATTTCCCTTGCTGTTTCTTTAAAAATTTGTTCTTCTTTGCAGTCTGCCTCTCACTGCAGAGCTGTCGCCCTGACCAGGACTTCTCAACAGGTCCACAAAGTCCTCATAGACCTCAGAACCTTTATATACTTGAAATTTCATCTTCTACAGTACAAAATATCTAAAAACACCTTTTTACCATTATAGGGAAGGTCAAAAGTAGGTTTACAGTTGTTCGTATGGAAAATAATATAATAATAAGTGCTAATATGAGAATAAACTGTGTTTTCAGCACTCAAAAGTTTGCCCACCGCTGTATAAACACACCAGGGAAACTTTCTGAGCAAAGATGAGACAGGCTTTTAAGAAACACTGACCAATATTCCTGAGAATATTAACTCAGCTAGGAGGTTCTCTACAGTACCTGGAGGGTCAGGGCTCCCAAGGGAGCACATGCTGCCCCAGCTGAAACCCACTGCTGGCTTGCTTAGAAGTAGGTTCTGGCTGATGATAAAACAGCTCAATAAAAGGTAGACGTTCAGCCCATCATCTGGATGTTTGTTTTACATCTTTTAACCATCTGGATTTGGGGCTCTTTTATTCATCCAATCATTGATTCAACAAACATTTATGAAGTGAATGCTCTCTGGCAGAATCTATACAAAACACTGGGGAATAGAAAGATTAACACATTTCCTTTCTTCAAAAGATGCCTAATTCTGCGTGCCTGCAGGGAGGCAGAGGAAGATAGCAGGACACAAGTGACTAGTCCTAACAAGAGAGAGGCAGTGCCCTTCCAGGTCCTGGTGGGCGGGAAGTGACTCATTTGCCATGAGACAGAGGCCCTAAGGAGGCAATCCTGAAGAAGCAGCCTTTGAGTTAGGCCTTCAAGGATGTCTTAGGAGTTTCTAGATGGACAAAGAAATGCAAGGCATTGCTCACGGAGCGAAGGCCTGAGCAGAGAAGGCATCTGTGTGCCCAGAGACAGGTAAATTGCACATTGTAGCTAAAGCTCTGGTCCGTGGCAAGTTGGCAGGGAATGAATCTGAGAAGTTCCAGACACTGAAGGTTTCCTAAGGGCTTCTTGTGTATAGTAGCCCCCCTCATTACCAGGGGATAGGTTCCAAGACCCACAGTAGATCCTGAAACTGCAGATAGTGCTGAACTCTACAAGGGGGCACACAAAAATGGGAATTTATTTATAAAACATTGTGTATTTATTCTTATGTTTAAACTTCAGTCACCTTCAAAGCACTCTCCATTTGATACAATACACCTACTGAGACATTTTTTTCCACTGCTCACAACAGTTTTTGAACTCATCAATTTTGATTCCTTTTAATGCTTCTGCCATTTTTTGTTTCATCTCTTCCAAATTGGCAAAATGTTTCCCTTTGAGGACTTTTTTTCATCCAGGGAAACAAAACAAACAAACAAAAAATGTCACTCAGGGCAAGATACAGTAAATAGGGAAGGTAGGGCATGGGAACACGCCACTTTTGGTCAAAAACTGCTCAACACCCAGTGCAGCATGGGCAGGTGCACCCGTAAATCCCCATCATGAAATGGGCAAGTGCATTGAAAGAGTCTTCAAAAAAAATTCACTAAAGCCGAACACAGCCCTTGCCACAATGCCAGCTGGTACACTGATATAGATGGGTTTCTAGAACACTCATTTAGTGGTAGAAGCCTGTACTATAAGGGTCCCAGCCTCAGAAGATAATTCCAGTTTTTGGGGGGGTCCCCCCTCATATATATACTATGTTTTTTCCTGTACACACATACCTATGATAATGTTTAATTTATAGATTAGGCACATTAAGATATTAACAATAACTAATGTTAAAACAGGACAATTATAATAATATACTAAAAGAAAAGTTATGTGAATGTGGGGTCTCTCTTCCTCTCCCTCTGTCTCTCAACACATCTTGTTCTATTGGTCGCACCTTTTGACTTAAGGGAAGCATTTTACAGCTTCTCTTTGGCATTAAGTAAAACAAGGATTACTTGAATACAAGTGCTGTGACACCACCACGGTGAATTTGATGACCCCAATGCTACTAACTGACTAATGGGCAGGGAGCTTACACATCATAAAGAGGCTGGACAAAACACTACATCCCAAGCAAGATGATTTACATCCCAAGCAGGACAGAGTGGGATGTGCAAGATTTTATTATGCTACTCAGAACAGCAGAAAGTTTAAAACTTATGAATTGTCTATTTCTGGAATTTTCCATTTGATATTTTTGGACCATTTCAGTGAGTAACCGAATCTATGGAAAGTGGAACCACAGATAAAAGGAGACTACTGTAGATCAAACTTCAAATAAACTGGGTTTTGTGTTTTTGTTTTGTTTTGTTTTTTACGTTCTGGCAGCTGTTTTGTCATCATATTGTCACAGACTTTTGTACAGTTTTGAGCAATTATCTGAAGGTCTGCCCCTTAAATCAGATCCTCTCTGCAAGTCAATAACCCAGCTATGTTATTTTAAGTGAGTGGTCACACTCTATAGCACAATTTTATTACATCTCTACCCTTGAAGTAAGACCAATTATTTTCATCATCTACTTCCTTAATTTGAAAGAGAAAATTAACCTCAATCTTTCCTTATTGCCACATTTGTTAAAAGGCTCTAACTGACAGCTTGAATTTGAGAGCTATTTTTATTCAACTACTTGTTTATTTTTGGAGCATTTATTCAAATTGAATAGAAGCCCATGTGCCTCAGAAGCTATTTAGAAACAGAAACTTTTAGCCATCAAGCACTGGAGAGATCCATACTACTACAAATCTGACATCACTAGTAAAGTGTCTAAAATGTCAGTCACAGGTAACAGAAACTTCAAGAGTATGTTCTTTATGCCTAACAAACTCAGTAGGACCCATGGGGAATTTACTATGAGTTATAATCAAAGGATTAGAAGAAAAGTGGTTTGATGTCATTTTGAGGTTTAGGGGATAATGATTTTATGAACCAGTCATTACTTCTGTCATAGAAAAATACACTGCATTTTCACTAGAGTGTACATATTTATGGATCATTTCAAAATATCACATACTTCCAGCATCTGTTATGAAATGTCATTCTACGGTTTAGCTCATATCCTGACCACTTCTTTACTGGGAAACAAACAAATCATTAACTTTAAAGAGAAAAAAATGAGAAAGGATGTGGATAAAAAAACTAGAGATGAAGTCATCTAATCTTAAGGTCCTTTATTAAAGATGTAACAATATTATACTGGGGAAAAGTTTTGATTGCTATTCTTAAACACTAATATGAGCTATAAGAGAAGCAAAATTGCTTCCTTCATAGAGCTAGTAGATTACAACTCCTGAAAGATATGACAGCTACTTGAAAGAACTATTTTAAAAATAAAATAAGGTAAACAGGATAGAGACTGCTTTGGCTACTCTAGGTAGGGGGTTAGGGATGGCCTCTCCAAGCACAAGAGAATGGAATTGAACCTGAATGACTGGAAATTCTCAGCTACATGGAGATGTAAGAGAAGAATGGCCCAATTAGAGAGAAAAGCAAGTGTGAAGGTCCAGTGGAAGAAACACGCTTGGCACTGGAGCAACAATGACAGCAGGGAAGAAGAATTGTATAAGATGAAATTGGAGAAGTGTGTGAGGTTTCTTGTTCACTGCTAGAACCTAGAACCATGCTTGGTACATGATTGGTATTTATAACTTTCTGTGGATTAAGTGAATGAAATTGGAAGGATTTGAGTTAGTCTTAAAGGTCCATCAGAGCAGAGACCAGAATATGTAGGGCTTTGCAGGGTAGGGTAAGAGTAGTAAAATGCTATTCTAATCACTAGGGGAAGCCATTGGAGTTTTTAAGGAGGGGGATTATGAAATATGATTTATGCTTCAAAAACATCACTCTTGCTAACGTGGAGAATAGACTGTAGGAAATAAGATGATATGCTGAATATCTTCCATTGTTTCTCTAGATCCCCTCTTTATCTTTTTCACCTGTATCTAGGAGGCTGGCCTAGGTAGACTCTCCCCTCTGGCTTCTAGTTGTGTTCAGCCAATGGGGTTTTCTGAAGACCATCAGAAAGAGAGAGAAGCTCTCTTCAAATTGAGTATGCTATCTATATCAATTGAAGAGCTAACTGAAAAAACTGGAAACTGAAAGACCCATTAGGAAGCTTACTAGTAGGGCTAGGCAAGAAATGATGGTATCCCAATTTATTACTTATTGTGGAGAAAAATCTTCCTTATTTTAGAGGCATATCTGAAAGTATTTCTCATGGATTGGTCATCAGGGCAGAGGGGGTGAGAAAAAAAGAAAAATCAAGAACTTCTAATTGAATTATAGCACCATTAAATGAGTGGGGGAGACTGAGGAGAGAGCAGATTTGAGGTGATGTGGGAGGGGCAGAATCATAAGTTCCATTTTAGACATGTTTAGGTCAAGATGCCTATTTGCATTTAAGTGGACATGTTTAGAGTGGGTAAGGGAGAGATCTGAGCTTGAGATTTAAATTTTTCAACTCATCAGCATAAACTTCTTCACACAATTATGATTTGAACAAAATTACATTAAGTTCATAAAGAAATTTAATTCATAGAATAAAAAGAATTGTGTAAAACACAAACCCTGAGTTTAGTGAATCCTTAGGAATCAGTAATCCACATGGTCTGTTGTCTAGTTATAAAAGAGTTCTGAAGATGGGCTGAACAATGGAGGTTATAATGAATCTGATAATAGAATAACTGGTTGGTTAGAAGTAAGAATTTGACAGAAATAAGAAAAGGCTGAACTTAAGAAATCATGCAAAAGTCTGTAAAGCCAAATGTAAAACCTTAGTTGTCCTTAATAACAAGAAGTAAGTAAATGGAGTTCTTAGCTGCTAACTTAAATTTCCTCCAACCCACAACTTCAATTCAATCCCACAAATACTTATTGAGGGTTTACATTCACAGAAGGCACTGTGCAGAACAGTGTGAGTACAAATGCATTCAAGATAACATCCTTTAAGAGTTTATTGAACTACTGCTAAAGAAGAACTAAATAAAAGTTTGCATCTCTGATAAATAAAAAGTCCAGGGAATCACCAAAATGAGACAGAGAAGCCAAAAGCCTAGTCCACTCCAAGCTTGAAGCATTAGCTTCAAAGCCATAGGTTTCTCCTTAATTAAGGCTAAAAGACATGCTAGGCAAATCTTTGGAAGAAACTGAATCTGTGATGAGGAACAATTGGCTGTAGAGCACTACCTATAGTCTACCTACCCACCTGGCTTTTGGCACAGCCTAGAAGCTACATTCAAATGTAGGCTTGCAGCACAGAAACCAAAGGGTCTAGGGAAAAGAAATTTCCAGGGCCTCCACAATTCAGATAAGTCATTTTAGAATGTTGGCCCCCAGCCTGGATCATGGGCTGGCTCCTACCAGTCAGGGACAGTCACAGAGTGGAGGCTGAGGATTGAATTTCAAAGCATTGCCCCTTCAATGGGGATGTGATGGAGACCAGGCTCTTTGCAGGCTTAGGGCTCACAAGGCCTGGAGCCCTCAGCATGAAGCAGCAGTCAGAGTACCCTCTGTTGCAAGCAAAGAGCAGTTCCTGCAAGCACAGAAAAGAGAAACCAAGTTTGGGCTCATTCTTCAGCTGTATCCACCACCCCTGCCCAGAGAACATGTTCAGCATGGGACCCTAATTCAGGAACTTCACCTGTCTAGCCTCAGCTTCTTCATCTATAAAGTAGGGACAAGACCTACCCCATAGGGTGGTTCCACCTCATAGCCTTCTTTTATTTAGTGAGTAAGTAGTTGAA
The DNA here is from genome assembly GCF_004126475.2 of Phyllostomus discolor. Classification (NCBI taxonomy): domain Eukaryota; kingdom Metazoa; phylum Chordata; class Mammalia; order Chiroptera; family Phyllostomidae; genus Phyllostomus; species Phyllostomus discolor. The sequence continues at coordinate 149,693,339 of NC_040905.2, read as the reverse complement.
TCTATCCATAAGAAAAATACATTTTTCCCCTATGGGACTCAATAAGGTTGAGGTTGACTCAATAAGGTTATTTTCATTTCAAAATTTTTAAATTTAAAGTGCAAATGGGACAGAGGGATTGAACAAAAAAGAGAAAGGAAAAAACTCATGGATACCTACAAGAGTGTGGTAATTGCTGGGGAGAAGGGGGAAAGGGGAGGTGGAAGAGGGTATAGTGGCAATAAATGGTGATGGACAGAGATTTGACTTGGGGTGGTGAGCATACATTACACTGTACAGATAATGTGTTATAGAATTGTGTACCCAAAACCTGTATAATTTTGTTTTGTTTTTAATATATTTTATTGATTATTACAGTTGTCCTATTCCCCCCCTTTATTCCTCTCTGCCCTGCACACCTCCCCCCACCCATATTCACCCTACCCACTCTTAGTTTGTGTCCATGGGTCCTACATATAAATTCTTTGGCTTCTACATTTCCTGTACTATTCTTAATCTCCCCCTGTCTATTTTCTGCCTACCATTTATGCTACTTATTCCCTGTACTTTTCCCCCTTTCCTACCCCTCCCCTGCTGATAACCCTCCATGTGACCTGCATTTCTGTGATTCTGTCCCTGTTCTAGTTGTTTCCTTAATTTGTTTTTGTTTTTCTTTTTTTAAGTTCAGTTGTTGATAGTTGTGACTGTGTTGTCATTTTACCATTCATAGTTTTGATCTTCTTTTTCTTAGATAAGTCCCTTTGGCATTTCATATAATTAGGGCTTGGTGATGATGAACTCCTTTACTTGACCTTATCTGGGAAGCACTTTATCTTCCCTTCCATTCTAAATAATAGCTGTGCTGGTTAGAGTAATCTTGGAAATAGGTCCCTGCCTTTCATGACTTTGAATATGGCTGTTCATCCCCTTCTTGCCTGTAAGGTTTCTTTTCAGAAATAAGCTGATAGTCTTATGGGAACTCCTTTGTAGGTAACTGTCTCCTTTTCTCTTGCTGTCTTTAAGATTCTCTCCTTATCTTAATCTTAAGTAATGTAATTATGATGTGCCTTGGTGTATGCTTCCTTGGGTCCAACTTCTTTGGGACTCTCTGAGCTTCCTGGGCTTTCTGGAAGTCTGTTTCCTTTGCCAGATTAGAGAAGTTCTCCTTCATTCTGTTTTCAAATAAGTTTTCCATTTCTTTTTCTCTTCTCCTTTTGGCACCCTTATGATATTGGAATATTTAAAGTTTGTCCCAGAGGTTCCTAAGCCCCTCCTCATGTTTTTGAATTTTGTTTCTTCATTCTGTTCTGGTTCCATGTTTATTTCTTCCTTCTGGTCCAAATCATTGGTTTGAGTCCCAGTTTCCTTCCCTTCACTATTGGTTCCCTGTATGTTTTTCTCTATTTCACTTTGCATAGCCTTCACTTCTTCCTCTATTTTGCAACCATACTCAATCAATTCTGTTAGCATCCTGGTTACCAGTGTTTTGACCTCTGCATCTGATAGGTTGGCTATCTCTTCATCGCTTAGTTCTATTTTTGGAGATTTGATCTGTTCTTTCATTTGGGCCATAATTTTTTGTCTCAGCACACCTGTTACATAATAAGGGGCAGAGTCTTGATATTTGCCAGGGTGGGACAGCTGTGTTGTGGTAGTGTATGTGGGGGAGGGGTCCAAGAGGAAACAATGCCACTTGCTTGGCTCTCTCGCCAGTTTTCAGTTACTTCCCCCACTACCCACAAGCAGATTGGGCCCTTCTGGTGCTGATTCCCAGGTGGGTGGGTTTGTGTACATTTTAGGCCCCTGTGGATTTCTCTAACAAACTCTCCTATGAGGCTGGGAGTTTCTCCCACCTTCTCAACCCACATAGGTTTTTTAGTCAGAGGCTTTGAGGCTTTATTTCCCTGTGCTGGAATCTTGGTTTGTGCAGTTTGTCTTGCCCCCCAATTGTTCCTACTGTTTTATCTGCATGCAAATATGGTATTGCCCACTTCACCAGCCACCGCCTTGCCCCGAATCCTCTCTACCTGGCTGCCTGTCTCCACCCCTCCTACTGGTCTGGATGAATATTTCTTCTTTAACTGCTTGGTTGTCAGACTTCCATACAGTTTGATTTTCTTTCAGTTCTGGGTTTTGTTTTTTTTTTATTTTGTTGTTGTCCTTCTTTTGGTTGTGCGAGGTGGCACAGTGTGTCTACCTATGCCTCCATCTTGGCCTAAAGTCCTAACTTGAAATCTGTACAGTTTTGTTAACCAGTGTCACCCCAAGAAATTCAATAAAAAGGGAAAAATAAATAAATACATACATACATACATACAAATGAAGGTTGTTCACCATTGCCTTGAATGGTTTGAAAGGTATAAACTTAAAAGACCTAACACAACTAAGTTGATAGCTTCTCTAACTTTGTTATTCAGTAGCTCTGTGATCTCAAGCCATTCACAACTGCAGATAAAGGGCACTTTTCCTCCAGTGGGGTCCAAACAACCAGTGGTCCTGACAGAGGCCTCTCTGGGTCCCAGGATGTGCCCTCTATTTGTATCTTATTCCCACTGGACATGGTAGAGGGACATTCTTTGAAAGATGGTTCTCAACCCTGGTTTCAGAATTCCCTGGGAGAATTCTTTTTTTTTTTTAATTTAAAAAACTGATGTATGTTACCCATCTCCCAGAGTTTCTGATTTAAAGATTAAATTTCTGATTAAATGTGAGACCTCAGTAATTTAAAAAAAGGCTCAGGTGATTTAAAAATGCATACAAGGTTGGGACCATTGAGTAAGGGGCGAGAGCTGGGCCACAACAGCCTTGTGACTGTACTCACGGACGTTGTATCAGCATCCTAACCTGAGCTGAAGTCATGAATGTCCCTTGCAGTTCTGAGTATAATGTCTCAGCATTCACCGTTGCCTTATAAGTTAGGGATATATCCCCCAACTAATCTGTTTATCTAAGTCATTCCTGTTCTAAGAGGCCATTGCTGCAGCAGGCACAGCATTTGGTCACCTGGGCATTTCTACTTTCAAGGGACGTGGGAAAATCTGGTCTATGGACTAAAAAGTCATGTGCCCAACTAAAAATTGAAGGCCTCTCTGCTATTATAATGGAGTGGCAAATACTTGTAATAACAGCCAACACTCTGTGCTGCTGCAGGCCTCTCTCCCTCCTCAAGCAAGTGTATTATAACTATTAAGTTACAAGTAGACAGTGTGTTTGGGATCCTGCTGAAAACCACTGAAATATGGCTATTTTTCTTGTATCCCAAATTTCAATGGCTCCTGCTCCCACTGCCTAAGAAATCACAAATTCTGTAAGAAAAGTATTCCAGAGCAGTTCTTCAGGAAGCCAGGCTCATATTTAATGCCCCTCCAGCGTGGTAGAGTTGGGCATTTACACTTAGAGAGGGCTGCCTTCTCTGCAGGTTAACTCCCCCAGACTTACACTGAAGGCAGGGGCTCTCTCTTGTTCATTCAGGAAGCAACACAGATTATTTTCACTGGATCATAAATATGTTTAGCACTCTATTATACTAACCTTTTAAACCAGTTGTCTTGGGTGGCTGCAAATCATCATTTAGAAGCAACTTTCTAAGATTTAAATGCTCTTGAAATCCTGGACACTCTAGTGAAATACTTGAGATTAAGAATTGGGGGTGTAGTAGGTCTTGCTACAAAATTTATTTCAAGGAGAAAAAGCAAAATCCTTTGGGCTGGTTCCTGGTTTTTCTTCTTTTTCTTGGGGTTTTTTTTTATTCTCCTTTTTTCACTCTTTACCATGAAGGGGAAGGTAAAAACGGACGCTTAAACACGTGACTTTCTTACGTTGGGTTGACTTTCCTTCTTTCCCCAGTGTTCCAGGACCTGTGGAGGGGGTATTCAGATGCGTGAGGTTCTTTGCAAGCAGCGCATGGCTGATGGCAGCTTCCTGGAGCTTCCTGAGACCTTCTGTTCAGCCCCAAAACTGGCCTCTCAGCAAGCCTGCAAGAAAGATGACTGTCCCAGTGAGTGGTTTCTCTCTGAATGGACAGAGGTATGTATGGTCCTCAGGAGGAGTTAATAAAAGAGATGTAAATAAAGATGAAAAGAAGGCACCCAAATGGATACATACAGAAGGCAAGAACAAAATGAAATAATCCTCCTAACATTATGGAGCAGTACTTGTGTAACCATTTATACCATACCATGTGACTAACTTTTAACTAGGCTACAGGGACATGAGTTAAGTGGCCAGCCCTTATTCAGCAATCCAAAACATGTGATTGTAAACAGGTTCCTTGTGGAACAAAACCAGGCCTTGCTCGTGCTTTTGGGCCCAGGATTCTTCTCGGAACATGGGGTTCTTCTCCCCCTGTCTCCACATATGCCTTCCTGACCTCCCAGAACCTCTTATTCCCAGATGTTTCTAGTCTCTACTCAGTAAGGGCCAAGCCCCTCAAGTTCTTCTCTTCCAAGTTACTAGACAATAAGGAACATAACTTATGAGGAAAAGAAGGCCAAGGAAATCTTGCCTCTTTACTGTCAGTTTTCTGGCTCCAAAACTTCAACAACTTCCCAGCAAGACAGCTTGATTTGCCCTCTTGTCTTGCATGTAGGGAGATGATTGAATCAGTATTGACGATTGCCTCTTAATTAGGGATGTATCCCCCAACTAATCTATTTGTCTCAATCATTCATATTCTAACACTAGCATCAGTTCATTTGTTTACATCAAGCTTCAATTGATTAATTTTCAGCCCCTACACTTTTCTGAATTGCCTACAACATGCCTACATGTCTTCCATAGAGAAGCCTCCCCCCACCCCCAATTATTGCCTCACAAGCCAATTTAGCCAAGAACAAAATCACTAGGCCTGAAGTAATGCATCAAAACCAGATTTAAGACCCTCCCTAGCATATGGCAGCTTTCAAACTGGCTTCACTGATTCCATTGCCTTCTTTGTTTGATATACAGTTCACAGAATGAACTGCTGTTGGTTAAAATACAACACAGGACACTTGCTTCCACAGAGGGGGAAGCTGCCTCTGAAAATTAAGATGCCAACTCTATCAACATAGTTTCTTAGAATTCTTGTGCCATATTTAGAGGAGTTCCATCAGATGGGCCTGCTAAGGGCATTGCAATTGAGAGTTAACTTACATTGTCATAGGTTTTATTTTTTATTTTTATTTTTTATTATTGTTCAAGTACAGTTGTCTCCATTTACCCCCATCACTCCCCCCAACCCCAGCCATCCCTACTCACCACCCTTGATCCTACCCCTCTTTGGTTTTGTCCATGTGTCCTTTCTACATGTTCCTGGAAACCCTTTCCCTTTTACCCCCCATTATCCCCTCCCACCTCCCCTCTGGTTACTGTCAGTTTGTTTTTAATTTCAATGTCTCTAGTTGTGTTTTGCTTTCTTGTTTGTTCTCTTGATTAGGTTCGACTTATAGGTAATATCATATGGTAGGTTTTATAACTTAGTGGTAAAATTGCTTTCTAGTTGTATCTCACCCGAAATATCTCAGAAGAGTAAATGTCATGTTTTAGAAACAGGATAAAAGAAAAAAGTGTGTAAAATGAGTGTGTGTGCGTGTGTGCACACATGAACGTGGCATTGACAATTTTTCCATGGAATGTTGGTTTGGGGTATGGCATTACATATGAAAAAAGCATAACAATGATAGCAGTGCAGGATGGAGCCCGCATGTATTTGCCAAGTAACTGGCTCTAGATTAAGACCCTCTCCCAGGGTGTATTGCAAAAGGCATTGCTTTCCCACATCCACCGATGATAGTTTGCCATGAGTGAGATGCTGCCTGTGTGATTATAATTGTCCTCCCCTGTTCCTGGACTTTGTCATCTCTGAGTATATGGGGCACAATTGAGAAAAAGTTATTTTTGGACTGCAGATTTGAAAAATGGATGCTTATGGTTAGGCACTCAGGAAAGGAGACTGCTGAAATGAGGTCCCATGGGACCCATTAAGTAAAGCAGACCCTTAGTATGGTGCCATGTCTGGTGAGGAGTTGAGACTGACAGGCAAACTTAGGTTCCAATGCTAACTCTGCTCCTGTACTTATTCGTTGTACTATTTTGCATTCCCACCAGCAATGTGTGAAGTCTCAAATATAACCTCTCAATCATTCCTATTCCTGTTGGCCTAGTTACTTGACCTTTTTGAGATAATAATAATGTCTACCTTGATGGTTATCAGGAGGCTTAAATTAAATGATGCATATAAAATGCCTTGTGCCTAGTAAAAGTTAACCATAATTATCGTTATGATTTTCTTCCATCCCTGCTCCTTGTGAGGAAGAGATAATAAGAGGAAGACTTACCTCAACTGGCTAGAAGCAGGGTCATTGTGGAGACCACCCCAGCCTTTGCCAGTCTTCCTAAGAGAAGGAAGTTGCATTTGGGAAACTAGGAATAGTTAGTCCCTACCCAAGGAATGTTATTATGTTTTGAGTTATCTGGGTTGATGAGTGGAAATTCCAAACACTGGGGAGGAGCTGAGAATGACGGGAAGTAGTATCACCAATTCAGTGGTATGAAACTCACACTGGTGCTGTACAAGAGTGCTCCTGCAGAGGTTCAGAGGCTCCAGTTGGCCCTGTCATCCCAACAGGCCTTCTCTGGGCCCTGTGGCTGAGATAAGACATGCATTCCACACCCCCCACAAGACCCCTTGGAGAAAGGAAGACCTGGATGATCTACGAGCGTTTTTATCCTCACTATCTGGCTCTGTCTCATGGTTACTGCACAGAATCCCTCAGAGACAGAGTTAAGCCAAAGGTTTAGACACTTCAAATAAAATTAATCTCAGATTCTATTCGGAGAATAAGACACTCAAAAGACCTTACATTTTTTTAATTTAAAAGAAACCCTTCCATCTCCTGAAAGAGTTGGCTAGTACATATTTTAAGTCATATATTTGGGGAAGTTTCCCCCCACCAAAAAAATAAATAAATAAAAGAAATGAAATCCTAGTAGTAAATTTTGAAGCTAGAAGGAACTTAGAAGATTCTATAGCCTAGCTGTTCTTTTAAAAATTAAAGTCACAGAACTTTGTTTTAGGTTGACATGTTACTATGAAGCCAAAATTCTAAAGCATATCAAATCAGGGCTGTTTTGGTTGAAGTGTGGGTAGGGGGGAGGTCCCAGATTTCCAATGACTGAGTCTCTAGCTCCCTTGAGAAGCCCCTGAATCACTTCCTCAGCACAGTTATGGAACACGGTTTGAAAATCCCTGCCCTCACTTTGTCTCCCTATTTTAGAAATGTGGAAGTTGAGCCCAGAGAAAGATCTAGACTTGAACAAAATTATAAGCCAATCTCCTGACATGTGGTCTATTTTCCTATTTTTCTACTTAGCAGCACTAACATGACCATGCTTTCAAGTAGCCCAGGTTCTTTACCTCCCTCCCGCCTGACCCCTGGATTTGTGCTGTCATCTACAATAAAATCAGGGCCAGTGGATTGGAGTCTATGATCATTAGGGAACAACACCAATGGGTTTGGCTCTCATTCCTGTTTTTTGCATTTTAAATGTCTTTTAGGGTAGTGTGTATCATAGAACTTTGCATGGAATATTTTGTTTCAACAGGCTAGCATGTAATACTTGAAAAGGTAATATTTGGGGGGGGTTACTGTCATTTTTCAAGTTAACGTGGCACATTGCCATGACCCAGTTCAGGCCTTTATCATCTCAAGCCTGGACTACTGTGGCAGCCTCCTTAACTGATAGCCCTACCTGCCATCCATCTCCTACTCCCATCCCTCCCAGACACTGTTGCCAGATTAACCTTCTCAAAACACCTCTTTCATCATTTCACTCCTCCCTTCAATGGCTCCTCATTGCTTTATGGACCAATTCCAAACCTCCTGTCTGAAAATTAAAAATCTCCAATGTCTGTCCCAAACTACCTCTTGAACTCCTGACACTCTCAATGTGGTCCTTCTGCTCTAAGAGATTTAGCTCTGCCCCCAAACCTGCCTTGGGCTTCTGCACTGAACTGTTCTGTCTTCGTTCTGGATGTTTCCCTGACCCGTATGCTTATTCCTGGTCCTCTACACCCATCCAGACTCCACCCATCTTCAAGACCTAGGTAGGAAATCTCTAGTGTACCAGAAGCATTCAACAGTTGTTAGTATTAATTTTATAATACTTCACTTGCCTTTTGATTTTGTATGTTTACTAAAATTTTTATTACTATTTAACTCTTTAAACAGCTTCACTGAGGTATAATTTGAATTTAAACTCTGTAAAGTTTAATTTAGCATAATGTTTCCAAGGTTTATTCATGTTGTAGCACATAGAACTAGATTCCTTTTTATAATAGAATGACATTCCATTGTCTAGATATACCACATTTTGTTTATACACTTACCAATTAATGGACATTTGAGCTATTTCCCCTTTTTGCCTATTATGAATATGCTGCTGTGAATATTCACATACAAGTCTTTGTGTGGATCTGTGTTCTTATTTCTCTTGCATAGCTGCTAGGAGTGAAATTGCTGGGTCTCATGGTAAATTGATATTTAACTTTTTAAGAAATATTAAACTGTTTTTCAAGTGGGCTGTACTGTTTATGTTTCTACCATCAATATATGAAGGCTCTAATTTTTTCTACATCCTCTTTGATACTTATTATTATCTGTCTTATTTTTATTATGGCCATTCTGGTAAATATGAAGTGGTATCTTATGGTTTTGATTTCCATTTCCTTAATATACTCTTTCATTTAAATAATGCACTTGGAATTTTCCCCTTCATCTGATAACAGCTCCTTAACATAAGAAACTATCTTGCACATCTTTTTTCTGTAGTAGCTAGCACCCCACCACAGATGAAATAGATATATGACAATTATCTGATGCTTGACATTAAAATATTTTATTTGTGAAGGAGAAAAAATTAGCATTGAGTGTCATTTATGTGTGTGACATTTAAAACATATTATCTCATTTAATTCCCAACTTTGCAAAGTAAGCACACAAAGTGAAAATAGCCTCAGAGAGTTTAAGTAATTTGCCAAGTACCGAAATCCTGAACTCCATGTGAACACAGGACTCTCTAACTCTGCACTCTAGAGCCTAGGCCATATAAGTAAAACCAGTAAAATATCTACAGGGAACCTTAGAGTAGAATGTGGCCACATTATAGAGATGTCTTTCCACATTGCCAAGTAATGAATATTTCTCTAAGTGGCTATTTCTTTTTCATACAACTTTTCTCATATTTTGGTGATTTTGAGCACTCATACAAAAGCCCATTGGCCTATAGTGTTCTGCACTGCACTTACATGCACTTGGCCTTTCTTTCCCCATCAGTGTTCAACGACCTGCGGTGAAGGCACCCAGACTCGAAGTGCCATTTGCAGGAAGGTGCTGAAAACCGGGGTCTCGGCTATTGTCAATTCCTCCCTGTGCCCGCCCCTGCCCTTCTCCTCATCAATTAGGCCATGTATGCTGGCAACCTGTGCACGTGAGTACTCCAGAGCTTTTGGGATGAAGAGATGAAGCCCCATGGAAGCAGGTGTAGCCACACAGGAACCTTCCCTAAACCCAGGCCAGTAGGAGATTGTTGGGCCCTGGAGGGCAGCAGGCTGGTGAGTTCAGCTGGAGAAGGAAAAGGAATCTTAATTACATGTGACCAGGTGAAATTCTCCTCTCTCTTGGAGAAATAGTTTCCAAGAGGGGGAGCAAAGTTCACTTGCTGGCATATGGAGATCTGGAAGCTGGAGGCAGCATATTAACTAATGAATTCTAATGCTTTCCACTCTGGGGTTTTAAACTACTCTGAACAGATTTGTTCTCTCTAACTTTAATCCCTAGAATTGTAATACTTCTGGGCTCTCCTCCTCAGTGTAATCGGGGCCCTGGTGCTCTGCAGATGCAAAGGACAAATATTGAAAGGGGGACACTCTCCTTCCCTTTGTCCTCTGCTTCTCTTTTATGATGCTGATTTTTTTAAGTCCTTTTACTGAGAGGAACAGCCTTTCCCCAGGGACCTCCCTTCATCTACAACCCTGCATCTCAGCTTCTTAGGGGCAGAAAGAGCCAGCAGGGTGAAAGCAGGTTGTGCTCCAGTTTGGGATTGTGGCAGCACCCTGATGGTCTATCCCTGGTAGCCAGCTCCTCCAGGAAAACACAGGAGGTCAATGAAGGCCCAGCCAAAATCAACTCTGAAGCACTGTCTTCCCCTCTTTTGCCCCTGCATCTCTCTTTCTGTTCTCTTCCCCCTCTCTTTTCCCCTCTTTCTTGTCACTGCATCTCACTCTTCTTTTTCTCTTCTCTTCATTTATCCGTCTTCCCTTTCATTTCAGGGCCCGGGCGGCCATCCACAAAGCACAGCCCACACATTGAGGCCGCAAGGAAGATATACATCCAGACCCGCAGGCAGAGGAAGCTGCACTTCGTCGTGGGTGGGTTCGCATACCTACTCCCCAAGACTGCTGTGGTGCTCCGGTGCCCCACACGGCGTTTCCGCAAGCCCCTCATCACCTGGGAGAAAGACGGCCAGCACCTCATCAGCTCTGCCCACGTCACCGTGGCCCCTTTTGGCTACTTAAAGATCCACCGCCTCAAGCCCTCTGATGCAGGTATCTACACCTGCTCTGCAGGACCAGCCCGGGAGCAGTTTGTGATTAAGCTCATTGGAGGCAACCAGAAGCTTGTGGCCCGGCCCACGAGTCTGAGGAATGAGGAAGAGGCCCTCCGGGTGAGGAAGGCCAACCCCAAGGAGACCCTGCAGACCCACAAACACCAGAACGGAATCTTCTCTAATGGCAGCAAGGCTGAGAAGCGGGGCCTCACTGCTGACCCAGGGAGCACCTATGACGACCTTGTCTCTCGGCTGCTAGAGCAGGGGGGCTGGCCCGGAGAGCTCCTGGCCTCCTGGGAGGTCCAGGACTCTACAGAAAGGAACACGTCCTCAGAGGAGGATCCGAATACTGAGCAGGCCCTCTTGCACCTGCCCTTCACCATCGTGACCGAGCAGCAGCGCCTGGACGACATCCTCCGGAACCTCTCCCAGCAGCCGGATGAGCTTCGCGATGTCTACAGCAAGCACCTGGTGGCCCAGCTGGCCCAGGAGATCTTCCGCAGCCATGTTGAGCACCAGGACACACTCCTCAAGCAGTCTGAGCAGAGGATTCCCCCCGTGGCCATTCCACCTCGCAAACCCGTGTCCAGCTTCACCAGCATGCTCCGGTCCTCCTCCTCTGGAGAGGCAGCAGGTGGCTCCCGCCGGCCACACCGCAAGCCCACCATCTTGCGGAAGATCTCAGCTGCCCAGCAGCTCTCTGCCTCAGAAGTGGTCACCCATCTTGGGCAGACTGTGGCCCTGGCCAGTGGGACACTGAGTGTGCTTTTGCACTGTGAAGCCATAGGCAATCCCCGACCTACTATCAGCTGGGCCAGGAATGGAGAAGAGGTTCAGTTCAGTGACAGGTGAGCCTTGCAGTTGCCTGGCCTAGGAAGGGAAGGGGGCAAAGGGCCACATCTTTCCAAGGTACCTTATTCACTCTTCTTTCAAGGTGTTTCTGAGGGTAGGACTTAGAGCCCTGGGCTCAGGGATCGCATCCTGGCTTTCAAGCCCTCTGACTGCAATGATAAACTGTTGGAGCAAAGACAGGTATTTAATTTCTCTAAACTGTACAGTCTTATCTTTATAAGGTAATAGCAACAATGCCTACCACCCTGATCCCTGTAGCATCCCAAAGATTAATGAGATACTCATTGGGTAGCTTTGAACTTTTGGTAGAAAGCGATAGTTTCAGGACAAGGCATTGTTACATTGCCACCTTGTGAGATGAACTATTGGGTTGGCCAAAAAGTCTGTTACGTTTTTTCTGTAAAGTAAAAGACATTTTTTCATTTTCACCAATAACTTTATTGATGAAATTTTATTTGGATAGTTTGAGTATGTTGGCTATCTCCCACTATTGGCTTCTAGTGGGTAGAGGCCAGGGGTGCTGCTAAACATCTCCCAATGCATAGGACAGCCCCACAGCAAAGAATTATTTGGCCAAACTGCCAGTAGTATCAAGAAACCTCACAAACTACTTTTCACACATTCAGACAGTCACAGCACGTTCTCCATACACTGCACAAATCTTTTTTTGCATTTCAGTTGCATTTTTACCTTTCTTGAAATAATAAAGCATAAAACACCAAAAATGTTGCTTATCTTCTTCCATCTTCAATGTTAAAATGGCTGCATAAAAATTCACCAATTTTGATTTTTTTAAAAAAAAATGCATGCTGATATGACAACTGTCACAATACAATCTAACAAAATTGTCTCAAATGTAGTTAAAGACAACTTAGCACTACTAGAGCCATCATATGGGGAAAAAAAGGTAACGAACTTTCTGGCCAACCCAATATTATACATCCACACCTTGTCTTCATGCGTGCGGTCTCCAGGGCTGGGGGAAGTGCAGCCAGCACTTGCTGCTCCTTGTGGGTGAGCCTGTCCTCTGTCCGGGCTGGACAAGGCTGTTTGTTCCAGAAGCTTTTATTCCTGGACCTATGATTAATTGTCTTGACATCTCTTGCTGTCTCTGTTTTGATGGGATGACAGCATGTATTACATATTGGTTTCCTTGAGCCATAGCCATTAGTGATGTAAGATCAAGAGCAGTGTTAGAAGTAATGACAATAATATTTTTGAGTACCATGTGCCAAGCACTCTGCCATGCTTTCTACATACATTGTCTCTTTTAATTTTTACAGTGGCCCTGATGACAATAATTATAGCTAGCATAAATTAAGTAATGACTACCTGACACACAAGTATGCACCTTTATGTGCCCCATCTCACTGAATGTTAACAGTAGCCCTGAGAAGTGGGTACAATTTTTATCCACACTCTACAGAAGAGAGCACAGAGTCAAGCAACCTGCCAAAGATCATATTTATTAGGTGGTAGAGCCAAGATATATGACAAAAGTAAAATAGATCATTACTTGAAGAACCATAGACTGTGGATGGGAGAGGAACCTTTAAGGTCCTCCAGTTCAGAGTCCTCATTTCAACTTTTTATTATCTCTGAATCCATATAGAATGCTCTTTTCATTAAATAGACTTCTAAACACTATTATTTGGCTACTCTTTTCTCTGATTTGCTAGCTTTAGGTGAAGAAAAAAAGAAGCCAGTATTTATGGTGCCAGGCAATGTGCCAGGTTTATTTCTATGTAACTGCATTTGTTATTTCAACAGTCTGCAAGATTGACATACATTATCCTCCAGTTTTGCATAGAAAATCAAAACACAGCAACTCATCCAAGATCATGTTAGTAAGAGCCTGACCGAGGACTGGATATCAAGTTTACATGATTCCAACAAAGATTTGGTGAACAAAAGTGACGTCCATCCTGACTGCATCTTTTGTGCCTTTAATTTGTCAGTATTGCCTCTCAGCCTTGGTACTTACAAATAGCTTTAATAAAAGTGCTAAGTGTTTTTCTATGTGCTCTTACTATATACCAGACCACTGTGCTCAGTGTTTCAAAGACATTCTTATTTAATAATTTTTTTAAAAGCCTATGGAGCAAGTACTACTGTTGTTACCACATATTGATAAGAAAGCTGAGGTGCAGATGGTGGACCCACACAGAAGCACAGGAGACAAGGCAGGAATGCAGGCAGCATATTGCAGAGCTTGTGCTCCTAACATTGCCATTGCTTGCAGCTGGGTCCTCCCCAGCTCGTACTTTCCATGATCAGCTTAACTGCTATGATCCCTGCAATTCTTTCCAGAAATCTTTATAACAAATTTGTGGGTCAAGCTAAACTTGCAGTAAATTCCCTTGAGGCCACTGGGACACTGAGGGGCAGCTCCCGTGTCAGGCCCCCAAGATGATGGGGGCTGGCTGAGAGTGGTGCCTGGTGCTCGGGTGGGGGTGCACTGGAACTCATCTCTATCGGTGCACCCATCTTGCCCAAATCATGTCATGTCCTCCACCAGCAAGCCAGCTTCTCAAGTGCAGGTACCATTTTATTCATAACCCCCAGAACTTATTGCCCAGGTTTGCTACCATTAGGATTGAAGGGAGTAGTGACTGGCTACGTGAGGGAAAAGGTGAGAATTAACATTTCTTGACTAAATATTGATACGTATACTGGGCCTCACAGGTTAGCAACTTTCATAGCCATCATCTTAGTTAATGTCTGTGTGAGATATAAGCTGTTATCCCTACTTCAGAGATGGGGAAACTGAGGCCCCTGGACTTAAGAAACTTGACAATATTAGATAAACTAGTGAAAGGCAGAATCAAGAGGTCAGATTCAAAGCCAGCTCTGCCCAACCCAAGCCCATGCTGTTTGAGCAAATGAGTATATTCATACTTTTATGTATCAGTACTTTGCCAGAGATCCCAAGTTTCCTCAAGACCCTTGCTGATTTCTGTCCTCTGTTTCCAGGGTCTTTCCTTTGGATAGCACCTACCTTCTGTTAGAAAGCTGTAGAACAAGGCAGGCCATGAGGAAGAAGGAGCCGGTCCTTCAGACTCCCCTGTCCTGTGCCTGGAACTGCAGGGAGCATGTCGAGGCCAGGGCCATCTCAGAAGTCCTGACAATCCCCTTGAGTGCTGCAGAATTTTTAATGATTTTTTTAATTTAATGAGTTTTTAATGAATTCCAAAGGTCATGGCCCATCTAAGTCATCTGGTGACCAGAGAGAAGGTGTGGAAGGAGCTAGATGAGGACTGAGGGCCCCAGGCTGATCTTGCCAAGGCCCTTCTCTTTCCATGACCTTAGTCCCAGTGTTTCAGAAGTGAGGGGGGTTGTCCCAGGTCGCCTCTGAAGTCCTTTCCATCACCTCGTTCACTCACTCGCAGAAGCTTGCAGAAGGTGAAAACCCACCTGCAGACAGGGGGCAGGGAGAGCCTGCAGTGGGGTAACTTCGAAATTTGCTGCACAAGTTGTTTCTGAGTGCTCCACAGAACAGGCTCATTGGTCACTTGAGTTTGGGGTGCTCTCACTTAAAGCTGAACAGATGTATTTACTGCTGGGCTTTACTTCTATCTTTAATATAGTGCTTGTTTTTTATTATAAAAGTAATAAAGGGGCTATAAAACAATACAAATAATACTGAAGTCTATAAAGTAAAAATGCAAGTCTCCCTCAGCCCCCAATCCTATTCCTCAGAGGCTGTCACTCCTAATGATTTGGTATACATCCTTTTGGAATTTTTATATGTTTCATTATATTATTTATTATAAAGCATACACATATAAAATTTGGATTTTTTTAATGGGCTATTACTCATGCTTAGAAATTTGATTTAATTGTATGCACCAACATGTCAGAAGAAACATTTCAGAAGAGTATGTAGAAATTTATATCCTCTTTTTTAAACAGGTGATTACTGTGCTTAAATGCATTTAACTACCCCCCAATTGAAAATAATCTTGGTTTTTCCCTTTTTTAATCCTTCAAGCATTCCAACATGTTGTGACTTTCCTGGTAGACAATATAGTATGAGTGTTTTCCAAGTAATTCTTTGATCAATGAAAAATTTTTTGGCCTTGTAATCTCAGGAATACCAATAATTCTTGATGTAGGACTTAGAAACACTATTTTGTCTTTTAATTTTCACTCTGGCAGGCATTGAGAGTCTAACCATAAAGACTTTCAGATTAAAAAAAAAAGCTTCAGCAGTATCTTGCTAGAGAAAGACACAGGGCAGCCAGGTGTGAAGGGTGCTGAAGGTGTTAGGCCTAGGACAGCAGAGGGCAAATCCTGCCTCTTCAGTCACTGGGTCACTTGTGGGAGTGGGAGTGGGAGTGAGGAGCATTAGGAGGGAAAGCACACGAGGGGCATGGCTGAATATAGTTTTACAGTATCTTCTGTTGTCAAGATTTTTCTAGACCTGTCCTTGACAGATCTTTTTAATGCAGGTTAATGGCAGGAGGTAGGGAAAAATAACAGATTTTCATTTCTGATCTTTGACATCATAATTTTCCCATTTTACTTAAATGATGAGTAAGAAATATGGCTGGAGTTTAGTTTCCATACGGTTTCCCAGGTACTTTCTGAGAAAAGGAAGGGAGTGAATCTGCACAGAGCGTGCACGAGGCTCAGAGCTGCCACTGGGACAGCTTTGCCATGGGCTGTTTGTGACCTCTCTTGTGTCGGGTTTCATTGCTTGTCATCATCTCTGTGCTCAGCAGTGGTTCAGACATGTCCATTTGTTTTCAAACAGGGAAGTGCTGAAATGCCGTTTGTAGTTCAGTTAGTCTGTTTTTGCTTAGTACCCAAATGTATCTTTCTGAAAGAGTCTGCAAGACCCAGCTGGCTGTTGGTCGGAAGGACTTTGCAGTGTATTCACGGATATCCCAAACAGCCTGAACCACAAAGATAGGTCGAGGTAGGTTTTAGGATTTATTCTGAGTACCACAGGGACATTTTGGAGGCCATTAGACAAGAAATTAAGCAATCTAATTGCCATTTTTATAGACCCACACTGGCTATTTTGTGGCAAGTGTAGAGGAGCATGAGTGGAAACGGGTTGGGGATGGGTCTTTGCAGTCATCCCTTCGACTCCACAAATACCTGCTGAGTGTTAGAGAGTGTGAGAGGCACCAGACAGTGGGGTGATGAACAAGGCAAGATCACTCCTGTCAGACACTAAGAGACACACAAGTGCTGGTGGAGGATAGAATCACTTAGGCCCCAAGTTCATATTAAACTCCAATGGGCAGAATACTTCTTTTTAAACTTTTAAAAGTGGATAGCGGAGGGGTTCTCAAATTCAGCATTACCAGGAAATATTAGAAATGCTGACCGCTCCATCCTCCCCTACCCCAGAAATTCTTTCTGTAGCAGTGCCCCACAATTTGCACTTTAATAAGCATGCCCAGTGATTGAGACCTGAGGTTCAAGGACCACCTTCAAAAAGTGCTAAGAAAGAAAAGGGGAGGAAGGTGAACCTTAGAGTACAATTATACACTTGTTATTAGCTATTTTAAAAGACTTGGTAGATGCCCATTGGAAGAGAAGTATTCTAGCCTCATTTCATGGGCCTGGTGCATTAACGGTGCCCGAGTGGTTTAAAATATTATTCTTATAGCCCTAAAGCAGCCAGCTTATACCCTAGAAATATTTCACATGTAGAAGGCCATCTTAAGTACCCTCCACCAAGGTTGTTAATTATGAATTTTTAAAAGTCCTACTTAACATTTCCACTCAGTTTATAATAAAATTGGCTTCTGTTCGCCCACCTTGTAGTCCAAGGCTGCACGCAACATACACTTCTCTTGGGAAAAGGCTCCTCACCCCCTCCCCCCAAAACATGTTATTTCATGTTTGTTAAAAAGAAGCAAGTTGTCTCTCACAGTATCCCTTATCTAATCTGGTCTATCAGCAGCATTCCATAGAGGCTAAGCACTTCTTCCTAAAAACAAGTTTTGCCACTTTAGAAACTACACACACTTGGTTTGCTAACTGCTTCTCTGGATATTTTTTCTCAGTCTCCTTTGTGAGTTTCTCTTCCTCTACCCAACTTTTATCTACCTGCTTAGGCGTCTCCCTCTATACACAATAATGATTCCTATGGCCCAAACTTTCCCCCACGTGCCATTGATTCTCATATACTGAGCACCACACCAAGGTTCTCTTCTGACTCAGATGCAAAACTATCTACTGCGCATCCCAACCAACATGCTCCACAAATAGGTCAACTCACTGTATCTAAAACTAAACTCCTAAAACCGTCTCAGCAGTGTAAACCCCATCCATCCAGCTTCCTGAGCCAAAATATCTGTAGTCTGTTCTAGCTTCTCCGTGGTTCATACATCCCTTCACTTTTCTCTGTTCTCACTGCCTTACTTTGGTTAAGCTGTGTCAGCGCGAGACGGTTCGGTTGCAACAGCCTCCTAATTCTGTATTTGACTTCTCTAGACCAGAGATTGGCAAATTATAGCCAGTGGCTTTTGCACTTTTTAAAGGGTTATTAAGAATGGCTTTTAAAGAGTTATTTAAAGAGCCATTGAAATTGAGCCCAGAGCTGTTAAATTAACTTACTCAAGGTCTTACACTTAGTAGGTGTTACAGCCAGGATTTGAAGCCAGGTTACTTAAGCGTTATTCAAAGAATAAATTTTACATTTCTAAAAATAAAGAAACAAAAAGTAGAATATACAACAGAGACCACCATAGGTTGCCCTTAAAGCCTAAAATATTTACAATGTGTCCTATTACAGAAAAGATTTACTGTTTCCTACTCTAGATTATTTGATATCTACTACAAAAGCGTCTTTCTAGAAAAACTGTCCATGGAGTAATCATGCTTAAAATTCTTTTAATGGCTTGCCATCACATGAAGATAAGTTCCAGCTGCCTTAGAATGGTACAGAACACCTGACATCTGCCTGCCTCTGTCACTTCATATCTCGCCATGCCCCCACCTCACCCCACTGAGCTCTGCCTTTCAGTAGGACCCAATTACTTGCTGTTTACAGATTTGCCTGGAGCCTCTGACCCACTTTGTCTGCCTAATTCTACCCTTCCTTACAGGAAGGTGTGTCAGGTGACCCCCTCCACCACCTACATAGTATCCTGTGTATAGTACTCTATCTCAGCCCAGCACTGTGTATTACAATTAGCTAGATGTTTTTCCATATTACCATCTGCATTATGTTAATCTTCCTCAAGGACAGTTTAAGAGAGTCTTATTTTATCTACAATTCCAAGAACATAAAAGACATTCAACATACGTAAACTAATGAACAGAGGAACAAATGATGGATCCCTGTAATGAGGAGGGAGGTTTCCTAATTGCTGGAGAATGTAGTTTGCATCATTTTGCATAATCTGGATTTCTAGTATTCAACATACAATTGTGGCAGAGTTCCAGAGCTGTCCCCACTCCCAGCTTAACCTCTCTGCCTGGCCCAAGTATTCTCTAGAGAAGGGCCAGGAAACTCTGAGGATCTGTGGCTCACAGATGTACAATTTGAAAGGCACTGCACTAGGGTGAATAAGTGCAGAGAGTAAATGCCTGAGGGCATCCTTTCTCCGATCACATTCAGGCCAATGGAGAAATCATTATAATCATCACTAACGTTTAATGAGCCCTTGCTTGGAGCTAGGCTCTGTCCTAATTGTTTTACAGGTGTTCATGTATTCTTATAATAACCCTTTGAGGTTACTATACCAATTTTACAAATGTTGAAGCGAGGGGTGATTGCTGTGGGGAGGAGGGTATGAGGGAACTAAATGCTAAAGGAAAAAATAATACAATAAAGATTAAATTTTTAAAAAGAAATAGAAGCACAGAGATGCTAGATTCACTTCATAAGTAGTAGCATAAGTAGTAGAGTTGGGATTTGAACCCAAAGCAGTCTGGCTCTAAAGACTATTTCTTTTTATTGATTTTAACCTCAGTTGAATACATGGCCTTGCCATTGTTTTTAAAAGAAGCCATTGGGGTCAGCTAGACCAGCATAAATTACCATTCCATTTTCTGGCCAGCTGGCTTCCATCTATGAGGCTTTTGTTTTTATTTTGGCACATCTGTTTGAGGGAGAGCCCTTTCTTCTACTGGGTGCTGTACCTTTACATACACACCCAGCTGTAAGTACGCACAGTGGTAGGCACATAAAAGGCACTCAGTAAACATGATGATTATTGCACCTGTGTTTGTGTCTCTTACTGTGCATGTTTACAGTGTTGATGGCTTGTGCCTATGTGTGTGAGTATGTGCATGTTTACAGCCCTAGACCACAAGCAAAATGAAACAAACTGTTCCTTTTCAGTTACACTGTGTAAACACTGAACACTTACTCACTGGGCCATCCTCCTCTCTACCACATTTTGAGTTCAGACTCAGACCCACTTGCATTAGGACAGAGGACAACACTAGCCAAAGCATCTATGAAGTAAGTCTTCCCCACTTCTAATACCAGGAGGCTTACACAATACAGACAAATGCACAAGGTGGGGTGAAAGCAAGTGTGCAGTTGTTTGTATGGAACATAATACAACAATTAATGCAAGAATAAACTGTATTTCATGTCCTCATGACAGTAAATCTACTTTGCCCACCCTGTACGTACAGTGTTCCTAGATCTGAATCCAACTCTAGGAACAATGCTTGTAAGGACAATGCTGACTTCATTGGAAAAAAGAAAAGCCAGATTGCCCAAAATTGGCACTAGACCTTGAATTACAAATTGGAAAGGAAAGCTAAATGAAGATTGATCCTTTCCTCCCAAAAGTTTCTACCTTGTGATCCCTAAGCCCTTTCCTGTTTTCTTCCTGAGTCTGCCAGATTCATGCTGATCATTTCTGAACACCCCCTTGGTCAGGGGGATGACCTAATGGTACATCAGTTAGCACAGAGGATGGCCAACAGTGGTGGAAGGACAGTAAGGCCAGAATCAGAGCACCCAAGGCTCAAATTCCAGTTCAAATCATCATACCTGCCCTGCAGACGAGCGAGGATGTGAAGAACAGATACGTCTGTAAAATGCCAGGTTCACAATGGACACTCATTTATCAGTATCTATGTCGTTGTCAGGTGGATATAAGGCCAATATAGCACAGTGCCTTCCAGCACATCACAAAATAAGGAGCTTTATTCTTATTTTGAGGAACACCTAGGCAGTTGTTCCAAGAGTTGAGATACAAAGTTATCTTGGAAAACACATTGTGATGGAGAATTATGAACCTAAATCCAGGCCATAGGAGGGGATGCTTATATTCTACTGACAATTTTTGCTATCATTTCAGGTCTGGTAAGAAAGAAATCTGTATGTTTTAAATGCTTATACTTTCCAGAAAGCTTTGGACAACGTTCCAAAGTGGTGTTGAATGGGAGATGAATTAAGGTGTGTTTGGAAGGCTTGGGCAACAGAGTATCCATAGATGGAAACTTCTCAGACTGGAAGAGAGCATCAGATGCAAATTGCCTCTGGGGTCAATTTCAGCACCACAGTTGTGAATGATGCTAGATGTATAAGTCATAAGCACATGAAATGCAGTTTCCAAGTCTGCAGATAATATAAATCCTGGAGGCAGGGCATGTAGGGAAGGAAGAAGAAACCAGTTTCAATTTGGTTTGGCTTGTTTCCATTATAGAACTAAAGGAAATGGGGATGACAAATGTTTTTCCCAGCTGAAAAGTGTAAGAATAGCAAGTGAGAAAAGAAAGGGCACCATCCCAGTGAATACATAAACCTCAGCAAAAAGGAGGTGGGGAGGGCAGGGGTCAGTGAATGCAAAGGTCACAGAAGGACCAGCATTCATCCAGCAGCAGCAGCGGAGAGCATCAGGGGACATGAGACAATAGTGTCCATCAGGCAGCACAGGTGGAGCTGCGAGTCAGGCACTGTCTGTTCTCTGAAAGCCTAGGAGGTCTCAGAATGTCCCCAAAGCAGTTAACTTCTTCTTCCTAGAAAAATGGTCCGAGCAAATGGCAGGGTTCCTAAAAAGTAATTAACATTTTTGTCATAAATGAGGAAAGCACTGAAACAAACCACAAACAAAAATTCCTCCATGTTCTAGGTCAGGGACAGCAAATTTTTCTTGTAAAAGCCAGAAAGTAAACACTTGAGGCTTTTTAGGTTGTCCTAGCTCTGTCTCAGCAACTCAACTCTGCCACTGAAGCATGAAAGCAGCCATAGAAAATACTGAAACTGGTGTGGCAGCGTTCCAATAAAACTTTATTTGCAAATGCTGCTGACAGCTGACTGGAGTTTGATGATCCCTGTCCCGAGTCAGAGTCATTTTATACCGAGGTTTGTAGTTTGAAATGAACTACCCAGTGAGCAGATAAAACTGCCCATAATAGCAAATGCAAGGCTTCACGAATTTCTGAACAGAACGAAACTGAATGGTTTGGCAAGAAGTATTAGGACAGGGTTAAGAATGTGTGGTCGGGTGGCCTTTCCCATTCCAAAAATATTTTCTATACTTCCACCTGGAGCAATCATGAAGCTTCCGGCATTAAATAACTTTTAGTTGGCAATTACATTTAAAACAGCAAAAGGTTTGAAAAGTTGCCTTAGCCAAATGGTGATATGAAACTCTTCATGAACCTTAAATCTGTTCCCCGAAATAGCTGTACAAAAGAAAGTTCTCTCTTGCGAGTCTCTGGGCTACTATAATTTTTGGTTTCAGAAAAAAATTTTGCTCACAGAGAAGTTCTTCTCATAGCATTTTTTTCCCTTCAACCTCAAGTTCTTTAAAATCTAAAATATTCTTGTTAGCCCATTTCCCTGAGCAACTACAAACCTTGGCACAAATTGCCCCCACCAAAATGAAGCCAAGCCACGTGCTTTCCTACTAGGCCCCGGTGGATGCCTGAATATAGTCAGTTTTTTAAAAGGTCAGAGGTCATTCCCATTCCTGTTTCCTCCTTGTGCACTTGCTGAACAAGTTACTTCTCTGAGCTGCTTTTTTCTCTCCAAAATGGGAGAATAATGTCAATCTGGTAATATGATAGAATAAAATTGTATAAAGCTTATATACTTGTCTAACAAATATTGGTGCCAGCTCTCCCTTTGTGGTAGATTTCATTATCCTTATCTAAGGAATCCCTAAAGAGGAAAAAAAATCTGTATTTCACGGGAGAGAAAAGTCCTCAACAGCCGCTCCTACGAGTTTGGAGCTCAGGTTCTTTGTACAGCCTCCCTTAAGTTGGCTTCTTTGCTTCTAAGCTGACATTTTTCCAACTCTTATTTTTTTGCTATTTATATACATTCGTGCAATTGTGGGATCCTGGCTTTTCTTTCTTAAGTGTTCTCACATTCCAGTGTCTGGCTAATAGTGTTAACACAGTTATGGAAATAAATAGTTGCTCTTGTTCAGAGATTCCTGAGTTAAGAGTAGAAGCCAGTTAGGGAGCATTGTGACCACAGCTCTCTGCCCCCTTTTCCACTCCCAGTGCTATGTGGAGGTAGGTGCACTGCTCGCTCCCCGCTCCCTCACACAGCAGACCCTTTGCTCCCTCCCCATACCCATGATTGACTTTTTTCCTTGAAACCCCTACACTCCTCAGTTATTACCTACGTCAAAACGGTGTCTCACAGCATGCAGAATACATAGGCTCAGACATGAACTGTGAATGACAATGCTGACGGTGTCATCAATGACAGAATAATAACCTGAACCTGTACAATTTTTTACCACAACTCAGGCGCTTTTCTATGTTCTTAGAATACCTGAGCTTATATAGAATATTCACAACAACCCTAGAAAGGTGCTATAATTTTCCAGCTTCTATAAATAGGGAAACTGTGTGACTGAGAACCTACATAAATTACCGTATTTTGCCATGTATAATGCTCACCCACGTTTTTGGCCTAAACTTTCAGGAAAAAAATCTCACATTTTAACTTTAATTCAATTTTATTTATTTATATTTATATACTTGTTTTTTTTTTATTTTAATCATTGTCCAAATACAGTTTTCTCCTTTTTACTCCCAATCCAGGCCCCCCTGCCACCTCTCCCCACTTCCCTCCCATTACCACCCTCCCCTTAGTTTATGACCTTGTGTCAAGTTTGTTCCCGTGAACTCTTCCCACTGTCCCCTTAAATTCCCTCTACTCTCTTCTGTGGGCACTGTCAGTCTGTCCTCTATTTCAGTGTCTTTGATTATATTTTGCTTGTTTCTTTGTTTTGTTATTTAGGTTCCTGTTAAAGATGAGATCATATGGTATTTGTCTTTCACTGCCTGGCTTGTTTCGCTTAGCATAATGTTTTCCAGCTCCATCCACGCTGTTGCAAAGGGTAGGAGCTCCTTCTTTCTTTCTGCTGCATAGAATTCCGTTGTGTAAATGTACCATAGTTTTTTGATCCATTCATTTACTGATGGGCATCTTGGTTGCTTCCAGCATCTAGCTATTGTAAATTGTGCTGCTATGAACATTGGGATGCATAGGGTCTTTTGAATTGGTGTTTTAGTATTCTTAGGATAGAGTCCCAGCAGTGGAATGGCAGGGTCAAAAGGCAGATCCATTTTTAGTTTTCTGAGGAAGTTCCATACTGCTTTCCATAGTGGTTGTACCAGTCTGCAGTCCCACCAGCAGTGCACTAAGGATCCCTTTTCTCCACAACCTCTCCAATACTTGTTGTTTGTTGCTTTGTTTATGATGTCCATTCTGTCTGGTGTGAAGTGGTATCTCATTGTGGTTTTAATTTGCACCTCTCTGATAGCTATCGATATTGAACATAGTTTCATGTGTCTTTGGATTTTCTGTGTGTCCTCCTTGGAGAAGTGTCTATTCAAATCCTTTGCCCACTTTTTAATTGGATTCCTTGTCTTCTTAGAGTGCAGTCTTGTAAGTTCTTTATATATTTTGGAGATTAAACCCTTGTCTGAGGTATCATTGGCAAATATGTTTTCCCATACAGTTGGTTCTCTTTTAATTGATACTGTTTTCTTTAGCTGTGCAGAAGCTTTTAATTTTGATGAGGTCCCATTTGTTTATTCTTTCCTTTATGTCCCTTGCTCTAGGGGACAAGTCAGTAAAAAAGTTTCTTCGTGAAATATCTGAGATTTTCCTACCTACGTTCTCCTCTAGGACTTTAATGGTGTCACGTTTTATATTTAAGTCTTTTATCCACCTTGAATTTATTTTTGTATATGGTGTAAGTTAGTGCTCAAGTTTCATTTTTTTGCACGTGGCTGTCCAGTTCTCCCAACACCATTTGTTGAAGAGGCTATTTTTACTCCATTTGATGTTGCTGCCTCATTTGTCAAATATTAATTGACCATAGAGACTTGGGCTTATTTCTGGGCTCTCTGTTCTGTTCCACTGGTCTTTGTGCCTGTTTTTATGCCGGTACCAGGCTGTTTTGATTACAGTGGCCTTGTAGTATAGTTTAGTGTCGGGTATTGTGATCCCTCCTACTTTACTCTTCTTTCTCAAAATTGCAGCAGCTATTCGGGGTCGTTTATAATTCCATATAAATTTTTGAAGTGTTTGTTCTATGTCTGTGAAATATGCCATTGGTATTTTAATAGGAATTGCATTGAATGTGTAAATTGCTTTGGGTAGTATGGACATTTTGATGATATTAATTCTTCCAATCCATGAACACGGTATATGTTTCCATTTGTTTGTGTCTTCCTTGATTTCTTTCTTCAGTGTTGTGTAGTTTTCTGAATACAGGTCTTTTACCTCTTTGGTTAGGTTTATTCCTAGATATTTTATTTTTCCTTTTGCTATTTCAAATGGGGTTTTTTCCTTGATCTCTGCTTCTGCTGTTTCATTGTTGGTGTACAGAAATGCCTTTGATTTCTGGATATTGACTTTGTATCTTGCTGTTTTGCCAAATTCATTTATTAGGTCAAGCAGTTTTTTGGTAGAGTCTATAGGATTTTCTATGTATACTATCGTGTCATCTGCAAACAGTGACAGTTTTGTTTCCTCCTTTCCGATTTGGATGCCTTTTATTTCTTTTTCTTGTCTGATTGCTGTGGCTAAAACTTCCAGTACTATATTGAATAGAAGTGGTGAAAGTGGGTAGCCTTGTCTTGTTCCTGATCTTAGTGGAAAAGATTTCAGTTTTTGCCCACTGAGTATGATATTGCTGTAGGTCTCTCATATATGGCCTTTATTATGTTGAGGAATGCTCCCTCTATTCCCACTTTGCTGAGTGTTTTTATCATGAATGGGTGCTGTGCCTTATCAAATGCTTTTCCTGCATCTATTGATATGATCATGTGGTTTTTGTCTTTGCTTTTGTTTATGTGATGTATTACATTTACTGACTTGCGAATGTTGTACCATCCTTGCATCCCTGGGATGAATCCCACTTGGTCATGGTGTATGATCTTTTTAATGTATTGTTGGATGCGGTTTGCCAGTATTTTGTTGAGGATTTTAGCGTCAATGTTCATCAGTGATATTGGCCTGAAGTTTTCTTTCTTTGTTGTGTCTTTATTTGGTTTTGGAATTAGGATGATGTTGGCCTCATAAAAAGAGTTTGGGAGACTCCCATCTTTTTGGATTTTTTGGAATAGTCTGTGAAGGATGGGGGTTAGTTCTTCCTTAAATGCTTTGTAGAATTCTCCTGTGAAACCATCTGGTCCCGGGCTTTTGTGTGTTGGGAGTTTTTTTATTACTGCTTCAATTTCTTTTGTTGTTATTGGTCTGTTCAGGCTTTCTGCTTCTTTTTCATTGAGTTTTGGAAGATTATATTTTTCTAGAAAGTTGTCCATTTCACCTAGGTTTCCAAATTTCTTGGCATACAGCTCTTTGTAGTAATTTCTTACAATCCTTTGTGTTTCTGTGGTATCTGTTGTAATCTCTCCTCTTTCATTTCTGATTATGTTTATTTGGGTCTTCTCTCTTTTTTTCTTGATGAGTCTGCTTAAAGGCTTGTCGATTTTGTTTATCTTTTCAAAGAACCAGCTCTTGGATTCATTCATCCTTAGAATTGTGCTTTTAGTCTCTATGTCATTTAATTCTGCTCTGATCTTGGTTATTTCCTTCCTTCTGCTTGCTGAAGGAAGCTTGCTGAGGTGGGCCTCTTTGGGTTCCTCTTGATTGGGACTCTCTGTGTTTCCTGGATTTGTGTAACTTTTTCTCTCATCAAGTTAGGGAAGTTCTCCTTCATTACTTGTTCAACTAGGTTTTCGATCCCTTGTTCTTCTTCTTCTTCTCCTTCTGGTATCCCTATTATATGGATATTATTACGTTTCATATTGTCTTGCATTTCTCTTAATCCCTCTTCATTCGTTCTGAGCCTCTTTTCCTTTTCTTTCTCTTTCTGGATGTTGTTTTCTACTTTGTCCTCCAGCTCGCGAATCCGATCTTCTGCTTCATCAATCCTGCTTTTCATTCCTTCTGCTGTGTTCTTCAGTTTAGAAATTGTATTCTTCATTTCCTCTTGACCTTTTTTGAGAGTTTCTCTTTCCTTTTTCATGTTTATATAGTTTGCAGTGAGATTGATGTAGTTTCCCTCTAATTTCTGATAACTCATTGTCAGTTCATTGAACTTCCTTGTAATCATTGTTTTGAACTCACTATCTGACAGTTGAGTTGCCTCTATTTCATTTAGCATTTTTCCTGAGGCTTCCTCATTTCCCTTCAATTGGGGGTTGTTTCTTTGTTTTCTCATTGTTCATGGGTTTCTTCTTTTTTCTTCCTTTTGTTAAATTGATCTGTTCTTATTCCCTGTAATTATGGTGTGAACTTCTGTGGTAGAATATTTGTGAGATTCAGTGGTGCAATCTCCTTCGTGTATCCTGGTGTTCACAGCTTCCCCCTACTCTTTTTTCTGATCAGTTGGAGGAGTAAGGCGAAATGGTTTAAGACAGCAAGACAGTATACTATGATATTTACATTAGCAGCCAGTAGAGAAGAGATGGGTTATCCTTTGGCTCCTTATGGCATTAACCGTGATCCTCCACCCCACTATCCATGTTTTAGAAAGGGTGGAAAGAAGGTAAGACTCTTATTGGGGAGAAGAGGATTGTTAGCTGGATCTAGGTAGCTGTGAGGCCGTGGGAGGTCAGTTTCTAAGGTAGGGTTGGATTAAAGATTAGTATATAGGAGTAGTGTGTAAAAGAATAGAGACAACCCCCACAATAGTATAGTTTCAGAAAATTGCAAAGTGGGCTGAGATCAGGTAGGGGTATTGAGTAGTATTTACAATTGTATAGACTAGGTCTTACTAACAGTAATAGTAAAGTGACAGTCTTGTGGCAGAATCGATGAGGTCTAGATAACAATAAAGAGTATAGAACCTTGAGAGGTGTATTAATGGAACACAGATGAGGAATAGTAACTTATCAACACCTTGTGACTGAGATACCAGGGGGAACCTATCAAATGACAGTATAACCAGCCAAGCAAAGAAGATTATACAGGAAGAAAAAGAATACCAAAATACTATTAAAATAAAAAATGTCAGAAAAGTGAGAAAAAGACAATACAAATTTACGGTAACTTGCAAGATTAAAAAAAGGAAAGAAAAGCAGAAGATGTGGTGCAGGAGAGATAAATTTGGAGTGGAAAGAATAATATTAGGATGAATGGAAGAGAAACATAAGGGATTGCGAGATAGAAATAATAAGAATTGAAAAATAAATTGTCATATAAAACACAAGATAAAATCAATCAACCAACAACAGCCACAAAAACAAAACAAAACAAAACAAAATTAAAATAAAACAAAAACAAACAAAAAAAACCTCTTGTTGGTTTCTAACTGGCCAGACCAGTTTTTCTGATCTTGCTGGCTTCAGCTGGCTGAGGGACCTTTGAAATGCTTCTCTCTCTCCCAGCCAGATCTCAGCAAGTCTGTCAGGTACCCTGGGCGCTCCAAGCACACTGGCTCTCTGGATCTCACTGCCACATTCTTCCGGACTCTGGGGTCCTGCAGGGTTCCAGCTCTATGATCTCAGGAGGCACCCACGACATTTTGGGATTCACTGCGCCCTCCCTGGGAATTGTAAAAGGGTGCGCCCCTTCCCCAAACTTGAGATTCAGGGTCTAGGATGGCCCTAGGTGCCTCGTCAAGACCCTTCCGGGTTCACAGCCCGCGCAAGTCAGTCTTCCCGATGGTGCGCGAGCCAGGCCCTTTCCGGCTCCATGTTCCCCACCGAACCGCACTCCGACCCGGCTAGGGGTGTTGGTGCCTTTCCCGGGTCCCCCGGTCGGGCTGGCTGGAAATTTCTGAGCCACTACTGTAGGAATGTTCTAAGCACCACGTCCCTCTAGGGATCGCAGCGCGAGATTCAGGCCTCCCTATGGGGCATGAGCCGAGCACGGCCCGGCTCTGTGCTCTCCACCAATTTGCACTTCCACCGGGCTGGGGGTGCGGGCGCCCTTCCAGGCTGCCCCTGGTCCTGTCGGCTAGAGGCCCTCACTTCTCCCAAGTCCCTGGGTGGGTGTTCATAGTCCCTGGGCAATTTTTTCCCAATCCAACTGGCCAATCTGTTCCTTCTAGCAACATAGATTGGGAAGACTGCTCTTCTAGCAGCAGACAGTTCTCCCCTGGAGTTGCTCACACCCCCCCCCCCGTATTCGGGGGAGGGAGCAGCGACTCCCCTCTCCCGGAAGCCCTGAGGCAGACCCAGGAGCACTGGGCCTGGAGACTGCACACCCCTAGTCCCTGCACTGATCCCTGGGCCCCTTTTGTCCTGAAGCAGTCTCCTTACCATCTGGTTTTTCAGTGATTGCAATAATTTTTGATGTCCTGCTTTCAAAAGTGATTCGGTAACCTAGTCCACTTACTCTGTTTCTCCACCAATCCTCGAGTTTCCCTCCTCTTCACAGAAGCCGAGAAAAATGCTGCCTAGAGTAAAGCCGCCATCTTCCGTGAAAAATCTATATACTTGTGTTTGTATTATAAAGGAATTTTAGCATTTATTTTTGAACGTATGGATATCGTTATTGCTTTCTAGAGTTACATTTTTAACACATAAGTATAAATAAAAGAATTAAAAACATTTATATTGATACAGAATTAGTACTACCCATGTATAATGCACATCCTTATTTTTCCCTCAGAAATTTTGGTCAAAAAGTGTGCATTCTACATGGCAAAATATGGTACATGCCCAGCTACAAAGTGTTGCAGCTGGAGCTGGAAATCAGCCATACGGCTCTTCAGTCTGTGCTGTTAACCACGTGCTACATTGTCAGTATGATTATTTTCAGGTCTATTATTCTGAAGGTAACTAAACAAGTGTTCATGAAGAATTTTTTCAGCATGCCAGCATTTTGCTGAATACTGAGGAGGGAACTATGAAAGAAGTAAAAAATTTCAATCCCTTAAGCACTTAGTTTACAATCTAACTGAAGACATGAGACACTGTAGAATGGGAAGGGCTTTGTAGTACAACTCAGGACAACTCTGCCAGATCGGAAATGGGAGGGACTCTTCTGGACTGTGGTAACCCAGGAAGGAGAATTTGAATTCATTCTTAAGGGATGGGGAAAATTTGGGAGGATAGACCGGAGGAGAAGGAACATGAATTCTGCCCCAGGCTAGTATGACAAGAAGAGTCAAAAAGGTCATGTTGACTAAAGAGAGAAGTTTGTGTTAGGATGTGGGACAAGTAAGTTTGAACAGATGAGGAAGATACTGTTACAGAGAGAAAGGGTATATCTGTGATTTCCAGCTTCCAATCCTGTGTTGAGGCCTAAAATGCACGTAAGAATGCTTGCTTGTTAGGGTCAGAGGCCTGTTGTGGTACAGCATCATGACTCATGTAGCATATGGATATTTCTGTGTCCAGAGATTGAAAATTCCTCTGACAACTGGAAATTTCAAGGAGTTCCAAGATGGTAACAAAGGTTACTACCATGTGTACCATTAAAAGTAGATATATACTAATTTTTTAGATGCATTTGACATTTAAGCCTTTTACTTAGAAAATAGTGAGAGTGGGTCAATATGCTCCTTTATTTGATCTTCGTAAGAACTCTCTGAGGTCAGTATTATCCTAAATTTTCAGAAGAGACTTAGAGGCTCACAGGGTTGAAAGGCCCACCCAAGGCTCCCCATGACTCCATGTCCCTTGAGTGACATCAGGAAGGCTCCTCCTCCATGGCAGCTTCCATGGCTGGTTATGGAGGTCACTTTGAGAGGTGGGCCTGCGTGAGACAGTGATATTCGCAATTGAACCAAGGATTCACAAGGCATCGTGATAACACCTCACTCATGTAATTGCTAGAAACTTACACCCAGAGCTGCCTTATTTTCAAATAAGAGTACATTCTCATTGTACATTGCAAGTGCAGAGGAGATAACTTTATCTCAAGAAGCTTGTACTTGGTAAAACTGGACCATAAGCACTTTGTCCATATTCTACTCACATGGACGATGAGAGCTTTACTTATGTAACTAAAACAATTCTTTGTATTCTCTCAACTACTCTTAATTGGTAGAGTCCTTGAGGAAACAGGCTTAGAAGCCTACAAGTAAAAACCACCAGAAAAACAAAACTGCTCCTTGATTTTCAGGTGAAAAGTATGACCAAAGAAAGAGATTAAGCATTAAGTTTTAGCTCAGTAAACCAAAAGGAAAGCGTGGTGTGGGTATGGGAGGAAAGTGGAGAGTATTAATATACCTAATATGAGCACAATAACATTTGCTATGTAGGTTTTAATTACGTCCCATTTCATGTCTCCCCAGTCCTCTAATTCCTTAAATTCCAAAAACACCCGAGAGAAATCTTTCTGGTTTTGCTTGGAAAGCAACACTATGTTTCTGCACCTGTGCATTCTAAAACAGCCCTGTCAAACTAGCCTCCTGTCAAGGCTAGATAGAGAGCCTATGGCAAACTTGAAACCTAAATACAAATTGACAGAAATCAGCTACTAACAAAAAAATAAGTTAAATTAATAGAGTAGGTGCCTGAAGTACAATGGAAATGTTTTTTGTTTTGATTTGTTTTGTTCTGTTTTGTTTTACCAGGAATCCCTCTCCCTAGTTGCCAGGCTAGATAGAGAGCCTATGGCAAACCTCAGTCTCCCTGGCAAACCCTTTTCTTTGCCTTGTCATGTTTTCTAGGAAGCCCTGAAATGATACCCTCTCCAGAACTATGGCTTTCACTAGTGGCAGCCTCCAAACCCCCTCTACCAAATTCATGGGCATATTAAAGACATGATAGATTGGGGGAAAGTGCTGGCTCAAGAAACCCTATTTCAAATCCTGACTCTGCCATCAAATAACTATGGGCTCTTGAGCTGAAGTGTTCAATTTTATAAATGTACATAATTTATAAGTACATGCAGTACATGAAAAATTTAGATTTTGTCCCATGTAGATTTTGCCTTAAGATAATTTTTAAAACTTTTTATGAAGGCAGATACTTGAGCTGTTTTATCTTTGTGTAGACAGTTTATGGAATAAAAGAATATACAAATGCTGGTTCTCCAGATCCAGGTTCCATTCCATATCTGCTATTCCCATCCTAATTCACATCCTAATGGCTTTGTACCTGGTGTGGTGGATCTCCTCCCAGCTCTTCTCCAATTTTGTGAACATCCTTCTCCAGGCTTTAGACAGGCAGAAAGCACTGTGGCTCACTCAGTAGCACCAGTGTCTGGAGAAATTCATGTAGCCACAAAAGCTAATGCCCACCTAAAGAAATAGTTGGTTCAGGCCCAGTGGGGGGTTGGGGTTTACATCCTCTGCATGAGATCAGGCAAGAACAATAATTCTGTAGGGAAAAATACATGATCTTAATATGAAGATCTAATAAATTGTCTGGAGGGAAATCGGCCAATATCATGTGCTCCTCTTGCTTCCTTCCTCATAATCTTCTCATTCCCTCTCCCCCCTTCCTCACATTTAGTTCTCCATTGAGAGTGCCCAACATTATCAATGGGTCATTGAAATACCAAAAGATGGTCTAGAAGTACCTTATCAACCTCATTTTAAGAGTTTCCTCTGCTGGGGAATGAAACATACTTCAACTCAGTTTTAGAAGTTGATAAACTAAAACGCAGGAAGGTGAAGGGATTTGCTAATGGTAATTACTTAAATCATAGCAGGACCAAAATAAAGTTCAGTAGACCTGTGTTCTAGCCTCCTGTTCTGAATGTTTAATTCAAGAAATCTTTCTGTAGAGAAGAGAGGAAGAGTGCCGGTTTTAGGGAGGCAACTGTCCCAGTGGACTTTAGAACTTAGCAAAGTGTAATCCATGCCTTTTTAGCGTCGTAAACTGGAAAATGATCAACTAAGTTCAATCATTCTGAGTAACTGGTTCTATTGGAATGGAATTTTTTTATCTCTCCCAAGTACACTTTTTATTGCTTTTAGATAGAGAAAAAGGGAGAGAGAGAGGAAAAAAAAACATTGATTGGTTCCTTTACTGTATGCACCACAGCCAGGTATGGAACCCACAACCTGGGTATGTGCCCTGACCAGGAATCAAACCCATGATCTTTTGGTTTATAGGAGGACACTCCAACCAACTGAGCCATTCCAGCCAAGGCAGTTCCACTGAAATCTAATTAAGCATGCTTTCCTTATTTTGATTTGGAAATTGTTATGGAGGCATACATGATCCTAGGACACCATAAAGATTTAAATCATAAAGTCAATTTGTAATTTTTCAAATCTAAAACAGTATATCTGCAGAGATTTGATACTGATTATTATATCTATTAAGATTCCTTTAGAAAACAGTAATATTATTACTTAATTATCAGATGGCTTACCAAAGATAAGTAAATTGTATAGCCATCTTTCTTTTTTTATTTCTTTGAAGTAAGCTAACAAACTAACATGTAATTGTTTGACTTTGAGAGAAAACACCCAATATCTGATGGATGAATGATTAAATGAGTGGACAAGTTCTGTCACAATCTCTCATAGCCTCTCTGTCATCCCTCACTAAGTTTCAGCTCTGGTTTAATGACACAAAAGTTTGACTGTCCCCGGGAATAGCAGTGATGGTCTGGAATGGCACTGAATCAAGCACCAACCATCCATAATCCCTTTGGCTAAGGTTTTCTATTTCCTTCCTCATATTTTTATTACAACTGCCCATGTGTAACTAGATTAAAGATTAATTGATGTAAGCTTTTCTTTTTCTTTCCTGCCTTTCCTCTGATAGGAGGTAAGAATAAGCAATGAATTAAAATATTTCATACATTCTAAAAAAAAAAAAAAAAAAATAAGCAATGCAGTAGGCCCAAGGCCAAAAGCAGCATTCAGGGGGCCTGATTCACTGCCAGACTCCTCACCCACCTCAGAATAATTAAGAGCTGACTAGAGGCTGTGCTGAACTGCAAAGACCATAGAGTCTGGAGAAACAGTGAAAAGGGAAAAGAATTGTATAGTGGGGAGAATGTGTTGCTAACGCAAAAGAGCTGACCTGTAGTCTTAATTTCATCACCAAGTCTTGTGAGCTCTCCTGACATTTTTATGGGGTTTTTTTTCCCTTTCCTGAAAAGTAACCCCTGCTACCTGGTTGTCTTCTAAGAATGGATATTAATATGACATGAAGGGACTAGATCTTTGGGCCTTGTGAAACTCAGGAGTTTCAAACTAGGGAGTTGGAAATAATCACAAAAATAGAGATGACTGACTGTACAAATCCAAAAACCAACTCTAAACTATTTCTTTGCTATTGAATGATTGACCCACCTAAAACCCTTCCAAGTCTTGAACACTAGATCTCTGACTCCCCCCCTCCCGCCCCCATCCTCCCCCACTGCCCTCCTGGATTCTCACCTCCACATTCCAGTTATCATCAGCCTCACCAAGTCACCAAGACATCAGCTTCAAGTCATCCTTAGCCATTAATCTGCCTGCTGCCATGACGTGGCAGGTAGTTCTTATAAGTGGCCTAAATTGAGAGAAGAAAACACAATAAACTGACTTTGGAGTCGGTTTTGAAGTTCTTTGTGTAGGCACCCACAATTCAATTCTTATCATTCTTTTTAAGTAAAGCAAAGTGTCTGAACTAGTGATTATTCTAGAATAGTCTCTATGTGGCCCTGAAGGGCAGGCTTTGCCTTCATTCTATTGGGCACCTTCTCTACACAGGGGCCCTCTGCCAAGTATGGTGGAAACTGCAATATTAAATAAGAACTGAATTTTGTGCCCCATAATGTTTGCAGAATAATGAAGGCAGTAGATGTACATATGACTACCTGGAATTGAGAGGTAAGTACACATACAATTGCCTTCAAATATGCACATCAATATTCTCTTATTGATACTGATTTCTGGCTTACTCTATTCCCTCCTCCATGCCTCATCAGATGCCTTTCTTCGTATCTGAAAGCTTTACTTAGTTTCCCCTATACAACCAAGTCCCATTCCTCCTTTATAACTTGTTTCTCCCTCCATAAGGATTCCCTCAGATCCATCTGCACCATTCATCCTCCCTCGATCTCACCAGAGGTACGTATTCTACATGTTCAGTGCACTTAGGCTGTCTGCTCCAACTGGTAGCATTTAGGTCAAGTAATCAACAAGCAGTGTAAGCAATCAAAAACCTCCTTATCTGAGGTTGCTACCAGAATCACACCAAGCACAGTGGCAAGAGAGTCAGGGCTCCTGAGTGCCACTGTGGCTGGTTTGTCCCTGTTGTTAAAACAGGATTCTGAATATCCCTTGGGTTCCTTCCTGCTTAACCAACATTGATTGCCAAAAAGGACTCAACTGACCTGACTGAAATTTTTGTTCTGTTGTTCCAGGATTCTTCTACAACCAGATGATTCCTTACAGATACTGGCACCAGTGGAAGCTGATGTGGGTTTCTACACTTGTAATGCCACAAATGCCTTGGGATATGACTCTGTCTCCATTGCCGTCACATTAGCAGGTACGTGAAAAACCTTGTTCATTTCAATTTGGAAACCATCATTGGGTAGATGCCTACCATGTGCCAAACAGGCCCAGCAACACACTAATAAATGAGATCCATACCCTGTCTTACAGAAGCTTATAGTCTGTAATTATAATTAAATGGAGGTGATGTATAGTATGAGGTAGAATGAAATAAGTGTTCTAAGTGATAACCAGAAGCTATGCAAGGACATTGTATTCCATCTGGGAGATCTTAGAGTTGGGATGAGTGGCATTTTGATATGCAGAGATGGGAGAAATACTCTAGACAGAAAGAACATGAGAAAAGGAGATGTGTACAAGTAGCATGTTGGGAAACGTAATCATGACCTGAGATTATTGAATGCTCTTGTGGGACCCTGTCATTTCTCCTTGTTACACTCATTGCAAAGAAGACTTTAACACCCACAGGGAACTGGAATTCTGTGGTCATGGTTTGAAGCCACAGAGTGTTCTCCCTGATTCTGTTTTACTTCAACCTCTTGCTCTGATGCACCTGCCAATGCTTTGCCTTTATCCATCGATGTTAGGTAAAACATTCTATACATGACGACTTAAAAAAATAAAATTTAGATTACAATGTCTCCCAAGGTCATGATCTTATAGTAGAGCACTTTTATAAAACCTCTCTTACAAATCCTTGCCTTTGAAATTAAAAAGAGACCTTAGATACATACCCGTTGGACCTGTGCCCTTATTTCTCAGAGCTCAGTGATCCTGGAGTCACACAGCTGCTCAGCTAGTGGTGAAGAAAAGAAGCAAACTAAGGTCCACTAACTCCCAGCTCATTGTTCCCTCCATTTCCCCACTGGTCCTACCAAAACAGGATCCTTTTCCTCGGATCTGGGCCAAGCAGCTTGGTGGGGGTATGTTGCACGTGTTTGTATTTATTCTTTTCAATTGTTACTCCCATCAGATGATTCAGTAGATGCTAGAAAAACCAACATCACCCCACACTGACCTCATCAGTCCATGCTGGGATTATGTTGTCACATTGTTTTCCAGTCACACATGCTACTCCCTTGCATATCTGTTTAGCAACTGTATTTATGCCCTTGTGACCTAAAGCTGATCTGAGAAGGGCCCTTTAGCAGGAGGCTTTACAGAGAAGATGAAAGTCAACAGTGAATAAGGCAAGCTAAGGAGCCCTGGGGTGGATTAAAGACTGATATTATTAATGCCTATTTTTTTTGTGAATAGAACATTTGCTTTTCTCCTAATGTATTCCAGTCATAAGCTTTATTCCCCTCTTTAATACAGAGTCCAGATGCTCAGCACCAGCGTTGTTAACTCTCTTCTGCTTTCCACCCTCCGACCTCCCTTAGCAGGGACACTGCTGACATTTCTCCAGTCCTGGGCAAATAGTGGCTCTTTCAGGATTAAGTCTCTTGTTTATATTTATCCAGATACCATTCAGCTCTGTCACAAACTAAACACCCTTTGTTCACCTGAATTTAATATGATTAATGGAAACCTGTCTGGAATTAAGCAAGGCAATTGAAATATCAGACTTGTCTTCGGCTCTTTGAAGAGGAGCTATTGGAGGCTGCCAAAAGGTTCAAAGCCAGAAAAGAGAGACAGCAGCCAGAGAGGCACCGGAGAAGGGGGGAAAAGGGGCTGCCGGGTGAGGTAGATCACAAAACACCACACCCAGGGCTTAAGGAGCTTTGTCTTGTGCTTCAGTGGTAGGGTTTGTTCAGGTCCACTGACAGATCTGCCAAACAGTCCCTCAAAAAATGAAGGCTTAAATGTATACATCACCTTAAGGCTGTATTTGTGTATTTACATGGAATTATCATCTATCCCTGTGTCAATATCCACATTCACAGTATTAAGGTACTCACCCACTACTGTTTTGAGCTTACCCTTTGCCAAGTATTGTTGACACATAGCAATAAGTAAGGCGTGAGTTTTGTGCTCCATAATGTTTAGAGGCTAGTGAAGGCAATAGATGCACTCATCACTACCTAGAATCAAGAGATTACAACTTCCTTCAAATGGCTACATCAAGATCCTGCATGGCACTGTATAAGCTATAACCTAAATTAGGCATGTGGATTGGGGAATTGGGCATTACTAAGTTTGCTTAGTAACCAATTATCCTGCTCATTAGCTGTGTAATCACAAACAAAGTGTAAAATCTCAATGAGCCTTTGTTCTCATCCATAAGAATGAAATTAATAATATTTTAATGGACCGTCGTGAGGTCAAGGAAGATTGCATTCATGAAAAAGCACTTAGCCCAATGCCAGGCACATAGTTCACACTCAATAAATGTTTTCTGTCTTTTCTCTAGCTTTTCTAAAATGAAACACATCCTGAAAGCAATTCTAAAATGTGTAAAACATTAGTCCAACTTTACTTCCATGTATTTTTCACTATAAGTCTTCACACTGAAATTTTTCAAGTATGAACTTAGGAACTGATTCTGCTCACTTGCAATCAATTCCTTATGGTAAATCTCAATGTTTCTGTGCTTTTAAAGATATTGCAGAGATTTTTACCTTCAGTTCAGTATGAATATAGGCCAAAAAGGGAAAATATAGGCCATATAGGGAAAAATCCTTTGAGGCTCAAAGTGCTCAAGTGCTCCCATGATTTCATAAGGTATGTATGGGTTTTAGTCTTGCCAATGCACCTGAGTTGCCCAGATGCAGGAAAATTTGTTATAATAATTCACAAGCACAGGTATAGCATGGCAGTTAAACCTGCAGGCTCTGGAGCCTTGTGTTCTAGATTTGAATCCTGGCTCTGTCACTTCCTTAGGTATATAACCCTGAGCAGCTCCTTTGTACTCTCTGACTCAGCTCCTTTATTCGTAAAATGGTGACAATAATAGTGCTTGACTCAGAGGGTTCTTGTGGAGATTAAATACTTTCATCATGTAAAATGCTTATACTTGTGTCGGGTATATAGCAAGCACTGGATGAATATCAGCTACTATTATTGTGAGAATAATGCACAAAACAAAGCCAAAATAATTTTACAGTGAGGAAGATTCTTTTTCAGAGACCAGAATGTTCACAAACCCTTTGTAGACCTCTCTGTGTCTCAGGGTCTCCAGGTCTCAGTTGCAACTGGAAAGACTGAATTAGTCATCTGAAAATTGGTTACAGCAAGGGAGGTCACTAGTAACAAAGCATATTTCACATGGACCACAGGAAGGGAGGCTTGATGAACTCTCCCTGATCCACAGCTAGACCTCTCCCGTCAAATTGCCTCATCTTCTGAATTAAGTGAGTTT
This sequence comes from Phyllostomus discolor, assembly GCF_004126475.2. Lineage (NCBI taxonomy): Eukaryota > Metazoa > Chordata > Mammalia > Chiroptera > Phyllostomidae > Phyllostomus > Phyllostomus discolor. Next base: position 149,654,852 of record NC_040905.2, on the reverse strand, counting down.
TGCCACGTCTGCCTTTCAGATGCATTGTAGGTTTATTGCTACTCTCCCTCCAATTTGTACACTATTTAAACATGTAAACACATTTAGTTTTACATACACTGATACAGTCAAGCCTTCCTTTCTCTGCTCTCTTGGGGCCTGTAAAATTTTGTCTTTTGTGCCTTTTGCTTCTCCCCAAACTTATCCATTATGTATTGATTTTATCTCTTAAGTCACAGAGCTTTGAGAGTACTTGGCAAGTGTCACTTGGCGAGTGTTTCTGGGCATGGAGATGGCCAGTGTTTCCCTTTCTACCTCCCTGGCTCCTGGAACTCATGGCCATGTAGACCCAGTGGCACAAAATTCCTTTCTGTCCTAAATTGACTTAATTGAGTACCTGTTTCACTGCTCATGATGTAGATGAGAGTAACATACAGCAGTTCAGATATAAGAATATCACCAAAATGTCACCAAAATGTCTCTAAGATTTTGGAGTAGTGATTACTTTGCGTCCAGGCAAGAACAGCACGAGTAGAGAAGAGCTTCTGATGCATACACAGATAGGTACAAAGATTGGAGAGCCACCTTGACTAGTGCAATTCAGCACTTGGCCAGGATGCTCAAAAATATTCCAAATCTGAATGGTGTGGGCAGCATTTTGAAGGAAAGCAGTAGTTTCCTGGTAAATTGCTTCAGTCTGGATCGGTGGAGTTCAGCTCTACTTACCAATGCAGATGAGGCCTGTCCAGGTGTGGACCACTGATGAAGTCATGGCCAGAAGGGAAATGTTTTTGGTTGTCATTGATTTTATAAGATCACAAAAGAGATACTATAAGGCCTGCCTGACATCATCAATGGAAAATGAGAAGATGAGGGCTGAGGGACAAGCATCTCTTCCATTGAAAGGGGAGAACACAGATGAGCTCATTCAAAGATTTCACAGGAAGGGAGAAACAGAAAATATTTCTCCTTTCCTGGCATGTTTTTCTGTTGTTTTTTTTTTTATGAGTTGAATAGCTGACACATATTGTGTCTAATAAAGAGATCACAGAAACCTCTCTGGGAAAATAAAAATAAGTGGTAATTGTTTTTGAAATTCTTTTTTTTCCTTTTCCTTCCCCACCATGATTTAGTAGCTGCAATAAAAGACAAGCAGGTTTGTAAGCTATTTATAATGTAAGTCATTTTAAATTGGCATTTCTGGATTTTTTTTCTTCCAGCAATTCTCTTAACCAAGGAAGATTTGGCTTCACAGAGCATTTGGCTCAGAGAGGGCCTTGTCATCGGTGGCAAAGGCTGACAGAGGGAGGTTTATTTCAGTGCACTAGATCAGAGGCAAAGGCAGACAAGTTTGGCTGTGTTCCTAATGGAACTCTGAATAACAGGGTAATTAATGGCCATTGACTGATTCAAGTTGCCATCAAGGAACCTCATTATCTGCTAGAATACTGAGTACCTAGGCCCTTAAGTTTTCCTCAATATGTACACATGTGTAGCATGCCCACAAATGACTCTTGGCTGTTACAGAAGTTAGGTTAAATGTATAAAATTATAGCAAGAAGATCCAACTTCCTCAATTTCCCAGTAGACTATAGGAAACAAACAGGAAAAACAAATGGTCCAAGCTAACTCATCTCAAATTCTGAAAGAGTAAATCCCACAGCTATCCAATAGAATGAGGGAAACTTGGGTGGTTGGAGAACAAGTGGGACCTGCCACATCCTTGGTTAATTGCTTCTAGGAGAGGCTGCAGCATCACACAGCTGTGCTAGGTGCAGGGTCCCTTGTCCAAAACTCTGCAGCAGAACATGCTAAAGAAGTTGTGACAGCATCCCTTGCTGCCTTAGTCTCTTGAAGAATAATCGACTTCAATTGAATAATTAGAAGAGATAACCTGAGTAAACTGACACGTGTCATTGGCAAAAATTATCTTGAGGAAATGGATGGAGAAGAGGGAAGCCATGCAGCCTGGGAATGTTCAGAGAAGGGCAGTCTAAGCCCTACCCACCTCCATGGTACTAACGGCCTGTGATATAAATACTGCAGATGCATTGACAACCCGAATCACAAGGGCAAAGAAATTCCAATTCCTTCTCAATTTTTGTGCAAGATAATTAATGAGTAGTCACAATGCTGACCCTGAATCATCAAGGAAAGGTTAAATCAGATTAAAACTTCTTTCTGTTTTATTGAGGAATAATTTACATACCATAAAATTAACCAACTTAAGTGTGCAACTCCGTGATTTTTAAGCAAATTTTTTAAGTTGTATACCAATCACTAAAACCTAAGGTGATAATTCAAAAAAAACTTTATTGAGGTATAGTTCACACACTATGACAATTCAGCCATTTAAAGAATACAATTCAGTGTCTTTAAGTACATGCAGATTGTGTATCCATCACCACCACCAATCTTAGAGTATTTTTATTTTTCCATAAATAAACTCCACACCCCTTAGCCATCACTCCCCACCCCACCCCCACTCCCACCAGCCATAGGTAGGCTACCAGTAATATACTACATCTCCATATAGCTGACTATTCATCATGCAATACATGGGCCTTTGTTACTGCTTTCTTTCACTTAGCACAGTGTTTTCAAGGTTCATCTGTATTGTATAGCATGTATGCTACATTGCTGTTTATGGTGGAATAATAATCCATTGTGTGAATATGCCACATTATACTCATCATTCATCAGTTGATGGGCATGTAGGTTGTTTCCACTTTTTAGCTGTTAGGAATAATGCTGCAATGAATATTCATGGGCAAATTATGATGTGGACATATGTTTTTATTTCTCAGGTATATATGCATAGAGGTGGAATTGCTGAGTCATGTGACACATTTATGTTTAACTTTTAGAGAAACTGCCAGTTACTTTCCAAAGTGGCCACACTATTTTACATTCCTACCAGGAATGTATGAAGGTGCCAGTTTCTCTATATTCCACCAACATTTGCTGCCATTTTCTTTCTGTCCATCCTCAGGGATGTGAAGTGGAGAGTTCATTGTGACTTTAATTTATTGCATTTTTTGGACCATAAGACACACCTAGGGATTTTAGAGGAGGAAAATAGGGAAAAAAATTTTGAAGCAAAAAATGTGGTAAAATATTTAATAACATAAATAACACAATATTTCACCAATGTAAATGTAAATGTAGATGCTTAACAGCAGCATTAACAACCATTATTACTCCCAAATTGAGGGGGGTGCACCTTATAGTCTGAAAAATATGGTGTATTTCCTTAATGGCTAATGATGTCAAACATCTTTTCATGTGCTTACTACTCATGTATATGTCTTCTTTGTTGTAGTGACAACTTCAGTGATGTAGAAAGGGCTTATAACCTTTGCATTAGTTTCTTATTGCTGCCATAACAAATTACCAAAAGTTTAGATTGTTAAAACAACACGAATATATTCTCTCTCAGTTCTGTGGGTCAGAAGCCCAGTAGTCTCACCAGGAAAAGATCAAGATGTCAATGGGCTGCATTCCTTTCTGAAAGCCCTAGAAGAGAATGCTTTCCCTGCCCATGGGGTTGTGGGCAGAACTTAGCTCCTTGTGACCTAGGACTAAGGTCCCAGTTTTCTTTCTGGCTATAACCTGACTCTCATTCCCAGCTTCTAGAGACCACTGCTTTCCTGAGCTCTTGGTCCTCTTCCTCTATCTTCAAAGCTGGCAGTGGTGGGTGCAGTCTTTCTCAGGTTGCCTCTCTGACAAACTCTTCTGTCTCTGTCTTCTGATTTTAAGAGCTTAAAATACTTTTTGTTTTAATTTTAAAAAGAGCTCATGTGATTAAACTAGGCCCACATAGATAATTTAGGATAATCTTTTTATGTTAAAGGCAGCTCATTAGGTATCTTAATTCCATTTTGCAACCTTAGTTCCCTTTTGCCATGTAATCCAACATAGTCACAGGTTCCAGCGATTGAGGTGTAGACCTGTCTGGAGGGCAATTATTCTGCCTACCACACACCCTGCCTGACGAACACAGCTCATTTTCATCTGATTGTTGCCAAAGAAAAATGCAAATCTAATGTTGATAGACCAAGTAAGTGAAACCCAAACACTCACACACACACTTTTTTTTAATCTCTCCATTTTTAACTGAGCCCAACTAGGTTACATTTTTAATCATTTTTTTCAGGCTTTATATGGCTGTGCCCTGAATATAAACTGGAAAAGTAGCCTCTGGTTAAATCTTACATTTTCTGTATTCTCTGGTCATATATTACCTCTCCTTTCCCAGATATAGTCAGTGTTACTCAAAGTATAATAACAATCTATTTTACTAGATTACACTAACTAAAAACCATGTGATGATTTGGATAGGAGAAAAATATTTATTTTTGCTATTACTAAAAAAAGGAGATTATTATAATAATAAAATAAGTAAGATTCTAGGGAATTTGCCTCACCACAAAATCTAGAACCAGATTCAGAAGTACAAACCCATGTCCTTACTGTACACAGAGGGTTTCACTGGGACACACACTGGGGTCTCCTGCAACCTGAGTTCTACAACCTCTCACATACACATGAAGCACAGCCATCATCTCTCCTTACCTGAAACTTTAGCATTTGCAAATTTACTTCCTTTATATTTGGGAGAATAGATGACTAGATGGCAAAGCACAGCTTCTGCAATATCTTCAGAAAAATAACCAATGAGAGGAAAAGTTCTCAGCAGACTAGTGGGGATAAAGAGCGCAGAGCACACACAGCTGACTGACGGGCCAGTGCTGACTCAGGAGGCAGGCGGTGGACGTGAAGGAGACCTTGCGAGAGAGCAAGCAGGACAGGATGGAGTTAAAATTTCTGAGCTACAAAATGGGAAAGGCATTTGGAAGGAGAACCAGACTTTTAAAAAAATTATGCATTTTAATATGACTATTATCTGTAACAAAGTCACTCTTGTTGAAATCGCCAGGTAGCCAGATCCCAAAAAGTTTCTGGCCAGGAAGAAATGTAACTGAACGTTAACAGTATCCATCATTAGTGACTCAGTTATATAAGATGTAGTTATTATTGATAAGAGTTTCAAAGGTTCACAATGATCATGGTTCCTTAAACATAACTTACGAGGTTTTAACTTCTTCACCTGGGAAGTCTCCTTTCAGGGAGTTTTCACAGATTTAACTCCAGTGGCCCTTGTGAGGGACCTATCCTAATTAATTATATTATAAGCAGAAGCTACCATTTCTTAAGGCATTGCTTTGATATTCTTACTGATTGCAGATCATTATCCATTGATCAAATCTGGATTTATACCATTTTATAAATTTATACAAGGTATACAATTAAGTCTTGATTTATACAATTGCTTAGTTTTAGGTTATGAAAGTTTGTGAAATTTCTAGCACCTCATTGCTGTATAGTCAAATATTTTAATTAGTGAACATCACTATCTCATTCACCTTTCTCTTGAATTGAGCGCTGGGTCACACCCTCACCCAATTTGCCATTTATTGATTCTTTCTGGAGCTCTCAGTCATCTCCAGGCCTGCCTGCTGCATGCCGTCAGTCCTTGCATCTGCCACTGCCCAGTGTCTGGTCCTCTCCAACAAGTCCCCTTGTCCTCCTGCAGGATGAGCACACACGCACACTTCCTGGCCTATATCGCCTCTAGCTGAACAGTGGGAACCTGAACTTTTTGAAATACAATTCTTTTTTTTAATTTTTCTATTGTTCAGTTAAAATTGTTGCCATTTCCTCCCCATAACTCTCCCCTGCCCTACTCACTACCTACCTCCCACACTCAATCTCTCCCCATCCCTGTTGTCTTGTCCATGGATCCTTTGTACATGTTCCTTGACTTGACCCTTCCCCTTCTTTCCCCTGCTATCCCCCTCCCCACTCCCCTTTGGTCACTGTCAGTTTGTTCTTTATTTCCATGTCTCTGGTTCTATTTTGCTTGCTGTTTTTTTGTTGATTAGGTTCGATTCATTTTTGATGGCTAAGGAGAGTGAAGGACCACTTCACTGGACATTTGTGACTTGTTAGGGGAATTAAAAGAAGACCCATTTCACTCATTCCTTCAATAAGTGAGCAAATATTCATTAAACCTGGATTATCATTGGATAATACTGTAACAAGCAAAATCATAAATATAAGATGGCTAAAATATGACAGATCATTTCTTCCTCAAATAAAGCCTAGAATTATTGCACAGCCGGTTTTCATGGTCCGGGTCAAGCGGCGCACTTCATTTCTGCACACGTTCCATCTGCAGGAATGCCGTTCCCACACCTGAGCAAAGGGGCTGGGAAACACCCCAGCCGTGAGCCCAGGAAGAAGAAGAAAAGGGTTTGGTTAATAGCAAATCAGTCTCTGGCATGGCTTCTAAAATGGAAGGCACCATGCTGTTGAAAGCAAACTTTCTATCAGCAGAGGCCTGGACTTGGGCCCTAAGAAAAAGTTACTCGTAATGCTGTCTGTTCTTGGCTGCACTCAGAAAAACAAACCTCTGGTCTCTTCTGGCTCCTCTCTCAGCCACATTCACACTGGGCCAAAGATATTGTACAAGCATATAGGTTCAGATGTCCCATTGGACTTGGTTTTCCCCAGAGTCACACTTAAGGGAAAGGGGTGTGAGCCAGAGCCCAGACTGTACACAGGACGCATCTCTGCACATCTGCTCCAGGGGCTGCTCCTCCATCGCTTCCTGGTCAGGGTGTGCCTGGCGGACTCAACGCCTCTGCTGTAAGGCCACCACAAGATGACCTGTCTCCACATCACTGGATACCTGAGACTCATGTTGTAGCTACATCTCAGGCTTGCGCCTTGTACAAGGATCACCCTTGCTTACTAGTGAGGCTCTATTTCTCCTGTTCCATGTTACTTCTTTTGGAACCAGAATCTGAAAGTCAAGAGGTCTGAAGAAACTGAACAAAAATGATTCTCTTAATACTTCCGCTTCAGGGTCTGACTCTCTGGGGCAGGTTTGATTCCTCCTATCAAGTCCAATAAATTGAAAGGCTTGCCTTTGTTTCCATTTCCTTGTTTTTCTTGAATTTATACAGATGTAAAATTAGGGATAATCTTCTGAATATAGCTTTCATTCCACTATAACACAGATTTACAGATTAACTGAGAGAGTAATCTACAAACCCTGTCAATTTTCATAAACGAATTCAATCTGCGGGCTCAGGCTGGTTTGCAGAAATGGAATGGCTATGGGTGATGCGTTCCTACCTGACGGCGGAGGTGCCACTCCCGGGGGCTCTGTGACTGTGGCCTTGCACAACCAGCACTTGTTTCTGTTTTGTCTCACGTGAAAGTCTTTTTGGTGGGGCATAGCAAGACCTTTGTTTAGGAGTCTCTTAGCACAAACATACTGTTTATCACTTCACTGCCTCTTTGCATCTCTACTTTTTCTTTTTAGTTAACTACATTATTAAAGTAATACTAGTTAATGTGATTATGACTGAACACAAGAACAGGCATGGCATTACCCAGCAATACCCATTAGGTGACTATAAAGGTGATCTAAAATGGGCTTATTTTTGCTGTTGTTGTTTTTAGTTGGCCATTAAATGAGAGTTCCAAATTGAAATTTTCTGGTAGAGAACTAGTGGTCTCGCAAAAAGAAATCTCCTCAGCTCTCACCAGGAATCAGAGAAACTGGGTCAAGAAAAACTAAAACAATACAATCCATTGATTTTCAAACCTGGTTGCTTATCACAATCACCCAGGAACTTGTTAACAACAGAGATTACAGCTTCCATCGTGCCACCTGAGATTCAGCTTTAATAGGTCTAGAGTGGGACTCAATAATATATACAGGCTTTTTCTAATAAATGTGAGCAGGTCAATTGATTATGAAACACTGTTTCCATTATAAATTTCAATGAATTCTAAATACTTGGATAACCTTGTGCTTTGTCTGAACAATGGATCGTGAAGGTAAGACCATAAAGTAGCCTGTGCTCATAGCAGCCCCTCCAATGGCAAGACAAGAGGCCATTACTTTTCAGCTAAAGCTCAATGTAATTAATTAAGTGCTGGATTTAATTCAGTGACATTTGAATTTTATAGCTATACACTTGCAGCTATAAAAACCGCCTTTATTATTAAAATTCCTATAGGAAATATAACTCAGTAATTGTGAGCCTGAAACCCTCTGGTCCCTAACCTGCTTCTCCCCACTGGCACCATTGTTTTTATTACATTGTGAGGCAACTATTATAACAGAACAGATTATGTTTTTAACAAGTGCCCTGGGAGTTCTGAGGTGGCCTATCCATAGACAGGGATTTGGGATCCTCAATTATAAGCACCGGACTTTAGGTCAAAGTTCTGGGGTCTCATTCAGGCCTATACTTGTTTGCTCCCTCTGGCCTTGGACAAACCATGGGCCTTTCTGAGCCTTGTCCATACAAAAGACAAAAAGTCATTGCCTCCCTCTCAGAGTTGTTATGAAAAAAAATCAGATAATGCACAGAGCATACCATATGCACACATATATGCATTAACTGGATATTGACTGAGAACATTTTGTGTGCCAGGACTAGGTGATAGGATAAAAGAAACGAAGGAGGAAGATGTGATCCCTGCTTTTACGGAGGTTACATGGTGAGGGGCAGGAGGCAAAGAACACACAAATAAGTCAGGTAAATTCTGATAGTTCTAGTGCTTATAAAATTGGTGATGACTGGTAAGGAGTAAAAGGGTGCATGTTTTAGACGAGGTGGTTAGGAAAGGCCCCCCTAGGAGGTGGTATTTGCACAGCGGCATGAAAGACCAAAGGAACAGAGTTATGCAGATGTCTGCAGGTAGATGGTGTCAGGGGAAGGGCACAGCAAGGACAAACATGCTGATGTTCTGGAAGAAGAAGCAGACAGCCAGTGTGGCTGAAGCATAGTGGTTGCTGGGAGTGTGGCCTCAAGGTGCCAGGGAGATGCAGAGCTGGACCTGAACAGGTAGGGAATGTTTGGTCATGAAGAGGAGCTTGAGACAATGTGCTTATTGCACTGAAAAAGCTCTGGATAATTCAAACAGAGAAATTCTGTGATCTGATTCAGTTTTAGAAAGATCACTCTGTCTGTCTTGAGAAGAGACCATAGTGGAAGAAGAGTAGAAGCAAGGAGGCCAGTTAGGGTATGCTACAGTCCAGCCAGTTTTGGTTATAGCAACACAGAGGCTGGCTAGCGTTAGGGTCTAACAGAAGGTAACAAGTTGGACCTGGGGAGCTTATGGAGAGAGAGGTAAGGTAAATGTATTGATATTAATTCACTGTCATTCCAGATGGATTCTCACATTATCGCCCTATATTATTCTCAGAAACCATCATAATGCAAAACCACTCATCTTCACATAAGGTCATACATAACCTCAAGTATATGGAATGTAAGTGAAATAAGAGGGAAGACCACAAAACAGTCAGAATAGATATAGAGAGCCAATGTGTATGTTCACAGGTGAGCTCCTCCAAACCTCACTCAAATTTCTTCCCTTAAGCGTAGTTCTAATGAGTTTAATATTCTGTGCCTAAAGGCAAATTAAAAGGGGAAAGGGAAAAAATAACAATAAAAATAAATTAATCAAAAATAAAAAGTTTCATAAGACACTGTGTTGGTAAGGATGTTGGGAAATAAGCACTTTCACAAACTATTGGCAAGAATGCATACTGGAACTCTTTTTAAGAATGAATCCCTAAAACTTCAGGCTGCTCAGCTAATGAGCAGATGTAGGGAGAAAGACAGTCACTTGCCTCTGTTTATTTCAAGGGCCTTCTTCTTCTTTATTAATCTCCATCTGAGGATATGTTTATTGATTTCAGAGAAGGGGAGAGAAAGAGAGAGAGAGAAAATCTATCAGTTGCATCCCATATGCACCCCAACTGGGAATGGAATCTCCAACGTAGGTATGGGCCCTGACAGAATTGAACCCACAATCTTTTGGTATATAGGACAATGCTCCAGCCAAACTGAGCCACCTGGCCAGGGTTTCAGGGGCCTTCTTTTTAGGTGGTCTCACAAGATGTTGGATATAAGAGTTATCCCAGTAGCCAATGCTTACTGCAAACCTGGAAAAACATGAAGGATAAGGCATGTGCGTAGAGATTAGCAGGTTCTGACCAATGTCCATGGCCAAGTTCCCAGGTACCAAGTCAAAGATCCAGAAAACTATCAACCTCAAAAGGCCAACAAATGCACATTCAGTGCTCCATTATACAATTAAACAGACTCATCCATCCATCTTTATATTCACATACACTACCCATCACATTTCCCACAGTGGCCATTTCTCACCTCTGTCTTTTCTCATATGACCAATTCCTTCCCCAGAGCCTAAACAGTAAATAACCCCACCTCGTAATTCATATAGAAGACTTGCAACCATTTATTCATGCAGCAAACTCACTGGCCAAAGCTTTTAGTCAGATCACTCTACTCAACCAAAAAGTTCCGTGTCCAGAGGAAAGGAAATTTAGAAATATTTGGCTATCATCTCTAATAACGACCTTAGTACTTCTGACTCTGTATTAGGTGCCAATCATTTTACATTCCTTAAGGTGATCATAGTGGGGAACCCAAGAATAAATAAATAAAACGACTAACTACAACTTGGAAATTGCTATGGTTGCTACACTACTCCTTGTAGTACAGCCTGGAAAATCTTTCTATCCCAAGCTACACTATAAGGAGTTAAAGTTCTAGTGTCCTGAGTCTGGGAGCTGAATTCTGGATCGCATTGAAGTCTTCTGGCAACCATGTGCCTTAGGATGAGCCTTAGGACCCACTGACAAGTCACAGCGGGAACCTGGATCCCTAAGGCCACGTCACCCCACTGTGGGCCTGGAGCCCGCTCCGCCTCTCAAAGGACATTTTGTAAGATAATAAATGCTTTCACCATTTTTAAAAAGTAGGGGTGAAAAAAAGAGAGACAGCTTTGAATATGAGGCTGTGTGACCATGCAAGCAGGAACAAAGGATAAAAAGATGATGGGGAAAACAAAAAGTATAAAAAGCAGTTATAAGACTCCAAAGGGCATTGTTGAATTATGGGTTTCTTCACAGTTAATGAAGGCACAGAAGAACAAATATCATTGTAGAATGTCCTGCCTGTAAAAGGATTGAAACAAAATTAAATCCATTTGACTCACAAAAAATATTAAGCTTTAGGTATATGAAAATGATCTCATGTGGACCTTATTTCCTCAAGGTGCTCAACAAATGAATTTTTCATTGGATTATGTGGTGGTATACATGAAGTATGAGATTTTTATCTGCAGCTGATAAAGGTCTATTCAAATGTAACGTACACAGAATTTCCACTTCCAGGAAGATGGCATAGATATACTTTTTTCTACTCCTCCTGCTAAATACAACTGAAATCCATGGACATTATGTATAAAATAAACTTCTGAAAATTGAATAGTGAGAAGAGAAAGCCGACTGGCTAGACACCTTGAGAACTAAGGAACAACACAATTGTGACTTTCTTCAGATTTCCTTTTGCCTTCTGCATCCCAACTTTGGAGCTGAAGAAGCCAGCTGCCAGGAAATGAAACAGGAACAGGAAAAAAAAAAAAAAAAACTGAGTAAAACCAGCTCTTTGGAGCCAAAGGACCAGGAAAGAGGCAGCCTAGCAAGACAGAAAACTTTTGGAAAATACCCCTCTACTCCAAACACCACAGAAAACACCGTAGTCTGTTGCCACCCACACCAACAAAGGCTGAGTGGGGGGCCTAGACTCCACCCCATCATACTGATGTGAGGTTCCCAGCAAACCCACAAATACCACCTCAGAGGAGACAGATTTTATCCCCACCCCCCACCAGGACAGACCACACAGGCAGCCTGGAGTTCCACCCTCACCCTGAGGGGCCCTCCTTACCCTCTTACCTGGGGTGGGGCTAAAGAAACCCTCCTGCAGGACTTTCCCCACCACCCAGTGGTAACAAGGGCCCTCCCAAAGCGGTGTCAGTGGGGACCATGTGGGAAGCCGGAAGCCCCACTCCTGCCCAGCAGTAATGCACATCCCCAATGTAGCTGACAAAGCAGGCCAAGTGTAGAAGCTGGACTTCTGCCTTCACTGTATAGAAATGACATGGCACCTCCCTGCGCCCCCCCCCACCACCACTTGAGTGGTTTCAGAGAAAGCCAGCTAAAACAGAAGGTTTAAATAAGATCCAGTGTTGCATAACATAATATGAAAATGTCCAGATTTCAATTGAAAATCACTCATCATACCAAAATCCCACTTTCACCACTCATATTCCACATGGTGCTGGAAGTTCTATCTAGTGAAATAATGCAAGAAAAGGAAATAAAAGGAATACAGATCAGATAGGAAGAAATAAAACTATTTGCAGATGAAATGATTGCCTACTTAAAAAATACTAAGGATCTACCAAAAATAAGTTCTAAAACTAGTATGTGAGTTTAGCAATGTCACAGGACATAACAAAAATTAACTGTTTCTCTATACTAGCAATGAACACTGAAATTGAAAATACAGTATAATTTATCATACCTCAAAAAAATACAAAATAATTAGGTATAAACCTAACAAAATATGTACAAGACTTGTATGCTGGAAACTACAAAACTCTGGTGAAAGAAATTAAAGGAGCTATAAACAAACAGAGAGATAGACAGGGTTCATTGGTTGGAAGACTCAACACAGTAAAGATGTCAGTTCTCCCCAAGTTGATATACAGGTTTAATGTAATTCCTGTCAAAATCCCAGCAAGACTTTATAGTTATAGAGAAGGTTAATTTTAAATTTATGTGGAAAGGGAAAGACAATAGAATATCAAAAAATTATAAAGTAAGGATAATCAGCCTACTCAATTTCAAGGTTAATTGTATAGCTATAATAATTAATATCATGTGGTATTGAGAGAGACACATAGGTCAATGGGACAGGAGAGAGAACACAGAAATTGATCCACAAAAATACATCCAATCAATTTTGACAAAGATGCAAAGCAATTCAGTGAAAGAAAGATAGCTTGTTCAATAAAAGGTGACAAAGGAGATTTGACTTTGGGTGGTGGAACACACAATACAACATACAGATGATATAGAATTGTACATCTGAAACCTATATAATTTTATTAACCAATGTCACCCCAATAAATTCAATTAAAATTTTTCTTTAAATGCTAGAATTAACCACAAGCATATATATAGCTTAAAAAAATAAATAAGTAAATGGTGATGGAGCAATTGGCCATCCATAGGCAAAAAACAAATGAACAGTGACCTAAGTATCTCACCTTATACAAAAATAAATGCAAAATGTATCACAGACTTAAATGTAAGCTGTAAAACTATGAAACTTTTAGAAAAAATCTTCAGCATCTATGTCTAGGTAAATAGTTCTTAGACTTAACATCAAAAGCATGTTCCATAAAGGAAAATGTGATAAATTAGACTTTATTAAAGTTAGAAACTTTGCCCTGTGAAAGATCCTGTTAAGAAAATGAAAAGAAAAGCCACAGGCTGAGAGAAAATCTTTGCAAACCTCATATCAAAGAAAGTACTAGTATCTAGAATATGAAGAATTCTCAAAACTCAATAGTAAAAAATAAACAACCCAATTAGAAAATGATCGAAGGACATGAAGAGACATCTTACCAAAGAAGATGTAAGGATGACAAATAAGCACATCAAGGTACATTCAACATCATTAGCCATTAGAGAAATGCAAGTTAAAACCACAGTGAGATTTCACTACACACCTATCAGAATGGATAAAATTAAAAGTAAAGACAACACCAAATGCTAATAAGTATGCAGAAGAGCTGGATCATACATTACTGAAAGGAATGTGAAATGATACAGCCACTCCAGAAAACAGTTTAGCGGCTTTAAAAACTAAACATGCAGCTACCATATGACCTAGTAATTATACTTCTAGGCATTTATCCCAGAGAAATTAATACCTATGTTCACACAAAAATTGGTACAGCAATGCTCATAGAAGCTTTATTTGAGTAGCCAGAATCTAATCAACTCAGATGCCTTTCAACAAGTCACTGGCTAAAAAAAAACTGGTGGTACATCCATACCGTGGAACACTACACAGCAATAAAAGGGAACAAACTATTGATATACATAACCATGGTACCATGTGAGACCTGGGAGAATCTCCAGAGAATTTTTCTAAATGAAAAAATGCCAATCAAAAAAGATTACATACTATATGATTACATTTATATAACATTATAGAACTGGAGGCCAGATTAAATGGTTGCCAAAGATGAAGGTGGACTTGGGGGCAGCAGGCGGGATCCTTGTGGTGCTGGAATTATTCTTTCACTTAATTTAATCAGTGTCAATGTCCTTGTTATGATGTTACACTCTAGTTTTATAAGACATTACCACTGGGGAAAACTGGGTAGAAGGTACACAGGAATTCTCTGTGGTAGGTCTTACAACTGTATGTGAATCTACAATTATCTCAAAGTAAAAAGATTAATTTTAAAAAATAAGCTCTTAAAAATGAAATGTATAGGGTTATTTGTTAATTTAATGAAAAAATGTACAAATAATCCAACTTGTTGGATACCATCCTATATCCTCATATTCTTCAATCCTTGTTCTTTTTTTGACAGTTTTGTGGTAAGTAGAAAGGTGGGTGAATGGATGGTTTTTATATTGTATAGTTACAATTTCTTCAAAGGAAAACATGGTTGGTGGAAAAAGGCTGGGTATACCAGTTGTTCATCGTTCATCATCCCATGATTCAAGGGAATGCCTCAAGTCTACAGCCACTGTACACAGTAAAATTTCACATTTCTTCTCATCTTCAGGAAAGCCATTAGTGAAAACATCACGAACAACTGTGATCAACATCAAGGAGCCCGCTGTCACTTTGGATATAGGAAGCACCATCAAAACAGTGCGGGGGGTGAATGTGACCATTAACTGCCAAGTTGCAGGTAAGAAATTCATTTATGTGTTCATTCATTTGTTCATATATTAATGGAGCCCTGTGCTGAGATGGGGATACCAAGATAAACATCAATTCTGTTCTCAGGCATTCAGGGATAGTGGGAAAGGCATAAACCTCAGTCACTCTGAAACTGCAAAGTGCGACAGAAGTTTAGAGGAGGAAAGATTAATTCTGACTGGGACAGATGAGATAAAAACCAGTGACTTTTAGCTTAGCCTTGCATACTCATAGAATGTGAGCATGCAGTGGTGGGGCAAAGAGTGTTCCAAGTGGAGAAAAGCATGTGAGAACATTCAGGGAAGTAGGGAAGCCCCAGGACTATCAAAGAGCAGCAGTGTGTGCTTTGGTCTGACCAGGGCCCAGAGTGCCGAAGTGATATGGAAGGGCTTAACCTTTAATGAGGTGGGTTGCGACTCCACCTTGAGAGACCTTGAATGCTTAGCCAAGGAGTTTAGGCCAAGGCAGAAAGAGAGTGACATTTGGGAGTCATACTTCCAGAGGAGTAAGCTGCCAGCAGTGCATAAAGTGGATTGAAGAAAGGTAGTACTGGAACAGGGAGGCCAGTTAAGGAGCCATCATGGTAGTTGAGAGGACAGGTAATGAGGCCTGAACTCAGAGCAGTGGTGGTGGACAGGTAAGGGGTCAGTGGCAGAGGTAAGACTGATAGGAACCTGCAGCTTACTCATATCAGAAGGGAGCAGGAGGCATTAAAGAAAATGGCCAGTGCTGTTATAAGTTGTAGATGGGCATTGCCCTTGGGTTGGCTTTGTGAACTTGAGGCCTGTAGGGACCAGAGAGTCACAGGGATTGGGAGTAGTGGACAATAGAGTGTGGTAGTATGCTCAGTGTAAAGGTATTTGCAGTTCCTTCAATTGAAAAACAAAAACACCCACAAACAAAATCCAGCTGCTATTCCCCCTTCCTGTGGACCAGAGCTTTTGCTGTCTACTCTAAGAGTTTTCACTTCCACAATGCAAAGAAGAAATGAGTAGCTCTTGTGTCAGGGCCCAGCTGTGGTCCCCTGATTGCTGTCCTTATCAGATATCCCCTACTGTGTCACACCCCAACCCAGGCTGCCCAGTCATACCTGGTCTACAGAGTAGACAGGAGGGAAATGCTCTGATAGCTCTCGGAAACTAGAAACAAATCTATCTCTTTCATTGTACATTAATTTCTTCTTTGTAAAGCTTCCCTTGGTCTACACACCTAAATTCATCAGTGAAACCTTCTAGAACCAAATCCATTCAGGCCCAGTACTCCCACATGGGGGAGCAAGATAAAACCCTTGATGGGGCTTCCCATGACTTAGCTGTCCCTTCACACAGGGACTGATGATGCAGGTGGGACCCTTTGTATAGAACCATCACTCCCCATGCGATCACTGTGAACACGGTCCTTAGAGATGGAACACCACCTGGAGATATAATGGGCCATGCTGGGTCTTCTCTTGAGATTTGGGATCGGTAGGAGGAAAAGAATAGGGAGCAAAAATCACCAAAACAAGGAATTGGGCACTTGAAGGAGACTGAGGGACCCAGAATTCAGCTGGGGAAGCATTTACCCTGGGGAGCCCAGGACACTGGAACCGGCTTGGGCCAACTCCTCCTTGTCACCTAGGGCCCTGTCTCCCCAGCTTCATCCAGAGACTGACTCTTTGTAAACTTATAATGAGATTATAAGTTCTCCTGTCCAGTTTGTGCCTGACCATGCACATTAAATTCTTTATTTTTATTCATAAAACCATTTCTGTTAATCATGGTTAACTAAAATAAATCTGTGTATTTCTGCCATTATGCCTTATATTAAATAAGACTTTTTTTTTCAAAGTGGATGGGAAAGAGCCTGCTGTTTCTTTCTAATTTTTTTGTTTTTCAATTACAGTTGACTTTTAATATTATTTTGTATTAGTTTCAGGTGTACAGCATATAGACAATCATATACTTTACAAAGTGGTCTCCCAGATATTTCAAGTACCCACCTGGCACCATATATAGTTATTAAAATATTATTGACTATATTCCCTGTGCTGTACTTTACATCCCTGTGACTATTTTGTGACTACCAGTTTGTACTTTTTAATCCCTTCACCTTTTTCACCCAGGCCCCCAAACCCCCTTCTAATCACAAATTTTTCTGTGAATTTACCGAACAAAGAAAATGTCTTTATACTGAGTTTCCAAAATGCTGACAACTGTAATACTAAATGGCAGAAGGAACTACAGGAACTACCATTACTTTGCCACTACAAGTGGCTCTTACGGCTTTCTTATTACATAATTTTAATGACTATAAAATAGTCTATTTTAAGAATATTGCATAGTTTACATAGAGTAGCTCATGTCCTTACATGTTTGAGTTGTTAGTAGTTTTTCATTAAATACCTTTTGCACACATGTGATGCATATGCTTTCAACTTGTAAAATGCAGCCTCACAAATTCTTGCCAACCCTTAAATATAAAAATCTTTAAGCAATGAGTATGATGAGGCTTTTTCTTGAAAAATGATCCAATTTATCATACCACCCCTCCATACTGGTTCTCTGTTTGAGAGCCAGTTTGAGAGTTCAGGAAACTGAGTGGAAGATAAAAAGTTGGGAGAGGAAGGAGTGTTTCAGTCGTTGTGAACAGAATGTGCAAAGGGCCTGAGGCAGAAAGAGCATGCTACATCTGAAGGAGTGAAATGTGGTTGCTCTGGCTGTAGTACAGAAGACAGAGAAGGAAGTATCATGACATGTGGCTGGAGGATGACAGCGTGTATCCAGGAGCTGGATCTTACTCTCATAGATTATGGTGCAATTTTGGATTTTGTCCTAAGAGCAAGGAGAGCTTTTAAAGGACTTAGGAAATAAAACTGTCAGGAATAATGATATAGAAATAACTAGTTGAGGAGTCAATGATGGGCAGTATATTAGGGAAAGCTAGACTCTGGTAACAAGTAAAGTCTCAAAGGTACAATGACTGAAATTCAATAGAAGTCATTTTTGCCTCCTTAAGGGTCCAAAGGGTATGCCTGGTCAGCTAGCGAGGCTGTGCCCCACAGTCATTTAGGGTCACAGAATGCTGGTGGCACTGTTTTCTGGAGCACCTGCCTTCCAAGGTCTCCCTGGTGGTTATCTCTGTGCTCTCAACCAGAAGAGGGGGAAAACGTGTAGAGGATGGTTAGGGAGGTTTTTAAGGGCCACACCTGGAAGTAGCACACAGCACTGCTTTTAACTTTCCCTCCTAGTCACATGGCCACTCACAACTACAAGGGATGCTGGGTAGTGTTGCCTAGCTGGGTAGAAGATTATAAGTCCTGTGAACAGCTGTCAGTGACTGCACGGTCAGTATGGAGAAATGTGGAGGGCAAAAACCTCCTTTCCAGGCTCCCTTTGTTTTTTAGACTTGCCCGGGCTGACATTTAAGTTACTGTATCCTTTCCTTTTCTTGCACCAGGCCATCACACTTAGCATGTCAAGGTACACCTTTCCGTGGACACCCACCTTGAGATGTTGACAGGCTGCCATGGTGCAAGCAGCTTTCCAAATATAACAAGTAGTCCAGTTAAGACTATCCTGTCTGGGTTTTAAAAAGAATATTATAACATTATCCTACCTAGCAGCTCAATGGGGATTAAATGCACTAATCCTTAGAATCATATCAAATTACAACCCATTTGGGCCAGACTCATTCATTCATTCTTTCAAGCAACAGGAAGAGCATTGTATTGTTGATAAGATATGCCACCAAAAGGAAATAGTCAAGGTAGGTTATTTTTCTTCCCTTTTTTTAGACACCAATTATACTAGAGAGTCGAGAGTATGAAGCCTAACCAAGTAACTTGTCAACAACATAGCTGCGGACTTTGTTCTGTGGTTGAGTGTATTTTCTGTCATTTTTCAGACATTTCTTTCTGTAGAATATGCTGTCACGTCACAACAAGCTAGAAAAAATCCCTGACCAAGCTTCTCAACAGAGAACTAACACAGCCGACACACATGAATTTGAGAAAACTCCCTCCTTAATAATACCTCGGTATTACAGTTATAGTAGAAAGGTTAATTCTGAAAGTAGAAAGTACTTAAGGATTTGACACCAAAAATAAGAGTGCAGCAAATTCAGATCCTCTCTCTGGAGTCAGTCTAGTATAATGGCAAACAGTATTGAGTACAGCAGGACCTTGAATAATATCATTTCATTCAACATGGTTTCCTTCTAATGCTAATGAGATGCCTTAGGGACTCCTCTGGTTTATATCCATTAGCTTATAGTAAAGTTGGTTTTGTTATACTCTTTTTAGCTTCAAGTCTCTGAACCCATCAATGATGTTAACTGAGGATTATGTGCTTGGTAAGATGGAGATCTGTGGCAGCAACTGTAGGAGTTGGATCCCCACCCTGCCATCTGCAGGTCACTGATTGGCTGGGGGCTGAGTTGAAGGTGGGGGACAGGAGCCCTGTCCCCGTATAATCATTCAGGGATCCAAACCAATATGACTTCAGGCAGCTTTCTTAATCTCTTTCAGCCCCAATTTTCTCATCTGTAAAATGGGATCAATAATAGTCCTCATTAGATCTTTGTAAAAATGTGATGATGTTTATGAAATATTTAGCTTCCAGTAAATGTTCTTTCTTCCTCTAACATGTTCAGGATATTTTTGCAAAGCTCCTGACCTCAGTGCACTCCCCATGCTAGATGTTCTGAATGTCAGTATTAAGCATATATATCTGGAGCCTTTTTTAAGGGACTCTGGCACACTGAGACCTAGTGGATTTTTCTAAAGCATCATTGTCATCTTCTTGAGAGAAAAAGAAAAAATTGCTTCATGATGCTTTGCTTCTTTTCCTTCTTCCCTTATTGTCACTATATTTGTGATATGTCAGAGCCTGGCATAGAATGACAGAATGACTGGCTGTCGTTTTAAAGCATCTTTTTTGTGCCATTCTCTGCCTAAGGCCCATGTTCTCAGACAGGAAACCCCCAAAATGTGGCACCAGCGATGACACATCCGTCAGCAAGCTCAGGACGCAGGTACCTGCTTGACTGAGCCTGACAGAGGTTTGCTAATAAACAGAATGATTCCTACATAATTTATCTTCCCTTAACACTGCTGCCACCTCTATAGCTCCAGTTTTACAGAGACTGAAGGTTATTTCCTGCTACCCTTTGCTTTCCTGAGTATCACCATCTCTCCCATGAACCTGAGGAATTCAGCCCTTTCGGGCACAGACCCAGTTTCATGAGGGCAAGAGGCAGAGTGAGGAAGGGAATGAAAGAGGCTTACACCCCCTCCTTGGGAAGTGAGCAATGGCTCCCATGTCTGTCTCCAGCCTGGAGTTCTCTCCCTCTGCTACTTCCTCCTCTTTCTCACCATCTCCCCTCTCATTTCCTCTTTCCTCCTCTGGTGCCCTACAGAAGCTCAGGTCCTGAGCAGAAAAGGACATGTTGGTGAGCCATGGGGCTCCTCACTGCAGGAGCTGCCTGCACTGCATGCTGCACACAGAGAGCCCATGAGTGTTGGCTCTGGAAACACACACACCACAGCTCATCTCCCCGATGGCACAGTCATGGAGACAGAATGTTTGCTCCCCCATCCACTTAGTCATCATGCATCTGTGGGAAGAACTGAAGTTCCTTTAATCCAGTTCTCTTACTCTGCCTCCTGTTCCTGAAAGCTTTGGTTCCCATTAGGAGTCCTGTGCTGCCCACAGCCCTCCTCAAGGGAAGGTGCCAGCGACAGTGCTACATGCGAGAAATTCATTGCCAGGGAAATGCGTGTAGAAGATGGTTTGTGGGACCTCATTTTTTGTTGAGGACAGAAATGACTGACAGTGTTTTCTCCAACTTACTTTCAGAGGTTCTCCCCTGAATGCTGTGCATTTTTTTAACATGTAAAAACTGAGCTCAGGGTTCAAAATTCACCCTGCCATGGCCAGGCATGGTGATGCTCTTGCTCTCCCTAGTGGTGCTGCAGTGAAAAATACCTGCATTTTTTATCCAGGTGTATTTAGAGACAATGCTTGCCTGGCCCCTCTCATGCACTTGAGCATCAAGTAACACCTGTGTCTCTCTCCCTAATGGATCAGGGGTTCAGCATCCAAGTCTCCACACTCTCTTCAGTCCTGCCTC
Source organism: Phyllostomus discolor (assembly GCF_004126475.2). Taxonomy (NCBI): domain Eukaryota; kingdom Metazoa; phylum Chordata; class Mammalia; order Chiroptera; family Phyllostomidae; genus Phyllostomus; species Phyllostomus discolor. The sequence goes on along the minus strand of NC_040905.2, from coordinate 149,633,847 downwards.
CTTCTTCCAGTCAGCATGCAGGTCCGGAGGGATTCACACTGAATTGTGGCCAGAGAGTCTACTCCTGTGTTCCCCATAACAGGGAGAGGGGCTTACAGATTGGCTGAACACTGCAGCCACCTACCTTAGGCCACCACTCCAGGCCTGGAAAATCCCACCTGAGGCAGCAAAGCACCTGGAACACCAGTGAGTTCACACAAGGAAGCTCATCATCAGCGAGAGAGTGTGAGATCAGCTTCCCACCCCATCTCACTTCTCCCACCAAGAGTTTGGGAACAGCAAATGCACTAGGGCTGTAACGAGGGCTCTTCAGCTGGGTGTCATAGAGTACACTGAGGGTAAATGTTTTCATCAGGTTTAAGGACAAGTGTCTGTATCCGAAACAGTAGGTTGCCCATTAAGGACAAAATCCAACCCCAACTCAGGGAAAGCACAGGGCGAAAGGTCTGGCTCTTTGACTCTTCCTGGTTTGCCCCTGTTTACCAGGATTTGACATTCCAAATATATCCTGAATATATATGCCCAAGAATTCTATGAGTAAACTTTCTGAGATGAGTCAGCAAGCTGGGGCATGCAAGGGATATAGCTTTTTTTCCCCTGGAGATCTATGAATTAATGAGACAGACTTTCTGTCTCCCAAATCAGTGTTCAGACTGCTAGGGAGCCTCCTGTACAGATTATGGCAGATGGCTTGTGCTAAACTGGGGCCTGCTAATCAGCATGTCAACTGCAAGGAAACTTCCTGATGAATTAAGGCTGTCTCTGGTCTTAGTCTATTCAGGTTGCTATTTATTACAAAGTACCATAGACTGGGTGGCTTAAATAACAGGTTACTTCTCACAGTTCCGAAAACTGGAACTTCCTAGATCAAAGTGCTGATCCACTCAGTTCCTGGTGAAAACCCTTTTCCTGGCTTAAAGACAGCTATCTTCTTGCTGTGCCCTCACCTGGTAGAGAGTACTAGCTCCCTGGTCTCTCATCAGGGCTCTAATCTCAGCGTGAGGACCACCCTCTGCCCATCCTGACCTCATCTAAACCTAAATACCTTCAAAGTTCCCATCTCCAAATACCATTATGCTGGGGTTAGAGCTTTAACATATCCGTTCGTGGGAACACAAGCATTCAGTTTATAATGCCCCTAGAAGACGGAGCCTGACTTCCAAAATCAGGTATGCAATCCCAACTCATATGCACACGTCCTCCCCGGCTCTTTCTCACACACAGTAAACCCAGACTGAGGAGAGAGCAGAGTACTTCCTTCTCGTCTCTCTTTTTCTGTGGTATTAATAATATTATAGTTCCATGTCCACTTGTTCTAAGAAAATACAAAGGCTTTAAAAATAGAGCCCTGGCTGGTGTAGCTCAGTGGATTGAGCATGGGCTGCGAACCAAAGCATCGTAGGTTCGATTCCCAGTCAGGGCACATGCCTGGGTTGCAAGCCACAGCCCCCAGCAACCAGTGGTGGCTTTCCTTTGGCTGGCTCATGAATGTATTAACATTTTGTGGCTTTTCACTTTTTGCTAATATGTAATATCTTGACATATTGTCTGCCAAACTCACCAAACCAGCCCCCAGGTCAAAAAACAGAGCATTACCGGCAACCAAACCCTTTGTCACAGCCCCTCCCCATTCATCCCACCCTCAAACAAACCGTCACCCTGACTACTAACAACTAGATAGATGTTACCAGTTTTTGTTATTTACTTACAGAAAGGAAATCATACAGTATATAGTTTTCTGTCCTACTTTTCTTACTCAACACTTTGTTTCATGTAGTTGTTGATCATTCAGATTCACTGATAGATATAGGTTTGGTTCTTACATTTTTATAATATGTTTTCTCCAAAGAATCTTTGCCTTCTACCTTGGAGGTGCCCTTGGCCAGCTGCGTGCCTCCTCTTCCTTTAACTGGCCTCCCTCTTCCTGCCTCACGAGTGTAAGTGTGAAAAGCCAGAAGGTCTCCAGACAACTAAGAGGTCTGAGGCATTGTGTAGTTTGGCCAAAGGGTGATAGAAGACATTCGGGCAGATGTTGCCTGCAGGACTGCCCACAAAGAGGTTGTAAATGGCTGCAGAGTACCTGAACCTGTTTGGCTGATGAGTTTATTTTTTTTTTCTAGGTGTGCCTGAAGCTGAAGTCACTTGGTTCAGGAATAAAAGTAAACTGGGCTCCCCTCACCATGTGCACGAGGGATCCTTGCTGCTCACAGGCGTGTCCCCCTCAGATCAGGGCCTCTACTCCTGCAGGGCAGCCAACGTGCATGGAGAGCTGACTGAGAACACTCAGCTCCTGATCCTAGGTAAACAACTCGAGGATGGTGCCCCCAGTGGACCCTGCTGGGGATGACTAACTACCCTCCACTTCCTCTTTTCCCTGACCCAGTTAAGTACACAAAGGTAAAATCAATATCCCTTCTCTTCTCCCTACCCTAGGGCCTTCCAATAGAAAGAATACAGACTGTGGGGCCAGGCAGAATCAGCTTGAACCCTGGCTCCACTGCTTACTCACTGTATGATGCTGAGCAAGTTACTTAACCTTGCTCAGTTTAGATGCTGGTCTCTGTGTGGAGACCTGTGAAATAAGGATTGCCCACACAGGTGGAGAGGGTGGGGGAAGGGTGTCAAATAAAGGTAACAGATGTACAGCTGTTATCCTGAACTCCTGTGTTAAGGACTTCTTTGAGGATCAGATGGAAACTATAGGTTACTCCCTCCAGAAAAATTCATACATGAAACATTTTTCATGTAACTTAAGAAAGTTCATAGTCTAGTCTACATGAAGTCCACACAGGTACCCTCCCGTCTTAAACCATTCAGACCGCTGTAACAAAACACCACAAACTGGGTAACTTAAAAACAACAGAAATTTAGTTCTTATACTTCTAGAGGCTGGAAATCCAGGCTCAGGATGCCAGTATAGTCAAGTTCTGGTGAAGGCCCTCTTTTGGGCTGCAGACTGCTGGCTTCTTGCTGTGTCCTCATTTAACAGAGGGATAAGCTGACTCTCTGGGTCTGTTTTATAAGGGCACTAATCCCCTTATAGCATAATCACCTCCCGGAGTCCCAACAATCATCACCTGGGGCAGTTAGGATTTCACCATATGAAATTGAGGAGCCACAGACATTCAGACTATAGTATCCCCAAACATAAGAACCCCTGACTGAAGATTCTATCACAGCTCCTGGCATGAAAAAGGTATTTAAAAATAACAATTGCTTAGACACCATCCAACACTTGCTGTGGCCCACTGCTGGACTCAGCCATGTTGTAAGTTACAACCCCTTATCCCTTGGACTAAGGACACTCTGTTTCTCTTCCCCACAGAGTCTGGAAGTCGGTGGAATAAATTTTTAAAAGGTTGTTTTTATCTTAGTTTTTTTAAGTCAATTTTTAGGCCACTTTCTCTTGGTGAGAAAGCTATAATTCCAAGAAAAAAAGAAAAATATGAAAAATATGACTAATCACACACCATGACTTCCTCAGGGGGAAACAATTAAACTATACTTGTATTTTCACACCCCAAATTGATGGTATACCAAAGCATAGGATCTCTGGCCCTTGCCAACTCGGATTTCAGACAGACCCAAATGGGTTTTCATCTCACCAGTGGCTGCATAAACCTCCAGTCATTGTAGGAAGTCACAGCAAATCAACTCAGTGAAGGATGTCATTTGTTTTGTGTTGGGTTTCATCAGCTGAGCTGCTAGCCTGGGGCCAGAAGCCCAGAGACTATTGCCCCACACTGAGTTATGGTGCTTACTGTGGGGTTTCCCTCCTTAATAACCCTGCCTTGTTGCTTCTGCTAACAGAGATGAAAGCCTAGGATGTGTAGCTACTACTGCAGCTTTGCCAATGGACTGTGCATGTTCTGGGAGCCAGTTCTTGCAGCATTTCAACTCTAATTTGGTGTGACTGCGAACATGGGGCTTGAAGACTGTAACATCTCCCATTTTCATCAAGCTTGATAAAAAATATCACTATTTAGATTCTTAAGTTTAGGGCTTTTCTTGATCAGAAGTCTTGGTTTATTAATCAAAGTTTGTTAGTTTCATAGGTAGTTTATGAACACAGAAGTAGTGTCTTCTTTCTTTATCAGCCAAACACGTGGCTTAATTTTTAAATCAGGGATTTTGTGTATAAAGCTGAGGTTTTATGCCAAGTTCCATGACTTAACCTGTAGCATGGAGACTTGAAGTGTAATGAGGTGGAATTGTATTCATTTATTCATATAGCCACTGGATGAATATTTATGAAATGTTGCCTCTAAGTTCCATGTAGGATAAATATAAGAGGTGACCTCTGTCCTTGCAGAATTTATAGTTTATCTAAGAAGATCAAATGTGCATGCACCAAAAAAGAAAAATATGATAGAAGTAGTGAGGACATTAGAAGGTGCCAACATTTGTTTTCAAGGAGACCTGATGGTTTTGGAGATGGGACATAACCTAACCCTTTTAACTTTTAGTAAATAAGCAAAGGCTTCCTGAGTTTTAAAGTTGTTAAAGAAATATTTGATTGAAGTATGGAGGGAATTCAATTTGCTTTAATGTTCAACTTCAGTGCTCTTAAGGGAATATTTAAAAGGATGAGATGAGGAAAGTCTAGGTTTGAGTAAACTGGCACCATCAATTCCTACAACCATGGTGTTTTAGAGTAGAAAGAAATCTTGGATATGATGAGGTTCCATTTTATAGATGAGGAAACTAAGGCTCAGAAGGACTGAGTGACTTGCCCAAGTCAGTGAATTACAGAGCCACTGCTCAAACTGAGGATTCTGGAACCCAAACATGATGTTTTTCCCCTATACCATACAAAGAATGTTTAAGTTATTTATATCTAATATACAATGTCTTTGTAATTTTTAAATTATATTTTTAAGTTATATACAAGGTCAGGCTTGCTTGAGTATGGTTGGTAGGGTAATAATATGGGTATAATAATTTATAGTTTTAATTTGAACATTTCACCTAAAATGTCATATGGTGTGCTTGAGTGTGATATTGTTATGTTACAGATTTATATGCTTATGATTTTGTAGCAAAAGATTTTGTAATAAAAAAGGAGCATTATTTGGTCCAGACCCCATGTGCATATCAAGCTCATCATTGTTTTTTGTACACAATGGTCCTTTGCAGAAGTATGTTTCTGAAGTAGACTCTGGCACCATCATGACTTATTTGTCATACCTAACAAGTACCAAATGAGGTGACAAGCAAATAGTAGGCCCTCACTGAACACTGTTGAAATGACCATCAGTTTCAAAACAACACTCCTATTTCTCCTTCCTCTCCAACAAGGGCTCTAGAGGAAAAGGTGGGAGTCGGCCTTGGGAGTTGAATTGCAGTGCATCAGGAGAGGCCGGAAGACAAGCAAGCCACTATATTTCCCGTTGTGTCACTTTGGCTCTGGTTAACTGTGACCCCTGGTGACTTCAGCCCTGACTCCTTATCAGACTTTAAATAGCAAATCATCCCTATCCTGCTTATTTGTCCTACTGAGCATGAAAAATTCACACCACAAATTAAATTATCAATATCATAAATGGACCTTTTTCCTCATAGAAAAAGTCACTCATAGGCTCCATTTAAGTAAGAATTCCTGTGGTATATTCCTATCTGTGGGGACAATAATAAAGTGCCTCCATCTAAAGGATATTATAAATAACAAAGAAACACTATTTAGCGCAAGAATTCACATTTAGTAAATGTTGAAGAAATGTTGGCTTTCTAAAAATGTCTTTATAATATAGTCTAATGTCCTACACATTTATAGGGACCCGTGGGTATTGTGGTATAAAGTGGTATTAGTAAGGAGCTCCTGAAATCTACTTGCCTGATTCTTATTACTGACCTTGTTGATTCAGGCATCAAATGTTAAGTCTAAAACTGAGACTCAATTTGATAGGCACACCTTCTCTATAGAAAAAAAAAAATGTTAAGAGCAAACAATAGTAATGCCTGCCTAACAGAAGACACACTTACATGCATCCTTACTTGTCATCCTCCCCTTGATAGAGCCTTTACACTTTAACCTGCATGACTGACCATCTGCCTTCTCACAGATCCCCCTCAAGTCCCCACACAGTTGGAAGATATCAGAGCCTTGCTTTCAGCCACTGGACTGAACCTTCCTTCAGTGCTGACGTCTCCTCTGGGAACACAGCTGGTCCTGGATCCTGGGAATTCCGCTCTCCTTGGTGAGTCCAACCCTCTGGAACATTGGGCAGAAATCCAGGGCTGGACAGGATTTATGGATGGGTGACTGCTTGCAGGTGGGAAAGAGGCAGCAGTGGGGGGTGGCCAACAGGAAATCGCTAAATTGCCTACAGAATCCAGACTCACCAGTGGAAACTTGGCTGACTTTCCATATGAGGTGAGTGCCTTTCTTAGGCAGGACTCTAGCTTGTCTAGATTCCAATGTGGCTCCTTTCTGAATCCTCTTGGGCTGATTCCACAGTCCAGATCCTCTAAATCAGTTTGATTCACTGAACGATGAGTAAAGAGCAGCTCCTGTATCTCCTCTCTTCTTGCCAACCATATACCCCAGTATTCCTCCCTGACTTCCTCCTAACTAAACTAGAACTGTAATCAACTTTCAAAGAGAAAGATGAAATATCAACATCCCCCAAAAGCCAATATATTCTGTTTAAGCTAGCCTTCTATCAGTAGGGCCTAAACTCAATCCTGACAGACTCTGCAAATTAAATGTTTAAATAACTTCACCAGGTATAACTTCCCTGGCACCTGTCACTGGGGCCTTCACCAAGTTAATGCCACATGGCTGGTGACCTCTGGTAGTAGAGAGCTGTACAAGGGTATCCAACTCCTGGGTCTCTCACACCTGTATCATGAAGATGCCAGAGAAACCTCTGCATTTCCAATGATCTCTGGAGATATTAAAGGAGGAGAAGAATACTTCTGCCTTCAAAGGCCTAAAAAAAAAAAAAAAAAAAGACCTACAAATGGAGAAAATCTTTATGCTAACTCTATGTGGTCCCAAATATTGGTAATGGCAGCTAGAATTACTCCTTTGGCTCAAAGTTAAAGTTTCTATACTCTTCTTCCCACCAACTCTCAATGGCCAGCAGGCCAATGAGTTCCCATTCATACTGCTGATGACTTATCAACATGACCATGGGGTCTGGTATCTTTAGGGTTACAGCACAGAAAGAGTAGCTTCAGTTTTCATTATCACCTGAAATTAGCAAGGAATATTCCTAGTATATGGGCATATGTGGAAGGCTTTTGATTTCTCTATTTCTGATCTGAGTAAAAGTAAGACACAGATACAGTGACAAGCAGCCCTATTCTGTTTCCTATAACTGATATAGCTTGGTATTGAGTTCTTCCATATCATGTTGATCAGAATTCATAGAAGTTTTAAAATGCTTATTTTCTTTGGCTTATTATTGGTAAATTTATTCTAAATTAAATGTCTACATTGTAAACTTCCCTATTTTACTCAGTTGGTTGGAGTGTTATCCCATATACCAAAAGGTCGGGGGTTCAATTCTCAGGGCAGATACATAGGTTGCAGGTTTGTACAGAAGGCCACTGATCAGTGTTTTTCACTCATATTGATGTTTTTTTTTTTCTCCTGTATTGGTATTTCCAATCTCTCCCTTTTTCTTTCTCTCTCCCTTCCTCTCTCTCTAAAATCAACAAACATATCCTCAGTGAGGCTTTTAGAAAATGAACAAGGCTCAGCTAGAGCTTGTCCACTCAAATTTGGCTTGGTCCCTTACCCCAAAATTTCTGATACCCTCCTCCATCTCGAAACTCCCAACTATTTGACTCATCCTGATCTCTTAATTTAGTTGCTCCCATTTGGACCAGCTCCCATCTCTGCTGCTATCAGTGGCCCTTTTAGACCAGAGTGTGTGCTCTGGGTACAAGAAATGGATCAGGGAGGTGATTCTGTGTATGGTTGCTGATATTAAATGGTGTCAAATTGTGGATGACTTTGATTATTAGACTAAGGAAGTAGATTTACTATGTGGGACATGGAAATAGACCTTTAGAGTGTTTTTAAGTAGGAGAATAATGCAGTAAAAGTAATATTTATAGAATTGCTCTAACATTCTGTAAGAGTAATCAAGAGTGAGAGAGATTTAATGAAGAGACCCTATTTTGAGGGTAAAAGATATTCTAGACAAGGATGCAAATAGGTGGCAAAGATACGGTTAATTGACCCTTCCACAGCCAGAACATCCCTGAACAACCATGACATTCTTTTGCACTTAGTCCAGGCACTGCCTTGGGATATATTTTAGCATTCCCAGCAAGCATGGCAACATTTGGTAGGAGGACAGCTATTTGCCAACACTGTTGTAGCCAGAGGATGTGAGACTCCTCTGTATGTATTTCTCCCATCTACAAGGTAGGTTGGCTGCAGCAAATGTAGAGAACATCATGGTTCTGTGGCACAGAAACAATAATTCATGGACCTTGATTCTCATTTTCATTGGGGGAAGGGAGAATGGTAGATTTGGGATTTTTAAAAGCCATATAGCAGATCTAACTCTCCCCGATTAAAGCTCATGTGTTGAGATTCCCAGTAGGTGAGTCTATGCCAGAAATGGTTATTTTAGTTACCAGACACTTCAGCATTGATATGTCACTTTAAGCCACTGCTGCAACTGTCAAGAAGGAAGGTTGATTGAACGACACGTGCCTGGGCCCATCTGGACCTCACTTTCTATAACAGTAAATGAAGACCAGGGACTAGAGGGTCCCTTGTTGCTCATATGCTCTTTGCTATATGATGTAGACATGGAAATGCCCAGTGGAGACTTGGCTAAGCAAAGTAAACCTAACCTAACTGGATCTATTGTCCTAGGCAAGACCAGTACTAATTTTTTGTCCTTGTTTTACAACTGTCCTTTCTGCAGGGAGGCTTAAACTGTGCCAGCTGTTCTGGAGGGCAAGGCTCATGCCCTCATCCTTAGTAGTCCAGGTCCAGGTCTGGTGGCAGGGCTCCATTTTTAGAATAGCTATAGCTCATGCCTCCCTGCAGCACCTATACCTTTTTGCAGCCTTCTGAGACCGGAGACCTGTCAGATACTGCTTGTAACTTTTTTCACTGAATGGTATATAATAATCTTTCTATGCCTCTCAATATCATTCTACAACTTTATTTTCAATGGCTGCACTGATAGGAGGTGCCATTCTTATTCAACCTTCTCTCTAATGTTGAACTTTTAGATTCTTTCTTCTAGTCACTTGGGCTTTGTTCTTCTTTTGCTAGCTCTTTTACATATAAGGTTAGATTGTTTATTTGAGATTTTTCTTATTCTTGGCTGTGTCTCATAGATTTTGGGTCATGGTGTTTTCATTTTCATTTGTCTCAAGGCATCTTTTGATTTCTTCCTTGACCTCATTGTTAACCCATTCATTGTTTAGTGAATGTTATTTAGCCTCCATGTGTTTGTGTTTTTCAGTTTTCTTGTAAATGATTTCTAGTTTCATACCATTATGATCCAAGAAGATGCTTGATATGATTTCAGTCTTTTAAAATTTATTGAAACTTGTTCTGTGGCCTAATATGTAGTCTGTTTTGGAAAATGTTCTGTGTGCAGTTGAAAAGAGTGTATATTCTGATGCCCCTGGGTGAAAAAGAATGTATATTCTGATGCTTTTGGTTAAAAATAGCAAATGAATGTATTGGGTCTAATGTGTCTTTTAAGGCCACCATGTCCTTAATTGATTCTCTGTCTGGATGATGTATCCATTGATGTCAGTGAGGGGTTAAAGTCCCCAACTATGACTGTATTATTGTTGATCTCTCCTTTTGTATATTTGCTTTATGTATTTAGGTGCTCCTAAATTGGGTCTATAAATGTTTACAAGAGCGTATCTTCTCATTGAACAGATCCCTTTATGTTATGAAAATGCCCTTTTTTTGTCTTCTATGACAGCCTTTGTTTTTAACACATATTTTGTTTGATATAAGTATTGCAACCCTAACTTTTTTCCCTTTCCATTTGGATAAAATATCTTTTACTATCACCTCACTTTTTATCTGCGTGTCTTTCCATTTGAAGTGGGTCTCTCAGCATATGTACAGGCCTTGTTTTTATGTATCCTTTCAGCCACCTTATGTCTTCTGCTTGGAGCATTTGCTCTATTTATATGTAAAGTAATTATTGACAAGTATGTGTTTTTTGTCATTTAATTATTTTCTCATTGTTTTTTGTAATTGTTCTCTAGTCTTGATAATCATGTTCTAGAATTATTACATAGGTGCTTTTAAGAGAGAATGTTTCTCGGATGGGCAAACAAAGACACATAGACAAAATCTAGTTCACTATCTGTTTTTGTAAATAAGGTTTTATTGGCATGTAGCCACACCCATTTATTTACCTATATATTGTCTATGGCTTCTTTCACACCATAATGATAGAGTTGAGTGCTTTCAACAGAAACCATTTGGTCCACAAGACTTAAATATTTCCTTTTGGCCCTTTACAAAAAAGGTCTGCCAACCACTAATTAGTCCATGCCCCTCATTATGCGGAAAGGATACCAAGGTGGTGATCACACATCTCCTGGGTCTGAGCAGGGGCACGCTTTTTACTGTGTCACTCTGCCCTTTATCCCATCACTGAGTTAGGCTTTCTCCATACAGTCAAAGAGTCTGAAAAAAAAATAGAGACCTTTCTTAGGAAGGTTGGGAAAAAGAGAAAATCTGTGTTGTAAAGGTCATGGATTTTTGTCAGAATTAGATGACTTCAGGTGCCTCCAGTAAGCAAATATGAGGCTTAAGAGGCCTTTTCTCAGCATATCCTGTTTAGGCCCAGGCCCCATCAGAATGTTTTACAGAATATATACATAAGGTTCATTCCACCCCCTATAATTAGTCACAAACTCTCCTTTGTGAGGGAGCAAGCGCCAATGCCTCAGTCAAATGGGACTCCTCATGACATCTCTGCCAGAGGGACTCCTGCCATGTCATGCTAACCCTCAGAGAGCCAAACAGCATAGCCTTTCTCATGGCTTATGAATTACCAAGAGGAGAGAGATTCAAGCCTTCAGACCTGAGTCTGCAGAGTCAAATTTTTCCATGAAAGAAGTCATTGTGCTTGCCCCCTCTCCCCAGCCATTGACTCGAGGGTCACAGCCAACACACACAGCACCATCTCAGCAGCATCAACATGCTCCCCAGGGCCCTGCCTATGTTACAGTTCCACTTCTCAGAGCCCTGGAGAAGGCAGGCAGTAAGGCCAAGGCCCACAATCAGGTAGTGGCGTTTTCCTTCCAACCACCTGAGACAAGAAGCTTGCACATTTTCTTCTCTGCTTATTAAAAATGCTGAGAATTGCAGAGCCTGGCTGGCATGAGATCCAGTTCCAGATATCTCTGCTAAGAGCACCAGTGGTTTTGTTGACCGCAAATCTCATGCTAAAAGGCGAAAATTTATTTCTTTCTCCAATACTGAAGTTACCAATCACATCACACTGATGAGGGAGCTATGGCTGGAATCACAGGTGGAGCTTACAGTCATTGTTCACATACGAGGATATAAATTCCTCAAGGTAGGAGAGTATATCAGAAAGCTGTTGAATAAATATTAATGTTCAAAGTTGAAAGCCTTGGTAAAGGGCCTAAGAAGGCAATATCAAAGATTGATTTCCTCATTCAATAAGAATTTGTTGAGTGCCTATTATGTGCCAGGTACTGTGCTAGATTCAGAGATACACAGTAAATAAAATAGACAAACCTAGTCCCTAATTCATTCATTCAAGAAAAAAGCACTGCACATTTACTATGCAGTAGACACTGTTCTCTAGATACTGAGGAGACAAGCATGAACAAAACAGATTAACGTACTTGCCCTTGTGCAGTCTGAATTCTAGTAGGGCAACTTGAGTCTGGTAGAGAAAGTAATTCAAACAAGAGAGCAGTAGTAAAAAGAGGAAGAAGTAGATGCTGTGGGAACATAAGACAGCACAGCACTCCTGGTCTGAGCTTTAGACAGGGTTTCTCTGAGAAGAATATTTGAGCTGAGATTGGGAAAGTGAAGGGAGGTTATCCAACTAAAGAGAGGGTGTTCCAGGCTGGGAGACCAGCAGAGGTAATAACCAAGGGGCAAGTGGCCTAAGATGAAGTTGAAGAAAAAAGTGGGAGCAAATTGCTGGCACTCTGTATGCCACATTAAGACAAGACTTTCTCACTTTGTGCTAAGTGCAATACAAAGGCTGAATGGTTTAAAGCAGGGAAGAGACACTATCTGATTTGTGATTATTTTTATTTTTTATATTTCTTAAATTTTATTGTTTTATGATTTTATTTTTTAATTTTTAAAAAAATATGGAACACTTCACAAATCTGCATGTTATCCTTGTGCAGGGGTCATGCTAATTTTCTCTGTATAGTTCCAATTTTGGTATATATGCTGCCAAAGCAAACACTGATTTGAGTGTTTTAAAAGCTTGTTGTGGCTCACCCTGGCCTGTGTGGCTCAGTTGGTTGGAGCATCATCCCATAACCAAAGGGTTGCGGGTTCAATTTCTGGCTGGGGCACATACCTAGACTGCAGGTTTGGGAAGGTGGCCTATCGATGCTTCTCTCTCACAACGATGTTTCTCTCTCTCTCTTCCCCTCTCTAAAAGCAGTGAAAAAAACATATCCTCAGTGAAGACAAAACAATAAATAAAAGCTTGTTGTGGCTGCTGTGTAGAGGGTAGGTTCCAGGGGATGAGACTAGATAGAGTACACCACTTAGGAATGTTTGTAGTATTCCAGGTAAGAGATAACTGCGGCTTAGAGTAGAGAGCAGGAGACGATGAAAATAAGTGAATGAATTCAGGGTTATGTGGGAAATAACCTCAACAGGACTTAGTAAATAGATTAATGGGGGAAGAGCTAGTCCACATAAACAAAAGGTTTTCAAAAGCATCAGAATTTTTTAGGCTTTTCTTATTGAAATTCTTGTACCTTCTACATGCTAGTGAACCATTTCCGACCACTCAAGTCAATACGTTAGAATAAAATGGAGTACTACATAGGTGTGCAATACAGAAAGTGTGGTTACAAGGAAAAGACTAGTCCAAAGCTTGTGTTGCCAAGTTCTGGCTCATTTCCTGAACATAGACCTACCTGTTCAGTCTAGATGCCAGGTCCTATGCCCTCTCCCAGATTTGGTGGAGCTCAGAAGCAGTAGGGGAGAAAGAAAAGTCAATGCATGAGAAAGCACTGAACAGTTTCAAAAGAAGCCAAAGCGAACAAAGGAGGGAGAACTCCCTTTTTGGCAAAGGGGAAATCAGGGAGAGCTTACAGAGGAACTGTTTGAGCTCAGTCTTGAAGAACCAGTAAAAGCCTTCTCAGCATTTGTGTAATAGACATATTTTTGAGTTCCTTCTATGTTCCAGTCACCACTGAAGGCACTGCAGATACAGAAGAGAATAAAAGATAAAATCCCTTCTCTCATACAGCTTACATTGTATAATAGGGGAAATAGAAAATAAGCATAACTAAGTAAATGTCATGGCATGTTGAAAGGTAATAAGTGCTTAGAGTATTTTAGCCTGGCATTCAAGTACCTATGTGAGAAAGAGGATGTGATTTTAAATTATATAGATGGTCAGGAGAGGGCTCAGTGAGAAGGTAATCCTTGAGCAAAGACCTTACTGAGCTACTGAGCCTTGCACATGATTGGACACGAGAAATGAAGAGCATCTGGGGAAGAGGAAAAGCCTGTATGGAGTCCTTAAGACAGAAACATGCCTCGTACATTCAAAGAACAAGAGGCCAGTGTAGTGGCAGGACGGGAGTCATCTGGGTTGTATGTGGGAGAGAAGATCAGAGAGGTAACAAGGCCAGGGGCACATTGTGTAAGGCCTTGTAAATGGTCATGGTAAAATAACAGTGAAAGAAAACTCTATAAATGCCTGAATGTATAAACAGACTCAATATTGCATTGAGCATCATAGGCTTTTCCAAGACTAGTCCAGGGCGGGCAGAAGAGTTTTATTGGAAACCACGTGGCCAAGTGAATGTGATATAACTGACTCGAGTAAAACAGAGACTTATCAGGCTGGCTCTGGGACAAGCCAATATTGCTGATTTAATTTGATTCACATGTGTTGGGCACCTGCTACATTTACCTGGCCCTGAGCTTGGCTTTTGCAGGCACATTCCTGGCTATTTCTTCCTTCTAGGAAAAGGTTCCCAAATGCAAAATAGAGCCATTGGGGAAATTTTTCACAAACAAAATTTAATGACACTCTTGAGACCAATTAAGAAAGACTCTCTGGGAATGGGAATAGGCATCAGTACTTTTTAAAAAATTGATTCTTAGAGCTCAAATGGACTTGAAAAGTCCCTACTACCCATGTAGAGGCTTGTATGGGAAAATGTATGTTTCATCGCTTAGACTATTTTATCCTGGCATTCAAGACTTATTGCTATTCAGACCTAGCCTGTATATCCATCTTTCCATTTTATCTCTCCATTCCTGTCAAATTTTTCCCTAGTAATTGCCATGGTCTTGAGCCTTCCTTGCCTGGAATACCCTCTCCCACACCATCCTCTCTAGGCAAACCCTGGAAATCTTTGAGACATAGTTTAAGCCCTTATGTGAAGCCTTCTTACAGTGTTCCAGCCTGGAGTGATCTCTCCCTACAGCACCCACAAGGCACCCACTCTAGATCAGGGTTGAACATACTTTGTCTGTAAAAGCCCAGGTAGGAAACACTTTAGTGTTGAGGGCCATAAGGTCTCCGTTGCAACTGCTTCACTTTGTGGTTGTAAAGCAGGCATACACAATAAGTAAATGGTTGTGGCTGTGGTCCAATAAAACTTTATTTATAAAAACAGGGTCAGATTTGGCATTCAGGCCATAGTTTGTCAACCCCTGCTGTAGACCACTAATATGACATTTCACCTACCACACCTTGTAACATTAGTGATATTTCCCATCACTGTCATGTCTTCCAGCAAAACTCTAGGTCCTGAGGAGAACAGAGGCTGCATAAATATTCTCAGGTGATTTGAAACAGGACTAGGTAATCGGCCCTTGGCTTGGAAGCTCTCTTGAGTCATTTCCATCTTTTATGTCTATTATAACTGTAGCTTTGTCATCTTTCATACGTACTTCCAGCATCACCCCACCCTGTACACTTCCTTATTCTTCTGATACAGGCTGGATCAGACACTTCCTGAACCTAGTATGAGGAAATTCACTCAGCAATAGTCAGTGAGTAACTTAGGCCACATCTGCTGGGAAGTCACTTTTCATATAATTCGGAAAACTAAGATCATCAGAACTTCCTGTCTAAAGATAGCTGTGAGAACAACAAGTTCTGATGGTCAAAGGTTAGGTAAAAATTAGTCCACAGTGGTGGCCCATCCCATCAGAAATTGCAGGTGTAGCAAGGAAAGTGATGTACAGGAAAGGGGAAAAAAGCGTAGGAGAGGGCCAGTGTACTTGATAAGGAGGCAAAAGATGCAGAATTTATGCTGACCCTTTTCAAAGAGACATCAGTTGGCATCTGTTTCCTCATTTATATTGGGCATCTGAAGTTTTATATCACAAGAAAAATGCTTTTGATTTCCTATATTTTTTGCCCTCAAAGAGAATACACTTTGCTATTAAGAAGAAAGATCAACATTTTGTGGTTGTTTATGGCACATGTTTATGCACTTTTGTCTATTTTTACATAAAATCCAAAGTAAAGAACAGAGACCCCAAAGGGACTTCAGGAAGCTCTATAGTACATACAGTGTAAAACTAAGTCAGTATTTCAGACGGCATTTATGAGAAAGCCACAGGAAGGAGTACAGAGGTTCTTTGAAGAGTGAACATCCATAAATTTAAAAAGACACTACAGTATAAGTGACACTTAAAATAGTAGGACACAGAAAGCAAGGCAGTAAATCTCTGTGCTTAGTGACTGTTTCAAGCCACAGCAAGCATCCAGGCATGGGCTTATTTTAAGCCTTCAAATGGCCAGGAAAGGGGGACCTTGAGAAACTCACTGACACTTGCCCCTGCACTTTGCTGGCACCAAGACACAATTCCCAGGCTCATGTTTCCTCCCCACCATGTCTAAGAGGAATGACATGAATGAGTTGGATGCCCCTGAAATAGACAGGTATTGAAAGTCCATCAGTGGGAAAATGAGGAACTCTACACTTTCCCTAATAAATCCTTTTTTAATCTTGTATCAGCTCTTGAAACTACCCAGTCTGGTTCTACACCTCCTTGTGTCTGTGTGGCACCAAAGGCAGTGTGACAGAGTCCCAGGGCCCAGAAGCAGATGACAGAAGGAAAGAGAGGATAGTGACCACTTTGTAGAGTAGAGAGGAACGAGGTACCTCAGATCTGTTTCTAAATCCTCAGCATCTGTTTCCTCATTTGTAAATAATTGTTTTAGTCTGTTCAGGCTGATATAACAAATGCCACAGAGTGAGTAGCTTATAAACAACAGAAATGTTATTCTCATAGTACTGGAGGCAGCAGCATGGTTGCATTCTCATGAAGGCACCCTCTTCCTCACTCGTAGCCAACCCCTTCTTGCTGTGTTCTCACAAGGTGGCAAGGGCTTGGGTTTTTTTTTTTGGGGGGGGGGGCATCTTTTATAAGAGTATTAACCTATTTATGAAGGTTCCACCCTTATGACCTAAGTGCCTCCCAAAGCCCCATGTCCTAATACCATCACATTTGGTATTAGGATTTCAACATATGGATTTGGTAGGTGGGTAGGGGGAGATACTAACATTCAGACCATAGTAATAATGCCCATCTCACCAAATTATTATACTAAGGGTTAAATATGGTATCATATGGAGACTTCCAGTCAAGATGGCAGCACAGGTAAACACAGTTCACTCCCTTGCACAACCACATCAAAATTACAACTAAGCTATAGAATAGCCATCACTCAGATCTGTCAGAAACTGAGTTGGGTGGAAGTCGGACAACTACAGAATTAAAGAAACCACATCCATCCAGACTGGTAGGAGGGGCAGAGACACAGAACAGGCTAGTCCCACACCACATGTGGTAAATAAAAATTTGGGAGGAATATCTCAGGAGCAAAGTGTCCAAGCCCAACACCAGGACCCTCAGGACTGGGTTTCAGTGCCAAAAAGAAAAGTGACAACATCTGGCTGTAAAAGTCAGTGGGGGTTGTGTCAGTAAAAGAAACTTCAGGAGTCCCAAGGAGTTCCTCTTAAAGAACTCACACATGAACTTACTCAGATTCAATCCTTCTTACTTCCGACATTAGGGTATCAGCTTTAGAGGCACCAGTAGCATATGGGGAGGAACTAAAGTGTCTAGTGTCAAGGCAAGAGCTGGGGGACAGCATTCTCCCAGACAGAGAGGAAAGCAGAAGCTATCATCCTTCTCCTGAACTCCCCTGCTATAGAACCACAGAGTAGGCAGGTGGGTACTATATCTGAGACTCCATCAACCTGGCTAACACTGTTTGTCACCCTCTAAACATCCCAGGAGGCTCCATCCCACCCATCTTCAGGACCCACCCAAGCTGTTGACAGTGGCTTTTCCATGTGAATAACTGGTCTTGGCTCATGCTCCACAACTTCGTAAATCTTCTCAAACAAGCCACAGCTAGCCTCAGTGAACTCCCAGCCCCCGTACCTCTAGCTAAGTGGCCCCAAGCCCATATGGCAGCAGCCAGCTTAGGTTCACAGCTTGGCTTCACCTGGGAGCTTCCAAGTCCAGCAGAAGTAGCAGCCAGCTCAGATTGCTTTATAGTTCAGGTAGGTATCCCTGAAAAGAACACAGGTGGGGGCTGACCTTGCCCTTCACCACCCTAAAAACCCCAGGGTCAGCACACCCAGTGGATAGCTACAGACCATGTCAGAGTACCACTACCCTGCCCCCACACAGCTGATCTTTCACAGATGGCAGAAGTTGGTGGTAAGTGGTCATAGCCACTTTAAGTGGTCACAGTCCTTGTAGCTGACTGGGCTGGGAAAATCCCTTCCGTTGACCTGCCAACAGCAATCAAGCTTCAACAAAAGAGAAGGGTGTACTCAGCCCACATGAAGGGTAAACCTCAAGGACCCAGCTTGGGTGATGGGGGTGGCTGTGCCACTGGATCCTACAGGACACCTACTACGTTAGGTCACACTACCAAGACAGGAGGTTATAGCAGCCCTACCTGATACATAGAAACAAACACAGGGAGCCTGCCAAAATATGGAGACAAAGGAAACATGGCCCAAATGAAAGAACAAATCAAAACTCCAGAAAAAGAGCTAAACAAAATGGAGATAAGCAATCTATTAGATGCAGAGCTCAAGACGTTGGTTATAAGGATACTCAAGAAACTTAGTGAGGACCTCAGCAGCATAAAAAGATCCAGTCAGAAATGAAGGGTACACTAACTAAAATTAAAAAAACAATTTATAGGGAAACAGCAGAAGAGCAGATGAAGATGAGAATCAAATCAATGATTTGGAACATAAGGACACAAAAAACAGCCAATCAGAACAACAAACAGAAAAAAGAATCCAAAAGAAGAGGATAGTGTAAGCAGCCTCTGGGACAACTTCAAGAGGTCCAACAGTCACATCATAGGGGTGCCAGAAGGAGAACAGAAAGAGCAAGAAATTGGAAATCTAGTTGAAAAAAATAATGAAAGAAAACTTCCCTAATTTAGTGAAGGAAATAGACATGCAAGTCCAGGAAGCACAGAGAGTCCCCAACAAGATAGATGAAAAGAGGCCCACTCCAAGACACATCATAATTAAAATGCCAAAGGTTAAAGATAAAGAGAGCATCTTAAAGGCAGCAAGAAAAAAGTAGCTAGTTACCTAGGGGGGAGTTCCCATAAGACTGTCAGCTGATTTCTCAAGAGAAACTTTGAAGGCTAGAAGGGACTGGCAAGAAACATTCAAAGTCATGGAAAGCAGGGACCTACAGCCAAGATGGCTGTGCCCAGAAAAGATATCATTTAGAATCAAAGGGCAAACAAGAAAAAGCTAAAGGAGTTCATCCTCGCCAAACCATTATTTTTTTTAAGATTTTATTTATTTTTAGAGAAGGGAAAGAAGGGAGAAAGAAGGGGAGTGAAACATCAATGTGTCATTGCCTTCAGTGCACCTCCTACTGGGAACATGGCCTGCAAACCAGGCATGCGCCCTGACTGGGAAGCAAGCCAGCAATGCTTTGGTTCACAGTCCTGCACTCAATTCACTGAGCTACACCAGCCAGAGCCCAAACCATTATTATATGAAATGTAAAACGGACTTATTTAAGAAAAAGAAGATCAAAACTATGAACAATAAAATGGCAATAAATACATATCCATCCACAATTGAATCTAAAAAGCAAACTAAGCAAACAAGAAGAACAGAAACAGAATCATGGATACAGAGGGCATTTTAATGGTTGCCAGATGGGAGAGGTATATGGGTGAATGGGTAAGGGGATTAAGAAGTACAAATAGGTAGTTAAAGAATTGCCATAGAGATGTAAAGTACAGTATAAGAAATGGAGTAGCCAAAGAACTTATATGCATGATCCATGGACATGAACAATGGTGGGGGGATTGCTTGAGGGAATGAGGGTTGCTGGGTGGAAATGGGCAAAGGGGGGAAAATTAGGACAACTGTAATAGTAAAATCAATAAAACATAATTAAAAGAAAACCACCACAAGGCCATTGGTCACCACACCAATTGCAACATAATTCTATAGCTATGCCTGTGCCATTATAAATCATGCATATACTGCTATACTCGTTGTATATGTGAAAATAATCACACCAGAGTTTTATGTATATATACATACACATATATATACATAATATAGATCTAACCCTTGCATTTAAAAAAGGTATTATCAACAATGTGCCCTGTTTAGTATTTGGTACAAAGTGGATGCTAATATATGTTAATTTCTTGCCTCTATTTCTTGCTACCCTGCTGAGTCTACAAACCAAGAAATTCATTCTGTTCTTCACTCCAATTTGCTGTCAGTCCTTCTTGATAGGATCAAAACTTGTGCCACAATAAATATGAATTACTGACTGAAAAATCATCCAGGATATGGGTACCTTATTGAAGGGTTCACTCTATGCCATGTTCTGGGTAGGAGCAGAGAAGAGATATGTCCTCTGATATCAAGGAACATTTTATCTTGTTACAAACATCAACACAGAAGTGAGAAAGCAGTCTATGTACTTGAGGAGGGAGGTTAAAGAGAGGACTGAATTAATAACAAAAGATCACAGTTCCAGGGGTTTCAGTTCTCTCCTGAAAATTCTATTCCCATCTCTCCATCTAAGTTTCATGTTGTCTATTGGGCTCCTTCCCATGCACATAAGGGCTTGCATAGCATTATGGAAGTGTAGTGTCTAGAGCCAGAATGCCTGGCTTTGCCACATGCTAACAGCTACATGACCTTGGGTGAGTTCTGGAAATTCTCCTTGCCTTTGACTGTAAAATAGAGGCAATAACTGCATGTACCTTAAGGGATTTTGAAAGGAGTAAATGAGGTAATATATGTAAAGTGCTTAGAATGGTGCCTTGGCACACAGTAAGTACTCAATTAATGTTAGTCATTTTTATCTTGGTAGTATATGCTCTTGCCCCAACCCTCCCATTCTTAACGTGGAGGAAGCAGGGAAACTTAAGAATGCCCTTGGGTACTGTATTATATACTTGGAAGTTGCTAAAAATGTAGATCTTAAATGTTCCTGTCACAAAAAAGAAACGGCAATTATGTGACGTGAGGGAGGTATTAGCTAATGCTATAACAGTAATCATTTTGCAATATATAAGTACATCAAGTCAACACGTGCACACCTTAAACTTACACAATGTTATATGTCTCAGTAAAACTGGAAAAAATAAAGAATACTGTTGGGAGCCAGGTCCTGGACACAGGAATAAAGAAGGTAGATTAGAGCTTCCCTCACCTCACCTTTTCATCAACTAGCCAACTTCATGCTATTTATATTTTTGTTACATATTTTCTAGTTAATTTAACATTCTTCTTACTCAGGTTGTCTTTGGAAATTTTAGCCTATATTATATAAATTAAGCAAGAAAAAGGAAAGGGCTTTTGCTCATTACTGAACCCAAAGGATGAAAGAGTGTGAACTTTGAAACAGGAGTTGAACTGTGGTCATGTCTCATAGCCTTTATGAGTTTTCCTTTCTCATAAGTAAAATGAGTTAATAACCTATCTCCGAGGACTGATTTTAGAATCAAATGACAGTAAAATGTAAAAGCATTTTGTAAACTCCTGGGGTCAAAAGCAAGGACGGCTGCAGGGTACAATGTCTTGGACCCCAAAGAGAAGGCAGAGTCTCAGAAGAGATCCTGGACCTTTTGTAAAGCCCCTTTCTAGACGACAGCAGTGCCCCTACTTGTTCCTCTTTGTGACACACTGTAATAAGGATTACATTGTTTTTGTTTGTTTGTTTGTTTTTATATTTTTTATTTTAATTGTTGCAGTACAATTTTCTATCTTTTACCCCCAACCCAACCCAGCTGTCCCCTCCTCCCTCCCATTACCACCCACCCCTAGTTTTTATCCATGTGCCCTTTATACTTCTTCCTGTAAATCCTTCCCCTTTTCCCCTGAAATTCCCCTGAAAATCCCTCTCCTTTCCCCTCTGAACACTGTCAGACTGTTCTCTGTTTCAGTGTCTTTGGTTATATTTTGCATTTACACAATGGAATTCTATGCAGCAGAAAGAAAGAAGGAGCTCCTACCCTTTGCAATAGCATGGATGCAACTGGAAAGCATTATGCTAAGCGAAATAAGCCAGGCGGTGAAAGACAAACAAGGATTGCATTGTTTTTTGAAGGAACCCTTGGGTAGGATGCTGACTGTCCTGGAGAGTCTTGCTCATAAAACACAGAGAACTCCAGCATCTGAGTAGACATGATGGGGAAATGGGACCAAAGCAGCACCAAGAAGGATATATGGGATTAGACAGGCCAAGAAAGGAACACAAGTATGAATTAGACACCCCCTCCATGGGAGACAGGGAGGAATGTGGCAAGGACAAGTCCTGTTCTCCATCCAGTACTTGACCTATGGAGTCCACATTCCTGGACTCAGTTTCTTGTACAGATAAATGTTGGAATCAAAATTCAGGCAGGGTCTTGTCTCAGATCAGTTACCTATTACCACTTGTGGAAGTTTGCAGTCTTTCACCTTTTCATGTGTTATATATATATACCTGCTGTGTTTTGGAGAAGTTGAGTCTGGCAGGTATTATGGAAAGTTTGTTTAACCTCTTACCATAATTACCTCCAGTTCTTCCTATCTTCTGTGAAGCAGGAGAATTACTAGCCAGCTTCAGCTTCATTATACCTTTTTGTCTTCTGGATGAGACTTTTGAAGTCAATCCCAACACACACACGCACGCATGCACACACACACACACACACACACACCCCTATCTTAAATTCCTCTCCTTGCTCCCCAGGAGTTTTGGCATTATTGACATTAGAACTTTTGGGATTCCTTAGACCTGAAGGCCCCCAGAGGTAAAAAGCAGACTACTGAACTATATTTTACTCTTGAAGAGGAAAAAGTGGAAAGTATAGTGTTCTTTAGGGCATCAGCTTGAATTCCTTTTTTTATGTCAAAAAAGTACCCTCCAGATATACAAAAAAAAATTGTCAGAAAGGAGAGGAACCAGGTGGTTGACGGAAAGAGGTGTAAGAACTTCACAGAATTCCTTTTATTACCATTTAGATTTTGAGTCATGTGTCTATATTAATTACGCAACAATAAATGAATAACATCTAAACTGGACACCTAGTTCAATTCCACAAATATTTCTTGTACCTTCAGTATGTGCCAAGAGCCCCATGCTATCTTGACCATCACACAGTCCACAGAAACAGGGCTAACAACTTGAGAAACACCCTTGCTTTGCTGGTAGAAAGGAGAGCTGAGGAATGAGCCAGAATCACATTTCAGTACCCTTAAAGTCACAATAAGGAATTCACTGCTGTAGTTGGGTTTTATTTTTGTTTAAATGTTTCTGTGAATATTCTGGAAGAGACAGTTTGCCAGGACATCCCCATGCTAGTATGGTTGCAGGTAACATTGCTGAAAATAGAAAAGGATTTACACGCTCTGAAAACTTATACAGCTAAAAAGGATGTTGTTGTCCATTGGCTGTTCCCTGTCCACCAGAGCCTATCAAAGTAAATCTTGGAAAGTAGATTGGGCCAGAGGTAGGTTAGGTCAAATTTTTTTAAAAAATGATGATGATAATTGTAATTCTAGCAATAGAACCTAGTAATATGTCTACATCTGTTTAAAAGTTCAAACTCTTTTATCCTTCACCTTTAATGCTTTATCTCTGAAAGGTATGTAGAAAGACAAGTTTCATTCCAAAAATATCATTCTGTCAAGAATTTTTTTGTGAAAATTCATTATAGTTATGAAATTCTCCATTTCTCTGTTGGCAGTTGTCTGCTCAGAAATAATGAACTCCCTGTACCTTTGTTACCAAGGAGATAACACCAAACATTCAAGGCTCTTTCTGGAATGTGGCAGGGACCATTGTGTCTAATGTGTAACTCTTTGAAGTGGTATCAAGAGAGATAAGCCAGCACAGGCCTGTGTGTCTCTTGTCCTGCCAGCTTCCTGAGCCCAGAAAAAGAATGAAAGCCCAGAAGAAAATGACCACAGTGTTCCTACATGCACAATAAAGATTGCACCTCCTCTTCATTATTCTCCTTGTAATCCCACTGTTCTCAACCTTAATGAACTTTTCGTGGTATCTCAGACTTTTGCTCAAAGCCATGGTTCAGAGACTGACTCATCACAGTTCATTCAGAAATGCATGTCAGAGAGACAGAAGAGGGTCTCGAGATTGTACTACAGATTTTTCTGCTAAACACACTGAAAATATTTCTAGATTGGTGTAGGTTGCAGAGGAAAAAAATATAATGAAAAGTTAAATTGCAGATAAAGTAAAACAAGACTTTTCTTGAGCCATCTTTACAGAGCTTAAATGTAAGCTTTTTATATTTAGCAAACCAAAAAACCTCGTTCTGTTCCATGACTTTGGAAGGACTTTTCTTCCTTTCTCTACCCAATGTCTCTGAAAATGGCTTCTCTATTCATTAAATAGTACAGATAACTCAAAGTTTATAACACAATGACTTTACTTCATTCAAAAGCTGATGATTTCTCCTCAGATCTTTAAAAACAAAACCCCATTTTCTAGGCCATCAGCAGTTCTGCCACTTTGGCTGCTCATGTTTCTCAGCTCTCCAGTCCTCCAAACTGAAGTCTTGATGATGGATGGAGCAGGTTCCTCTCTCCTTTCATGTGTTGTTTTATTTATTGATTCAGTATAAGAATCTATTTTTCTTTGCCATACTTTTATTTTGAAGTAATCTCAATAATACAAAAAAGTGGAAGCTTAAAGAGAAGTTGAAGGAACTTTTTCTACCTCATCCATCTGAGACTGAGCTGACAACTTGATACCCCATCACCCGGTGTATATTTCCTTCAAGCTTTGCCAGTTGTCCCAATAATGTCCTCAATAGCAAAAGAATTCAGTCTCAAATTATACATTATATTTCGTTGTCATGTCTCTTAGGTCTTCTTCAATCTGGAACCATTCCTCAGATTTCCCTTGACTGCCATAAATGACCTTAACAATTAGAAGATTATGGGCCTGTTGTTTTAAAGTGTGCCCCTCAGTTTGTATTTGTATCATATTTCCTCATAATCAGATTCAAGTTAATTCATCTTTGGCAGAAGCATCTTTCACATATTGCACCCAATCACATGACCATGATTTCCACTGTAACCTTATAATTGATGCCAATTTTGGTGATATCTGCCAAACCTCTATTGTAAAGATATTTTTCCCCTTGTAATAAGTATTTTGTAAAGAGGTGCTTTGAGACTATGTTATATATCTCATTCCTCATTGAACTTTCTTTTTTATTTTTTATTTTAATTGCTGTTCAAGTACAGTTTTCTTTTACTCCCATCCCAGCCTACCCTCCCCCAACCCTCCCCACCTCCCTCCCATTTCCACTCCCCCCTAGTTTTTGTCCATGTGTCTTTTATACTTGTTCCTATAAACCCTTCCCCTTTTCCCCTGAAATTCCCTCTCCTTTCCCCTCTGAACACTGTCAGACTGTTCTCTATTTCAGTGTCTTTGGTTATATTTTGCTTCTTTGTTTGTTTTGTTGTTTAGGTTTCTGTTAAAGGTGAGATCATATGGTATTTGTCTTTCACCACCTGGCTTATTTCACTTAGCATAATGATTTCCAGCTCCATCCATGCTGTCACAAAGGGTAGGAGCTCCTTCTTTCTTTCTGTTGCATAGAATTCCATTGTGTAAATGTACCATAGTTTTTTGATCCATTCATTTACTGATGGGCACCTAGGTTGCTTCCAACACTTGGCTATTATAAATTGCGCTGCTATGAACATTGGGGTGCATAGATTCTTTTGGACTGGTGTTTCAGGGTTCTTAGGATATAATCCTAACAGTGGAATTGCTGGGTCCAAACGCAGGTCCATTTTTAGTTTTCTGAGAAAATTCCATACTGTTTTCCATAGTGGTTGTACCAGTCTGTAATCCCACCAGCAGTGCACTAGGGTTCCTTTTTCTCCACAACCTCTGCAACACTTGTTTGTTGATTTGTTTATGATGGCCATTCTGACTGGTGTAAAGTGGTATCTCATTGTGGTTTTAATTTGCATCTCTCTGATAGCTAGTGATATTGAGCATCTTTTCATGTGTCTCTGGGTCCTCTGTATGTCCTCCTTGGATAAGTGTCTGCTCAAGTCCTTTGCCCATTTTTTAATTGGGTTGTTTGTCTTCTTAGAGTAGAGTCATGTATGTTGTTTATATATTTTGGAGATGAAACCCTTGTCTGAGGTATCATTGGCAAATATGTTTTCCCATACAGTTGGTTCTCTTTTTATTTTAATACTGTTTTCTTTAGCTGTGCAGAAGCTTTTTATTTTGATGAGATCCCATTTGTTTATTCTTTCCTTTATGTCCCTTGCTCTGGGGGACGTATCAGTAAAAATGTTGCTCCGTGAAATATCTGAGATTTTCTTGCCTATGTTCTCCTCTAGGACTTTAATGGTGACATGGCATATATATAAGTCTTTTATCCCCCTTGAATTTATTTTTGTGTATGGTGTAAGTTGGTGCTCGAGTTTCATTTTTTTGCATGTAGCTGTTCAATTCTCCCAACACCATTTGTTGAAGAGACTGTTTTATTCCATTTTATGTTGCTGCCCCCTTTGTCAAATATTAATTGGCCATAGAGATTTGGGCTTATTTCTGGGCTCTCTGTTCTGTTCCATTGGTCCATGTGCCTGTTTTTATGGCAGTACCAGGCTGTTTTGATTACAGTGGCCTTGTAATACAGTTTAGTATCAGGTATTGTGACCCCTCCTGCTTTACTCTTCTTTTTCAAAATTGCAGCAGCTATTTGGGGTCCTTTATGGTTCCATATAATTTTTTGAAATGTTTGTTCTATGTCTGTGAAATATGCCACTAGTGCTTTAATAGGTATTGCATTGAATGTGAAAATTGCTTTGGGTGGTATGGACATTTTGATGATGTTAATTCTTCCAATCCATGAACACGGTATATGTTTCCATTTGTTTGTGTCTTCCTTAATTTCTTTCTTCAGTGTTGTGTAGTTTTCTATATATAGGTCTTTTACTTCCTTGGTTAGGTTTATTCCTAGGTATTTTATTTTTCTTTTTGCTATATCAAATGGGACATTTTTGTTGATTTCTGCTTCTGTTGTTTCATTGTTGGTGTACAAAAATGCCTTTGATTTCTGGATATTGACTCTGTATCCCTCTGTTTTGCCAATTTCATTTATTAGGTCAAGCAGTTTTGGGGTGGAGTCTATAGGATTTTCTATGTACACTATCATGTTGTCTGCAAACAGTGACAGTTTTGTTTCCTCCTTTCCGATTTGGATGCCATTTATTTCCTTTTCTTGTCTGACCTCTGTGGCTAAAATCTCCAATACTGTATTGAATAGAAGTGGTAAAAGTGGACAACCTTGTCTTATTCCTGATCTTAGTGGAAAAGATTTCAGTTTTTGTCCAATGAGTATGATGTTGGCTGTAGGTCTCTCATATATGGCCTTTATTATGTTGAGGAATGCTCCCTATATTCCCACTTTGCTGAGTGTTTTTAGCATAAATGGGTGCTGTACCTTGTCAAATGCTTTTCCTGCATCTATTGATATGATCATGTGATTTTTGTCTTTGCTTTTGTTTATGTGATGTATTACATTCACTGATTTGCGAATATTGTACTATCCTTGCATCCCTGGGGTGAATCCCACTTGGTCATGGTGTATGATCTTTTTAATGTATTGTTGGATGCGGTTTGCCAGTATTTTGTTGAGGATTTTAGCGTCAATGTTCATCAGCGATATTGGCCTGAAGTTTTCTTTCTTTGTTGTGTTTTTATCTGGTTTTGGGATTAGGATGATGCTGGCTTCATAAAAAGAGTTTGGGAGTCTTTCATCATTTTGGATTTTTTGGAATAGTCTGTGAAGGATGGGGGTTAGCTCTTCCTTAAATGCTTTGTAGAACTCTCCTGTGAAACCATCCAGACCCAGGCTTTTGTGTGCTGGAAGTATTTTGATTACTGCTTCAATTTCATCTACTGTTATTGGTCTGTTAAGGCTTTCTGCTTCTTCATTGAGTTTTGGAAGATTATATTTTTCTATGAACTTTCAAATTATTCATTTATTTATATTTTCATGGTCTCATGGATTCCTGTCTTATTCAGTGGTCTTTAATCTATTGCTCTCCTTTTTTAATTCTGATGTAAAAAATATTTCCCAGTTTCAGTCAATGAGAGCCCCTTTTAGATGACTCCTGTACCCCTAAATGTCTATATCATTCTTTGAGAACTTCCTTATTTTCTGCCACAAGATATTTCAGAGTCATCTTGAACTTTCCCTGCTTCAGAATTAACAAATAGTATTTGGCAACCAAGATCTCAGTGTCAGGTCTGTTCATTGGTATTAGAGTTCACTACTGTGAGGCTTTCTCAGTGCACAGAACTAGAGATATCTGTATATGCATATATATACACACACACACACAAATATGCAAATACACATGCTATATTTTTTAATTTACCTATACATTGGGACCCAGGAGTCCTTTCTTATATCTCCAGTTCTTACTGAACACCACCAGATTTATTCTATTTTTCACCCTTTCATTATTTGTAACTCTCTGCTGTCTGCTATCTTTAATATATCTGCTTAGTTAATAAAGCCATCTCTATATAGGCAATCTTCTATCACCACTGCCTCAAAGCTCATATGGATTTAGTCCTCATCTCATTCCAGTTCTGCCATCCCTCACTGGATCATCATCACAACTCCTCTTCCCCCTGTTCAGGCTCAATGCCCTGTTTTCACTTACCATGACACCCCCCTTCTTCCTACCAACACTGCCTTCTCTGGCCTCACAGAATGGCTTTTAGACTGAATTATTTAAGAAATGAAGGGGAAAGGGAGAGAAATTGGTGGTATTAGAATATCTAAACAGAAATCAAATTGCTTCCAGGCTACAAGCTAAAGGGTGAGATAGGTAAAAAAAAAAAAGGAGTGGGCAATGGGCAGCACCCATCCTTTGCACTTTGTGTTGGAAGGAAAAGGATCTCTTGCCAGGCAGGCCTCTGATTACTGCCCTAAATATAGGCAAGACACTTGTTTACAACATTATATCTTAAGTGGCCAGGGACTCTGACTCTCACCCTGACCCTCTGTCCTCCCATTATAAGGACCTTTGTGATTGCACTGAGCCTACCTGTATAATTCAGGATAATCTCCCATCCCAATATTCTTTCATAATCATACCTGCAAAGTCTCTCTTGCCCTGTAAGGTAACAGTTGTAGATTTCAGACATTAGGATGTAGATATTATTGGGGGAGTTTATTCTGTCTATCAACCAAAATATCCAAGAATTGATAAATATGTATTATCATGCATTATTGCCCAAAACATAAATTACTATTAAATTTCTGGAGGGCAATTGGACAATGTATACCAACATTTCGAAACGATCTTAATGCCACCTCAGTAATGTAAGCTAAGGAGATATTTGGATACAGAGATGTATACACCAAACTATGTCACCATACTATGGTTTAATTAGTGAAAAATTGAAAACAATGTAATTATCTAGAGAATTGGTTAAACAAAAGTTCTGATATTCATATAAAAATCTTAAGCAGCAATTTAAAAGGGCAATATACATCTTGACGAGGAGGCAATCCAAGATTTATCAATCTATCCAGCAATATATGTGCATCTGTGTGATTGGAAGGAACAACATTTGTAGTGGTCAGGATTATTTTATTTTTTGTCTTTTCCTGAATGTCTAACCTGTACTCAACAGTATTCGATGTCGAACATGTATTGGTGTTTTTTAAAATAATAATTTGAGCCTATTAATTAGCAAAGAATGTATTGAATTCATCTTTTCTTATAAAAACAGCAGTTGTCTTTGGGTATAAAAATAAATTTGCACAGGCACTTAGTAGTTTTACTACAGTGTATGTTCTCAGTGTACAGAAACCCTAATGATCTCACACCCTAGACCAGGGGTTATATCTGAGGTCAAGTCTAGATGGCCACCTGTTTGTAAGATTTTACTTGGGCACAGCCACACCCACTTCATCTCCATTTCATTTATGTATAGTCCATGGCTGCTTTCACATTACAATAACAGGGTTGAGTACTTGTGACAGTGACCAATGACCTACAAAGTCTAAAATAGTTACTTTGTAGCCATTTTAAAAAGTTTGCCAACTCCTGCTCTAAGCTTCCTTACCAACAGTGACAAAAACCTTTCTACTGCTTAGTTTTTAAGAAGTTATTTTGACAAAGCGAAGAGTCAGCCAGCAATATTTGAGTACTTATTGTAAATACTTTCTATGCACATTCCCCCACCCCAAAATAACCATAATCCAAAAGTGAATTTTAGTGAAAAAAAAAAATCTCATTGCTATAAGGAAATGTTGCCTTCTGTTTTCTGAGATGTCTAACCTTTAGTCTTCAGGAAGATGTAGGAACAAAACTCTAGCGAATGCTAATTGCATATTTGAAAATGAAGTACAGATTCCCAAAGAGGTTACTGATCAACAGGCATAACCCTTCCCGTCCCCATACTGAGTGGTCTGGCTCTGCCCAAGCCCAGACCTTTATGCTTTTCATATGTCTTTGGGGAGATTAGTGGAAACATTAATTCTCACTTCTATCAGTTATAGAGATTAGGTAAATGTCCCCTGTTTCAGAATGCATTTTCCATTCTAGACTTCCTACCTTCAGCTGATGTGAGTGCTTTGGAGAATCCTCAAAACAATGAATTTGATCAAGAAGTTATCTGTTCCCAGCAGAATATTCCATGTACTCTGCCTCACGTGGAGACAGCATTGGTTTTAGGGCCTTTAAGTCCAGGTGATTCTTTCAAAGGTCAGCATTGGCCCTAGAAATCTGAACCTACTACTTTTCCCTAAGCCTTCAGGGAGCCCACCAAATGCTCCAAGGAAGTCTCTAAAATATAGAATCAAGGCAGATCTGGGAACCAAACTCAAGGAGGATTAAGAGTCAAAAAAAGTCAGTACAAAAAGTATATGTTGCAGGACAAAGAGCAGGCATTCAGACAGCTATTCTCCTTCAGATGCACATTGTTGTGGTGGCCTTTCCAGTCACAGCTGTAAGTTTCTGTCCTCCTCTTCACAGGACATCTCTATTTATGGGCCCTTCACAGACCACACACTCTTCAGGCTTGGCTGCCAGAGGCCAGACCATCGCGCCTGCCAGAATATATTATTACCCAAACAGAAGTTAGCTAGCAGCATCCTTACACTCACTACCGCCACCTCTCCGCACTCCTCACTCTCCTTCCACATGGCTCACATCCCACCTTCAGTTTGCCTGCTTAACTCTCTTCCTTATTCCCTTCACTCACATTGTTTATTATTTTCTTTACTTTGTTGAGAAGTTTCTAGAACCTCAAGACCCAGGAGACTTATATGGGAATAATAAATTCATGGAAGGTCTTCGTGCTCCCCCTCGTCACCCCCAGCTCCGCCCCTACCGCTCACTCTGGAACTCCTCGTCAGCAGTTGCTCCTTCCTGTGACTTGCTGCTGAACTCTGTGGCATGCCCCAGTGAGGCCTCTCAGGATACCTGCTATGAATATTAGCCATTCTTCATATCCACTGCTGTTCTGTGGCTTTGGTTCAGCAGAAGAGAACTGAAGTGGGGTGTGTACAGGGCTGTGAGCAAAGGCTCTTTTTTTTTTCCTGTGGGGGTTTTTATTTCTTTTGCAAAGGCTTTGGCCCATAAACAGAGCCAAACCTAGGTTGAGTTCATGAAGGCATGTTGGCTCTGAGCTGCTGCTGGCTTTGTTTTTTTTCCCCCAACCTAACGTGGATATTTTCTATCTTCCCTTTCCATTGGCTAGAGTGAGGGGTGAGAACGGCTCTATTATTACTCAAGGGAAGAGAATATGCACTGAGTCCATGGTTTTACTCTAAAACTGTGGTTTCCTTCTATAGCAGTTGCACCTTGATTATTACAGAGTACTTTTGAAAGTCCTGAAATATTGTTTCACTTTGCACCAAATGTGAAAGAAACATCAGTCTCATTCCTTACAGAATCTAGACTCAGTAGCTGTAATTGATAAACATACACACACAGAGAATATCTGACTTGGGACCTCCAAAAGTATGGTATGGCCTGAGTGTGATCCTCATGCTGGAGTTCATTAAAAGTCCATCTCATCAGTGGATGAAAGCCCTTCTTCAGCTCCAGGCCGCCTGCAGCCAGGCCTCCTCTGGGGTCAGCCCAGTCTTCCCTCCTGCAGGCCAGGTAGCACCTGCCAGCAGCCTGAGGGGAGAGTCAACCAGGGACTTATAAACCCAGAAATTTGAAACTTTAAAAAAATGCTGATGTGTTTTTAAAGGTGTGTTTAATGCCAAGAGCCTGCTGGCAGAGAAGGACACATGGGAACTCTGTGTATTATCCACTTGAGATAGCTTCCATCCCAATCAACACTACTGTGAATTTAAAGAAATCAGACCAATTTCCTCAGGCCCCTCTCCCCCAACCTCAGGTGGCCCAGTTAAACCTGCATAAGCATGGAGGTCAGCACTGCCAAATGCTAATTTTGACATTGCAGTCATGTGTTCACAGCCAGCATTGTGTATGCATGGGCATCATCAGTGGCCTCTCACCTTCTTACCTGTAAGAGAATAACCAGGTACCTAAGGGTAGAGGTAAGGGCAGTAACCAAGCCATAACCAACTCATTTTGAAGAAGGCAAGGCCTTAATCAAGTCGTAAGTCTGGATGGAGCTGCTTTCATGCTGAGAAATATATCAAGTTCTTCCACCAGATGCCCAGGAGCATGGAGACATTAGCAAACCCCCTGCCAATGGAAACCCAGAGCTTGCCCTAGGGGTAAAAAGACATTTGGGGAATGGAAAATGGGCTTGTTATAGTTCCTTTTTTCCAGGAATGTTTTAAAGTTCGTTTTCTTTGGGCAAATGTATATGGGAATAGTGTTGGCCTGGTTATTTGACCAGCTTTTTGGGAGGTCCCAGAAATCGGAGTGAAAGTCAGAGTTGCTTGTCTTCTCCCGCAGCCTTCTGGGGTCCAGCTGACAAATGGGGAGTAAGGAACTGACTTTTTTCCGATGTGAATTAATCACACCTCTCAGCCTGCTGCCTGGTGCCAGTTCTCGCTCGTTCGATGCTGCTTCAGAGACCATCTCTGTCACCCAAGGGGACACCAAACCTAAGAGGAGAAGGAGCCAGAAAATGCAGTTTCCCTGATTCTATCCAGTCACCCCACGGCCTTAGAGTGAGGCCCATATACACCATATACGAGGCACAGAATGGAGATCCCTCCATAAATTTTAAATGGCTGAGTGTTTTCCAGTTGTGTAAAATTAAATTAAGGAAAGGACTCCCAGACTGACTCCACCAAGTGCCAAGTTTCATCCCAGCACACATCATTTTTATAGTAACTTTTTACTCTGTGAAAAGTACAGGATTCTAATGGAAATGCTGACAGGCCTGGAGCCAGCTCATGAAGTAATAACGCCACGTCTTTAATATTTTTACACAGCACGTCCTAATCTGCCACAGCTTTAGATAGCAGTGAAATCAGTGAAAACCCTCAGCACACTACTTTTTTCTCCTCCCCTTTCAGATTATGTTTCCCCATTTTCAAACCATCCTTCCTTGGGAACCTCTTTTGGTCCATTTACATTTTTGCTTTGTATACTCTATTTATCAACCTCAGCTGCCTTTTTCTGAGCAATTTGGCTGGAAGGGAAAGAGAGGAGGGGGAATATGCACTCTGAACTCTTGCCTTCTGCTCATTAAGGCTAAGAACTCATGAAAGTGAACTCTGGATGTGTGGCTCACTCAAGGGGCAAGCAGCTAATGAACACCTGAGTTGGCTTGATCTATCCTATAAGGAAGCCCACAAATCAAGCTGTTTGCCCATCTCTTAGCAGACCAGAAGTTCTGCTGATTTTCAACCCTTCAGATGAACAACAAGATTCATTGAGTAATGATCATGATGAGTTCAGAGCTTCTTTCTAGGCAGGTACCTCAAAAGCAGCCCACCCTCTCCCAATAAAGTGAGCCAGCTTCTACCATGGACGGTATAGAAGCCAGGGCACCAGGCCTCCCCATTTTCTACTCCCAATTTCCCTCACCTGTTAAACTCAGGCTTTTTCTCTGAGTGATGCTATTTCAGTTACAGAAACCAACATGAAATAGGAGACAAAAGTGAAGAAAGTCAGTGAGATCGATTTGACTTAATCAGGGGTGTCAACTAGTGGCAGGTTATAGCTAAACTGACTCCCAGAGGATATAATTTCACATATAATTTATTTTTCTTATTGTACATATCTCCTCCATTCTAAACTTTTACCACTCTCCAGTTAATGTGGTTTTTAAAAAAAAAAAATTAAGTGAAACTAGGAGGAAAACCCTCACACATATGTGAATCACACCTGGCTTTGGCTCAATTTAGAGCCACAGTGGACCTAGGAATGGAGGCCAAAAGGCAATATTTTCTTTCACTGGTTAAAATGGTTGATAAAGAGAGGCTTTCTGCTGCCAGAACTCCCATTAACTAAGCAGCCTTCCTGAGCACTGCTTCCTCCTCAGCCACCTAACCAACTCAAGACCTGTAATAACTAAGGGCTGAGGAGAGACAGCACTGTCGTTCCCTGCTGACTGACCATTTCCTGGGGTAGGCCTTGGTGTTGCATGGATAGAACTGGTCAACATTCACATAGCTGGGAGGGAAACAGAAAAAGAGATGCTAGCCCCTGCATGAAATACTGTTAACGTCTTCAGTGAAGCAAAGGGCCATGGGAGGGGTTCATTATTTGGCCTCTCCTGAGGCATGGAATATATTAGCACATGGTTTTTGGTGTCCTTGAACATGGCACACACAGAGATTGCTCACCTTCCAGAAATGATTGATATTTCTTTTACTTTAACAAATGAGAAATGTCCGTGACAGGAAGGAGCCCCTATTACAAGCCAGGTTTTCTCATTAGCAGGGGAACATGGATAATTATTCACTGAGAACATGCACAGTGGGAATTCATGTTAGATTCCTTATTTTGGCTATTGCTATTGGCAAATCTCAGAGACCGCTGTGTACATATAGAGACGTGCACATAAACATCTACATAAACGCACAGCAGCCTGCACTCCAGGTGCTGAGGAGGGCACCAATTTTGAGTACAAAGTAAACCTTTCAGGAGAAAAAGCTATGTATTCAGTTAAAAAGCATTGAAAGATATAGTGATGAGAGAAAAAGGAGATGACTGGTAATCTTGTTCATTTACCTAATTATAATTAGTTTATTTTGGTCTTTTCTTTTATTGTGGAAAGTAGACTTTCCTAGAGCATTTCCAATCCAAATGACCAGTCACACTTATACATCCTCTATGGTGACCATTCACATGTGAAGGGAAATACAATAACCTATTTAGCAGATGTACACACACACTGCCTCTGTGAGGAAACAATATTGAATTATTATAGTTAGGGTATACATTCAGCAACCTCTAACAAACACCTAAAATAACTGTCAACAAGACTGGAGTATGTTCCTGTCTCCCATAGCAGTCCAGAGGAAGATGGTACAGGCATGGTCTGTCAACATACTGCTATCGAGGGACCCATGCAAAAAATGTCTAAACTCCTGTTCTGAAATCCCAGAGTATTACCCTGATCCACCTAAGCCAGGATGGTTTCTCTACATACACATTCTCAATAGCAGGATGGAGGAAGAGGCAAGAAGAACAAGTTCTTTTCTGTGAAAGACATGTCCCGGGATGCATACACATAACATTCCCTCTCATTTCACTGAATGTAATCATATGGCCCACACCTTATTACAAGGGCATATGGGGAATGTCTCCATTCCAGGCAGCTATACACCTAACTGAAATTCTGGGGTTCTTTTACTATAAGAAGGAAAGGATGCATATGAGGGGATAACTAGCGGCTCTGCCCTACAAAGCAACCAAACTAAAGTTGTCAGAATCAAAGGTGACAGAAGCACAAATAAAGTGATCTTTGACTTCCACAGAGCTGAATGAAGGCCAGCAAGAACTTTTAAGTTGGGCAGATTATAAAATATTTGAGGAAACATCTACAAATAGCAGGTTGGAACATCAACAAATTTTTTGTTGTTGAAACATAATTTTTTTAAAAAAGCATAGAGCTGAATAAGAATATGTAAAAAGCAATCGTTTGGACACCCAGTCATTCATGATGATCAGTGATTAGAAAATGCAAATGTATTTCTTCCTTTTTATTTTAAAAAAAACTTCATATATATATGAAGTAAACAGAATAGCACAATAAACCCTCATGTACTTATCACCCAGCTTCAATAAAAAACATTCTGTCATTTCTACTTAATTAGTACTTCCACCTACTCTCCACCCCCTCCCTACTAATAATTGTTTCAGGTACAATTTGCATACATCAAAATGTACAACTCTTAACCATAGACTTTTAACAGATGTACCCATGTAATTATATCCTTATGTAACATGTGTTTGACCACTTGATTGTTTTTTTTTCAGTCTTTTTCTCTCTTGTTTCACTTTTGATAATTTCTCTACTAGACCTTCAATTTCAAAAATCTTTTTCCTATAGTATTAAGTCTTCTATCAATTCTATCCCATGGTTTTTTAATTTCATAAAATATGCTTTACTTCTAGAAGGGTATTTGATCCTCTTTGTAATTTCCATTTCCTTCCTCACTATGTGCATAGTTTCCCTTAAATACTTACCATATTTTAATGTCTTGTTTTAATGCCCTTATCTACTAATTCCATCATCCCTGTCAATTTTTGATGTTTCCATTGACCAATTTTTGTCTTGGTTATCAGTCACATGTTCCTGCTTCTTGGCTTATCAAGTAATTTTGTGGTACTTTGTTATAACAACCTTAAGAAACTAACATACACTCTGTACTTCACAGTGAATAATGTGACTTCAGGCAGGAAGCCAGGGAATTTGCAAGGCTCACCTAATGTTTCTCTTATTTCAGACATCACTGTCCTCTACGGTCTGTTGCCCAATGTCTGAAAACAGTCATTTCATACATTTTTGTCTAGTTTTCTAGTTAATAAGGCAGGAGAAGAAACCCAGCCTTGTTGCTCTATAATGGCTTTTGAGGTTTGTTTGGTTTTTTTTAATGAAGTTCAACAGTTTGACTATAATGTACCTAGGTGGTTTGTTAATCTTCTTGGAGCTTTAGTTTTTCAAAAATTTGAGAGATTTAATAGTTTTATTTCTTCCAGTATTTTTCTGTCTCATTTTCTTCTTTCCTTCTTAGACTAATTAATTTACTATTTTCTAACATTTCAATATTTTCCTACAGACCCATGAGACTATTTTCCTTTCATCTTTTTCCCTCTGTTCTTCACATTGGATAATTTCTGCTTAACTATCTTCAAATTTACTGACATTTTCTCCTGCTATCTCCAGTTTTATATCAAGTTCATCTAATAAAATTTTCATTTCATTTTTGTACATTTCAGCTTTAGAATTTGTTATATTCTTTCAACTTTACTCCTAAGATATTCCATGTGTTCATTTATTATGCGTATACTATGAGTATATTTATTATGAGTATATTTCCTTTCTGTTCCTGCATGTTTATAATAGCTGCTTTAAAGTTACTGTCCACTCATTATAACATCTGTGTCATCTCAGGATTGGTTTCTATTGACTGCTATTTCTCCTGAGTATAGCTTACATTTTGTCTTGTCTACTGGGTTTCTTGTATTCTGAACATCACAAATGATATATTATAGAGATTCTGGATTCTCTCACGTTCCTCTGAAGGGTATTTTTGTTCCTACCAGAGGGTAACTTGATTAGACTAAAATTCCAACCTCTTGTCTTCCCTTGAGTGGACACAAACTGAACTTTCTACTCTAATTCAGCCTCTAGCTGCTGATCTTTTGCTTGGTTCCCCAGGTTCTGCCTATTAAGAATTTGTGCGATGTTTGTGCATATTTTGAACTTTATCACCTCTTTGAATCTTCCAGGATTTTCTCCTTAACTTTAAGGCTGTTCTAAAAGCTCTCAGACTCTGTCCTCTGACATCTCAAATCAATAAAGCTCTAAGTTTCCCAGCTCCCTGAGCCATGTGGGAATTGAGCAGTTTTCTCAGGCAAAAAGCCACAAGCTGGAAAATCACACCTGTTGCACCTGGGTTTTTCTTGAATAAGCTCTCCCTCCTGTTTCTGCCACTGCTTTTTGTCACTCCTCGGTGCTTTCAGTTGTTGTTTCATGTGTTTTTGTTCATTTGTTTATATTTTGTGATTGTCATCTTCAGGAATAACAATCCAACCAAGTTATTTACCATTACCAGAAGCTAGAATCAACAGTCAAATTGTTTTATGAGTTTTCTGGTCCAGATCTACTCTCTTCCTGTTTTGCAACACTTGAAGCATTCCCATT
The DNA here is from genome assembly GCF_004126475.2 of Phyllostomus discolor. Taxonomy (NCBI): domain Eukaryota; kingdom Metazoa; phylum Chordata; class Mammalia; order Chiroptera; family Phyllostomidae; genus Phyllostomus; species Phyllostomus discolor. Next base: position 149,595,845 of record NC_040905.2, on the reverse strand, counting down.
CTCCCTCCTTTGTAATTCTTTATCTTCTTAATAACTCAGTTGTTGGTCCACTTCTAAAGGTACAAGGACCAGAGATAAGTTCTCTTTTAAATTAAAGAAATACCCTGGCTGGCATAGCTCAGTGGATTGAGCGCGGGCTGGGAACCAAAGTGTCCCAAGTTCGATTCCCAGTCAGGGTACATTCCTGGGTTGCAGTCCATAACCCCCAGCAACCGCACATTGATGTTTCTCTCTCTCTCTCTATCTCCCTCCCTTCTCTCTCTAAAAAATAAATAAATAAAATATTTTTTTAAAAAAGAAAGAAATAGGTGTACAAAGCATTAAATTGAGTGTTCTGATTATACAAACACTTATATTTCCAATTTCATTAACTTAGGATTATTGACCATTCAAACATGAGTTTTAATGAATTTTATCATTTATCATATGTGAAAGGGGGGGTTGTTTGATAAGTTTTTTCATACACTAATGAAACTACTCATTCATTTCACAAATTCTTATTAATCACTTATACGCTTACAAGAGGTTTCTTAACCAACATCCTTTCTGTATTTCCATAATGTTACATAGTCTGATTTTCCTTCCATCTCTCAGACCTCTTCTTCTCAGATTCCTTTACTACCTCTTCTTCCCAGATTCCTTTACTACCTCGTCTTCCTTTTTCATTTACTAGATTTCAGAGTTGTCCCATTGATTTGTCCTGAGGCCTGATCTCTCCTCATTGAAGATTTTATCTACACATATATATGTGACTGGGTCCCAAAAATCTATGTCTTTAGCTCTTATTTTGACTTCCATTTTATCTTTATCATCTCAATGGATTTTACATCCTGAATTTCCGTAACAACCTTTAAAATCAATATACTTAAAACAAAACTTATCTATCTCCAAGGATGGGTATAAGGAATAACTTCTCCTGACTACCTATATCCTTTAATAGACCCTCTAGTATTCCAGTATATTAGCTTCTCCTCTTTATTTCCACCACTCTTCTCCTCATATCATGTCAGAGCTACCTTTGCAAATATGTCTCAAGTCTTGCCACATCAGAACTCATATCCTAGACTCTCTCCCAGCCCAGTGCATTTTGCAAACAATCACCTTAATTATCCATTTAAAGTCCATCTAGATTATATCACTCCCCCTCTTCAGTTGCTCCCAAAGACCATATTCTGGCCTTCAAGACCCTTCCCATTGCAATTCCCTCCCACCATGCCAACCACATCTGTGTTTCCACATTCCAGTCAACTAGCCTTTTCTCCCAGCTATACCAATACTTTTCTCACCTTTGCACCTTTGCTCACACTACTGCTAGCCTGCTCTCCCCTTCCTACTCTGTGTCCCTAGTATCTCCTCATCTTAATCCTAAGTAACCTCCATACATACTATCTCTTCCATGAGCCCTTCCTTGACATTGGTCACTTTAACTATACATTGATCTGAGCAGTATAGATTGAGTATAAGTCTTTGCCCTTGGCTGCACGAAGGAGGAAAAAAGATGGGTTTGGGTGATATTGAGAAATCTTGGAGCATAAAAGCAGCTTAAAGATTATCTAATTTATTACTAATGGTGGAATCTTCTTATGTAGATGCCCAATATCTACCCTATTTTACCATGAATAATGCACACCCATGTTTTTGTGCATATTATATGGCATTATTATACCCATGATATATCATTATACCCATGTATAATATCCATCCTTAATTTTCCCTCAAAAATTTTGGCAAAAAAAGTGTGCATTATACACTACAAAATATAGTAATACTGTTGTGATTAAAATATAGAAAGAGGCCCCAAGGCCCCGCCTATACAAAATCCCTCTCAAGATACATCCCTAGGTACCTCTGAAGAACCCTAGGATTTCAGAGAACATCAATTTGAAAATCATTAAGTCAAAAGCTCTCATTTAGAGATTAGAAAACTGAAGCCGGAGGACCCCATCAAAATTTAGTTATAGTTGAGCATCACGAATCTGTGTATCTGCATTTGAAAGTAACTAATTTGCATTCCTTTCTAAAACTTTCCACAAAGCTGATTTTCACCTTGATAGATTTCAGAGTGAGAGGCAGGCTCTCAAACACATCTGCCATAGTTACTGCTCCTCACAGGTCCACCTCAAGATGAATTTCAAGAATTCCACATCATGGCAGCCTTCATGCCTGTCCTTAGAAAGGCCCCTGCCTCAAACTCATCCCCACTAGGAGCACTAGTCTAAAGTATGATAAACTGTCCAAGACTCAATATCCAGATGGAACAAGAGAGGTATCCTGGCTGTTCACAATGGCCTCTAATTCCAAAAAGGGACTTCTGGCCAAGATGGAGGCATAGGTAGATACACTTTGCCTCTTCACACAAACAAAAGGACAACAATTTTTTAAAAAAAATAACCAAAACTGCCAGAAAGTCGAACTATATGGAAGTCTGATGACGAAGGAATTAAAGAACATTCATTCAGACTGGTAAGAAGGGCAGAGAAAGGTGGCCGGGGCAGAGAGGACCCAGGGCAAACAAGCAGCTGGAGGATCAGGCAGGTAAAGTGGTGACTAGTGGACCAGAATGGGCAAGTGGGCAGTGGGAGGACCAGTGGTCCTACATTTATGTGCAGATAAACTGGGAAGAACAACTGGGGAGTGACACAGAGCACACAACCCAGGGCTCAGAGGTGGGGAAATAAAGGCTCATAACTTCTGGTGGTAAAAAAATTGTAGGGGTTGCGGTGCTGGAACAAACTCCCAGCCTCACAGAAGAGTTCACTGGAGAGACACACAGGGTTCTAGAATGTACACAAAACCACCCACCCAGGAGTCAGCACCAGAAGGGCCCAATTTGCTTGTGGGTAGCAAGGGGAGTTACTGAAAGTCAGCCAAGAGCCAAGAAAGCAACATTGTTCCTTTGCAGACCACTCCCCCACATACAGCACTGCAACACAGCAATGTGGGTTGCCTAGCCCTGCCCAATACCTAAGGCTCTGCGATATACAATGTAATAGCTGCACTGAGACAAAAAAAAAAAAAAAAAAAAAAAAAATCCCTAATGAAAGAGCAGATCAAAGCTCCAAAAATAAAACTAAGCAAGGAAGAGAGAGCCAACCTATCAGATGCACAGTTCAAAATACTGGTAATCAGGATGCTCACAGAAATGGTGGAATATGGTCACAAAATAGAGGAAAAAGTAAAGGCTGTGAAAAGTGAAATGAAAAGAAATGTACAGGAAACCAACAGTGAAGGGAAGGAAACCAGGACTCAAATCAACTATTTGGAGAAGAAAGAACAAATAAACATTCAGTCAGAACAGAATGAAAAAACTATTTAAAAAAATGAGGAGAGGCTTAGGAATCTCCAGGACAATGCTAAATGTTCCAACATCCAAATCATAAGTTTGCCAGAAGGAGAAGAGGAAGAGGAAGAAATGGAAAACTTATTTGAAAACATAATGAAGGAGAACTTCCTTAATCTGGCAAAGGAAATAGACTTCCAGGGAGTCCAGGAACTCAGAGTCCCAAAGAAGTTGGACCCAAGGAAACACACACCAAGGCACATCATAATTACATTACCCAAGATGAAAGATAAGAGAGAATCTTCAGACTGCTGGCCAAGATGGAGGCGTACGTAGGCACACTGCCTCCTCGCACAACCAAAATAAGGACAACAACAATTTCGAAACAAAATAACAACCAGAACTGACAGAAAATTGAACTGTATGAAAGTCCTACAGCCAAGGAGTTAAAATAGACACATTCATCCAGACTGGTACAAGGGGCAGAGTCGGGCCTCTGGGCAGAGAGGGGTCATGGCAAAAAAAAAAAAAAAAAAGCAGTGGCACTGGGCACACAAGGAAGCAGCTGACAAACCCCCGGCATGCAAGATGGGAGCAGTGGATACTGGGGGTTCAGGCGGTGGCTGGCAGACCCTGGGAATGGGATGGAAACGGACAGACCCAGCAAGGCGGTGATTGTGAGGCTGGGCACAGCACGCAAGGCAGCTGGCTGACCAGTGGTTCCACATTTGCATGCAGATAAACCAGGTGAAACTGGGGACCAAGACAGATCTCACAACCCAGTGTCCCAGCTCAGAGAAATGAAGCCTCAAAACACCCACTGAAAACATCTGTGGGGGTTAAGGTGCCAGGAGAGACTCTCAGCCTCACAGGAGAGCTCATTAGAGAGACCCACAGGGTCCTAGAATGTATACAAGCCCACCCACATGGAAATCAGCACCAGAATGGCCCAGTTTGCCTGGGGGGAGTGGGAGAAAGGACTGAAATCCAACAGAATGGAGCAAGCACCATTGTTCCCTCTCAGACCCTGCCCCCACATAAAGCATCACAACCCAGCAACTGGTGAACACCTAAGGCTCCACCCCTCACTACCTAACAGGCACAGTAAAACAAACAAAAAAAAATGGCCCAAACAGAAAAAGAGATCAAAGCCTCTTTGATCAAATACAACTAAGCAATGAGGAGATAGCCAGCCTATGAGATGAACAGTTCAAAGCACTGGTGATCAGGATGCTCACAGAATTGGTTGAATTGGTCACAAATTACATGAAAAAAAATGAAGGCAACGCTAAGTGAAATAAAGGAAAATGCACAGGGAACCAATAGTGATGGGAAGAAAACTGAGACTCAAATCAATGGTGTGTACCAGATGGAAGAAAGAAACAACCAAACACAAAAGAATGAAGTAACAAGAATTCAAAAAAATGAGAGGCTTAGGAACCTCCAAGAAACCTTTAAACATATCAACATCCAACTTATAGGGGTACCAGAAGGGGAAGAGGAAGAGCAACAAGTGGAAAAGTTATTTGAACAAATAATATAGGAGAACTTCCCCATTCTGGCAAAGGAAATAGACTTCCAGGAAGCTCAGAGAGTCCCAAAGAAGTTGGACTCAAGGAAACATACACCAAGGCACATCATCATTACCAAGATTAAAATGAAAGAGAGAATCCTAGAAGCAGCAAGAGATAAGGAGACTGTTACCTACAAAGGAGTTCCCATTAGACTATCAGCTAATTTCTCAAAAGAGACCTTGCAGGCAAGAAGGGGCTGGAAAGAAGTATTTCAAGTCATGGAAGGCAAGGACCTACATCCCAGATTGCTCTATCTAGCAAAGCCTTCATTTGGAAGGGAAGGGCAGATAAAGTGCTTCTCAGATAAAGTCAAGATAAAGGAGTTCATCATCACCAAGCCCTTATTATATGAATTGTTAAAGGGACTTATCTAAGAAAAAGAAGATAAACATGTACAGTAAAATGACAACAAACTCACAATTACTAAGAACCACACCTAAAACAAAAACAAAAACACACTAAACAAACAACTGGAATAGGAACAGAACCACAGAAATGGAGATCACATGTAGTGTTAGCAACAGGGGAGTGGGAGGAGGAGAGGGGGGAAAAGGCACAGAGAATACGTAGCATAGATGGTAGGTAGAAAACAGGGGGAAGGGAAGAATAGTATGGGAAATGTAGAAACTAAAGAAATTATGACACATGGACATGAACTAAAGGGGGGGAGTGTGGGTGGGAGAGAGTGTGAAGGGTGGAGGGGAGTGAACGGGGGGTAATGGGACAACTGTAATAGCACAATCAATAAAAATGTATTTTAAAAAGACAGAATCTTAAAAGCAGCGAGATGAAAGAACAGAGTTACCTACAAAGGAGTTCCCAGAAGATTATTGGCTGATTTCTCAAAAGAAATCTTACAGGCAAGAAGGGACTGGAAGCAAGTATTCGAAGTTATGAAAGGCAAGAACCTACATCCAAAATTACTCTATCCAGAATAGCTATCATTTAGAATGGGAGGGCAGATAAAGTGCCTCCCAGATAAGATCAAGTTAAAGGAGTTTATCATCACCAAGCACTTATTATATGAAATGTTAAAGGGACTTATCTAAGAAAAAGAAGATCAAAAATACAAACAGTATCTCCTCCATCATGGTTATCATGGCTGCCTTCTCCTCCCCAGGCTATTCCACAGAAGCCTTGGCTGCATCAGCTGCTATCAGTTGATGCACAGGCTCCAACTCAGGTTTGGGTTCTGGCTCAGGTTCACCACCACCGCAGGGTCTGTGAAACTCAGCCCAGAATAGCTCCAGGAAGCACTGGGAGCGGCAATATGGCAGAGGAGTGAGTGAAAGCCACACAAACCTCCCAGGACCAATATGGAATTACAAATAAATTATGGACAAATAACCTAGAACAAACAACTGAACCATAGCAAGAGAGAAGCCTTATAACCTTGGACAGACAGAACAACCAGCTGTAGTACAACCTGTCTGCACCTGCACAAGAGCATATGAGACATGGTGGGCAGAGTGACCCTCAGTAAACCATCTGGAGGGAATTACCCACTAAAGAATGACCTAACAATAATCAAAACCCAAATACATCCAGAGAGTCAACATAAATGACATCCCAAGAGTAGCAAATTCAGGAAATCAAGGAGAATGCACCACCGAATCTCATAGGTCTCCTACCATAGAAGTTCATACCACAAATTCAGGGGATCAGAACAGATCAACTTAAGAATCAGAGGCCAACAAGAAGAGTCTCACAAACAATGGAAAGACAAAGAAACAAACCCCAAATGAAAGGAAAGGAGGAAGCCTCAGAAAGAATGCTAAATGTAATAGAGGCAATAGAGGATATTGAGTTCAAAGTGGTGGTTATAAGGGAGCTCAATGAGCTCACTAAGAATTAACAAAAACTACAGAGAAACTACAATGAACTCACTGCAAACTATATCAAAATGAAAAAGGAAGTAGAAACTATCAACAAGGGCCAAGAGGAAATGAAGAGTACAATTTCTGGATTGAAGAATGCAGTAGAAGGAATCAAAAGCAGGCTAAATGAAGCAAAGGATTGAATCAGCAAGCTGGAGGACAAGGTAGAAAAAACTTCCAGAAAGAGCAAGAAAAGGAAAAAGGACTCAGAAAGAACAAAGAGGTGTTAAGGGAACTGCAGGACAACATGAAATGTAATAATATCCATATAATAGGATACCTTCTTCTCCAGAAGGAGAAGAAGAGGAGCAAGGGATAGAAAACCTGTTTGAACAAGTAATGATGGAAAACTTCCCTAATTTGATGAGAGAAAAAGTCACACAAATCCAAACAACACCAAGTCCCAATCAAGAGGAGCATAAAGAGGCCCACTTCAAGACACATCATAATTAAAATGGCAAAATACCAAGACAAAGAGAGAATCTTAAAGGCAGCAAAGGAAAAACAGGAAGTAACATACAAGGGAGCCCTGATAAGACTAGCAGCTGACTTCTCAATGGAAATGCTCCAAGCCAGAAGGGAATGGCAAAAACTATTCCAAGTAATGAGAACCAAAGGCCTGCAACCAAGGCTGCTTTACCCAGGAAGCCTCTCAGTTAAGATAGAAGGCCAAATAAGCAGCTTCCTGGACAAAAGAAGTCTCAAAGAATACACCTCCTCCAAATCAGCTCTGCAAGGGATGCTGAAGGGTCTGCTTTAAGAAAAGGAAGAAAAAGAGTGAGAGAGGTGAACACTGGTATGAATGAAGTAAAACGGCAGTAAATAAGTACCTATCAATAATAACCTTAAATGTAAATGGATTAAATGCTCCAATCAAAAGACATAGAGTAGCTGAATGGATAAGAAATTATGACCCACACATATGCTGCCTACAAGAGACCCACTTCAGAACAAAAGACCTACACAGACTGAAAGTGAAGGGTTGGAAAGAAATATTCCAAGCAAATGGACAAGGGGAAAAGCCAGGGTAGCAATACTCATATCAGACAAAATAGACTTCAAAGCAAGGGCCATTAAAAGAGACCCAGAGGTCACTTCATAATATTCAAGGGCAGAATCCATCAAGAAAACATAAACATTATAAACATATATGCAACCAACAGAGGAGCACCCAGATATATAAGGAAAATCTTGGAGGACTTCAAGAAAGATATTGACAGCAACACAATTATAGTAGGGGATTTTAACACTCCACTGTCAAAAATGGATAGATCTTCCAAACAAAATACCAACAAAGATATTGTAGCTTTGAACGAATAGCTTTAACAAATATATAGAAAGCCTTTCATCCAAAAGAGAAAGATAAACATTCTTTTCCAATGCACGTGGAATATTTTCAAAGATAAACCACATGATCTGACACAAAACAAGCCTCAAAAAATTCAAGAAAATTGAAATCATGTCAAGCATTTTCTCTGACCACAATGAACTGAAACTAGAAACCAACCTCAAAAAACTCAAAAACACTCAAATTCATGGAGATTGAATAGCATGCTATTTATTAAACAATGAGTGAGTTAAGAATGAGATCAAAGAAGAAATCAAAAAGTTTCTGGAAACAAATGAAAATGAACTCACAACAGTCCAAAACTTATGGGACACAGCAAAGGCAGCCCTGAGAGGGAAGTTCATAGCGATACAGGCCTACCTAAAAAAGATAGAAACATTTCAAATGAACAAACTAACCCTACTTCTACAAGAACTGGAGGAACAACAACAAGGACAGCCCAGAGAAAGTAGAAGGAAGGAAATAACCAAGATCAGAGCAGAACTGAATGATATAGAGACTAAAGAAACAATTTTTAAAAAATACTTGTAAATTTTATTGTTGTTCAAGTACAGTTTTCTGCCCTTTCCTCCCACCCCTCCCCACCACCCCACTCATCCCCACCTCCTTCCCCTGTTTCCACCCCACCTAGTTTTTCTAAGTATCAATAAATCCAGGAGCTGTTTCTTTGAAAAGATAAACAAAATCGACAAACCTTTGAGCAGACACATCAAGAAAAAAAGAGAGAGGACCAAAATAAACATAATCAGAAATGAAAGAGGAGAAATTACAACTGATACCACAGAAATACAAAGGATTGTAAGAAATTACTACAAAGAACTATATGCCAAGAAATGTGAAAGCCTAGGTGAAATAGACAAATTTCTAAAAATATATATATAATCTTCCAAAACTGAATGAAGAAGAAGCAGAAAGCCTGAACAGACCAATAACAGCAGATGAAATTGAATCAGTAATCAAAAAACTCCCAGCACACAAAAGCCCTAGACTGGGTGGTTTCACAGGAGAATTTTTACAAAACATTTAAGGAAGAGCTAAATCCTATACTTCACAGATTATTCAAAAAATCCAAGAAGATGGAAGACTCCCAAACTCTTTTTATGAAGCCAGCATCATCCTAATCCCAAAACCAGATAAAGACACAACAAAGAAAGAAAATTACAGGCCAATATTGTTGATGAACATAGTTGCTAAAATTCTCAACAAAAGATTGGCAAACCACATTCAGCAATACATTAAAAAGATCATACACTATGACCAAGTGGAATTCATCCCAGGGATGCAAGGATAGTACAATATTCACAAATCAATAAACATAATACATCACATAAACCAAAGCAAAGACAAAAATCACATGATCATAGCAATAGATGCAGAAAAAGCATTTGATAAGGTAGAGCACCCATTTATGATAAAAACACTCAGCAAAGTGAGAATAGAGGGAGCATTACCCAACATAATAAAGGCCATATATAAGAAACCTACAGCCAACATTATACTCAATGGGCAAAAACTAAAAGCTTTCCCACTAAGATCAGGAATAAGCCAAGGTTGTCCACTTTCACCACTTCTATTCAATATAGTATTGGCAGTCCTAGCCACAGCAATCAGACAAGAAAAAGAAATAAAAGGCATCCAAATCAGAAAGGAGGAAGCAAAACTGTCACTGTTTGCAGATGACATGATAGTGTACATAGAAAATCCTATAGACTCCACCCAAAAACTGCTCAATCTAATAAGTGAATTTGGCAAAACTGAAGGATACAAAGTCAATATTCAGAAATCAAAGGCAATTTGTACACCAACAATGAAATATCATAAACAGAAATCAGGAAAAAATCCCATTTGATATAGCAACAAGAAGAATAAAGTACCTTGGAATAAACCTAACCAAGGAGGTAAAAGACCTGTACTCAGAAAACTACACAACACTGAAAAAAGAAATTAAGAAAGACACAAACAAATGGAAGCATGTACTGTGTTCATGGATTGGAAGAATTAACATCATCAAAATGTCCATACTACCCAAACCAAATTATAATTCAATGAAATCCCTATTAAAGTATCAATGACATATTTCACAGATATAGAACATTTCAAAAATTTATGTGAAACCATAAATGACCCCAAATAGCCACAGTAATTTTGAGGAAGAAAAACAAAGTAAAAGGGATCACAATACCTGATTAAACTATATTACAAGACCACTGTACTCAAAACAGCCTGGTACTGGCATAAGAACAGACACATAGACAACGGAAGAGATTAGAGGGCCTGGAAATAAACCCAAGTATCTATGGTCAATTAATATTCAACAAAGGGGACAGCAGCATTAAATGGAGTAAAAATAGCCTCTTTAACAAATGTCATTGGGAGAGCTGGAAAGCAACATGCAAAAAATTGAAACTCAACCACTAACTTACACTATACACAAAAATAAACTCAAGGTGGATAAAAGACTTAAATATAAATCATGACAAGAGGAGACATAAGCGAGAAAATCTCAGATATTCCACACAGCAATATTTTCAATGGTATGTTCCCTATAGCAAGGGACATGAAGGAAAGAATAAATGGGACTTCATCTAAATAAAAAGCTTCTGCATGGCTAAAGAAAACAGCATTAAAATGAAAAGAAAACCAACTGCATGGGAAAATGTATTTGCCAATGATACCTCAGACAAGGGTTTCATCTCCAAAATATATAAAGAACTCACATGACTCCACTCTAAGACAAGCAACGCAATTAAAAAATGGGCAAAGGACTTGAACAGACATTTCTCCAAGGAGGACATACAGAGGGCCCAAAGACGTATGAAAAGATGCTCAGCATCACTAGCCATCAGAAAGATGCAAATTAAAACCACAATGAGATACCACTTCACACCAGTCAGAATGGCCATCATAAACAAATCAACAAACAACAAGTGTTGGAGAGGATGTGGAGAAAAGGGAACCCTAGTGCACTGTTGGTGGGAATTCAAACTGGGGCAGCCACCGTGGAAAACAGTATGTAATTTGCTCAGAAAACTTCAAATGGAACTGCCTTTTGACCCAGCAATTCCATTGCTGGAATTACACCCTAAGAACCCTGAAACACCAATTCATAAGAACCTATGCACCCCAATGTTCATAGCAGCACAATTTATAATAGCCAAGTGCTGGAAGCAACCTAAGTGCCCATTAGTAAATGAATGGATCAAAAACTACAGTACATTTACACAATGGAATACTACACAGCAGAAAGAAAGAAGGAGCTCCTACCCTTTGCAATAGTGTGGATGGAACTGGAGAGCATTATGCTAAGTGAAATAAGCCAGGTGGTAAAAGACAAATACCATATGATCCCACCTATAAGTGGAACCTAATCACCAAAACAAACAAGCAAGCAAAATATAACCAGAGACATTGAAATTAAGAACAATCTGACAGTAAGAAGAGGGGAGGTGGGAGAGGATGATGGCCGGGGAGAGGGAAGGGTTTTCAGGAACATCTATAAAGAACACGTGGACAAAACCAAAGGGGGGTAGGATTCAGGGTGGGAGGTGGGGATGGCTGGGGTGAGGAAGTGATGGGGGGAAATGGAGACAACTGTACTTGAACAAAAATAAAAAGAAGAAAACAATATGAGCAGTAAAATGACAACAAACTTACAACTATCAACAACTGAGCTTGAAAACAAAAACAAAAACAAACTAAGCAAACAACTAGAACAGGAACAGAATCACAGAAATGGAGATCACATGGAGGGTTATTAGCAGACAGGAGGAGAATGGGGGAAATGGTACACGGAATAAGCATAAATGGTTAGTACAAAATAGGGGGATGTTAAGAATATATAGGAAATAGGGAAGCCAAAGAACCTATACATACAAACTATGGACATAAACTGAGGCGGGGGGGGGGGGGGAATGTGGGTGAGAGGGGGTACAGTGCAGAAGGAAATAAAGGGGGGAAATGGGACAATTGTTATAGCATAATCAATAAAATATATTTTTTAAAAAATAATTCCAAAAAGGAGGAAGCATTTTGAATATAATTGCTATGCAAATGCACATCTTATTTAGTTGACTAATATTTCTGGCTCACAGATAAGTAACTTTACCAGCCACAGAAAACAGCCTGAGGCTGCTACCACTCCTGTTTCTGCCTAAATATTTTCTCCTAAATGAATCCTAAAAGAGTTGGAAAGATGAAGACTAGGGGTAAATATGAGAGATTCCCTGGCCAAATATCTGCTGTTTCCTTGGGAATAGCAAGGTTCTTACATATAAAGTTAGAATCTAGTAAGCCTCACCAGAGCTCTATCCACACTTACTAACCAGAATGATTTATGGAGCCAGCATCTCAACAGTGTAGGCACCATTCTTTTTCAAAGCTGATGTGTTTTGGGAGACAACGCATGTGCTGTTTCAGTAGTCTGAAAAGAAAAGCCATACTTATTTCAGGCTTCATTCTTTAAAGTATGCTATTTGTCTAAATAAATATAGTTTTCCTGCCTATTGCTAAACACCGAAAACTCCATCTAACCCCAGACTCATTTGAGGTTGCAGACGATGAGTACTGTCAACCCCAGGAGATCCCCCAATGAATTGATTTCTTTGTTGGCAATAAGAAGAGCACCGGGTGTTAGACCAGTGGGGCCAGATGGACCTTGGTTCAGCAACCTTGGTATTTGAGTTCTGGCTAGGAAGGACTTCAGAGCCAAGACTCAGACTATTGGGTTGGCCAAAAAGGTTTTTTTTTTTCCCCCCACAAGATGGCTCTAGTAGTGCTTAGTTGTCTTTTACTTCATTTGAAACAATTGTTAGGTTGTATTGTGACATCTCTCATATCAGCATGCATTTTTAAAAAAAGACATCAAAATTGGTGAAGTTTTTTAAAGGGTTTTTTTTTTATTTTGTTTTTTAGAGAGAGGGGAAGGGAGGGAGAAAGAGAGGGAGGAAAACATCAATGTGTGGTTGCTTCTTGCACACCCCCCACCAGGGACCTGGCCTGCAACTCAGGCCTGTGCTCTGACTGGGAATCGAACTGGTGACCCTTTGGTTCACAGGCCAGCACTCAATCCACTGAATCACACTGAAGGCAAAATTGGTGAATTTTTATGTAGCTGTTTTATTTTATTGATTATACCATTACAGTTGTTCTGAAATTTCCCCTGTGCTCTCCCTTCATGAGACACACCCCACTCCCTCAGGCAATCCCCCCACCATTGCATATCAAAATAAGAGAAAATTATCATCACTTTACATTTCCTGTTCTGAGGTTTTTCTACTATGGATTTGTTTTTCTTTATAAAAGGTCATGTAAAAGGATTCATATGGTATGTTCTCCTTGTGTAGAGCCTCTTTCACTCAACATTATTTTGAGATTCATCCAACATCTGGTAGTTTGTTCCTTCTTCTTGTTGAGTAGCAGTTCATTGTATGCCACAGTTTATCCATTCTTTTGATGGATATATGGGCTGTTTCCAGTTTTTGGCTATTATGAGTAATGTTGCTATAACCACTCTTATAATGTATTTTATCAACACATGTTTTTGTTTTCCTTGAGTAAATACCTAGGAGTGGCCTCACTGGGTCACAGGGAAGGTATATGTTTAATTTTAATGGCCAGACTGCATTCCAAAGCAATTGAACCATTTCACTTTCTGACCAGTGAAAGGTAAGTATTTCAGGTGCTCCACAACCTCACCAATATTTGGTGTTGCCATTTGTTTTGTGTAACATTATATTTTATTGATTATACTATTACAGTTATCCTGATTTGTCTCCCTTTACCCACTTCCACCCAGCACCCCCAACATCTCAGGCAATACCCTCACCATTGTTCATGTCCATGGGTCTTGTGTACAAGTTCTTTGGCCACTCCACTTCCTATACCTTACTTTACATCCCCATGTCTATTCTGTAACTACTACTTGTACTTCTTAATCCCCTCACCTCTTCACCCATTCTCCCCCACAACCCTTCTACCTGGGAACCATCAGAATGCTCTCCTTACCCACAATTCTGTCTCTGTTCTTCGTTTGCTTAGTTTGTTTTTTAGATTCAATTGTTGATAGATATGTATTTTTGGTTATTTTATTGTCCATAATTTGATCCTTTCTTCTTAAATAAGACCCTTTAACACTTCATATAGTAATGGTTTGGCGATGATGAACTTCAGTTTTTTCTTGTCTGGGAAGCTCTTTATGTGCCTTTCAATTCTAAATAATATCTTTGCTGGGTATAGCAATCTTGGATATAGGTCTCTGATTTTCATGACTTTGAATATTTCTTGACAATCGCTTCTAGCCTTCAAAGTTTCTCTGGAGAAATCAGTTGACAGTCTTGTGGGAACACCCCTGTAGGTAACCAACTGCTTTTCTCTTGCTGCTTTTAAAATTCTCTCTTTATCTTTAACCTTTGGCGTTTTAATTATGATGTGTTTTAGAGTAGGCCTCTTTGCATTTATCTTGTTTGGGACTCCCTGTGCTTCCTGGACATGCATGTCTATTTTCTTCACCAAATTAGGGAAGTTTTCTTTCATTATTTTTTCAACTAGATTTCCAATTTCTTGCTCTTTCTGTTCTCCTTCTGGCACCCCTAGGATGTGAATGTTGGGATGCTTGAAGTTGTCCCAGGGGCTGCTTAAACTATCCTCTTTTGGGGGGATCCTTTTTTCCTTGGTGTTCTGATTGGCTGTTTTTGTGCTTCCGTATGTTCCAAATCATTGATCTGATTCTCAGCTTCATCTACTCTACTGCTGTTGCCCTGTAAATTGTTCTTTATTTCAATTAGTGTATTTTTCATTTCTGACTGGATCTTTTTTATAAGGTCCTCACTAAGTTTCTTGAGCATCCTTCTAACCAGTGTTTTGAACTCTGCATCTGATAGATTGCTTATCTCCATTTAATTTAGCCATTTTTCTGAAGGTTTTTTTTGTGTTCTTTCATTTGGGCCATGATTCCTTCTCTCCTCATTTTGGCAGCCTCACTGTGTTTGTTTATATGTATTAGGTAGAGCTGCTTTGACTCCATGTCTTGGTAGCATGGCCTAATGTAGTAGATGTCTTATAGGGTCCAGTACCACAGCCTTCCCTTTCACCCAAGCTGGATACTCAAGGTGAACCCTTCATATGGGCTGAGTACACCCTCCTCTTGTAGTTGAGCATTGGTTGCTGTGGGCAAATCAATGGGAGGGATTTACCAAGGCCCATCAGCTGCCAAAATCAGCTCTGACCTCTTATCACCAACTGCCACCCTCGTGGAGGATCAGCTGTGCAGGGGAAAATGTGGTCTGTAATTGTCTACTTGGTGTGCAGGCTCTGGGACTTCCCAGGTGGTGCAGGCCAAGGTCAGACCCCAGCTGTGTTTTGCCTGAGGCCACCCTGCCTGTACTATAAAGCAATCTGAGGTAGCTGCTACTTTTGCTAGGCTTGGAGTTTCCCACATGAATCCAAGCTGTGAATTTATGCTGGCTGCTGCTAGTACCAGGTCTGGAGCTCACTGACACCAGCTGTTGCTTATTTGATAGGATTTAAGGAGTTGCGAAGTCTGAGCCAAGACCAGCCCTTCATATGGAAAAACAGCTTGGGTGGCCCATAAGTTGGGTGGCGCAGAGTCTCTGGGGATCTCCAAGGCAGGGCAATCATTGTTAGCCATGTTGATGGATACTCAGAGATGGCACCAGGTTATTGGCTCTGTGAGGGGAGGGTTTAGGAAAGGGACAATGGCCTCTGCTTGTCTTGATGGCAGACACTTCAGTTTCTCCTGATATACCACTACCTAGCTTCTACCCTAGTGCAGGAGCTCTGAGGTGAGTCCACATGTGGATTCTTTAAGTGAAACTGCTTGGGGCTTCAGAAGTTTCCACCACTGACTCAATCCCCACTGGTTTTTGCAGTCAATTGTTTTGGGGACTTATCTTCCTGGCACTGGAACTCTGAGCTGGGGGGTGCCTGCTCTGGGGCTGGGACTCCTCGCTCCTGAGTTATCCTTCCAAATTTTTATCCACCACACATGTATATGGGACCCACCCATTCCCTGTCTGTGCCCCTCCTACCAGTCTGGATGGATACGGTTTCTTTAATTCTGTAGTTGTCAGGCTTCCATTCGACTCTATTTCTTAAGGTCCTGAGTGGTTTGTTCTGTACTTTAGTTGTGATTTTATGTAGTTGTGCAAGGAGGTAAGCTGTGTTTACCTATGCCATCATGTTGACTGGAAGTTCTGTGTAGCCATTTTAATATTAAAGATGGAAGAATATATGGAACATTTTTTGGCATATTATGCTTTATTATTTAAAAAAATACAACTGAAATGCAAAAAGGATTTTGCAAGCAGTATATGGAGGAAGTGCTGTGACTGATTGAACATGTCAAAAGTGGTCTGCAAATTTTTATGCTGGAGATTTCTGGCTGGACAATGCTCTATGGTCAAATAGACCCAGTTGAAGTTTACAGTGATAAAATTGAAACATTGAAAACAATCAATGTTCTACCATACAGAAAATAGTTGACATACTCAAAATATCTAAATCATAATTATTAGTGAAAATGGAAATGTGTTTTTATTTTGCAGAAATAAACAAGTGGACTTTTTGGCCAACCTAATATATGCAAAAGTTTATTTAGAAAGTCACAGGTAGGCGAAGTGAGCTGTAGAAAAAATGGGTTCAGGAAACAAGTTACAAAGGCAAAAGAAGGGCCTTTGGAATTTAGGAGAAAGAAAGAAGCAAGGAAAACACACCTTAGGTGGAAGGTGCAGGGGAGGGGAAAGGGGCTAGCATGTGCATGCTTCTTGGAAGAAGAGTCCACTGTGTACTAAGAGCTTTTAAGGGTCTTAATAGAAGATTCACCAGCTTTCCAGGTGTGTCTTTTCAGGTTCGTGGTCTCCACTGATTGGATGGCACCAGGGCAGGGATTCATTAGTCATCACAGCTGGTCCTGAAGTCAGCCATGGCATTACTTGTCTGGTTTTGCTGCTTTGTTGGGCTCAGGCTGAAACACTACTGAGGCCTAGATGTTAACCCTAGAGGTTAACGCTTAAGGGAGTGGTTGTGCAAGGGCTTGTACGGAGGTCCCATGAGGCTATTCCCCTGCCCTTTGTTCTTCCTTTAAGGGAGTCTACTACATGACTAGTGACATGCCAGGAGAGGAAAAGTCAGGGGAGGGTCTGAACTGCATGACCAGCGATATGAAAGGTCATGGGATCTAAACCACATGGCCAGTGATATGCTAAAGGAGAAAAGGTAACACTGGGGGTGAGGTCCTTGTTTTCCCAGTTCTGTCCATTGCTAGGCACCTGGGCCTTCCCACCCTGGTGATCTGTACCTGGCCCATTGTCCTTGCTCTGCTCATGCCTGTTTAACTGCCTACCACATTGCACCTCTCCCAAGGCCACTCCCATCACTGTTGCATGATAGGAAAGTGATGACACCACAATGGAGCCCATGGCATAAAGATGCCTAATACCACTGAGTGGTATTAGATGTGAAAGGCCCGCTCCTCCTATGTACCCAAATAAGATACAGGTCAGGTAACAGCTGGGTTAGCATTCAGGTAAAAGCTCTGCCAGGAACTTGGATCTGTGGACCAAGAAGAACTAGAAGAGTTACTTTCTCCCTAAGTATATCAGTTAGCTATTGCCATGAAGAAGAAGGAGAAGGTAAAGAAAGAGGAGAAGCATTTAAAAAAAATAGAAACAGCTGCATTTAAAAAGAAAAAGACTCAGTGGCCTAAAATAACAGTTATTATTCTCATTTATTCTTACTGATCTTATTTAGTTCAGCTTATGTAAGCTGGGTTTGGCTAGGGTAACTGGGCCACTCTCCATGTTTTTCTCATCTTCCTCTGTGGATCATCAGGCCAGTCCAGGGATGTTCTTCTGTTGGCAATGGCAAAGGCACAAGAGCACAAGCAAAAACTCACAAGGTCTCTTGCCAGGGCATCTCCAACCTGCGGCCCACAGGCCGCATGGAGCCCAGGATGGCTATAAATGTGGCCCAACACAAAATTGTAAATTTACTTTAAACATTATGAGATTTTTGTGTGACTACTTGTTGCAATATATTTAATGTGTCGCCCAGGACAACTCTTCTTCCAGTGTGGCCAAGAGACGCCAAAAGGTTGGACACCCCTGGTAGACTCAGGTTTGGAGCTGGTACACCAGCACATCTCCCTCATTTCTTTTATCATAGTAAAATCCACACAACATAAAATTTACTATTTTACCATGTTGAAGTACACTGTTGTGTGCCACCAAATACATTCATATTGTTGTACAACCATCATGCCCCACATCTTCATAACTTTTTCATCATCCCAAACTGAAACTCTGTGCCCATTAAATAATAGTTCCCCACTTCCCCTTCGCCCAGCCCCGGCAATCACGAATCTGAATTTGACTACACTACGTACCTCATATAAGTGGAATCATACAATATTTGTCCTTTTGTGTCTGGCTTCTTTCATATAGTGTTTTAAGTGTTCATCTATGTTGTCACATGTATCAGAATTTTGTTTATCCATCCACTGGTGATCATTTGGGTTGTTTTCATTTTTTGGCTATCATGAATATTGCTGCTATGAACATTGGTGTAAAAATACCTATTCAGGTCTCTACTTTTAGTTCTTTTGGTACATCCAAAAGTGAAATTGCTGAATCATATCGTAGTCCCATATTTAATATTTTGAGGCACTGTCATATTGTTTCCACAGTGGCTGTAGCATTTTACATTCCCACCAGCAATGATCAAGGGTTCTAATTTCTCCACATCTTTACCAAAACTTTTTATTTTCTGCTCTTGGGGGTTTTTCTCTAATAACCATCCTGATTTCTATAACAATTACTGGTGTTGAGCATCTTTTCATGTGCTTATTGGCCATTTGTATATCTTCAGAGAAATGACTATTCAAGTGAGACTATTTTTTGATTTGGTGGTTTGTGATTGTTCTTCTTGTAGGAATTCTTTATATATTCTGGATATTAACCCCTTATCAGATCTATGATTTACAAACACTTTCTCCCATTCTGTGGGTTGCCTTCTCAATCCACTGATAGTGTCCTTTGCACAAAAGCTTTCCATTTTTATGATCTCCAGTTTATCTAATCTTTCTTTTGTTTTCTGTGCTTTTAGCTTCATATCTAAGAAATCTTTGCTAAATCCAATACCATGAAGCTTTTCCCCTATGTTTTCTCCTAAGATTTTTATACTTTCAACTGTTAGGTTTAGATTTTTTACTAATTTTCAATTAATTTTTATATGTGGCATAAGATAAGGATTCAACATTTTTTTTTTGCATGTGGATATCCAGTTTTCTTAGCATCATTTGTTGAAAAGACTGCCCTTTCCCCATTGAATGTTCTTGGCACCCATGTTGAAAGTCATTTGACCATATATGCAAGAGTTTATTTCTGGTGTTTCTGTCTATCCCATTGGTCTAAATGTCTATCTTTATGCCAGTACCATGCTCCTTCGATTATTGGGGCTTTACAAGTTGTAAAAAACTTTAAAAGTTGAAAGACCTTCAACTTGTTCTTCTTGTTCAAGATTGTTTTGGCTATATGGGGTGTCTTGAAATTCTATCTGAACTTTAAAAGAGATTTTTCTATTTCTGTGAAAAAATGTCATTGGGATTTTGTTAGGCATTGTGTTAAACCTTTAGTTCATTTTGGGAACTATTGTCATCTAACAATATTAAATCTTACAGTCCATGAACATGAGATATCCTCCCATTTATTTGTTTTGCTTTTAGCAATGTTTTGTAATTTTCAAAATAACAAGTCTTTTACCCCTTAGTTTATTCTTAAGTATTATATTTTTTGATGCTATTATGAATAGAATTGTTTTCCTAATTCCCTTTTCAGATTGTTCATTTTAAGTGTAGCATCTAACTCATTTTTTTGGCCAAAGTAGTTACATGACCAATCCCAAGGTCAGGAAGGGGGTGGGGAAACACTCCCCACACATCATAGGAGGGCACTGCAAAGTTGAATGACAAAGCAAGTTGATACAGGGAACAGTGAAGAATTGGATCCTGTAAGACTACATCCCACACTGAGCTTCCTACACAGATTTTAGCATTATTTCTCTAGGGATTTTTTCAAAGTTGTCTGTTCCAACCCCTTCAACCTACACAATTACAATGAAAATATAAAGAAAGGGCAAAGGGATGAAAGGAGTAGGTAGACAAAGGACATAGGTAACAGGGTGCCAGGTGAATCTCTGGTGCCCAGCTGAACAAGCTAGTACTGTATTTTTGGGACTATAAGATGCACCAGACCATAAGGCACACCTAGGTTTTAGAGAAGGAAAATAAGAAAAAATTTTGAAACAAATCTGGTAAAATATTTAATAACCTGTGACCCTACTCCACTGCTGTTGTACCCCCCACAGTGAGCCACGTAAGCTACATTTGGACTATAAGACGCACCCACCTTTTCCTCCCAAATTGGGGGTGCGTCTTATAGTCCAAAAACATGTGGTAAATATGGAGATAAGAACACAAAGCAAGGAATCCAAAGGCCTGTTCCTTGATCTTGGGAAGATCTCTTAACATTTCAGAGCCCCAGTTTCCTCTTCGTGGGGTAGGTGATGTCTGAGGGCCTTTGCTCTCTTAACTCAGCACCCTCTACCAACTCTAACAGTGCTGCCCCAGAGTAGGAAACAGTCCAACAGTGGAAAATCTCTTCTCTTTACAGATGCATGGGCACACACATCCATGCAGGTGGTCACTCATGTGTCTCATCGATATCATCGTTTTCTGCTTTACATCGCAGTTTATTAGTGCACTTTTTTTTATCATATCACTAGGCATTTCCTTGCAAAAGTAAAGATAGTCTTAACTATCCCAACTGTCCCCAGAACAAGTCACCAAATGAATTTTTTAACTAACCTGAAGAAAAGCCTCCAGTACTTTTAATTTTTAATGATTTCTCACGCATTTTAAACTTCCAAGTAAATTTTCAGTGGAAGCCAAGTTGCTAGGAACACAACAGCAAATTCAGCAAGTACCCTGAATTTAGAGGAAATGATTTTTCTTTCACAACTGCAATCAGTTTACTTTAATAATTCTCTGCTACAAAGTCTTTAAGAGATACAATATCTCAGATAAATATTGGGGAATTTTAATGCATCAAAATATGTTCAGTGACTGTGTGAATAAGTGCAACATCGTCCATGTCCAGTGCAGGCTTGGTAAAAATTATCTGAAAGCCAAGGCTCTTGACTTACAGAGAAATGAGATGAGTATTTAAAATTATTTTCCTAGTCTCTGTTAAAAATGTTTGGCTTAAAAATCATTTAAAGAGTAAAATGAAGGCAAATATTAGACTTTTACCAATTAAAGTTTGATTCTTAACTATTACTACATAGTACATATTTTTCCAACTCACTGCTTTGAAGAAATGATTTCTTTCATTATATAATTACTGTAGGAAATAATTAACTCCAAAAATCCAGTAAGTGGATATTAATTGCTTCATTTTTTAAGATAGTGCTGGAATATAGATAGAAATAGGCACTTTGTGTCCTCCAAGAATTTTTACTTAATTGAATGAATAATAGTCACCCTCCCAGAATCCCAGAGTATAAAAACATCTCCTGTTTGCTTGGGAATGCAAACATAAGGAAAATACCATGGGGAAGGCCACGCTGTATACACGGCCTCTAGAGCCACGTAGGCACTAACGCAGCTCCTCAGGGATGTATCCTTTTAGCTTTACCAATGGCTTAGCTCTCCTCTCCTCTCCTTCTAGGCTGCCCCATCAAAGGTCAGCCTACCCCCAATATTACCTGGTTCCATGATGGTCGGTCAGTTGCCACTGTCACAGGATTGTCACATCATATCTTGGCTGCCGGACAGATTCTCCAGGTTGCAAACCTAAGTGGCGAGTCTCAAGGAGAATTCAGCTGCCTTGCCCAGAATGAGGCAGGAGAGCTCATGCAGAAGGCCTCTCTTGTCATCCAAGGTGAGAAAACCTTTGGGCTTTGGGTGCTGGGCTTATTACTTAAGCAAGTGAGGCTTCCTAAAAATCTAATTCTCCAGTAGACCAAATGATTTCTGATCTCCAGTGGTTCCCAGAGCATGAAAACTGCAGCTGGACCATGTTTCCATACAAGGAGGCCCTTCAGAAGAGCCTCCAGGCCCCACCCCAGCAGAACCTGGAAAAGTCAGTGCTGCTTTCCTAAGTGGGCCCTTCTGCTCATCATGTTGCTGCTCCTTGGGACCATGGAAACACCCCCATATACCAAAGTCCACTGTGTTTCCTTGATGCTGGTTTAACTGGTAAAGAATGCACACACACTCATGCATGTAAAGTAGCCTGTTAAAAAATGCAAATTTTCTCTGTTCATTCAGTTCCAAAATAAGTCATAATTGTAACCCTTTGGTTTTTGCCTCCCGCCCTGGAGAGTCAAGGCTGGTGCCTGTACCTGCCCATCACCAGAAAGACTCTTCAGCTGCAACCACATGCCGAGTGCTTTCCAGGCCCCTTTCCTGCAGCCCCGTCAGAGAACAGACTGAGAAGCCTATGTGGCTGGTGCATTAAACCTCCAGGAAAACCAGCAGTTTGGAAAGCCCTTGGCCAGGGCCTGGCATTTGCTGCACCAAGAAAGTTAAGAATAAACCCAAAACAGTGGTAAAGGAGCCAAAACTGGCCTTGTTATAGAAACTAAGTAAAGCTTTTGGGCTTTCCACAAGCCTATTGTACCTGTGGCCTATGGGTGCCACTTCAGGGAAAGCAAAATTCTACTTTGTATTCTAAATGGAGGATTCTGTGGGGAGGGACTGCCTTTGGCGCCAATATAGTCCATGAAAAGGGCAATCTCTGAAAAATGGCATTTTTCGCTCCAACATTCCTTCCCTGCCATTTGGCTTTCCAAACAGGAAAGTAACTATTCCATTTTCTTGCCAGCCAGCCATTCTCTGCTGAAAACCAGAGCCTATCTGCAAGATTCGTAACACACAACTTTGGAAATAGGCACTTATGGTTTATCAACCCACAGTTATTTTAACAGCTTTCCCACCGATGAGTCCCAGACCCCCAAATAGAAAATCCAGAGAAATTGCCTTACTTCCTGACATCAGTGTCTCATGTAATTGAGTCCTCTCTGGATAGACTGGCTTTTTTTTTTTTCTTTTCTTTTTAATCCTCACCTGAGGATATGTTTTTATTGATTTGAGAGAGAGAGAGAGAGAAAAACATCAATCGATTGCCTCCCTTACACACTCTGGCCAGGGATCAAACCCATAACCTAGGCATGTGCCTTGACCAGGAATCAAACCCACAACTTTTTTGTGTATGGGATGATGCTCCAACCAACTGAGCCATTCAGCCAGGGCTAGGCTAGTTTTTTATAACCTCTACAAAGTCTAACTTGAATCTACACCTTTAAATATGATTGTTAAGTATCCCTGATATTTTTATATCTCTTTGTTGGGGAAAAAAGTCACTTTCTGGTGAGCCAGTCTGAAGGAAAAAAAAAAGAAGCACTTTAGGAAGTATGCTTAAAACTAATAATAGCTATAGCCTCTGGTTAAGTACTCTCTGTGCCAGGCATTGGGCTAGGCTCTTTACCTTCGTTATACCCAGGCCTCACAATAACTTGTTGGTGTAAGGGCTATCATGCTCATCTTATAGAAGAGCCAACTGGGGGTTCTGGAGGCCACATAACTTGCCTAGATAAGCTGGGAAAAGAGCCCACTGAGGGGCAGAGGCTCATTCATAATACCACCCCCCTCCTCCCCAACTGCTCAGCTCAGAAAAAAATATACAGCATGAGCAATAATACTCTCCGCTTTTCACCTCTGATCCTCCTTCTGTGACAGATTACTGGTGGTCTCTGGACAGACTGGCAACATGCTCAGCCTCCTGTGGTAACAGGGGTGTTCAGCAGCCCCGCCTGAGGTGTCTCCTGAACAGCACAGAGGTTAGCCCTGCTCACTGTGCAGGGAAAGTTCGCCCTGCTATGAATCCCGTCCCTTGCAACCGGAGAGACTGCCCTTCTCGGTGAGTGTGGCAGAGGCTGTCTCAGGCCTCCGCAACCCCCTGTAAGTACCCTCACTTTTAGCCAAGTTGGTGATCAGCCCTTCTTTGACCAGCACTACTCAAGATGAGACTTCAAGTGCAGGGGAGAGGGCCTGCCCTCAAGAAGCTGTTCTTTCCCACAGGCACAGGCTTGTCAGGACTCTCCACCATGCAGAAAACATCCCTCAGAATGAGCCTCCTCCCTCAGCCCTGTTGTTTCCTCAACTCTCAGCAAGTTAAGGGCTTTCCCAGCATCCCAAATGCCTGAAAGGCTCTGTTCAGGGAGCAGGAACATCCCAGGCGCTGGCAAGAGATAGCCCCATCCTGCAAAGAAACGGTCTGTAGAAGAAGAAATGTATTCGCAGTTGAAGTGCTGAGGGGATGGGGATTATTGGCCTCTACCCCAACCCTTCCCCTTTCTTCTAACTTAAAATACCTGTGCTAGTCAGTACTTCAGTTTAGTTAAAGAAATTTTATCCTCCTCTTTTCTACAAAGGGTAGCATCCTGCTAAAGTTGAAATAAGTCTTCATTTCCTGTAGTCGCCTCAATGCTGCATATATACTCCCTGCATTTGGATACCTTATAGAGCCCAGATGACACCCAGTCTCTGCTTCTCACGCCTTCTTCCAGCTCTGAGAAGCTGAGTCCCACTGAGCATGCCCACCGCAGTCTTCAGTCAGTAGCTAAAGTGATAATGGATAGGCTTAGAGTTGGCATCAGCATAGTGCTCTGAGCCTGGGGGGGACTTGGCTGGTCCCTGAAATGCCCCTTTACTACCCTATCTGTAGGACGTTCACACACCACTTCGGCAACTGCTTTGTGTTTTGCCAACTGAGTCATAAGGAGCAGCTGAAACCAGGAGAGACTCAATGAAATATGAAACACACTCATTAATATCAGCAGTTTGACTTGCTGACGGGAAGGTTTCCACAGGAATGATTAATGTCCTTTTATACCCTTCCTGAACTGTAACATAGCCCGTACCTCTCCTCTCTCAAACCCCTCACCCCAGCTCCTGAAAAATTGCTGAAATGTATATTTGGAAATAAAAGTTGATTGAAATGCAGGCCTGACATTCACCAGGGATATGAGAGACTGGAAGGCTGCCCTTGCCAAGCTGTGTGAAATGAAGAAGAGGTCTTGGACATGCCAGGGACTTTTTGATTTGCTGGGGTGATGGTCAGAATCAATCAGCCTCATTTACTTCTGCAAATGAAATAATGGCTGTGTCTGCTTGAGTTTCAGCACCCCTAGGAGCTTTCAAACACCTCCTGCCTGCTTCCTAAGTGGTTCTGCCGCTGTGGGTTGGAATTCTCCATGCAGTCCCTCTGTCAGGGCAAACAGAGCAGGGAAGTCCCACCAAACTAAACAAGCCACAGATCCAGATGCAGCAGGAATTTGCTCCACCCCTGCTACCTGCCTCTCCTGAGAACCAGATGTGGCACTCCCGGACTAGGAAGGAGACACAGGTTCACCTTTGACTGGCTTCCATGCCTTGGGCCCTTTGGCAGCCTCCTTTACTGCTGAAAAGCATGGCCCTGGTCATCTTCTTGAATAACTGTGGGCAGTTCTGTTTTGACCCAGATAGGACCATTCCATTTATCAATGTTTTCTCTCAGGCAATAAAACCAGTGAATGATGTTTTTCCCCCAGATTGTGTGAAATGGCTGGAAAGCCCTGTCTTTTCTCACTATTTTCCCCAAGCTATCCCTCTTCCCCTCCTCTTTGAGAATTATCCCAAGGTATAAACATGCCAAGAGAACCCCTATGTGTTTGTATATGGACCAAGGATTTCAGAGTTTCCTAGCCAACACCTTAGATCTCTGAGGAAAGCCATTTGTCACTATCTTGGTCAGTGTCGTTTCCAAGGATCCAGTTTGTGGTTAGATCCTAGTATCCTGAGAAATACTTCTACTTTCAGACCTCTAAGAGGTGTAAGACCTATGGCCTGTGACTCACATACGTGGGAAGTAGTTCCAGAAAGCTGGAAAAGACTTGGCCTGTGCCTGAGGAATTAAACAAAATCAAATGATACATGGGTTAAGGAGATATAGAAAATACAATGAGTACTAGCAGACAAAATGTTGGCTTAAGTGAGACACAGATTGCCTCCTAGGTCAGGAGGTGACACAGAGTTGGCTTGGACTTCCCTAGGAAATTGCTTCTCCTCTGCCACACACTTGGGTGCCATTAGCAAGTACCACCACAGTGCAATGTATCTAGCTCAAGATGTTTCCCCTACAGTGTTCCATCTGCAAGCTCACAGCTTTGGGGGCCAGGGTCAAGCTGAAGCAACTGATCTTCAGGACACTCTTTCATGATGTACCTTTTTAGTTCATTCCCAAAGGGTATTTGTTTCCTGTGACTGCTATAACAAATGTCCACAAACATAGTGGCTTAAAACAACAGAAATTTCTTCTCTCACTGTTTTGAAGCCCAGAAGTTCAGAATCAAGGTGTAGGCAGGGCTGCACCCCCTCTAAAGGCTCTGGGGAGAATCTGTTCTGTGGCCCTTGCAGCTTCGGATGCCTCTGGTCCTCCCTTGGCTTGTGACCACGTCACTCCATCCTCTGCCTCTGTGGTCACACTGTCTCCTCTTCTTTGGTGTGGAATCACCCTCTGCCTTTCCCTCATAAGGATACTTGTGATGACATTTAAGACCTATCCAGATAATGTAGGATAATCTCATCTCAAAGTCCCTAATTATGTCTGCAGTGATCTTTTATCCAAATAAAGAAACATTCACAGATTCCAGGGATTTGACATAGGTTTATTTTGGGGATGGGGGTGGGGGGCATTTTCACCCTATCACTCCAAGTATACAGTGTAAAAAGGGCCATGGCTCCCAAATTAGCAGCTGTGTGGTGGGCACGGCACAATAGGTGGGACTCTTGTTCTGAGAGCACTCAGCATCATTGCTTTCCCCAAGGCTGCCCCTTCATAGCTGCCCTGACTTCTCTTCTCTCCACAGGTGGATGGTGACTTCCTGGTCCGCCTGTACCCGGAGCTGTGGGGGAGGCATCCAGACCCGTCGGGTGACCTGCCAGAAGCTGAAAGCCTCTGGGATCTCCACTCCTGTGCCCAATGACATGTGCACACAGCTTGCCAAACGGCCAGTGGACACCCAGGCCTGTAACCAACAGCTCTGTGTGGAGTGGGCCTTCTCCAGCTGGGGCCAGGTGAGAGAGTTTTCTTTGGAATGTAAACCTAGTGTGACCCTGCCGCACTAGGAGGTGCCTTGTATGTGATCTACCCTGGAAAATGTTCCATGTGCACTGAGAAAAATGTGTAGTCTGCACTTTGGGGATGAAATGCTCTATGAATGTCTATTAAGTCAAACTGGTCTAATGTGACATTTTACAGCCTTATTTTCTTATTAACTTTCTGTTTGATCTATCCATTAAAGTGGAATAGTAAAGCCCCCAACTATCTTGTACTACTGTTAATTTCTGCCTTTATGTCCATTAACATTTGCTTTATATTGTTGGGTGCTCCTATGTCGGCTGTGTAGATATTTGCCATTATTACATCCTCTTCTTGAATTGACCCCTTTAAACTTGAGTTAATTCATCTTTGTTTCATTTTATATTCTTTGTTCTAAAGTCTATTTTGTCTGATATGAGTTGTAGCACAGGAGCCCCAAATTAGGGAGCTGCATGTTCATGATACTCTGGAAAAAAAAAAAAACACCTGGTGGACTAGCCAGTGTGGACATGCTATTTACTCACATTACTGGAGAGTGTCCCAACGGTAGCAGGTCAGTGAGAGAGAAGCTGCCCCTCCTCCAGTGTGAGGTTCTTTATAAGGGGTCGCAGATAAAGGAAGCATGTGTATTATGCGTGACTCTAAACTACATTACCTCAGTGTGTATATGCAGAAAAAAAGGTCAAGAAGCAGTCACAGGACCAGAAGCTTCTCGCAAAAGGAGATAAGGTGGGAGTTACAATCCATTCCCAAAACAATACACAGGGGTCCCTCTTGCCAGGGTCCCCCTAGCCAGCCCTCATCACAGGTGGTGGAAGCGGCCATGTCTTGAGCTACCCCACATGAGGACTGCTACCCCAGCTTTCTTTACACTTCTATTTGCACAGAATATCTTTTCCCATCCTTTCACTTTTAGCCTATGGGTGTTTCTATATAAAGCAGGAGTATCCAAACTTTTGGCACCTCTGGGACACACTGGAAGTAGAGTTGTCTTGGGCCACACATTAAATACACAAACACTAATGAAAACAAAAAAAAATCTCATAATGTTTTAAGAAAATTTACAATTTTGTGTTGGGCCACACTCATACCCATCTTGGGCCACATGCAGCCCATGGGCCACAGGTTGGATTCTAGAGTGAGTCTCTTGTAGGCAACATGTGTAAAGGTCATTTTTTTCTATCCATTCTGCCACCCTATGTCCTTCAATTGGATCATTTAGTCCATTTACATTTAAAGTAATTATTGATAGGTATGTGCTTATTGCCATTTGTTAATTATGTTTTCGTGGTTTTTCTCTGTTCCTTACGTCTGCTCTTGATTTCTTTCCTTTGAATTTGTTGGTTTTCTTTAGGATTTTGATTTACTTTTATTCTCTTCACTTTTTGTGTATTTTTTGGTTTTGGTTTATGGTTACCATGAGGTTTATATATACATCCGTCCATACCTATAGCTATCTATTTTAAGCTGATGGGCACTGAAGTTCAATTGCATTCTAAAAGTACTACAGTTTTGCACCTCCTCCATTCTTTATTTTTGACATCATGTTTAAGTCTTTTTGTTTTGTGTATCCCCTAATTATTTATTATATTTATAGTTAATTCTGCTACTATTATCTTTTAACCTTCGTATTAGCTCCTTAAGTGGTTGATTCACTGTGTTTATTGTGTTATTTGCCTTTAACAGTGAGATGTTTTTTTTCTTTTCTGTATTATTTTTAATTATGGCATTTTCTACCTAAAAAGACTGTTTAACATTTCTTATAAGGCTGGTTTAGTGGCTGTGAACTCCTTTAGTTTTTCCATGTCTTGGAAACTTTTTATCTTTCCTTCGATGCTGAATGAACACCTTGCCAGATACAGTATTCTAGACTGTTAAGTCCTTTCTTTCAGCACTTTACAGGCCAGAAGGGACTGGCAGGAAATGTTTAAAGTTGCTTCTGAAAAATCAGCTGATAGCCTTACGGGTTATCCCTTGTATGTGATGTTTCATTCTTGCTGCTTTTAAGATAGATAGTCTCTTTAACTTTTGCCATTTTAGTTAAAATGCCATTTTACAATGTCTTGGTGTGGGTCTCTTTGGGTTCACCTTGTTTGGAACTCTCTGTGCTTCCTGGACCGAGATGTCTGTTCACTTCCCCAAAATAGGAAAGTTTTTCAGCCATTATTTCCTCAAATATTCTTTCTGCCCCTTTCTCTCTCTCTTTTCCTTCTGGATTCCTACCATATGAATATTAGGGCACTTAATGTCATCCCAGAGATCTTTTATACTATCCTCATTATTAAATTGTTTTTATTTTTCTTTTCTGATTGGGTGATAATGACTATTATGCCTTCTAACACAATCTGTTGTCAGTTCCTTTTAATGTATTCTTCATTTCAGTTTTTGTATTCTTCATCTCTGATTGGTTCTTGTTTGCATTTTCTATTTCTTTGTTGAAGTATTCTCTGAGTTACTCTATTCTACTCTCAAGTTTGTTGAGCATCCTTATGACTGTTTTTCTTTGAATTGTTTATCAAGCAAATTACTTATCTTTGGTTCATTAGGGAGTTTCTCTGAGTTGCTTTTTTTTCCTAAGTTCCTGCATTTGAGAATATTCTTGTCTCCCCATTTTGTTTGACTTTCCGTATTTGTTTCAATGAGTTGCATGGAATAGCTATGTCTCCCAGTCTTGAAAAAGTAGTTTCTGTGTAGATGTGTGTCAAACAGTTTTGGCAGGCCACTTGTAGTCAGGGAAGGTGTACAAGGTGCCGGGTGTGTCCTCTGGCCTGAAGGAGTAGGTTCCAGGAAGCCTAGTGTGTGCATGCTCCCTTTCCTTCTAATCTGGGTGGGGTTGCCTGGTGTAGAGGGGGCTGCATAATGCATGCTTAGTGTGCCCTGTTTCTTTAATTATCTGTTGCCAAAGCAGGGTCTGGGCAGGGTTGCTCTGCATGCTTGCCTCTCACTGACCTACTACCTTCACCCTTTATCTGGGTGGAATAGCATGTGTATGCACACAGCTATATTTTGCTAGTTCTACACCCTCTCACAGCAGGGATGCCCTGCAGGCACACACAGAAACTCCCAATTCACTGCACATGGGGCAGCCTTGTGTGTGGGTACCACAAAGTTTTGCTAGCTCTGAACTTTCTTCAGGTGAGGTAGTCCCGCATGTTTGTGCAGCAGTGCCACACTCTCTCTGCACTTTTTCTGGATGAGGCAGTCCTGCATGTGGATGCCATAGCATTTTGCTGGCTCCACACTCTCCAGGAGGGCAGCCTCATGTGAGCACACAGCAGCACCCCTTTATCTCTGCACTTTCTCTGGACAGGACAGCTCTGAAGCATTTTTCTAGCTCTGCATTCTCTCTCTGGGAGGAGTCCTGTGTGCTTGGGTAGACCAATGGGTTTGTAAAGCATTATCCTGCTGTACATGCTGGATCAGTCTCTGGGTACAGGGGCCGCTAGTATGCATGCTATCCTGCCCTCCTGTTTCTGCTGTATCTCCCTGCAGGACAGGTGGCTGTGGACACACTGTAGCACCCTGCATGTCTGAGAGAGAACTGAGTAGGACTCCTGCCCGTTATCCATGTGTAGGAGAAATAAACAGTGGTGCTCAGTGGTTCCTCTGATCCCAAATTGCTCCCTCAGCTTCCAGAGAACTCTCACAGTTCCCCTAAACAACTCTGTACAGTCTCTCTGTCTTGTTTATTGTATGGAAGCTGTTCAATTGCCTCAGAGTTGTCTTCTAGGAAGAACTGCTCTAAATATAGGTGTGTATCCAATGTGTTCTTGTGAGGGAGCGAGCTCAGTGTCTACTTATGCCACCATCTTCAACCTGGTAAAATGTTTTAGAATCTATGTACTGTGTTCAAAACCTATTTGGAGACCTACTGAGCATCTAAGGACTCTCTTCCAGGACTGATAATCAGTTAGAATACCCACCACTGTGGCAACAATTACTGTGGTTAGTCAGCAGCTAGGGCTACTTGGTAGAATGATCATTCTGATTGGTCAGGTATAGTTTCTGATTGGTTAGTGTCTGAAACATACCTTTAAGCTAGGCCAGCTGGGACAACCTAAAACAACCATAAGGCTCTTAATTTTTTGTGTTCCTATATGAACTATGGGACTGGATGCTTTTGGGCAGTTATCAACTAAAAACTTGTTGAAACTGGCTATCTACACCTGGCTGCATTCATGTCCCTCCATCTCCACCCTGAGGTGTATCCTTTGGAGATCACCTGGAATTGTATCTAGTTAATACACACAGCTAAGACTATTAGTCAAGATGGAGGCATAGGTAAACACAACTCACCTCCTTACACAACCACATCAAAATTACAAGTAAACTATAAACAACCATCACTCAGAACCATCAGAAATAGAGTTGAATGGAAGTCTGACAACTACATAATTAAAGAAACCACATCCATCCAGGCTGGTAGAAGAGATGGAGACATGGATAAAACTATCTCACACCCACGTGTGTTGGATAAAAATTTAGGAGGGACATTTTGTGAGGAAAGAGTCCGAGCCCTACTCTGGGCCCCCAGCCCAGGGTCCCAGTGCCAGGAAGCTAAGTCCCCATAACTTCTGACTGCAAAAATAGGTAGGGATCGAGTTGGTGGAAGAAACTTCTGGAGTCCCAAGAAGTTCCTCTTAAAGAACCCACATACAGACTTACTCAGCCTCACTACGTCTGAGCTCTGGCACCAGTGGCATACAGGGAAAAACTGCGGGGTCTGGCATCAAGGCAGGAGCTAAGGGACAGCTTCTTCTAGACAGAAAGGTGGACAGAGGCCATTCTCCCTTTTCTGAACCCTCCCCACACAGAGCCCCAGAGCTGGCAGAGGAGCTTCCATATCTGAGACTCCATCAACCTGGCTAACAGTTTGTCCAGCCCTGGAGATCCCCTGAGACTCTGTCCACCTGACTTATGGGCTCACCCAAGCTGTTAACAGTGAGTGCCTTTTCCATATGAATGGCTGGTCTTGATTCATGCTTCACAACTTCCTGAATCCTCTCAAGAAACAGCCAGCTTCAGTGAGCCTCCAGCTCCATACCTCTTGATAAGTGTCCCCTGCCCAGCACTAACAACAGCCAGCCTACATTCACAGCTTGACTTCGCCTGGGAATCTCCAAGCCCAGCACAAGTAGCAGCCATCTCACATTGCTTTATAGCTCAGGCAGGGTGGCCCTGGACAAAACAGAGGTAGGGGCTGACCTTGGCCTGCACCAGCCAGGAAATCCCAGAGCCTGCATACCCATTGGACAGCTACCACATCAGAGCACCACTATCCTGTCCCTGCACAGCTGATCCTCCACAGTGGGCAGAGGTTGGGGGTCAGTGATCACAACTGTCCTTTGCAGCTGAATAGACTGAGTAAATCCTTCCCATTGACCTGCCAACTGCAATCAAGGCTCAACTACAAGAGGAAGGTATACTCAGCCCAAATGAAGAGTGCACACTGAGTATCCAGCTTGGGTAACAGAAGAGGCTGTGCCACTATACCCTACGAGACACCTACTACATTAGGCTATGCTACCAAGACAGGGAGTCATAAAAGCTCTACCTAATACAAAGAAACAAACACAGGGAGGCTGCCAAAATGAGGAGACAAAGAAATATGGCCCAAATGAAAGAACAGATCAAAACTCCAGAAAAAGAATTAAACAAAATGGAGACAAGCAATCTATCAAAACACTGGTTAGAAGGCTGCTCAAGGAACTTAGTGAGTACCCTCAACAGCATAAAAAAAGATCCAGATGGGGGAGGGTTATAGGGAACTGGATGAAGAAGTAAGAGGATTAAGAAGCACAAATTGGTTGTTACAGAATAGCCATGGATATGTAAAGTACAGTATAGAAAATGGAGTAGCCAAAAACTTATACCCATCACCCATGGACATGAATAATGGTGGTGAGATTGCCTAAGGAAGTGGTGGGTGCTGGGTGGTTGCAGGCAAAGAGGGAAAAATTGGGACAACTATACTAGCATAATCAATAAATATACTAAAACCTTTATAAAGTGAAAAATATACACTGCCCATTTCTAGTGAAGATCAAATGTTATTTGAGTAAATGTGGCCACAGAATATGATTGTAATACATAAGCCATTTGTGTCCCAGGTGAGTTAGGGGACAATGCTCAGTAATGGCCTATTAACACATTCAGCTAAAAGTTCTGTTGGCACCTCTATCAACCCCCCTATTTCCAGTGACCTAATGTATGTGCTTCATAATAAAAGAGGCATGAGCTCCCCCTTGCTCCTATACCTTGGGGATATCATCTTTCTCTTACCTGGAAAAGTCCATTTCTGATACCTCTCATTTAGGCAACTCTGCTTTTAAGCCTCAACTTATTGGTAGCTTGTGAAATTACAATTGGGAACAGATCTGGCTACACATGGGAGAACTTCCTGCATTGTATCATTGAGGTCAATCAAGGGGACATACAGTGCATATTGATCATTCTCGGTAATTGTTTTTCCTAGAAGAAAAGAAAATAGGTCTTTCCCATCAAACACTCTCATCACTGTTTCATTTCTTCCAGAACCCTCTAAGCAAGTATGTTTCAAGCTTGGATGTAAATCACCTATGCATCTTGTTAAACATGCTAATTCTGATATGGCAGGTCTGAAGTAGAGCTTGGCTG
Source organism: Phyllostomus discolor (assembly GCF_004126475.2). Taxonomy (NCBI): domain Eukaryota; kingdom Metazoa; phylum Chordata; class Mammalia; order Chiroptera; family Phyllostomidae; genus Phyllostomus; species Phyllostomus discolor. Next base: position 149,561,916 of record NC_040905.2, on the reverse strand, counting down.
CTGATTATTCTATTGAGGTATAACTGACAACATTATATTAGATTCAGGTGTACTACATAATGATTCAATGTTTGTATACATTGTATACACCACAGTAAATCTAGATAACATATGTCACCATATGTATTTATTAAAAAAATTTTTTTTTCTTCTAGGAATTTTTAAGATCTACCCTAAGCAATTTTCAAATATACAATACAATATTATTAACTATAGTCACCAAGCTGTACATTACACCTCCCTGACTTTCTTACTGGACATTTATAACTTTCGGCTCCCTTCTCTGATTTTGCCTATGCTCACCCCTACCTCTGGAAACCACCAATCTGTTTTTCGAGTGTGTTTTGTTTTATATTCTACATATAAATGAGATCATACGGTATTTGTCTGTCTCCGTCTGGTTTATTTCACTTAGCATAATTCCCTCAAGATCCATACATGTTGTTGCAAATGGCAAGATGTCTTTCTACTTTATGGCTGAGTAATATTTGTGTGTGTGACATTTTCTTTACCCATTAATCCACTAATGGACACTTAGCTTGTTTCCATATCTTTGATATTATAAATAATGCTGCAGTGAATATGGTAGTGCATATATCTTTCTGAATAAATGTTTTCAGTTTTTTCAGATAAATACCCAGAAGTGGAATTGCTGGATCATATAGTTCTATTTTCAATGTCTTTTTGAGAAACCTTCAAACTGCTTCCATAGTCACTGTACCAATTTGCACTCCCACCAACAGTGGGTTCCCTTTTCTACACATCCTCACCAACACTTATCTCATCTGGTAACAGGTGTGAGGCACTAGTTCATTGTGCATTTGATTTGCCTTTCCTTGACTATTAGTGATGTTGAACAGTTTCATGTACCTGTTGGCCATCTGTAAGTCTTCTTTTGAACAAATGTCTACTCAGATCCTCTACACCTTTTTAAATAATTGGGTTTTTGTTTTCATTCTTTGTTCTTGACTTGCATGAGTTCTTTATATATTTTGGGTATTAGTCCCTTATCGAGTATATGATTTGCAATTATTTTCCCTCATTCAATAGGTTGAATTTTTGACTTTTGATGGTTTTGCTTGCAGGAGATTTTTTGTTTTAGGTAGTCCCACTTGTTTACTTTTGTCTATTGTCTTTGCTTTTGGTGTCAGATTCAAAAAATTATTGCCAGGACTGATGTTAAGGACATATCGCCTATGTCTTTGTCTAAGAGTTTTATGGTTTTGGGCCTTATGTTCAAGTCTTTTATCCATTTGTGTTAATTTTTGTTGTGTAGTATAGTCTAGTTTCATTTTTTTGCATGTGGCTGTCCAGTTTTCCTATCACAATTTATTAAAGAGACTATCATTTCCCCATTGTATATTTTTGGTTCATTTGTTGTAAATAGGCTGCATTTGTGGGTTTACTTCTGGGTTCTCTATTATGTGTCTGTTTTTATGCCAGTCCCGTATTTTGTTGATTACAATAGCTTTGTAATATAGTTTGAAATAACAGAGTGTGATTGCTCCATCTTTCTTTTTTCTCAAGATCACTTTGGTTATTTGGGTTTCTTGTAGCTCCATACAAATTTTAGGATTGTTTGTTCTATTTCAACGATAAAAAAAGAAAAGAAATATTGGAATTTTGGAAAGGATCACATTAAATCTGTAGATTGCTTTGGACAGTACATTTTATTTAAAAAAAAACACATTATTTCTTCAAATTCATGAGCATGGACTATCTTTTCATGTATTATTTGGGTTTTCTTGAGGGTGGGAAAAGAGGATGGCTGGGGTAGGGGGAAGTGGTGGGGGAGAAATGGAGACAACTGTACTTGACCAACAATAAAAAAATACTTGTGTTTTCTTTCATTTCTTTAATTAATGTCTTATAGTTTTCAGTGTACATATCTTTCACCTCTTTCATTAAATTTATTTCTAGGTAATTTATCCTTTTTGATACAATTGTAGGTGGACAGAGTGGGTATCCTTCTCCAGTTCCTGTAAGATCAGCTTTCAGCTTTTCACTGTTGAGTATAATATTAACTGTGGACTTGTCATGTGAGAGTTTTTTTTAATCATAAATGTATGTTGAATTTATTTATCATAAGTGCATATTGTATTTGTCAAATACTTTTTCTACGTCTATTGATATGATTATATGATTTTTATCCTTCCTTTTGTTACTGTGATGTATCACATTGATAGATATACGGATGTTAAAAACATCCTTACATCCCTGGAATAATTCCCACTGGTCATGCTGTATGATCCTTTTAATATATTATTGAATTAGGTTTCCTAATACACTGGTACCTCAGTACTCATCATTAATTCATCCTGGAACTCATGATGAGTGCCGAAACTTACAAGTACTGAGCAAGCAGCAAGTGATGAAGCATTTTTCTGTAGTGGTGTCATGACTCACACAAATTCTAGCACGTGCAATGAGTCCTGAGCAAGCGCTGAGTGCTGAAACATTTTTTCTCATAAAAATGCAATGAGTACATGGTTTGACAAGTTCTGAAACCAATGAGAACTGAGGTATGAATGTATTTTGTTGAGGATATCTGTATCTATGTTCATCAGGAATATTGGCCTGTAATTTTCTTTTCTTGTAGTGTCTTTGTTTAGTTTTGGTGTCGGGGTAGTGTTGGCCTAGTAAAATGAGTTTGGAAACTTTCCCTCCTCTATTTTTTTGGAAAAGTTTCAAAAGAATTGGTATTAACTCTTTTAAAATGTTTAGTGATAGAATTCCCCAGTGAAGCCATCTCATTCCATACTTTTGTTTGCTGAGAGGTTTTAAATTACTGATTCAATCTCCTTACTAGTAATCAGTCTGTTCAAATTTTCTATTCCTGATTCAGTCTTGGTATGTTGTATGTTTCTAGGAATTTATTCATTTCTTCTAAGTTATCCTATTTGTTGGAATATAATTGTTCACAGTAGTCTCATGATCCTTTGTATTTCTTTGGTATCAGTTGTAACATCTCTTCTTTCATATCTGATTTTAGTTGAGTTCTCTTTTTTCTTTGTGAGTCTAGCTAAGGATTTGTCCATTTTGTTTCTCTTTTGAAAGAACTAGCCCTTAGTTTCATTGATCTTTTCTATGGTCTTTTTAGTCTCAATTTCATACATTTCTGCTCTGATCTTTATTTCCTTCTACTTTATTTCATTCTACTAACTCTGGGTTTCATTTGTTCTTTTTATAGTTCATTAGGATATAAGCTAGGTTGTTTGAGATTTTTCTTGGTTCTTAATGTAGGCATTTATTGCTATGAACTTGCCTCTTAGAATTTCTTTTGCCATATCCAGTAAGTTTTATTATGTTGTATTTGCACTTTCACTTAGAAGAAATCACAGGGGAAATTAGAAATTGCCTTAAAACAAGTGAAACATGGGGTGCCGGTAAGACAGTGCTAAAAAGAAAATGTATACTTATAAATAACTACACTAAAAAATAAAGACCTTGCATCAACAACCTAAATTTATTATCTAAAGCAGAAGGAAATAAAAAATAGAGTGGAGATAAGTAAAATAAGAAATAGAGCAGCAGTAGAGAAAAATCAATGAAACCAAAAGTTGGTTCTTGCAAAAGATCTAAAATAGAGCAAATTTTAGCAACATTGACTAAGGAAAAAAGAGGAGACTCAAATTGTTTAAATCTGAAGTGAAATTGGCAACATTATTCATTTTACAGAAATAAAAATGATTCTATGAGAGTACTATGAGCAATTATACACCAATAAATTGGATAACCTAGATGTACTTGAAAAATTCCTAGAATCACATAACCGACCAAGACTGAATCATAAAAAAATAAAAATATAAATATACCTATAACTAGTAAACAGAATGAACCAGTAATCAAAGATCTCTCAACACAGAAAAGCCCTGGGTAACATGGCCTCACTGATGAATTCTGGACAATACTTAAAGAATTTACACCAATTCTTCTCAAACTCTTCCTAAAAATTGAAGGGGAGGGAACCCTTATACTTACTAACTCATTCTATGAGGTCAGCATTACCCTGATACTAAAACCAGACAAAGGAAATACAAGAAAAGAAAACTAAAGACTAATAGTCCCTTCTACATATTGATTCAGAAATCCTCAACAAAATACAATCAGACCAAATTTAGCAGCATATAAAAAGTATTATACATCACGAACAAATAGAATTTATTCTTGGAATGTAAGGATGGTTCAATGTATGAATATCAATCACTGTGATATTACACATTAGCAGAATAAAGAGAAAATTCATGGTCATCTCAATTGATACAGGAAAATCATTTGACAAAATTCAACACCCTCTCATGATAAAAAAAAATAAGAAACTAAAAATAGAAAGAAACCACTTCAAAATAACAAAAACCATTTATGAAAACCTACAGCTAACAACATACTCAATGGTGAAGACAGAAAACTTTTCCCCTAAGATGAAGAACAAAACAGGAACACAATGTCCGCTACTGCCATTCAACGCAGTATTGAAAGTTCAGAGCATTAAGCAAGAAAAAGAAAAGTCAGGCCATGAAAGTCAGACAGGAAGAAATAAAATTATCTCTGTTCTTAGATGATGTGATCTCACATATAAAAGCTCCAAAATCCTAGTAACAAAAAAAAAAAGAGTCTTAGAATTAATGAAAAAATTCGACGAAGTTGCAGGATACAAAATCAATACATAAAAATCAGTTGTATTTTTATAAACAAATTATGAGCAATCCAAAAAGAAAACTTAAGCAATTTATAATAGCACCAAAAATAATAAATATTAAGGAATAGACTTAACTAAGGATGCAAAAGACTTGTACACTAAAAATTATAAAACATTGATAAAAGAAACTAAAGACACAAGTACATGAAAAGACATCTTGTATTCATGGGTTAGAAAACTTAATGTGAAGCTGTCATCACTGCTCAAATTAATCAACAGATTCAACTCAAATTCTATCAAAATACCAATGACTTTATTTGCAGAAACAGAAAAATCCATCCTGTAATTCATGTGAAATCTTAAAGGATCCTAAATGGCCAAAACAATCTTGGAAAGCAGAACAAAGTTGAAGGTCTCATACCTCCTGATTTCAAAGTTACTAGTAATTAAAATAGTATAGTGCTGCCCTGACCCATGTGGCTCAGTTGGTTGGGCATGATCCCACAAAACAAAAGGTTGCCAATTTGATTCCAAGTCAGGGAACATGCCTCAGTTATGGGTTTGGTCCCTGGTCAGGATACATGTGAAAAGCAACCAATGAATGTTTCTCTCCCTCTTTCTCTCCCTTCTTTTCCCTCTTTATTAAATAAATAAAATCTGAAAAGTAAACAGTATACTGCTGGCATAGAGACAGACATATAGACCAAAGCAATGGAATAGAATAGAGAGCCCAGAAACAAACTCTTCATATATGATCAGAAGTGTGCCAAGATCATTCAATGGAAAAAGGACAGTCTTTTCAACAAATGGTACTGGGAAAATTGTATATCTAGATGCAAGGGAATCAACTTGGATCCATACCTTATACCATATACAAAATGAATCAAAGACTTAAACATAGGAGCCAAAAGTATAAAACTCTTAGAAGAATACAGGGAGGGAAGAAGTTTCATAATAATGGATTTGGCAGTGATTTCTTGGATCTGACACCAAAAGCAAAAGTAACAAAAGAAAAATTATATAAAGTGGATATTATCAAATTTAAAAGCTTTTCTTCATCAAAGGGTACTATCAATAGAATTTTTTGAAAGGCAACACACAGAATGGAAGAAAATTCAGTTGACCCTTGAATAATGCCAGGATTAGGAGTGCCCACTCCCCATACAGTCAAAAATCTATAACTTTTGTCTCCCCCAAAACTTAAGTTGTTCCTCAGTATATACAGGGTATTGGTTCAAGGACAGCCCCTCCACTCCCCTCTTCCCACAGACACCAAAATCTGCAGATGCTCAAGTGCCCTATAACAACTGGTGTAGTTCAATGCATACAGTTGACCCCTTCACATCCATGGACTCTCAACCACAGATCAAAAACAGTGCAGGTATTTATTGGAAAAAATCTGCATATAAATGGACCAGCACAGTTTAAACTTGTGTTGTTCCAGGGTCAACTATATTTGTAAATCATAAAGCTGATAAAGGATTAATATCACGTTCTCTTAAAGCGAACCACAACTCAACAAGAAAACACAAAGTCTTGAATAGACATTTCTGTAAACAAGATATACAAACGGTCACTATACAAATGAAAAGATGTTGAACACCACTAGTAATTAGGGAAACGCAAACCACTTATCATCCTTTAGGACTGTTATTATCAAGGAAACAGAAAACAGCAAGTGTTGATGTCCAAGATGTGCAGAAATTGGAACCCTTATGCACTGTGGGTGACATTATGAAATGGAACAACTGCTGTGGAAAATAGTATGGAGGTTCCTCAAAAAATCAAACAGAATTACCTTAAAATCCAGCAATTCTACTTCTAGTATACATGCAGAACTGAAAGCAGAAATTTGAAAAGTTATTTGTACACTAATATTTATAGTAGCATATTCACAATATCCAAAAAGTGAAAACGACCCACATGTCCATGATGAGATGGCTGGATAAACAAAATGTGTGTATTTACAATAGTATATTATCCAGCCTTAAAAAAAAGAAATTCAATGTATGCTAAAACATGGATGAACCTTGAAAACATTAAAGTGAAGAAAGCCAGACACAAAAAGGACAAATACTGTATGATTCCACTTAAATGAGGTACCTGGAGTAGTCAAAGTCATAGAAACCAAAAGTAGAAGAGAGGTTACCAGGAACTTGGAGAAGGGTAATGGAGAATTAGTGTTTAACCAGTACAAAGTTTAGATAGGGATGATGAAAAAGTTCTAGGGATGAATAAATTTAATGGTGTACAACAATATGAATGTACTTAACGCCACTGAATTGTACACATAAAAAGTTCAAATTATAAATTTTAACAAATTACCTATTTTATCACATTTTTTAAAAAACTCCCAGTTGTTGGTGTCAGGGGGCATTTTTATATTTCCCCTAACCTTCCTGTGTCTTTGTGAACAATATGACACTGGACCCTTTAGAGCCATTTCTTTATGGTCTGAGTTCACACCTTCTAGCACCACTTGATCAGACAAACAGACAAGACTCTGGTATGCTCAGCTATAGCAGAAGGAGCAGTAACTGGCTTTGGCCATAGTTGCCTGACCTAAGAGACAACCTTTACCTAAAATCCTTTCCTTCAGTGGTCCTTAACCTTTGAAATCCTTTGAACATCTGATAAAAGCTAGAGCCTCTTGCTAGAAAAATGTCAATAAACTCAAGACTTCTGCTTATAATTTTAAGGGTTTACAGCTTCCCTGTGGTCCCCTAGGAAGTCCAAAGACCCCCAAGTTAAGGACCTTTTATTCGAAAGTGACCTCCAAGGGATGTCTATCCTCTTACTCAAATAGCAGATGTCAGCTAAGGGTCAGCTGCTTTTCTGTTTTACAGACAATGTTGTTAGAGGTATTATTATGATGGACTCTGGCCCTGCCAACTCCAGGAAAAGCTTAACAATCTCTATGAGCACATATCAAGAGACTATAAGCAGGGATTAACTATACATACTCAAGTTTGCTTTTGTTCAACCCTCCTGGATTTAGCCTTGAGAAAATGAAACCAAAGGAAGGAAAGAAGTAATGGACCTGGTTACTGGAAGGAATTTAGCAAGAAAACAATAAACCAAACACTCTTTGGACTAAAAGGACTGAGAGGCTTCTTTAGAGACCTTTACCTCTAAAAGTTACCAACACATTCCTGGCACATTATGCCAACAAATCCTTCAAATGTTTCAGCTGGGAGGGGCTGACATTCTCTGACTGGCTCAACATTACTGTCTACCGTTTTCCAGCAGAATGCTCACAGACCACAGGAAAGCTGACCATTCCACTGTGGCATGAAGAAAACATGCAAGTGAACATTTTTAGTTGGGCTCAAAATAGGCATGATGAATGATCTGAAAGCCTCACGTAAGACCCTGAACTTGTGTCCCATGCAGCCTGAGGACTGCAGCCTCCCCCTTGACTTGGCTAACACTACAGGTGCATATGTCACATTTTTCTCTTTCCCAGTGCAATGGGCCTTGCATCGGGCCTCGCCTAGCTGTGCAACACAGACAAGTCTTCTGCCAGACACTGGATGGCATCACCTTGCCATCAGAGCAGTGCAGTGCCCTTCCGAGGTAAGAGAAAACCATGCGCCTCCTTTCCCCAGACCCTGAGTCAATAGCATGGAAAGGTGATAGAAAGACTATATGTTTGTCCTCCAATCTCCCACAGCCCCAGAGTTCACATACCCTTCCTTTCACCTCAGTTCTCCCCAGGCCACTGGCCTCCTTGCACTTGCCAAATGGGACAGGCTGGGCTTTCCTTTCTTGGAGATGAACAGTGCACAGATTCCTCTGAAGGAAGCCTGATACCACAAGACCTGAACTAGCCCCAGGGTGAGCAAAAAGGTCAGGTCCACAAAGTGACCACCAGACCTTAAGGGCTCCAACAACCCCTCACTCTTGTTGACCTCCCTATAGAAGTTATGTTCCCATGAGGGCCTTTGTCCCTCTGTCTCTACCTATTGTCCCTATCTAGCCTCCATTTCCTGTCATATCTCCTTGCAGGTGTTCCCTTGGGGTGAGGGCCCACCACCTGATATAAGGCCCCAGCCCCTGAGACTAGCTCCAGGCTCTGCCTCTGCCAATCCACATTCTGGGTAGAGCTCATTCTTAGGTCTTGCAGTGAGGCAGACCTTGTAGAGATAAGCAGAGTCCCAGTTGGAGGAAGTGGCCTTCTGAGATATTGCAGCCTTTGAGTACCCAGGTCTGGTAGCACTGGAGGGAAGGTCTTGAGTTATCCATAATTACTGGTTTTGCAGCATTGTTTTCACATCTGCCCCCCACCCTGTCTGGCTTCAGCCCCCACAGAGGCAGGCTCTAACCCTGCCATCCTCCTCCTACAGGCCTGTGAGCACCCAGAACTGCTGGTCAGAAGCCTGCAGCGTACACTGGAGAGTCAGCCTATGGACCCTGTGCACGGCGACCTGCGGCAACTATGGCTTCCAATCCCGGCGTGTGGAGTGTGTGCATGCTCGCACCAACAAGGCAGTGCCTGAGCACCTGTGCTCCTGGGGGCCCCGACCTGCCAACTGGCAGCGCTGCAACATCACCCCATGTGAAAACAGTATGTCCCAATCCCAAAAAACCTTCTGCAGATTCCCCACAGGGCATCAGGTGCAGAGAATAGTCCCTGCGCCCCAGCCTGAGCAGAGGGCATTGGATCAGGCTTCCCATGAATTGTGAGCTGGGGCTAGAGTTAGGTATTTTCATGGTGCATGGGTGTGTGCAAGGATGTGTGTACACATATTTAGGCCACAAAAGATGGCTGGGTGTGCCCTAAAGGCTCCCTCCTGGCACTGAGAGAGAGCCAGGTGCTGTTGGCCAAGTGCCAGATGAAATCAGCCTCCAGCTCGCCGGCAGTTGCTTGGCTGGTGTCCACAGGTAACAACTAAACAGCAACTCTTTGAGGGGCAGGCTGCTACAGAGAAAGCACTGTTCCCAGTAAAGCAGCAGACAGAGTGCTTTCCGCTTAACAGGCCCTGCACCCATCACAGCTGTGCTTCTTACAGAATAAGGACCTGCTGATGACCTCCCTTGCCCCATAGCACCCACCAGACAGATCCCTGCCCTTGAGACTGACACTCCTTCACGCCCTCCTCCCTAAGGTCTGATCCTCCTCAGCCTAACACCAGCATTTATATCCCTGTTGGGTAGGGATCTACTTTTTTCTTCCTCTGGACCCAAAACAAATTGGGGGTGCTTCCCCACAGGGAAGGCAAAGCATGAGGCAAACAACAGGAAATTTTTACTTGTTGCAGCACTCTTTTCTCCCAACAGGAGAGTCCCAGGGCTGAGGCAGATGCCCGGGAGGCCCACAGTTCCAGTTGCTTTCTCTGCACTGGGAGGGGTGGTCTTTGTCCTCCTGTGTGGTGCTGACCCATCTTTGTGGTAGAAGTTCACCACATTCAGTACCACGTTCATTGAACAATGAAAGTAGCAGATTCATTATGTCAGTCAGAGGTATCCACAACCCAGATCAGCACTGGTAGTGAGGAGCGATCCAGCCCTTGCCAATACTGAACTAGAATGCCATGGTCTTCTGGCAAGGCCTAGTGAGGGGAAGGTGTAGAGAGGCTTAGGTGGAGAATACAAGAAAATGAAGCTTCCCCAGGAAAGGAAAGTTCTCACTCTGGGGATGTGGCCATCAACTAGGGCCTCACTAACATGCTGCCTCAAAGTACAACAAATTCTAGTCTTTCTGGAAACCATCTCAAGGAGGAAAGTCACTTAACTAAAATACCATGTGAGAAGGCGAGCTTGCCTAGGACGTGAGGTGGTCCTACAGAGGGAAATGACAGGCACTCTCAGGAAGGCAGGAGCTATCAGAAAAACAGCAGAGCAGCCTTAGGGCAGGGCCCCAGCATTCCCCATTGCCATTCAGCAGTAGCTGCAGCTTGTTGGCAGCCTGGGGCAAGTGACTGAGACCCGCTGGAGCAAGGTCAGCCCAGGGAACTGGACAGCAGTGGCCCCTCCAGGACAAGAATCTGGTGTCCAGGGCAGACCGGGTACCCACAGCCTCTGTTTCATGTTACCTTTCTGTCCCCTTCCCCCACCCTGCCCTTCTTTCCCAGTGGAGTGCAGGGATACCACCAGGTACTGCGAGAAGGTGAAACAGCTCAAACTCTGCCAACTCAGCCAGTTCAAGTCTCGCTGCTGTGGAACCTGTGGCAAAGCGTGAAGACAGGGCACAGGGAAAAACTCCACCCTGGCCGCACAAAGGACTCACGCAACCACCTTGAACAGAACTTAAGCTTTCTTTGTTTTATTTATTTATTTCCCCCTCCCTGCCCTCAACCACACACTCATCCAACCCCTTCCCCCAGCACACCCCCAGACATGAGGACCTCAGCATGTCTTCTCTTTCAGTTGGATGGAGGACAGGATGTTGGGAAAGGACAAGGACAGATGTCTAAAGGAGGTTGCAGAGCTGACCAGGCCAGACAGCAGGGGCTTCCCTGCAAAGCTGGCTTCCTCCCAAACATGGGTCTTGAAGAGACCTAGGAAAAGGCAGATACAGCTCCTGGAGACAGCAGGGAGCCAGAGCTCCCAGCAGGCATGACGGCAGGGTCCCAGATGGTTTGCAAAGCAGTGGCCAGACGTTGGACAAGCAACTGTGCCTTTCCCGGTGGTACACTATTAACACAGAAATATGCTGTCCCCGTCTCCTCCTCTGCTTTTGCCCCTCGGCCTTGGGAAGGGCAAGCAGGGAGGAAGGACACAATGCTGAGGGCAGAACCCAGCTTTAGAACTCAGCTCTGCTAGTGGGCGTGGGGGACACAGCAACGGAAACTCAAAACTTGGACACGTAGGAGTAGAGGAGGAGACAATCTGAGTAGCTAAAGCGCACAGTGCAGAGATGAAGTAGCGAGGGCAGAGGGGACAGAAGCAAAAAGAAGCCTGTGCATGATCCTCAGTGGGGCAGGGAGTGAGACAGGGGTGGAAGGAGCAGGCAGGAGCTCTCACAGAAGGGCTCTGAACCCTGCCTGTGCGCATGGACTCTGCAGGCTCGGGAGGGGGATGCTCAGAGCTCTGCTGCCCTCACAGAGGCTCAGGCTTTAGTGAAAGACTTACCCTCCGTGGGGTGGAGAGGAGTCCCTGCTCCCCATGCTGTCTCAGTGAACTTTCTGCCTCCACACCCATGGCAGAACCACCCCTGGCATCTCTCTATCTAGGTCTAGAGTCCCCCATCCTGGACCTCACTGCTAATGTGAGCCAGGGCATTCTGAACATGAACAGGTTGGGTTTTCTGCCTGGATGGCCTATGCTGCCCCACTTAAGGAGCCAGGGACTAGAGTCAGTCTTCAAAAACCAATTTATTAATCAGCTAGCCAGAGAGCAGCCATCAGGTCATAGCAACCACTCCATTCCAGAGCTGGCCAGGGCGTGGACAGCAGGCCTTCACAGCAAGAGTTGCCCTCCTATCTCGAGCAGGCTGGGGCAGGACAACTGGACAGGGTGATGGGGTGTGGTGGCAAAGCTGAAGGATAACGTTTCCAGGACCGTCCTCAAAGGCTTTTCAACCCATCCCCCCACCCCACCCCACCCCCCCCCACACACACACAGTTAACTACTAGACATCAACATATACCAGACTGGATGATTTGGCAAATGACTCACTCAGCAAGTGGCTTTGGACAAGTGATTTTGGCCACCTCTCCCTGAGTGGCCACAGTTTAATAGTCACGGCAGGGCAGGGTGGCCAGAGCCACTCACCCTTCAGGTGAAGCACCACTCCCTCCGGGGCCGCCACTGACACCACGACACATTTCCAGCCAGCCTGGAGGGATGGGCTGAGGGGGAGAGACAGTGCGCTGCACCCTCCCCGGGTGAGCTGTGGACCATGAGGTGAGCTTCTTTCTTCCTCAGCACAAAAATGGGCTCTAAGGAATCATGTTACTAAAAAAATCAGTGTAATGTTTATTTAAAATAAAAGAGGATGTTTTCTATGTATATCTTTTGTGAATATTTATTAGGATTTCTTGTATAAAAAAGTGCAATATTAATAATTGTACATTGTCATCCAGAAAACATAGTATTTGGGGGACATTTTAGTAACTTTCTGCAGTTGTGTTCCTGTAAACTCAGTGGTGATTATTGTATTGTTCCTGTTTTTAATAGAACCTGATGTTTAATTCTGGATCCATTCACTGTGTACAGAATACATTGTACAAACTAACATGGGATGATGGGGCAATAAGTGGGAATTCATTTGTGACACAGTAGTTACACACAGAATGAAGGAAGACAAATTCTATTCTACTACTAATGTGGCTGATTATTTCTAGTTTGATAGCTATTAAAAACCAGTGGCCAATATTCACATTTCCTACAAAGCAGGTGTCCTCCATCTCTGCCATGTGCCTGGTTGGACCCTTTGAAAGTGGGTTTCAGAGCAAGCTTGGAGGACCTGGGTTTGGGGTAGGAAGCCGCATGCTCCTTGCATGAGATGAATGTTCATTTACTGTTCTGTGAATTGTGACTCAGCAGCACCCCAAGATTATTAGGGCTGCTGAATAATATGGAAGGAGGCACCTCCTCCTCTAAAACACAAAACTGTATTTATATTTTTTGTACAGATAATACAGCTTATTTATTTAAATCATGTTGTCTGACTCTCTCTTAAGCTCAGCCGTCCCATCCTGTTTTGTGTAGGGGGAAAAGGCGGTGCCCGGCCACTTATGTATGTTTGGCTAAAGAGGAAGAATTGCAATTTTCAGCTTCACATGGGGGCAAGGGGCCCACACCTGGAGGGGCCAACTCTATAAAAGGACCCAGAGGAGCTACAGTTGTAGGTGTGCACATATTCCGACTTAGTGCTGCCCTTTGACAGTTGTCTTTATGTATTACCCTATGTAGTGGGAAGATGGGAGACACAGTACCTTTAGGAAAAAAAGCAAGCACAGGCACATCTAGGTAGATGCAGACTTGGGTGCAAGAGGAGTCTCACTCCAGGCTTCCTGGATTTAAAGACTTCAGGATTCGGGTTTGGAATGCATGCCTGAAAGTGAGCACTGTAAAGTAACTGCGTGCTGGAGTTGTGGATGTTCACTATGGGCAGGGACTAACATTTGTAAATCACTGCTACATTTAATCCTCACATCAACCCCATGATTGTCCATTTACATATGGGTAGATACATAAATGGAGATAAGTCCAGAGAAGACCAAAGTCACCCAGCTGGCGGACCAGATTCAAACTGGAGTAGTCTGGCTTTTTAGTCAGAGCCTTGCTTGTACCCACTATGCTATCTCCAGCTCCTCCGAGCAACAGCCGACCACGTGTGGCCACCTTAGCATGTGCCCCTATGCTTTCCTACTGCTTGGAGGTTGGTAGAGATGACAATAGTACATTTTACTGGAGTGGTCATTTTCTTGTTCCCTAAAATCAATTATGGCATTCTTGGGCTCCTGGTTCCTTATTTTTAAATAAAGCCACTGCAGGAAGTGTTTTTTTTTAAGCAGCATATTACAGGATTCTTCATAAAGAGGCTCTGGTAAAAGGGCAGCACGTCTCCAGGCCCAGGTGATGGCTATGCGTGGACCACTGTGGGAGATGTGCCCCCGGACCCCAGCCTAAATGCCACCCTCTGGCTTGTTTCCCAGCAACTGACCTCAGCATATCACACCCTGTTGGGCAGTATAAAAATATTCCAGAAAACTCTTCAAATTCCAATTATTTCCTAAGGCATTTTAGGTTTTGCTTTAAAGAAAAAGCCAATGCTAGAACTATAAATACATACCAGCAACCAAAGTGCTACAGAAACTCCAGTGGAGGGGAATGAGTCAGATTCCAGACCCAAATTCCAGGAAGGCTAAATGGTGGGAATGCCTTGAGCAGATCATATGGAAAATTTTCCAGCCAAAATGACATCAGAGCAAGGAGTGACAGAGTCCTACCCAGGTGCCACCAACCACAGCATGAGCATTTGGGATGTTAACCACAGGCCACTCCTAGGCTCATAACTGCTCACACTAGAGTCCTCTGCTTGGCCTCAGATGTTTCCAGGACACTGGCAAGATGAACCCAAGAAACCTGTGAGTCCTCTAAGACTAGAATGGTCAACAATCCCAAAAGTCATTTATGCCTCAGCTTCTTCACCTTTAAAAGAGGATACCTCATAGGTCAGGGCTGTTGTGAACAAACTATTAGTTACTTCATGTCAAGGAAATATAAGGGTGCCTGGTGTGTCACTGAAGCACTCACTGAATGCTAATTGCTATTATCATCATCCAAGAAACCTTAGAGAGATGAGGAGATGAAGGACAGAGCTGACAGAAATATCACATTACTTCCTACTGTCAACTTTGAAAGATCCCCCCATGTTTACATTTTTGATTGAGAAGGACAGCAGTCATGCCTTGAAAGTTCATTACTATGACAATAGTGTAAACAACAGAGACATTAAGGAACCAAGCTCCATTATTTTTGAAGAAAACAGATCAGTCCATGTAGCCAAGTCAAAGACTCAGCAAAATACTGGCAAACTTCCAGAAATGCCTCCAAAGACAGATGTTACCTTATGATCCAAATGTACAGTCTAGTCTCAATACAAAATACCCAAATGTACATATAAGTGCTATTTCCTTTAATTTACTTTAAAAAATGAAGAAATACTCATTCATGAACAAATATACAAGTGAATTGAAAGCTAAAAATAAGGTTATTTCACTTACCAGGTGATATATTTTCTCATAAACAGAATGCTATTATCCACTAGCCTCAGGTATTATTTTGCAAATAAACTCAAAAGAAATAATCCAATTTTATTAGCTAAAATTAGACAACTTAGATCTCACTAATCCATCTGTGGGGCTCTCCAAAATAGGCAAATTCACCCACAGAGGAAAATGGAAAGCTTGGGTAGAGAGAAGGATGAAACTCTTGGAGAACAACCTGGTGAAAACTCTTTGGTGAATTAAACCACAGAAGGATAAATTAGGAAACAAAATAAGGTGCCATCTCCTTGCTTTCGTCTCTCTGTCCCTTATTTTATTCAATGAGCCAGTTATGGTTTAAAGACTTCAGGATTCAGGTTCGGAATGCATTGAACGTGAGTTAAATCAGGGAAGGTTACTGACCCATGTCACATACCACCAATTAGGAAACTATTGGTGTTAATACAAACCTTGAAATAAACAGTAAAGAACTATTGGGTTGGCCAAAAATTCTGTGGGGTTTTTTTTCCCCATATGATAGCCTTAGCAACACTTAGCTGTCTTTAACTTCATTCAAAACAACTTTGGTAGATTATATTGCAACAGCTGTCATATCAGCGTGTATTTTTAAAAAACTTAAACCAAATTGGAGAAGTTCATGTGGCCATACTGAAGATGGAAGAAAATAAGCAACATTTTTGGCCTATTATGCTTTATTATTTCAAGAAAGGCAAAAATGCAACTGAAACTCAAATAAAAGATTTCTGCAATGTATTGAGAAGGTGCTGTGACTAAGCAAATGTGTCAAAACTGGTTTGTGAAGTTTTGTGCTGGAAATTTCTCACTGGACAATGCTCCATGGTCAGGTAGACCAGTTGAAGTTGATGACAATCAAATTGAGACATTAAATGAGAACAATAAATGTACACCACAAGGGAGATTGCCAACACAAGGGAGATTACTCAAAATAGCCAAATCAATAAAGTAACTGGTGAAAATGAAAAATATCTTTTATTTTACAGAAAAAACTACATAGGCTTTTTTGGCCAACCCAATAAATACCCAATTAAGTTTTTAAAGGATATTTTATTAATCATGTTATTCCAGTTGTCCCAATTTCTATCTCCCCCTTCCACCCAGGACCCCCCCCACCATCATTCCCCCTCCTTAGTTCTTATTCATGGATCATGCATATAAGTTCCTTGTCTTCTCCATTTCTCATACTATTCTTAACATCCCCCAGTCTACTTTGTACCTACCAATTATGCTTCTTAATCCATGTACATTTTCTCCATTATTCCCCTTCACCCTCCCCACTGATAACCCTCCAAGTGATCTCCATCTCTATGATTCTGTTCATGTTCTAGTTGTTTGCTTAGTTTTTGTTTTTTTAGGTTTAGTTGTTGATAGTTGTGAGTTTGTCATCATTTTACTGTTTGTATTTTTGATCATCTTATTTTTCTTTAAATAAGTCCCTTTAACATTTCATATAATGAGAGGATCCAAGATGGAGGCATAGGTGGTTGCACTGTACCTCCTTGTGCAAACAAAACTAAGGACAACAAGAATTTACAAACAAAAAACAACCAGAACAGAGAGAAATGAACCGAACGGAAGTCTGAATACCATACAACCAGTCTGGTAAGGAGGAGCGGAATCAGAGGCCTACAGAGAGGGGTTGAAGGGTACCGGCAGGACAAATCGGTGGCTGGCAGATGCCCACGCACAGGGCGCAGACCACAGACTGCAGCTGACAGACCGGTGGCAAACCCTGGGCGCAGGAGGCAACCAGCAGACCCAGTGAGGCGCACAAGGCAGCTGGCTGTCTGCAGCCGCACATTCGCACACAGAACTTAGCAAAAATGGGCAGCACAATACAGACTGAATATCCCAGGGACCCAGCACCAGGAGACAAACCCTGAAGGCGCCGATTGAAAACACCTGTGGAAGTTGAGGCTGGGAGATTCTCTCAGCCTCACAGGAGGCTCCTTGTGTTATGAGGTGCAGCCAAGAGGTGGAAACCCCAAATAGGCATTTGAAATGGAGTCCAGAACTTAAGATGTCCAGGAGATTTTTGGATGTCCTCACTCCCACTCCCCAGGTGTGGGTTGGGGGAAGGGACAAATGGAGCAGGGCCTTTGAGAGCTGTTTCACATAGCAACAGCCTTGTAGCTAACCTCTGGTGTGGTCATTTAATATATCTATAGCCTTTGGCTGGTCACTTAGATATGTTAAATAGCTGTGGCCATGCTCTGAGCCAGGGGAATGGAAGTAACTACCCCACCAAGACGTGACTGGGGGGCAGGTCCCCTGAGTTAACAGCGCCTGCGTGGGAGCTCAGAGAAGATTGGCTCCATGACATGGGGTCACACCTGCCCAGACCCACAATGGCGACCAGAAAAGCTGAAGACGACAGCAGGTTGAGGGCAAGTGTGCCCAAGTGTAGGAGGAGTCAGAAATAGGGCTGCAGAGGAAGACTGGCGTGGGGATTTAAACCCAGAGGTGGCAGCCCTGAGGGGGAGAACCATGCAGCTGTGGAAGTACAGAGAGGATCACAGCCATTGGAGGGAGAACCACGCAGCTTTAGCAGAGTGAAGACTCCTGCAGCCCTGCAAGAGAGAATCACCATGCGGCTTTAGCAGAGAACTGCCACTCAGCTTTGGCAGAGTGGCAACCCCCCACCCCCCACTTTACAGCCATTACGCAGGGGGAGAAGCACTCGGTTTGGGCTTAGTGGGGACTCCCATGGCCCTGGGAGAGAGGACTATGTGCCTTTGCCAGAGTGGGGACACCCGCAGCTTTAGAAGGGGGAACCACCACCTGGTTTTAGCAGAGATCCCAGCGACACAGCTGAGGGTGCCGGGAACCCAGGGAGGTCTCCCAGTCAAGATGGAGTACTAACTGGGAATAACCAGAGGACTGCCTGAGCCATAGACTTCTATTTCCTTTCCTGAGATACGGTACTCTGGACTGGGCAAAGGGGGAAGGAAGGACTGTGTCTGTTTGTGGGTGTTTTTAAGAGATTTTAGGATTTTTTGATGAAGATATTAGGTCACTACTTTAAGTTTGTATAGCATTAAATAAACATTTCCTTTCCTTTTCATGAATCTCTGGCATTGAGAGACGTCTTTCCTCTGGCGGCGGACATAACAGACCTGGGGGCTTCTTTCAGTAATAGTATATCGTCCCAGACCCCCCTTGTTTGTTCTGTAACACTTGGAGAAACCCACAGAGTCCGAGAGAGTGCACAAGCCCACCCGCCTGGGAGCCAGCACCAGAGGGGACCAATTTGCTTGTGGGAAGCGGAAAGGGGGACTGGAGTCCTGGTGAGAGCAGAGCAGTTGCCATTGTTCCCTCTCGGACCCCGCCCCCACATACAATGTCACAACCCAGCGACTGAGGTGCCCTGCCCTGGTGAACACCTAAGGCTCCGCCCCTCATATGTAACAGGTGCAACCAGACCAAAGGAAAAAAATGAAATTAAATTAAAAAGATGGCTCAAACAGAGTTAAAAGCCCCAGAACCAATTTTTTTTAAGCAACCAAGAAATAGCCAACCTATCACATGCACAGTTCAAAGCACTGGTGATCAGAATGCTCACAGAATTGGGGGACTTTGGTGATGAATTAGATGAAAAAATGAAGATTACAATAAGCGAAATGAAGAAAAATGCACACGGAACTAATAGTGATGGAAAGAAAATCAGGTTTCAAATCAATGGAAGGGACCAGAAGGAGGAAAGGAACAACCAAACAGAAAAGAATGAAGAAATAAGAATTCAAAAAAATGAGGAGAGGCTTAGGGACCCCCAGGACACCTTTAAACATTCCAATATCCAAATTATAGGGCTACCAGAAGGAGAAGAGGAAACACAAGTGTAAAAGTTATTTGAACAAATAATAAAGGAGAACTTCCCCAATCTGGCAAGGGAAATAGACTTCCAGGATGTCCAGGAAGCTCAGAGAGTCCCAAAGAAGTTGGACCCAAGGAGGAACACGCCAAGGCACATCATAATTACATTACCCAAGATAAAAATGAAGGAGAGAATTCTAGAAGCAGCAAGAGATAAGGGGACAGTTACCTACAAAGGAGTTCCCATTAGACTATCAGCTGATTTCTCAAAGAAACCTTGCAGGCAAGAAGGGGCTGGAAAGAAATATTCCAAGTCATGAAAAGCAAGGACCTACATCCAAGAATTCTCTATCCGGCAAAGCTTTCATTTAGAATGGAAGGGCAGATAAAGTACTTCCCAGATAAGGTCAAGTTAAAGGAGTTCATCATCACCAAGCCCTTATTATATGAAATGTTAAAGGGGCTTATCTAAGAAAAATAAGATAAAAATATGAACAGTAAAAAAAGACATCAAACTCACAGTTAGTAACAAGCACACCTAAAACAAAAGCAAACTAAGCAAACAAAGAGAACAGGAGTGGAACCACAGAAATGGAGATCACATGGAGGGTTAGCAACAGGGAAGTCGGAGGAGGAGAGAGGGGGAAAAGATATAGAGAATAAGTAGCATAGACAATAGGTAGAAAATAGGGGGAGGACAGGAATGGAGTGGGAAATGTAGAAGTGAAAGAACTTATGACACATGGACATGAACTAAAGGGGGGGAATGTGGGTGGGAGGGGGTGGGCAGGGGGGAGGGGAGTGAAGGGGGAGAATGGGACAACTGTAATAGCATAATAAAATATATTTTTAAAAAAACATTTCATATAATAAGGGCTTGGTAATGGTGAACTCCTTTAGCTTTACCTTATCTGGGAAGCACTTTATCTGCCCTTCCATTCTAAATGATAGTTTTGCTGGACAGAGTAATCTTGGTTGTAGGTCCTTGCTTTTCATCACTTTGAATACTTCTTTCTAGCCCCTTTTTGCCTACAAGATTTCTTTTGAGAAATCAGCTAATAGTCTTATGGGAACTCTTTTGTAGGTAAGTCTCTGCTTTTCTCTTGCTGCTTTTAAGATTCTTTATCTTCAATCTTTGGCATTTTAATTATGATGTGCCTTGGTGTAGTTCTCTTTGGGTCCAACTTCTTTGGGACTCTCTGTGCTTCCTGGACTGGTATGTCTATTTCCTTTGCCAAATCAGGGAAGTTTTCTTTCATTATTTTTTCAAATGCTTTCGATTTCTTGCTCTTCTCCTCCTTCTGGCATTCCTATGGTTCAGGTGTTGGCACTTTCGGAGATGTCCCAGAATCTTCATATATTCTCTTCAGTTGTTTTTGTTGTTTTGTTTTGGTTTTTTTTGAATTCTTGTTTCTTCATTTTGACTGTTTATTTCTTCCTTATGTTTCAGATTGTTGATTTGAACCCTGGCCTCCTTCCCTTCACTGTTGTTTCCCTGTGGATTCTTTTTTATTTCACTTAATGTAGCCTTCATTTTTTTCCCCTTATGCTTTTGCCATACTCAATGACTTCTCTGAGCATCCTTATCACCAGTGTTTTGAACCCTGCATCTGCTGGGTTGGCTATCTCCATTTCATTTATTTCTTTTTCTGGGGTTTTGTTCTGTTCTTTTATTTGGGCCATATTTGTTTCCTTGATTTGGCAGCCTCCCTGTGTTTGTTTCTGTGTATTAGGTAGAGCCACTTTGACTCCCTAGGGGTCTTAGCTCACCTGTTAAGTTGTATGGAGCAGAGCCTTAGGTATTCACCAGGGTAGGGCAACCTGCTTCACTGCTTTGTGGCTCTGTATGTGCGGGAGGTATCATAGAGCAGAAAATGTGACTTCCTGGCTGCTGGAGGCTTGCTTAGCACTCACCCCACTTTCAGTCACTTTACCTACTTCCCATATGCAATTGGTGCCCTACTAGCTATTTCCCTGGTGTTGATTCCCAGAGCAGGTGGGTTTGTGTATGTTCCAGGACTGTGTGGGCCCTTTAAACAGACCCTCCTGAGAGATCGGCAGGTTCTTCCAGCACCCCAAACCCCACTGGTTTTTATAGTCAAAAGTTTTGAGGCTTTATTTTACTGGTGCTGAAACCCTGGGGCTCAGATCACTCACTCCTCAGGTGTCCTTCCCAATTTCTATCCATCACACATGAATGTGGGACCCTCATTCTGTCAGCTGCCGCTGCCACCACCTCACCACCAGCATCCCGCCACCGCCACACTGTGTCCTTTCCACCCCGCTCCCCAGCTCCACCTCTCCTACCCATCTGGATGAATATGGCTTCTTTAAATCCTTGGTTGTCAGACTTCCACACAATACAATTCTGGCAATTCTTAGTGTTTTTTGTTTTGAGGTTAGTTGTGATCCTTTTTTTCAATATATTTTATTGATTATGCTATTACAGTTGTCCTATTTCCCCCCTTTATTCCCATCCACCCTGCACACCCTCTCCCACCTGCATTCCCGCCCCCTTTAGTCCATGTCCATGGGTCATACCTATAAGTTCTTTGGCTTCTACATTTCCCATACTATTTGTAATTTCCCCCTGTCTATTTTCTACCTACCATTTATGCTACTTATTCTCTTCACCTTTTCCCCTTCCCATTCCCTCACTGATAACCCTCCATGTGATCTCCATTTCTGTGGTTCTGTTCCTGTTCTAGTTGTTTGCTTAGTTTGTTTTTGTTTTTGTTTTAGGTGTGGTTGTTAATAATTGTGAGTTTCTTGTCATTTTAATGTTCATATCTTTGATCTTCTTTTTCTTAGATAAGTTCCTTTAACACTTCATGTAATAAGGGCTTGATGATGATGAACTCCTTTATCTTGACCTTATCTGAGAAGCACTTTATCTGCCTTTCCATTCTAAATGAAAGTTTTGCTGGATACAGCAATCTTGGATGTAGGTCCTTGCCTTTCATGACTTGGAATACTTCTTTCCAGGCCCTTCTTGCCTGCAAGGTGTCTTTGAGAAATCAGGTGATAGTCTAATGGGAACTCCTTTGTAGGTAACTGTCTCCTATTCTCTTGCTGCTTTTAAGATTCTCTCCTTCATCTTGGGTAATGTAATTATGATGTGCCTTGGTGTGTGTTTCCTTGGGTCCAACTTCTTTTGGACTCTGAGCTTCCTGGGCTTCCTGGAATTCTGTTTCCTTTGCCAGATTGGGGAAGCTCTCCTTTACTATTTGTTCAAATAATTTTTCCACTTGTTGCTCTTTCTCTACTCCTTCTGGCACCCCTATGATTCGGATGTTGGAACATTTAAAGATGTCCTGGAGGTTCCTAAGCCTCTCATTGGTTTAAATTCTTGTTTCTTTATTCTCTTCTGGTTGAATGTTTATTTGTTCCTTTTGCTCCAAACCCTTGATTTGAGTCTTGGTTTCCTTCCCATCACTGTTGGTTCCCTGTAGACTTTTCTTTATTTCACATAATGCAAACTTCATTGCTGCCTGGGTCTTTTTTATGCTGTTGAAGTACCCAGAGAGTTCCTGGAGCATCCTGACAACCAGTGTTTTGAACTGTAATCTGATAGGTTGACTATTTCTTCACTGCTTAGTTGTATTTTGTCTGGAGCTTTGGACTGTTCATTTGGACCATTTTTTTGTGTGTGTCTTTGTGTACCTGTTACACAGTAAGAAGCAGAGCCTTAGGTGTTCACCAGGGAGAGACAACCCACATCACTGAGTTGTGACACTGTATGCGGGGGAGGGGTCCAAGAGGGAATAGTGCTGCTTGCTCCACTCTCTGCCAGTTATCAGTCACTTCCCCCACAAGTGGGCCCTTCTGGTGCTGATTCCCAGGTGGGTGGGTTTTTGTATGTTCTAGGACCCTGTGGGTCTCTCCAATGAACTTACCTATGAGGCTGGAGGTTTCTCCTGCTGCCACCTCAACCCCCACAGGTGTTTTCAGTCAGAAGTTTGAGGCTTTATATCACCGCTAGGACCCTGGGTTGTGCAGTCTGTCTTGCTCCCCAGTTGTTCGTCCTGGTTTATTCACTCGCAGATGTGGGACCCCCAGTTCTCCAGCCACTGCCTCCCCAAGAGCCCTCTCTGCTCAGCTGCCCATCTCCACACCTCCTACTGGTCTAGGTGTTTCTTCTTTAACTCCTTGGTTGTGGGACTTCCATACAGTTCAGTTTTTTGTCAGTTCTGGTTGTTTTTTGTTTTGAAATTTACTATTGTCCTTTTGGCTGTGGGGGGAGCCACAGTGTGTCTACCTACTCCTCCTTCTTGGCTGGAAGTAGTTGTGATCCTTCTTATGGTTATAAGCCAGGAGGTGAAGCATGTCTACCTATGCCACCATCTTAACCAGAAGTCCCTAGTGAATTTTATCAGAAACACCTGCAGGAGGTGTTTCTCCTCCTAAGTTTAACCTAAAATTTTTGTCTGTTCCCATATACCCATCCTGTCCACTTCAGCTGTTTTACAGATCAAATATATATGAGTTGATCAGAGAGTGTTATCTTTGGACAAACCTCAGCTTTGTAGTCATAGCACCCCAAGGTTTTCAACTGTTTTTTACCATCCCTAAAGGGGAAAATAGATATTGCTAATCGAGCCTTTCCTAACAAGAACTGGGCTGTCACCTTGCCTGTCAACTAGAGGTTTACAACTTCACTCAGATGGAGTCTGTGAAGCACCTGGTCCCAATCAACCACATGTCACGCTTCTGATAACACAATATACAGATGTCACTCACCTCTGTGTTTTCCAAAGGCAAAATTCATCTCCAACCGAGGATTTCCCAGGTTGCTCCTAAAAACATGGTTTATATATGTGTAAACAGAAATTAAATGTGGAGTTTTCGGTAAGTGAAGAGAAAGCAGACAGTGGGGAATGGTCCTCCTGCCAAACATAAATAATGTTTGTTTAAACAGAATGCATAGGAGTACCTGAGAGATTGAACAGTCATGATTTAGACCAGAAAGTATGCCTGGAAAACTTACCTCCTTTAAGATGACATAAACAGCCCTCCTGCAGGTCTTTCTGATGGCCAGGGTTGACCTTGTAACAAATCCCTTGAAAGACAGTGGACACACTACCAACACTTAGTTACCAGGTAAGCAACTCTAGGAAATGTTTAACGATTAAGGCAAGGAGTGTGTGATGAAGTGTGTCATGGGCTTGGTTTGCTTCCCTCAATTCACCATCATTTTTTAAGTAACAATGAAAGGACCAGGAAATGACTTGGATGAGGTCATCTGAAGAAAGATGAAGTTTTTCAGTCATCCAGGTAGCTCTGTTCCATTGCTGGTGTTCAACATGTCACAGTGCCAGGGCACAGAGCAGACGTGGTCCATGGACCATTTGCTCTTGAGTTGAATGTCTTCACCTGCACAGGCCCCCCACATTGGAATGAAGATACTCAAGGTAAGCCCTGAGCAAGCCTGTGAAGAATTTGCCAAGTTGCTTAACCTCTCTGAGCTTCAATTCCCAACCCAGATGGAAAGATAACAACCCAGAGAGGGTTGTCTATGGATAAAGTGAAGTGACACGTGCTAGTGAGGTCAAAACTTGACAGAACACTACACTATACACTTCTGTCTACTGTCCAGTCAATGAACTTTCCCTGGCTCCTTGTGCCCTGCACTCTGGCTGTCCCCCAGCCTCTCATTTATCAATAAGTCAAACAATCTCAACCATCAGTGACCAGATGTTTCAACAGAGTCACCCCTGAGGGACTGCAGGATGAACTGAGGTTTCTAAACCAAGAAAGGAAAGTTCAACCACATGTTTGCATGCATGTCTTTTATTGTATTCTAAACTTATTTGAAAAAATGTATGATGAGCACTTGGCAGTATTTCTCCAAATGTGTTCCAATAGGTTTTACACAATAAAAGGGCTCTATTGTCAGAGTTGGAAACTGTTGTTTCTGCCTGCTCAGCATTCATCCCTCCCTGCCCAGTAACTACACCTCAGTTTTCCTGTAGAGATCCACCCACCCCCAGCCCTCCTACAGTTCATGTAGTTCACATGGGATTGACCCCAACATACACAATGCTCTGGCCAGGGGTGGAGCTCCATTGAGGCCTGACAATGCACATTTTCTATCTCCCTGGCCATGGTGATCAGGTCAGGGATGAGCACAACACCCAATCCGACAAAAGAGACCCAATTCAGGGATTTTTGCTGGAACCACTAGAAAGGAGAAGCCCTTCAGTTAATAGGATACTTTAAGTTCATAATTGCCAAAAACTACCATATGGAAAAGGTCTGCTTAAGAAGGCAATGCAGAAGAAAATAAAGCCAAAAATCAAAGATTAATCTCCCATCACAGCATTCAAGCCCCTTGATCCAGCTATGCCTAAAGCCCACTAACTTTAGGCTCTTCAATTGCCTAAACAAATTCCTTTTTTTGCTTGACCAGTTGTAATTGCAAGAATGCCGTCATACAGTGGGTTATACCAAGTTCCTTTCCTATAGGGCTTCACAGAGCCCTCAGAATGTTAACATGTATCATGAATCTCCAGTGGGAGGATATGGCATGCAGCCTTTCCCAAACTGATGTCTCCAATGAACTTTTTTGAAGACTGTTTCACCGGGCTGGTATAGCACAGAAAACACCTTGGGAAAGGTTGACACATATTACCTATAGGTTAACTTCATATTAAAATGCCCCAAATCCCCACTCTCTTATTATTACAGATAAATGAGACAAGTGGGAATTCATTTATCCAACACTGTTGATGTATTTGTCCAGACTTTAAAAATGTGTATATAATTTTTATTCTTTTTAGTAAATTGAGATCATGAGCACAAGCCATGGTGTATTTTTCAATCTTAATAAAAAATGTATACATGTGCATGCACACTCACGTGTGTATGTGTCCTTATTTTTTTATTACATCAGGATCATAATTTCTGAGCTGCCATACTTTTAAGTTCTGTATTTGTTTTAATTTGGGGGGCCTCTATCCCACTGCCAAGCTATTAGCTGTCACTCCTTTTTGTTTTAAGTGTGTCTGCTTCTAACAGCAGCCCCTCCTACTCTTCTGTGGGCTAGTAAACCAGATAATAGACATTCACTGGAACTGTGTGTGTTTTAAAAAAAAAAATGTGATGAAGAGGGGCCAATATGCTCAGAGACAGCGCCAGGGTAGGGGGTGAGCACAGAGTAAAGCACCTAAGTTTCTATACATGAGATGCATGTCAATGATTTTGGCAACTTAAAGGCTGTTTATTTCCAGGTTCTTGCCTTGGTTTTGGACAGCTGAAGTTTCCAAATAACTGACCTTCAAATATGGGAGGTGTTGCAATACCTAGCCAAGAAAAGAGCCACTCCAAGTTGATAGTAAGCACTGAGCTTTGCTTAAAAACTTTAAAATAAAAAGCACTGAGGTTTTTTTAAAAAACCCAGGAGAACCTACAGTCCAAAAAATTCAATTTCTTACTTTATGTCATTCACTGGCAATAGACATCAAATCACGGTCATTTTTCATGCATTTTGTCTGCCATAACCCTCAAGTAGCTGCTTGCCTGTTTAAAGGGTATTTGTACACTCCCCTGTCTAATGATCCTATAACATGAAATGGAGAGGGATTTGGGACAACGGTGAAGTAATCAAGCTTCCCCCTTATCATTGAAGCAACATCTTTGTGGCCCTGAGTAGACAGGCATGGTGAAGTAGGCAGGCAGACAGCCTGGCTGACTGGTCTGGGCAGTAAAAGCCCAAGAAAAATCAATATTAGGTTCAATCACAGGAGTGACAAGTTCCTGAACCCCTTTGGTTAGCATCAGGCTGGATTTGTTGCCACACTCACAAGCCATCAGGACTCCTTATGTTGGTGTCCAAGGATCCAAAAACAGGGACTGAGGCACCTGGGGCCCAGAAGAATGGCTTAAAGAGGAGCCCAGGATAGGATTGCCTTGATGTCTTTTCCAGAATCCAGACCACATGTTCTGGAAGGGTCACAAGCTCCTAGGCTCCCATTGAACCCCAAAAGTGGGGAGGAGCCAAGCACCTGCTCAGCCAGCCATGTGGAAATTCTGAGCCTGCTCTGCCAAAGAAAACACCCCTGCCTGCCCTCCACCCCCAGCACTTTCATGCTAATGAAATCTCATTAGTGCTTCTTCACCTGCAGCTGGCTGCATCCCAAGTCAAGTGGTGGGCCGCCTCCTTGTGCTTATCCCCTTCCTACTCCCTCACATATGCCATTAAGCTCTAATAAATCACTAATGACAAAATTCCACAGTAAACTAGAAGGAGGATCATCAATGGACAAGGGTTTTCAAGAATTTTGAAGAAGAAATGCAGCAGATGGTGGAACAATGATGGATGAGTGTAGAGGGGAAGCCACAGCCTAGAACAAAAATACAACAAAGATGCTGGAGCTGGTCAGGAACTGCTCTGCCAGGCAGAACCCAGCAGAGGCCTGCTGACCAGATGTGGGTCTGGGTGACGGCAGGGGCAAGCCTGAGAAGCTAGGGGGGCATTTAATCTGCAATTGGGACCTGTGCACACCCCCAATTGCCCCACCTACTTCCTTTTGACAACTGCACAGCTGAAAAGCACTTTTAGAGGAAATGGATCCCTCAGAATTTATCTTCATGCCCTGAATCACAAGTTCCCAAAAAGGTGCATCATTTTGGAAAGATTTTGTTATGCCAATCCCATTGCCTTGAGCTGTTTGCTTCACTCCTGTTTTAGAGACAGAAGCCTGGGGTGAGCAGGACAGATATCCCAACTATGTACATTACTGCAAACATGTTTAGAGCAATGAGACTATAATTAAAAGGTATTTGGAGGACACCACATGAAAACAATGCCATGACACACAGCAGGGAATGCTTGTGCCCCTGGCCACCCCAACACAGGCCCTGACCAGGACGGCTGCTCTGATGTCACAACTAGACTGTGTTCTCTGCTCAGT
This sequence comes from Phyllostomus discolor, assembly GCF_004126475.2. Lineage (NCBI taxonomy): Eukaryota > Metazoa > Chordata > Mammalia > Chiroptera > Phyllostomidae > Phyllostomus > Phyllostomus discolor. The sequence goes on along the minus strand of NC_040905.2, from coordinate 149,533,855 downwards.
TGAGGGCTCTCTGAACTGCTAGACCTTCCTCCATGAAATTGTGGGTGCTGTCTGAGCAGAGTAGGAAGAAAGATGGGTGGGCCCAAGGATAGAGGTGGAGAACCCTGGCTGGTGCTGTCTGCATAGCCTGGGGTTCAGCCTCCCTTCACCTGCATACACTGGTTGGCCTTGTACTTATTCTGCACTATCTAGGTTTGCCTTTCTTTCCAGTCAGAGGAAAAGGTCACCCTCCATGTGGACATTCCACTTGAGAAGATGCTAATGAAATCCCATTAGTGCTTCTTCACCTGTAGCTGGCTGCATCCCAAGTCAAATGGTGGGCCGCCTCCTTGTGCTTATCCCCTTCCTACTCCCTCACATATGCCATTAAGCTCTAATAAATCACTAATGATAAAATTCCACAGTAAACTAGAAGGAGGAGCATCAATGGACAAGGGTTTTCAAGAATTTTGAAGAAGAAATGCAGCAGATGGTGGAACAATGATGGACGAATGTAGAGGGGAAGCCACGGCCTAGAACAAAAATACAGCAAGGATGCTGGAGCTGGTCAGGAACAGCTCTGCCAGGCAGAACCCAGCAGAGGTTCTGGATCTAAAATATAGGTACCATAGAAAGCAGCGTGACAAATGGTGCAAAAACTGGGAATTGCTAAAAGAATCACTAACAGTGGGCCCCACCTTCCCCACACTCCAGCCATTATCTAGCAGAAGGTCTTAGAGCCAAGCCAGAAAAGGGGGACTCATCCTTAAAGACACTGACCCTTGTGAAAACATACCGAGTAGTAGAATGGAAAGTCCTTTAAGCTGTTCTTGATGCTATAATTATACCTCAATTGGAGGACAAACTAAAGATGGTTTCCTGATCACCAAAACAAGAGTGATGTGCCAGGGTCTTCACCCACGCAGGTGGCCCCACTGTAAGGAAACCAAAGAATGAGACCCAGCCTGGCCACCAATCCTAACATGGGGGCTGCCCTGTGCACAGCACAGGCAGGGAGACACCATCGCAGGGAGTGGGACCTAATCCCTGATGCTACCCCCTGGCACCATGTCCCAAACCAGCAGACCATGTCCCACCAGCCCAGAGCTTCTGTGCCAACTAATCCCACTATCTCCAGCCCATCAGCCTCACTTGGAAACTCTGCTTCCCTCTGACAGGGAAGACTGTCACTTTGGGGCTTTCAAACCCCTTATCTGTTTTCTTCTCCAAGAACCTCATCCACAGAGCATATGGATTCTGAACTAGAACAGGTTCCCTGATTAGACACAAGACTTTTCCCTTTGAGTCCTGTTTTTTTATCTCTAATAATTTTCCTTTATAACATGCCTAAAGTCTTGAGAAACTTGGTCTGTGGTAGGTGACTAAGCCCCCACTTAATTCTCACAAATAAAAAATATGACATAATATGTGCATATTTTCAAAAGAAAAGAGTTTGTTTAAAGCCTTTTGTCATCACGACTTATGGAACAGGATCATATCAGGTGTTAGAACATTTTAACAGAGCAGACCCCTTTTCCAACCAACTCTTATGTGGAAGCTCAATACACAGAATTGATTACCAAACTGCTGCTATGACAGAACAGGGTAAGGGAACCAAAGCCCCATTTCCTCTGCCCAGCTTTTCTTTCCCTCCCTGTTGGGAACCACCCTGCCTGGTTTCAGAAGCTGTAACCCCACCAAAGCTAAGGCTGAGGGAGCGACCTTGGACCGTAAGACACTAAGGAGACAAAAGCTTATCTGCCTGGCAGGAGCACTGCTTCTGCTCCTTTTATTTCATGCATAACTGGCCCCCAATGCTTGGTTAGTTAACCAATGACGGGTAAGATTCCCCTAGGGGGGAACCATCTAAGACAGGCATGATCACGTGGGAGGCCCCCAGGGAAGGATTTGGGGGACTACAGGAAAAGGGGGTGATAGACCCTTGCCCCTCAGCTTTGACAAAACCTGAGTCCTCATTCTGTCTGCGAGAAGTCTCCCAATCTCTTGGCTGCCTTACTTCCCCTGCCTGTCTTAAGCCTAAAACAATGCCTTAAGCCTGAAACAATGACAGAGAGTGGTATAGCCCTGTGCCGGAAAGGGCGGGTTCTCCGCAATCAGGCCTAAGAAAGAATATGTAAAATCCTGTGAAATATGATTTGTTTAGAATGCTCTCAATTAAATGATAAGGGTCCAAGCAAGAAGTAAGTTTGTTCCTCAAAGTTTTACAGCTCTTTAGCTATCTGACCCTGACTCAAAATAGGCCCTCAGAGTTCTTTGTTGTCTATTGTTTGATCCTTACTGCCTGACAATGATTAATGAGCTTTACCTGTATTCCTGTGCAAACGAACCCAATAAAAGCCCATCGAGGAAAAGGCTCTTGGCCCTTCTCCTTTGAGAGATCGGTCACCTTTCCTCCCCAAGCGGATCATGTCTTGGTAGACTTATTCTCATCCATGGTGGGCAGAGCCTCCCCCCACACCTCCCCTTAACCCAAGTACCTCCTAAAATGACATTTCCAGGCTGGGCAGTTATCAGCCCCAACTCAGAACTAAAAACTTAACTGTGTGAAAAAATGGTAAATATGTTACTTTGTAAAATAATAAAATATAAAATACAAGCAGCTATCCTTATTTGCATGCTTGTAAATACTTACCAATAAAATCATACGTAGATTCAACAAGGCAGAACTTAGCAGCCATCTTCATCATCATCACCACCATCATCCTACATTTAATGAGAGTTAACTATGAGCCAGTGGTAAGTGATTGACATATATTCTATCATTCAATCCCAACAACAAAATCATGTAGCCAGTATCGCTAGTGTCTGTATGCTAAAGAATTTGACCAAGGTCTCTTAGCAAAGGCTGAGATACAAGCCCACGTCTGCCAGACAGTCTCCCTATTTGCTCTCAGACACTGTGTTCTACTAGTCCCCATAATAGCTACTTGTGTCCTTTTTTAATATATTTTCTTCATTTTTTACTTGTGTTAATCACTTTTATTATAATAAAGATATTTTAATCTGAGACCAAAACAGGACAGATAGTGGGGGGAGAGCTGGCTCCTGAAGCCCGAGAGTGGGAAGGGCAGGGATGCCCTGGAGAGCTCCTCTAGCCTGGGGTTGCCACGGAGGTGACCTTACATGTCACAAAGGAAGGGCTCACAGGATACTCCTCACCCTGAGAGGGCTCAGTGCTCCTTAATCAGGAAGGATCTCCATCTTTCTTCTTCTTCTTCCCTTTCTGCTCATCAGAAACATTAGAAAAGCTTACTAGTCTTGATATAAACAAGTATTGTCAACAACAAAAAAACTTTTTAAGTATTATCATATAAACATTTTGAAAAGAAGGGAGAGAGTACGGGAAGTGTAACAGAACCAAAATAGACCATGACTAAAATCAATGAGTCAACACACAGCAGTACAGGTACATTATTTGGGAATATGAAAGGAAACATTAGCAGATACAGAACAAATTAAAATTGTTCTCTGGGGAAGTGATAATGGGGGTGGCCAAGGGCCTGGGGCATAAGAGATTGCTGAATTTTTTTTAAGTATTTTGGCACATTTGGCTTTTCAAGTGCAAATATTTCTTTGATTTGTAAAAAATGATGAAACAAAACCTACCCTCCTTAGTGATCTCTGTTAGCTTAACAGACTCCAGGAAGGGATTCAAAGGGAATGTGGTTTGATGTGGCTTGTGTCACCTGGTCTCTGAGACACAGCAGACAAAGGTGTCTGCTGTTGTGGGAAAAGCACTGGATCTTGAATCAGAAGACCTAGGTTCCTATCTTGGCCTTGTTATTCCAAACTCTGTGGCCTTGACCATTAACTGTAATCTCCCTGAGCCTCTCTACCCCATAAGGGCAGGTATCCAGACCCTGTCTAACCAAAAAGAGGATTAAGTGATATAAATCCCAACCCAATGATGCAAACTAACCTCATGGTGAGACTAAAAGGGGTAGGGACCTAAGCAGTCTGGGCTGGATGGGAAGAGCTGGGAAGCCTGAGGCCTGGCTAAGGGATGCAGGTTTCTCACCCGTGAATGAGGTATTGAACCTAAGCTCGAATCTCTGGACTTGAGCTGAAATTTTCTCTTCACTGCATTGTGCTTCCAAGTTCTCTGAGAACATGGAACATATTTTAAGTTCTATGGACTCGAGAGGTAGTATGCCAGTCTGCATCCACCTGTGAGAGACTTACCCAGATCATGACCCCGGCATTGGGCCCTCTTGAACAAAGTCCCTCTTCAATTTTTCTCAACTTAAAATAATCTCCAAATTGCTTAGCTTTAGAATCAAACTTGGCAAAAGCTTAGACCCAAAAGAGAAATCTCCCATCCTTTCTCCAGGGCAGGGTCCAGCTGACCACTAACTCAAGCTTTGTCACAAGTCTGGCCAGAGTTACCATTTTAGGACAGGAAGGTCCAGCCTTCCCAGGAACTAGCCCAGCATGGGGCCATTCTTCCCAAGCTCTGAGCATTTAGAACTCAAAGCCCAGGGGCTGGCTGTTGAATGTGTGGTTGTCAGGGTCCCTTTGTCCCCCTGTTCCCTCTGGAATCACAACCTACACTGGTGTAGAGGTGGGAGTGGTCTGGCAGGTCCATGCTCCTGTGGGACTGCTATCTCCCATAATCAGAGGGACGCAGGCACCATCAGACAGCACTATTCCTGCTAGTAGGTCACAACGTGAAGAAGTCGAAAGACACCCCGTGCGGCTGCCTGAGAAAGAAAGAACCTGAAACAAGACTCCAGACTGGACACAGGGCACTGCCACCAGGACTGGAGCGCAATGGGAGTGGGGTGGGCGGGGGGCTTGAACCTGAAATCTCTCCAAAGGTCCTAAGGAACACAGCCTGCTCTATGCACAGACAGCGCATGGGGAGTGAACGCACAGACCCGCACATTCGCTCCCTCCCAAAATAAATTTTATTTTTTGGTGCTTCATCTTTGGCAAGGGTTAATCATAATATGAATTCATACAATGATTAAACAAATAACATTCTGGTTCAGAGAAAACCTCATAGAGACCAGCTTTGATTCCATGAGCACAAGGTAAGGGACCCAAAAGGGGAAGACAGCAGAGGGCGGGATAAAGAGTAATTAGCCAGTGACTAAATGTCATTTTCCTTGAGTCAAGTGATTCTCATTTTATTTAAGTGTCCTGGGAATGATGATGAAGTTATTTTTTCCCTATTTGGGGAATTCTTTTCTGTCTAATGAGTAATTTTCAATCATCTGCTTTTAAAAGTATTGTGCAATTTCTAAATAATTTTTTTAAAAATCAGGCCGACACTGCCAACTCCTGCTGTTTGGGGTTTTCCGAATCACCTGCAGAAAGAGGGCTGTTCTGCCGAGAGCATGTCTGGGAAATCGGCCTGTATATCCTATGCCCCGAAGCATCTGTTTCTTCAAAGATGTAGCCAGGAGGCTCAGGGTATGAAGCCAGGCACCTCCCCATTTCCTTGGGAGTAAAGCTGATGGTGTATGTGGTCTGGCCCTCCATAGGGATACTTCCTCGGGGACCAGACCAGGAGGGCTTATAGCTTTTGGTATTAATGGGTGGGTGGGGTACATAGTGGGCCCTAGTGGTGGTCAGGCAGTCCAAGGGCTCGGTGGGACGGTTCAGCTGGGGAATGGGCTTGACTGGCTCTGTGCGCATGCTGGCCCACTGCTTGTAATCATCCTTGGTGGTGGTGGAGCTTTCGAAGCGACCACCCTTCTTGACACAAAGCACTGGTCGGCAGGACTGAGCTGGAGCACCCTTAGGGTACGTGTAATGGGACTGCACTGTTGTCAGAAGGTCCATCTTTTCTTCAGGAGGGGCGTAGGGAGCAGGAGGTTTGCAGAACACCTGGGGCGTCGGCCAAGCTTGGAACTTATCTTGAAACTCCGTGGTGTTAGAGAAAGGTGTGTCTAGCCCACAGGACCTGGCTGGAGGTTTCAAGCTCTTGGCTGGCTCCCCCTTCAGGCCCCGGTAGGACTGTTTGTGAGTGGTGAGGCTCTCAAAGGGTATTTCACAGGCTCTAAACTTCTCCGCCTCGTGCACAAAACGCTTCTCCAAAGGGTGGGCCACGTAGCTCATTTTGTAGTTAGTCAGATCCTCCAGGGGGATGTTACAGACCTTGGGCATGACTGGAGGCTTACAGCTCATGGTGCTCACAAGGCCCTTCACAGAGTAATCATCCTGGTGTGTGGTTCTACTATCAAACCTAGTTGATTCTGGCCAGTACTTGCGTTCCGGACGAAGTAACTCTCGTCTTGGTTGGTTCCAGGGTAAATAATCAGCTGAAAACAAACAGAAGTGGTATTTACTCCCAAATCAATTTACTCAACCTGCATGTATTCCAAGGAACCTTCAAAGACCTAAGCCAGTCTCCAGTGAGATGCTCCTTGGACAAAGGAAAAACAGAATGGATGCCTGCCATCACTTTAATAAGGTCTTGGTGTTTCAACTTTATGGTATCTGCGAGTTACTGCGCAGAAGAGAAAAATTTATAGGAATCTTATCATACCCTACAATGCTGCACATGGGGATTTAAGAGGGCCCACAGCCATGGTAAGATCCAGAGACCCAATTCCAGTAGGGTTGTCCCACCACTGACTTAGCCTTATCCAAGAACAGTTCCATTCCTCTGTGGGGAAGGTGCCCTCTGAATCAACACAGAGTGACTGGAAGATGCCTGTGCTACAGTGAGAGAGGAGATTCACAATCCACCACTAATGGGTTGCCAGCCAGACCAACCCTGGTGTCCCTGGGAAGACTGCTATTGTGTCCATATAACCCACACATCTAATCCACATAAATCAAATAGACTACTCCAGGGGAATAAGGGCATTTTATTGGCTGGTGACAGAATAATAGCAGTTGCCTTTTGTATTGACCTTATTATGTGATAGGCAGTATTCTAAATGCTTTCAGTGGTAATTCTTTTAACCTTCAGACAGCCCTAAGGATGTGGGTACCATCAATATGCCCATTTTACAGAAAAAGAGGCACAGAAAGAGCAGGGAACTTATGCAAGGTCACATAGCTAGAAGTAAACAGGTAAGGAATGCTATGTGCCAAACAAATATACTCAGGGCTTTTCAAACACAGTTTTGTTTCATCTTTACAATAACCCTTTATAATGGGTATGACTGTCTCCATTGCACAGATTACGAAAAGCAAGGCTCAAAGAGACTAAGATACTTGACCACAGGTCACATGGCTGGTGAGATAAAAGTTGGAATTTAAATCACATAGTTGATTGAAAAGCCATGCTTTTCTGACAGCCTGTGTCACAGTTAGGACCATTACATTTCTTTTCTTTTCTTTTTTTTAATTTTATTTTAATCATTGTTCAAGTACAGTTTTCTCCCCCCTACTCCCATTCCAGCCCACCCACCCAACCCTCCCCCCTTCCCCCCCATTACCCCCCACCCCTAGTTTTTGTCCATGTGTCCTCCAAATTTGTTCCTGTAAACCCTACCCATTCCCCCCTGAAATTCCCTCTTCTCTCCCCTCTGGTCACTGTCAGACTATCCCCTATTTCAGTGTCTTTGGTTATATTTTGCTAGTTTTTTTGTTTTATTGTTTAGATTCCTGTTAAAGGTGATATCATGTGGTATTTGTCTTTCACTGCCTAGCTTGTTTCACTTAGCATAATGCTTTCCAGCTCCATCCATGCTGTTGCAAAGGGTAGGAGCTCCTTCTTTCTTTCTGCTGCATAGAATTCCATTGTGTAAATGTACCATAGTTTTTTGATCCATTCATTTACTGATGGGCATCTAGGTTGCTTCTAGCACCTAGCTATTGTAAATTGTGCTGCTATGAACACCAGGGTGCAAATGTTCTTTTGTATTGGTGTTTCAGTGTTCTTAGGATAGAGTCCCAGCAGTGGAATTGCTGGGTCAAAAGGCAGATCCATTTTTAGTTTTCTGAGGAAGTTCCATACTGCTTTCCATAGTGGTTGTACCAGACTGCAGTCCCACCAACAGTACACTAGGGACCCCCTTTCTCCACAGCCTCTCCAACACTTGTTGTTTGTTGCTTTGTTTATGATGGCCATTCTGACTGGTGTGAAGTGCTATCTCATTGTGGTTTTAATTTGCATCTCTCTGATGGCTAGCGATATTGAGCATCGTTTCATGTGTGTTTGGATTTTCTGTATGTCCTCCTTGGAGAAGTGTCTGTTCAAGTCCTTTGCCCATTTTTTAATTGGGTTGCTTGTCTTCTTAGAGTGGAGTCATGTAAGTTCTTTATATATTTTGGAGATGAAACCCTTGTCTGAGGTATCATTGACAAATATGTTTTCCCATACAGTTGGTTCTCTTTTTATTTTGATACTGTTTTCTTTAGCTGTGCAAAAGCTTTTTATTTTGATGAGGTCCCATTTGTTTATTCTTTATGTCCCTTGCTCTAGGAGACAAGTCAGTAAAAAAGTTTCTGTGTGAAATATCTGAGATTTTCCTACCTACATTCTCTTCTAGGACTTTAATGGTGTCACGTTTTATATTTAAGTCTTTTATCCACCTTGAATCTATTTTTGTATAAGGTGTAAGTTGGTGCTCGAGTTTCATTGTTTTGCACGTGGCTGTCCAGTTCTCCCAACACCATTTGTTGAAGAGGCTATTTTTATTCCATTTTATGTTGCTGCTTCCTTTGTCAAATATTAATTGACCGTAGAGGCTTGGGTTTATTTCTGGGCTCTCTGTTCTGTTCCATTGGTCCATGTGCCTGTTTTTATGCCAGCACCAGGCAGTTTGATTACAGTGGCCTTGTAGTGTAGTTTAGTGTCAGGTATTGTGATCCCTCCTACTTTACTCTTCTTTCTCAAAACTGCAGCAGCTATTCGGGGTCATTTATGGTTCCATATAAATTGTTGAAGTGTTTGTTCTATGTCTGTGAAATATGCCATTGGTACTTTAATAGGTATTGCATGGAATGTGTAAATTGCTTTTGGTAGTATGGACATTTTGATGACATTAATTCTTCCAATCCATGAACACGGTATATGTTTCCATTTGTTTGTGTCTTCCTTGATTTCTCTCCTCAGTGTTATGTCGTTTTCTGAATACAGGTCTTTTACCTCTTTGGTTAGATTTATTCCTAGGTATTTTATTTTTCTTTTTGCTATTTCAAATGGGATTTTTTTTCTTGATTTCTGCTTCTGCTGTTTCATTGTTGGTGTACAGAAATGCCTTTGATTTCTGGATATTGACTTTGTATCCCGCTGTTTTGCCAAATTCATTTATTAGGTCAAGCAGTTTTTTGGTGGAGTCTATAGGATTTTCTATGTACACTATCATGTCATCTGCGAACAGTGACAGTTTTGTTTCCTCCTTTCCGATTTGGATACCTTTTATTTCTTTTTCTTGTCTGATTGCTGTGGCTAGAACTTCCAGTACTATATTGAATAGAAGTGGTGAAAGTGGACATCCTTGTCTTGTTCCTGTTCTTAGTGGAAAAGATTTTAATTTTTGCCCATTGAGTATAATGTTGGCTGTAGGTTTCTCATATATGGCCTTTATTATGTTGAGGAATGCTCCCTCTCTTCCCACTTTACTGAGTGTTTTTATCATAAATTGGTGCTGTACCTTATCAAATGCTTTTTCTGCATCTATTGATATGATCGTGTGGTTTTTGTCTTTGTTTTGTTTATGTGATGTATTACATTTACTGATTTGCCAATATTGTACCATCCTTGCATACCTGGAATGAATACCACTTGGACCATTACATTTCTAAATAGAGTGAGGGTCAAGGAAAGAAAAAAAAGACTGCTAATGAATAATCAGAGATTTTCAGGAAAAGAAGAATGTCAAAATGTTTAAAAAATGAAAAGGATTGGCCAGCTGTATTTAGGGGATGTTTGTCTAAAAGGAACTTCTGCTGTGGGACTACTGTCATTGTTTCCATAATACTTGGTTCAAATCCAAGTTCTACATTGTCTCCACTGAGCCCATCAATGTCAATTTCCAGATCTAAAGTAGCCAATACCAGATTTCTGGTCAAGATGGTGACATAAGTAAACACTGTGTTTGCGCCCTCCCACAACCAATCAAAATTACAACTAAATCATAGAACACCCATCATTGAGATCCACCTGAAGACTAGCTGAACAGATGTTCTATAACTCAGAATATAAAGAAGAAGACATGATGAGACTGGTAGGAGGGGCAAAGACACAGAACAGACAGGTTCCATAGCCACAGTGTGGCAATTAAGAAAGGGCAGAAATATCTCAGCTTCACAGGTCTTCCCCTGAGGAGTGAGGTATCCTAGCCCCATGCTGGACTCCCCAACCCAGGGATCCAGTGCCAGAAAGAGGAGTCCCTATAACATCTGGCTTTAAAAATCAGCAGGGATTGTATCCAAGTGAGACATAGGCTGCAGGAGTCCCAGCTATTCCTCTTTAGGGCTGAGCACAGATTCGCAGCTTACAAATTCATACACTCTGGTCTCCAGCACAGGATAAGCAGCTAAAAATATGCCAGGGATCTATGAAGAGGAACTGAACTGCCTAACTTCAGAGTGAGAAAGGGAGGGGCAAGAGACAGGACAGCTGTCTCTGGGGACAGAAGTGTGAAGGTACCAGTGTTCCTTTCTTGGTTACTCCTCCCGTCTAGCCAGCTGGTGCAGGAGGACACCAAATCTGAGCTGTCCATAACTGGGCTATCAACATTCACCCCACCCTAGTGATTCCCTGAAACCCTGCCCCACCCAACTTGTGTGCCCAACGAGACCTTTTCAAGTGGCTGCTTCACATAAATGGCCTGGCTCAGCTCTTGTTTCAAACTTTTCTAAAATTTCTCAAAGACCCACAAACCCAAAACAAGCAGCAGCTGGCCTCAGCATGCCCTGTACCACTTACAAAATGATCCAAACCCAGCATAAGCAGTAAAGTCTCAACTTGCATTGTAACTTCCATCAGGTGGTCCCAAGCCTAGCATATGGTGAAGCTGGTGTTGGCTTGGAACACAGCATCAAGTAAGGAGCCAAAAATCCGGCACAAGTAGCAGCTGACCTCAGCTCATATAGTGATACTCACCAAGGGTCCCGAGCCCAAAAATAATGGCAGCAGGCCTCAGTTCACAGCATAGCTTCTCACAAGTGCCTATAAGCCCATAAAAAGCAGCAACCAACCACAGACCACTTTGTAGTTCCCACTAGGCAGCACAAGCAGCAGCTATAGTTGACATACCCCAGAGTCCCTCCCAAGAGGCTACAGAACCAACACACCCAGTGACCAGGCTCAGACCAAATCAGAACACCACCCAGTAAGCTCCACAAATGACACACTTAAAGGGCAGACTAGCCTGGCACCAAAGCCCTGATGAAGCGACACCCACTCTGTGAGATCAGCCTCTATACAACAGCTCATCTGCTATATTCATGGTCAGCCCTCACAGCCATTCAGCCTGAGAACAATCCCACCCACTGATGTGCCAAAAGCAATCAAGGCTCAACCACACCAGGAGGGTATACACAACCCACATGGAAAATGTCCTGGAGCATCAGACTCAGGCAAACAGGGAGACTGCACCACTGAGCCAATAGGACACCAACTACATCTGTCAAGGCCACTCTGTCAACTCCAGGAGATGTAGCAGCTCTGCCTAATACCGTGTTGGCCAAAGAGTCTGTTTAGTTTTTTTCTATAAAATAAAGCACCTATTTTTTTAATTTTCAACAATAACTTTACTCATTTTGATATTTTGAGTATGTTGGCTATTTCCTGCTATTGGCTTCTAGTGGGTAGAGGCCAGGGGTGCTGCTAAACATCTTCCAATGCATAAGAAAGCCCCACAGTAAAGAATTATCTGTCCAAAATGTCAATAGTACCAAGAAACTTCACATACCACTTCTGATACATTCAATCAGTCACGGCACCTTCTCCACACACTGTACAAATCTATTTCTGTGTGTGTTTCAGTTACATTTTTACCTTTCTTGAAATAATAAAGCATAATATGCTGAATGTTGCATATCTTCTTCCATCTTCAATATTAAAATGGCTACACAAAAATTCACCAATTTTAATGTTTATTTAAATGCATACTGATATGAGAGCTGTCACATTACAATCTAACAAAATTGTTTCAAATGAATTTAAAGACAACTAAGCACTACTGAGCCATCATATGGGAACAACTAAACAGAGGGATTCAACCAAATGAGGAGACAAAGAAACATGTTCCAAGTGAAAGAATAGTAAAACTCCACAAAAAAAAAAAAAAAAAAAAAAAAAAAACTAAGTGAACTGGAAACAAACAATCTACCAGATACAGAGTTCAAAAATACTGGTTATAAAAATGTTCAATCAACTTAAGGGAAGAATATATAATATTAACTTAGTGAGAAATTCAACAGAGAGAAACCATAAAAAAAGAATAGTCAGAAATGAAGAATACAAAAACTGAAATGAAAAGTACACTAGAGGGAATCAACACCAGATTAAAGCAAAGGACCAAATCAGTGATCTGAAAGACAAAGTAGTGAAAACACCAAACTGGAACAGCACTAAAAAAAAAAAAAGATTCATCATAGAAAGACATGCACTATATGATCTCACTTATATGTGGAATTTGATGAACAAAATAAACTGACAAAGAAAATAGAAACAGAGTCATGGATACATACAAACTGAGAGCTGTCAGGGTTGGAGTGGAAGACTGGATGAAAGAAGGTGAAATGATTAAGAAAAAATATATATATAACACATAGACACAGACAAAAGGGTGTGGGGAGTAGGTGAAGGAGGGCAAAAGGTGGGGGGAATGTGGATGGTAAAAGACTCTGCTTGGGGTCGTGGGCACACAATACAGTGTACAGATGATGTTTTATTGAGTTGTACACTTAAAACCTGCATAGTTTTGTGAACAAATGTCATTCCCAATAAATTCAATTAAAAAAGAAAAAGGAATAAAAAAATGAGAATAGTGTAAGGGACATCTGAGATAATATCAAGTACACCAACATTAGTATTATAGTGTTAATAGGAGATAGAGCAAGGGAATGAAAATCTATTTGAAGAAATGATAGAAAACTTCTCTAACCTGGGAAAGAAAATAGACATACAAACCCAGAAAAGTGCAGAGAATCCCAAATAAGATGAACCCAAAGAGGACCACACCAAGACACATTATAATTAACATGGCAAAAGGTAAAGACAAATAGAGAATCTTAAAAGTTACTCACACATATGGGAGGTCCCGTCAAAAGAAACTTTGCAGGCCAGAAGAAATTGCAAAGATGTCCAAAGTTATGAAAAACATAGACCTACAACCAAAATTACTCTATCCAGCAAGTCTATTGTTAGAATTGAAGGAAGGTGAGTTTCTCAGACAAGATAAAGTTAAGGAGTTAATCACCACTAAACCAATATTACAAGAATTGTTAAAGGAGCTCCTTTAAGAAAAAAATCAAAATATGTTTAAGGAAATATAGGAAAGAAAAAAAATCTCATTGACAAAAACAATCACTTAGTAAAAGCAGTGGTTCAACAAACTATAAAGCTGGACCAAAGATTAAAATGCAAAAGTAGAAAGATCATGTGTAATTACAACAATTAAAATAAGGGGTATACATGAACACACACAAAAAAGTAAAACATGATGACAAAAACAAACATGGAGGGGATAAGTAAAAATCATAGTGCTTTTAGAATGTATTTGAATATAAAGTTAAAATAGACTGCCAAAAATATAGCTTGGTACATAGGAAGTACATAGTAACCAGGATCCAAAAACCTATAAGAGATATACAAGAAATAAAGTGAAAGAAATCAAAACACAATACTACAGAAACTTACCAACATGTATGAGAGAAGAGCAAGAAAATAAGAGTCAGATTAGAACTACAAAAACACTATCAGAAGAGAATTAATACAATGGCAATAACTACATAACTAGAAATAATTACTTTATATGTAAAAGGACTAAATATGCCAACCAAAACACACATGGTGACTGACTGGATAAAACCACAAGACCCATACAAATATTACCTATCAGAGATGCACATTAGATCAAAAGATACACACAGACTGAAAGATAAGGAATGGAAAAAGATATTTCATGAAAATGGAAATGAAAATGAGCAGTGGTAGTGATACATATAGGAGAAAAACAGACTTTAAAACAAAGGCTGTAAAGAGCTAAAAACATTTCATAGTGGTAAAGGATCAATCCAATAAGAGGTTATAACTCATAAACATTGATGCACCCTAGGTAGGAGCATCTATAAAGCAAATACTGATGAACATAAAGGGAGAGACTGACAGTAAGACAATTATACTAGGGGAATTTAACACCCCATTAACATCAAGGATACATCATTCAGACAGAAAATTAACAAAGAAAGAGTGGCCTTGACTTCCAGCCAAGATGGAGGCATACGTAGACACACTGTGCCTCCTCACACAACCAAAATAAGGACAACAACAATTTAAAAACAAAACAACAACCATAATGACAGAAAATTGATCTGTATGGAAATCTGACAACCAAAGAGTTATTTTAACTCTATTTTAGACACATTCATCCACACTGGTAGGCAGGGCAGAGTAGGGCGGCCAGGCAAAGAGGAGTTGCAGCACAAAAAGCCATGGCACTGAGCACACAAGACGGAAGCGGGAAGACCCTGGGAGCGCAGGCAGCAGCTGGCAGACCCCAGGCATGGGGTGGCTACAGACAGACCCAGCAAGGAGGCAATTGTGAAGCGAGGCACAGTGTGCAAGGTGGCTGGCTGACCTGGCAGTCCCACATTCACATGCAGAGAAACCAGATGAGCCTGGGGAGTGAGACAGACTAAGCAACCCAGGGTCCCAGGGCCAGAAAATAAAGCCACAAGTCACTGATTGGAGATACCTATGGGGGTTGAGGCACTGAGAGAGACTCCCAGCCTCACAGGAGAGTTTGTTGGAGAGACCCACAGGATCCTAGAACATGCACAAGCCCACCCACATGGGAATCAGCACCAGAAAGGCCCAGTTTGCCTGGGGGAAGTGGCAGAAGGGATTAAAATCCAACAGATAATGGAGCAAGCGCCATTGTTCCCTCTCAGACCCCACCCCCACATAAAGCATCACAACCCAGCAACTGGGTTGCCCTGCCCTGGTGAACACCTAAGGCTCTGGCCCTTACTACCTAACAGGCACCACAAGACCAAAAAAAAAAAAAAAAAAAAAAAAGGCCCAAACAGAAGAACAGATCAAAGGTCCACAGCAAATACAACTAACCAATGAAGAGATAGCCAACCTATCAGATGCACAGTTCAAATCACTGGTAATCAGGATGCACACAGAACTGGTTGAATTTGATCACAAATTAGATGAAAAAGTGAGGGCTACATTAAGTGAAATAAAGGAAAATGCACAGAGAACCAATAGTGATGGAAAGAAAACTGGGATTCAGATCAATGGAGTGGATCAGAAGGAAAAGAGAAACAATCCAACAGAAAAGAATGAAGAAACAAGAATTCAAAAAAATGAGAAGAGGCTTAGGAACTTCCAGGACATCTTTAAACATTCCAACATCTGAATGATAGGGGTACCAGAAGAGGAAGAGGAAGAGCAACAAGTGGAAAAGTTATTTGAACAAATAATAGAAGAAAGTTTTCCCAATCTGGCAAAGGAAATAGACTTCCAGGATGTCCAGGAAGTTCAGAGAGTCCCAAAGAAATTGTACCCAAAAAGGAACACACCAAGGCACATCATCATTACATTACCCAAGGAGAGAATCTTAAAAGCAGCAAGACATAAGGAGACAGTTACCTACAGAGGAATTCCCATCAGACTGTCACCTGATTTTTTAAAAGAGACCTAATAGGCAAGAAGGGGCTGGAAAGAAGTATTCCAAGTCATGAAAGGCAAGGACCGATATCCGAGATTGCTCTATCCAGAAAAGCTTTCATTTAGAATGGAAGGGCAGATAAAGTTCTTCTCAGATAAGGTCAAATTAAAGGAGTTCATCATCACCAAGCCCTTATTATATGAAATGTTAAAGGGATTTATCCAAGAAAAAGAAGATAAAAAACATGTACAGTAAAAGGACAGCAAACTCACAATAATTAACAACCACACCTAAAACAAAAACAAAAAGAAACTAAGCAAACAACTAGAACAGGAACAGAACTACAGAAATGGATGTCACATGGAGGGTTAGCCACAGGGGAGTGGGAGGAGGAGAGAGGGGTAAAAGGTACAGAGAATAAGTAGCATAGATGGTAGGGAGAAAATAGACAGAGGGAGGGCAAGAATAGTATGGGAAATGTAGAAGGTAAAGAACTTATGACACATGGACATGAACTAAAGGGGGGGAATGTGTGTGGGAGATGGTGTGCAGGGTGGAAGGGAATGAAGGGGGAGAAATGGGACAACTGTAATAGCATAATAAAATATATTTAAAAATTTACAAATAGGCATTTAATATAGAGATATGATATAATAAACAATGAAATGCAAAAAACAAAAGAGAGAGTGGCCTTCAGTGACATATCAGACCAGGTGCTATTAATTGATACATTTAGGGCATTCACTCAAAAGCAGAATATACATTCTTTTCAAGTGCACATGGAACATTTTCCAGAATAGACCACATGTTGGGCCATGAAACAAGTTTCAATAAATTTAAGATTTAAATCATATCAACCATATTCTCTGATCATAGTGGAACAAAATTGAAATCAGTTACAAGAAGAAAACTGAGAAGGAAGATGGTGTCGGAGTAGGAGGCAGCAGATTTGGCTTTTCCCTGCACATGGAAGAAACTATGGAGTAGAGGAGCAACCAACATACTTCAGCATATGTGAAAATAGGGGACCAAGGATTATGGCAGAACTGAAAAACCAGTTGGTGAGAGGAGTGCTGCAACACAGTAGGGTTCCAGGGACCAGTGCAGGGTCAGGGGGCTGCAGCCCCAGGCCCAGCACCGGCTGCTGGGTTTGCCACAGAGTCCTTGGGAGAGAGCCAGGACAACTGCTCCCTCCCCAGCCAAACAGGGTCTGAGTGGCACCGGGAGGAACCCAGTTGCTAGCAAACACACAAGGGCTGTGAGCACCCTCAGAGTCTGTGGACACTGGTGGGGTTGGGTTGCGCAATGGGCCCTGACCCCCATGGTCACCAGTCTGGCTGGAAAGTTGGGCTGCAGGAGAAGCCAGGCCACTGTATGGAGTGGCAGGCTTGAATAGGAGGAATTTCTCAAGAGGAAGGAGTGAAAAGACAGACACTGTTTGGAGAATTCTCCTACAGCAATCCCCAGCCTCCCTGCCACCCAGCCAGGCAGCAATCCCGAGTTTGCACAGAAGGTTGTGGTTGTGTGGAGGACCCTGCGCACCCCCATAGCACTGGGAAGCGTGAGGCAGTCTGGCCGAGGGAGTGTGCACGCATGCAGGAGTGCATCACTGCACCCCAAGTAACCCTGGAAAGACCTGATTCCCACACCCAGGGCACAGGGCACAGGAGCCACGATAGCTCCCCAGACAGTGCATGCAGCTGACTGAGTGCAGATCCCGAAGGAAGAAGAAAAGCCATACCAGTCACCCCTCAGCCTGCTGCAGCCAGCAAGACCAGAAAAACCAGTTTGGCCACTTTGAAATGAAGAGACTTTTTAATTTTATTCTATTTTGTTAACAATTCTTAATTTTTTAATTTTTATTATTTTTATTCTCTTTAATTTCTTTATCCTCTCCCTCCTGCTTTCTTGTTTTATTCCTTCCTCCTTTCTTTCTTCCAGTTTTATCCCTTCTACCTTCCTTCGTCTGCCTTTTTAATTTTTTTTAAATACCCACAAGTGAGACAAAAACCTGGATCTGTGAAAAGACCAGAGTTGAACTCAAAGAAGGGGCATCACAACAGCTGTGACAGTGAGACAAATTTCACTCTGCTATTACAGAGAACCTGCAAGTTATTGCATATTTGTATTATTATTATTTTTCCATTATTCTTACATCTTTTTAATAGTATTTTTCTATTCCTCTTTTTTCTGTATAGTCTGCTTTGCTAGGCTGATTATATTGTATCACCTGACAGGTTTCCCCTGATATCTCTTTTATAGTGTATTGCTAATATACTGTCCTTCACCTCACCTGTGTCCCATTAGCACACTACTCAAGGTTCTATGCTCCCTATTCTTGTTATCTAGATCTCATAGATTCTGTCATATGATTGTTGCTCTAATATTATTGTAAATAATTGCTGTTCCATGCAATTGTAAATACTTCACAACACCCCTCCCAGATCTTAGTCCACGTCAAAGTTTCCTGAACTCTATTACTGTAGTGGTTAACTCTATTCTCTCACACACTACACCTATTTACTATCCTTTGCCCTCACCTTACCTCAGAATCTGACATCCCACAACTTCACTGCTTTCTAGATCCAACTCACAATCCTTCCTTCCACAACAAGAGTCTTATGTTCTTTCTATCCTTTCTAAAAATCAGGTAGCTCAGTGGAAGATCACAGTTAACACTATACATAGCCAAAGGATCTCCTATCTCTTCTCTTCTGGCTAATACTGTAAATATCATAGAATACTCTTTTACTGTCTTAAGCCATTTTGCCTTCCGCCTCCAACTGATCACAAAAAAGAGTAGGTGGAAGCGGTGAACACCAGGATACCCACTGGAAGAGGAAACCCAACAACAAAGGAACCACTAACAGATAACAACAGAAGAAGGTGAAGGAGGGAGTAGAAACCACACTAACCTCAATCCAGGACCTATCTGGAAATACAACTAAACAGTATAGACAGTACCCAGTACAAACAACTGAACAAGAGAAAGAGAGAATCCTCAAAACGTTATACATATGGAAGAACCAGCTTCAACAAAACCTGTCCTCACCAGAACAACAAAATACAAGAGGTGGTGGACAGAGTGACCCTCATTTAACCAGCTGGTGGGAAGCAACCACCAAACAAAAACCCAACAACAATCAAAACCCAAAGACAAACACAGCCAACTTAAATGACAGCCCAAGACCAGCTCGGGAGACCAAGGAAACTGCACCACTGAAACTCACTGGTATTCTACCACAGAAGTTCACACCACAAACCCAGGGAGCTAGAACAGATCAATTTAAGAAGCTGAGGCTAACAAGAATAGTCTCACAAACAATGGGAAGACAAAGAAACAATCCCCAAATGAAAGGAAAGGAGGAAGCCTCAGAAAGAATGCTAAATGAAATAGAGGCAACTCAACTATCAGATAATGAGTTCAAAGCAATGATTGTCAGGAAGCTCAATGAGCTCACAATGAGCTACAAGAAACTACAGGGAAGCTACAATGAGCTCACTGCAAACTATATCGTCATGAAAAAAGAAATAGAAACTATCAACACAGGCCAAGAGGAAATAAAGAATACAATTTCTGAATTGAAGAACACAGCAGAAGGAATGAAAAGCAGGATCGATGAAACAGAAGATCAGATCAGTGAGCTAGAGAACAAAGTAGAAAAAAACACCCAGAAGGAGCAAGAAAAAGAAAAGGCTCAGAAAGAATGAAGAGGGATTAAGAGAAATGCAAGACAATATGAAATGTAATAATATCCATATAATACGGATACCAGAAGAAGAAGAAGAGCAAGGAATAGAAAACCTATTTGAAAAAATAATGATGGAAAACTTCCCTAATTTGATGAGAGAAAAAAGTCACATAAATCCAGGAAACACAGAGAGTTCCAATCAAGAGGAACCCAAAGAGGGTCACTTCAAGACATATCATAATTAAAATGGCAAAATACCAAGACAAAGAGAGAATCTTAAAACAGCAAGGGAAAAAATAGGAAGTAACATACAAGGGAGCCCCAATAAGGTTAGCAGCTGACTTCTCAATGGAAATGCTCCAAACCAGAAGGGAATGGCAAAAACTATTCCAAGTAATGAGAACCAGAGGTCTACAACCAAGACTACTTTACCCAGCAAGGCTCTCAATCAAGATAGAAGGCCAAATAAGAAGCTTCCCAGACAAAAGAAGTCTAAAAGAATAAACCTCCACCAAACCAGCTCTGCAAGAGATGCTAAAGGGCCTGCTTTAAGGAAAAGAAGGAAGGGTGGGGGACACAGGTACGAAAATGGCAATGAATAAGTACCTATCGGTAATAACCTTAAATGTAAATGGGTTAAATGATCCAATCAAAAGACATAGAATAGCTGAATGGATAAGAAAGCATGACCCACACATGTGTTGCCTACAAGAGACCCACCTCAGGACAAAAGATATACACAGACTAAAAGTGAAGGGCTGGAAACAATTTTTTCAAGCAAATGGACAGGGAAAAAAAGCTGGGGTAGCAATACTCATATCAGACAAAATAGACTTCAAAAAAAAAAAAGCCATAAAGAGAAACCCAGAAGGTCACTTCATAATACTCAAGGGAAGAATCCACCAAGAACACTTAAACATTGTAAATATATATACACCCAAAATAGGAGCACCCAAACACATAAAGAAAATTTTATAGGACTTCAAGAAAGATATTGACAGCAATACAATTATAGTAGGGGATTTTAACACCCCACTGTCAAAAATGGACAGATCTTCCAAACAAAATATTAACAAAGATATTGTGGCATTGAGCAATGCCCTAGAGGAAATGGACTTAACTGATATATATATAGCCCTTCATCCCAAAGAAGCAAAATACACATTCTTTTCAAATGCACCTGGAACATTTTCAAAGATAGACCACAGAATAGGACACAAAGCAAGCCTCAACAAATTCAAGAAAATTGAAATTATACCAAGCATTTTCTCTGACCACAAAGGACTGAAACTAGAAACCAACCCCAAGGGAAGAAACCTGAAACACTCAAAATCATGGAGATTGAATAGCATGCTATTAAATAATGAATGGGTCAAGAATGAAATAAAGGAAATCAAAAAGTTTCTGTAAACAAACGAATATGAACTCACAATAACCTAAAACTTATGGGACACAGCCAAGGCAGTCCTGAGAGGGAAGTTCATAGTGATACAGGCCTACCTAAAAAAGATGGAAACATTTCAAACAAACAACCTAACCCTACATCTACAAGAACTTGAGGAACAACAACAAAGACAGCCCAGAGCAAGCAGAAGGAAGGAAATAACCAAGATCAGAGCAGAATTAAATGGCATAGAGGCTAAAAGCACAATTCTAAGGATCAATGAATCCAGGAGCTGGTTCTTTGAAAAGATAAACAAAATCAACAAGCCTTTAAGTAGGCTCATCAGGAAAAAAAGAGAAAGGATCCAAATAGACACAATCAGAAATGAAAGAGGAGAGATAACGACTGGCACCACAGGAATACAAAGGATTGTAAGAAATTACTATGAAGAACTGTATGCCAAGAAATTTGAAAACCTAGGTGATATGGACAAATTTCTAGAAAAATATAATCTTCCAATACTCAATGAAAAAGCAGCAGAAAGCCTGAACAGACCAATAACAACAAAAGAAATTGAAGCAGTAATAAAAAAAACTCCCAACACACAAAAGCCCGGGTCTGGATGGTTTCACAGGAGAATTCTACAAAGCATTTAAGGAAGAGCTAACCCCTATCCTCCACAGATTATTCCAAAAAATCCAGAATGATGGAAGATTCCCAAACTCTTTTTATAAACCCAGCATCATCCTAATCCCAAAACCAGATAAAGACACAACAAAGAAAGAAAACTTCAGGCCAATATCGCTGATGAACATAGATACTAAAACCCTCAACAAAATATTGGCAAACCCCATCCAACAATACATTAAAAAGATCATACACCATGACCAAGTGGGATTCATCCCAGGGATACAAGGATGGTACAACATTCACAAATCAATAAACATAATACATCACATAAACCAAAGCAATGACAAAAACCACATGATCATAGCAATAGATGCAGAAAAAGCATTTGATAAGGCACAGCACCCATTCATGATAAAAACACTCAGCAAAGTGGGAATATAGGGAGCATTCCTCAACATAATAAAGGCCATATATGAGAGACCTACAGCCAACATCATACTCAATGGGCAAAAACTAAAATCTTTTCCACTAAGATCAAGAACAAGACAAGGTTGTCCCCTTTCACCAATTTTATTCAATATAGTATTGGAAGTTTTAGCCACAGAGATCAGACAAGAAAAGGAAATAAAAGGCATCCAAATCAGAAAGGAGGAAACAAAATTGTCACTGTTCGCAGACAACATGATAGTGTACATAGAAAATCCTATAGACTCTGCCAAAAAACTGCCTGACCTAATAAATGAATCTGGCAAAATATCGGAATACAAAGTCAATATCCAGAAATCAAAGGCATTTTTGTATAGCAATAATGAAACAGCAGAAGCAGGAATCAAGAAAAAAAATCCCATTTGATATAGCAACAAGAATAAAATACCTAGGAATAAATGTAACCAAGGAAGTAAAAGACCTATATACAGAAAACTACACAACACTGAAGAAAGAAATTAAGGAAGACACAAACAAATGGAAACATATATGGTGTTCATGGATTGGAAGATTTAACATCATCAAAATGTCCATACTACCCAAAGCAATTTACACATTCAATGCAATATCTATTAAAGTACCAATGGCATATTTCACAGACATAGAAAAACATTGCAAAAATTTATATGGAACCATAAATGACCCCGAATAGCTGCTGCAGTTTTGAGAAAGAAGAGTAAAGTAGGAGGGATCACAATGCCTGATAGTAAACTGTATTACAAGGCCACTGTAATCAAAACTGCCTGGCACTGGCATAAAAACAGGCACATGGACCAATAAAACAGAACAGAGAGCCCAGAAATAAGCCCAAGTCTCTACGGCTAATTAATATTTGACAAAGTGGGCAGCAACATAAAATGGAATAAAAACAGTCTCTTCAACAAATGGTGTTGGGAGAACTGGACAGCTACATGCAAAAAAATGAAACTCGAGCACCAACTTACACCATACACAAAAATAAATTCAAGGGGGATAAAATACTTAAATATAAGCCATGTCACCATTAAAGTCCTAGAGGAGAACATAGGCAAGAAAATCTCAGATATTTCACGGAGCAACATTTTTACTGATACATCCCCCAGAGCAAGGGGCATAAAGGAAAGAATAAACAAATGGGATCTCATCAAAATAAAAAGCTTCTGCACAGCTAAAGAAAACCGTATTAAAATAAAAAGAGAACTAACTGTATGGGAAAACATATTTGCCAATGATACCTCAGACAAGGGTTTCATCTCCAAAATATATAAAGAACATACATGACTCCACTCTAAGAAGACAAGCAACCCAATTAAAAAATGGGCAAAGGACTTGGGCAGACACTTCTCCAAGGAGGGCATACAGAGGATCCAGAGACACATGAAAAGATGCTCAATATTACTAGTTATCAGAGAGATGCAAATTAAAACCACAATGAGATACCACTTCACACCAGTCAGAATGGCCATCATAAACAAAGCAACAAACAACAAGTGTTGGAGAGGTTGTGGAGAAAAGGGGACCCTAGTGCACTATTGGTGGGATTGCAGACTGGTACAACCACTGTGGAAAACAGTATGGAATTTTCTCAGAAAACTAAAAATGGATCTGCCTTTGGACCCAGCAATTCCACTGCTAGGATTATATCCTAAGAACCCTGAAACACCAATCCAAAAGAATCTATGCACCCTGATGTTCATAGCAGCACAATTTTTTTTAATTTTCTTTTTTTAGATTTTATTTATTTATTTTCAGAGAGGGAAGGGAGGGAGATAGAGAGAAAGAGAAACATCAATGTGCGGTTGCTGGGGGTTATGGCCTGCAACCCAGGCATGTACCCTGGCTGGGAATGCAGCACAATTTTTAATAGCCAAGTGTTGGAAGCAACCTAGGTGCCCATCAGTAAATGAATGGATCAAAAAACTATGGTACATTTACACAATGGAATTCTATACAGCAGAAAGAAAGAAGGAGCTCCTACCCTTTGCAACAGCATGGATGGAACTGGAAAGTATTATGCTAAGCAAAATAAGCCAGGTGGTGAAAGACAAATACCATATGATCTCACCTTTAACAGGAACCTAAACAACAAAACAAACAAGCAAAATATAACCAAAGACACTGAAACAGAGAACAGTCTGACAGTGTTCAGAGGGGAGAGGAGAGGGAATTTCAGAGGAATTTCAGGGGAAAAGGGGAAGGGTTTACAGGAAAAAGTATAAAGGACACATGGATAAAAACTAGGGGTGGGTAGAAATGGGAGGGAGGCGGGGTGGGCTGGGTGGATGGGTTGGGATGGGAGTAAAAGATAGAAAATTGTACTGCAACAAATTAAAAAATTAATTTAAAAATTTTAAAAAATTAAAAAAGAAGATAACTGAAAAATCATACAAACATGTAGAAGCTAAATAACATGCTGGGTTTACAGTGAAATCAAGGGAGAAATCAAAAGATACCCTGAGACAAATGAAAATAAAAATGAAAATACAAAGCATTTCTAGGAGGAAAATTCATAACAATACAAGCCTATCTCAAGAAACAAGAAAAATCTCAAATAAACACTCTAACCTTATACATAAAGAACTAGACAATGAAAAACACACCAAGCCTGAAGTAAATAATAAAGATCAGAGTGGAAATAAATGAAATAGAGTCTATAAAAACAACAGATGATGAGAGCAGTGCAATCAAAAGCTCATTCTTTGAATAAGTAAAAAATAAATTGATAAACCCTTAACCTGATTCAAAAATAAAACAAAAGAGGGACCAAATAAATAAAATCTGAAATGAAAAAGGAAAAGTGACAACTGACACCACAAAAATACAAAGGATTATAAGAAAATACTACAAACAATTATATGGCAATTAGACAACCTGGAAGAAATGGATAAAATGCCCGAAATATATAACCTTTCAACCCAGAATCAGGGAGAAACAAAATCTGAACAGGCTGATAATTACTAACAAAACTGAAGTAGTAATCAAAAACCTCCGAACAAAAACCTCCCTGGACCAGATGACTTCACAGGTGAATTTTACTAAGTATGAAAAGAAGATACATACTCTTCTCAAGCTATTTCAGAAAATTGAAGAGAAGGATACATTACCTAACTCATTTTATGAGGTCAGCATTACCATGATACCAAAACGAAAGACATTACAGAAAAAAAAATTGCCAATATTACCGATGAACATATATGCAAAAATCCTCACCAAATAATAGCAAATTGAATTCAACAATGCATTCAAAACATCATACACTATCATCAAGTGGAATTTATTCCTGGGATGTAAGGTTGATTCTATGTTTGTAAATCAATTAATGTAATATACCACATAAACAAGATGAAGGATAAAAATATCAGAATAAATTTTAAAAGAAATAATAAAGTAGCCAATATGGAATTCTCATAGACCCTCGGAATCCACAGGGAATTCTCTAGCTTACTACAGCTCCATAAAGGGTTAGAAGAAAAGCAGCTTCTCTTGAGTGCATATAGCTAACACCAGTGAATCCATAGACATACTTTTTTTAACAGTTTGAGATATTATCTTTATAATATAAGCAAATACACAATTTATTAACTTTTACAGAGTTGTACAGCCATAACCACAATCCAGTTATAGAACATTTCCATCACCCCAAAAATATCAATGTAGCTCATCTGCAGTCATTCTACATTCCCATTTCCAGCCAACCATTAATTTTCTCTTGGTCCCCATAAATGTGCCTTTTCTGGATATTTTATGTAAATACAATTGAACAATATGTAGTATTTTGCATTTGGCTTCTTTCACTTACCATAACATATTTGAGGTTCAACGCTATTGTAGAACAGTACTACACTATATGGATATAACAAATTTCGTTTATCCATTTATCAACTGATGCACATTTGGGTTATTTCCATTTTTTGGCTGCCATGAAGTTTTCCATTTGTGGACAAGTCTTTGTGTGGATCTATGTCTTCATTTCTCTTGGATAAAGACTGAGAAGTAGAATTGCTAGATTATATGGTAAAGCTATATTTAACTTTAAGATACCATAACTTCCAAAGTGGATATGGCATTTTACATTCCCACCAGCAACGTATGAAGGTACTTATTTCTCAACATCCTCACCAACACTTATTATCAGTTTTTTTAATTAAAGACCTTCTAGTGAGTAATGATATCTTATTGTAGCTTAATTTACACTTTCCTAATGACTAATAATATCTCTGCATGTGCTTATTAGCCATTCACATTTCTTTCTCTTTTTTTGGTAAAATATCTATTCAAATCATTTGCCCATTTTTTAATTAAATTGATTGTCTTTTTTAAATTGTATTTTAATCATTGTTCAAGTACAGTTTTCTGTCTTTTACTCCCATCCCACCCCACCCACCCATTCCTCCCCACCTCCCTCCCATTTCCACCCCCTCTAGTTTTTGTCCATGTGTCCTTTATATTTGTTCCTGTAAACCCTTCCCCTTTTCTCCTGAAATTCCTTCCCCTCTGGTCACTGTCAGCCTGTTGTTATTGAGTTATAATAGTTATTTGCATATTCTGGATACAACACCTATACCAGATATGTGCTTCCCCCCCAGTCTATCACTTATCTTCTCATTTTCTTGCTGGTGTCTTTTGAAGTGCCTCAAGATTTTGAATTTTTATAAAGTCCAATGTTTTTCCTTTCCATCAAAAAGGTTTATAGTTTTAGCTCTTAAATTTAGGTCTCATCCTTTTTGAGTTAATTTTTAGTATGGTGTGGGGTAAAAGTCTAAGTTCATTTTTTTTTGCATGTGGATAGCCAATTGTCCCAGCACCATGTGTCAAAAAGACAAATTTGTATCTATTCTGGTTTATTTGAATTTAATATACAAAATGTAGGATCACCTTGCCAATTTATGCAAAAAAAAGCTGATGAGATTTTAATAACAATACCACTGAATCTATAGAAAAATTTGAAGAAACTCCCAACTTAACTGTATTGACTTCCAATCTGTGAACATGAACTGTCTTACCATTTGCTTAGATACTAATTTCTCTCAGCACCGTTTTGTAGTTTTCAGTATAAAAGTCTTGTACTTTAAAAAGAAAATACTATCCCAAGGATTTTGCTCATTTTGAAGTTACTGTGAAGACATCTGTTTTCTTAACTTCATTTTCGATTGTCAATGGTAGTATATAGAAATACAATGTTTTTTACACATTTCTCTTCAATATTGACACTTTGCATAATTCATGTATTATAGCTCTAGAAGTATTTTTGTGGATTCCTTAGTTTTATTTGCATACAGGATTACCATATTTTGCAATGTATAATGTACACTTTTTTGGCCAAATTTTTTAGGGAAAAATAAGGATACACATTATACATGGGCATAATGATTACATACTATGAGTATAATAGTGGGTATAATAATCCCATGTATAATGCCCACAAAACATGAGTGTACATTATACATGAGAGTTCATTATACATGGGAAAATACAGTATGTTGTCTGAGAATCAAGTCAGTTTTACTTCTTCCTTTCTAATCTAGATACATATGTTTGTTTTTCTTACATCATTGCACTAGCTGGAACTTCCAGTATAATACTGAATAGAAGTAGTAACAGTGGACATACTACTCTTACTCCCAATCTCAGAGGAAATGCATTTAGTCCTCCCACACTAAGTATGATATCAGCTATAGGGGGATTTTTGGGGGGGGTGACTCTTATCAGGCTGAGAAAATTTCTTCCTATTCCTAGTTTGTTAAGAGCTTTTATGCATACAGATCTTGTCAAACGCTTTCTCTGTGTCTATCAGTCATGCAGTTTTGTCTTTTACCTTATTAATGTGGCACATCACATTGACTTTCTGATGTTAAACCAACCTTGCATTCTTTATATAAACCCTAGTTTTATAATGATTGGTTCCTTAATTATCTTATGTTAATTAAAGGGAAAATATACATTTTCCTACATTAGTACCTTTATCAGTGCTCTTTATATCTTTCTGTGGATTTGTGTTACCATTCTATATTATTTTCTTTCAGCCTGAAAGACTTCCTTTACTATTTCTTGTAAGGCAAATCAGCTAGCTAGAAATACTTGCAATCTTTATCTGGGAATTTTTTTAAAGATGTTATTTATTTTTAGGGACAGGGGAAGGGAAGAAGAAAGAGAGGGAGAGAAACATCAATGTGTGGTTGCCTCTCATGGGTCCTCCACTAGGCACCAGGCCTACAACCCAGGCAGGTGCCTTGACTAGGAATCGAACCAGCAACCCTTTGGTTCACAGCCCATGCTCAATCCACTGAGCTACACCAGCCATGGCTATCTGGGAATGTTTTTATTCCCCATAATTATTGAAGCATAATGTTTTATTAGTTATAGAATTCTTGGTTGACAGTTTTTTTCTCTCATTACTTTGAATGTCATCCCACTGCCTTAGGTTCTTCATCGTTTCTGATGAGAACTTAGTTGTTATTGTTGTTTCCTTGTATATAATGAGTTGTTTCTCTTTTGCTTCATTCTAAATCTTTGGCTTTCAACAGCTTGACTATTAAGTGATTAGATGTGGACCTCTTTGTATTCATTCTATTTCTATCGTGCCTCTTGGATGTATAGATTAATATTTTTCATGAAATTTGAGAAATTTCAGCAATTAAATCTTTTTCTACCCCTTATTCCTCCTGGGATTTCTGAGTACATTGGTACAGTGATGGTATCCCACAAGTCTCTGAGTTGCTACTCATTTTAATGTTTTTTCTGTTCAGATTGGATAATAATATCTATTGATCAATCTCCATTCTCACTGATTCTTTCTTCTGCCAGCTCAAATCTAGTGTTAAGCCCCTCTAATGAACTTCTTGTTTAGGTTGTTGTCCTTTTAACTCCAGGGTTTTTGATTTTTTAATGATTTCCCTTCAGTAGTATTCTCTATTTGATGGGCAACTTTATTTCTTTAAAGATGGCTTCCTATTTTTCTTTGAACATATTTGTAATAACTACTTTGAAATGTTTGTCTGCTAGGTTTAACACCTTGGTCCTTTTAGAGATAGTTTCTGTCAGCTGCCTTTTTGCCTATTCACAGATTATGCTTCCCTATTTTTTTCATGCCTTATAACTTTTTGTTAAAAACTCACATTTTAGATAATTAGCTTCAGCAACTCTGGATTCTGGTCTCCCACTGGTAGTTGTTTTTCCTGTGTATTTAGCGACTTTCCTGCACTAATTCTATAGAGTTTTATCTCTCATGCAGTGTGTGATGACTGACATTTCTACTCATTATAGTTTCTTTCTTTTAATTTTTATTATTAATCCTAAATTCCTGAGAGTTACCCTGTATCAGCACAGTTTAATTGATCAGAAGTTATGCTTAAGCACCTTAAACCTATAAAGCTTTCACTTTTTGCCAATGGATCTGTGCGTGGGTTGGGGAACACAGTCATAAATCAGGCACTTTACAAATCTGTCCTAGCTTTTATTTTTTCCTGGGCTTTCTCATGTCGCCTTTGCACCTGCACTAGGCACCACATTCAACCAGGGAAGATGAGTAGATAACTAGGTCCTGTGTTTGATCTCTCTTCAGACTGTACACTGCACCTTGTCTACATGTGCTGTCTTCCAGACCAGCAGGAATATGCATAAGCTTAAATTTCTGGCTGGTCTGCAACCTCAGACTAGCTGCAGAAGTTGTCTTTCCTAATATTTTACCATTGAGATTGCCATTGATTTTATTGAAGCCCCTGAGTATGCACTTTAACCCAGATCAAGTCAGCACCCACAGGCAGCAGAGCTGCCAGTTTCCACAGCCTCACCTGGCCAGATGTAACAGGCAAGGGAGGGGCATGATGGAAGCCCCAGGATAAGATACCACAAACTCCCACTGTTCATAACCCTGGTTTGGTAGTGTTTCTTGAATAGTGCTTCTCAATTTTCTGTATGCCTTTGATTTCCTGAGCCCTAAAATGGTTGACTTTTACTGTTTTATCCAGTTGTATTGTTGCATTTGGGGCAGAGAATTTGCCAAGCTCTCACTTCACTACTCTGGAAATCCTGACATCCCTGTTCCTTGCCCCCCTCCCCTGCCAGGCACACTCTTAAGTTTATTTTAGACTAATAATACTACCAACTATTTATTTTAAATTGGCTTCATTTTAATTGAAAATCTAATCTTTCTCCAAGAGCCATTAATGGTTCTATCAGCATCTTGAAAGCATTAGGGGGCCTCAGAGGGAACCATCTTGCTAAATATAAACCACATGTTTCCCCGTCAGACTTCAGGCCTCCCTGAAATGGGATTATCTACCTGTAGAAGCCTACACACTGCCTCAAGGTTTGTGGGGGTGGACAGGATAGGACTTTCCTGACCCTCTTCTGTGATGGATGAAGTGATAAGAAATCAGGTTCCTAAGCTGAAAGTTGCCTCATGTGA
Organism: Phyllostomus discolor; assembly: GCF_004126475.2. Taxonomy (NCBI): domain Eukaryota; kingdom Metazoa; phylum Chordata; class Mammalia; order Chiroptera; family Phyllostomidae; genus Phyllostomus; species Phyllostomus discolor. The sequence continues at coordinate 149,503,522 of NC_040905.2, read as the reverse complement.
TTTCTGATAACCAACAATACAGTTAAAACCACATTATTATCCAAACTTCTTGCTTCCTCCACCCAGCATATATTACAAAAAAAAAAAAAAAAAAAAAAAAAAAAAACCTCCACAAGACCCTGAAAACCTCAGAATTCCACATGACAAACTATTCAAAAGCATGAAAACCATCAGTAAAGCCCTTCAGGGCCAGGGCGTCATGTGGGTAATTGGCAAGAACCTCTTTAAAAGGGATTCCATTCAATAATGTGTCTTTTTAAAAAACTTAGCTAAACCTAAAGCTGAGCATCAAGTAATTACACTCTCAATCTTTCCAATTGCACAGTGTTTTGAAAATGTCAAAATTACAACCAAATGCTGCTGCAGCATATTTTACTGGTGGTTTTCTGGACCCTAGTAAAGGTGCTGGCTGCAGGAGTGGAAAGGGAAAGAGGTTGCATATTTTTCCTATAGAACCATAGTAAGTGGAGCACATAGATATAATATAGATGGCACCCACTGAAATACACATATTTAATGAACTTGGTCTTTGGTTGTATTCACTGACCCTTTTGGAAGGAGAATCAACGTATGGCCATAAAACCATAAGGTTGCTATGAAAAAATCTTACTAAAGCAGCAAATTTCCACAAGGGGCAAGCAATTAAAAGGTGATACTCCAAGAGATAAGGCAAGGTGTGGTCCTTTAACAGGTACAAGAGGTTGCACAGGACTTATGTAAGGACAAAGTAAACATAACGGGTCTTCCCCAAGCTTCACTCCGGCTCTTGGCCAGGGGACCCTCAGAGTAACAGGCTGATGAGGACTTGTGTTTGTCCAATGCAAAACTGTGTCACCTGGAGTCCTTGTAAACAATGGTCCAGAACCACTCATTCATGCATTTCCTCAGTAAAGAGCCTTTGTAATATCATCCTCGGTGCAAAAGGCTGGGACTACTTATTTGGCCATTCACGGCCCAGTTTTGGAAGCCATTCTATATCATAGGAGAGGAATGGAACAAAGAAACCATTTAAATTAATAGAATATGGCAAATATATATTATTTCAAAAAAAACTATTAAGACACATAGGTTGAAAAATGGCACCTATGGATCAAATCTAACTACATATATGTTTCCTTGGCTACATACTGACTTGTTTTTAAATCTGAATTTCAGAGGAGAACTATGAAATCCAACCCAAATGTATTTGTAGCCAGAACAAACTCTCTCCCTTTACCTAAGCATGCCTGGTTCTGTCAATACTTGACTAGTATTTGTTCATTAATTCCATGTAAGCAGGTGAACAGATGCCAGAATTTTAAGAAAAATGGAGAAGAAAATAGAGTTTTCTCAACTTTAACTTTATCAGCAGAGAAAAGCCAGCCATAATTCCATTTTAGCAGTGGAATATTATGATCTGACTTTCAGATGTAACTGTTTGGAAAAGGTGAGGAATATGGACAGGCTGGAGGTGGAATAGATTAAAGTATATATATTTTTTTCCTTCTGTGTGCTTATTTTGAGTATTTTGCTGGAAGAAAGAGGGAGGACTGTCTTCAAATAACAACAATGGACCATGGCATCCTTACTAGCCCCTAAGATAAGCAAGGAGCCTTTCTCACTCCCAGACCCCTCCTTGCACCTAGGGAAAGTTGGAGAGGGGAACTGAGCTGGACATGCAGTTGCTCTAAAAAAACTCTAACCATGCCTATCTATAATTGCAGGAGGGCCCTAGGAAAGGTGGGGAGGAAAAGAGAGTTTGTAGCTGGAAATACTTGTTCATGCCAGCTTTGTGTCTCCCTCCTGCCTGCTCAGTGTCTGTGGTACCCCATGTTTTGCCTTCCCATAAACACTGGATGAAAAGGGAGAATGAGCCCTTTGGAGGCAACAGTGCCACAACCATGTACCTGGTACTACTGACTCCTTCGTAAAGCATATACTACAGTTCCTGCCTTGTTGGGTGTAACTGGTAGGGAAAGATAGATCCTTGACCTCTTGAAGCTTATAATCCAGCCAAGGAGATAAATGTTAAGCAAAAGAGAGAAAGAATAAATTATGCAATGAATTACATGACACTCCAGAGCATATAACAGGATGTGTCTAGTCTGGCATGGTGGTGAGGGGAGGTCTGGAAAGGCCGTGAAGGGTATGACATTCTGCTGCTCACTGAAAGACAAATGCTAGACTGGGCAAGAGAAGGAGGCTCTATACAGAGGAGGGAGCATGTGCAACATGCTCTGAGACAGAAAAGAAATGGAGGAAAGGAACTGAAAGAAGGTCCTGTGGCAGAGCAGAGGGGCACTGGCAGGAGGCACCAGAATCTACAAGGCATCCAAGAAATTGGTAAAGGTTTAGGACTTTATCCTAAGAACCATAATAGTTATTCAAGGCATTTTAAGTATAGAAGAGGTCAGATCAGATTGCCATTTTTAAAAGACCTCCTCCTGGTTCCTTTCTGTAGAAAATGAACAACAGCTGACAAGACAGGAGATAGGCTCAGGTGTATGCCTAGGTGTAGGCACAGTGAAGGCTAGATTAGGGCTTTTCTGGAAAGAAGTAACAAAAGGAGAGAAGAGAGGGTATAAAAAGACAGGCCACAATAATATAACAAGGAATAGGCCACTTGGAGAACAGACACAGGAGGGGATGGTGTTAAGAAGAAAGGTTGAAGCAGTGGACTGGAGGTCCTACTGAGGCCAAGGGCTGTCAGGACAGGAGTAGACAAGAAAGCAAGAGGAAGAACTGGATGTTGGGGTGCACAAAGGTGTAATCATTTGGGGGTATGACAATATCTAGAATATGGCTTGGCAGAAGGTAGCTATGGAAGAATGGAAGAGGATAATAGCAATGATAAGAAGGTAGAAGAATAGAGACCAGAATGCTGAAAAGGCACTGAGTCCCAGTTCCTAGGAGAAGCAGAGAAGCTCAGCCATATGTGAAGTTTTTCTGAATACAGACTTAGAACTCTATATTCAGGGGAGGGCTTCAGGAAGGTTCTACATCTCCCGAGCCTCCCCAGCTCCCTCTGGCTAAGTGTTTGGCTTGATGACATAAAAGCAACTATTATCACAGCCATTTAGAGATCCACAGACATGTTATATGAACGGTTCAGCATGTATTCCTAGGGAAACTAGGTGTACCATAAGCAGGAAAGTTACTGATAAACCTGTCCTCCATTCCCAGGGTCTCAGCCTGTGGCTTTGCTCCATTGAGTGAGTGCTGCACTGCTTGCACCACACATATGCCTCCATATCCTGCATCTCCTAGTAGACAAAAAAGTCACAGGAGGTCACAACACTTCCTTCATAGTTCCTAATGCCATGCCTGGGATGTATGTAGTTGATTTTTAATAAAGAATGAATCAATCCCATTTATATAAATTCAAAACTGTCAAAACTATTTATGGTGTTACAAGTCAGCATAATGGTTGTATCCTGGGCAGAGAGGATTACTGGAAGGGAGTATCAATGTTATTTCTTGATTTGGGTGCTGCTTACATTGATGTGTTCGGTCAAAAAATTAATTTGTCTGTATGCAGCAAAGAAACCCATAAAAAAAAGCAGAAAGAACAACCTACAGAATGGGAGAAGATATTTTTCAGTGATACATTCAATAAGAGTTAATATTCAAACTCTATCAAGAACTCACAAAACTCAACAACAACAACAACAAAAAAATCCAATTAAAAAGTGGGCAGATGACCTGAATAGACACTTCTCCAAAGAGGACATGCAGTTGGCCAAGAGACAGACATATGAAAAGGTGCTCAACATCACTAATTGTTAGAGAAATGCAAATTTAAACCACAATGAGATATCATTTCATGCCTATCAGAATGGCTATCATCAATAAATCAACAAACCAGTGTTGTCAAGGGTATGGAGGAAAGGGAATCGTTTTGCACTGTTGGTGGGAATACAGGATGTGCAGCCACTAGAAAACAGTGTGGAGGGTTCTCAAACAATTAAAAATGGAACTGCCTTAGGACCCAGGGGTTCCATATCAGGGTATATATCTGAAGAAACCCAAAACACTAATTCAAAAGAACATAAGCACCCCTATGTTCATTGCAGCATTATTTACAATAGCCAAGCTATGAAAGCAACCCAAGTGTACATCAATGGACAAGTAGATAAAAATGTTGTGGAACATATATACCAAAGAATATTACTCAGCCATAAAAAAGAAATAATCTTACCATTTATGACAGAATGGATGGACCAAGAGAGTATTGTACTAAGTGAAATAATTCAGAGAAAATATAAATACCATATGATTTCACTTATATGTGCAATCTAAATAACAAAATAAATAAACAAACAAAACTGAAACAGACTCATAGACACAGAGAACAGACTTAACATTGCCAGAGGGGAGGGGAGTTGGAAGAATGGGTGAAAAAGGTGAAGGAACTAAGAAGTACAAATTGGTAGCTACAAAACAGTCATGGGGATATAAAGAACAGCATAGGAAATATTGTCAGTAATATTGTAATAATTATGTATGGTGTCAGGTGGGAACTAGAAACACCAGTAGGAACACTTTATAAAGTATATGATTGTTTAACCAATATGGCATACCTGAAACTAATACAAAATAACACTGAGTGTTAACTGTAATTGAAAAATAAAATTAAACAAAATTAAAAATAAATTATAACAAAGAAAACAAAAATAAATAAATACTTGTTAGTTTTAAAAAATTCATTGGTCTGTGTAATTGGTCCCCAGAGGAGAGGGGAGTATAATTATGTATAATTATGTGTAATTATGTATAATTATGATTTGTACATTTTTCTATCTCTGTTTCCACAATTTTTTAAATTGATTAGTAAATCAGCTATTCAGTAGAAATGCTTCCCCAATGTAGGATTTCAAGAGCAAGCTAAAGTATGCATTGGCAAATATTTTCTATAAATGGGAAGATTAAATGTCTTAGGACTTATAAGCCATACAAAACAAAGATAGCCACAGACAATGTAAATGAACAAGTGTGGCTCTGTTCCAACAACATGTATTGGGTCGGCCCAAAAGTTTGTCTAGTTTTTTCCACACAATGGCTCTAGTAGTACTTTGTTGTATTTAACTCCATTTGAAACAACTGTGTTAGACTGTATTGTGACAGCTGTCATATCAATGTGCTTCTTTAAAAAAAAAACTTACCAAAATTAGGAAATTTTTGTACAGCCATTTTAATATTGAAGATGGAAAAAATACACAACATTTTTAGCATATTGTGCTTTAATATTTCGAGAAAGGTAAAAAAGGCAACTGAAATGCAAAAAAGGATTTGTGATGTGTATAGAGAAGGTGCTGTGAGTGATCAAACCTGTCAAAAGTGGTTTGCAAAGTTTTATGCTGAAAATTTCTCTCTGGATGATGCTCCATAGTCGGGTAGACCATTTGAAGTTGAATGAATTGAGACATTGAGAACAATCAATCATTGTTATACTATGCGAGAGATAGCCAAAATACTCAAAATATCCAAATCAATAAAGTTATCAGTGAAAATGAAAAATGTGTCTGTTATTTTACAGAAAAAACCATACAGGCTTTTTGGCCAACCCAATACTAATGAACACTGAACACCAAATTTTGCATAATTTTCACATGTCCTGAAATAGTCCTTTGATTTTTTTTTTAATCATTCATTCTTAGTTCTCCAGCTGTACAAAATGGCTACAGGCCCAATTTGACCCACAGGAAGCAGGTTGGCCCCTGTTCTAAGGAGGTGTACATGGGAAACACATGTCCTGGCCTGCACGCCAGCTCAGCCTATCCTCCCCCAAGCTGCCCCTCAAGCATTCCCCTACCTTTATAAGTAGGCAAACACTCCATCTTGTCACCACATGGATATTTACTGTCCCGAGGTTTGATGGGGTCCACTCGACAGAGAGGATAGGGGTTGTAGTCTTGTTTATACGTCGTGAGCAGATCCATATTCTCTTTACTTGGGACAAAGTGGTCAGGCTGGTGGATCTTCACTGGTAATACTTTGTGAGGCCCAAAATCTCTCCTGTAACAAAAATAAACACTGCCATTGGAGCCACTGGCTCAGAATGAGGTTCATGGTTTCCATTCAACCCAATTCTACAAATGTTTGCCAAGAAGTTATCTTCTGACCTGGCAATTCCATTGCTGGGATTATACCCTAAGAATCATGAAACACCAATTCAAAAGAACCTATGCACCCCAATGTTCATAGCAGTGTTATTCACAATAGCTGGAAAAGTGCTGGAAACAGCCTAAGTGCCCATCAGTAAGTAAGTGGATCAAAAAACTGTGGTGCATTTACACAATGGAATACTACACAGCAGAATGAAAGAACTCCCAGCCTTCACAACAGCATGAATGAAGAGTATTATGCTAAGTGAAATAAGTCAGGTGGTGAAAGACAAATACCATATAATCTTACCTATAAGTGAAACCTAATCAATAAAACAAGCAAGTGAGCAAAATAGAGCCAGAGGCATGAAAATAAGAACAAACAGAGGGGAGGAGGGAGGGTGATAACAGGGGAAAGAAGGGGAAGAGTCAAATCAAGGAATATGTATAAAGGACCCATGGACAAAGACAATAGCAGTGGTGGGTGGGATTGAAGGTGGAAGGTGGGGGTGGGTAGGGTAGGGGACAGCAATGGGGGAAAAATGGGGGCAACTGTAATTGAACGACAATTTTTAAAAAAGAAGTTGTCTTCTACTCTATCCCCCTAACTACTCTTCCTCCTCTGTTTCTCACTTTCGAGAAAGACACCACTACTCCCTTCTCACCTAAGTCAGGCACCCAGACACCACCCTGGATCCACCCTCTCACAGTTCCAGACCATCACTCACCAGGGGAGTTCCCCTGCACAGTTCAGACCCTGACTCCTTCACACCTGGATCATGTGACAGCCTACTACCTGGGCTTCCTACTTCATTCCTGGCACTTCTACTGCAATCTACCTAGTGTGGCCAGAATAAGCCCTCTAAAATGAAAATCAGATCATGTGGCTCCCCAGCTTAAAACTCTTCCAGATAAGGCCCAATTTTGTAGCATGGTTTATAAGCTTTGCTGGACCTGCCCCTGCCTTACTCCTCAACTGCATCTCCCACTTCCCCCGCGCCCCTGCCACATCCCTGTCCAACCACCCTGGACCACTGAGAAGGCCTCTCTTCTGTGCCTGCTCTTTCTGCCTTCCTTCCCCATCAACCCCTTCACTGTAAGGCTAACTACTATTTTTCAGGTACTACCCCTTCCTTCTCTGTGCTCCTATAGCTCCTCCTGCTAATATTTATCTCCTTCCTTTACCCAACCTCACAGAAAACCCAGCAGGGCAGAACAGTACAGTAAGTAGAGACATGAGACATTTATTTCTCTGCTCTCTGGCACCAGTGTCCCCATTATTTCAGGGAGTATGAAAAAATGGGACAGAAAAAGCACGATGGCCTTCACTAAACAGGAAGCACTCTTTTCCCTAAGCATCCCACAGTCAGAGAGGCCAAGAAAACAACTGCACCACCACCAGGAACCACCTTGGTGACACCAGGGCTCAGTCTGAGCTGACAGTCCCCACCAGGGAAATTCCCAATTCTTGATGCAAACTCTCTTAAGCAAACACTTCCCCCAGGGCTTCTCCTTTACACAACAATTTGGTTTTGCCTGGAACCCATTTATTAAACTGGACAAGGGGAAGGTAGATTTTCCCTGACGGTGCTTGCCAAAACAGCCTCGCTAAGGGAGGGGGAGGTTTCCGGACAGGAAAACATCAGGCCCAAACACCAATAAAACCGACTTCCCGGCCAAAATCTGGAGCAGCATTACTGAGCCACGCTTGACTAGCAAAGGTAACACGCTCCACTGTAATCTGTCTTGCATGAATTATATACTTGGTTGTCAATAAACCCAAACCAGTGCCTGAAAATGCTTCGTGGGATCAGGGGAGGGAGTTAGGAAGCAGGAGAATTAGTTTCTCTAGGGCTCTAAGAAGGAAATAGGAGATGCTCCAGTTGAACTCCCAGTAACACCCTCTGGGTAGATTTAAAAACATATTTGGCAGCAGTTACAGGTCTTCAGCCTGGACTCCCTTCCCAAGGGCCCCATGTTGGCAAACAGCAAGAGGAGCTGACTGTGTATCGACTGGGGCTATGGAAGGAGCACGCTACACAAGAACCCAAGGGTGGGCTCCACACTTGCACCCTTCTTAGTATATCTCATGCCACAATCTGCTTAGCACTAAATCAACTGCAGCAGCATACTAAAAGTGAAGGTTCTAGGTAGCAGAGAGAATTGGAAATATCTAGAAAACCTTGTCTGAAAACTGGTTAACTGCAAAGTGGCTTTTATCAGGAAGTCTGTATTCTCAGGGGAATGCTCCCAAGGGCAGGTGAGTTCTTCTCATTCCCAAAAGGGGTGGGGAGGGGTATAGAGGCAGCTGAGACCACACCTCCCCACATAGACTCAAGTTCATTCATAGCTACCCAAGGGTTCAGCCCTCTTCCAAAGACGAAGATCAGCAGATACCAAGGGCGAGTGGTAAGAAACAAGGCCCAGTGCCCAAGCTGTGCCCTTCTTAACCCCCCAACCCCAAAGCAGTCAGGAGTGCTCTCCAGTTCCGGGCCTGCCATGAGCTGGGACCCTACACACAGGTCATGACATCCTCCTTGCTGTTACTCCTAGTGCAGGGTCCGACTTCTCCTCAGAGATACTGTGAGAATTTCAGTATTTCCAAGCTCTTCAAGTGTTCCAAACTCTCTCAGATTTTCAGGGTGCTTTACACCCCTGCCTCCTTCTGTTTCTACAGGAGACAAACAGAAAAATGCCCACCGCCAAACTCACCTGAAGTTGGTTACTCAAAGACAAAAGCTGATGTGGCAATATCCTTGCTCACTATGTTTAGGGAAAGAAATTGTTCATTGAATCTCCTTCTCTTATACAAAATGTAAGTTTCTTGTGAAAGTGCATCTGTGATTGAATATACTAATCAGCTATAACTAAGAAAAACAATCCTGAGAGGGAAAATGAACTATTTCTGAAGAGGGGAAAGTTTTAAACTTAATTCATGTATACCCCACCCAAAAAATATTGACTGCAGCTTAAGAGTGAATTTAATAAGAATTTATGTTTCCTCATTACATTTTTACATTGGGAACATTCACTGAAACCTGTCATTAACCACAACACAACTGCACGTCCCCAATCTCACATAATCTTACAGCCTTTAAGTTCACATAAAAGTCTGTTTTATCCTTCCCAGAAATTGCTCCAATTTAGTAGGTTTTTTTAAGGGCAGTCCCCTCTCTTTCTATGTTACATTTCCTAGTCCCTGTGCCCATTGTGGCTATGAACCAAGGGGAAAAAATTGGTCAAAGATGTTAAGTTTCTTTTAGATGCAGAGCTATAAAAGTTATATAGTATGGAAGGCCAGGAGCTAAACTCTGAGTTAAGTAAAGGTTAAAGGGGCCCTGCTGGGAAAGTCGTAACAACTTGACTCCCAATCATCAGGCAAAGCTAAAGAAAGGTGTTTGACAAAAATTTGACAAAAGGAAAGAAGAAATAACACAGCCAACTAGCTTCCAGGAGCCTGGAAGTAGGGAAAAGAAGATTTTCATAGCAATAAAAGGGCCATAAAATACTTCTTTTAAAAAAAAAACCAACCTGTTATTAATGTTGATCTATGAAAACTTCAGAATTTGTTAGTGTGTCCAAGCAATCTATCACATTAAATGGAATCCATTTGAAGAAGTGTCCCTCCTCTCGCCCAAAGCCAGTCTCTCCACCCCTACCCTTAATCCTTTCCTCCTTTCTTGGAAACCTCGTGGAATGGACCATCACCTGGTCTGTGATTTAATTGTTTCCTCTTGCTGGCTTCTTTCTATCCATATTTAAACATGCTAATCAATGAAACAAACAAGCAAGCAAAATATAACCAGAGAAATTGAAATTAAGAACAAACTGACAGTAACCAGAGGGGAGGTGGGAGGGGATAATGGGAGGGGGGGAAGGGGAAGGGTTTTCAAGAAACCTGTATAAAGGATACATGGACAATGACAAAGGGGGTAGAATTGAGGATGGGAGGTGGGGGGTTAGGGGGGAGTGGTGGGGGGAAAATGGAGACAACTGTACTTGAACAATAATAAAAATAAATAAATAAGCATGCTCCATCCTTTCTGAACTTTCAAGGAAAAACTAAAATATAACACAAACCTTACTGGTGTCCAGCCCTCTCTCTTCCCCTTTTCCCTTCTAGAAATGGGTGTCTACAGGTACAGACTGGCCTTCCTTACCTCCCACTCCTGTTCCACCCATCAACTCTGATTCTATCCCTTCCTCACTCTAGATGAGGTCTGCAAAGCACCACCTTGTTTCCGAATCCACTCCCTGCTCCACAGGCCTTTATCTTCCTGCACCCTAATTCTATCCATCCTCTCGTTCATTTTTTAAATACTCTTTCCCTTGATATTTTTAAAATATCTCTCCCTTGAGATACTCCTCATGATTTATCTTCTCAATCACCTCTATGGGGTTTTGCTCTTTGTCAATTGATTTGATTTGATTACTGCCACACATAGTTCTCAAATTCCCCAAGGTTAAAAGGCACCCTCTAAGGCATAGGTGGCAAACACAAGGCCTGTAGGCTGAATCTGGCCCTCCACCTTGTTTTATCCGGCCAGGCACCTGATTTCTACCTGGCATCAGCACTGAGCTATCACTTAACTGTTAAGGAGTAGTTACATTTATACAGTTCTAAAATTGCATTTGACCCTTTGAAGACAACCTTAAGGCTGATGTGGCCCCAGTGAAAATGAGTTTGAGACACCTGCTAAGGAAACCATTATGTCATTGCAGGCGGGTAGGGGAACCCATCCCAGCACACTGAGAAAGACTCCCAGGCTGAGACCAGTGGTAATATTAGTGGTTAGTCACACAGCCAAAGCTACTGGCTGAATAAATAGACTGATTGTTTCAATAATTACTGATATTAGGATTAGGGCTAGTGGGGTGCCTTGGGGTAAGAAATGTATTCAAAGGGCTTGATCCATGTCTCTGATCCTAATAAGAACAGACTGAACCCTTCTCATTTTCACTATGAAAGACAGGAATCCAAAGTACCTGCCTCTAGGATCCAGGTTACATAGTACCTCTCATGTCCTCAACCCCCACTAGACCTGAGGCTAACAACTGTCATTGCTTCATACAAACTCTGGATAAAATATAAAAACAACTATCTGTAAGAACTAAAGAGTAACCAAAGATAGGCAGATTCTAGAGCTGAACCAATGAGTGAAAGAAAGGAATGGCCTCTGTGTAAGTTTCCACTTCATTTCAAGTTCTCCAGACTGTGCTAGGCAAGGCAGACAAAATGTGATTACAACACCTTCCACCTTTCTTGACTGAAGAACCAAAGAACCAAATTTTGAGGTAACCACAGGTACCACAAAGTGAAGAAGGAATCCTGGAAAGGAAAGAATCAGAAATAGGAAACCTGAAAGTTTATCTACTGGACCCCAGTCTCTGGCTGACCTCACATGCATGTCAGCCTTGAAGCAATGCTAAAGGTAAAAAACTGAACTGAGATTTGAGCTGCCACCCAAGACACAGAGTTTGCATGTTCAGTCCAATCAAGTTACCTCCTATCTGCTCTTTAGAAAGGAAGGAATGATGGGAGGGGGAAAAAAAAAAGAAAAAGAAAAGAACTCTTCAGCCCCTAACTAGCGTGGCTTAGTTGGTTGGGCATTATCCCACAAACAGAAAAGTTGCCGATTGGATTCCCAGTCAGAGCACATGCCTGGGTTGTGGGTTCAGTCCCAGGTTGGGGTGTGTATGAGAGGTAACTGATAGATGTTTCTCTCTCATATCGATGTTCTCTTTCTCCCTCCCTTCCCCTCTCTCTAAAACTAAATAAATAAACAATCTTTAAAAAAAAACTCTTCAGAGAAATGTAGAAAAATTTAGTCTTCATTATAGAACATTAACAATATACAGGATCAATTCAAAATTACTTGGCATACATATAAATGTAACCCACTCTAAAGGAAGAAAAAGATAATCATGAAGACCAATCCCAATCAGGCTCAGATGTTAGAATCAAAGCAGCCGTTTGACTACACTCGATTACAAAGAGAAAAATAAGGTCATAATGAATCAAAAGGCAACTACAGAGACAAACAGTAATGAAATAAAAAGAACCAAATGTATATTCTAAAACTAAAATATACAATATCTGAAATAAAACATTCACTGGATAGGCTTAATATTAAAATGGAGGTGGAGGAAAGACTCAGTACACTTGAAAATAGATGAATAGAAACTATCCATTCTGAAGAACAAAGAGAAAAAAGATTGGGGGAAAGAAATGAACAGAGACAGAAAAAAAAATAAATACTTGAAGAAATAATGGGCAAATTGCCCCCAACTTTAATCAAAGACACACAGCATCAAAGGCAGTGAAATTGCTCAGGCAAGTCTAGTGCTGAGACCTATTTCTGCATGTCTTCATTAATTCTCAAGTCCAGTATACAGAGGAGAGTAAGTGTGTCCCCTGGGGTATAGCTCTGACTAGAAAGCCAAGTATTTGAAAAGAAAATGTGTAAAATTCAATGGGTAGGGAAAGATTCAAGTCCGCTACCTATTTTCTTGCCTGTTTCCTGGCTTTTGAAAAGATTACTAAATGCCCTTTCTCTTTCAACTCTTGCCTCCCTTACTCTCCTCAGTTTACCCAAAAGTCTTCTCAATAAATGAATAAATCTATGCTGCCAACTTGCTGCCCCTTTGCCCTTCAGCCAAACCCATCAAGTCTGAACCTGATTCAGCCTTCCCACCCACATGCGCATCTCCAATTTACCCTAGCCATGGTCTCACTTCCTCTAGAATAAGGGTCTAGCACCATCTTGAAGACTCACCTCTTTTTCCGTGAGGCTATCCACTTTGCCCATCTTAAAGCATCTGGTTTGGCTTACATAAATAATGTCACAAAATGGGGCCCAAGTGTTTTACAGAATGACATTCCTAAGGGGAAATGAGGCTTGAAGTACAAACCTCTTATTCATAAACTGATCTCAGGTCTATCTGAACCAAAAGCAGACCCTATGTGAAAGAATTACCAAGAGCTGCAAAAGAGCTTCATACTAAGAAGGGCTGAAAATCACAAGCATTCTCCTTATGGCACCTGCTGTAAATCCCCAAGATTTACAGTCAGTAAGAGTTGTGTGCAGCTGTAATCATGCCTCATGCTGGCATGATAACCTTTCCAGAAACCAGGTGTTTTTTTGTGTCTGGGCTTAATCACATAATCCAGCCAAGCCCTAGGCCACATGACTCTATCATGCAGCAGGTGGCAGCCCCATGTCCAATCTCAGAAACCAAGCCAGGTCAGCCTTCAGTTAGGGAAGTACGTGGGACATTCTTGTAATAAGGGTCCTAAAGGCAGGGGAGTGACAACCCATGCAGACACAGAGTGTTCAGACACAGGGCTGACCCATCCTTTCCCCAAGAAGCCTCCGGTGGAGTACTCAGAGAACAGTGTCTCTACATTTCTTGATAGGACATAATTCTGTTGTACATACACATATGTGAATCGGAATCTCTGAGTTTATAAGATTCAGAAAAGATGATTCTGTAGAATCTTCATTTCTGCTCATTTATCTCAATAAAAACTCACTGGAACTCAAAAAGAAAAGCATCCTGATAGGGACATAGCTTTGTTCCTGGCCTATGAACACTGGTGCCCAGTATGGAAGGCACAGGGCTGAGAAATGATTGAATTGAGATACAGAGGAGTCTACGGCCATACCACCCTGAACACGCCCGATCTCATCAGATCTCGGAAGCTAAGCAGGGTTGGGCCCGGGTAGTACTTGGATGGGAAATACAGAGGAGAGCAGAAATGCCCTCTGTTTATTGCTTCTTCAGTTCTATTTCTGGGGAAGAAAATATAGAACAGGAGAGAAGTATTTCTGCTTTTTTTTCTTTCCCATGGGTAACCTTGATCCTACCCCTTTTTCTTTTTAAGACCCCTATGATCAGTAACAATTTTTGTTTTGGAAATTCTTTCAGCTTCTGCATTCCTCCATTTTGGCCACGTATTGACAGGAATGATTATTATTACTCTGGCTCTGGCAAGGACAGAGGGAATTTCTGGGTGATATGTTTATTGTTATAAGTGACCTGAGGCAAGGGTAATTTAGGACAGGTGAGAGGGGGAGTTTTTGTTTTGCAGAACACCTTTGGGAGGTAAAAGGGTCTGTGAGGGCTCCACCTGGGGGCTCCTGTCCCACAGAGAGGGTTTACCCTCATTCTCCTAAGCCTGTGGGCACCAAACAGAAAGTATTCCTCAATACCCACCCTCAAACACCCTTCTCTCTATCTCCAGGACATGAAGTAGATCCCTAATATGACTACCTCTGGAGCTGTGCTATACTTTACATTCACAAGGTGCTCTTCATTTCCTGTGAATTGGAGAGAAATAGATGAGAAGACCAGTCAGTATCTAGAGGCTGACCATGGTGTTTGCAAGCCAGTCTTCAGCATAGATATTATCCTTTACTACCAATAATCAAATATCTCATGCATATGTTAAGGACTTTTCATTAGTATTGACCAAAGTTTCTTTAAAAACAGAGAGAAAGCAATGCTCTGGAAGGGTCCACATCTCTTCTTGTGGTCTTCAGACTCTTAGAAACTAAGAATGCTTTTTTTTTTCTTGGTAAAATAAAGCCCAAAATTCAAGATTCATACAGTTTAATAAGTCAGAGGTTTAAAAATGGGTTGCATACATGACAATTTTTTTTTTCAAAAAGGACCTGGAAACTTTGTGCTTAAGCCAAATCATTTAAGAGAACTGCTTGACCTAAAAGTGACCTGATTCAAGTCAAGCATCAGAGACGGCACTCCACTCCCTCCCATCCAGGGGTCCCCACCAAGCTCAGGAATCCTTTGACTTCATTTCTGCCCCTGTACCTCCCCTGGTCAGTCTTTTCTGCCCCATAACTGAGACATGGACTTCTTCCTTTGAATCTAAAAGCAGCCTTTTGTAGAAACTCTATGCCTCCAACCTGCAATCTCAACAGAGGACGTTTCCAGGCCTGCCCTGGGGGTAATTGGGTGAAGAATGAATTAGAGCTGTTCTGCTTAGCCTGGAACATCTGGGACCTTCCCTACAAAAACACAAAGTTATCAGGCACAGGGAGGACATTTACTAGGTTTTGACCACCTGTAATGCATGGGCACTGTGCTGGTACTATTTCACCTCCACCCCACAGCAATCCTGAGACAATGAGGAATGGCACAGGCAAAGAATGCATCCATCTTTCAGGTCTCATTTTGGGACTAAGCTGTACAATCTGAAAGGCTGCCCAGCTGCACTCAGAGATTAGTCTACTCCACTGACTCGCCAGTTGCAAGTTACCATCTGGAGGTAACTGAGTTTGTCAATGGCAGGTTCTGTTAGATCCTTGCAACTCACAGAACAATCCTGAGATTGATCACTTTGTCCCACTCCCTCATTACAGATAACCTCTGAGTCCCAAATACACTAAGCCCAGTGGTTCCATCTCTGCACAGACTGGATCTAAAGAATCAGAGTTTATAAAACATGAGTAATTTTAAAAGAAATATTATTTTTTCATACTCTTGAAGAACATTCAAGGGGACCACAATTCAAAATTGATAGCATAACTTCAAAAAGCCCACTCTTGCACTATCATTAAGTTCTCTTTCACCACTACCAACATCACTATCACCACCCAAGCTGACCTAGGGTTTAACTGCCAAAGCCCAAAACTCCTTTTTTAATAGCAGCCCCCCAGTTTCTATCCCTTTATTACTTTGCTTAAACTCCAATTCTTTTCATATAAATCAATTTAGTCTTTCCCTCCACTTTTTCTCCACCCCACCCACCCTCCTCCCCCCACACAAGAATCCTTCTTCTTTAGAGGAGATTGGGAAAAAATTGAACAGGCTAATATTGGGTTCGCCAAAAAGTTTGTTTTTTTTCTGTAAGATGGCTCTAGGAACACTTAGTTGTCTTTAACTTCATCCAAAACAATTTTGTTAGATTGTATTATGACAGCTGTTGTATCAACATGCATTTTTAAAAAATTACCAAAATCAGTGAATTCTTGTGCAGCTATTTTAATATTGAAGATTGGAGAAGATATGCAACATTTTTAGCATATTATGTTTTATTATTTCAGGAAAGGTAAAAACACAACTGAAACTAAAAAAAAGATTTGTATCATGAATGGAGAAGGTGCTGTGAATGATCGAATATGTCAAAAGTGGTTTGTGAAGTTTCATGCTGGAGATTTCTCACTGGATGATGCTCCATGATCAGATAAACCAATTGAAGTTGATAGTGATCAAATTGAGACATTAATTGAGAACAATCAACATTATACCATGTGGGAGATAGCTGACATACTCAGTATATCCAAATCAATACAGTTATTGGTGAAAATGAAAAATGTTTTTTTTTATTTTATAGAAAAAAACATACAGACCTTCTGGCCAACTCAATACATGCAGGATTTTCTTTCAGAAATATAGGAAATTAACATTAAGTCATTAATAGCATATGTTGGTAGTGTACATTAATGCATTGTCAAACATTATTGCATTAATGTTGTACATTAGTATCATACATTACTCCATTCGTGTTCTATGTTAATATATATTCACACCTCTGCCCTCACCTCGATGTGGTCAGGCCTTCCATTGGTATGGACCCTTTCTGGTACGCCAGCTTGGGCTTGAAGGAATCTCTGGGCAGGTACGAGTGATAGAGAGGGTAGTTCTCTGTGTATTCGGAGAGAAGACATGGTTTCTCGGTTTTATCAAAAATCTTGGTAGGGAGATGTGGACAATGATGCCGCCTATAAAAACATGAAGTTAGGTCAGTTACCTTCTTGAGGAGATATATCCAGTTTGTATCCCAGACTGTAAAGGCATGACAGCTGTCACTGAAAACAGAAATTTAACTCTTCCTTTTCTCTACTGAACTAAGTAATATTGCCAGAATTTTTTAAATGATCTGTAACAGCAGTTGGTTGTCCAAATTCCTTGGATCATAAAATTACACACAAACATGGCTGGTGTTCAGCTGTTACACAGGGATACTGGTTGTTTAAATACTTCCCTACCATAATAGTTAACTGGTTGTGGCCCCTGAACCCTCTGAGTACCAACCCAGCTGCCCCAAGCCCTCCCCCGAGACTTCCCAATCACCCAGCACCTGACTGAACCCTGTTCTCCATGGCTGTGCTCTAGGATGAGGGTACCATTTTCCCTCATTGGTTTCTGGGTCAGTTCAGAATATTATCCTGCATACAAATGGTATACTAAATGCCAGTGACTGTGGGAAACCATTTTCACATTGAAGGTGTGGCTCTTTTATTCTTTCAGGTCTCACCTCAATTGTTGCCTCCTTAAAAAGACTTCTGCTGATCATTTTATACCCAAAATATACCCCACTACTCCCACCCCCTCACTGTTTCTCTCACCACCTATATGCCTTTCTCAGCACTATTATTATTGGTAATTGAGTGTGTGTTAATGAATTTGTTTATTGGCTGCCTCATCTATCAAGCTCAGGACCTTCTCTGTCTTATTCACTGCTATTATCCCTAGTACCTTATAGCCTGCCTTGCACACAGTAGGCATTCAGTAAACATTTATTGAATAAATGACTGAGTATATAAATGAATGTTAAGCTCTGTGCCTCATTATTCAGGTGATAATAAATAAATTTCAGTTACAATTTACAGTGAGCTTTTCATTTTATATGCTAGTAATAAATGAACCTATCACTCTACTAATTGCTGGACAAAGGGCAGCTATTGGAGCTCTCAAAAACTAAGGAGAGCATCAATTATTTGTGTCCACATACAATTCTTACAAACCAACTGGGTCACTTCTAGTCATCAGACACCAGCAATTCATCAAAACTCCATTAGTGATTTCCAATCTAGTTATATCAAGGAATGGCATGGAATTATTGTAAAACTTTACACTAAAGTGATTTTAATTATAGAAACTAAAATACACAGCATTCTTGGTAGTATATAGAGAAGGAGAGAAACAAATATACAGAGAATTCATCATTCTCTAAAGGTATTTAGTACCCTGCTCTGGTTAATAAGTTTAACCCTCTACATAAATGCTGCTGCCCCAGTGTTGTTTCTAGGTACCTCTCTTCAACTCTCCAACCCTGTATTGTTCTAAAGGGTGATCTATACCTGTATTGTTCATATGAATGCAACTGTATATAAACAAGTACCTTTACAGATATCTCTATTTTCTTCTCATTTGTAGATTTCTGTTTTGAAAATCTGTAAAATGTTATAAACTTGTCACATTTACTTTTTATTTGTTATAATTGTGTTATTGATTCACAATGAATATTTTAGGTTTTCCAAATTACAAGGAAATCCTCCACAAATATTGTCCTTATACTATGAATATCTTAATTTCACAGTATTAAATGTACTCAGTAAAATTTTAGTTTTTCTTTTTCAAAATGCACATTGTTGACTTTTGGCCAAGATGGAGGTATAGGTAGATACACTTTGCCTCCTCACACAACCAAAAGAAGGACAACAAAAAATTTAAACACAAACTCAGACTTCTGGCCAAGATGGAGGCATAAGTAGACACACTGTGCCTCCTTGCACAACCAAAATAAGGACAACAACAATTTAGAAACAAAATAACAACCAGAACTGACAGAAATTTGAATTGTATGGAAGCCGGACAACCAAGGAGTTAAAATAGACACATTCATCCAGACCAGTAGGAAGGGCGGAGTCAGGCAGCGGGGTGGAGAGGGGTCAAGGCATATAAAGCAGTAACACCGGGCATGTAAGGCATCCCAGGCACACAAGAATGCAGCAGGTGGGCCCTGGGTGCACAAGCAGCAGCTGGCAGACCCTGGGCACAGGGTGGCAACAGGCAGACCCAGCAAGGCAGCAATTGTGAAGTGAGGCACTGCATGCAAGGCTGACCAGGCGGTCCCATATTTCCACACAGATAAACCATGGGAAATTGGGGAGCAAAATAGACTATACAATCTAAGGTCCCACTGCTGGTAAATAGAGCCTCAGGGCACTGATTAAAAATGCCTATGGGGGTTGAGGTGCCAGGAGAGACTCCCAGCCTCACAGGAGAGTTTGTTGGAGAGACCCACAGGGTCCTAGAACATGTACAAGCCCACCCACATGAGAATTAGCACCAGAAAGGCCCAGTTTGCTTGGGGGAAGCAGCGGAAGGGACTGAAATCCAACAGAGAGTGGAGCAAGTGCCATTGTTCCCTCTCAGACCTCACCCCCACATAAAGCATCACAATCCAGCAACTGGATTGCCCTGCCCAGGTGAACACCTAAGACTCCGCCCCGCATACATAAAAGGCACGACAAGACAAAAAAAAAAAAAAAAAAAAGGCCCAAACAGAACAGATCAAAGCTCCACAGCAAATACAACTAAGCAATGAAGAGATAGCCAACCTATCAGATGTGCAGTTCAAAGCACTGGATGCACACAGAACTGGTTGAATTTGGTTGCAAATTAGATGAAAAAATGAAGGCTACATTAAGTGAAATAAAGGAAAATGCACAGGGAACCAATAGTGATGGGAAGAAAACCGAGACTCAAATCAATGGAGTGGACCAGAAGGAAGAAAGAAACAACCAAACAGAAAAGAATGAACCAAGAATTCAAAAAAATGAGGAGAGGCTTAGGAACCTCCAGGACACCTTTAAACATGCCAGCATCCGAATGATAGGGGTACCAGAAGGGGAAGAGGAAGAGCAACAAGTGGAAAAGTTATTTGAACAAATAATAAAGGAGAACTTCCCCAATCTGGCAAAGGAAATAGACTTCCAGGAAGTCCAGGAAGCTCAGAGAGTTCCAAAGAAGTTGGACCCAAGGAGGAACACACCAAGGCACATCATAATTACATGAGCTAAGATAAAAATGAAAGAGAGAATCCTAGAAGCAGCAAGACATAAAGAGACAGTTACCTACAAAGGAGTTCCCATCAGACTGTCAGCTGATTTCTCAAAAGAGATCTTGCAGGCAAGAAGGGGCTGGAAAGAAGTATTCCAAGTCATGAAAGGCAAGGGCCTACATCCAAGATTGCTCTATCCAGCAAAGCTTTCATTTAGAATGGAAGGGCAGATAAAGTGCTTCTCAGATAAGGTCAAATTAAAGGAGTCCATCATCACCAAGCCCTTATTCTATGAAATGTCAAAGGGATTTATCCAAGAAAAAGAAGATAAAAAACATGTGTACTAGAATGACAGCAAACTCACAATTACTAACAACCACACCTAAAATAAAAACAAAAAGAAAAAGAAACTAAGCAAACAACTAGAACAGGAACAGAACCACAGAAATGGAGATCACATGGAGGGTTAGCACCAGGGGATTGGGAGGAGGAGAGAAGGGAAAATGTACAGAGAATAAGCAGCATAGATGGTAGGTAGAAAATAGGCAGAGGGAGGGCAAGAATAGTGTGGGAAATGTAGAAGGTAAAAAACTTGTGACACATGGACATGAACTAAAGGGGTGTAATGTGGGTGGGAGAGGGTGTGCAAGATGGAGGGGAATGAAGGGGGGGGAATTGGACAACTGTAATAGCATAATCAATGAAATATATTTTTAAAAATGCACATTGTTGGCATGTAATGCAGAAAAATGAGTATGTATTTATATCATATATATTTAATAAAGGTATCTCTTAATCATAGGAACATAAGTTGAGTCTTATATTCTTCTGTTCTCAAGATAAATTGTTGTGTTTCATGGTAAACAAAATAACCATCTCCTACAGTATAAAAACATTTGCTATTATCACCCTTTCTGTGCTAGTAATCCATCCAACTGCCCAAGATTTCAATTTGGGCCAATTAGTACACCATTATTTTAGGATTCCTACAAATCTCAAATCAAAAGGCAAGAAGTGTATTGACTTCCAAAAATGTCTCTGCAGATATATTTACCCACACTCTCTGACAGAAAAGTCAAGATTTTATTAATAATAACAGATTCAGGCACTTGCAATAAAATGAACTCCACAGACATAGCAATGTTCTTCCTCTCCAGTGCCCTTGTTGTTTAAGCCAGTAAAACTTTGCTTTATATAACTCCCCCTTCTATATTGTTACTTTTTAAAACTGTAACATACTGTAAAGCCTTATTCCAAAAGAAAAATAAATTTCATGGAAAAATACTACATTGTGATTGGTATCCTGAGAGAGGATTTTAGTATAGAAAACACTTGCATCCAGACATTGATGTTCCATTAAAAGGAATTATATCTAATATATATTTATAGGGCAGACTTTATTTATTTGACTTGTTGCCAGTTAACTAAAACCTAGTCTTAATTTGAAATATCAAAACTCTTATTTCAAAGTAAATATTTCATTGCCTGAGTTTGCTCAAGAGGCCACCTGCTTTCCTTACCTGTACCCACACACACTGAATATCCCTCTCAAGTCACTGAACACCATGAATTCTCCTTGTTGGTCTTTATCCAGGAGTTTCTCAAAGATAAAGACAAAGTCTGTTCTGGAAACTAGCCCAAAGCCTGACATACTTATTTTACAGGTGGATAAACAGGTAGTGTATAGGAAGAGGAAGTACTGAAAGAAAGATATTTACAAAGAAAATGAATTGTTCTAACATTAGTGGAGCAAATGGGGAAAAGACAGATTCTCAGTTTTTATGGATCTAGATAGCGCCTAAAGAAGTTTATGGAATCACCATACTTGGGGTGTTTAAAAGTAGTCTCACCCTGGCTGGTGCAGCTCAGTAGATTGAGTGCCAGCCTGTGAACCAAAGGGTCACTAGTTTGAATCCCAGTCAGGGCACATGTCTGTTGCGAGCCAGGTCCCCAGTAGGGGACACGTACGAGGCAACCACACACTGATATTTCTCTCTCTCTCTCTCTCCTTCCCTTCCCCTCTCTCTAAAAATAAATAAATAAAATCTTTTTAAAAATAAAATAAAAGTAGTCTTGACAGTCATGAACCAAAGAAATGAGGCCACTTCAGACTCTCTAATAGATGTGTTATTTTAGGAACTGCCTTGGCCACCTTGCTCAGGAGCACAGTCAAACACACATAGACAGAGCCAGTGGGCAGTAGGGAAAGGGGAGGAAGAAGGTACATTAATCTGTTAGGACTCTCTAAAGTCTTTCCACCCCAAGCTTTACTAAAGAACCACAAGCAAAAGGCAATAATCTTGATGTTTTCTGATATATGGTACAGGGAGTAGGAGAGGCCTCTCAATGAAACCCAGAAAAAGAAAAATAGTTGACTCCAAGCTAGAATCATAGAATTTTAAAATTAAGCCCTGGCTGGTGTAGCTCAGTGGATTGAGCGCGGGCTGCGAACCAAAGTGTCGCAGGTTTGATTCCCAGTCAGGGTACATGCCTGGGTTGCAGGCCATGACCCCAGCAACCGCACATTGATGTTTCTCTCTCTCTCTCTATCTCCCTCCCTTCCCTCTCTAAAAATAAATAAATAAAATCTTTAAAAAAAAATTAAGGGGCTGGGAGAATATCTAGTCCCATGTCTCCACTATGCAGATAAAAAATCTGAAGCTCAAAGTACAATGTACATGACCTAGCCGTGGTCAAAACCCAGCTCTCTATCACATCTGAATGTCCAGGTATGTTTCCTGACATGCACCAAGCCTAAAGCCATCTATGACTCAGGTAACACTAGAATGCATGGCAGAACTTCAAGGATATAACAAGTACCTATAGACTAGTACCATCCAATAGAAAGAGAACACAAGCCATGAATGAGAACTACCTATATCATGTTAAATTTCCTAGCAATCACATTAAAAAGGTAAAAAGAAGCCCTGGCTGGCATAGCACAGGCTGTGAACCAAAGTGTCACAGGTTCGATTCCCAGTCAGGGCACATGTCTGGATTGCAGGCCACGGCCCCCAGCAACCGCACATTGATGTTTCTCTATCTCTCTCTTTCTCCCTCCCTTCTTCCCTCTCTAAAAATAAACAAAATCTTTAAATTAAAAAAAAATTTAAAAAGTAGGTAAAATTAATTTTAATATTTTTATTTTAACCCAATATTTTCAAAATATGATCATGTCAACATGAAATCAAATATAAAAATATAGAGGATTTTACTTCCTTGCTGTATTTAAATTCTACTGTATTTACGTAAACAGCACATCTCAATCGGAACAACATTCCAAATGTTCAGCAGCCACAGGTGATTGTGGCTTCCCAATTGGAAAGGACAGCATTAGAATTTGAAGGTACAGACTAAAGAACTGCAAGTACTTAAGTGCTGAAAGTTTTCTCTGCGAGTGGCAGAAAAACAAACATGCTTAGAGATACTTTTATTGGCTAATATGATATTTATCTCTTTCTTGAACTGTCTGACATGCCTTTACGTGACAAAGTCAGAGGCATTAAAAGACAAGAAAAATTACTGAAGTTTTCCATAGTCTCACTCCACAGAGCTGAGCTTCAGCTTTATGCACCTGTATTGCTGCCTGGAACTTGTCTCTTTCCTGCCACTTTCACTTTTCCAAAGTGCTTCCCTTTCTTCAAGGTCCATTTTTGAATGCCATGGCTGTTGTTGCCATTCCCCCAGCCCCAAAGAAGCTAACCAATGTTGTGCCACTGACTGCAGGTGTAATGTTGAGAAAATTAGTTACTCAACTCTTCTGAACTTTAGTTTTCTCCTCTGGAATATCTTGGTAACAACTTCTACGACTTTAGTATTCTTGTGTGGATTAAATCAGATACAGAGGATTAAAATGCCTCACCTAGCCCAAGGCAAGCACCCTGTAATTAAAAAAACTATGTTTATTTATAAATTACTATACACCACACAGGCTAAGATTTTTATTGTCCATTCTAATATTTACAGCAATGCTATGAAGGAAGCACCATTATTATTCCATTTACAAACATGAAAACTGAGGTTTTGGAGAGGTAATCTCACCCCAGGTCACGTAAGCAGAGGATGGTAAAAGTAGGACTAGAGCCTAAGGTCTACTGCCTGATTCCAAAGCCTGTGCTGTTTTTCACGACTATATATTGTGTGGCTTGATAGAATGCTGGCCTGTACCACACACCTCCGTTTCCCGCCTGCTTTGATAAACCTAAGGGCAGTCAGCTAACTGGCAATTCTTAGGCTGGCCTCTTCCTCATCCCTTTAGCTACACTCAGAGTCTTCCAAAGCAAGACACTGTCTGCTTTCTTGCAGATCCTGCAACTATTCTAATACAGGCGAACAAATACATACAACTCCAAAGGCTCTTTAAAATTCTGATCTTTCTACAGAACTCTGTTCACTGTCTAAACAAGAGAGCATCGTTAGATAAATTAATAATAGCAACAACCAGGAAAACAAAGAATATGGAATGCTGACTCCAGAAGGACCCTGGAGATCAGCCCACCCTGCAGCTCCGTCACACAGATGTGGACACTGAGATCAAGAGATGAGAGTTACTGCCCAAAGCCACACAGCTGGCCAGCAGCACTCACCCCAGGTCCCACATCACCTCCCACATAATTGACTTCCATTAACAATCCAATTTAAAACTCATGTTCAGACTCTTCAAGGATTTGCAGCCTGCTTTTCCTTTTTCCTAGTAATTGGAAGCCTGTGACCTGTCACAGCTGCTGTGTGAGGGAGGAAACGAGCAGAAAATGCACTCTTGGTTTAGAAAAGGGAAAGGTGACAAGGATCACCAGGTCTCAAGTCCTAAAGATCATCATTCCAAGCCAATAGTTTAAACCCCTCCCAGGGTGTCTGGAGGAACACCAAGATCCCAAAGACAAGGTCTACCCAGTGGAGGACCCACATCACTGGAATGGCCTTCTTCCTGAACAGCTCACAAAGCCAACCCAGTTAGCCTCTGGGGTGGATAAAACCAATGCATTTTCTGAAGTACATGTGTACCAGCAGAGGTTTATAAAATTTTTAAACATTTACTAGAATTTGGCCCTGGTTAGTGTGGTTCAGTGGATTGAGCACTGGTCTGCAAACCAAAAGGTCACTCGTTCAATTCCCAGTCAGAGCACATGCCTGGGTTGTGAGCTAGGTCCCCAGTTAGGGGCATGTGAGAAGCAACCAATCAATGTATCTCTCGCACATCAATGTTTCTCTCCCTCTCTTTCTCCCACCCTTCATCTCTCTAAAAATAAATAAAATCTTTAAAAAATGTATTTACTAGAATTTGTCCTTGCATATTTATAATATACCCAGAGTTAAAGGGACAAGTGAAAATGCTTTTATGAACTGCAAATTAAGACCTTTTTTGAACATACACAGATATATCTAATCCCAACCTTGAGACAAGGCAACTTGTACCTCCTATCTATCTCTTCTACATAGAGCTTTAAAAAATCAGACAGTAAAAAATCTGAAAAACTCCAGCTTATATTCTGCCCATGGTACTAGGGAACTGGGAAGGGATTATAAACTCGAACCTTTGGTGATGACTAATCCTTCAGGGGACCAGATCTACCAGATCCCAGGTAACAGAAAGCAGGGTCTTTAAATGTGTGAAGAGAACAACCAACCTTTAAGACTATCTGGTACTAATATGACAAATAGATGCAACTGATATACCAACTAGCAGTGGCTGCCCTGGGATGGCAGGGGGAAGTGATCACAGTGAAAAAATTCATAGGTCCAACCAAGTTTAGTGAGAAAAATCATCTTGATTGATTAGCCATGTCTGTCAAAGGTGTCAGGTTAGAGAAATGAGGGTGGGTGATAAATATATGAATGAGTCAGTCAACAGAAGAGAAGCAAAGGAAGGAAGGAATTCTGGTGGAAATATCTACACACTATTGAAAATGTCAACTTGTAGGAATCATGCATTTGAAAATCACTTAGAATAACAAAAAACCATAAAAATACAAAATGTTGCTGAACAGAGAAACAAATAAAAACATGGTTAGAGAACCTGGCACCCTTGACAGACATGGCTAATCAATCAAGATGAGGCAATAAGAAAAGAGCACAGACTTTCTTCTAGCAGTAGTGAGCTGAAAGGAGGCCCAAAAAGCCCCGCATGACCCAATTTGAGGACTGTCTAGCAATGTTCAGCTCTGAGGAAAGATACTCTAGTTCAGCAAAATGAGAAGCTAAGAGACTTGCAGAATGGCAGGTGCTATGGAGAGCAGCTCTGTTGGCACTTGCAGCTCTCAAGCTGAGTGGGCAGGAGGGAAGTGAGGAAATGCAGTGGTCCTTGGAGAAACTGGGGGCCTGAAGAGAGGAGCAAAGAATATATTCAGGGCTTTCAGAGAGTTCCTCATGGGCACCTCTGTGGCAAGTGAAAGGAAAAAGTCTTTCTTCTGTGAATAAAGTATTTAAATTAATTGGAGAAACCTCTTCAAGAAAGTACAACTGGTCAAGGAGATACGGGGTAGGCATTTTGGCAATGGCCCCACTGCATCTTGAAGAGACACCCAGAAAGAAACATATCAGTCACCCAGGCACCTTTTCTTTCCAACTTTTAGAGAATTAATCCTGAGAGGGAAGGCAGGCACCACTCGGGGCTGTTCTAACTGTGCATGTCTCCTTCCTCCTTCCTCCAGGCCCTGGCACCACTCTCTCCAGAACCCTATTCCTACCCAACCTCTGTCACTTCCTTCAAGGAGGCTTTCCTGGACTGCCAGATAAGGTCATGTTCACTCTGCTCTTCCCCTATTCACACACCACATGCTTGTAGTGCCCTGTATAGTCTGACTTCCTGAAGACAAGTCATGAATACCATTGTTTTGTGCATGGCACATGATGGACACTCAGTCTATGATTGCTGAAAGCATGCAAGAACAGGGGCAAGAATCACACATGGGCAAGTTCTATTTATTGTGGCCTGGTCCAGCAGCACACTTACAAGTTTAAGTAAGTGTTTAAAAAGAAAACCCAGCAGCTAGACACCTGTTTGTTTACCCATGCTGTGTGGCAGTCCCTATGTAAACATAGGAATTGGGTTTAAAAAATAAATCCTTGAATCTGATATCAAACACACACATACATAATTTGAGCTAGATCACAAATCTAAATGTGAAAGCTAGAATTATAATGTTTAAAAAGAAAATAACTTTTTAACTCTGGAAAGGGAAAGATTTCTTAGGTCACAGAAAGTAATAACCATAAAAGAAGGAACTGGTAAGTTAAACATCACCAAATCCAAATGCTCCTGCTCAAAGATACCATGAAGATTTCCAGCCAAGACAGAGGTGTAGGTAGATACACTTTGCCTCCTCACACAACCAAAAGGACAACAACACATTTAAAAACAAAAAATCACGAGAACTGCCAGAAAATCAACCTGTTTGAAAGTCTGACAACCAAGGAGTTAAAGAAGAAACATTTATCCAGACCAGTAGGAGGAGCAGAGACAGGCAGCTTGGGTGGAGCAGACTTTGCAAGGCAGTGGCTTGTAGAGCAGGTGGTCCCACATTTGCATGCAAATAACCAGGAGGAACAACTGAGGAGCAAGACAGACCATGCAACCTAGAGCTCCAGCATGGGGAAATAAAACCTCAAAACCTCAGACTGAAAAAAACCTATGTGGGCTGAGGCAGCAGGAGAAACTCCCAGCCTCACAAGAGAATTCGTTGGAGAGACCCACAGGGTCCTAAAATGTGCACAAACCCACCCACCCAAGAATCAGCACCAGAAGAGCCCAATTTGCTTGTCGGTAGTAGAGGAAGTTACTGAAAGCCGGTTAAGAGCTAAACAAGTGGCACTGTTCCCTCTCAGACCCCTCTCCCATATAGAGTGCCACAAAGCAACAATGTGGGATTCCCTGCCCTGGGGAATACCAATGGCTCTGCCCCTTACTACATAACAGGTACACAAATACAAAAAAAAAAAAAAAAGCAATGCCCCCAATGAAATAACAGATCAAAGCTCCAGGAAAAAATACAACTAAGTGTTGAAGAGATAGCCAACCTATCAGATGCAGAGTTTAAAACACTGGTAATCAGGATGCTCACAGAAATGGTTGACTATGGTCACAAAACAGAGGAAAAAGTGAAGGCTATGAAAAGTGAAATAAAGGAAACCATACAGGGAACCAACAGTGAAGGGAAGGAAACTGGGACTCAAATGAACAGTTTGAAGCAGAAGGAACAAATAAACATTCAACCAGAATGGAATGAAGAAACAAAATTCAAAAAAATGAGGAGAGGCATAGGAACCTTTGGGACAACCTTTAAACATTCCAACACCTGAATCATAGGGGTGCCAGAAGGGGAAGAGGAAGAGCAAGAAATTGAACACTGATTTGAAAACATAATGAAGGAGAACTTCCCTAATCTGACAAAGGAAACAGACTTCCAGAATGTCCAGGAAGCTCAGGGAGTCCCAAAGAAGTTGGACCCAAGGAGGAACACACCAAGGCACATCATAATTACATCACCCAAGATGAAAGACAGAGAATCTTAAAAGCAAAAGAGAAAAGAAGACAGTTACCTACAAAGGAGTTCCCATTAGACTGTCAACTGATTTCGCAAAAGAAATCTTGCAGGCAAGAAGGGACTAAGAAGAAGTATTCCAAGTCAGGAAAAGCAAGGACATACATCCAAGATTATTCTACCCAGCAAAGCTATCATTTAGAATGGAAGGGCAGATAAAGTGCTTCCCAGATAAGGTCAAGCTAAAGAAGTTCATCATCACCAAACCTCATTATATAAAATGTTAAAGGGACTTATCTAACAAAAAGAAGATCAAAAGTAGGAACAGTAAACGGACAACAAACTCACAACTATCAACAACTGAACCTAAAAAAAAAAGTGAACTAAGCAAACAACTAGAACAGGAACAGAACCACAGAAATGGAGATCACTTGGAGGGTTATCAGTGCAGAGGGGGAGGGGGGAGAATAGGGGGAAAGATACAGGGAATAAGAAGCATAAATAGTAGGTACAAAATAGACAGGGGGAGACTAAGAAGAGTATGGGAAATGAAGAAGCCAAAGAACTTATACATATGGCCCATGGTCATGAACTAAGGTGAGGGAATGATGGTGGGAAGAGGGATACAGGGTGGAGGGGAATGAAAGAGAGAAAAAAATGGGACAACTGTAATAGCATAATTAATAAAATACATTTAAAAACAGATACCATTAAGAAAATAAATAAGCCACACATTTTTTGCAAGGCAGATATCTAGCAAAGCACTAGTATGGAGGATATGTAAATTTCATCCACAATTCAAAACTAAAAAGACAAAAAATAAATAACAAAAGATTTGAACAGACACATCACAAACATATACAAATGGACAGTAACATGTACAAAAGTGCTTAACATCATGAGTTATCAGAGAAATGCAAGTTTACACCACAATGAAATACTACTACACATACACCTCAATAGCTAAAGCTAAAAACATTGACAAAACCTAGTGCTGGCAAACAGGAATATCTGAAATTGTCATTCACTGTTGGTAGAAACATAAAATGACCCAACACAATTTGACAAAATGCAGGAATGGGAAAAGTAGGTTTACCATTGTGAGTACACAAAACAGTTAATAAAACTATTGTAATAATCATAACCTGTATGTTTTTCCCATGTGAACAACTGTAAATCTATTCTTGCCATCCCCTGGATATGGCAGGTGCTACATGCTGGGCTACCTCCTAGCCCAGCAATTCCATTCCTAGGAATTCATCCAAAAGAAATTAAAATACCATACATTCATTAAAAAGGAGTTGAACAAGAATAAACATTGAAGCTTATTTATAAAACCCAAAACCCATCAACAGGAGAATAAACTGTATTATAATCATTCAATAGAATATTACTTGGCAACAAAAAAGAAATTACTTGCAGCCACACAACATCAGACTCACAAAAGCAATGGATAAATCTCAAGAATATTTTGCTGAGTGAAAGAGGAATCAATCAAAAGAGTGCATACTAAAAATTTTTTTAAAGTGCATACTTTATGATTCTAATTATAGAAAATTCCAGAACAGAAGAAACTCTTTTGTGGAAAAAAAAATCAGATCAGTAGTTAACACTGGGAGAAAGAGAAGGGGACTGGGAAGGAGAGTGCAGGAATCTTCTGGGGTACTAGTATGGTTCTATATCCTGACAAAGATTTGGGTTACATGGGCACATGAATTTCTCAAAACTGAGCAAAACACCTCAAGATTTTCTCATTTCATTGTAAATTTACCTCAAAAGAAGAGTATCCAATATCAAACTGTTTTTAATGATATGAATGCTGAACTACATAGGGAAAAAAATTACTGATAGTGCTTCATTTCAAAAGACATTAAAAAGATGGGTGGGTGGATG
This sequence comes from Phyllostomus discolor, assembly GCF_004126475.2. Taxonomy (NCBI): domain Eukaryota; kingdom Metazoa; phylum Chordata; class Mammalia; order Chiroptera; family Phyllostomidae; genus Phyllostomus; species Phyllostomus discolor. The sequence continues at coordinate 149,473,253 of NC_040905.2, read as the reverse complement.
GATGGATGGATGGATGGATGATGGGATGAATAGCTGGAGAGATGTGTCTATTTTAATGATGGGATCCAGGCAGTGGCTTGACAGCTATTCACTTTAACAGTCTTTCAACTTTGGTGTATGCTTGAACTTTGTCATAATAAAATGTTGGGGAGAAAAAAGAGCAAGTAAAAGTTTCTAAAAATCTCCAATTATAGCTTTGTGGTTAGTAAGAAAATGTACATACTTTTAAGAAGCATAATGAAGTACATAGGGATGAAATGAGATGATGTCTGGAATCAATGGATGAACCAAATTTGGCAAAATCTTGATAATTATTGATGCTGGGAGATGTATACATAAGAATTCATCACTCTATTTTCTCTTTTTTGCAGATTTAAATTTTTTTAATTAGAGAAATATTAAAACAAATGTGTAAGAGGTAGGACCCACATGAAACAAGTGTGCATCTGCTTAAGCAAGAGTTCCCTCGAGGCTAATACGGCTTTAGTCCAACCACCTGGGACAAAACAAAATTTTGATTTAAGCTGATGATAAGTGCAGAGCCAACAACCAGAGGAAGCTTCTCTTCTCATATGCTGAAGTTTGTGTCAGCTGCACTGGGCTTGTTCCCACATGGCCTTTTAGTGTCCTCCAGCCAAAAAGCAGCAAGCTCCCATGCTTAACTGGAGTTTCATTCTCTTCTCAAGAAATCTAGTAAGTACCCTGTGAATTTCAGATAAAACCCAACAGCTGTGCTAAACAAATCTTCCCAAGGCTCTCTTCCAAGCATTGCAAAAAACAACCAAAGCCCATTTAATCTTTATCTTAAAGCAGTAACTCCTTGACCTACCCACCTCACCCCTACCCAAGACTGGGTTGCTTGCAGAGCACTCTGTGATTACTCTTATCACAGTCTTTAGCTCACAATATATTTTTTGGGTTTTGTTTTATCCCATAATACTTTTTAAAATTCTTGTTTATGTGTTGCCCAGACTAGGATCCTTGGAATGGGTGGGAGGGGTATCTTGTTTGCTACTAGAAAACCAGCAAAGCACAATGCCTGCAACACATACATATTTACTAAAATGTTTTTGGATGGCTAGATGAACAATTTGTAAAACATGTACAGTTTACAGGGCTTTCTCATATGGTCTCATGTTGTTATTCTTCCTGCAGCCTGAAGAGCTATGCAAGGCAGAAATTATTAACTTCCCACCAATATCCCAGGAGAGAAAGCAAGGCCAGGGAGTTCAAGGCTCGCTCAATCCTGCAGAACAATCCGTGGGTAAAACCAGGAGGAGTGCCAGTTTTGCTGACTCCTTTGGTTACTCTTTCATCCTATCAAATTCCTTTCCAAAGAAAATTCACATTGATTACTCAGAATATGAGACATTTCTCTTTGCACAATCACAGAGCTTGGAGTTGGAGTGTGTGCCCTCTGACCTACCACATTTAAGAATAAACAGAACCCAATGAGCATGGATCTTACTTGGAAAGAAAGGGGAATAATCAGTTGGATAAACGCCACCATCCATTAAGCCCCAGATGTCTGGCTTGATGTTTCAACACGTTAAATATCTCAGATAATTAATTAAGGTAGAAAGACAACAATTATGCTATATACCATGTTAATTTCCACCAGCCAGCTGACATCAACCACTCAACATGTATTCATTTGTTTCATAATTTCTCCCTCCACACATGCCTTGTTCCTCATTTTGCATAAATAACAATGAAGGACCATGTTTTCACAGCCTCTTTCTTGGGAATAATCAGGGACTGGCTAGGCTTACCCTGAGCTGTCATCTATGAGCTGTCAGATTACCCCAAGCAGTAGTTCATAAAAGACAACTCCTCCTCTCTTTGCTTCAAGTTTAGGAAAAGAACTGGAAGTCCTGAGTGTATCTATAAATAAAACACTGGCCATCAGCTGAGGCGCACTCCCTACCCAAACCTGTCAGCTTGTATATCCACCACGGCCCTGGATTTCTGCTTTGAGTTGCAGCGGGCGCATGGTGACAGCTTTCACTGAGCCAAAAGTCCAAAGAGCAGGAAGTACTCCAGGCACAGCTGCACTCTGCCTTCCTCAGAAAACTGTCCCAGTGTCCTAACAGCCCATCTCTTGGATATGGTCATGCTTTTGTCCACTGCGGAGTTACTCAAATGCCTGGGAGCTGCCAAGTGTCTTATGAACTAATGTGAATTACAAGGCACTTCACAGCATTTCTAGGGGTCCCATTGCCTTAAGCCCCAAAACTTGGTACTGAGGTATTTTAGCCTCCATGTCAGGTTTTCAATGCTAAGTTCTCTCTAGGTCAAAATTTCGGGGGGCCTTTCCTTCTCTAAATATGAACCTGTCTCATGCTATGGATAATGGAGAGAAAATAGCTCCCATCAACTCTCCCCTGGCTCCCATGCGATCTGCCCCAGCCCTCCTACCCAATACCATTTCCCACCGGACTAGGCACAGAAGGGAGCACTTTTGTCCTTCACAGGAACAAGTAGCAGCGCAAGGATGTGCAGACAGAAGCTCTAAGTCTAGTAGCCAGTGCCTAACTCAAACAGTGCGAATTTTCTCCCCACCTCATTCATAAGCTACTGGAGGCTTTACTGTCATAAACCAAATACTGTTCCCTAAGGCCCCCGGTGCTTGCTTCAGTTCCTCACTGAAACCCTTGCTGGAATTTCAACCAATACTCAAATTTCAACAACTGTTATCATCTCCATCAAAAATGATTGTTCCAATGTTAATCCACATTTTTTTCTCTGCCTCTACTGAGCTATTCAAAATTTGAGCCAAATCTCCTATAATTGTCATTAAAGTTAAAGAAAAATAATTTACACAATGAGTGGAATGATTTTAGAAAAATGGCCTATTGCACTAAATGTATTCCTTCGTGTACTATAAATATTTTAAACAAGCAGTTGATTCTTAGGAGCTGATGTCACTGTTACAGGACACCCCCTTTCTCCCTCCCAAAAAAAGCAGGAGGCTGCATTTCAGGTTTAATTATTACAACTGAGCAGCTGAAATGAAATCACTTCATGATGCTGTGTGTGCCTAATTCAGTATATCAAAGTGGTCTCTGATTTCATTAATAATTTTTCTCTATTTCTCATCAGATGTTAAAAACATTTTAAATTACCTCTTTCCAACTATACTTTTAATATAGTCTTATCTCTAGAAATTAAGGTTTACTGATAGTAACTTGAAACCCACTCATTCAATAAAATACATTATAAAATGTTAAAGGCAATACAATTTCTCATCTCTGAACAAGTATCTTGCTTAATATTGATTGCCTAATGACCACTAACAAAAGATCCAGGTTTTGCTTCTTTACTTGACAAACACACAAAGATTTCTGGCATAACGAACCAAGTTACAGAAAGTGTACTTTTTTTTTTGGTTCATATGTTTTAGCTAAAATCAGAACTTGTTAAACCCCTTGGGCTTCTGGAAGAATGCAGAGGATTTAAAGAGCATTCTTACTAGACCTCCCAGATGCTGGCAAAGGTCTAGGGAATGAGGAGGTGTTAGCAGAGAACAGGCAGATATACACACACATGATGGGTGTTAACTCCATTCTTGATTTCTGGTAGAAAAGAAACCTTCTTTACAAAAGAAAAAAATCCACAACAATAAGATTCTTGGTCCTCTACAATCTTCATAAATTAACCCTCTTCTTTCTCTCTCCTCAAATCAGTGAATAAACAAACACCATACATTTCTATTGGACTGGCTGAAAACTTCTCTGTGGGTCCTTTGCCTTCTGTTCATAAAAGTATAAAATTTGTACACCAATAGATTTGCATACCAGGGGTGTCAAACTCATTTTCACGAGCTACATCATCAGCCTTGCAGTTGCCTTCAAAGGGCTGAATGTAATTTCAACTCCTTAACAGTTAAGGAGTAGTTACATTTAATACAGTTCTAAAATTATTTCGGCCCTTTGAAGGCAACTACAAGGCTGGTGTGGCCCCTGGTGAAAATAAGCTTCACACCCCTGTTGTATACTCTCAAAGATAGCCATATGAATAGTTAATAGATATTGAGTACTGACTATGTCCCAGGCAGAGTTAACTATTTATGTGTATTATCTCAGCCTTCACAGTAACCAAAACGCACACTAAAGACTCAAAACCTAAGGTTGTCAGTCATACTATGGAAAGTCAGGGGCTGCAAAGGACTGTCCAGGAACAGCTCGGTTGCAAAAGGCTCACAAGAGCATTCACCAGGGAGTAGACTGCAGCCTTAGTCTCTGAACCTCTGAGCAGCCTGAGATGTCAAGGGTAAGAATCCCCCAGCTTTGATCAAATTCCATCTCTTTCCTAATTCTGTCCCCTTTGCTCCTCCCCTATCTCTTTTCTCCTCTTGGTGCCCAACACTAAACCTCGAGCCCTTCAGGATCTAAGGAAGAAACCATTTCCAACCCTGAATCAGGGAGGCAAAGTTCATTAATAGAGCATAGCATCAGCAGCCCCACTTACTAGGCATCCTATGCTCCACAACCAGACAAAGAAAAAGTAAAAATCACTTCCCATAAGCCCTCTCACTGATGAATCAGGTCATAAAGCCACCCCCAACTGCAAAGGAAGCTGTGAAGTCAAGGGTCTGACTTCTTTAGTCACTACAGTGGGCAACAGGCAAGACAGAGAGGGCTTGGGAAGTAGCTGGAGTAGCCACCCAGCAGAATCTATTCTCAAAATGATTCTAACACAATAAGGCATTTTTATGTATTGTCATAATAGTACAGGTAGTTACCATGGTAAGGGTTAGTGAAAACTCCAACAAGATGAAAAGAGGTTCTAAATATCCACAAAACTAACATTATGCATGTTTACTTACAGCTGCACACTATTAAAGTGGAATCATTGATTTTACAGCACCAGCACCTTTAGACTAGTGCCTCTGTGCCAACACAGTACACATCCCACTAGAGTTGGACCAGGATATCGTGGAATACTGGAATCCAAATGGACTTTGAGAAAATACAGAGGTGACTGGGAACTAGCTATTCTGGAGTGTTGCCTTACATTAGCATGCTTGCTCGCTCTCTCGCGCGCGTGCTCTCTCTCTCTCTCTCTGTCTCACGCGCACACACACACACACACACACACACACATTGAGATATCTCAAACAAAATGAGGCAACCAAAATTCAGACTGTTGTTTGCACTTGTTCTCATCATCACACCTCCTGCGTAAAGGGTCCTTTTGTGCCTGGTGCTGTTCTGGATACAGACAAGCAGGCTGCCTCATTGTCAATCACTCCAGACCAGTTTCATTCAGTACCTCTGGCTTCTTGAGCAGGTATTCCCAAGTCTGGTACCTTTTCTCTATAGCATTCCAAGCTGCTTGCAAGACTGAAAAGAGACAAAAATCTTCCTAGATAAAGAAGATGCTTTGATTGTATCTATTCTACTCTCATCCTCTGATAATCCAAACATAACATTAATAAATTAAGCAACACACAGTAACAGTACAAGTTTGTTCACTCATTAATTTGTTCATTTGTCCATTTATACATTCATTCACATGGCATTAATAAATCCCCAATTGCCACATGCCACATCAGGTGTTAGGGTTAGAGGGGGGAAAAAGTACACATTCCCTGCCTAAAGGCATATACCGTATTTTTCAGACTATAAAATGCACTTTTTTTAAACCACATTTTTTGCTTCACAATTTTTTTTTCTATTTTCCTCCTCTAAAACCTAGGTGATCTTATGGCGTGGACCCCAAACACACCTAGGTTTTAGAGGAGGAAAATAGGGGGAAATTTTTTGAAGCAAAAATGTGGTTTTAAAAAAAGTACATCTTATAGTCTGAAAAATACGGTACCTATTTCTTCCTGTCTTCACTTCCTGACATTGTTGCTTAGCATTCAAGAACGTGAGGGGGAGAGGAGAGCCCTTCTGCCTTATAAAGACATTGGTGGTAGTGTGACAGTCAAGAAAGCAGACAGGAAGGGGTTGGAGGTAAAAAGAAAGCAGACAGAAGAGGCAGCCAGAACAGTTAGGAAGACTGGTTACATTAAACAAATAAGTAAGTACATTGTAAATAAAAGTTTCCAGGTTTGTCACTTTGAGAAGGGATTTCCAAACATAAAAAGGAAGCTAAAAAGACCTCTGAGGTGTTGAGTTGTAATTGGAAGTATTGATATGAACTGATAGGCATTCAATATATATTCCAATACAGAAATACTTATTTTCTCTGTATTTCTGTGTGATATATACATACACATACACAAATACAGGGATAAGCAAAAGTAGGTTTACTGTGCCGTTGTGACATTCTTTTGAGTCAGTAAAGCTATTGTAATAATCAAAGCCTGCGTGTCTTTTTCCATATGAACAACTGTAAACCTACTTTTGCCCACCCCTGTATATGTGTGTATTTCTACACAGGCATGGATGTGTATATACAGAAGCAACAAGCACAGTGAGCAATCAGTCCTTGGTTTCTCAATATCATCCTTCACTAACAGGAACCAGAGTGTTTGAAAGTTTGATTTCAGGGTTGGAGCAGGGGAAATACAAGATGAGCATAGAACATCTGAGTCAGAAAGCAAGGAAATGCTTCATAAATGATGGTTAAATGTCAAGAAGACATAAAAGCCAGCATGCAGGAGCTCAAACTGGGAAGAGTTTGAGGGTTAAAATAATGATAGCATCAGGTTAAAATCCACTGAATAAAATAGAACCAAGTTTCCATAATGAAACAAAATAAATAAATACATAAATGGAAGAGAAGGAATGCTCTTTCTTACCATAGAAAGCCAAGTTAAAACATAAAAGAAATGGTGGAAATAGATCATCACTATTTAGCAACCATGGTGGTGGTGGATGCAGGTGGGAGTTGATCATGGATACTAAGGCTTAAAAGTAGTGTTTTGATAAGGAACAGGATATTCATATAATACAAGAATATCTCCCCCACATTAGTCAAATAAAAAGGAAAAACCATGGCTCTACCATGGAGACACCTGGCAGATCCCAACTTGATGGAATGAGCAAGGTTAATAGCACCAGTGATGTGATGGGTTATCACCATCATGTGCCTCTTGATCTAATGCACCAGGAGGAGCACAGCATCCTTTCTGTGGTTTCCTCCCAACACTGCATGGCCTGAGCTGATCATAGGGAAACACTGGCTGAACACAGGTGGAAGATGGTCCTACAGAATGAAATGCCTGTGAAGGGCACGAGACACTGGGAAAAGACTGAGGAACAGTTCCAGATTAAAGGATACTGATAAAATGTGGTTACCAAATGCAATACTGTTTCCTAGATAGGATCGTGAACCAGAAGGGAAAGAGAGATATTGTTAGAGCACTTGGAGAAATCTGAGTGGGGTGTGTAGATTGTACAGTGAGTATTGTTGGATCAGTACTGACCCCCTGGTTGGGATGGTTGCACAATGATCATACAGGAAGTGGGACTAGGGGTGATGAGTCATCATGTAAGAAAAATGTATGTGTTGTCTATGTGTCCACATGCATGTGGAGAGAGAAAAGGAGAGTGGCCAAAAATTGAGGTAAAATATTAACAACTGGAAAAATCTGGGTGAGATGAAAGGGATACAGAATTCTTTTTGTACTGTTTTTACAGCTTCTTGGTAGGTTTGAGACCACTAATATTTTTTTGTGAAAAACACATAAGAAAGAGGATACTGGCCACAAAGTCACACATACCTGAGTTTAAATTCTAACTCAGTAATTTATTTGATATATGACTGTAAGGAAATAATTTGAGGCTCAGTTGCAACATTAAAAAAATTAACTCTTACTGCACCTCACAGAATTAGTCTAAAAATAAACTAGGTAACTGATAATAATAGCTTCCATTTATTAAAGAATATGCTAACATTTTAGAAATACTATTTCTGAACCACTCAATAACCTGGCATAAATATTATGATTCCCAATTTACAATATGAATAGCCTGAGACTCGGAGAAATGGCATATCTTCTCCATTGGTAAAGATCAGAAAGTCAGCTTCAAAACCCGACCCTCTTTCTACTTACTGGGCTTCCTGGACGGTCGGTGCCTTGCAATGTGTTTAACATTGTAAACAGTCAATATAGATTTTTCTATCAAGTAGTCTAGTAGGAGAGCAGACATATGATTAAATGATTATAATATAATGTGTCAACATTACTATATATACAGAATGCAATACAAAACTAGAGAAAGAAGAAAATGATTTTGTGAGGTCTGGCTAAGGGGCAAAACTAAGGAGGCTTCGAAGGTATTAATACTTTAATCTGGTGTTGAAGAATGAGGCAGCAATACAGAAACAAGAGGCAAGGGATTTCAGGTAGAAGTTCGACAGATGCAAAGCCACGTTGGTGTGACCGATGGCAAGAGTGTTGGGGAAGCAGGGCATGGAGGGAGGATGCAGGCGCGAAAGTGATCAATGATTCGGGACAGGTAGGCAGAAACCAGAAAGTGTCTCGTGTGCCATGCTTAGAACTTCACACCTTGTCCTCTGGGCTAGGGATGACGTGGCACATCTGCTCCCACTGCCTCTCCCCACACGTCAGACATCACAAATCATAGCACTTTATTACACTTTAGACAGCCCACACTTCAGCCGGCCACCACTAATCACCTGGAATTGGCACCTGAAAAAGAACCATTTGCCATCCTTACTCTAGGTGGTGGAAGGCTGCGGGGTTTTCAACAGGTGGCTGGCTGGTAAGACTGGTTCTGTGCATAACAAAGCTGAAGCAGTACAGCAGTGAGGATTGATCAAGGGACAGGCTGCAGGCACAGTGACCACTGAGGAGGAGTTGCACATCCCAGCAAAGTCAGAACTGGGTGAAACTTCAAGCTTTGCCCAGTCCTTTCTGAGGCATATTATGGTACAGAAAGCATTTGAAGTGCTCTTCAAACAATGAAATCCAGCAGCCAGCACAAGCTGACACTAGTGCTCAGGTGACAGTGAGACCCAGCAGACAGGGCTGGAGTGGGAGTAAAGCAAGCAACCAAGAGAGACATGAGTATGTTCACTGACCTTGAAATTCCTGCAAACACAGGTGCAAAGTGACCATGGCAGTACTGTAACACCCTAGGTGCTATCAGGCTATTAGTCATTTCCTCCAGCATTTAGGTACTCAGTGAAAGATTATCATTAAAAGGCAATTAGCCACAGTTTCTACATCATGAAAAAGGCATATGATATTTAAGTGCATAAGTTAAGACACACGCACAGATATACCCACGTGTACACAGACATATGACAGAGTGAGGAAGCATTCCAAACCAGAATAGGGGGCCAGAAACTGGTTTCTTAAGTTTGAGGAATAGCTGAGTACTGGGTACAGTGAAAGAAAAGGAAAGGAAAGGAGGCGAAAGGAGGGGAGGGGAGGGGAGGGGAGGGGAGGGGAGGGAGGAAAAGAAGGAAAGAACTGGGTTTCATCTCTTCTCTCAGCCTCAGTGGCCTTGACTGAAAAATGAAAGGACTGAAAAAGAGAATCTCTTCTAACGTCATAATGCTAACTCTGTACCCTCCTCTGAGAAGAAAAAAGCAAAGAGGTTTAGGAGAAAGCTCTTGCTATGAGCTCAGGAAAGTCAGGCTAAATCCTTCCGTGTGTGGATCGGGGAGGGTAGCAACATCACATCCAAAAACATGGTAATATGATTGAGAAAACTGAAAACATATTGTGAGTGAAGGCCTGGGGAGCATACACATTGTGCTTTAAGATGCTGACTGTTTTTGAAATAAAACTTTAAAACGTGTCATAAAAAGCAACTATTCCTTTGGGGGAAGACTGGCCTAAAGTGTCTTTGATTGTAACGATGGGAAAGACTTTCATCTAGGCTCTTTATGAGGTTAATTGTAACTTTCCCCCAAGCTCAGAAACCCTTTTCTGAATCTTGTGGTTGTAATTCGACTCGCTGCATGATAAACCTTTGTTTTTGGGCGCATTCCCAAATGTTAAACTAAGGCTCAGAAAGCAGTCAAAAGAGCGAAAGCTGATAAGAAGCTGTTTTTGCTCACCAGTGAGTGTGCTCAAGGAAACACATACACACACACAGCCTGCAGACCTCCAACACATCTGGTGGAAGCCCTTTATCTTTGGGACTTCTGCTCTTCTAAGTGATCAAGCTTCACCAGAAAGGACAACAAAATACCCACAGAAATACAGTGTAGGCAAAAGTAGCATTATAGCTGTGAGCACACAAAACAGAGTTTATTCTTGCATTATAAGTTATTAATTATTTTATTATTATTATTATTATTATTATTATTATTAACCTACTTTTGCCCACCCCTGTATAAAGCACATAGCACAATGCCTGGCATGTGGCACTCCCTCAATAATTCATAACTGTTATCATCACAGCCTTTTTCTTCATTACTGCTTGTGATTATAACTGTTAGTATTTAGCAATCATTGAGAAAGATTCATTCCCTCCAGTGAGATCTTCTCCATGAAATATGTAACCACTAAAACCCCCTATGGAATGCTGTTGGGTTGCCTTCTTTTAGAAACAGGCATGAGATAGTTACCATCAATTTGTTGTGTATACAGATGGAAAATTACATGTTGTTTTTCACAATTCTTTAGATACAAGACCTTCAAATGAAAACTGTGGTTCATACTCTCTTCTCAGATGCTAATAGGAATTAACTTCCTGCTATATTTCCATTGGTCCTTCATAGAAAGCTTACTAATAATAACTGTTACCATTTATCAATCATTTACCACAAGCCAGGTATAGAGCTAAGAGCTTTTCTGCTTATTAACTTTTTCTTTTCCCAACAACCCTGTAAGATGCTGCTGCTGCTATTGTCCTCATCTCCATGAAGTGTCTGAGATGTGGCAAGATAAGTTATCTCAGATCATTCTTCATTCATTCAGGGAGATATATATCTGGTAAGGACTGGGACAGAAACCTGAATCAGATGTTTCTAAATCCAATGTGCTAATGTTTTCCACTAGACTGTAATTACTAAATAAAGGTTCTTAACTTAGGGTCCTCCAGTGAACTTCAGGGGATCCATGAGCCCCTGGGAATCGTATATAAAATAATGTGTGTATGTACACATTTTCCTTTTACCATATTTTCAAAAAGTCTGGGACTCAAAACCAAAAAAAGAAAAAAATACAGACTCGGGTGAGACTATATCTTATTACCTTTGTAATCTGTACTACCACTTCCATCACTGGCCCCAGCACCCAAAAGCAGTACCTAATAGATGACAGGTATTCAACCACCAGTTATCCAACTGATCCATCCTCTTCTTTGGTCCTTTCTTTCTCATCACCCCTGCCTCCGAAATGGAGATGCCATGAGGGTGGTGAATTTTTAAAGCTCTGATTTTCAACCATGCACATGTGAGATCTCCATCAGCATAGTCCCAGGGCCCAGCCTTTCATGCTGTTGTATTTCACAGCCTCACACTGTGAAAGAGCAAATGAGACCCCATCCTGCCGTCTCATCCCAGAAAGCCAAACATCTGCTTGTTCTGACCCAAAGAGCTTGCCTACTGAGGAGGAAATGCCCAGCACAGTCTAGCGCAGCACACCTGGCCCTTTCTGCTAAGCTCCAGCTCCATTTTCAGGGTCTGCTATCAAGTAATCCTCTACTTAATAAACAATCTCAGCCCTGGCTGGGGTAGCTCAGTGGATTGAGCGCCGGCTGCAAACCAAAGTGTTGCAGGTTCGATTCCTAGTCAGGGCACATGCCTGGGTTGCAGGCCATGGCCCCCAGCAACCACACATTGACGTCTCTCTCTCTCTCTCTCTCTCTCTCTCTCTCTCTCTCTCTTTCTCCCTCTCTTCCCTCTCTAAAAATAAATACATAAAATCTTTAAGAATAAATAAATAAATAAACAATCTCATATTTTCATGAAAGCCATTGTGTAAGGTGAGCTTTTGCAACATGCAATTTCAGTCTACGGCTGCACTTACAGATGCCCCACCTTCTAACTGAACCATGTGCAATGACTATAAAAATAATAACCCATTATTGTACTTTTGGCATGCCTACTGTGTGCCAGGTACTATACTAGATGCTTCCAACTCATTGTCCTACAATCGGCACAATAGCTTATACAGATATTGTCAACATTTTGCAGATGCAGAATGTGAGCTTCTATTGGGACTTAAGATTTGACTCCATGTTGGGCCAAAAGCAAAACTCTTACACCTTCCTCTCTTTCTCATAGAGCCAAAATTACTCTCTTCTTAAAGAAAGTCTATTTGAGTTGGAAAATAAGAAAGACTTCCAGGTCTCAGCAACATAAGTAGCACAAAACACTATCATTTCACAGCATTCCACTAAAATGGAATAGCATACAATTTTTCCTTTTCATTCTCCACGAATGAAAGTAAGAAAAATTAGTATATTTCTTAAACCTACTCTAGATGCTTCATTAAAGGCCATTTTTGAATCCCACTGTTCAACTATATTCAACAAATACAGGTTTCAAGGCAGTGGGCTAGACAGCAGAGAGACCCAAAAGTGGGGTCTTGGACCCCACCCAATGGTCTTCCAGTGAATTGAGCAAATTAATATACAAATTGTTTAATATACTACTAAAACTACTAAATATACTACTAAACAAATATCCACTCTCCCTTTCTGTGCCTCCTTGTATTTCTCAAATGTTTTGTCAAAACAAGAGAGGAAGCATTTCATAGCATGCAAATGGACCTTAGAGGAAGAAAATAAGGACACACTTGTTTTCACATAGGAATAGGATAGGAAGGTATGTAATATATTCAGACTTCATAAGGAGATAGCATCAGAGCTGAGAAAGGAGAGCCTCCTGCATGTCAGGGATGAGTGGACAAAAGTGAAGGGGGTGTCTGAAGAGAAGGATATGAGCAAAGGCTTAGGGAGGAGAAGGCACAGGGTACTTTGTGGGATGGTCTATACCAGGGGTGTCAAACTCATTTCACCAGGGGCCACATCAGCCTCATGGTTGCTTTCAAAGGGCCAAATGTAATTTTAGGACTGTATAAATGTAACTACCCCTTAATTAAGGGCAGGGAGCTCGGCACTGCCACCAGGTAGAAACAAGGTGCCAGCCAGATAAAACAAGGTAAATGGCCTGATTTGGCCCTCAAAGCTTCTGTTTGCCACCTGTGCTCGATACCTCTTTTGGCTAGAATACTTGGCCTGGGGGAATGCATGAGGCTGGAAATTGCACTGGGAAGGCCTGATTGATCTGTTTAGTTCACTGAAGGCATTTGGGAGTGCAATTAAGGTTTTGGTTTAAGAGACTGACATAATCAGAGTCTAGAAGTGGGGAGACTGATTACAATTGTCTGGTTATTAGATGAAGGTCTACACTAGGGGGTGGAAGAAAGAAAGTGAAAAGTTAAAAGACATTTCATCAGGACTCAGTGATAGACTGTATCAGCAGAATGAAAAAAAAAATGAAATTCCCCACCAGAGAAAAGCTCCCTGAAATGGAATAGAAAGGGCCTTTGCTTGACAAAAAAAAAAAGGATTTCACTTTTTTGAACTTTCTATTTGACTCATGTGTTTACACTTTAGGACTAACAAATTAGAATAATTATAAAGTTTAATTTACCAGCAGTCCTGAAAACTGTGCTATTCTAGAGTCATTTGCATGCTTTGAGGTTGCTGAGCTCATTTGTAAAGCTGTTATCTGGCACTTTTTGGTTTAAACTCTCAGAATCAATAGTAGGAACTAAGGCACTGCTTGGGAGTGTGTGTTTAAGCATACAAATTACAAGTATAGTAGGAGGGGATGCATAGCTGTGGTAGTTCATATTTGGAATCTGCAGTTTGAAAGGAAGCTTCAGGGGATAAAGAAGTTGAGTTTTAGCAGCTCATTAATCCTCCAGACCCACCAAAACTCTATGTGAGCTCACTAAACACTGAGCTCGTTGGTTTGCTGGTAAGAAAGGCCTTGTCAGAAAAGGAGTCCTGTCCCCACTCCCCCAGCTCTGAGCAGCTGAGGGAGAGGGAGGAGGGTGAGCTGTTGCTCAGGGTAAGTGCCTCCTCCTGGCTGATCCAAGCTTGCTTTTGGGGACTTTTCCACATGCTGGTAAGCAAAATGAGGAAGACTAGTGTAACAAACTTTTAAAATCTGTACTTTTTTTCTAATATTAAATAATAGCATTACATTTGGTCTGTGGGAGGAGGCACATATTTTTTTTACTCCAAAAGCAAAACCCACTGTTGAAAGTACCAAAGGGTATAAAGGGAAAAAATAGGACTCCTGGCCAAACTGTAGGCATAGGTACCTACACTTTGCCTCCTCACACAACCAAAAGAAGGACAACAACAAATTTAAAAGCAAAAATCACCAGAGCTGCCAGAAAATCAAACTGCATGAAAGTCCAACAACCAAGGAGTTAAAGAAGAAATATTCATCCAGACCAGCAGGAGGGACAGAGATGGGCAGCTGGTGCAGAGAGGACTCATGGCAAGGTGGTGGCTTATGGACCAGGCGAGGTGGTGGCCGGTGGAGCAGGCAATTCCATATTTGTGTGTGGATAAACTGGGAGGAACAACAGGGGACTGAGACAGACCAGGCAACCCAGGGTTCCAGTGTGGGGAAATAAAGCCTCTAAACCTCTGACTGAAAATAACCTGTGTGGATAGCGGCAGTGGGAGCAACTCACAGCCTCACAGGAGAGTTCATTAGAGAGACCCACAGGGTCCTAGAATATACACAAAACCACCCACCTGGGGAATCATAACCAGAAGGCCCCAATTTGCTTGTGGGTAATGGAGGAAATTACTGGAAGCCAGCCAAGAGCTGAGCAAGCAGCATTGTTCCCTTTCTGACCACTCCCACACAGACAACTCCACAACACATCGACCATGAGTTGCCCCACCCTAGCAAATACCTAAGGCTCCACCCCTTACTACATAGCATGTACACAAAGACCAAAAAAATACAGCCCAAATGAAAGAACAGATCAAAGCTCCAGAAAAAAATACAACTAAGCGATGAAGAAGTAGCCAACCTATCAGATGCAAAGTTCAAAACACTGGTATGCTCAGAGAAATGGTTGCTCAGAGAAATGGTTGAGCATGGTCGCAAAAGAGGAAAAAGTGAAGGCTATGAAAAGTGAAATAAAGACAACCATACAGGTAACCAACAGTGATGGAAAGGAAACTGGGACTGAAATCAACAGTTAGGAGCAGAAGGAACAATAAACATTCGACCAGAACAGAATGAAGAAACAAAATTCAGAAAAATGAGGAGAGGCTTAGGAACCTCTGGGACAAACTTTAAATGTTCCAACACCTGAATCATAGGGGTGCCAGAAGGAGAAGAGGAAGAGCAAGAAATTGAACACTTATTTGAACAAATAGTGAAAGAGAACTTCCCCAATCTGGCAAAGGAAATAGACTTTCAGGAAGTCCAGGAAGCTCAGAGAGTCCCAAAGAAGTTGGACCCAAGGAGGAACACACCAAGGCACATCATAATTACATTAGCCAAGATTAAAATGAAGGAGAGAATCCTAGAAGCAGCAAAACATAAGGAGATAGTTACCTACAAAGCAGTTCCCAGAAGACTATCAGCTAATTTCTTAAAAGAAATCTTGCAAGCAAGAAGGGGCTTGCAAGGTTTCCAAGTTGTGAAAGGCAAGGACCTACATCCAAGATTGCTCTATCCAGCAAAGCTTTCATTTAGAATGGAAGGGCAGATAAAGTGCTTCTCAGATAAGGTCAAGTTTAAGGAGTTCATCATCATCAAGCCCTTATTTTGTGAAATGTTAAAGGGACTTATCTAAGAAAAAGAAGAAGATCAAAAGTAGGAACAGTAAAATGATAACAAACTCACAACTATCAACAACCAAACCTAAAAAAAAAAAAAAAAAAAAAAACCTAAGCAAACAACTAGAGCTGGAACAGATTCACAAAAATAGAGATCACTTGGAGGGTTATCAGCAGAGGGTGGGAAGGGGGGAGAATGTGGGAAGAGGTACAGGGAATAAGAATCATAAATAGTAAGTACAAAATAAACAGGGGGAGGTCAAGATTGTATGGGAAATGGAGAAGCCAAAGAATATATATATATTCATATATATATATATATATATGACCCATAGACATGAACTAAGGTGGGGGAATAATTGTGGGAAGGTAGAGGGCAGAGGCGAATACAGGGGAGAAAAAAATAGGACAACTGTAATAGCATAATCAGTAAAATATATTTTTTAAAAAGGAAAAAAGAAAAACTCAGAACTCTCCTGTGCACCCATCAGTTAGCATTTTGATCTATTATTTTCCAGTCTTTTCCACCTGCATTTTTAACATAGTCAAGAGATTTTCACCTTTAAAATGTAGTTATCCTGGAGAGCATTATTTAAGAGCTAAGGAATAAATTGACTCATGGACTTGTGAAATTCAAATCGGACCAGCTGCTACCTCAACACCTGACAGCAGAGCAGGTGTAAAATGTTAAGACAACTTCAAAGACTTTCCCAAGAACCTCTGGAAACGGATATAATGACACTTAGGAGAAATCACTTTAACAGAAATGCCTCTCCTCTGTGCTTCAAGGTTCTTTGTGATGGTGTTAATTAAACAGCTTGCTAATGGAAAGAAGGGAAAGAGAGAGGAAAAGACAACCCCCATTTACTACCATTCTCAGTCATAAAATACCTTGTAGTATTTTCATAATAATTTCACATCTACATTATTGGAGGTAAGCAAGTCTGGACACTGAGGCAAACAGAGCAAGTGACTAATCTAAGGTCATACAGGACTAGAGCTCAGGCATACAGTGCCCTCCAACCCCACCCCAGAGGGGGCCCCTGAGCAGATTTTCTGGATAAGCAGCCAGACTAGAGCTTCTCACAGTCTGGAGCCCTCTCTGAGTTAGCGTGATCCAGCAATTTTGGCCACTTCACTAGGCCAGCAGTAAAAACAAATATCCATTCTCCCTTTCTGCTCCTTCCTTGTATTTCGCAAATGTTTTGTTAAAACAGATATTCACAAATAGGAGTACTCGCTCCTAAACTCCCAGTGCATATCAGAAGCTCTCTCAAGTGCTGTATGACATTTAATCCTCACAGCAACCCACAAGGAGTGTGGGCCCTATTTTGTAAGTATAAAAAATAAATAAATAAAAGAAGGATCAGCAATTTGGCCAAAGTCCTACAGTAAAATGCCAGAATCTGGATTCTAATTCAGCACAACTCTGAAAACTTTTTCCTCAACATTTAACACACTCAAAAAGTTTAGAGGCATTTGACTCCCAATGACTGGGAGAGCTAGAATTTGTCACCAAGGGAGGAAGAAACCCCATGACAGGAGACACCCCCTGCTACACGAAACAAAGAAGGGGTAGTGCCCATGACAGCCAGCCCCCTTTCGAGCATCACCCTGTTTCCTCACTGGCGGGAAGGCAGGGTAGCACTATGAGGAATGAAGAACCTCATCCACAACAGCAGCCTGCATGTTGGGGACATGGAGCCCCCTCTGCCCAGCTCAGCCCAAACTGGACAGAGGCCACAATATGAAGACTCACAAGCAATGAAGACCCAGTTGCCCCCAAATGTAGAGAAAGGTGAAGCCTGTAGAGAAAGGTGAACCGCCCCAGCTGGTGTGGTTCAGTGCATTGAGTGCCAGCCTGAGAACCAAAGGGTCAGGGGTTCAATTCCCAGTCGGGGCACATGCCTGGGTTTCAGGCCAGGTCCCCAGTAGGGGGCACATGAGAGGCAAGCACACAATGATGTTTCTCTCCCTCTCTTTCTCCCTCCCTTCCCTTCTCTCTAAAAATAAATAAATAAAATCTTTAAAAAAAAAAAAAAAAAGGTGAAGCCTGTACTGTGAAGGACCAAAACAAGAAAATATCTTACTACCAAATGGAGCCTGGAGGACTGAGATGTCACATGCCTTAAAATTCCACCGCAATTTTTTTAAAGATTTTATTTATTTATTTTTAGACAGAGGGGGAGGGAGGGAGAAAGAGAGGAAGAGAAACATCAATGTGTGGTTGCTTCTCATGCAACCCCTACTGGGGACCTGGCCTGCAACCCAGGCATATGCCCTGACTAGGAATCCGACCAGTGACCCTGTGGTTCTCAGGCCAGCACTCAATCCAGTGAGCCACACCAGCCAGGACCCATAGCAATTTTTATTCAATAATAATAAAAATGGCTCCCCCCAGAGGGGACACCCAAAGAAGCCTGAATCTGGGGCCCTGGCAGGAGCTGGGGAAACCAATCCAAACTACACTGAAACACACAAGATGGAAGCCCCAATGGTGAGCACTCCTGCACCATCCTGTGGTGCTGGCTGACTTCTGGCAGAGTCACCATGGCAGTGGGGGTGACCCACAGCAGAGCCTTCCTTCAGTGGCTTTGTATTTAATATCAACATGGGAGAGATAGCAACAAGCACAGAGATAGACAAGGCAGTCTGGCTGAATTTCAGAGACACCTAAACCTTCTCACCAAAGCCATTCCATTCTCTTACTTGAATTTGCTGGATTCTGAGATGTCTAAAAAAACAGCTTTTTTTAAGTGATTTTTTAAAGATTTTACTTCTTTACTTTTAGAGAGGGAAGGGAGGGAGATAGAGAGAGAGAGAGAGAGAAACATCAATGTGCAGTTGCTGGAGGTCATGGCCTGCAACCTAGGCATGTACCCTGACTGGGAATCGAACCTGCGACACTTTGGTTCACAGCCCGCGCTCAATCCACTGAGCTACGCCAGCCAGGGCAAAAAACAGCTTTTGAAGATTCACTTTGCAGCCCTTCCTTAATTCATTCGTTGAACTTCTGTATACCAAGTTTGCGATCCCTTATGGAGATCCAAATTAAAAGCTATAGTCCTTGAGCTCAAGGAGCTCAGAGTCCTGTCAAGAACAACAAGTATTTATGCTACTAACTGCTTTGCTGGCTATATTTACATAAAGCTCAGTGAGAGCCCAGAACTCTGAGCACCTAAATCAGCAGAGGAAATTAGGGAGGGCTTCAAAGATGAGGCGGCATTCAGAGAGATGGACAATTAGCAGGAAAGACATCCAAGGAAGAAAGAAAAACAACAACAAAGGCACAGAGAGAGGTATGACAGAGCAAGGTATATCTCCAAAATCACAAATGGTCCTTTATTCCTAGAACATGAAATTGCAGACAAGAAGTATTGGGAAAGCAGACTGGACAAGGAGGTAGTGGCCAGATTTTGAAAGACCTTCAACAACACACAAAGGGTTGTGATTTTATGCTGTAGGTGACAGGGAACCCTGGATGAGCTCCCAGCAGGGGGCAGAAAAGGCCAAGCATCTTTAAAAGACCACTCTGGCCACAATGTGAAGGGAGTACTGGAAATAGCAGGGAGGCCTGTTAGGAAGCTACTGTACCAGTTCAGGAAAGATTCATGGGATCCAGAAGCAGGCAGGGATGTCAGGATTAGAGACATCTGGAACTGACAAGATGCTAGCAGACAGAATTGTCAGGACTTAGAACTCCATCTGCACACTCTTCAGTATTCACTGCTGTTAAGGAAATTTCCAACATCCAGGTCTCCATTGGAAATACTTGCTAAAACCCAGGCAGGCCTTTAGCAGGTATTTCCAATGGAGACCCAGTGAAATATGACTACATACAGTAGGGCAACTATAGCTGGATTGCACAGAGATGAGATTCGTTGTTACTAGGCTTGTCAGCTAAACAAAGCAGCAATGGGGTTGGGTTACAGGGACCCCCTACTACACCTCCTGGCTCAGCTGTCTGAACACGGACTGAGACCCTGCAGCTCAAAATGTAACCCAGAGGCCTCCTAGAAGGAGAGAAGGTGAGAGTATTCACAACCACCTCTCTCCGTCTCTGTCTCCCTTGCCCTTTCTGTTCCGGCAGCTGCATTCCAAAGACTAATGAGAACAAGGTGCAATGCGGTTTAACAATTTTGATACATTCCTTAACAAAACATAATTTCTTTAAAAACATATAGGCTGCATTACAGTGACTCCATCAGGCAAGACACATGTCAGGGAAAAAGCATAAGAAAATTTGGCAGGTATGTATAATGTGTCAATAAATTAAACTAAGTTTATTTTCACAAAACCAAACGGTCAGACTTGCTCGTGGTTTCCTACCAAGAATAAGAATTACTCCCTAGAGACAGCAATCAAAGTGCAATTAGACTGGTCCTGGAGTTCTTTTAAACATACTATCCTTCTTCACACATGATTGCTCCTTCTTTTTCAGCAAAACTCCCTAACTCAAAGAAACAGTAATGGGCTCTTCTAGGTTTGGGTCTTTCTGTGATAACATGCAATTATTAAACAAATTTTCATTTAAAGCAATTGGTTTACAGTTAAGACTAACTGTCCTTCACAATGTATCCATTCATTTGTTCATTTAACAAATAATAGCGTTGCCTCTTGGATTGGCTTGTTGCAAATGCTGGCAAACAGAAAACCTATTTTCCTAATAATTGAAATAATTGTTAGCCTCTGGGCATGAATTTATCACTCTGAGGATATTCTATTAAGGTCCTATTTGAGTAAAGTTTTTGAATAAAGGAACTATTGTACCACCGCGACTCCATATTTTCAAAATGTAACAAATGGTCAAAGAATAGAGACAGCAACAATGGATGGAGATATATACAATTTTAAAACAAATCAGACTGAAGATTGATGATATCTGCCTCAGAAAATAGCACAGAAATTTGACCTTATGAAAAGAAGTGACACTTCTTCCCATGGCCTGACAGAACTGAAATCTCCATTCCAAAAAAAAGAATAACCCACATTTACAAAGATTGGAAAGACTGTTATCTGGGAGGAGCTGAAGAACTTCAGAAAGATTCGACAGTAGGAAGCAAGAACAAGCTGCCACATACAGTTGAGCAGGCTGTGTACTGCACGAGGGAGACAGGGTGATGTGTAACAGGGAACTATCAATTTGCGTATTTATTTGGACAATTTTTCATGACGCAGTAACGGAGGAAATTGTTCTAAGAAGCTCAGCATGACAATTTTCTGAGAGATGGAAGTGAAATCCATTGAGGAAGGGGTGCCCGTTTCCAGTGTGCACAAAGGCTCCGCATGGACCAACAATGGCCCTGATGCAAGTTACAATAACTGGGTGAGACATAATTCTGGTGTGTCTTTGGAATAAATTGTTGCTTTGAATTAACTTTCCAACCCAATGCCTTGCACACAAGCACTCCACACATGTTTAATAAACAAACAAAAAGCCATCAAGATGATTGTCAGGTATGGCCAGGTCACATGACTAACCAGGATGTTAATGAAGACAGTGTCATGGTTCTGTTGCTGTAGAAGCCAATACCTCAACACAGAGAACACATGAACATGGGACCACACACTGTTCTCCTTAACTCAGGGGCAGACACATATTTTCTTCTCCTCTTGCTCATACCTGGAAAACAGATACTCCAAGGTGGTGGACTTACATGATGGCAGCAGCCCTGTCCTTCAGTCACTGCACAAAGAAGAGTCTCTGACTGTGTCTGACTGAAAAATCTTTGTTATAACTAATGAGACTTGAGGGGTTTTTGTTAGTGCAGCATTGGCTAGTATTACCTAATACATGAAGGCAGACAGGTGACCCTACTCCCCCCTATCCATGTGCCCTCCTCAGGTTGTCCAGCCTATTGGGACCACCTGTATTCAGTAATGCTATTGGGGATAGGGGTGGTGAAGAAAGAGCAAAGACTCAAGAAGAATCTCTCCTCTTGAACTCTCACAGCTGGAGTCTTTTGTGAGGAAGACTTAAACACTGATCTAAGATCCATGAAATAATGCTGGTAGCATCTGTTTATTACAGGGGAAAATGCCAGATTCTTATGATGCACCTAAAAGAGCACAGAATGAGGAGTCAGAAATAACAGGCTTTAGTTTGGGTTTTGCAACTTCCTAGTGACAAAGTGGCCCTGAAGTCACCATTGATCTTCTGTGCATATCAGTGTCCTCCCTCTTCTTCAAAATGGGGATAATGGTGTCTTCTCTTAAAGGAGATAATGAGGATTACATCCCAAAACACATGTAAAAACATTTTGAAATAAAGCATCTAAGCATAAAGAAGTATTAACCCCCAAAATAGCACCCATTCAAACTTCTCTACATATCCTAGCTCATGAGTCACCCAAAGTTCTAAATTCTAATGAAAGCAAAAATACTGCTAACCATAGACATCTAGGAATGTCTTATTGCACGTGTATTATGTTAGGCTATAAGCACAAGGCTAATAAAATTTTAGCTTACATCTATATAGCACTCTATAGTTTATTAAGTCTTTCATAGATATTAAATCATCGCAGAGTTATGCATTTTATGTGCTGAATGTGTATTTTATAAAGCACTCGGGCCTTTGTATAATCAATGTATATACTACATGCAGGCCCATTCTATGTAACTAGGAGTATAATGCTATTATTTCAGTTATTACATGACATATATTACTGAATCTTTACTTTCCTAACATATTAATGGCCATATTTAAGATTTATAAGATGCTGAGCACTTTGTCAGGAATAAAATTCCTAATTAAAACTAGACTCCTATGGTGAACTATGATCCGTTTTATGATTCATTTCACACTGGTCTCCAGACCATATAGCCACTCAAACCAGGGTCCTACCTGAACCCAGTTTGTGAAAATAATTATTAATCAAAAGGGGGCATGAAAACTAGGAAAATTTTTTGTTTTGAACTTGCCCCTATGGAATTTATAAGTTTTTTATTTTTAAAAGAAAGTAAGGTCATTCAGCTTCTAGTACACAAAAAGCAGTTCTGGGATGAGGTTATACTGAGTATAATAAGGTGTGAATAATCTCTCACCCCCATCATCTGTCGTTACTTTCATGAAAAATGGCAAATATCCCACCTCCTTTTAATGGAAACATCTGAGAATGGCTTTGAGACTAGAAAATTAATAAAACAAATAAAATGATGCTGAAACATAACGTTCTATGCCTCTTTCTTTCCCCACCCTACGGCCCTTTAAGTGAAACTGGAGCAGACGCCTCATCCAATACCATGTGACTAATTCAATTAAGCTCAAACTGAAGGTTGTTTTTCATGGGTATTAATACAGTCTGCACTGATGTTTATAAAGAGCTTAGAGATTTTTAGGTTACGTTAACTGAACCTTAAGTGCTTAGAGAGCCATAGTTATTAATGCAGATTTATCTTAGAGAACTTCAAAAATATACATTGAATTTATAGAGATGACCAACTCATAATTGAAGAACCCTAGCTATAGGAAATTTTGCTTTTTCAGCCATGCTGTATACACATGCACACACACGTCTCATACCTTAGCCTTCAAATGTTTGGTACTTCAGACCTCTTAAAAAATAAACAGCTCAGAAGTTATAAAATTATCAAAAGACTATACATAGAATATCAGATTCACTTTAGACTGTGCTGAAACGAACTTCTGAATCTAAACTGTCACTCAAAGGTCCTCAGCATGTAGTCGGCGGGCCGCTCTCTACAAGGACATCTGGAGGGGCACAGTAAGCTCTTACCTGTCCCAAAGAACCCTCCACAACAGGCCTGAGTGGCCAGCCATTGAGCTGTTGACTGTGATAGTTGAGGAATGGGAGGGATGGATGAGAGAGGAAAGGAACATTTTCTGAGTATCACATGCAAAAGTTGTTTCTTTACCTACATTATCTTGCTTAAATCTTAAAACAGCCACCCAGGCAGGAATCATCACCTTAGTGTTACAGAGAAGAAAGCAGATGATCAGAAAGATTAAATAATTGGTCCAAGGCCACACAGCTACCAGTGTCAGAGTGAAGTCCACATCTGACTCCAGAGGCTGTCCACCCACCACATTCCAAGAAGGATGCATAGATTTAAACTCATAGATTTTAATCTTTCTTCTAATGACTACCAAAGAAACCAGGCCCTACTTCCTATAGCCTATGATGACAGGCTTTTAAAATTCAGGAAATCAATGGGTACTCAAAGGGTATCATAAATAACAAAGGCTCCCAGTTAAAATGGTTACTGGAGGGCAGGAAAGCCTCAGTCTGTGGACACACCCTAACCTGTCAGGACAATGGCTCTGCAGGTTGTGTGTCACAGAGTGCTCAGGCAGGAAATGAAACCCCTGTTCAACTAGGTTCCCATGACAAAATAGGACTTGCTTTACACTAAGGTTTCTAGATTGAATGACTACTGAAACTAGAAACTGGCTGAACAGCTTCTGGAGAAATGCAACAAGGGGCTGCTAAGATTAAAAGTGCTCCAGGGCTGTGGAGGGCCCAGAGTCTATGGAATAATGGTTAAAGGGACACTATTAATAAAGACCTTCCCAGGATGCCAGGCACTATTTAATCCTCAGAAGAACCCAATGAGGTAGGTATGATTTATCACATCATCCCATTCTATAGGAAAGAAAATAAAGCTGAAAAGAATTAAACGCGCCTGCTTTACATAGTGTATTAGCTTCCTGAGGCTGCCATAACACAGTATGACACACTGGGTCACTTAAATGACACAAATCGATTGTCTCATAGTTCTAGAGGCTAGAAGTCCCAAAACAAGGCATTGGCAGGGTAGGTTCCTTCTGAGGGCCGTGAGGAAGAACCTGTGTCACCCCTCTCTCCTAGCTCCTAGTAGCCTCAGGCATCCATTGGCTTGTAGATGTTGTTCTCTATGCCCCTACACACCATCTTCCCTCTATGCATATCTGCCTCTGTGTCCAAATTTCTCCTTTTAATGAGGATACCAGTCATATTAGATTAGAGCCCACCCTAATGACCTCATGTGACCTTGATGACCTCTCTGAAGACTCTATTTCCAGAAAAAGTCACATTTTGAGGTGCTAGAGGTTAGGACTTCATTGACTTCTGGGGCCACAATTCTACCCAGAGCACACAGCTATTAAGCAAACAGGCTGGCTCTGATTAACCAGCACTCCATAAACCTGACCTCCTCTCTCCAAGTGCGAGGGCCTGGAGAGGAACAGAGCCCTAGAAGCAGCAAGGATGCAGGAGACAGCATGCATCTCGTGAGCAGGCACAATTCTGATTTGTTTTAGAAACTGCCCCACATCTGCTGAGGGATCGTCTGTGATCACATGTACACTAATGTCCCAGAAGAAATGCAGGATTCAGTCAGCCACAGCCTGTCCTCAGACAGCCTCTGTGCAGTGGCTCAGCCCAGATGCAAGGTGACCGGTGCAGAGGCAGGTCCGCTGTAATCACCCCAGAAAAAGGCATCACATCAAAGACTGTTATGGGAGAGGCTCAAAGTAAGTGCACTATGAAAACACAGAGCAGCATGTCTTTTATTCCAACTCAAGGTTCCTGAAGGAGAGAACAGGCTTTGCTGTGGGCACAATTTCAACAGAAAGGATTACAAGACATAAAGACAGAAGGTAAAGAGAACCAACACCTACCGAGAGCTCTATATGAGAATCTGTGCTGGGGGCTCTTGTGGAAGCCACCACTCTCAACCTTTAAAATAACCCTGTGCAATAGGTATTATTACTCCCAATTTGCAGGTGACAAGCTGAAGCTTGGGACATTTCAGGGAGGGAGACAAGGCCAGAATCCTAACCCCAACTCAGCTGGAAACCCAAGGGTCTGAAACAGAACAGCATTCAGGAGCATGGCTCTCAGGAGGTAAAAAACTACCAAGTGAACAAAACCGATTCATCTTATCATTTCTGACACTAAAACAAGCACAGAAGTATAGTCCAGCATGCAAAATCAAAGGAATTTTATTTCAAAAATATCAAAATTACCAAGTAGAAAATAAAATAGCTTACAAGTGGAAGAAAAATTCAGAAAAATATAATAAAATATACGATGTCTACAAAGAGAAGTCATCATGCAGTCAGACAGGGCAGCTCTGCATATGTGGGTGTGTTTGTGTACGTGTGTTCTCATGTGTACATTTTTTCCTTTAAGCCATTAAAACCTTCGGAAAATTTTATGACAACAATGTGCCATGCACATAAAAGATGGACGGGTTAAAGTTACTGTTTTCTTAGGCTCTGTCTGGCATTTGACAGCCATGCACCAGTGCCCTATCTGGAAAGATTTAGGACCTCTGCTGTAAAATTATTTATTAGTTGTTATTTATACTACGTGCTCACTGGCAGACCACCCAGTGCTGTAACAACAAAAGCAGTCACGCTGCATCTCTCCAAAACAAGCAAAAGACCACAGGGGCCGACGATGGGTGTCACCACTGAAAGATGTGGCTTCCGGCAGGGAAGTATGTTCTGTGTTTTGAAGGTGCTGCCATCCTAACAGAGCCTGGGCTCAGCACGAGGGCTCTGGCTCTGGCTCTGCCTAGGCCGTCCCTTTCAGGGCCTCAGTTCTGTCATCTGTAAAAGAAAGGGTTGTCCCAAAGCCTCACAGATCCATTCCCCTCTGAACCCTGGATTTTTAGAAGACTGGAATCTGCTAGCAGTTGTACACTAACCCCTGAATGTGATCTGGGACTAATTTCAGGGCCTGGGAGCCTCAGGATCCAACAGGCTGCCAGCATCTTTCTGACCTCCCAGTTTGGCTCTTGGGTAGGCTAACAAGGCATATTCAAACATTCTTAAAGGCCTCAAAAGAAAAGCACATTGTACAATGCTTAATTTTATTAAATATGTCAAAGCTGTGGTTCCACTAGACCATCCAAGAAGAGAATGAGTTTTTCTTTTTCTGAAATGTAGAGAGTAACTATAGAATGCCATGTTTCTAATACTTATGCTGATTTAAATAAATATGTATAAAAATAAACTAACAAAGTAAGCTTCTCCTCCACTACCTGCCCCCCCCAAAAAAAACACCTGTGGGAATTTATAGTTATTTTCCTTGAGCAATTTGGCTAAAAATTTAATCAACCTAATACAGATACACAAGTATATTCTCCTTTAGCGTACAGGATTATTCCACATTAATCCTGACACTTCTGGTGACCAATATCTCTCTCCCAGAATCTCATCATGAGATAACTAATTCATTCAGGAAACACTGGTAGTAGAGTTAAGTCTCCTATTTTTCCAAGGGTGAAGTTACTTGTGTAACCAAGGTCCTCTAGGTCTACTGACTGGACTGAAACTTCTGAGTTCGTCCTGCTCTCCCTCCACTAAAACAGGATGCTCTGCAGGCTGGTAGGAGGGTGCACAAAGGGATGTTGGTCCTATGCCCTTTCTGAAGCTTTGCTCATATTGAGTGATGCCCAAACCTGGCTGCATCCCAATCCTTTCTGGGGACCAAGCGCTCCCCAGGCCTGATGAATCTGTCTACAGTTCTACACTTTTCTCAAAGTCCCCCACCCCAGGAATTCAAGTTTAGAAACTACTGCACATTCATATGAAATATCCAAGAACTCACGAGCATCAATTTTACCAACTTCTAGAGGTGACAAGAGCACTTTCATCAAGAATGAGACTCTCACAAACAGAAACAACATGAACAGATACTTTTTCTTAGGAAAAAGCAAAAGCATAATATAGTTTGGTGTTCCAGAAAAATCACAATATTGCCTAAAACTAAGAGACAATAGTAAAAGCAATTTAAAAGATAATGAATTTAAAATCAGAAAGTTATTTTAATAAAAACATTCAAATAATAATGTTTGAATAATTAAATGAGTATTTTAATGAAAGTTTTTCCTTTAAATTTTAATAATCTGAATCTCCAAACATACTAAAAAGCAAAGATAATAGTTAATCCCCAAAGCATCACCCATTCTCCACAATTATCCAGATTTTGCCACACTTGCTTCATTAAATCCTTTTATTTTTGCTGAAGTGCTTTAAAGTAAACGTCAGAAAGCATCCCTGTATTCTCTTTTTTAATTACTTTACTGTTGTTCAATTACAGTTGTCTGCACTTTCTCCCCACCCCTCCCCTCCCGTGTATTCTTTAATATGCATCTCTACAGAGGCATTCAACAAATTTTGACATCCTTTCTTGATTTTAAAAAAAAAAACACTCAAACTAGTAATAAAAGGAAGCTTCACACCATAATAAAGCTATATATGAAAAACACACAGCTAACCTCATACTCAATGGTGAAAGACTGAAAACTTTACCCCTAAAAGCAGGGAAAAGACAAAGACGTCATTCACCACTTCTATTCAATATAATATTGAGTTGGCCAAAAAGTTCATGTTTTTTTCTGTAAGATGGCTCTAGTAGTTCTTAGTTGTCTTTAACTTCCTTTGAAACAATTTTGTGAGATTGTATTGTGACAGCTGTCATATCAGTGTGCATTTTTTTAAAAAGTTATCAAAATTGGTGAATTTCAGTGTAGCCATTTTAATATTGAAGATGGAAGAAAATACACAACATTTTCACTGTATTATTATACTTTATTATTTCAAGAAAGGTAAAACTGCAACTGAAATGCAAAAAAAGATTTGTGTGGTGTATGGAGAAGGTGCTGTGACTAATGAAACATGTCAAAAGTGGTTTGCAAAGTATCATGCTAGAGATTTCTTGCTGGATGATGCTCCATGGTCAGGCAGACCGGTTGAAGTTGATAGAAAAATACCATACTGACTTTTTGGCCAACCCAATATTGGAAGTCCTAGACAGATAAATTACTTGAGAAAAAAATAACAAAAAGTAGCCAAATTGGAAAGAAAAAGGCAAAATTATATCTGCAAATAATAACCTCATATGTGAAAACTCTAAAAAAATTTAACTGTTATTGCTAATAAACAAGTACCATTGCAGGGTGCAAAATCAACATGTAAAAATTAGTTTAATTTCTGCACACCAACAATGAAAAATCCAAAAGAAAAGTTTAAAAAACTATCCCAGTTATAACAGCTTCCAAAAGAATAAAATGCTTAGGAATAAATTTAACCATGGCAGCAAAAGACTTCTACACTAAAAACTAAAAAATTTTCTGAAAGAAACTAAAGATGACACAAACAAATAGAAAGATATCGCATGTTTGTGGATTAAAAGACCTACTATTAATAAGAAAGCAATGCTAGTCAAAGCAATCTACATATTTAAAGCAATCCCTATCAAAATCTCTGGCATTTTTTGCAGAAATAGAAAAACCCATTCTGATATTCATATGGAATCTTAAGGGACACCAAAAAAGACAGACAAGTTGGAAGGCTCACAATTCCTGATTTCAAAACTTACAACAAAGCTGCAGGAGTCAAAACAGTGGTATTGGCATAAGAACAGATATAGAGAGCAATTGACTAGAACAGAAAGCTCAGAACTAAACCATCACATAAATAATATAATGTGGGGGTTTTTTTGTTTTAAAGGGTGTCAAGACCATTGGCATAGTCTTTTCAATGAACAGTGCTGGAAAAACTGTATATCCATGTGCAAAAGAATGAAGTTGGAGCCTTACTATATACCATACATAAAAATTAACTCAAAATAAAATAGAGACCTGAATGTAAGAACAAAAGCGACAAAACTCTTAGAAGGAAACATAAGGGGAAAGCTTTATAACACTGGATTTGGCAATGATTTCTTGGTTATGACACCAAAAACACATGCAACAAAAGAGAAATGAAAATGGATTAACAGACTTCATCAAAATTGAAACTTTTGTGCATCAAACTATTATGTACCATGGAGAGAGTCAAGAAACAACCTACAAAATGGGACAAAATATTTGCAAATCAAGTATCTCTGATAAGTGACTTATATCCAAAATATATAAAGAATTCCTATAACCCAACAACAATTAAAAAAACACTTTAAAAATTAGTAAAGAACTGAAATAGATTTTGTGCAAAGGAGATATACAAATGTCCAAAAGCACATGAAAAGGTAATCAACATCACCACTAATTCAAGAAATGCAAATGTAACCTGTAATGAAAAAACATTCAGGACTTCTGGCCAAGATAGAGATATAGACAGACACACTGTGCCTCCTCGCACAACCAAAATAAGGGCAACAAAAATTTAGAAACAAAAAACAACCAGAACTGACAGAAAATTGAACTGTACAGAAGTCCAACAACCAAGGAGTTAAAGAAGAAACATTCATCCAGACCAGTAGGCGGGGTGGAGTCAGGCGGCGGGGTGGAGTCAGGCGGCGGGGTGGAGTCAGGCAGCCAGGTGGAGAGGACTCTCCGCAAAGCGGCAGCTGGTGAATCCAGGTGCACAAGGCAGCAGCGGGTGGACTCAGCGAGACAGTGGATTGTGGAGGGGCTTGGCAGACGAGGCAGCTGGCAGACCAGGCGGTCCCACATTTGTAAGCAGGTGAACCAGGTGAAACTGGGGAGCAAGACAGACCATGCAACCCAGGGTCCCAGCACTGGGAAAATAACGCCTCAAAACACTGATTGAAAATACCTGTGGGGTTGAGGTGCAGGGAGAGACTCACAGACTCACAAAAAAGTTTGTTGGAGAGACCCACAGGGTCCTAGAATATACACAAGCCCACCCTCATGGGAATCAGCACCAGAAGGGCCCAGTTTGGTGGGGGAAGCAGGAGAAGTGACTGAAATCTGTCAGAGAGCAGAACAAGTGCCATTGTTTCCTCTCAGACCCCTCCCCCACATACAGCATCACAACCCAGCAACTGGGTTTCCTGGCCCTGGTGAACACCTAAGGATCCACCCCACACTACCTAACAGGCACAACAAGACAAAAAAAAAAAAAGGCCCAAATGAAAGAACAGGTCAAAGCTCCAAAAATAATATAATAAGTGACAAAGAGATAGCCAACCTATTAGATGCACAGTTCAAAGCACTGGTGATCAGGATGCTCACATAGTTGGTTGAATTTGGTCACAAATTAGATGAAAAAATGAAGGCTACACTAAGTGAAATAAAGGAAAATGTACAGGGAACCAATAGTGATGGGAAGGAAACTGGGACTCAAATCAATGGAGTGGACCAGAATGAAGAAAGAAATATCCACTCAGAAAAGAATGAAGAAACAAGAATTCAAAAAAAGTGAAGAGATCCTTAGGAACCTCCAGGACATCTTTAAACTTTCCAGCATCTGAATTATAGGGGTACCAGAAGGAGAAGAGGAAGAGCAACAAGTGGAAAAGTTATTTGAACAAATAATAAAGGAGAACTTCCCCAATCTGGCAAAGGAAATAGACTTTCAGGTAGTCCAGGAAGCTCAGAGAGTCCCAAAGAAGTTGGACCCAAGGAGAAACACACCAAGGCATATCATCATTACATTACCCAAGGAGAGAATCTTAAAAGCAGCAAGACAAAATGAAAGAGTTACCTACAAAGGAGTTCCCATCAGACTGTCAGCTGATTTCTCAAAAGAGATCTTGCAGGCAAGAAGGGGCTGGAAAGAAGTATTCCAAGTCATGAAAGGCAAGGGCCTACATCCAAGATTGCTCTATCCAGCAAAGCTTTCATTTAGAATGGAAGGGCAGATAAAGTGCTTCTCAGATAAGGTCAAGTGAAAGGAGTTCACCATCACCAAGCCCTTATTATATGAAATGTTAAAGGGATTTATCCAAGAAAAAGAAGATAAAAAACATGTACAGTAAAAGGACAGCAAACTCACAATAATTAACAACCACACCTAAAACAAAAACAAAAAGAAACTAAGCAAACAACTAGAACAGGAACAGAACCACAGAAATGGAGGTCACATGGAGGGTTAGCCACAGGGGAGTGGGAGGAGGAGAGAGGGGGAAAAGGTACAGAGAATAAGTATCATAGATGGTAGGTAGAAAATAGACAGGGGGAGGGCAAGAATAGTATGGGAAATGTAGAAGGTAAGGAACTTATAAGTATGACACATGGACATGAACTAAAGGTGGGTAATATGGGTGGGAGAGGTTGTGCAGGGTAGAGAGGACTGAAGGGGAGAAAATTGAACAACTGTAATAGCATAATCAATAAACTATATTGAAAAAGAAAACATTCACAACCATTAGATGGTTATTATCAAAAACAGTTTTTTAAATAACAGGTAGTGGTGAGAAGATAGAGAAACTGGAACCTTTATTCACTGCTAGTGGAAGTGTAAAATGTTGCAGCCTCTGAGGAAAATTGTACAGTCATTTCTTAAAAAGTTAAGCACAGAATTACCATATGCTTCAGTGATTCTATTTCTGGGTATATACACAAACAATATTGAAAAGAAACACAGATTCTTGCACACCAATGTACATATCAGCATTGTTCATAATAGGCAAAAGGTAGAAACAACCTAATGTCCATCAACAGATGAATAGAGAAACAAACTGTAGTATGTCCATAAAATAGCATATTATTCAGCCTTAAAAACAAATGAAATTTTGGTACATGTAACAACATGAATGAACCTTGACAACATTATGCTAAGTGAAATAACGAAGATTTTAAAAGACAAATATTGTATGGTTTCATTTATATAATACCTAGAATAGGCAAATTTAATTGACAGAAAATATAATAGAGATTATCAGGGGCTGGGAGTGAGGAGGAGATAACGGAGTTAGCATTCAATGGGTACAGAGTTTCTGTTTAGGATATGAAAACATTCTGGAAATGGATAGTGGTAATAGTTACACATATTGTGAATGTACTTACTGTCACTAAACTGTACATTTAAAAACTGGATAAAATAGTAAATTTTATGTTAAATTTTATCACCTTAGAAAACAAAAACATTGGGCTGGGATGGGAATAAAAGACCGAAAACTGTACTTGAACAACAATTAAAATTTTAAAAAGAAAGAAAATTCAAAATCACCGCAAAAAAACCTCCAAAAATGGGTATTTTCTTAATCTAGTGATATATTTTTAAGCATCTTAGAATATGTGGCCTCAAAACTTAACCAATTCTTCTAAACATTTTTAGATTCTCCTACCCTCTCTCCCATTCCAGAGTCTTATTCTAATTGACCAACTTCTATTTAGAACAAAAAACCATTTTCTTTTCTTAGAGCTTATCATTTCTACAATCATCAATATTAGGAGTCAGCAAAACAGGGCCCTTGGGTCAAATTTGGCTCACAAATCAAATCAAGTATTACTGAAAGAAGCAGAAAGTTATTTTGAAGCCCACAGTAAATAAGAAATTGGTCAGGTCAGGGAAGGGGAGGTTCCATATCTGAAGAGTTGATTGTGGGAGAAAACACTAACTACCTAACCCAATGTATATATTCCCCTTCTTCCCCAGCAACAGAATCTCCAGTATTTAGAACAATGGGCCAGCCAGAAAGCCTTGTATGATACCTCTGCGAGGTCTCCATAAAGGGGGTACATGATGTGGGAAGGTAGAGAGACTACTCCTTCCTGCTGCCTAGAAAGTGAATGCAATGACTGGAGGTTAAACAGTCACCATGGATCACAAGGCAAAGCACTAGAAACAGCAAGGCAGAAAGAGCCTGGCCCCTGACGTTGTAAGCTGCCCTATCATCCCTGGACTTCTTTAAGTGAAGGGGAAAATAATTTATCTTCTGTAAGCCACTGTTATTTTAGGTTTTCTGACACATGCAGTCAAACTTTATCCCAAATATCGGGTTAGTCAGAAAGCCTGTTTAGATTTTTTTGTAAAATAAAAGACATATTTTTCATTTTCAGCAATAACTTTATGGATTTCAATATTTTGGTAGAACATTCACTGTTATTAATTAATGTCTCAGTTTGATTGCTGTCAACTCCAACTGATCTACTCAACCATGGAGCGTTTTCCAGCGAGAAATCTCTAGCAGGAAACTTCACAAACCACTTCTGACACGTTCAATCAGTCACAGTACCTTCTCCATACACTGCACAAATCTTTTTTGGCATTTCAGCAGCATTTTACCTTTCATGATATAAGGCATAATATTCTGAAAACGTTGCATATTTTCTTCCATCTTCAATATTAAAATGGCTACATCAATTTTGATAAGTTTTCTAATGCATGCTGATATGACAGCTGTCACTATACAAGCTGACAAAATTGTTTCAAATGAAGTTAAAGACAACTAAGTTCTAGCCATCTAAGTGTACAACTAAGTGTAAGCCATCTTACAAAAACCCAAACGGATTTTTTGGCCACCCCAATACTACAGTGGTGTAAAGAAATAAATTATAAAGTTTATCTAAAAACACACAATTCTGAATGAGATTTTTTAAGACAAATACATGGCCATTTTAGAGACAGCTAAGGGGGAAGAGACAGGTGGCCATTTGGTCAGGGCCTTACGGTAGCAATGGGTAATAAAACAGTCATATTCTATCTTATATTATGAAAGTCTGCTCCAATATGTAAACATATGCTTGCATATTTATAGAAACTCTCAGAAAAGATACATAAGAAATCTGAAACAGTAGTTGGCTTTGCTAAAGGGTACTAAAGGACTATATGAAATTTTTAACCGTGAACTTGTATTTCCTTTAAAATGTTTTTCTGGCTAAAATAAACATAATAAATTAATGGTCAAATGCTGCAAACTTGAGCCTAAAATTCCTGTAATGGTTTGAAATAATATTGATGAAAGATTTCAGGAAGTCATTTGTATTTTAATATGGATTAGTTTAGTCAGATTGCTTTCTTTTAATAGACTAAAATAATTGTTCACTTACGCATTCAAATGTTTGACAATGGTACACATCCAATTTAAGAAAAAATTTGAAAACATGTTTATTGAGAGCCTAATACATGCCATTGTTCTAGTGACTGAGAATACAACAGAACTGGTCTTCAGACAACTAACACACAATTTTCAAATGGCAAAAGGGAGTTCTGAAGTTGGGAAGCAGGAGAAGTAATCTTGAAGCCTGGGACACAAGGGGCAGGCAGGATTGGGGATCTTTGGCCAACCACGGGACACTGAACTCTTGAGAGATGGGAACATGCAGAGCCAGCAAGCAGAAGAGATGCAAGGACCAAAGCAAGGAGCTGGGAGAAATTTTCCTGGGTCTTATATCTGACCTCTCATTAGCCACCACACTGACCTTTCACCTCTTTTCAAGGCTGGTCATTCCAACCCCACTCAGCCTGTCCACTGTGTCACAGAGTGAGAAGGGAAAAAATTAGAAGGGAGAGGGAAGGGTGCTCCAGCCACCGCAGTGGACCTTTTTCAAGGACAGGCCAGTTCTCTGGCAAAAATGCATACAACTTAGCAACTAAGCTAGACAAGTGCTGATCACAGCACCCAAAATTTATTAGTCCCCAAATTGAAAGCAATTCACCATCCAGCTAACTGACTGATCAATTTAGTTGAAATGGCCAAACTCATTCATACATGCAACAAACTGTTATTTTCAAACAAAAATCTGTATTTCCTTCAAATACCCAGAGACACTTCATTTTAATGTGTGCCACACAGCATTGGCAGACAGAATTAAATCTATCTTTACTGCCTCTAATTTTCCTTCTCTGTGTTCAGAGAATAAAACACTGATGCTGACAAGATTGTTGCTAAAGTAATTTTCTGTATCTATGGGAAAAATAATCTTTACATGCAAAAAAAATCTGCCAAACTTAAAAATAAAGAAAAATTATTAATCCCAGAAGAGACGAGAAAGGTAAAAAGAGTTTCAATATTAAGTCACCCCAAGCTCACAGCAGAAAACTCTTCAAGATAATGTTGGTTTTTAAGCACAGGGAATGCCGCCACTTCTGAGATTACAGCTTTGGTTGAAACTAAAAACTCAACTAGGAATACCCAGAGATATAGTGATGATGACATACACAGCTCAAAAAGAAGCCCCAAGTTTGAGAATGTGGCAAAGGGGTTGGGGGCTGCAGATGCTATTTGGCTCTGTGCAAACTCCTGAGACCACAGGTGGAAACTGTGAAGTAATAGAAGCAATTTGGTATTTAAATCTGTGAGGAGAGGAATACACAGAATGAAATGGAACAAACATCAGGAAAAATTGAGATTTTTTTGTGGTGTTATTCCCTAAGTGGAAGCACTCTGCCTATGAAAACAGCTGTGAGAAATCCTGACTTTTACACTCTTTCATTACCACAGCCAGTCAGATTTTCCTTCACGCATGCAATTTCCATCACCTCAAAAGAGAACAGTCACTCTCTAAAGAGGCAAAGTCCCTTAAAGTGTTTTGTTGGGTTTTATTTTATTACAAATAAACATTTTCATTTTAAAACAACTTATATGAAGTTGAGACCTAATAAGTTCATTTTCACTCATTCTTTACCTCACTCTTCCCAGGAGGGTCCAAACTGTTGCCATAACTGAAGACCTCCTCCGGCAGCCCTCACGCATGGTCATGGCCTCAGTATGAAGGCTGGAACCCACATTTCCCACCTATGCATGAGTTCGTCTTTCCATCAAGCTCACTTCTGATGGGAAATAAAGGTAATCCAGGGCTACTCAATGTTTCTCTACACCCTGTCCTACTAAACAAACACTCCATTTAGCCAGGTTCCACATTTCTAGAAACCCCAGTCCTTAACATGGCCAACAAACTGGGAGCAAAAGAATTCTGAGCACCCAAGACACTGAAGTTGTCCCAGAGGCCTTATTTATTAGTTCTACTTCATGCCCTTTATTCCTTTATATATTGGGTTGGCTAAAAAGTCCATTTAGTTTTTCCCATAAAATATAAGACACACTTTTCATTTTCACCAATAACATTATTGATTTGGATATTGTGAGTATGTCAGCTACCTCCAGCTATTGGCTTCTAGTGGGTAGAGACCAGGGGTGCTGCTAAACATCTTGCAATGCATAAGACAGACCTCTAGAGAAGAATTATTTGGCCAAAATGTCAATAGTACCAAGAAATTTCAAAAACCACTTTTGACACATTTTTAAAATATATTTTATTATGCTATTACAGTTGTCCCATTCCCCCCTTTCATTCCCCTCCACCCTTGCACACCATCTCCCACACACATTCCCCCCTTTACTTTATGTCCATGTGTCATAAGTTCCTTACCTTCTACATTTCCCATACTATTCTTGCCCTCCCCCTGTCTATTTTCTACCTACCATCTATGATACTTATTCTCTGTACCTTTTCCCCCTCTCTCCTCCTCCCACTCCCCTGTGGCTAACCCTCCATGTGACCTCCATTTCTGTGGTTCTGTTCCTGTTCTAGTTGTTTGCTTAGTTTCTTTTTGTTTTTGTTTTAGGTGTGGTTGTTAATTATTGTGAGTTTGCTGTCCTTTTACTGTACATGTTTTTTATCTTCTTTTTCTTGGATAAATCCCTTTAACATTTCATATAATAAGGGCTTGGTGATGGTGAACTCCTTTCACTTGACCTTATCTGAGAAGCACTTTATCTGCCCTTCCATTCTAAATGAAAGCTTTGCTGGATAGAGCAATCTTGGATGTAGGCCCTTGCCTTTCATGACTTGGAATACTTCTTTCCAGCCCCTTCTTGCCTGCAAGATCTCTTTTGAGAAATCAGCTGACAGTCTGATGGGAACTCCTTTGTAGGTAACTCTTTCATTTTGTCTTGCTGCTTTTAAGATTCTCTCCTTGGGTAATGTAATGATGATATGCCTTGGTGTGTTTCTCCTTGGGTCCAACTTCTTTGGGACTCTCTGAGCTTCCTGGACTACCTGAAAGTCTATTTCCTTTGCCAGATTGGGGAAGTTCTCCTTTATTATTTGTTCAAATAACTTTTCCACTTGTTGCTCTTCCTCTTCTCCTTCTGGTACCCCTATAATTCAGATGCTGGAAAGTTTAAAGATGTCCTGGAGGTTCCTAAGGATCTCTTCACTTTTTTTGAATTCTTGTTTCTTC
Organism: Phyllostomus discolor; assembly: GCF_004126475.2. NCBI lineage: Eukaryota > Metazoa > Chordata > Mammalia > Chiroptera > Phyllostomidae > Phyllostomus > Phyllostomus discolor. Next base: position 149,435,726 of record NC_040905.2, on the reverse strand, counting down.
ATTCTTTTCTGAGTGGATATTTCTTTCTTCATTCTGGTCCACTCCATTGATTTGAGTCCCAGTTTCCTTCCCATCACTATTGGTTCCCTGTACATTTTCCTTTATTTCACTTAGTGTAGCCTTCATTTTTTCATCTAATTTGTGACCAAATTCAACCAACTATGTGAGCATCCTGATCACCAGTGCTTTGAACTGTGCATCTAATAGGTTGGCTATCTCTTTGTCACTTATTATATTATTTTTGGAGCTTTGACCTGTTCTTTCATTTGGGCCTTTTTTTTTGTCTTGTTGTGCCTGTTAGGTAGTGTGGGGCGGAGCCTTAGGTGTTCACCAGGGCCAGGAAACCCAGTTGCTGGGTTGTGATGCTGTATGTGGGGGAGGGGTCTGAGAGGAAACAATGGCACTTGTTCTGCTCTCTGACAGATTTCAGTCACTTCTCCTGCTTCCCCCACCAAACTGGGCCCTTCTGGTGCTGATTCCCATGTGGGTAGGCTTGTGTATATTCTAGGACCCTGTGGGTCTCTCCAACAAACTTTTTTGTGAGTCTGTGAGTCTCTCCCTGCACCTCAACCCCATAGGTATTCTCAATCAGGATTTTAAGGCTTTATTTCCCTGAGCTGGGATCCTGGGTTGTGAGGTCTGTCTCGCTCACCAGTTTGGCCTGGTTTATCCGTGTGCAAATGTGGGACCAGGCTGGCCACACCCCTCTACAATCTGCTGCTTCACTGGGTCCACCAGCTGCCACTTTGCATGCCTGGGGTCTGCCAGCAGCTCTGCCACAACCCCTCTCTGTCCAACCACCCGACTCCAACCCTCCTACCAGTCTCAATGAATGTGTCTACTTTAACTCCTCAGTTGTTGGACTTCCATACAGTTCAATTTTCTGTCAGTACTGGGGGTATTTTTTTGTTTCTAAGTTTTTGTTGTCCTTATTTTGATTGTGCGAGGAGGCACGGTGTGTCCACCTACACCTCCATCTTAGAAGTCTCTAATAGAGACTCAGAAGTCTCTCATTTTATTTTTTAATTAAATTTATTAGGGTGATATTAGTTAATAAGGTCATATAGGTTACACTGATGCTCTTTCTCTTCCTCTTTTTTCCATATTTCCACATTCTTATTCAAATCTTACCATCATCAAAGATGCATAAACAAATGAAAGACAACCACATCAAAATTACAATTAAAATATAGAACAACCATCACTCAGAACAATCAGAAACTGAGTTGAATGGAAGTCAGACAACTACGGAATTAAAGAAACCACATCCACCCATACTGCTAGGAGGGGTGGAGATGTGAAACAGGCTGGTCCCACATCCACATGAAGTAGATAAAAAGTTGGGAAGAATATCTCCAGAATGTAGCATCCCAGCTCCATAAGAGGTCCCCTAGCACAGGGTTCCAGTGCCAGGAAGATAAGTACATAACTTCTGGCAGCAGAAGCCAGTGGGGATTGAGTTGGTAAGAGAAACCTCTGGAGTCCCAAGCAGATCCCCTTAAAGAACCCCACACATGAACTTACTCAGACTCAATTTTTCTGAGCTCAGCACCAGGGTAGCAGCTTGAAAGGCACCAGTGGAATACAGGGTAGAAGTAAAGTGTCTGACATCAAGGCAGGAGCTAGGGGAACTTCTCCTCCCAGACAGAAAGGTGGACAGAGGCCTTTGTCCCTTTTCTGAGCCCTCCCCCCACAGAGCCACACAGCTGACAGGCAGGCCATATCTGAGACTCCATCAACCTGGCTAACATTGCTTGCTCCACCCTAGAGAACCCCTGAGACTCTGTCCCACCTAACTTATAAGGTCACCCAAGTTGTTAACCATGACTTTTCCATATGAATGACTGGTCTTGGCTCATGCTTCACAACTTCCTAAATCCCATCAAACAAGCACCAGCCAGCCTCAGTGAGCCCCCCAGTCCCAGTACCCCTGACTGAGTGGCCCCAGGCATAGCACTAGCAGCATCCAGCCTAGATTCACAGATTGGCTTCACCTTGGAATCTCCAAGCCCAGCACAAGTAGCAGCCATCTCAAATTGCTTTATAGCTCAGGCAGGGTGACCCTGAACAGAACATAAGTGGGGGCTGACGTTGGCCTGTACCATCCAGAAAACCCCAGAGGCTGTGTACCCAGTGAATAGCTACTGACCACATCAGAACACCACCATCCTGCCCCTACATAGCTTATCTTCCACAGAGGGTGGAGGTTGGTGGTAAGTGGTCACAGTCAGTCCTTATAGCTGACTGGCCTGGGTAAATCCCTCCCATTGACCTGCCAAGAGCAGTCATGGCTCAACTACAAGAGTAAGGTGTACTCAACCCACACAAAGGGTACACCTCAAGTACCCAACTTGAGTGGTAGGGCACCCTGTGCCATTATACCTTACAGGATGCCTACTACATTAGGCCATGCTACCAAGACAGGGAGTCATAGCAGCAGCTCTACCTAATGTACAAAAACAAACACAGTATGGATGCCAAAATGAGGAGACAAGGAAATATGGCCCAAACAAAGAACAGATAAAAACTCCAGAAAAAGAACTAAAGAAAATGAAGATAAGTGATCTATCAAATGCAGAGTCCAAAACACTGGTTATAAGGATGCTCAAGGAACTTAGTGAGGAACTCAGCAGCATAAAAAAGATCCATTCAGAAACAAAGGATACTCTAATTGAAATAAAGAACAACTACAGGGAAATAACAGTAGAGTAGATAAGGCCAAGAATCAAATCAATGATTTGGAACATAGAGAAGCAAAATCAACCAATCACAGTAACAAGGAAAAAGAAGCCAAAAAAGGAGGATAGTATAAGCAGCCTCTGAGACAACCTCAAACATTCCAACATTCACATCATAGGGGTGCCAGAAGGAGAACAGAAAGAGCAAGAAATTGGAAATATACTTTAAAAAATAATTTTTAAAAACTTCCCTAATTTGGTGAAGGAAATAGACATACAAGTCCAAGAAGCACAGAGTCCCAAACAAGATAGATGCAAAGAGGTCCACTCCATGACACATCATAATTAAAAAGCCAAAGGTTAAAGATAAAGAATCTTACGGGCAGCAAGAGAAAAGCAGTTAATTAACTACAGGGGTGTTCCCATAAGACTGTCAGTTGATTTCTCAAAAGAAACTTTGCAGGTTAGAAGGGACTGGCAAGAAATATTCACAGTCATCAAAAGTAGGGACCTACAGCCAAGATTGCTCTACTCAGCAAAGACATCACTTAGAATCAAAGGGCAGATAAAGAGCTTCCCAGATAAGAAAAAACTAAAGAAATTCATCATCACCAAACTATTAGTATATGAAATATTAAAGGTCCTTATTTAAGAAAAAGATCAAAACTATGAACAATAAAATAGCAATAAATACATATTTATCAGCAGTTGAATCTAAAAAACAAATTAAGCAAACAAGAAGAAGAGAGACAGAATCACGGATACAGAGAGAGTTTTGATGGCTGCCAGATGGGAGGGCAGTATGCGGGACTGGGTGAAGACGTGAGGGGATTAAGAAGTACCAATAGGTAGTTACGGAATAGCCATGGGGATGTAAAGTACAGTATAGGAAATGGAGTAGCCAAAGAACTTATACCCATGACCCATGGATATGAACAATGGTGTGAGGACTGCCTGAGGGAGTGGATGGTGCTGGGTGGAGGGAAGCAAAGTGGGGGGGGGGGGGGGGGGGGATTGGGACAACTGTAATAGCAATAATCAATAAAATATAATTTTAAAACTTTTTGAAAAAGAAAAACTGAGGCAAAGATGAGTTGTTTTGTTTTAACCAAAGGCAAGCAAAAAGACAAAAACTAATAGAGAAAGTAAAATTTAGAAACTGTGTTTTCATTTACCATATATTTAGTCAACATATGGGCAATCAGAGCTTGTTTTATTTTCTTAAACCTTTGAGATCTCTTTAGGCACTTAGAGGTGCTAAGGGAACTCACCCTTAACCCTTCCAAATCCTTAGGCCCAAAGAATTAAAATCACCTGTAATAGATAAGACATAAACAGGATCTAATACGAAAAATGCCACACATTTATAATCCAGTTGGTAACATTTGCTATTGACCTGTATATCTGGCATGGACCATGGAGGAGAGGGGCGCCCAGACAGTCTGAGAGGCAAATACAGCAAAGTGCCCACAGCACGGCGGCACAGCACAGCTCCCACAGGAAGCCTGGCCGAGGTGCTCCGCCCACCCGTCCCTTACTGCTGAGTCAGGGTGGGAGGATCACAGCGGGATCTCCTTCTGTGCAGACTTCTCCTGCTCAGAACTCAGACAAGTAAACGGAAAGCTATATTTTGACTTGGTTTTCATTTTTCTTAAAGGAAAGTACACACTAGCCAGCAAAAATGAGTTTCTAGGCCACCTCTACAAATATGGCTCATTCTAAACTAATACACAGGCATTTTGGTCAACACACCTGTCTCTGCCGGCCTCATCAGTGTTACAGCGTGCCAGTAGGGGCAGGTGGGCGACTGCTCTCCTCTCAGGGTGCTGACGAAAAAGCAAGATCATATGCCAGCAAGAAGCACCACCAAGGAATACTAGGCTGTGAGGCTGTCTCTGCTGATCAGGCAATTCCTGATGGAAACAAGACTGCCTCATCAGGACTCCAGCAAATTTCCACACCCTCCATCCCGGTGGAAGGTGGCTCCCAAAGCTAACTGGAGGTCCACTTGCATTTGTTTCCCTCAAACTGGCTCTCAGTGAACTGAATTAAGATCATGGAGGGAACCAAGCCAAATGAAAGGAGTTTCTGAGAAAGTGTGACTAATAATAGCACACAACATGCTAGACACCCATTCAGCACACAAAACAGGTGGGTGCCAAAATAACTTTTTACTTGATAGAAAAGTCAAGTTAGCAGCCTTAATATCTGAAGCCCTTCCCTTGTTTGAGTAATTCCCAACCATATTTTGCAATTCCAGTCCCAAATTTTACTTTTAGAGAAATTCTAATGCCCTCTTGTGGGAAACAGGAAGGTAAAGACTCACAGAATTTCCCCTTACCTTCCTCCAAGTGCACTATGAAGAGAACATGCCCCACCTTGGGGCAAGAGCTGGCTGTTCATCATTTGGAAACGTGGCCACAGTACTGTCACATCTTTTGATTTTTAAAAAGACACTGGAAGCCCATGCTTTTTAGAATTAGATGTTGTATAATGTTAGCAACCAGTTTCTTTCTTTCTTTTTTTTTTTTTTTTTTTTGACAAAATACTTGGCAGGCACGCAGTTTGTGAACTGGATATTGCATATTAGCCTATAGAACAGTCTGGTGAGTCTGGAATACAGGGTGTTAGGACAGTTAGCATACAGAGAGCAACGAGCACACAGGGAGCCTAAGTGGTTTGGGGAGTCTGGAATACAGGGCACATGATAGGGAATAGCTGCAAAGGTAGGGTGGGGACTCAGATAAGTGTGAATTTTGCCCACTCATCAATGGCTAACCACCAAAGGCTTTAAATCAAAGCCACAGACTCTGAGTTTTATTTTTAAAATGCTGTTGGAAATAGCATAGTGAGTAGTCCCAGCTAGAGCAAGAGTGAAAGCAGAACCAAATAGCTCTAGTAAGCCCCCCAAACATGGTGGAAAACTACAAGATGCTGTGTCACTGGGTGGAAACTTCTTGCTTGGATTTAAGGCTTTCTGAGAGAAGAGCGTAGTGGGAGCAACAGCTTTGTTGCAGGTATTATTAGCAGATGTATCCTCTGCCTCACACACAGTTGGAACGCGGGATCTCCCAGTATGGAGGCTCCTTGGGGGAAGTGAAGCCCGTGATGCTGGGACATTCTCTGTTCCTGTGGGGGTTAGGGAGTCAGAGAACAAGACCACAAAGCAGACCAGCAGGAACTGGAAAGAATTAAAACACCCCTACAAGTTTCAACCAATACTTGGGGCAAGGGAGTGAAAGGTGCTTTTCCAAGGAGGATTGAGAGGCACATCAGAGCTCAAAACAGGAGACACTTCTCGCTGATGGAGACAGGGGCAATGAGCACTGGCATCATATGTCAAGGCTGGTTCCAAACAACCCTCACCAAAAAACGTCTAAGAACAGACTGCATCTTTACCTTCCTTCCTTTTAATTAACAATTGGAAAGGTTTAAAAGCCTGAAAATTATGTCTCTTTCCACTGAAGAAACACATGACTTTTGTTTTTAGGTTGATACTCAATGAAGTAGCTACATGTCTCTTAAGGTGTGCTCCATAGCCCACCTGCATCAGAATCACCAGGGTTGTTAAAACTTGCAGATCCCTGGACCTCAGACCCACAGAGTCAAACTACATGGAGACAGGTCCCAAGAATTTGTATCTTTCAAATAGTTCCCAGTTAATTCCTAAGTACACCTAAGTTTAAGAACACTGGAATTTCAGACCCTCAAGGGACCAGGGAAGGGCACCATCAGGGGAAAGGAGAAATCATAATCCATGATTTGAGAAGGCCTCTAGCCTAGTGATTCTCAACCAGGGCAATTTTGCCCCCCAGGGGACATTTGACAATATCTGGAAATATTTTTTACGATCACAACTGGGTGGGAGTCCCCAGCATCTAGTGGTCAGAGGCCAGGAATGTTGCTACACATCCTACAATGTACAGGATAGGCATGTGGGGACAGGACCCCACAACAAAAATGTCAGTATGTGCCACAGCTGAAAAGCCATGCTCCAAACTGAGTTCAACCTTTTATTTTCATAAGTTAATGAAGAAATTTAAAAATAAATTTTTACCCATTTTCTTTTTTTTAAGATTTTATTTATTTATTTTAGAGAGAGGGCAAGGGAGGGAGAAAGAGAGGGAGAGAAATCAATGTGTGGTTGCCTCTAGCATGCCCACTATTGGGGACCTGGCCTGCAACCCAGGAATGTGCCCTGACTCGGAATCAAACCAGCGACCATTTAGTTTGCAGGCCGGCACCCAATCCACTGAGCCACAGCAGCCAGGGCCATTTTCTTTTTTAGCAGCCTAATATCTGAAGCCCTTCCCTTGTTTGAGTAATTCCCAACCATATTCAATCTGAGAGAGGCAGTACCCCACCTCCCACTATAGAAACCAAAAAGTAAGACACCCCTCCCAACACTCAATTCCACATGGAGGTCTGGGCCTGTGATCAAGGCCTGGTCACTCAGAAGCTCCATCTGAAAACTTTAATGTGGAATAAATGATGCAAAAAAAGTTTAAAGTGGGGACAGTAAAGAATTCATTTCATGGGCTGGGACATCAGCAGGGCCAGGGCTGTGTCCAGCGGCAGTTGTTACAGCTGCAGGATGCTGACTCGCAAGGGCTGCATCAGCAGCATCCTCGCCAGGTAGTCTCTTAAAAGTGATTTGGACCCTGTAACTTTTCATTTGTTTAAATCTGCTTAAACCAGGCAATGTCCATTTCACTTGCTTCAACCAAGAATTCTGAATAATACAACCATTCTAGGAACTCCCTTTGTACCAACATCATCATTTCAAACTAAGTGTGGACTTAGTTTGTACACCTTTTTATATAGGAATTAGACATTGAGAAGCTAAGGACGGCAAAACTAGATCCCACAAGATGGTGGCTAAGAGAGCAGGCACACAGTGCGATGTTGGGCTAGAAGACGTGGAACTACTGGGTTGGCCAAAAAGTCCATTATGGTTTTTTCCATAAAGTGGCTCTAGTAGTGCCTACTTGTCTTTATTTCATTAGAAACAATGTTGTTAGATTGTATTGTGACAACTGTCATATCAGCGTGCATTTAAAAAAAATCAAAATCGGTGAATTTTTGAGCAGCAATTTTAATATTGAAGATGGAAGAAAACACACAACATTTTTGGTGTACTATGCTTTATTATTTCAAGAAAGGTAAAAATGCAACTGAAACACAAAAATAGATTTGTGCAGTGTATGGAGAAGGTGCTGTGACTGATCAAAAGTATCAAAAGTGGTTTGCAAAGTTTACTGGTACTATTGACATTGTGGCCAAATAATTCTTTGCTGTGGGGCTGTGTTATGCATTGGAAGATGTTTAGCAGCATCCCTGGCCTCTACCCACTTGAAGTCAATAGCGAGAGATAGCTGACATACTCAAAATATCCAAACCAACAAAGTTATTGGTGAAAATGAAAACTGTGTCTTTTACTTCATGGGAAAAACTAAATGGACTTTTTAGCCAACCCAATATTTTACCATGTTTTTCTTTCTTATTGTACTGTACTACCTAAAGTTTTCTAAGAGTCTTCTAATTCCTTTTGGTGAAGAAAGAACCTTAGTATAATCCATCTTTAGATAGAGCAATGTAAGAGAATTGAGAGAGCTTGATTCATTGAAGTGTCAATTTTAGGAACTGCCATGGTTGGCAGCAAGGAGCAAGGGGGGCTTCCAAGCCCAGAGCTCAGTTTAGAAAAGGTTCGGAGGTGGTGTGAAGTGGGACATCATAAGGAAAGAGAGAAATATTCCAGCTTTGCAATGACTATTTCAAAAGTCCATACACTGGTTATTAGAAGCTTGAAATATATTTCCCTAAAAAGCATTGCTTCACATGGTGGTTAGAGTCCCAAACTACCCCAAAAAATCCTTCTGAACATGAACTGCTCCATGTAGAAATAACCAGGAAAAGTCATGGAAGCAACAGATACTTTTCAATACACCAACCAAAGGATATCAAAGGACTCTCGGACAAGCAGGGACACCAAGTGAAAGGGAGGTTCCATAGGAATGGTGGATAAAGAAAGGAAGCTGAAGTCTGCACATGGGCTTTTTTCATTAAATATAAATGCCTTAAGACCCCCCTTCTTAATTTCCTTGGTTTTTCAGGCACATATGGATCTCAACTTATCTTCATATCACATGTACCCATAGTTCTTTACTCTGTAGTCGTCTTTTGAGCACAATCATCACGTTAAAATAAATGCTCTTCCCCTTTTCCAGAAATCTGGGTTTTCATTGTTGAAAGGGACCCTAGAGATCACTTTGTCAAACATCCTGTCCAACGCAGGAATCCTTTTCCACAGCATCCTGGCAGGCACACACCCAGCTCAAGGACCAGAGGCAGTCCACTTCAAGTCCCTACGGTTCTAACTGTTACAAAGTTCTTCTTTATTTATATCAACTCAAAATCAGTTTTCATGAAGTGACCTTTGGCAGTTTCAGTTCTACCTTCTAAACAACCAGGGACATATACAGACCCTCCTCTGCAGAATACAGACTTTCAAATACTAATTGACTGTTTATCCCCTGATCTTACCAAGTTGTCTAGCTTCCAGAATGCATTCCCCATAACTCAGCCCTCCTGGTCATTTGCTGGTATTCTTTAAAAATGAAGTTTCTAAATGGAAAAGCATCCTTTAGTTTGTGTCTGACCAAGCCAAAATCCAATGAAGTAATTATATCATTGACCTGGATACCCTCCTTCCACTCAGCCTGAAACTAACTTAATGCTTCTTAGCAGCCACATCATATCATCAGATCATATGAAACTGTGGCTAAGTAAAACCCAAAGACTTTTTCACAAACTATGGCCAAGAAAAACCTCTCCCATTATGAATATGTATAATTGATTTTTCATTCCAAATGTAGAACTTCATGTTTACTCATAGGTTTCAGATTGGTTTGGGGCCCAGCATTCCAGACTGTCAAGATAACTTTGAATCTTGATACTATCATCTATCATTCTTGCTATTTTCTTCCCTGTGTTTTCAGAACATTTGATAAGGGTGACTTCTATGTCTTCATCCAAGTTTTGATAAAAATCTTGAACAAGACAAGGCTAATGATGGAGCCCTGTGGCACAGTGCTAGTGATATTTTTCCAAGCCAGCAAAAAGTCATCAAATGACACTCCATGGGCCTGTGTGTTCAATGACCTGGGTACTACCTAAATATGCTATCCTCTTCTTCCGGCAAGATGGAGGAATAGGTGGACGCACCGTGCCTCCTCGCACAACCAAGATTAGAAAACCAATAATTTACAACAATAATTTACTATCAGAATAACACCCAGATCCGGCAGAGGATTTATCTGAATGGAAGTCGGGCAGCCAAGAAGTTGAAGTAGCATCCTTTTGAGAGACCAAGAACTAGCCAATCTATCAGATGCGCAGTTCAAAACACTGGTGATCAGAAAGCTCACAGAACTGGTGGATTTTGGATGAAATTTAGATGAAAGAATGCAGAGTACCATAAAACAGATGCAGGAAGACACGCGGAGGAGAACCAATAGTGAAAGGAAGGAATATGAGTCTCAAAACAATACAATGGACCAGAAGGAAGATAGAATCAACCAAGCAGGAAAGCATGATGAAATAAGAATTCAAAAAATTGAGGAAAAGATTAAGAGCATTCAAGACACCTTTAAACGTTCCAATATCCGAATTATAGGGGTACCAGAATCGGAAGGGGAAAAGCAACAGATTGAGCACATATTTGAACAAATAATAAAGGAGAACTTCCCCAATCTGGCAAAGGGAACAGTCTTCCAAGAAATCCAAGAAGCTCAGAGAGCCCCAAAGAAGTTGGACCCAAGAAGAAACACACCAAGGCACATCATAATTACATTAGCCAAGGTAAAAACGAAGGAGAGAATCCTAGAAGCAGCAAGAGGTAAGGGGACAGTCACCTACAAAGGAGTTCCCATCAGACTGTCAGCTGATTTCTCCAAAGAGACCTTACAGGCAAGAAGGGGCTGGAAAGAAATATTCCAAGTCATGAAAGACAAGGACCTACATCCCAGATTGCTCTATCCAGCAAAGCTTTCATTTAGAATGGAAGGGCAGATAAAGTGCTTCTCAGATAAGGTCAAGTTAAAGGAGTTCATCATCACCAAGCCCTTATTTTATGATATGCTAAAGGGACTTATCTAAGAAAAGAAGATAAAGAAAAAACATGTATAGTAAAAGGACAGCAAACTCACAAATATTAACAACCACACCTAAAGCAAAACCAAAAGAAACTAAGTAAACAATTAGAACAGGAACAGAACCACAGAAATGGAGGGCACATGGAGGGTTAGCAGCAGGGGGGTGGGAGGAGGAGAGAGGGGGAAAATGTATAGAGAATAAGTAGCATAGAATGTAGGTTGAAAATAGATAGGGGGAGGGCAAGAATAGTACAGGAAATGTAGAAACTAAAGAACTCATAAGTATGACACATGGACATGAACTAAAGGGGGAAATGTGGGTGGGAGGGGGGTACAGGGTGAAGGGGAGAGAAGGGGGGAAATGGGACAACTGTAATAGCATAATCAATAAAATATATTAAAAAACAACAACAACAACAAAAATAAATAAATAAATAAATAAATAAATATGCTATCCTCTAATCCATCTTTCACCAACTTTATCTACAAGGATATTTTGGCAAAAGTCCTGAAGAGATAAATCATTTCCTCTTCTAATCATTTTTCCTGTGTACACCCCTGCTACACAAAGCAAGCCCCTCCTGCAGATGCCCAGTTTATACTGTGCAACCCCACAGCCCCAGGACTCAGTTGACTGGACCACAGGGAAGGACCCTGGAAGCCAGAGAAACCAGGTCATAGGCTGTCCCAACCAGGCCCTCTTCTCCTTGAAATGTTGAAATAATGCACTTAACTCCAATGAGTCTCTGGGTACCTGAAATGAGAAGCGGTATAAGCTAGGGCTGGGGCAGCCACGCATAGCCAATGTGCAGAGGAAGTCAGAGTGCTGAGAGGAAATGGGACCAGACATGCCCCCAAGAATCCATGAGGCCTCAAAAAGACATTCATTCATCCTAACTGGCCATTCAACAACTTTCAGAAAAGTCAGAAGAACATCTGTCCATCTTCAGCTCTGTGACACTTCTCCACTTTCCCCTCACTTCTCTAAGGTCACTAGCAGAGGCTGCAGAAGACCTCTGCAGACACCTTCAGAAGCCTGAGGTGGAAATGCTCTGGGCCTAGGAAAACACCATCATAGAAGAGAGGGGCTACCTCATCATCTGATGATCATTAATTTTTAACTTTAACTTTATGTTTATAAGAACACTTAACATGAGATCTACCCTTTTAAAATTTTCAATGCACAATACAATATTATTGACTATAGGCACAATGTTGTACTGCAGGTCTCTAGCACTTATTCACCTTGTACAACTGAAACTTCATGCTTGTTGATTAGTTACTCCACATGTCCTCCTGCCCTCAGTCCCTGACAAGCCACCATTCCACTCTCTGATTCTATGAATATGATTATTTTGAATAACTCAGGTAAGTAGACTCATGCACTATTTGTCTTTCTGTGGCTGGTTTATTTTACTTAAGCCTCATCCATGTTGTCATATATTGCAGAGTTTCCTTCCTTTTAAAACCAAATAGTATCCATTGTATGCATATACCACATTTTCTTTTTCATCCATCAATGAGACACTTAGGTTTCTTCTACATTTTGGCTACTGTAAAGAGTGCTACCATGAATATGGAATGTTAATATCCCTTTAAGATTCTGATATCAATCGTATAAATACCAAGCACTGGGATTGTTAGATCACATGGTAGTTCTATTTATTTTAATCCCCATCTAAGGATATATTTATTGATTTTTTTTTTTGAGAGAGAGAGAGAGAGAGAGTGAGAGTGAGTGAGAAACGTTGATTGATTCTGTAAGTGTCCCAACCAGGGATCAAACCCCCAACCTAGGTATGTGCCCTCACTGGACATCAAACCCATAACCTTTTGATATATGAGATCATGCTCTAACCAACTCAGCCACCCAGCCAGGGCTCTAATTTTTTGAGAAACCACTATACTATTTTCCATAGTGGGTGCACCACTTCGAGTTCCCACTAAAAGTGTAAAAAGGCAACCTACAGAATGGGAGAAAATAGTTGCAAATCATATAACTGATAAGGGGTTAATCTCCAAAATACATAAGGATTTTGTACAGTTCCATAGCAAAAAGAATATGGAACTGTACAAAAACCTGGTTTTAAATATGGGCCAAAGACTTGAATGGACACAGTATGTGAAAAAATATTCAATGTCACTAATCATCAGGGAAACACAAATCCAAACCACAATGAGAAACCACCTCATGCCTGTCAGAATAGCCATCACCAAAAAACAAAACAAAACAAAAACAAACAAACCAAAAAGAGTCATAATTTACTGATTTTTAAAAGTCCAGAGATATTTAAAAACCTGAACAAGTTCACAAAGCTTATAATTACTCAAAACCAGGACTAAATTGAAACATACTAACTCACTGTCCCAAGATCTTTCCCTGATATTACCCACTGGAAGCAAGATAGAAGAACAAGTTATTCAATTAATTATTTTCTTTTTATTTTGAGCTCATGTTCACAGACAGCATATAGACTTTATTTGGAGAACACTGTACTTGAAAGAGAAAATGAAAAGCTAAGGGAAAAGTTTTGACTTTTAAAAATAATCATCACATAAAGGATAATGTTTCTAAAATTAAGTTACTGACCAGCACAGGCAGAAATTTAACTTATTCTTTACATCATAAACTCAGTTTGTTAACATTAAAATGAGGGACTTTTGGATATTCAGGATATACAAAATACAAGGATATATTTGGCTAAGTGGTTAACTTGACAGCTATTTAGAAACTGTCCTTTTCTTTTAAAGAAACAATCATAGATGCTTCAAATTTACTTTGAATGAGCCAGTGAAGAGATGATCAAACAGAAGGGCAGAGTACGAAAGGCAGGGAGGGTGCCTGGATTATCCCCAGGTCGTCGTCTAAGAACTGGAAAGCTCTAAACTGAACAGAAACTTAACCTTAGCATTTGTTAATGTCAGTGTGAACCTGAGAAGTATAATCATGGCTGGACTCAAGTGTCCATGGCTCTGAGAGGGCAGAGGGTCTCCCAGTTGTGTGAAGAGCAGATTGTCTTTACAGGCCAGTCCTAGCCTCCAATTTAGTCAAGTCCCCCAAGCACTTAAGCACCTCACCCTGTTTTAATCTCTGCAGAGCATTTTCATTACCTCCCACTGAACACTCTTCCCTAGAGTGCAAGCTCTTCATGAGAGCAGAGGCCTTGTTCACTCCTCCTAGGGCCTCACTGCCTAGAACACACTGGCATCTTTGTATTTTATTTATTCATTAACACTTATCTAACCTCACCATGTAGGCGAGATTGATTGCCATGTAGGCATTACTCCACTGGCTTACTTAATACTGACTCAGTCCTTATGACAACATTGTGAGTTGGGCTCTACTATTATGTCCATTTTACATGTAAGAACACTGAGCACACAGAAGTAGACTCTGCTGTGAAATGGTTCAACATGACACAGCTGGAGAGTGGAAAAGCTGGGATTCGAACCCTGGTGGTCTGGCTCCAGAATCTGTAGACTCCTGTAGTCAGCTTCCTCTTGTGGTAAATCATCAGTAAATTATTTGTTGAATAAAACAAGAAAAAAGTGACAAGAGTGCAATGAAAATGAGATACATTTACGGAAATATTAGCTAACTACAAATCCATTCAGCTCTAATTGACCAACAGACTTAAAGTTGGCCTATTTCAGATATTGTGAATTTATTTTAACAGAAAAAAAAAGAGACAGAAATGCTGCTCTTTTGAATATGTACTTCTGTGGGGGAAAAGACTGTTTTATCTATCTTATTTGCATGCTCAAATGCAGAGTTCGCATTTGGAGGCATTTTTGGCCCCATACAGGCTGCCTCCACAGAGCTTCTGGCGAGTCCTTCCTCTTCAGGCTCAAGCGCTCATGTGGATGGGATGTTTCCATGTCTCTAAAATCACAGGCCTCTCTAGCTGGTATGGACAACCCTGCCCCAGCATGACCTTTTCCTTCAGAGCTCACCGCTAAATGCCAGGCCTGTACTCCTCTCACCCCTAATCCTTAGGCCTACACAAAGAATAGGCTATTATTATCTGTCTGTTTACACAAGCTCACATAGTTAAAAAGTGGTAGAGCCAGGGCCTGAAAGCAGGGCCCAGCAGTCCAACTCTGTACTCACTTTCCTGATCACCCCAAGTACATCGTGTCCTCTCCTACAGTGGTCACTCCCACCTCTGAAATCCACATCACTTATTTTATTGCTCTCATTCATTTGAAGCTTAGTATTTTTCCCTCTTGAAGTATATCACCTACCCAAGTAAACTATAAATTACCTGAAGGCCATCTAAAATATTTTATTTTTTTAAAGGTTTTATTTATTTATTTTTAGAGGGTGGGGGAGGGAGGGAGAAAGAGAGGGAGAGAAACATCGATGTGTGAGAGATCCATTGATTGCTTGGTTGCCTCTTGCACGCCCCCAACCAGGGACTGGTCCACAAGCCAGGCACATGCCCTGACAGGGAATGGAACCAGTGACCTCCCAGTTCGCAAGCAGGTACTCAGTCCACTGAGCCACACCAGCCAGGGCTAAAATATTGTAATATCAATGGAGGAAATGATGTTTAAAACTTCACAAACAATATGGAATTAGAGCAAGGGTACTCTAAATTGATTTGTAGACTATAAGATTTAGTAGATCACCCTGGCTGGTGTAGCTCAGTTGGTTGGGCATCATCCCACAAACCAAAAGATCACCAGGCACCAGTCCAATTTCTGGTTGGGACACATGCCTAGGCTGTTTCTCTCTCACTTCAATGTTTCTCTCCCTCTCTTTCTTCTTCCCTCCCCACCACCCCAGCACCCACCAGCTCTCTTAAAAAAAAAAAAGAAAGAAAAGGAAAAAGGAGTACATCATTTTAACTACTGCAATTTGAGTTGCTACCAGGTTGTATCCTGTAATTTCATAGTATCTGAAATTTAATTATACACACTAACACACTCATTTTATAAGATGAAAGGTATATGAACAATTAAATATTGGTTCTGATATCACAAAAATACCATAATTTTTAAAGAGCATATAATGTAACAACATGGAAAGCGCCTAAGTTCTACAATAAATATAGTTCAATGTTAAAGTGAAAGGGATTTCTTTCCCTTGGTTTCTCTATCTGGAATCTAAAGATAAAAAGTCACCAGCAAGCATCTATTAAAAGCTGTTGTTTTTTTTTTTCTTAATCAGAATTTATGAAGTCAATTTTATTTAAATTAAAAACAAGAATTCTTCTTGAAACATGTAATATCAAACCAATTCCTTGATTTTTTTCCTTCCTCTTAATTTGTAACAGAGACTCTAAGAAAATAAAATCTAAGGTTAAGGAAATTTCCATCGATGTGAAGAAAATATTTTCCAAAATTAAAATAACAAGTTCCTCCCTGGTTAACAGAACTGATTTAAGTTGCAGATACACGGCTGCCCCTGAGATCACCTTCCTCCCCAAGCACTGTGAAGGGGCCAAATCCACATCCTTTTCAGCAATTTGCAAGCCCTCTATGGGACTACCTTTTTTATGAAATGCTGCACATACTACCAATGCTACATAAATATTTCATGATACATTAGCCAGTCCTGGAATTTCCTGCAAGATTGCACAAAGTCTTTAAAACACTGCACTGCAAGCCATAAAATAATCAGATATAAAAGTAAGCTATATCAATCCCTTGATTAATGACATTTTTTTAACCAGAATTTAAGAAAAAAGGGGTGTGTTACTGCATTTTAATCTCAGGAGAGAGATTTGCCACTTATATTACCTACTAAAAGGCTTTTAGAATTATACCCTCCCCCCCTTTTTAATATCAGATACTATTTATCGATTGGACAGGAACCTTCATATTGTAATCTACAGTCAAAAATAGCCCAGTGTGACTGGAAAGTAGACCACAGACTAGAGATTGCAATATCCAGCAGGGCATCTGGAGAGCTAAAGACCACCAAGATCCCTCTTAGCCTTAAAAAGCTAATTAACATTTTGCTTTATCTACAGCTCTCCCGCAAACCTTCTCCCCATTTCAAATTTAGTAATTTGGGACAAGAACTGCTCAGTAAACAGAAAACGTCCCAGGGGGTGGGGGTGGGGGGGGGAATGGAAGCTAAGATTAAGGAATCAAATTTCCAAACTAAGCAATGCTTTCCATGTTGAGGGACCCCCCAGTAAGATAATAATATGTGAGAAAGTGCTTTTAAATTTTTCAAGACACTACAGAAATGTAAGGTGGTTTAATACTGAAAACTGTGAAAAGTAGCATTTTCCAATAATAGGGAATTCTGGGGGTATTCAGATATAATTGGAAATATTACCCTCACATATAAAAGTAGGGTCTCCCCATACCCCACAATGTAGATCTGTTGTCAAGATAATTAAGTGATAGAATTTGATTTCTAGAAACTGCTCACTTTACCATATTTCTACAACTCATGAGTATTTTGATTATTGGCTCTGATTATATTGAAAAGAGAATATTATGACATTTTTTGGTAATAATTTCAAGTGCCAGATTTTGATTGTCAAGTGGAGTGTCGCTGTGGAAGGAGAACCTTGAACTTGATATAGTAAAAGATGTCTGGTTTTTTAAAACCAGCAAAGCTCATTAAAAAGTTTTATGAGTGGTTGAAATCTTTAGATTTAGATATCTGAAACACCTTCACTCTGTAATCTGTGATCTACTCCTCAAGGTATACCACTTCCTGAGTTCTTCTGGACCCTAAACTCTGACTAATTGTTCATTTTAGAAAACTTAGTAAGGTAACTCTATAAAAAATTAAACTAAAGGAAAACCCAGAACTCCAAGGGGCTTTGGGGAGTTTTGTTTTTGGGTTTTTTTTTTTTTTCTTTTCCATTTAGGCTGGTCTGATTTAAGAGACTTGGTTGGGGAAAGGCTGCCATCTTGTGGCCACAAATAAGAACTTGTTCAGAAGCTCTCTGGTTCCCAGAGCCTCTGACAGAAAAGAGGAAATCTTCCTATCAGCTCTCTGAGCATCGGAAGCCTGCCCACTAATAACAACATTTTCAAAATTAAAGTGAAAAATTCTAATTTCAGACAAAAAGTTAAAGTGGAAATAACACTAAAAACTTTCATTTTGTTATATTTTTATTTATTTATTTCTTTTTAGAGATAGAAGGGAGGGAGAAAGAAGGAGAGAAATCTCAATGTATGAGAAATATGTAGATCAGTTGCCTCTCGCATGCCTCCATGTGGGGACCTGGCCCATGACCCAGCCTGACTGGGAATGGAACTGGTGCCCTTTTGGTTTGCAGGCCAGTACCCAGTCCACTGAGCCACAACAGCCAGGGCCAAATAATTTTTTGTTCAAATATCTTAAGAGGAACGTGAAATGGGAGATAAAGAGCCAGAGGTATTGGCTTCCCTCCTTCCTCAGTACCACAGGAGGAGGCAGGGGGTGACTGATATAAAGGGCCCCAGAGGAGGACGAGCCTTAGAGGTTTTGCCTCCATCATATGGAAAACTGCCCCTAGACTAAAATGCTCCTCTGGTCCCACCTAACAAAATGTAAAAGCAAGATCCATGCTTATTCAGTGGTTCCCCGATCCTAGAAAATGGTCAGAATCACCTAAAGACTGCTGCTTGGCCCCACCTTCAGAGAAAATGATTTAACCACCTGGGCAAGAGATAGTGCTTTAAAGCTTCCCAGGTGACTCTCGTGAGCAGCCAGGGTTGAGAACCATCCATTGCTGCCAGAAATGTGTACAGTTTCTAGCCCAGTGTTTAGAATGCCCTTTCATTCTCCTAACTACTGATGTGACTTTTTTATATTCACGTAGTATATGGAAGTTGGCACACACTTTTTGCATATTTTAAGATGCTAACATATATTAAGTACAATCCCACACACATTATCTATCTCATTTAATGCTTAGAGTAGCCTTGAATAGTTCAGTTGCCTGCCCAAGATCCCACAATTAGTAACAACCCAGGAGAGCTGAGCCAGGAGCCTGCTCTCTGATCTGCTGCTCCTGTGCTGCCCGCCACCCCCCCCCCCCCCAGCCCCGCAGCTCCCCAGATGCCCTGGGAAGCAGATGCGGACAGCACCTCAGAGATTGTGAGACACAGAGAGGAGTCAGCTACAGAAACGTGATGAAAGCTAACAGATGTGTCCCTGGGACCACCTGCTGTTACCGAGCTTCACTCAGGGTGGTCCCTAGGGACAGATGGCTAGGAGAGACATCTAGCAGAGCCAGGACCAGAAAGTGCAAAAATAACGTCCTTTCCTTTCTCATATTCAACTCCACACCAGCCTGGAAACAAGTTTTACAAATATCTTACACTTCTCTGACAAAGGAGCAATAATTTCTGAGTGAGAAACTCTGTTAGGACTTTTCTTTCCCATCCCATTCCCTTCCAAAACAAGTCCAACAAAAGCAGCAAGCCTGGTCCCAAGCTGGCCAGAGGTTTTCTATCCTTGCCTGACACTTTTGGGGCTTCAGGGAGCGGGCTGTACCCGTTTGCAACCTCCCTGCAGTTCTGAAGTGAAGGAACAATGGGAGAGGCCTGACAGTCACCTTCACCGGATCAATTAAACCAGAATGCTGGCTGATAACACTGCAACGTAAAAAAGGTTGACAAGCAGATGAATCCATCATGATGTTGCATGATGCAGCAGCACGGGATTAGAGCTCAGACTAGCTTTCGGAGTCGGAAAACCGGGCTCCTGGGTCCTCTGCCTTACCCGCAGGAGCACAGGTCGCAGATACACTTCCTCTTCACCGGGGCCATCCGGAGTCCTGACTGTTGGCACAGAGCATCCCCCGTGTCGCCGCCTCGGAGACCCCAACCGCCTCGCTGGGGGCTCACCAAGTCTTGCACCAAGCAAACGTTCTGAATATTTACTCCAAAGAAAACTTAAGCGGCCCTTTAGCAAAGTCCGGTTGTCTGTTCCCTTTCTTGGGCTGGCCTTGCGCGAGAGAAGCACTGAGCGTGGATGGCGCGCCAGCCTGGTGAGCTTCCCCTGCACGTCGCCACAATGGCTTCTGCAGGCCCAGCTGCGCACCTGGAGTTGCGAGCCCAGCCTTGGAAGCCACACTGCACGCGGACCCTCGGGGCCTCTGTAACGTCACTAGGGCCAGGAGGCGCGCCTCTAGGTAGCCATGATGTCACAGGGGCCGCTTGTGAGGTCAGAAAGCTCCCAGCACCTCCCCTTTGTCCAGTGCCCAGGACAAAGATTTCCCCATTAGAACTTGGAGAAACCGAAGAAAGGTGGACATAACGATTTTATAAAGCTCGCGAGTGAGCACTCAGCAAATGCCATGATCACTTGTGCAAAAGGGCTGCCACCACATTAGGTGGCCGTTTTCTATCTCTAGGATCCATGGCGTCCCCTTTTGTACGAAAGCATCCCTTGACTTCTTGAAGGCTAGCCTTAAGTATAATTTCCAGATCTTTCAGCGGAAGTCAATGCTTTGGGCTCCACCCACAGACCCTGCACTCTTGAGAACAATGCAGTCTCAGGACACCTAGGTCTTTACTGCTCAGGTGCATGCTCAGTCACTTCTCCAGGTGCTAGCAATGATGCTGTAGAAGAGTGGTTAAGTTTTAGCTGTGCATCAGAATCACCTGGCTTGATAAAGACAAGATGGCCAGGTCTCATTCCAGGAGTTTCTGATTCAGTAGGTCTGGCATAGGCAGAGAATTTGCGTATCTGCGTTGAAAACCACACTTTAAGAAGCACAGATTTAGAAGGGTTTTTTGTTTGTTTGTTTGTTTGTTTGTTTGTTTTCCTCTCTAAGGAGCCTTCCGCTAATATAGTTTTCCAGCTTACCTAATCCTGCTGCTTAAAAGAATCTCCACCCAGAAGCCTGCTGCTTAAAAGAATCTCCAGTCTGGACCCTCCTAGTTTCAAGAAGTCAGGTGACTCTGATTGTGAAGCAAGTGCGGGGAGACACTGCTCCGGTACGTCTTGTGGAACCACACATTATGACTTCCTGGTTATGGGAAATGGGGGCTGAAAGTATTGATCATCCTTAGGCTTGTTTTTATTTTCCATGCTTCCTAACTCTTCCCATGAGTTTTAGTGAATTGTATGTCAGTCAGAGGATTATTAGACTTCACGACATTTAATACTCAGTTTGTTATTTTTCTTCCATGTGAAGCTTCAGAACAGAGGTCAGCAAACTATTGCCAGCAGGCCAGATTCAGCTGACCACCTGTTTTAGTCTGGCCAGCAAGCCAGGGATAGTTTTTACATTTATTAATGGTTGAAAAGATTAAGAAAAAATAATAAGATTCAAATTTCAGTGTGTATAAAGTTTTGAATCTTGTCAAGAATTGGTGGAAATACTCCTAATTTTGCTCTTGACCCTCAAAACCTAAAATATTTACTATATGATTTTTACAGAGACAGTTTGCCAACCCCAGCTCTAGAAAGTCAAAAAGGAGAATCAGAGGGAAGCAAAGCTTACTGATTGTTCTTAAGAACAGTGGAGGGCCAAGCTGTTCCTTGCCTTCCTGGTAGGATGTCAGGGTTCTAAAGGGGAGGATGGGAACTTGGGGGACAGGACAAGATGGTGAGGTGGGAGCTAGGGAAGGCAAGGCAAAGCTTGAATGCCATCCCTTGCTATTGGCAGGGAGCATCAATCATGCAACCCTTCCATAGAAACTATAGCACTGAACACCACCTTCTCTTGGCAGCTGACTAAACATTCTCCATGCATCTTCCAGAAGACGGATGTCCTGCTCATACCCCCAGACTTTGATGAGAACCACCCCCCAGTCAAACTGTCCTTGTGTATACCAGCCTTGTCAACAACCCATGGCACTCCCAACTTCTTCCATCCCTCCCCTCAACAGAGGGTGGAGATCTTGAAAGATAAAGCTTGTATGAATAAAGCAGCCTCAACATGGGTATTTCTGTAGAGCTGGTGCTGGGCAGGAAAACCTACCCCCTGCCACACTTACTGCCCATGTTTGGTTAGTTCCAGCAACTCTGACTTATTTAAACACCTAATTCTGGGCTTTCAGCCAAGATGGAGGCATAGGTAGATATGTTTCACTTTCTTGCACAACCAAAAAGAAGGATAACACAATTTAAAAACAAAAAACAACCAGAACTGCCAGAAAATTGAACAGAGAAATCAGAGCACTGAAGTTAGGAAGTAAACTCACTCAAGGTGACACAGCTAAGAAGTACTAGAGCTGGGAGTCAGACTTACCTAGGTCTTTCTTTTCAAACTTTTCCATCCAAGAAAAGGGCAAAGAAAAAGAATGAATAGGTAAGCTGGAGATCTTAGAGACCACTACAAATGGTATTTTATCTTAAAATTTTACATTTACTTCTCAATATGGTCCTCTTTATTTAATAGTTTCCCCAAGATATTTTCATTAAATTGATTGTCTGAAGCTACACAGTTTTTATTCTGTGGCCTTATAACCCACCTAACCACAAACTCATTGCTATAAACTCTCTGAAAACCTCTTGGTAGAACATTGTTGAAAATCTATAGTTACTCCTCTGAGCACAAAGCACTTTAGCAAAGCATTGTCTTTTTAGCATCCCTAACTATTTTAGATTGCTAAACTTCATCAGTACCTGTAGACAACTAGCCCACCATAACACATAGACTGAACCTCTACCATTCGACCATTCATTTATTCCACAAACACTTACCAGTTCCCTAAGGTGACCCAGGGTACTGAATTATGGAGATAGGGACAGGGCCTTCGTTGAACTTAATCTACAGAGAGAAGCAGATGACCAAAATATTGCCCAAGTGTATCACTATAAACTACTGTAAGCATGAAGAAGGAAAAATAAGGAATACAGTAAATTATTTTCAATATTTGATGAATAAATAATACCAATCCTACACATACTCTTTTAGAAAATAGAGAAGGAAGAAACACTTCTGAATGCATTCTATGAGGCCAGAATGAATTCTAAAACCAGACAAAATTATCACACAAAAACTATAATCCAATATCTCTCATGAGCATAAAGGTAAAAACCCTTCTGAAATATTAGCAAACTGAAACCAGCAACATATAACGATTACATGCCATGACCACGAGGAGGCATGGAGGCATTTGTTATAGGAATACAGGGTTTTTTGAGATTGAAACATCAATTAATGTGATATACCACACCAACAGAATAAAGGACACCAAGTATTTCATCTTCTCAATAGATACAGAAAAGGCATTAGTCACAATCCAATACTCATTCTTGATAAAAATCCTCAAGAAATCAAGAAAAGAAGGGGATTTCCTCAACCTAAAAAAGGGCATTTACAATAAAGCTGTGATTGTCATAATGTTTAGTGGTAAGACTGAATGTTTGCCCCCTGATATAAGGAACCAGACAAAATGTTTGTTCTCACTACTTCTATTCAACAGCCTGCTGCAGGTTATCACCAGTAAAATAAAAGGAAAAAATTTTAAGTCATCCAGATTGGAAAGGAAAAAATAAAACTGAATTTGCAGATGATATGATCCTGTATGTAGAAAATCCTAAGAACTCTATTTTTTAAAAAACTACTAGAAAAAGGAAGAAAGTTAAGCAAGGCTACAGGAGACAAGGTCAATTACAAAAATCAGCTGAATTTCTAGATACTAGGAAATAAGAATCAAAAAGTTAAATGAAACAATTCAATTCACAATGGCATCAAAATGAATAAAGCACATGGAAATAAATTTAACCATATAAGTGTAAGACTTTTATAGTGAAGGCTACAAAGCATTGCTGAGAAAAATTAAGATCTAAATGAATTGAGAGATATATCATATGCATCAATCAAAATATGCAATACTGTTAAGAAGGCAATTCTCTCCAAGTTGATTTATAGATTCAATGCAATCCCTATCAAAATTCCAGCAAACTTTTTTTGTACAAATTGGCATGCTGATCCTAAAAATTTATATAGAGTCAAAGGACCTAGAATAGCCACATAATTCTGAAAAACAACACAGAGAGCCCTGACCAGTGTGGCTCAGTTGGTTGGACATCATCCCACAAAGTGAAAGGTCACCTGTTCCATTCCTGGTTAGAGCACATGTCTGGGTTGCAGGTTTGGTCCCTGACTGTGATGTGTATGACATTTCTCTCTCACATTGATGTTTCTTTCCCTCTCTTCCTCCCTCCCTTCCCTTCTCTCTATAAATAAATAAAATCTTTTTTAAAAAAACAAGAACAACAAAGGGGACTTAAACCACCCAATTTCTACACATTATCAAAATTATAGCTAAGGGAATCAAGACAGTGTTATATTGAATAAGGAAAGACATACATTATAGACCAAGGAACAGAAAGGAGAGCCCATAATCAAACTCTCACAGTTATAGTCCACTGAGTTCCAAGAAAGGTGACAAGACCACTCAATGAGGAAAGGATAGTCTTTTCAACAAGTGATGCTGAGATGATTGAACATCCATATGCAGGGAAAAAGAAAACTTATACCCTGATATCACCTCACACAAAAATTAACTCAAAATATATTATATACTTAAATGTAAAAGCTAAAACTACAAAACATTTAGAAGAAAGCAAATAACTAAATCTTTGTGATGTTCAGTTAGGCAAATATGTTAAATATCCTCCAAAACCATGACCCATAAAACTAAAAATAATGACATAGCAGACTTTATAAAAAATTTACTCTTCAAAAGACCATGTTAAGAGAATGAAAAGATAAATACAGACTGGGAGAAATACCTGCAAATCACTTATCTAATAACTTGTATTCAGAATATACAAACAATTCCTACAACTCATAATACAACCAAATTTAAAAAGAGCAAGAGATTTCACCAAAGAAAATATATAAATGCCAATAAGCATATGAAAAGATGCTTGTGCAGAGAATAGTTAACACAGCAAGCCTGAAACTGCTATCCTTGGACAGACCTACTTGCAAGGATTGCCCTTGGCTAAGAATTCAGATTTGGGGAAAGTTTCCACCATTCCCTGAAAATAATGGCTTACTGTGCCTTCACAGTTCAAGCAATGTGGTTTATACAGGACATGTGCTTTCCTTTTGAGAATCTGGGATTTTGGTATATGGTAGGTAAATGGCGCCTATATGACTGGCCCCCAATGTAAAGCCTGGGCCATGAGTCCCTAATGAGATGTCCTTGGAGATATTACACATGTGTTGTCACAACTCATTGCTAGAAGAATTAAACATGTCCTTTGTGACTTCACTGACAAAGGACTTTTGGAAACCTATGCCTGGTTTCCTCCAGACTTCACCCCATTTGTGTCTTCCCCTTGCTGCTTTTGCTAAGGGTCCTCTCACTGTAATAGATCAAAGCCATGAGTATGACTACATGTTGAGTTATCTGAGTCCTCCTAACAAATCACTGAGCCTGGGGGTAGTCTTCAGGAACCCCAACACAATGCACAACATCAATAATCATTAAGGATATGTAAATTATAACCTTCATGAAACTCTACTTCATATCCATTAGAATGGCTATAATTCAACATTGTTGCCAAGGATGTGAAAAAAGTGGAACTCTCATACATTGCTGATAAGAGTGTAAAATGGTACAGCCACTTTAGAAAACAGTTGGCAGTTTCTTAAAAAGTTAAACATTCTTACCAGGTAACCCAGGAATTCCACTCATAAGCATTTACCCAAAAGATATGAAACATCTGTCCACACAAAAATTTTCATATGAACATTCATAGAAGCATTATTCCTAACAGCTTAAAAACAGGAAACAACTCCAATTTCCATCAACTGGTGAATGAACAAACAAAATATAGTAGTGTATATTCAAACAATGGAACACTATTCAGCAAAAAGCAAAATAATTTGAGTATTAATACATGTTACAATATAGATGAATCTCAAAAACCATAGGGTAAGAGAAAGAAATAAAATACAAAAAACTATATACTGTATGATTCCACTTACATGAAATTTCTAAAGAAGGCAAACTGACAGAAAGTAGAATAGTAGCTTGCCTGGGTCTCAGGGTGGGAGCAGAGCTTGATGGCAAACAAAGGTGAGGGAACTTTTAGGGGCAGCAGATATGCTCTAGAACTGAGCTGTGATAATGGTATATGCACTTACATACAATGGATGGATTTTATAGCATGTAAATTATACCTCAATAAAGCTTTTTTTAAGTAAAAAAAAAAAATCCCTTGCCAAAAGCCCTTCTTGGTATCATTATCAAATATTGTTACTTTCGAATAATTTCAGTCAACACTTCTTTCATTTCCAAATAAGATGGTAAATTGAATACATGGATTTATCTTTCTCTCTCCAAATTTCCACTAAAATGAGAGTAATGGGCTGAGAGTGTAAGGACAAAGATAGGATATGAGATAATAACATCAAATTTGAAGAAGCCCAAAAGCACAAGGAAGAATGGTACTGACCTGACACAAGAAAGCTGAATCCTGAGCCAGCAGTAGGGAAAACCAGAAAGAGCATCATTTTTACCATAGAACCTCCAAAATACTTATGAATTGGCAGCATCGATGGGAATAAAGGTTGCTTGAAGGACTGTTTCAAACTTATTTTATGAGGCCAGTATCATCTTGATACCAAAGCCAGATAACACACACACACACACACACACACACAAAGAAAAGAGAGAAAAGGAAAGAAAGAAGCGGAGAGAGAGAAAAGAAGGAAGGAAGGAAAAATTACATGCCAATATCTCTAATGTTGTTAAATTTGGTTTGCTAGTATTTTATTATACTAAGTTTATCAACACATCAAAAAGATTATACACCATAGCCAACTATAATTTACCCCTGAAATGCAAGATTGTTTTAATATATGCAAATCAATCAATGCGATACAGCACAATAACAGAAATAAAAGATAAAAACTACAGGATCACCTCAACAGATACAGAAAAGGCATTTGACAAAGTTCAACATCCATTCATGATAAAACTCTCAACACTATAGGTATCAAAGGAAATTTCTTCAACACAAAATAGGGCATTTATGAAAAGCCACAGCTAACATCAATGGGGAAAAACTGAAAGTTGTTTCTCTAAGATCCAGTCAGAGGCAAGGATGCCCATTCTTGCCACTTCCATTCTACATAGTACTGGAAGTACTAGCAAAAGCAATCAGACCAAAAGAATAAAAGGCATCCAAATTAGAATTTAAAAAGTAAAATTATCACTGTTTGCAGATTACATGTTCCTTATGTATAAAACTGTAACAACCTATCCTCCAAAAAACTGTTAGAACTAATAAATTCAGTAACATTCAGGATACAAAAATCAACATACAAAAGTCAGTTGTGCTTCTATATACCAACAACAATCTGTCTGAAAAGACTCTAGAACACAGTCCCATTTATGATAACATCAAAAAGAATAGGACAATTAGGAAAACACTTATACAAGATTATGCTAGAATCTTTTTTTTAATGAATGTATAGTAGCTGAGAGTAGAATGATGAACCAGGGTCGGAGTGGTGGGGAAAATGGGTAGATACTGGTCAAAGGGCACAAAATTGAGGTTATGTAAGATGGATAAGTCTAGAAATGTAACTTACAGAATGATGACTATAGTTAATATTGTATTGATACTAGAAATTTTCTAACAGTGGATTTCACAGCACAGAAATAGGTAACTATGAGATATATTCATTAGCTTCACTGTAGTAATCATTTCACTGTGTATTATCAAATCATGTTGTACACCTTAAAGATACACTATTTATATTTTTAAATAAAATTGCGTTTCACCATTTAATAGATGTGTAACTTGGCAATGTTACTTAACCCCCTATAAGCTTCGATTTACTCACTTTAAAGTCGGGTTATTTATTCATTGGGTCATTGTGAGGATTGAGCTAATTAATGCACGGGTTCCATATTACAGTTTCCTCAAGCTTTGGAGTGCTGATTATAAATTCTAAAGTCTGAGATTACCAAGAAAGCAGGTATGAGAAAGGAACTTTCAAACAGAAAAAAAAAGCACTAACTGGGAGGTAGCATATTGCTCAGTACCTTAGTCCCATGAAACATGACAGCCCTGGGCCCATCACTTAACCTCTCAAAGTCTCACTTCCTCATCTGTACAGTTGTCATTTGCCCTGCCCGCGTACTCAGTAAATCAGGGAATCTGGAGAGGCCTGCCTAGGCTGAGAAGTATTCTTTCGACAGCTTCACCTGTCTCCCGCCCTGCCCTAAAACAACCAAGACCACCGAGCTCTTAAAGCCAGTTGTCGGTTTTTATTTTTTTGGGCGCGAGGTGGCAGCATTCTCCCAAGAGACCACGTGTACAGCTTTGCCACCCTAAACCCAGCTTTGAAACAGAACAGAACAGAACAGAACACCAGAATCCTGGGGTCCCCTTCCACTTTTCTCGTTCGGGTGGCCCCTGCTCTGTTTTATTAAAAGAACATTTATCAACGCTCATTAGGCAGTGACCACCGGGCCGAGTGTTCTCGCGAGATCGCCGCCACCGGATGTGGGTGGCAGAGGGTCTGTGACGACTCACTTCACCGGAAGGCGAGGTGCGCTGCGGACCTGTGGTAGCCGTTCGCTCCGGGGCGCTCTCCTGTGAAGCAGAGCTCAGCCCACCGCGGCCTTGCCAGACCTGAGCTCGCTCTTTCGGTTTCCCCAGCTGCACAGCTGCGCAGCCGAGCCAGCCAGCGGAGGCCCCGCGACTCCCGGCCACTCCCTCCCTCTGACCTGCAGTTAGGCCGCGCCTTGAGGCCCAGTCCGCGGCGGCTCCGGCGGGTGATGCCAAATACAGCCATGAAGAAAAAGGTGCTGTTGATGGGAAAGAGCGGGTCGGGAAAGACCAGCATGAGGTCCATTATCTTTGCAAATTATATTGCTCGCGACACCCGGCGCCTGGGTGCCACCATTGATGTGGAGCACTCCCACGTCCGATTCTTAGGCAACCTGGTGTTGAACCTGTGGGACTGTGGCGGTCAGGACACCTTCATGGAAAATTACTTCACCAGCCAGCGAGACAACATCTTCCGTAATGTCGAGGTGCTGATTTACGTCTTTGACGTGGAGAGCCGCGAACTGGAAAAGGACATGCATTATTACCAGTCGTGTCTGGAGGCCATCCTCCAGAACTCTCCTGATGCCAAAATCTTCTGCCTGGTGCACAAAATGGATCTGGTTCAGGAGGATCAGCGTGACCTGATTTTTAAAGAGCGAGAGGAAGACCTGAGGCGTTTGTCTCGCCCCCTGGAGTGCGCTTGTTTTCGAACATCCATCTGGGATGAAACCCTCTACAAAGCCTGGTCCAGTATTGTCTATCAGCTGATTCCCAACGTCCAGCAGCTGGAGATGAACCTAAGGAATTTTGCCCAAATTATCGAGGCCGATGAAGTTCTGCTGTTCGAGAGAGCTACTTTCTTGGTCATTTCTCATTACCAATGCAAAGAGCAGCGCGACGTCCACCGATTTGAGAAGATCAGCAACATCATTAAGCAGTTCAAGCTGAGCTGCAGTAAATTGGCCGCCTCTTTCCAGAGCATGGAAGTTCGGAATTCTAACTTCGCTGCTTTCATCGACATCTTCACATCAAACACGTACGTGATGGTCGTCATGTCGGATCCGTCGATCCCGTCTGCAGCTACTCTGATCAACATTCGCAATGCCAGGAAACACTTTGAGAAGCTGGAGAGAGTGGATGGTCCCAAGCACAGCCTCCTTGTGCGTTAAATATTGCCAAATGCTTTCTGAAAGTGCTTAATTGCCTTTTCCACCACCCCGCACCCCCCTCCCCGCATCCTTTTAGTATTCGTTATTGTCGTGTGCTTAAAAGTGGGCTTTGAAATGTGTGCTGCTTACTACTTCATCCCTTTCTTCCCTATTTCCCTTTCTTTGAAACCTTGGACGCTATTTACTCAGCTATCTAGTAGAGCTTCAAGATGGCCTTTCTGAAAAGTTGGTGTGGTTTAACACTAAAGTAGGTGGTGTGTGTGTGTGTATGTGTTATTACCTGGTTATAATAGATATGCATATCAAAGCCTTTGCAATATCTTCCTGTATTCCTTACAAGATTGCAAAGATGGAATGTTACTATTTTATCAGCAATATTAAAATGCATTTATAAAGTCTTCTTGGCTTCATTATGAATAAACATTTGCTGTTAGCAATTTAAAATATGGTCTTATTTTAAGTAATTTGAAGGTGGTTAATATGTAAATCTAAAGACTCTGATTGCCCACAAGAGTTTCTTAATTGGTTAACTTTATTATGTGATCGTAACCCCCAGCACCTTAAGGAAGGATGTTCACAGCAGCCATAACAGAGTGGTTATGAGTATTGGCTTTGGAACTACACTGACCACCAGAGCTGAGTTTCTATTCTTGTCCCTTCACTTAACTAGCTCTGTGAACTGAGCAAGGTGATTTGGCTGGGGTTTGTTTTCCCCCCTCATTTATAAAAGTTGGATAAGAATAGCACACCATAGCATTGTTAGTTAAAAGGATTCAATTAAAACATGGAAAACAATTAGAATGGTGCCTGGCACATACTTGGTACTGTGTAAGCTGTTAATACCACCTATTGAATCATTCTCTCCCCCACATTCCAGAATTACTGAACATGGAGACTGGGTAAATATTTGAGCCTTATTAAATGCCAGGTATTCTTAAATACTTGATGTGCAGTTTTTTATTAAGCCTCACAACCTATGAGGTAAATTACTTTTATCTCTTAATAGATGAGGAAACTGGTATGACCTAATACAGCTGAACCTAGGCAATATGGTTACAGATCTTCCCCCTTTCCTATTACATCCCACTACTTCACTGACAGAAAAGTTAATCATAAAAATCCTAGCTTTTTAGGTATACATTATTTATATAATTCCTCTAATTTTACAGATGGAGGAAACTGAAGACCAGGAAGTTAAAGGACTTAATAGTGTTTCATTTGCTTTGTGCAAGATCACTTTCCCATCTGTATTTTCTGGATATTGGCTAATATTGAATCAGATTCTTAGATTAACTACTTTGGGAGAAGGATTCTATGATTCCTAATTTGGACTGGCAATGTGGTATAGGGAAATCAGAAAAAAAAAGACCTAAAATGCCCCTTTCTAACTGCCTTAAAGATTATTTTTAAGTGCAATTTACATATTTTAGATCCAAGAAACCTCTGATCAACTCCTTACCTTTTACAAATGAGACATAAGACTTTAGAATTTCCAAGAATTTAGAATTTACATTTTTTAAATGCTTTATAGCAAAAGCTATGACAACGTCCCTAACCTTGAAGAGCAAGAAGCTAGCCAAATATAAATCATTAAATTGATCTAATTGGAGCCCGAGGCAGTAAGTATAAAGACTCAATGAAAAAACTGAAGGTACAGGTGTCCTTTTTAAAATACCACATTTTGTGACTTTAGTAATTAAAATGGCAGTAACAAAATGCTCTGTCTCAATCACTGAATCTCACAAATTTCTATTGATCAAGTTACTGATATAACTATATATATAATAATTTTATGATTTGCAGGGTATGGTTTTTTGATAAATAGGAAATTCCAGAGCTAGGTGGGATAATGTTGGATGTTTATTCAAGACTTGAGTATATAGAACGTATTTACAAATAGTCCCATAGAAAACAAATATGTTAAATTTTAGGTGTGTAGACTTGGCATTCACAGTGCATAAGCAAAAAGAGCAACTTAATGTGAAAGTGTTTTACTTTAGCAAATACCCTCCTTACACTGAGGAAAATGTCCTTAAGCATTTCTTTAATTTTTGTATACTCAGAATAGGAAAAACAGGATTTCCTTTTATACAGGCCTCAAGAATTCCTATTTTTCTATTTTTTTTTATTTTAATCATTGTTCAAGTACAGTTTTCTCCCTTTTACATCCTATTTTTTCTTTGGATAAAATTCACTTAATCATGATTAAGAAACACATTAAGAATAGTCTCAAATATTCTGCTTTTGGTTAAATTAACCCCAAATGTTTTTCTTTAATCTCAAATATTCTTATAACATGTTTCATTTAATATTACACTCTTGTCCTTTTTGTTTAAAATTTTTAACACTGATTTTTAGAGAGGGAGAGGAAAATAAGAGAAACACTGATTTGTGTTCCCCTTATTTATGCATTCACTGGCTGATACATGTTGCCCTGATGGGATCACACCCACAGCCTTAGCTATCAGACATCACTGGCCAACTGAGCTACCTGGCCAGGGCCTGGTTTGTCCTTTTTAAACATTTAAAATAATTAAGACATTTTGGCATTATCTGAAGTTTCAAGTTGACATAGTTGCTAATTTACACTTTATTTTATGAATAGTGAGTAAAACAAGGTATGTTCTGTGTAATCTATGAATGTAATGAGAAAAAGTACATTTTACAACAATCAAGTAGCCCTCTTTACCATTTATTCCATCACAGAACGGAGAGAAAACAATTCCAGTATTTCAATATTTGCCTTGGAGCAGTGGTTCCCAAACTTCTTGGCATCACCACCAGAAGGCGGGTGAGGGGGACAGAAGGCAGACAGAGCTCAGGCAAGCTTTGCTTGCAGCCTGGTTCCTAATAGGCCACAGACCGCAGTCTGCGGCTAGGGGCGTTGAGAACCCCTGCCTTAGAGTATATGTGTAGACACACATGCCACACATACAGCCATGAAAAAGTATAAAACAAACGAAAACCACTAAATGAATAAAATTAAGAAACCATAGATTTCAGAGAAGGGTTAGGCCCAAGGACATAGAAAGGGGAGATTAAGACTTCAAGGTGGAAGTGAGATTTGTTCTGAGTCCTTTAGAATAGCTAAAATTGTGATAAGCTGATATATTATTTGCAAAGTATTCTCACTTCAGAATTGTGAATTAAGATCCTAAAGACCCACCCTCACCAAAGCATTTCAGTACAAAAATGAAGATCATGGGCGAGGGGAACTAGAGGAATCTACACAGGGGACTTAATATGCTTTTATACTTGAACTCTATTCTGGAATCAGCAACAGAATTAATGGAAAGAAGTAACATAGAGCAGACGCTAAAAAAGAAGCTATGTAGGCAAAATCAGATAGGGAAGCCTAAACAGTAAACATAATCAAAATGGTTTAGGAGAAAGGATAAACTTGAAATATTTTTGTTTAGACTACCAACAAGCAAAGGAAGGGAAAGGGAAATGCAAAAACTCCGCCTGCAGCAGGTTATGACTCACCTAACAAGAATGTGGTTCTGTTAAATTTGTATCGTCTAAACACATTTTATCTTTTGAGCCTCCCATACTTACTGGTTAACTTGAGCTTTCTTACCAGACAATTGACAATCCTGAGCAGTATACAGGCACTTAATGTACCTGCTTTTTAAGGTACGCCAGAGATAAATGTGTGAATATTCCCTAGCAATGGTTCTTAGGCTTTTCATTGAGTCTGATAATTACCAAGGAAGCATATTTAAAATGCAAATTCCTAATTCCCATTTTAGACCTATAGAATCTGTATTTTTTAAGATATATCCCAGGTGATTCCTTGAGTCCATCTTAGACAAGTCACTTAAGCTCCCCAGCTTCAGATCATCTGTAAAATAGGTGTAATAACCACTATCTTGTTATAATTAAATAAAACTATACATACTGACTAGCAATGGCTTCAGCATTTTGTAGATGGTAATGATGGCCCTACCTACTCCCTAATATGTTTATTCTGGATTTACAGATATTGAGTTTCTTAAGACAGACTAGAAAAGAGTTTCACGGTATTTGCTGTATTTACTGTATTATTTGCTGTATTAACTAGTAAAAGAATAGAGCACCTTGGGAGAAGCTTTTCCCTTCCCTTCTTTTCCACTGCAAGTGTGCATTTTTTCCTCCTGGCTTTTCTCACAAAACTGGCCTTCAAACTCAGATTGAACCAACAACCTAGAGACTGCCCAAAATGAGCAAAGAAAGGTAACTATTAACCCCATCCCCTTCCAGAACTCTCCCCTTCCTTTTTCTCCTCTCCCTTGCCAGTTTCTTAAGTGGACAAGGTTTTTGATGGTTAAGAGTTGGGGCAAGATAGAGGGGCACGGTGATGCTATCACCTTCCAGTGTGTGCTCATACCTCCTAGTTCATAGAGGGCCATGGCATGTCCTCACTTGGATGCTAGACAATGACTGAGTGAAGAAGGATAATATACAAGAGGCCTCACCTCTGGCTCCCCTCCTGCAGCCATGTCCTATTGTCCTGGCCTTTTAGTTATTTCTAGGTGATTTTGTGGATTATTAAGGAAGGAAAACAAGGTCAAATCCTAGCTTCACCACTGACTTAGCTGTGTGACATTGAACAAGTTACTTAAGACCAAATGCAATTTTCTCAAGTTATTTTGACACTATTATGCAGGCTGTGGTGAACTAGTGATTTTTTGAGGAAGTAATATAATCAAAATTAGCTCCTTTCCCACCAAACAGTGCCCTCCCCCCAAAAAAAACAATAACACACATATGATTTTCATTTACATTCTTTTCTGTTAAAATATAAAACTGGGGTTAAATTAAATTATCAAAGTCTAAATTAGACTAAATATAAATCTGCTATACAACCCAGTGAATGGATTTAGTTTGGTAAATTTCCTTAAGTGTCTAGTCATCTTCTTCCATCTTTTTCCTTTTCACTAAATTCAATCTGCCCAGGTCTTCACTTATCCCATGCACTTTATTCCATGAAACATTATTTTTCAGAACCAACCTACTTGAATAATCCATCATTAAGCTTGCTTAGATCTTTCTAAACTAAAATTTTGTCCTTTTGACTACACATTTCAAGGCACTACTGTTCTCACTTTTTTTTTCCCTTGGGGGGGGGGGTCAATACCAGAATGTTCCATTAAGAAACAATAAAAGTTGTATATTTCCCTAAAATGAAAGATCAGTGTATTTAACCACTTACTAAAAATACATAAAAAACTACTCATCCTTATATTAACTGAAATTATAGCATAATAAATTAAACTACTACTTTGCCATTTTCTTAATGTTTGCAAGATTTTTCAAAAAATCAAAATGGCTTTACATAACTGGCTTTACATGGCTTTACATTGATGTTTACTTTCCAAATTCTTCACATTTCAACCCCATATCCATACAAAGGGAAAATATAAACACACTCTCCTTACCTAAAAACATAAGAAGAGGCTAAAAGGAATTATTTAAGACTTTTTAGACTCAAAAAAGAGTTACACTTCCAGTGTGTATTTAAACTATAAGTCAGTTTTTAAATCAACTTTCTTCGATTGAAATGTGCATCATAATTAAATTAACTGGGCTACTGCTTCATCTCTTCAAGTTAGACGGAGATTCTTTTGTATCCAGGCTCTTATTCAAGATTTCTTCTTCTGCAACATTGATTTTAAAAAAGAAAGAATAAGCAAACATTACAAAAAAAATCAAAGAGAACAGATTCCAAACAGTAGCAAATTCAGTCTTCTTAAGTAAAAAGTTCACATACAGATATTTAATTGTGATAAAATTACCATTATTCTCACTGAGATATCTCCAGAGGAGGGACCAAAAACCCGGAATTATCTTCTGGAGGCAGTCCCATTGTAGTACAAGCATCCCCCACTAGGGGAATGTTCCAGGAACCAATCTGTATCAGTGTACCAGCTGGCACTGCTGTGAGAGGCTGCATTGGGCTTCACTGAATTTTTCCTTAAGACTTTCAGCGCATTTGCCCATTTCATAATGAGTGATTTACAAGTGCACCTACCCAAGCCACAGTGAGTGTTCAGCAGTTTTTGACCAAAAACAGCATGACCCTCATGCCTCACACTAATTATTCACTGATCTCAACCAAGTAACATTTTTGTTCCACCAGATAAAAAAAGTCCTCAAAAGGAAACATCTTGCTGATGTGGAAGAAGTGAAACAAAAAACAGCAGGAGCATCAAAATCAAGGAATACAAAAACTGTTTTGAGCAGTGAATAAAATGTCTCAATAGGTGAATGTAATTTAACAGTTAAGGAGTAGTTACATTTAAACAGTCCTAAAATTATTTCAGTCCTTTGAAGGTAACCACAAGGCTGATGTGGCCCCAGGTGAAAATGAGTTTGACACCCTTGGTGTATTGCATCAAATGGAGAGTACTTTGATGGTGACTGAAGTTTAAACATGTAAGAAGTAACTTTTTATATATAAATACATTCCAAGCTTCCTGGGCCCCCAAAGAATATCAATGTATCCCTTTTAGAATATTTTTCAATATAACAGTGTTTAATTATCATGGGAAAATCAGAGTGACATATAATGAACATTACCAGATCTACAACTGTTCTAACATGCTTTAAGAGCATTTTTTTCAACTATGATGAAAAATTTGAAACATACATAAAAGTGAAAAGAATTATGATGAACCCAATGTATCTATCATCCAACTTTAATAATTCAACAATCACTTAATACTAACTATTAATGAGTTAAATTGTGCCCCCCCAAACAGATATGTTAAAGTTTTAACCCCAGGACCTCAGAACATCACCTTATGGAAATAGGGTCACTGCAGATATGATCAGTTAAAGTGAGATCATTCTAGATTAAGGGTGGACCCTTAATCTACATGGCTGGTATGCCCATAAGAAAATGCACAGACACACAGGGGAGAATGCAATATGAAGACTGAGGCAAAGAGAGAGTATACAGTTATGCTGCCACAAGCCAGACAACTTGGGGCTACCAGAAGCAAGAAGGATCTTCTGGTGGCTTCATGTGTCTTGCCAATACCTTGATACTGGTTTCTAGCCTCCAGAATTTACTGTCTGCAGAGACAATAAATCTGTTTTAAGCCACCCAGTTTGTTATACTTTGTTATGGCAGCCCTAGGAAACTAATACACTAACCTGAATAATTTCACCCTGCTCCCACCAAATTTATTTCAAAGCAGATTACAAATACTGTATTATTACAAAAATGATATTTAACATAGGGTTTCTCAACTTTTTTAGAACCATCTGCTAGCCAAGATTTCTTTCGTTTTTTGTTTTTGTTTCTTTTTGAGTTGGATGGAAGATTTTGATAAAATTTACTTTTACTCGTTTATATTACAAAAACAATAGGTTCCAGGCTTTTGGTTTTATTTTCCAACCCTGTCCCACAGCAATTGTAAACTACATACATATCACTAGAGATTCTGAAAGTACCCACAATGGTGATTGGTACACTCTTCCTATACTAGCTGAAAGAATAAGGAGCATATTTTGTCACATTAATAAATATTATGTAGTGTTCATTGTGTACCATTTTAATGAAAAGTTAAGAGAAAACTTCACCAAGTTAACATGCACAGGTCTATTTAATCTTACCTTTTAAATTAGGCAGAAGTTCTAATGGTATTGTGGTCCTCGATCTTTGTTCCACTGGAGAAAACTTAATTAGTGGTGAAAGAGACCTTTTTCTTTCACCAAGGGACATGCATAAAGACGGTTTTGTATAATCAGTGTGCAAATCCTGAGTGTCCAAAAAGTTAAGCATATCATCTGTTTGCATGTTTTGAGTAACAGGGATCAATTCTGGTTTGTGCCTTCCAGGTGTTTCAAAATTAGAGAGATAAGTTTCTTCCCCTTTCTTGATAAGAGATTTTTTCAGAACCTCATATCTACTGTAAAGAGCTTGTAAACTGGAGTCTGATTTTGGAGGTGTCTGTCTTTCTCCCACATCTTCTGGGGAAACGCCACTGAGCACTGGGCTAATTAGTTCCTGTTTAAAATTGGCCTCTGTACTACTGGAGCTATTAAGGCTTAAGTGACCAACTTCTTCTGGAAGTGTTTCATGTAATATACTAAAGTCAATATCCTTAAAACTGCTGGAACTAATTCCACTTGATATTTGAAAAGAGTTCCATAACATACTTGTATGCCTAGAAGGCATATCAGAGTAGTCTGATATTTTAATATACTCACCACCTTCATTCCTACCTATCATGTCTTTCCTATTGCTTACAGCAGGAGAGAACGTCTCTGTTTGGCGAAGCCTGTTCTGTAAAGTCACACACTCCAAATCTTGCTCGCAAAAGGTTTTCTTATTTAACATATCTGACTGGCATTGTGTTGTTGATTCACCTACGTGACTGGTCACCACATGTTTCTGAGGCACACACTTGAGACAATCTGAAACAACTTTTTCTTCAGGCAAATAAGAATGGTTATCATCGGATACAGAGGTTGTTGAGAAACAACCGGCCATGCTAAATTCTCGTTGATTATGCATGGGTAAGGATTCTGGCAAACCTTCTTTATGTTCAGTATCCATTTGAATTGGTTCTGTACTTCGGTTATCTTCCATTTCAACAGCTTTTCTCCACGAGGTCCTAATATCACTGACTGATTAAATAAAGGGGGAAAATACAATTTATTAATACTCCCAAACATAGCATGCAATTAAGCATTTCATTTTTAGTGGTCAAGATAAAACTACTAAGTATATGTCCCATAGATAATGGTGGATAGACGACAAGGTTCCACAACTTAGCAAAGCCCAAAACATCAAAGGACTCCATCTCCAACTGATTACTTACAAATATTGGGTTGGCCAAAAAATTTATTTATGTTTCCACATAACTGTTCTAGTAGTGCTTAGTTGTCTTTAACTTCATTCAAAACAATTTTGTGAGACTGTATTGTGACAACTGTCATAGCAGCATACATCTAAAAAAACTTATCAAAATTAGTGGATACCTGTGTAGCCATTTTAATGTTGAAGATGGAAGAAAATATGTAACATTTTTTACTTACTATGCTTTATTATTTCAAGAAAGGTAAAAACATGCCCTAGCTGATGTGGCTCAGTGGACTGAGTGCCAGCCTATGAATCAAAGGGTCACTGGTTCGATTCCCAGTCTAGGGCACACGTCTGGGTTGCAAGGCCCAGTCCCTGGTGGGGGGCGGGGGGATGTGAGAGGCAACCACACATTGATGTTTCTCTCCCTCTTTTTCTCCCTCCCCTCCCTTTTCTAAAATAAATAAGTTTTTTAAAAGAAAGGTAAAAACAGCTGAAATCCAAAAAAAGATTTGTGCAGTATTTGGAGAAGGTACTATGACTGATCGGACATGTCAAAAATGGTTTGCAAAGTTTCTTGGTACTATTAACATTTTGGCCAAATAATTCTTTGCTGGAGGTCTATCTTATGCATTGCAAGATGTTTAGCAGCACCCCTGGTCTCTATCCACTAGAAGCCAATCACAGGGGATAGCTGATGTACTCAAAATACCCAAATCAATAATGTTATTGATGAAAAGGAAAAATGTATCATTTATTTTATGAAAGAAACTAAACAGACTTTTTGGCCAACCCAATAACAAAGCTGTTCCTGTAATGTACATATACTTTCACAGAGCACATACAAATGTATGTATTAAACAGACATTTGGTCCTGACTTGCGTAGTTCAGTGGGTCAGGCAGTGTCCCACAAACCAAAATGTCCCCAGTTTGATTTCCAGTCAGGGCACAAGTTTAGGTTGAAGGCCAGGTGTCTGGGTAGGGGCATACAAGAGGCAAGGCAACCCGATCAGTGTTTCTCTCACACATGGATGTTTCACTCTCCCTCCCTCCTTCCTTACTCCTCTCTCTAAAAAAGTTAATGAAGAAAACCTTTTAAAAAACAAAACAAAACAATATTGCCATGGCTGGTGTGGCTCAGTAGAATGAGTGCCAACCTGCAAACCAAAGGGATGCAGGTTCGATTCCCAGTCTAGGATACATGCCTGGGTTACTGGGCAGGTCCCCAACAGGGAGCACAAGAGGCGACCACACATTGATGTTTCTCTCCCTCTCTTTCTCCCTTCGTCCCCACCTTAAAAATAAATAAATAAATTCTAAAAAAAAAAAAAAAAAAAAAAAGGCACTGGTTGGTGTGGCTCAGTGGATTGAGTGTCAGCCTGAAAGGTTGCCAGTTCGATTCCCAGTCAGTGTATATGCCTGGGTTGTGGGCCAGGTCCCCAGTTAGGGGCGTGCGAGAGTCAACCTATTGATGTATTTCTCGCACATCAATATTTTTCTCCCTCTCGTTCTCTGTCTCTTCCCCCTCTCTAAAAATAAATAAATAAAATCTTAAAAAAAAAAAGATAATTTGGCCAGGGTTCAACAAACTTTTTCTGTAAAGGACTAGATAGTAATATTTCACGCTTTGCAAGCCATTAGGTCTGTGGCAACTATTCAACTCTGCCATTGTAGCATAAAGGTATGAAAGTATCCATAAACAATATGTCGACAGATGAGGGAGGTTATGTTCGCTACAACTTTATTTACAAAAAGACATAGGGCAGGCCACATTTGGTTCATAGGCTATCATTTGCCAACCACCATCAGGCTGTGGCTAGGTTCCACCTGAATTAAATCAATTTAAATTTGATTATATCATTTCTAGCAGCAAAACAAATCATATTTAATCACTCAGCCATGATTATATGCCTACCTGAGGACAGTATCAGAACTTTACCTACACAAATTATAGATTATAAGAAAAAAGTACTGAACATTCTGGCTAGCTTAGGAGGGGTAGAAAAGATCTCTGAACACACAGATTTTGGCTGCTGCTACTGACTGTTAACTGAGAGATCACAGCCTCTACATGCTACAAATGTTAATCACAGATCAGATGTAGAGGCAGAGAATTTTTTTAAAGTGATCAACTAAAATATTTTCCAGGAAAAAGCCTAGTAAGACAAAAAACACAATTGTACACTATCAGGGCAAAATAATACTGATAAAGAGGACTGCCATATAAGTGAGAGTGCCCCCATTAAATATTTCAATAAAAGTCCCTTATATC
Organism: Phyllostomus discolor; assembly: GCF_004126475.2. Lineage (NCBI taxonomy): Eukaryota > Metazoa > Chordata > Mammalia > Chiroptera > Phyllostomidae > Phyllostomus > Phyllostomus discolor. The sequence goes on along the minus strand of NC_040905.2, from coordinate 149,395,219 downwards.
AAAACAAATAAAGAGCCTTTGCCACTAAACTTGAAGATATAAAAAGAGTTTTAAAGAAGCTTCCAGAAGATTTGTCAGACCATGGTTTCAATAATAGTAATGTCTAAGAAAGAAAACAAGTGATAGAAAACATTATTAACTTACTCAGCTTTTCTGGAGTTCGGGGAATTTGATTCCTTGTTAAGAATGGGTTAGAAACTAAAGAATCAATTAGTTCCTCTAATTTTATTTCTTTTCCCGTAGAGGGCTGCGGTGAATCAGATAAAACTGTCCTTGCAACCTATAACAGGAAAGAAAAAGTAAAGCAAAAATTACTCAGAAATTAAGTCCACTGGTAGAATGCAACAAAGGCCCTGATAATAACAGAAAACACTTCCTGGTCAGCAGCCTTTCTCTTTGCAGATGACACAAAAGTAAGCTCAACAGTGTATCTCCCAGATAGATACTCACAGACTAGGCACAATCCTTTAAGGTGAAACCAAACACAAAACTGTTCCTTCCTTATCTTAAATGGATATCCCATTACAAAGTAGAGAAAAGATAAGAATCATTATACTTAGTAAGATTTGGAGTTCTAACTACATAGTGACCTAAAACTAAACTATCTGCAACATCACTGGGCTTGACAACTCTGTATCCACTAAAATGACTAGTCTCAAAGTAAGTCGATTCTTAATTATACACCATTTGGACAGTAACACTTCTATTAATAAAAAGAACACATTCTGACAACCTATTTCTTTGCCAGAAACCTCATTATCAAATACAAATTGGTGAATAAGGCATAGATACACTCTAAAATAGAGAAAATAAAATACAGAATATGAAAATAGCACTCCATATTAATTAGAAGTGAATAAAACAAGAAAAAAAATATGCAAACTAAAATATCTACCCTAGAAATCCCTAAAAAAATACATTTACAACAACCATAATTAAATTGACCTGCATTTACCTTCCTCCCCCATGAAAACAGATGGCTCTTTGGAATTCAAATACTAAATATTCCTTGTCACAAACACTATTAAGTAAGATTCATTTCACTGTATTTTCAGAGCTTTATGAGATTTTAGGACTCCCCTCTTTCATCCCGTCCCTTTCTACTACTACTATAAATTCCTTTAACCAGAAAATGTGTCTTTCCTTCCATATCAAGAAAGAAAAAAAAGACTGACCATCCTTTCTTTAGTTTAATCAAATAACAAAGAAAACAATCTAACTTCAGAGATTTAAAAATATTTAGAGCCCCGTCTGGTAAGACTCAGTGGACTGAGCACCAGGCCATGAACCAAAACGTTGCTGGTTCAATTCCCAGTCAAGGCACATGCCTAGGTTGTGGGCCAGGTTCCCAGTTGTGGTCATGCAAAAGGCAAATGATTAATATTTCTCTCCCACACTAATGTTTCTCTCCCTCTCCTTCCCTCTCCCTACCCCTCTCTCTAAAAGTAAATAAAATCTTCTAGAACATTTAACAACCATAAAACTGCCCCAATCTCATGTTACAAACAAGAAAAATGTCTGACATCCACATCTCTTATATGAACAATATTCATTTACTTTGATCAGAATTGAGATAAAGGAGGGAACTCCAATACCCGAAGCAGTATGTACTAAACCAAATTTTTCTTTCAGTCTCTCAGGAATACAGTAGCTAAGGGACATTGTGGGAAACTAATAAAAATAACATTAGAGAAGGGCTTGAGCATTTAATTTGTGTAAACTGAGTTCTGTAACAGTACTGAGCAGTAGTGGCAGTATGTGGTCACTTGCCAATAAAAAGCAGAACAGCATTAGGAAAACCTAGATCAAAACCAATGATGCACTTAATTATCTTTTAAACAGAAAGCAGGACAAAATCCTTCACTCAGTGATAATAGGATATTGCAATCTTTGTTCTAATATTCAAAAAAAGAGGATGCTCAGCTAAGCAACAGACAATATTCACGGAGTATTTTAATAGAATATAACCATTGGGTATACTTACCCAACAACAGAGATATAATGGTTAACTCCAAAAATATCATACATGCATTATTTTTATGCTTTTGGATATTTATAGGATGGGACATGAATTCTAAACCATGGATGTAATCTTAACTGAATTTATATTTCTAGTGAAATATTTCTACTTTTGGGGAGCACCATTTTTGCTTTAACCATAATTTGATTATCTGTGATCTCCTTTACCAAATTTCCCCCAGTAAATCAATAATTTACTGTACTTCCATTTTAATCACAAAGCTATAGAGAAAATAATAGGTATTTCAATATACTTGTTACCATCTTTTTCTAACCTCTTCTGCCAGATGATCTTGTTCTTTTTGGAATGGATCGATTTTTTTAACAGGCAGAGGCTCTCCAAATGCACTGCTCTCTGTATTCTTTGCAACATATGATGATGGAACATCTTCCCCTTCATACTCCGGTGTTTTCTTAGAAATTGATTCATTTTTCTCACGAAATGTTCTCATCTTCATGTCCTAGAAAAACAGACATATAATTTTAAAAAACTTAATAATCATGCCTGACTTTCATTAGAGGTTCTTGAATTATCATGAATCTATAAAAGTTTATTAACATTACTGTGAAATTATATGTTCAGTGGTACAATTAAATAATTCCAATATTCCCATTTAGAAGCAACAGGGGATATGTGAATAGAAAGCATATATAATGTGCAAATACTGGGAAATGTGAAAATGAAATTTTAATTTAATTGGGGTATCAACAAAAATAAATATTTTATCATAAGTTAGTATGATCGGAATTAATGAAAAATTGTTTTTAAATATACCTTTTCAAATACTGTAACACTGTTTCTATCTGATGAAGAAACTGGCTGCAACAGGAAAGAAGCAGGGCTAAAAGGAAAAAAGGTAACAAATCCACATTACGAGTAGGAATGAGTTCCATTCACTTTACGTATCTGAATATTCTGAAAAAAAACTGTCTGCCCCGTATCTGTCCGTTACGATTTCACTCAATTCGTCCCGGTCATCAAAAGGCAGTTTACTATAGGGAGGTAAAGTGACAATTAGAGCAGTACTCCAGCCCAATTTGTGTATCAGCCTCCCAAATTATGAATATTTGTCTTACCTGCTATATATTTTAAGTCAACAGCATTTTTTTTACAAGAGTTAAATGACTAGATGAACACTCGAAAACTTGAGTACAAGGCAAGAATAGAAAATTCAATTAATTAGAATAGCATTATTACAATGCCCTCAGTCTTCAGATCACAGAATTTCATTGTAGCAGAGACTTTCCTTTAAGACTCTCTTGATATTTCATGTCAGAAATCAATATCTCTTATGCTGAAATTTGCTCTATAGCAAATATATTATACTTATAATAAGGTTATTCAATTTCAGTTTGCTGCATTCTATGTATAGTACTCCTTAATCTCTTAGATTCTCTTACCCCTTAAATAAATATAAAAAACTTATGTACCTTTTCATTATAATTATAAAATAAGCCATTAAATTTCTGAACCTTTAAAGCAATGATAACTTTAACCATTTATCTTCATTTTGAAAAAAACATTTCAAATTCAATCATGGACTGGGTTTGCTTGTGGTCAAAAGTTCTTCTATTCTATGTTAAATGAAAGGCAGGATTGCCAGAGGTCACTTTTCAACATCAACCATGTCACTGCTTTACTTTCTGTTCACAGCAAGAAGTATAAACACAGCTTTGCAAATATTTTGTAAAATAGCAAATATGCTTTTTTCGAACTTTTTCAAATATGCCCTTCTTGGAATTATCTACCTTCCAAACAAGTCAACATCGCTGAAATTGCTCAAGCTTCAGCTTCATCTCAACAAGATATAATTTAGATAGCAAAAGCAAAAAATTAACTATCTAATACAATTTTACCTTAATTTAAAAAAAAAAAACCTCAACATTAAAATGATCAAAAGCACTGTGAAATAGAGCCAGCAATCTATGCACCAAGGCAACTAAGATGCCATCACAAGAGGGTGAGGCTCCTTGAAGAAAAGACTACATCTTTACAAAGGCTATTCCCAGGAGCTAACACAGTACCTGGTACTTGGTAGTGCAATACACATGTGTAACTGATTGACAGACTGACTAATCGTCAATGAATAAATGTCACTTGAGGATGAGGTTCTACAAATACCATCAAATTTTTCTATTTCAACCATTCACACAGAGCCTCATAATAGAGAAAAATGGAAATATATTGTGTATCTTCTCTATCATTTCTGAATTGATAACATGCAATTAACACTGATATCTCAATCTAACACAACTTTAAAGCAGTCCTGGCTCAATAGTTACTCTCTATCTACTTGCCATGCTAAAACTGAGGCCCATGAAATTCTAGCACTGTAACAGATCAAAAGGGTATTGCAACATCACAGATGGAACTGGAGAGAATTATGCTACATGAAATAAGCTAGGCAGTGAGGGACAAATACCATATGATCTCACCTTTAACTGGAACATAATCAACAAAAGAAAAAAGCAAACAAAATATAACCAGAGTCATTAAAATTAAGAACAATCTAACAATAGCCAGAGGGGGGGGGGAGGGGACAGTGGGAAGAAGGGTTTTCAGGAACTACTATAAAGGAGGCATGGACAAAACCAAGGAGGAGGGTGGAAGCAAGAAAGGGAGGTGGGTTTGGCTGAGGTGGGGGGCAGTGGTGGTGGGTAAATGCAGACAACTGTAACCGAACAACACTAAAATAATAGAAAATTTTTTTAAAAAGGGGGTGTTGATCCCATTATAGGAATTTATCCTAAGGAAAGAGCACTTCCAAAAGGGGGGAAAAATGTGGCATGTTTTTTATAGTAGTAAAAATTTTTGAGAATGTAAGTCTAAAAATAAGAAAATGTTACAAAGCCATTATAAGTGAAAACTGGTAATATAATGTTAAGTAAGCATACATACGTGCTAAAAAAAACCCCTGCATTTATGCTAAATTTTGTGCTTTAGGATATAAGACCATATGCATGCTTTGATTAGAACTAAATTTATGATTGTAAGGAAAGCCTAAAAAAGAACTTGAAATAATCTGACAAGTGATTTCTTAGAAATTTTAGCTATTACATTTTCATTTTCATTTGCTCTCATTACAATATCTCTAAAATTAACAGAAATAATAAATAGAATTATAGAAAGAGAAAACTATAATATTGGAATTCATAGAATTCAAGTTCCTTGAGTTGTTTTTTTTTTTTTTTTATCTTCACCTGAAGACATTTTTCCATTGCTTTTAGCAAAAGAGAAAGGGAAAGAGAGAGAGAAAGAAACACCAATGTGAGAAACATCAATTGACTGCCTCCCTGCATACCATGCTTGCCCCACTGAGGATCAAACCCACACACAACCTTTGGGTCTACAGGATGACACTCCAAACCAATTGAGCCACACTAGCCAGAGTGTGGAATTCAATTTCTGAGACTAAGGATGTTTAGTTGACAGTCATGCAAGATTACACTGCCCTATCTTTGAAAAGCAGTAAAGAAGAAACTGTAGAGGTTAAAAGTTTAAGAAGAATTGCATCACCACCACTAGAAATATCATAAAACCCTCCCTTCCAAAAGCCAAGGCAAAGAAAGTGTCCACAGTATATAGTAAAGGCATCATCAGTCACTGAATTCTGGTTTTAAGTATGGTGAAGCCTCCATCAAATCACTGAACAAAACCAGCCATGAGATTTATGGAGAACACTATATTTTAGTACCTGTGAATGACAACTCCATGCAAAAGAGCTAATAACACACTTATTCTAAAAACTACATTTGTTTCAGATTTTTAATTGAACAGTAGTATTGGTCATATCCACATCTGAATTTCCCAATTAACTACACTGATATTGATATGATACCAATAAAATATTTAGTATAATAGCTGAACTACAGGCAAAAAAAGGTATTACTTTAAGGACAGTCTACCCACATTATACATTACTAATTAAATGTTTTCATTACAAAATACCATTAACAGTAAAGAATTCTGAGGAACAAGTATATTTCTACATCCCAATAACAATACTGTCCTCTGCTATCAAGCAGTAATATTCTTTCATATCCCATTAAGCATTTATCCCTCATCATCAAACGCCTTCCCCTACCTCCTTTCAAAATCCCAACCTATAATTAAAGTATCTAAAGATAACTAACAGATCCAGACACTTAGAAGAGGATAAATGTGGATATCAAAATATATTTAATACAATTTCTTTTTCCCATATTAAGAGAATTGATTTGAATTAAATTAGGGGTGGGGAGGCTATGTCTGGCTCCTGTAGAGTTCTGACAGTACATCTTAGTACAAAATTCTACTTTGGAAAGAATGTTGAGGTTCAATGGAGTTCATAAATAAAATCTGACTTATGAATTAATCAACTAACTCCACCAACCTTTAGTTCAGCAAGAGACTTTAATCAAAATATCTAATGTGCTTTCCCATGGGAAAATAAGCCAAAAACATGATTAAAATTGGGAAGCACCAACTCTTCTCCACTAGCATGCTTCAAGAACAATTGTAATACGGGAGTAAAATGCACAAACCCAACAAGTTTACTATTTCTTCAATAAAAGGTATTCACGGAGAATTTCATTGTGTTTCTTTATGTACTCAAAATCAACATCACACCCAGACCTAAGGATAAAAATATAATTCTTCCACAAGTAGTCCTGACCTCCTGTGAACCAGAATATTACTGCAGAAGAAACTACCAACAGTTCAATGTCACATATGGTAGTATCCCCACCTTATCCCCGGGGGATTCAAAGACCCCCAGTGGATGCCTGAAACTACAGATAGACCTGAACCCTGTATGTACTATGTTTTATATACAAGGTATATTATATGTATGTATGTTTTCACTTAAAGGAAGCACATGATAGCGTCCACATATCTGAATTGCCAGTATCACTATTCTTGCACTTTGGGGCCATTATTAAGTAAAATAAGGGTCATTTGAATACAAGAACTGTGATACCACAACAGTTGATTTGATATCCGAGACAGCTACTAATGGCTGAGCAGCATATACATGATAGATACACTGGATGAAGGGCCAATTCACATCCCAGGTGAGACAGAGTAGAACAACCCTAGATTTCACCTCACTACTCAAAATGGCAAACAATTTTAAATTATGAATTATTTATTTCTGGAATTTTCCATTTAATATTTTTGGAACATGGCTGCAGATAACTGAAACTGCCGATAAGGGGGAACTACTGTATAAGTTTGATCTTTGTTATGGTGTTTCAATTTACCAAGAGTAAATTGTATAATTCAGAGTATAATAAAGAGGGCTTCAATTCATTTGATATTTGGAATTTCCTTTTAAAATTTTCCTAAGAATTGTTGTTTCCATATCTGTGTCTTATTTATGGGGCAATCTGGACTGAAAGACACCTATTTAGAGCAAAGGGCAATCAGAAAAAATATAAATAAAAAATATGTTTATTATATCTATATTTGATTGCTACTTCATAATGCTTGATTTTGATAAAAAACAACTATATTCCCTAAGTGGATTACATATATTTAGCTCAAAGATTTTTGCTTATATAATCCAGCATCAGTTTCAAGAGCCAAAATGGGATAACAGAGAAAACAGGCAATAAAGAAAATAAGAATACTTCTGAAGGAAGTTATAACAAATTAAATAGGTTCCGTTTTTTCACATGTTAAATTCTAGGATTTGACTGAATCAGGAGGTTTTCATTTTCTATAAAGAATGGAACTTTTTTTATCAAATAGCAAGTAAAATCCCCAATATATAATACAGATAAAAGAGCAAGCTGCTCAGGTTGAAGTGGGAAAGGATGGACTGCCACCAGGCTGAATTAGGTTCAATCCACAGAAGCAGAGGACACTGCAGAATACAGGCCAAAAACTACCAAGCAGATAATCTCAAGGGTCCCTACCCTTGGATTTGGTCAATAGCTACAAGTGGTTCCAAATAAACTTACAGATGTAAAAAGATAAAAATCCCCAACCTTGTATTGGAAGATTTCCATATGTTTTTTTCTTCAAAAATTAGATGGTTCCCATTAATCCCAACATTTTGACATAGAAAAGAAGGGGGAAAAATGCCCACGTATCAGAAATGTTGACTCTCCTAAAAATGTAGATGTGCAGTGGAAAAATACTGTCCAGTTCAGAGAAGAAAATTATGGACTATTCAACAGCAGAGAAGCATGGAAACTGCCTAAAGATGGGACTAAAAACAATAAAGAAAAAAATCAATATGAAAATCAGTTTTGTTTTACCTGTTGGTTAAATCATATACAGTTTCCAATACATTACTGGCTCTTCTGCAATCATTTTCCTGGTTTTGCTGCTTAGGTGTATCTAAAGGAATAGAAAAATTAATTATTCTTTAATTATGCTTTTATATTCTAATATTCAGGGACCTCTTGAAGGTCTACAACTTCTAAACAGTAGAAAACACAAAAATAAAAATAATATGAATGCTAATAGGAAAAGACAATTATTCAATTGTTAAGTATAAAGTGATAGGCAGGATAGTAACAAAGAATATCTGTTAATAGCCTTTCTTAAAAGACTGATAGTTCATACTGTTTCCAAACAGGACAGCCTATATTTCTCCAGCATTATATAGCCATGCTTCATGTTCAAGTACACAGATCATGCAATTACCATATAAACCAGCAAAACCAAAAAAATAATAGTTCTTGGCATATTCCAGCCTACCGTCTATGACATTAGTCAACCTAGGTACTTATTCTTCAACATATCATTGAAGAACTGTGTGCCACTACAGTATCAACAATAGAAGAAAGATGGAGACCTGCCTACAAGGAGTTACTGTAGAAAAAACTACTGGTGACACCCTGGCTGGTGTGGCTCAGTGGATTGAGCACCAGCCTGCAAGTCAAAGGGTTACCAGTTCAATTCCCAGTCAAGGCACGTTCCTGAGTTGCAGGCCAAGTCCCCAGTAGGGAGTGTGTGAGAAGCAACCACACACTGATGCTTTTCTCTCCCTTTTTCCCTCTCCCTTCCCCTCTCTCTAAAAATAAATAAATAAAATCTTAAAAAAAGAAAAGACTATTGGTGAGTACATAACTGTGGTATATTGCTATAGTATTATGACATTGGTATATACAGAATGCAATGAGGCAGAAAAGCATCTGACCCAGACTAGGGAAATATGAAACAGGCACACAAGTATTAAGAGAATAAGAAACAAGTCTGGTATATGCAGGAGCATACAGTATCACATAGTGGAAGCATGGTAAGAAATGAAACTGATGAGGAAAGCCATTGCTAGGTTACATAGGATAATATTCCAGCAGCTCCTCTTTTTTCAACATGTGAGCTTCTGAAAGACCATTTATACATGTGTCCAAAATATTACTATATAAGAAGCCAATGTATACTATATAAAGTTTTCCTTTTAATCCATCATAATGGTATGCTGCCTTATAACATTTTGAATACTATGCTTTTGCTGCTACTAATTATGACAGATTTATAAAATATTCAAAAATATTCCAACAAATACAAATATACCACAAACTCAGTAGACAACCATAAACGAAAATGATTATACACCAACTATAAACACCATCTGACGGTGGTAGGAAGAGTTGACACACATTACGTACCAGAACTGGTACATAAGAAAGTATATAAGGTAGAAGTTGCTAAGTAAAAAGGCATCCAGAGCTTTTTTCTTTCTTTTTTTCCTGAAAGGTGACAGGTGATAGGAGGGTGAATTCACTGATATGTATTATACTTAGAGATGAAAAGGATCATATTTACACTACAGAAAAACCACTAAGAGCCACTGTAATATGGAATAGAACACTGGAGGCAGAGCAGTGCTAGTCAGAACATGATTACAGGCAACAAATGACAAAAACTAACCTACAGCCCTGAAGATGTGAGATAGCAAAGGAGGGGACAGACATAATAGGGCATTGAGGGGGAAAAACAAAACTGAACTCACCACTACAAAGCAAACCAAGATGAAGCAGACACCGACTCCTACCATAAACACATTACAACTGCTAAATAAAACATAAGGGGAAAAAAGGAATGTCCTGAAGAAAAACAAAAATCATCACATGGCGGAACCAAAGACAAAAAGCATGATCAGCGTGGTACACTCACACTGAGAAATGAAGGCTCAATGAGGCAGGCTCCAGGGGCTAACCACCGGAGACTTAACACCTACTTGATAACAAGAGACATCATCTCAGGACACTCAGGCTGGGTGGGATCTGAGAGACTGCCATAACACAGCACAATGTAAAGGCTGCTCAGTCCCTAAAAAGGGGATTATAAAACTTCTGCCATCTGGAACAGGGCAATATCAGAGAAGCTTGCTGTCTATCTGGAGTCCCAGAAGAGTGGGGGAGGGAAGAAGGAATGGAGAGAAGAATGAAGGAAACTTAAAACCTACCCTACTCAAAAGGAGCTGTGACATCCAAACATACTGGCTGCTTGTAGGAATCCTAAACCGAAGACCCTTACCACCCTGGGAGACCCTTAGCTACCTGGAACCCTTAGCTACCCTGTAGAGAGCCTTCTACAATTCAGGGCCCACGTGACTCTTCCAGGGGTGGGGAGACCCACTGACGTTGAGATAATAATCAATAGAAAAAACCACCATGAAATTTAGCAGGCAGAGAATGTAAGAGCAGGAGTACCTGAAACAAAGATTACAAAAATTAACAAGGATAAAATCAGTACTTTTTAAAATTTTTATTTACTGATTTGAAAGAGAAGGAGGGAGAGAGAAAGAATGAGAGAGAAACATCCATTTGTTGTTCCACTTATTCATGCATTAATTGGTTGATTTCCTGTATGTGTCCTGACCAAAAACATTAAACCCTCAACCTTGGTGTATCAGGACACCGCTCTAATCAACTGAACTACCTGAGCAGGGCAAAATCAGTGCATTTTAAATGACCAGGAAAAAAAAAGGAGTCATAATAAAATATGATGACACCATGAAAAACAGGCGGTTTTGGCAAAAAAAAAAAAAAAAGCAAATGGAAAGTACATTCATGAAAATTAAACACTAAACAAACAGATCAAAAAGAAAATTAAACCTGACTAAAGAGATACTGCAATTACTGAACCATAAGAGAGATCCAAAATACCCATAATGCAACCCAGAGTTACAAAGAGGTTACAGATATATGAAGGAGAGACTTCCGGCCAAGATGGAGGCATATGTAGATACACTGTGCCTCCTCGCACAACAAATTTAAAAACAAAAGACAATCAGAACTGATAGAAAATCAAACTGTATGGAAGTCCGACAACCAAGGAGCTAAAGAAGAAACATTCATCCAGACCGGTAGGAGGGACAGAGACAGGCAGCCAGGCAAAGAGGACTCACGGCAAGGCAGCAGCTGAAGGACTGGGCAGTCCCATGTTTGTGTGCAGATAAACCAGGAGGAACAACTGGGGAGTGAGACAGACCATGCAACCCAGGGTTCCAGCATGAGGAAACAAAGCCCCAAAACCTCTGACTGAAAAAACCATTGAGGGTTGAGGCGGCAGGAGAAACCCCCAGCCTCACAGGAGAGTTCATTGGAGAGACCAGCAGGGTTCCAGAACATAAACAAACCCACCCACCTGGGAATCAGCACCAAAAGGGCCCAATTTGCTTGTGGGTAGCAGCAGGAGTGACTGAAAGCTGGCAGAGAGCTGAGCAAGCAGCACTGTTCCCTCTTGGACCCCTCCCCCACATACAGCCACAACATAGACAGGTGGATCATCCTGCCCTGGTAAATATCTAAGGCCCCTCACTACATAACAGGCACACCAAGGCCAAAAAATGGCCCAAATGAAAGAACAGATCAAAGTTCCAGAAAAAATACAACTAAACAAAGAAGAGATAGCTAACCTATCAGATGCACAGTTCAAAACACTGGAAATTCAGGATGCTCACAGAATTGGTTGAGTATGGTCGCAAAATAGAGGAATAAATGAAGGCTATGAAAAGTGAAATAAAGGAAAATATATAGGGGACCAAGGGTGACAAGAAGGAAACCAGGACTACAATCAATGATTTAGACCAGAAGGAAGAAATAAACATTCAGCCAAAATGAAGAAACAAGAATTCAAAAATATAAGAAGAGGCTTAGGTACCTCTCTGACAACTTTAAACATTCCAACATCTGAATCATAGGGGTGCCAGGAGGAGAAGAGGAAGAGCACATCATAATTACATTACCCAAGGTTAAAGATAAGGAGAGAATCTTAAAAGCAGGAAGAGGGAAGGAGACAGTTACTCACAAAGGAGTTTCCAGAAGACTATCAGCTGATTTCTCAAAAGAAACCCTGCAGGAAAGAAGTAGCTAGAAAGGAGTATTCAAAGTCATGAAAAGTAAGGACCTACATCCAAGATTACTCTATCCAGCAAAGCTATCATTTAGAATGGAAGGGCAGATAAAGTGCTTCCCAGATAAGGTCAAGTAAAGGAGTTCATCATCACCAAATCCTCATTATATGAAATGCCAAAGGGACTTATCTAAGAAAAAGAAGATAAAAAATACGAATAGTAAAATGACAACAAACTCACAACTATTAACAACCAAACCTAAAAAAATACAAAAACAAAAACAAACTAAGCAAACAAATGGAACAGGAACAGAATCACAGAAACGGAGATCACATGAAGGGTTATCAGTGGAGGAATGCGAGTGGGAGAGAGGAGGAAAAGGTACAGAGAATAAGTAGCATAGAAGGTTGGTAGAAAATAGACAGGGGGAGGTTAAGAATAATATAGGAAATGGAGAAGCCAAAAGAACTTATATGTACAACCCACAGAGATGTACTAAAGGGGGGAGTGCAGGTAGGAGGTGGTATGCAGGGCAGAAGGGAAAAAAGGGGGGGAATGGGACAACTGTAATAGCATAATCAATAAAATATATTTTTTAAAAAAGATATATGAAGGTCAGAATTAGAAGTCCCAGCAATAGAACTTACAAAAGGAAAGGGTCAAAAGAATGAAAGAAGCAATATTAGAAGGATATTAGTGAATAAGTTTTCAGAACTAAAAATATGAGCCCTCACATTAAGTACACACAAGTCCCAAACATGCAAAATACAAATCTACATTTAGACACATCTCAATGAACCCGCATAAGACAAAAATGAATAGTCTTAAGAGCAACCATACATCAAAAATTAACTGCCTATAAATCAATGGCAGTTAGACCAAGACCAAATGTCTCAGAAACAATAGAAGGCAGAAAGCAATGAGATCATAGCATCAAAGTCCTAAGGAAAAATAACTGTCTACCTAAAATCCTATATTCATTCCAACTCTCATTCAGGAATAAGTGAAAATAAAAGACATCTTCCCAGAAAGACTAAGAGACTTTAATTTTAGGCCCTGGCCAGGTAGCTCAGTTGGTTAGACTGTCATCCCAGTATGCCAAGGTTGAGTTCAATCTCTGGTCAAGGTACATATAAGAATCAACCCATGAACACATAACTAAGTGGAACAGCAAAACAATGTTTCTCTCCCTCTCTCCAAAATCAATAAATAAAAAATATTTTTAAAAAAGAAAAACTAAGAGATTTTACTATTTAGGGTCTAACACTAAAAGTAAAAGATATGCTTCTAGATAAACTTCTCAAGAAAAAAGTAGAACAAAAGAATACGGATCAAAGAAAAACTTAGAAAAGTGTTGGTAAATATAAACACATAATGACTGTTAAAAACAATGATTGTTAAAAATTTCTGCCAGTGTCTTTAAAAACAAAAAAAAAAGAGTTGGGACATTATTCTAGATTAAAGTTAAGTAGACAAAAACACCCAAATGGAATGAGTGACCCCTCCCTGGATCCTGATTAAAAAATAAACATTTACAAAGGACATTTCTGGGGATAAGAAAAATCTTATTTATCAACTTTAGAATGGCAAAACAATACCGTGTATTGTCAGATCCCTACATAAAGTAAAATTATTTTTACAAACATACATCAGAATAGACTAAGATTCAGGATAGTGGTTACCTCTGCAAATTCAAGAACGGGGTCCAGGAAAGGCAGATAGATACCCAAGGGTTAACTACATTTGTATGTTTTTTTAAAAATCTACAGCAAATATTGGACTGACCAAACAGTCCATATGTTTTTTTCCGTAAAATAAAAGACACATTTTTCATTTTCACCAATAACTTTATCGATTTAGGTATTTTGAGTATGTTGGCTATCACTCATGTGGTAGAACATTGATTGTTCTCAATTAATGTCTCAATTTGATCTCTATCAACTTCAACTGGCCTACCCAACCACGGAGCATTGTCCAGCGAGAAATCTCCAGCACCACACTTCACAAACCACTTCTGACACGTCCAGTCAGTCACAGTACCTTCTCCATACACTGCACAAACCTTTTTTGCATTTCAGTTGCCTTTTTACATTTCTTGAAAAAATAAGCATAATATGTCAAAAACGTTGCATATTTTCTTCCATCTTCAATATTAAAATGGCTACACAAAAGTTCACCAATTTTGGTTTTATTTTTAAATACATATAGGGTGTTAAAGTCTGAGTTCAAGTGACTTAGATGGGTCTTCTTTTTATTTAAGATTTTATTTATTTATTTTTAGAGAGAGAGAAAGAGGGAAACAACAGTGTATCGTTGCCTCTCACATGGCCCCCACTGGGGACCTGGTCCACAACCCAGGCATGTGCCCTAACTGGGAATCGAACTGGCGACCCTTTGGTTCCCAGCCAGGGCTCAATCCACTGAGCTACACCAGCCAGGGTGGCAAGTGTTTTTTTTAAATACACACTGATATGACACTGTCACGATACAATCTAACAAAATTGTTTTGAATTAAGTTAAAGATAACTAAGCACTACTAGAGCTATCCTATGGAAAAATAGCAAAATTTTTGGCCAACCCAGTATCACAAAGATTTGTCAAAAAAGTATTCATTAAAAGCAGGTATTTATATTATTCCCTGTACTTCTAAAAATATGCTGAAATGTATCTTTAAAAAACAATTTAAGAGAAAATTACTTCAAGTAAGAAGTAATATATAAAGTATAAGAGGGAGAAAAAAGGTGTTTCTCTACAAAAAGTATAAAATAATGTTGAGGTCCCCCAGCTTAGGGAAATAAAAGGAATCCCAAGAGTCAAACTGTGCAATGTTGGAGGAGAGGGTTATCGCCAAAGAACTTATCTGAACACCTCTAAGAAGTCCAACTGATTTCTTAAGCAGACACAAATATGCCCTCTGAATGGACAAGAGGACAATTTCATGGTTCACAGGGCCTAAATTAAGTCGGACAAGAGTACAAAAGGCCCTTACCAAGCTAAAGTGAGAACACAGTGCCAACCAAATATGCCAAGAACTTTCAGAGTAAATCTATCATCAAAAGCAATCTTCTACCTAAGGTCTTTTTCCTTCATCAAACCATACAGTCAAAATGTTCTACTTCTCTGCTACCATCTATTCTTAGCCTTGCTCTGTGGTCTATGATCTTTCCCCACCTCTCCACATATACCTGACTCCCAATCCAATCACCTATTTCAGTTGTGTTCACCCTTTTCTTCATAAGTCCTGCCATGACTTCTGGCCTGCCTGAATTCAACTGTGACCTACACTTATGATCTGTCCCATTTCGGCTGTATTATTCCTACATTTTTTTATTCACTTATTCCTACACCTATCCATATTACATTTACTAAACCTAATAATTTCTTTTACACATTATTGGGCAACTGGGGAAACTGAATATAAAGTGGATATTACAGAGAAAGTAAT
Organism: Phyllostomus discolor; assembly: GCF_004126475.2. Lineage (NCBI taxonomy): Eukaryota > Metazoa > Chordata > Mammalia > Chiroptera > Phyllostomidae > Phyllostomus > Phyllostomus discolor. The sequence continues at coordinate 149,379,460 of NC_040905.2, read as the reverse complement.
TTTTAAGTGTGATAATGGTTTGATAGTTGAAGAAACTTAAAGATATAGAATTACTGTTAATATTTTAGGTGTGATATTAGTATGGTAGTCACATAGAGAAATGTCATTTTATGGGAAAACATGCTGAAAAATTTAGAGTGAGGCATTTCAATTTCAATGTCTAGAATATAGTTGGTTTAGCAAAAATACAACTATATACCTTTAAAGCAAATAGGGCAAACACTAAATGTTGAAACAGGTCATAAGTATTCAGGTAATTACTGTACCATTCTTTCACATAAAAAATTTCTGGGCCTCTACAAAAAAAACTTGTAAATGAATGTTTAAATATATTATTTATTTATTTTTAGAGAGAGGGGAAGGGAAGGAGAGAAGGAAAGAAATACCGATGTGTAGTTGCCTCCTGCGCACCCCCTACTGGGGACCTGGCCTGCAACCCAGACATGTGGCCTGACTAGGAATCAACCAGCGACCCTTTGGTTCACAGCCCATGCTCACTCCACTGAGCTACACCAGCTAGGGCTAAATGAATATTTACAGCAATATTACTCATAATAGTCAAATGGTGAAACAACTCAAATTTCCATCAAAGAAAAAACTGATAAAGAAAATATGGTTTGATCATACAATAGAATGTATTCATAAAAAGTAATGAAGTACTGATACATGCTACAAGCTGGATGAACCTTGAAAACATTGCACATGCCTGACCAGGTGGCTCAGATGGTTGGAGCATCATCCCATGCACCAAAAGGTTATAGGTTCAATCCCCAGTCAGGGCACATACCTAGTTGTAGGTTCAATCCTAGGTCCAGATGCATGCAGGAGCCAACTGATGGATATTTCTCTCTCACATCAATGTCTGTGTGTGTCTCTCTTTCCCTTCCTCTCTCCCTAAAATCAATAAAACACATCCTCAGGTGAGGATTAAAAAACAACACCACCACTGTGCAAAATGGAAAACTATACTAGTGAAAGAAGGCAAACACAAAAAGCCTCACACTGTATGACTCCATTTATACAACATATACAGAATACACAAATGCAGAGACATGAAGTACATTAGTGGTCATCAGGACTGGAAGAGGTGGAAATGGGAAGTGACTTTTAATGGATACGGGTTTCTTTTAAGGTAACGAAAATACTCTGGAACTGGACAGTGGTGATAATTGCACAACTTTGTGAATTTAAATTATGCCACTGAAATGTACACTTTATAACAGTGAAAGGATGTGCACTTCACCACAATAAAAAATAACTGGGGAAAAAAGAATGTAAAGGAATAGTTACCATAGCGAGAAATATTGATGACAGGGAGTTTAAAAGAGAAAAAAATAACTAACCTGGAAGTGAAGCAGGGTACTGCAAAAGAATACTTCCTGCATATGCTTCTTCTGAGGCAGGATCAAATGAAAGAGGAGACATAGGTGGTAAAAGATCCACAGCCTTAAAACAAAGAATGCAAAATTTTGAAATATACATATTTTACTCACTACCACATAACAATACTAAGTTAATCTATGAATGGATGATTCCAACCAGGGCAGAATTATGGTGCATATAAATTATCCTATAATTATTTTTGAAATAAGGAGTACAGTATTAGGAACAAGAGAACTACTTTGTCCTTCAGCTATATCTCAAACGTAATAGTACCTAACATAAAGAGGAGTATCTCATTTTTTACATGTATATAGAAGAATTATAGAACTAAACATCTGAACTTTAGGCTCAAATGCAAAGGTGACAAACACATAGCATTTCTATGTCATTAATAACATGATAAATCAACAGACTGCCTTATATTAAACTAACATCCAAAAAGCAAGTCAATCCCAGGCAAGAAAAGGCTAAAGGAGCTCATCACCACCAACCAAACAGTATTACAAGAAATGTTAAAGGGACTTCTTTAACAAGAAGAAAAAGAAGAAAAAATTTAAAATGTGAGTAATAAATGGCAATAACTACATACCTATCAATAATTACTTTAGATGTAAATGGATTAGATGCTCCAATCAAAAGACACAGGGTAGTTAAATGGGTAAGGGAAAAAAAGACCCTTATATATGCTGCCTACAAGAGACTCACTTCAGATTGAAAGACACCCACAGACTAAAAGTAAAGGGATGAAAATGAAGGGAAGTATTTTCATACTTCATGAAAATAGAAACAAAAAAATGCTGGGGTAGCAATACTTACATCAGACAAAACAGACTTTAAAACAAAGGCTATAACTAAAGAAAAGAAGAACCCAGCAACTCCACTTTCTTTGTCCAAAGAAACCCAAAACTCTAATTCAAAAAAGCATATGCACCCATATATTCATTGCAGCATTATTTACAATAGCTAAGATATGGAAGCAACCCAAATGTCCATCAATAGATGAATAGTTAAAGAAATGGCACATATATACAATGTGCCAATGTGAGTTAAGTTGTATAACTCAACTTAAAAAGGAATGAAATCTTGCCATCTGCAACAACATGGATAGACCTAGAGGGTATTGTTCTAAGTGAAAGAGATCATACAGAGAAAGACAAATGCCACTGATTTCACTTATATGTGGAATATGAAAAACAAAATAAACAAAACAAAAACAGAGAACATTTTGATAATTACCAGATGGGAAGGGATCGGAGAATGGGTAAACAAGAGAAAGGAATTAAGTACAAATTCCTACATTGGTAGTTACAAACTTTGATTCATTCACACCGGACGGCTATTGTTGTGTTGGCTGTTGTCATTTTTTAAAAATGACAGTCTAAGGAAAAAGAGATCAGTGCCCCTGAGTAAATAGTCAAGTATTTGCACGTTTTAAAAATTCTTATGGCACACCAGTTGAAAATCACTGGCATAGAAATATAGTCGATAATATCGTAATAACTATGTACAGTGTCAGATGGGTACAAGATTTATCGGGTAATTACCTCATAAGTTATATAAATGTCTAAACACTATGTTGTACACCTGAAACTAATGTAATGTTATATGTCAACTGTAACTGAAAACTAAAAATATTTTTTTAAAAAGAAGGCAAAAGGCAAGTCAATATTACTTACTGGAGTCCAACCTTTAATTAGACTGAAAGGAGACAGACCAAGAAATTCTTTCCACTTTTTATGCCATTCCCCTTGTTTTTCAACAATAGAATGTGTTATAGTTGTAAGATCTTCTTTTAATTTGTGCCTATAAGAGCATTAAAATAACTTTATTCAAAACATGAGTACACAAAAGTATTGAGTAAAATTTAAGAAATTTATAAAAAAAGAAAATATAACTGAAAGTTCAATCAATGCAGCACATATAAATTGAATAAACTCTCACAATAAATACTGAGAACCTAAAATACTTTTTTCCTTTTAAGACCAGAGAGCAACCATACATCTATTGGTCTATTTATCTTTAAAACACAATTTTTTCCTGGTTCTGAAGTCGAGTCGATATTCTATTCCCACTCCACATCCATTCCTAAAGGCAAGCCTGCCATTCTCAGTCACTGCATAAATAAAAATACTTGTCTGAGCCCTAATTTTATTAGTAGGCCCCATAAAAGAAAAGGTATAGAAAAATTGAAATTATTTCATAAAGAATTATCACTCAGGGCAAATAATATATTCCAGACAAAAGAAAACTATATTAATTTTCCTTTCTACTTCATGTCCATCGCTGAGAGTTGATGACATAAGGTTTTTGAGCACTAGTAAAATTTTCACACTGATTTGCAAAGAGTTGTTAACAAGTTGTACTAAGAAATTTTAAAGCCATCCTAATTCCTCACCCAATAAAATAACAGAGAATCTTACTAGTACCTTATATGCTGCAGATCCAATAATCTTTGTCTCTGAAATTTGGTCTCTTTTTCAAGGAAGTGAAGGTCTATTGTCAGTCTTGCTTGGTCAGCCTGACAACATTCATATTTCATTACTTTCAAGACTTCATTTAATAACTGAATAACTGTTAATAGGTTCAATTTCCCAGCCTCATAAACATTTCCTATGTGCAACTAAGGATTCAGAAGAAAAAAAATAAAGTGGTGAACTATAAGTTCTTGAGATAGTAAACTGCTATATAAATATATTTATATGTTTTACTATTATATAAAAAGGTTATCTTAAAGAAGAATGAAAAAGTTAGATTTCTACCCCCCAAATAACACTATGTAAATAATCTGGGTCCAAAGAAAACTGTTGTGGAAATTAACAGGCCATGCTTCATTTTTTGTTATGTGAAGTTGAAAACTAGTGCCCTCCTATGAACAAAGAGGACACCAGTTTGATTCCCAGTCAGGGCACATGCCTGGATTGCTAGCCAGGTCCCCAGTTGGGGGTGTGTGAGGCAACCAATGTATTTATCTTTTGCACATAGATGTTTCTTTCCCTCTCTATCTCTCTAAAGTAAAAAAATAAAATCTTAAAAAAAAAAAAGAATTTACAAAAAAAAAGCTGAAAACTAGAGTAAAAGAAATGCAAATATATGGAAGCAAAATAAAGACTGAGGAGAAAGAGCAGATTTGGAAAAAAGACTATGAATTCATGTTCTAACAAAAGGTGCAAACTGATGGCTCATACAGGCTGAATCTAAACTTAGACATGTTTTTTAGCCTGCAACTTCTGTAGCCTGAAGTTGTTTTTAGCCAGTGTTTTAAAATCATTTGTATTAGTTGCCAATATTTTTAATCATTGATTTTACATAAAAATTACTATTTCTCCAAAAACCTTATCACTTCCTACTTTTTCCCAATCATCGCCAACAATTAGCAAACTTCACTTATACACATTACCTGCCTAGTCCCTCTAGGACTCTTTCTTTTTTTAATTTTATTTATTTATTTTTGAGACAAAGGAGAAAGAAGCGTTGGTTTGTTTTTCCACTTATTTATGCGTTCACTGGTTGCTTCCTGTATGTACCCTGACTTGGGATCAAACCAGCAACCTTGGCATGTTGGGACATTGCCCTAACCTACTAAGCTACCTGGCCAAAACCCGGACTCTTGAATTGACAGATCTTAATTTTTATGTGATCTGAATTTGAAATACCTGTCATGTTACCTATGAAAGTCAAAGCTCCTCAGGGTCACAACAATATTTTATCTTTGTATGCCCTGTACTATAATCAATACCTGGCATATGGTATTGCTTAATAAATATGGAGATGCTTAATAAATATGTTACCCAAAAAAAAGAAAAAAGAAACAGAAATGTAGGCTATCCAGATGAAAATAATTTGATGTAGTTTGGGTTAAAGGGGAGACTGGAAATACCAATTTGAGAATGTTAATGTATAGGAAGCTGATGAAGCCATGGAACTGGTTAAGAAAATATTATTATGTATTTGTAATGTGGGAAAGGGGGACATTAAAGGAACTGTGGGAACATTTTCATTTAAAAGTCAGGCAGAGAAAAAGAAATCAGCGGAAAAACTAAGAACAGCAATCTGAAAAACTACAGAAGAGAGACATTGATGTCACAAAAGCTAAAGAAAGAAATGACTCCAAATAGTCATAGCATCAAGATAAAAGAGAAACCAGAAAGAATAGAGCCTTTTTAAGAAGACATTTATGGCCCTGGCCAGGTAGCTCAGTTGGTTAGAGCATCAACCCAATAACACCAAAGTTGCAGGTTCAATCCTCAGTCAGGACATATACAAGAATCGACCAATGAATACATAAAATAAGTAGAACAACAAATTGATATTTCTTTCTCTCTCCCCCTTCCTCTGTCTCTAAAAATCAATTAAATTTAAAAAAAAAGAGGTTTAGCAATCAGGAGACACTGTTGCTATACTTGAAAATTTATAAAGAACTAAGTACCATATCATCTTCCTAAGTAATTCCTACCCCCTACCCTATATATGATGTAACACCATTCAAGGTATAGACAATTAATAAAAGTTGCTGGCTATAAAGATGCACAGCTTTCTTTACCATACCGCTCTTTATGAAAATTTTACTACATATACTCAAAAATAAATTCTGAAAACAGTAGAAAAAACACTGTAAGAAAAACATGTAATACGTAAAATAATTATGTGAAGGGAGTTTTCTCAAAAGCTTCTTTAATATGAAATGCTTACCTGGCACATTTGTTTCTCAATCTTGTCGAGTAAGAGCCTTGGAACATTAATAGTAACATTAGTTCCATCTAAAGTATATTGGTTAACAAGACTAAGGACTGAACTAACAATTTCTCTCTCTTTTTCCAAAAACAGAAGTGTTTCATTCACTGAGCCCCACAAAGACCGAACCTTTGAAAACAGAAATAAACAAAACATTAAAGTCTATACCCAATCTGTACATACATTAAAGAAATGTAAAACACAAATACATGCTCACTTCCAAGAACAAATGAAGTATGCCTGGAGTGATTTCTGGTGAAAAGATTAACTAGCTGTATTCTAATACTCTAAAACAGGGTGTCAAATTCATTTTCACTGGGGGCCACATCAGCTTCTGGTTGTCTTCAAAGGGCCAAATTTAATTTGAGGACTGTATAAATATAAACTACTCCTTAACTGTTAAGGAGTTGAAATTACATTCAGCCCTTTGAAGGCAACCGGAGGCTGATTCAGCCCCCAGTGAAAATGAGTTGGACACCCCTGGTCTAGAGGTTTCATACAATGGCATTTCCTTGGTACACTTACTAAGATCCAGTCTAGAAATTTTATCTTGTCAATGGCTCAAAGTTGAAACTGAACAACATTAACTGAACTCAGAAGAGATTGCTATGAAAACTTCAATAGGTTTCATACCAACCTATTAAATTTATAATAAAAAATACTGCATTCAGTAATAACAATTTTTACATTCACTAAACTGGGAACTTCATGAAAAAAACGACTGCCATTTTTTTCATTGCTCTACTATCTAGAAGAATGCCTAAACACAGTAGATTATCAATAAACATTCACTGAGATGAACAAGCAATTACTTCCTGAGGACAGCACTCACCTTTCCTAGTGACAAAGTGCCTGAGAAGCCAAATTAATACCCAGAGCAGCATGGTAATCACAGGATCAGAACAAAGAGCTTGAGAGAGATATCATCTACACCAGCAGGCCCCAACTGTTTTGGCACCAGGGACCAGAAGGGCCTGGGGGTTGGGGACCCCTGATCTAAACACAAAGGAGACCTAAGAAAACACTTCTACCCACATCAAAGCCAGCCTCTGAAAGCCTTGGACCATTTATGCCTGCCAGATACTCTACTACCAAACCAGCCTCAATTAAACTTTTCATTTTTCTTCCATACTTACCATCTTCCTTCGGTTAATATATTTTATTTTGGTAAATTAATGCTACAATAAAAATGAACTTTTCTTGCTGGCATGAAAGACTTTAAATTAAACACATTTAAAGCTGCTTTTGTATACAGTTAGTCTTATAAATTATATACTAATTTTTCCCATCATATTCAAACATTTGAGAGGCACCATTTTCACACATTTAAATATATAACACTTGGATAATGAGTAAAAAGAAAGTAAAAGTGTTAAAAAAAGGAATAACAAAGATAGTCGAATTAAGTAAGCAAGCATTGCCTATCACAAAAGTAAGATTATCAAAAAAAGAAAAATGATTACATTTCTCTTTTCAAAAGTTGTCTCACCTTTTGAATTTTCTCTTGTATATCATTTTGGTCATCATAAGGTTCCATTCTAATTAAAATTAAATAATATCATTAGTCATTTTAAAAATTATATAATTTACCATCCAAAGAGCTAATTAATCTGCAAACCCAGCCACTAACAACCATTCCAATTAAAACAAAAATAAAATTCTAGCTCAAGGCAGTAATTTATTAGAACTGGATTAGGAATCAGAACTATATCCTATACCTATCATCATCTAACTATTGATATATTACTTATGTTTCTGGGACTGGCAGTTTCCTAACCTGTAAAATGCAGGAGCTAAACATGTAAGGCAACTTTCAGCTCGAAAAGAAACTTACTTTTCTATTTGGTTTTGCTGTCCTATACATTCTGATCTCAGACTTCGTACTTCTTTAACTGATATTCTGAAAGAAAACATGCAAAATGACAAATTTACAGATGCTCCTCAACTTATGTGGGGTTATACATCCCAATAAACCCATCACAAGTTTAAAATATCATAAAAATTCATTTTTTAACTAGGGTGCCACAAGAATTTTTAAAACATGAAATACCTGACTACTTAGTCAGGCGGCACTGACTTCTCCCTTAAACTGTCAAATTAAAAAATGACAACAGCCAACACAACAATCCCCATCTCGTATGAATGAATTAAAATTATACCTATTTTTGTCAGGCAAAAAATTTATTTTTTGGTGTGCCACCAAATTTTAGTAATTAGTTTATGTGTGTGATGAGATGAAAATGGTTGAAAATCACTGATCTAACCTGCTTAACATCATAACTTAAGCTAGCCTACCTTAAATGTGCTCAGAACACTACATTAGCACTTGGGCAACTATCCTGAGTTTTATCTCAAGAGTAAACTGCCTTATCCTTCTCCTCAGATTCAAGAGATACAGATGGACATTTTGTAGACATGATAGGATGCTAAAACATAAAACACAATATCCAAAAAATGCTGGCAACACAGTAGACTACAGGGTCTCCACTGTTGACCCTTACAATCATGTGCCTGGCTAGGAACTGCAGCTCACTGCCACTGCGAAACATCACGGGAGAGTACCCTACCAACATATCATTAGCCCAGGACAAGATCAAAATTCAAAATTTGAAGTACAGTTTCTAGTGAATGTGTATAGCTTTCACACCAACACAAAGTAAAAAAATCTTAGGTCTAAGCATTGCAAGTCAGGGACCACCTATAATTCCATTACAATTAAAATATAATTACTTTAATATTTTCCCCCTTTCATATATTTGCTCAAGGCCTCTGAGAACTACTCATTCAAATATACCCAGCAGCTAGCTAAAGTACTCTACATTTCCTTTTAGAGTTACAAAATTTAACATACAGGCTGCTATTCAGGACTAAGGACTTCATGGCTCATATACTCTCAGACTTCAAGTAAAAATGTTACAGGTCAGTAAGATACTCTGTTCTTTTACCCCTGGTCTTACATACCTCGGGAATAAATTTCAATGTTACCTAAAACAGTCATGCAACATCCCAGGTTTAAAGTAACATAAAAGAATTTTGTCTTTTATACTATATAACACAGTATTTAAAAAGTTACCTTACTAGAGTTGTTAATAATTTTTAAAAATTAGCCCTGACTGGTGGATTGAGCACAGGCCTTCGAACCAAAGGGTCGCCAGTTCAATTCCTAGTCAGGGCACATGCCTAGGTTGCAGGCCAGGTCCCCAGTAGGGAGCATGTGAGAGGCAACCACACATGGATGGTTCTCTCCCTCTCTTTCTCCCTCCCTTTCCCTCTCTAAAAATAAATAAAATAAAATCTTTAAAAAAATTAGACACACACAATTTTTGAAATTAAGAACCTTGTTTATCTTGTTTAATACTGTAGGACTAGTGCCTAAACAGTATTGGCACACAGACGTAACTCAGACCTGGCTCGTGTAGCTCAGTGGGTTGAGCTCGGGCCTGCAAACCAAAGTCTCCTGTTCAATTCCCAGTCAGCGCACATACCTGGGTTGCAGCCCAGGTCCCCAGTAGGGGGCATGTGAGAGGCAACCACACAAGCATGTTTCTCTCCCTTTCTTTCTCCCTCCCTTCCCCTCTCTAAAAATAAATAAATAAAACCCTTTTTTAAAAAGGATACAAAACAAAAGGAATACTATACAGCCTGAAAAATACTTCCATGTTAAAAAAAAAAAGAAAAAAAAACCTAAGAAATTAAAAATTTAAAGTGATCTTTTCCTTTCCTCTAAACTTTCATTGACAGTATAACTAAAGTTTAAAACATTTTATTCAGAAGTTATCTGGCTTTAAAATTGAAAGATATAAGCAAGGGAGTTTTGAGCTAAGCACGGTTTATTACCACTAAAAGTATATTGATGACATTTGTACAAAAAGAAAGGAATTTTCATTTTTCGAACTATCAAACTACTACTTACTGTGCATTTTCCTGATACTTTTGTAAAACAAAATCTTCTCTTTGTAAAATTTGTAAAAATCTGTTACGTGCTACATGAGACCTGGCAATGCACTTATGCAAATCTTGTGGCTTTACATTAAATGTCTCCGCAAAATGTTTGGATGAACCTACATGGAACACAAGATCATAGAAAACTTAGGCTTACAAACTAATAAACATTTAAAATGTTGGATTTTATTATTTATTACTAATTTTTAAAGAGATTAACAACTTCATTAACTAACAACTCCTTAGAAGCCGGCATGCCACATACACAAAAAGGTAAAACTAATTTCAACAAAAGCAAGGATGACCTATTTTTAAAGTAGGCAATTTGAAAAGGATATCTGAAGTTGAGTTGTTTTACATAATTAAAACCTTTTAGGGTACATCTGCCCAAAATAATTCTTCTTATCACAGCTTGCTATATCCATGAACACACTATCATACATGAGCAAATTTTTTCACATTTTTTATTGTTTTTCAAGTACAGTTGTCTCCATTTTTACATGAGCAAATTCTTAAGATCTTTTAATAACAAAGAAGAAAACATACTAAAAGAGATGAGGTGATATCACATCACCTCTATTGCTGCCATCAGCTTACTTTTCTTGCTGGTAAGAATAGGACAGGACAACCAAAAACCAGTCTCCATTTCTCAAGTAATTCTTGACTATGCAGAGCAGACCCTAAGAACAATCCACCCAAACATTTCAGAGTCTGGGTTTTTTACCTGTAATAAATGTGTAATAAATGCAATAAATCCTACTTTAAGATGGCTCAGTATGAAAAAGATGAATATTCTGGATAACAGGGACTCCACCCTGCACTTAACATTACTAATCCAGGTCCTAGAATTAAGTCCAAAGAAATCACCACAATTTCTAAATATTGAGCATGGGATGAGTTCACTGAATGTGAAAATTATATACAGACTCAAAATGTTGACTGGAATTGTTTTAAATCAGAAATAGGACAACACAGCCCGGGCTGGTGTGGCTCAGTGGACTGAGCACCAGTCTGTAAATGGAAAGGTCGCCAATTAGATTTCCCATCAGGGCACATGCCTGGGTTGCAGACTGAGTCCCCAGTTGTGGGTATGTGAGAGTTAACCAATGGATGTTTCTCTCACTCTCTTTCTTCCTCCTTCCCCCTCTAAAACTAAATAAAATCTTAATAAAAAAGAAAATAGGACAACCCATGCTTAAAAGCCTTATAGACAATAAACTTTTGCTAAATTCAAGCACACATATTTCATATAAAATAGTTTGGGTTACATGCAATCGGAGTAGATCACCTACTAATAAAAAACTAGTAAAATGCTTATGTTACATTAAACTTAAAAATATGTAAATACCTATAAAGAAAAGGTATATGTTTTTTAAAAACCATGCATAAAAGATAAACAAGAAAAATGTTTACATGTCACATTACAGAGAAGGGATAACAAATAAAAGCTCCTACAAATGAAAAAGAAAATGGCTAAAGAGAAAAATGGAGAAAGCATATCAACATGGAGTATAAAAAAGAATATAAATTACTCTTAAATACTTCAATAGTTTTCAATCTAACTAAATACATAGTAAGAGAAATACAAATTAAAACTACCCTGACTCAGTGGATTGAGCGCGGGCTGCAAACCAAAGCATCGCAGGTTAGATTCCCAGTCAGGGAACATGCCTGGGTTGCAGGTCACGGCCCCCAGCAACCGCACATTAACGTTCCTCTCTCTCTCTCTTTCTCCCTCCCTTCCCTCTCTAGAAATAAATAACTAAAATCTTAAAAAAAAAACAACACTACCAGTTTAACTGTCAGACTGGAAAAATAAAAATGTCTGATCACACACAATGTTGGTGAGACTTTGGGAAAATAGACAGTCTCCATATCCTGGCAATATAAGTATAAACTGTTCAATCTCCGTAGAAAATAATTTGATAATAAGAGTAAATTACATATTCACAATTTCTTTGACCAAGAAATCATCTTCCAGGAATTACACACACACACACACACACACACATTATGTGTGTGTGTGTGTGTGTGTGTGTGTGTGTATTTATTTGAGCATACACAAAATGATATACAGGGTGGGGCAAAAGTAGGTTTGCAGTTGTATGTGAAACAGTTTACTCTTATATTATTATTTCTTTTCCATATATTATTTTCCATACAGTATTATTTTCCATATAAAAAACTGTAAATCTACTTTTGCCCCACCCTGTATGTATAGTTTCTCACTGTAGATTGTTTTTATAGCAAAGGATTAGGGGAAAAAGCCAAAGATCTGTCAGCAGAAGACAGATTAAATATATTATGACACATCCATTCAAATATGCAGTTCTAAAGAGAAAGAAGGAGAATAAGGAAGCTCTACAAACTGATACAGGATGATCTCCAGTTACATAATGTTAAATGAAAAACACAAGATTCAAAACTAGATGTATGTTACCATTTAGGGCTTTTTAAAAAAAGAATATATAAAAAAATAAAGAAAAAATACAATAAAGATTAAATCATAACATTGAAAAAAAAAGTCCTGGCTGGTGGGGCTCAGTGGATTGAGTGCCGCTCTGCAAACCAAAGGGTTGCCAGTTCAATTCCCAGTCAGGGGATCAATCGTGCCTTGATTGTGGGCCAGGTCCCCAGTAGGGGGCACATGAGAGGCACCCACACATTGGTGTTTCCTTCTCTTTTTCCCTCCCTTCTCCTCTCTCTAAAAGTAAATAAATAAAATCTTTTAAAAAATAAAATTAAAATTTTTTTTAAATTTTTACATTAAAAAAGAAAAATGATATACATATATGCTTGTATTACTGATTACATTGGTTGCTTCAAAGAGGAGAAACTAAGAAAAGAATAGAGATGGAAGAGAGACTTTTAACCTTTTGATTTTTGAATCATGAAAAATATTATCCTTTCAAAATAATTAAGACATATAAATATATATGTACACCAAAAAAAGAAAACCTGAGAAAATAAGCCAAAATGTCAGTAATAGTTGTCTCTAGAAATTGGAAGATGGGTGTGGTTTTATTGCATCAACTTTTCTGTATTTTCTTGTCCATATTTTTAGCATAAATCAATTAAACAGAATAGCATATTTAATAAGCTACAAATAGCACTCTTTTTATTCTTAGCTTAAATATCCAACATGTATTTTGTTTCTATAAATTAATAGATCAAATCCCTTTAAAACAGCAATTTGTAACAAAAAATTCCCACATTACCAGTAGCCAAAATAAATCTCAAATAAATTCAATACAATATTGCATATAATATATTAGAGGCAAACGATAATCAGCAAGTCTAATCTGGCCCATTGGCCAATTTTCTGAGGTCAGTAAGCCAGAAATACTGTCTACATTTTTAAAGAGTTATATTTAAACACACATACACACACAGAGGTATATGTGACAGAAACCCTGTATGGTATACAGAGCCTAAAATATTTACCTTACAAAGAAAATGTTTAGAACATAATAAAATAATTTGACTTGTTACTTATGCTCATTAATGACAGGGTTTCAAACTATAGTTCTAATAGAACATAATATTAATTATTTGCCTTTTGAGGTTACTTAATAATTTCATCTTCTTGCTTTATTAAAATCTGATGACTTGCAAACTGTGAAGTATAATAAATATTTAAGAAACAAAACCAAAAAACACTCCTACTATAAGCTTAACTTACCTTTAGAATGGGTTTTTATATATTTTATTGCAACAAATCTTGCAAAATGATACATCAAATGAATAAATTTAGGACCACCAGGAGAAAGAAATAGTGAACCAACAACTTGAGGAAAGCTACTTCCACATTCAGTCTACGGAAAAAGAAATAAACAATTTTGAAAGATCTTATCAACAATAAACTTTATATTTACATCACACTGTTTCTGAATTCTTGGTGAACTTGGTCACAAAAAAGTAATTACAATACAAACCCACAATTACTGACACTATTTGGGGACATAAGCTAAAATAATCTATAGTCAAAAAAGTTTTCTTTAAATAAAAATTGTGATAAAAACCCCAAGGGACTCAAAAACCTATTCTCAGTGCACCTAGCCAGCACAGCTGGTATCCTAGAAATATACAGAATACCATTCTAAAAACAAAAAAAGTATTATTCCTTCCTTATACTGTTAGCATAAAAGCATTAAAAATATTTCACCTTTAAAAAATTAATATATAATTATACCTAAAAAAGCTAAAAGAACAATTAATGTAATTTTTAATCTCCTCAAGTTTTCCTTTTCCAGAAAGAGAATACTTACAGAAATTTTTTTTAACCATTCAAAGCAATGTTTCCGGAATTCAGTATCACTTTTTTGGTCAAATGGAGGCCAACAAAGTCTTAAAAACAAAAATATAAACATTAAAATTATGAACAAAAAAAACAAACTCAGCAAAAATTGAAAAACATCAAATTTATCTCCTATACTATATACAATAATGCTTTAATAAATGAAGGCTGACATTCATAGATTTCAACTAAGATGAGATACCAACCTGTGAGAAATTGGGTCTTTTTCTTTATAAATATCTATAGGGTTAAGTTCAATTTTGTGTAAATAACCACTGAAAATGTACATTAAATGCAGGAGTTAATCATTATTAAAATTACTGCCCTGGTTGGTGTGCCTCAGTGGACTGAGTGCCAGCCTACAAAATGAAGGGTCACTGGCTACATTCCCAGCCAGGGCACAGTCCTGGGTTGCAGGCCGGGTCCTGGTTGGAGGTGTGCGAGAGGCAGCCAACTGATGTATCTGTCACACATTGATGTACCTCTCCCTCTCTTTCTCCCTCCCTTCCCATCTCTCTAAAAACAAATAAATAAAATCTTTATTAAAAAATTAAAAATAATAAATAAAATTACTAAAAATCAGGAAAAGTTGAGAATACTCTCAATGGATTCACTGGACTAACACACAAAGACAGTATAAATAAATTAGTATGTTAAGCTTGGGGGAAAAAAGAGAGAAACACAAATGGTTACACATGAAGAGCCCAAGAGAAGAAATGGCATGAGAGTTTTTGACTCCTAAAGATAACCTATATCGTAGTCAGTGGGTTCTACTGTTTTATGGATAAAGAAGATACAAAATTTTAAAAAAGAAGAGCTTTGCCTCAACTTAAGTTTACAATAAGACTTTAAAATTTACCTATTGCTTTCCTCTAATAATCAGTTTTATCGAAATTTTTATCCTGAAGAATCTGTTTAGGCCCCATGTTTTTTTAAATTTCTAAAGCATATCATATATTCTATATTAATAGAAAAAATTAATTATGCATAGAAAAAAGACTGAAAGCCTAGAATATCAACAGCAATATTCTCTGGCTGATGAGTTTAGGAATGATTTCTACATCCTTCTTTACATTTTTCTATATTTTCTGAATTGTTTAAAAAGAGCTGTATTTTGTTTATAATTGGGGTGGGGAGGGCAGAAAATCTACTTTTATTTGAACAAAGGAAGCCCTATACCATAATGATAGGAATTTCCAAAAAATGTTTCAAATACACCTATTCTCCCAATTATTCATAACTTGAACCGAAAGCAAAATATAATATTAAGAAAAAATTATCAAAAATATAATGCCCTAAACAATGTACTTATTTGTTGCTTTTATATATTAAGAGGATGATGGCCCCATATAAATATTAGAACAAATCTGAATACTTCGACAGAAGAAACCCAAATCACATGCTAAATAACTTGGAACCAAGGCTAGTGGGTATTCACATTATCTCCTTTAACTATTTAAGAATCAACAGTACATAATAGTAGGTTAAACTTAATAGAAATGATTTTTGCCTACAGCACTTGCCACTTTAATATACATATCATTAACAAAAAATAAGGATTTGCAGGGACCTAGAAAGTAGAAAGACAAAACAAATATAATAGTACCTACAAGAAAAGGAGTAAAGCAAAGTTGTGTGTTGAGATAAATTGGTACCAGTTAATTGTTTTGCCTATTAATTAAGACTATGAAAATGTTATGAACGAATATTATAAAACAAAATCTAACTTACCTAAGGAGTATACAGTGATGCACTAAATTTGTAACACTCAAGCCTGATGTTTGTGACACCCACTCTTTGTTCTTTCTTTGTGAAAGAACGAAGTTGAAATTCTAGCTTATATCTAAGCATAGTCCCTTTTCAAATCTGAGAGTGACTAGTTAAAAATAAAATTAAATAATTTTTACTCACTTGAAAACTTCTTTGGTGAGAGACTGGTCCAACGTTTCAAACAAGAAGTAAGAAACTATCTGAAAGGCATCACGATTCAGCTTGTCGAACATGTTTCTAATGGTTTAAAAAGAAATAGAAGCAGGAAACAACAAAAAAATATAATAAAACTAAATATCATCAAAAGCTGTATATGAGTTTGACACAAATTACTATTTTTCATTCTCTTCAAGAGGTCAAGTCAAATCAATTCTTCTCATTCATGTACATTTCTACAACCAGGAAAAACAAGTTTTATTTCTGATTCTGAAAATACAGATCAAATAGAAGAAAACTGGTAGAACTTGTTTTATTATAGTAAGAACATTCAACAACAAAAAAAGGTTTAATTAGGTGAGAGAATACCATGCATGCCCAATGATATGAAGATTACGATACCCACCAACATTTCTATTAGTGAAAATACCTAGTATTTATTGAGCTTATTACTTCCAAGTATTAATTTAAGCCTCATAATAGGAATACATGACATGGAATACATGACAAGTAGATGAGGCAGTAACTCATCTAATTGTTACGATGATCATATGAGGTTAAGTGCTATGCTAGTTGCTTTAACATGGATTATTTTACTTAATCCTAATGATAGTAGAATGTGGTTTGATTATCCTCATTGTTCAGATGAAGGAGTTTAAACTTTAGAGATTAGATAATTTGCCCAAAATTACATAACCAGGAATGGAAAAGCAGTGATTTAAAATACGTCATCTGACCCAAGTCTAGGGTCTTTACTATTACATTTGATTCCTAGAACCATCCTTATAATAAGTTTTTATTGTCTGATTCCCCTAACTAATGAAGACAAAATCTAAAAGAAAAAAGAAAAGTAAAAAAAATCCTAAACCTTTTAAGAAATGTCACACAGCTATAAAAGGGCAGCCTCTAGGCCAGGGTCCTCAGCCACTGCTCTGTGCTCCATGTTCCCTCCTCACAACCTTGCCAGGACCCCAGGGATGTGAAAGTATCTAGTACAAAATGGAAAAATGGGGACTTCAGGCTTTGGGGACTGCCAGTGCTACAAAAAAGAGGGGTTTATTTTTTTATTGATTGATTTGAGAGAGAGGGAGGGAAGGGAAGGGGGGAGTGAGAGGGAGAGAAAGAGAGACATTGATTTGTTGTTTCACTCATTGACATATTCATTGGTTGATTCCTGTATGTGCCCTGACCAAAGAAGGATTGAACCCACAACTTTGGTGTATCTGGGACAATGCTCCAACTATCTAACCTATCCAGCCAGGTCTGAACTTTACCTAGGTCAGCAACCTACTGACAGGGATAATCCACCTCAGACACTACACTCTGCTGCATGGATTTGCCTTGGCAATTCCCAAGGCAAAATAAATCAAACTTGTTGTGGAGGTATAGCCACCATTTCTCAAGGCCCTGGCAGTGAAGGCCCTGCAGGTAGTACGAAAAATGAACAAAAGCAATTTAACATCTCTGGATAAGCAAGAAAGGGATAAAAACAGAACATATATCCCAATAGAAGTTAATGTTTACACTCAAGAAGGAAAAGAACCTGTGGAAGCTATCAGATAAAAAAATTATGAGTGCTCCCCCATTATTCTAGTTTAAAAAGGTCATTTGCAAAAAAAAAAAAAGTCATCTGCATGGGTACAATTGGAATATCAAAAGAAGTTAAAAGCAACACAACTAAGTAACCATAAAGGAAAGGTCTCAGAAGAAACTGAAGACATAATAAAGAACAAAAACTCATCAGAACATAAAATATACTTACAAGAATTCTCTCTATGCACTATTATAAAATAGTTTTAACATTTATAAAAGAGATCTAAGATATTCTCATGTTTCATACATTTTCAACAATGATCTGAAGGAATATCTCACTTGGGTAATTTCTTGTTTCCAGACTCTAAAAAGAAACTACATTAGGAGTTAGGCAATTAAAAACTGGGGTGTGCATCACTGGAATACATGACAAGTAGATGTGAGTATTCCTTCTATGAACACATAAAGCTACTATCTTGAGATTTTAAAAAATAGAATTAACACTAACATTCCCATGCTGTAACTCTGTACAGTGACAGATGGTTACTAGACTTACTGTGTTAATCAATTTGTGAGGTATGTAAATGTTGAATCACTAGGTTGTACACCTAAAATTCATTTAATACTATATGTCAACTATAATTATAAATAAATTTTTAAATCTACCAAAAAAGTTTTTTAAAAAGTTTCCATGCTTATCCATGTCAAAAAAAATCTTTGTCTTTAGAATATTTCTGTTCCTCAACAAACACAAATCTTACTTCCTTATCATCTTACAAACTTGTTATTTTTTCACACAGTATACTGTTTCTTCTCTTTAACACCTATTTCAATTTTTAATAAGGTGTCTGTTGAAGATAGCTATTCATCCACTAGACTAACACTTTGTAAGGTAAAAGTCTGTGTCTGTTCTGTTCATTACTGTATTCCCAGGTCAAATACAGTATTCAAATAATATTTGTTGAATAAATGAATGAGTCACCTTTTCTTTCCATTCCTACTGCCACCTTAGTTTAGGCTCACCTTACTCTAATGCTGAGTCCCCCTCTAATTCATTCTCTGTAATGTAACCAGAATAGTTTTTCAAAATGCAAATCTTTTGGACAAATATGTAAGAATAAAAGTGCTGGATCATATGGTAAGCATATGTTTAAAAGAAAAGTGGTTACACAACTACATGCTCATAAAAACTCACAAAACTGAACACCAAAAAGAATGAATTTTACTATATGTGAATATAAATGAATAAAAAAACAAAAATATTTTTCCAAATAAATTTGATACCACATTCATGCTTAAAGCATCTCAAAGGTGACATCTGTTTCCAAACAATCTGCTGAAATTAAAGACTTAGAGGATGGGAAAAAAACCAACGACAGTGTTGGAAAAAGAAAAAAAACTGCCATCACTGGACCAGAACTTGACAGATATTACTAATTTTTCAAAGACAAAAAGCAGACTACAATTGAACAAACCAGAGCAGAGCAAACTACAATTGCTAGAACACCAGAGAGAAGGACACAGTGGCCATTTTCAGCAGAGGCCAGGAGGTTTAAGCTGCTTTGACAGTACAAAGAAAACAAGATTGCTGGGGGGCTTCCAATCATGTGAGGTAAGTGGAGCATTTATTAATACATAATCATAACCTGATAAATGCTATCCACTATTGTCAATTTTTATAACAGACTCCTAGACAAAGCATTCTACATGTAAATAGTAGTGACTTCTAAACATAGTTACCAAGCAAAACTTAATTACATCTCTAAACCTTGACAGTTGACAGTTATAATACATCTGAAAAACGTCAAGAAGTGGGGGTGTAGAGAAGTGTAAGTGAGCTTAAGTGTAATTTCTTATAAATAATAGCTACCTTCCTAGTAAAATTACTTGGTGGGAAATGAAGAGACATTTTTGAGATTGATATACCAAGAAACAGAGGTCTAAACACATACTAAAGCACCGCCACTGGAACTGAAATAACGTAATTAAGTCAAGAAGATTTGAGAACAGGAGGTAGACAATGTACCCCAAATTTCTCTTGACCTACAGTGGGAAATTAAGATATGTCTAAAGTTAGTAAGTTAAAGCACAGAAATATAAACAAAATATTTAGATTTATTATCATAACCATAACATTAGTAGCAAAGTAGGGAAGGGGCTTTTACTTTTCATCTGAGTAACCTCCTTAATACCCTTTTTGCTAAGTGTGGAACGCTTCAGTTTGCTAATTCAAAAAGTTAAAATTATAAATTAAAGAGCAACCAGCTTGAAAAGATCCCTTGAGCGTAAAGGCGTGTGAATATACTGATTGTTCTCACTTCCCACCAGTACCTACTTCGATTTCACAGACCACTCAGTTTTACTAACAAAGCAGTACTAAGCTGCCCCCCCCCCCCCAATTTAGCCCCAAATGCAGACTCTACCCCCCCGTGCACAGTGCCGTATTGATAGTCTCTGCTACCAGCCTGGCAGCCACTGGGAAGAAAGGCTTTACAGCCAGTGCCTCGATTCCTAAACCTTCGAGATCCGCGAAAGGGCGGGTTATCCCATCAAGTCCACTCAGACAACCCCGCCCCGCAATTCCCGGCCTCCTTACACTCCAAGGTGGGTGTGTGACAAGATCTTTCCGCAGGCGGTGGTGGCTGGGCCTGGTTCGAAGCCGAGGGTCTGCAGATACATCCAAAGATGCTCCTTCTCGAAAGCGGTGACCCAGGACAAGCTCATCTTTGCAGTTCTGCCGTGTCCCTGTACAGGAAAAAAGCAAAGGCCCAAACGACCGCGAGGGCCCTCAGGCTGCTTCCTTACAGGCAGCCTGAGGTCGCGGTCGCAGCAGCACCCGCATTGTGACTGCCTGCACCTCTCTAGCCCGGAGCCATTTCGCCTCGAAAGGCCGTAAAGTCTCAGAGAAATAAAGCTTCTAACGGTAGTGCGGCACAGCTGCCTAAGCCTCCACAAACCGAGACTCCCGCGCTTTCAGCAGAGCGCTTTGCCCGCGCAGCCTGACTTCCGGGGAAGGAGGGAATTGCCCGGAGGACTATAATTCCCGCCGTGCAACGCGCTCTTTCCCCTTCCCTTCCCGTCGTGCCCAGCCGAAAAACTACAAAATCCTCAGCGCCCATCTATCCCTTGAACTTTGTTGCGCTTGCAGTATCAAGAGGTTTCTCGTTTTGTGCTTTTAGATCTGAAGGCTGTGAGGTTTCTTTAGTTCCTGTAGACCGATTACGTCAGATAAAAGCTATAGATGGGGGACTGTGGCTCTGTGTAGTAGAAAAAGCACTGGGTTCCATCCAGAGCCCTGCATATTAGTTGTGTAACGCTGAGCAAGTCACCTAACCTCTTGGACTCAGGTCTATTGTTAGTGTCATGTGTATCAAATGCTGAATATTTCTTTCACTTTCTTGCTCTAAGAAATCTGGCTGACCCCTACGCATACGGTTACCCCTGTAGCCTTCTCAGTTAATGATTGTTTTCTCTCCCACACCCCCTATACAACAGGGCTTGAAAATGAGATGGGTGTCTTATTTCTTATCGCTACCTCTGGCATTTAATTGCCTCAGTAAAACTGTAACGGGAAAAGAAACCGGTGTTCAGGCTACCTATCACTACCAAATCAAATAAGCAATGACAGTGATTGAATCTTTTATAGGCGCTTTATTCAGATGGCAGGTGATCTGAGAAGATGATGGGTTCATACCCTAACAAACCATCTTCTTCTTTCTTTCCTGGCCAGATCTTTTATAAAGGGGGTGGGGGAGGACAAATGGGTTGGTGAAGGCCTTGAAATTCAACAGTTGTCTCCAAAGGGGAGGGGTAGTCGGCTGGTACGGATGTCTCCAGGTGATAGTCTCTAGCCAGCACCCCAGAAGGTCAGCCTCTTTTTCTCAGGAGCCAGATGGGCCTTATCTGTAGTTTCTGAAACAAAAAGCTTAACATACACATTACTTGCTAGATTTATGGCTATTTACCTTAAGCTAAAATTTTTCAAGTCTTAAGCTCCCTATCAAAACGACTAGCTCCTTTGAAGTTTAGGCTATCATCTATCACAGTTCTTGTGGAAATCACATGTATGATCTCCGGGTTGCTGGGCTTCATTCTGAGAAGATTTAGCTCTTATTTCGTTCCTCCTACATTACCCCACGATAATTCTTGGTAAACACAATATCCATGTAGGTCCTCTGACTGGCAGAGCTCAGTTGGTTGACAGTCATCATGCAAATGAAAATGTCTCTGGTTCCATACCGGTCTGGGCAGGTAGGTGCCTGGGTTGCCTGCCCTCCAGGTCCTCAGTTGAGGTGCGTGCGGGAGGCAACCCATCTATATTTCTCTCCCTCGCTTTCTTTCTCCCTTCCCCTCTCTCTAAAAATAAATTAATTAAATATTTTTTTAAAAATATCCATGTAGGCGACCTTTCCAATATCTTGGTCTCTTAGTTTCTTGACCTTCTCAGCTCCCTGGCCCCTTTCTCTCTTTACTAAATTTATCTCAGAGAACCCTAATTCTTATTAAAGCCGGTTCTCAGCCTATTCTACACCTGCAGCTTAGTAGCTAAACACAATTATGATGCCTGGTGTTACTCAAAATTCATGACAACTCAAGTGGGCTCTTAGGCCCTCTCCACCTGACTAGTATTTTTCCCAAACCTCCTCTCCACAAGAGTATGCATATCTTCTTCCCTCCCCTAAACTTCCAATACCTACTTTTCCCTCCTCACTCTCGAAAATGTCCTTTGTTCTTAATTAATAGATGTGTCCAGAAAATAACTTCTATCAACAGTTTACCAGTCTACCTAAATCTTTTTCCATTATAGTGTTCATTCCCTCTTGTTAATCTGGGTGAATAAAGGCATGCTGACATAAGATCAGTCCTTTCACTTATTTGATAGATAATATGCCTTTTCTCTTACTCAAGGAGTTCGCTCCAGCATTGGTCCTCTTCTCTGTCCTGCATCAATTCTTCTCATCAGTATACAAACATGCTATAATATCATCCATCATACAAAAAAGCTATCTATACCCATCTCAAGGCTAATGGTAATGTGCCAAGGTCACTTGTATCAATTAACATTCTTTGGAGGCAAACAGCAAAACTGACTTTGATAGAGTTTTATTAGGTGGATATTGAGTAGCATAAAGAATGGAAAGACCAAAGAATGTTCTCAGGGAATGGCAGGCCCATGTGCCACTCCACTCAAGATTCATATACCAGATAGTCTAGTTTGCTCCTTTTAAATAGATTAATATATCACTACAGGTGAATGTTCTTGTAATTAACACCCAGGACAAAAAAATTGTGGATGAAAAGGCGGCTCTATAATAAATCTAACCAAAAGTACCCTCATGAGGTTATTTGATCATAAAATTCCTAACTGGGCCCATCATGGTGGGTAGTCACACCTCACTCTGGCCTATAACTTCCCTAGTAAAAGATTGTCTCTACCTTAAGCAGACCCTGTCCATTGTCTTTGTGCATCTAGGTTAACACACATTTGAAATGCCACTTCTGCAGACCCATCATAAATTTTAACTGCCCTCAAGACAGCACATAATCTTGTTAACTATCTCATGATCCAATCATAGAAACTTTCCTGTCTTGCTTTCTCCCACCTTCATGTAATGCTCTTTATGTTCCAGATGTATAAAAGAAATGGCAAAACTGTCATTCTCCTGAGCTTTTGATATCTTGCTTTCTGGCAATGTCATCAGTTTGTCTCAAATAAACTCTTTAAAAAATTCTCTCCAAAATTAGACATTTCTTATGTTGACAAAATTAAACCCCAGACACTTTCCCTTTGCCAAAAAGTAACCACTATTGTCAGTTTTACAATAATCACTTAATTTTGTTTTCCTGTAGTTTTACCATCCAAGTATGCTTCCCTACACACTATAATTTAGTTTTGCTCTTTTTATATTCATCTTGGCTTTTTTTTTCTTTCCCAGGATTTTTTTTAAATAATATAACAATATCCAGGATTTCTTCCATCCCTCCTCCTTTTTTTTCTTAAAATTTATCTGTTGAACACCTGGGGCTATTTTACCAGAATAATTTCCCATAGCCTAGGTTTTACTGTTAGCATCCTCACAGTAAAGTTCAATGTTTTCCACTCTCTGTGTCCTCCAAATTTTTCAAATTGGCACCTCCATCTAGAGGATTAATCTGACTCAGGCATGAGTATGTGATGGTACAATCCCCACCAAAATCTCAATGACATTTTCTAAAGAAATAGAACAAAAAATATCAGATTTGTGTGAAACCACAAAAGACCCTGAAGAGCCAAAGCAATCCTGAGAAAAAAGAATGAAGCTGGAGGTATCACACTCCCTGATTTCATGTTATACTACAAAGTGATGATAATCAAAGCAACATGGTATTGGCAGAAAAAGACACACGGTCCAGTGGGACAGAATTGAGAGCCCAGAAATAAGTCCACATGTATATGGGCAAAAAGTTTTTAACAAAGGAGCCAAAAACATACATTGTAGAAAAGAAAGCCTCTTCAATAAACAGTGCTGGAAAAATTGGAAAGTCACATGTAAAATAATGAAACTAGACTACAGTCTGGCCCTATATACAAAAATTAGCTCAAAATGAATCAAAGACCTAAATATAAGATCTGAAACAGTAAATTACATAGAAGAAGGCATAGGTACTAAGCTTAAGGACCTTGGTCTCAGAGAAGATTTTATGAATTTGACTCCAAAGGCAAAAGAAGTAAAGGCAAAAATAAATGTATGGGACTATATCAAACTAAAAAGTTTCTGTGCAGCAAATGAAACTACCAAGAAAACAAAAAGGCAACCAACAAAATGGGAGAAAATATTTGCAAACAACACCTCCAACAAAGAGTTAATGTCCAAAATATATGAAGAACTCAGGCAACTAAACACCAAACAAATAAATAATCCTATTTAAAAATTGGTCAGGGGACCTAAACAGATATGTCACTCAAGAAGACATACAAATGGCCAACAGATATATGAAAAGATATGCTCAACTTCACTAGCTATTAAGAAAATGCAATTCAAAACTACAATGAGATACCACCTAAAATTATTAGAATAGCTATTATCAACAAGACAAATAATAGCGAGTGTTGGAGAGGTTGTGAAGAAAAAGGAATCCTCATTCACTGTGCATGGGAATGTAAACTGGCACAGCCACTATGGAAAACAGTATGGAGGTTTTTCCAAAAATTAGGAATAGAGTTACCATATGACCCAGCAACCCCTTTTCAGGGTATAAACTGAAAATTTGAAAACATTTATTCACAAAGACATATGCACCCCTATGTTCAGTATTCACAATGGTCAAAACATGGAAGTAACTGAATCATTCTTTGACAGATAATTGGATAAAGAAGATGTGGTACAAATATACAATGGAATACCACTCAGCCATAAGAAAAAATGAAATATTGCCATTTGCAACAACATGGATGGACCTTGAGAATATCATGCTAAGCAAAATAAGTCAGTCAGAAAAAGTTAAGAATCATATTATTCATTCATATGTGAAATATAAATGTGAAAGTAACAAATGAACAAACAAGAAAAAGAAACAAAAAATCATAGACAACAGTATGGTGATTACCAGAGGCAAGAGAGGTGAGGGGGTAGTAGAGAGTAAAGAGAGTGTCAAATATGTGGCGATAGAAGATCTGACGTTGGGTGGTAGGTACACATTGCAATATACAGATCACGTATCATAGAATTATGCACTTGAAACCTACATAAATCTTATTCACCAATGTAATCCTAACAAATCTATTTAAATTTTTTAAAAAAGTCTAGATGATGGTTGGTGTATGCTCTTCTTCAGGCAGAACATGATATCTCTGTTGATGCCACTGACAGACATTAATGCTAAATACCTAGATCCATTAATTCACTGGGAATTGCAAAATGCTGAAATTCTAGTTTGTCCTTTGTTGCGGACTGCATGCTTGTGCCCACTCCCAAAATTTGTGTTAAACCCTACTCCTCAATGTGATGGTATTAAAAGGTGGGGTTTGTGGGAGATAATCAGGATTAGATGAGGTTAGAAGGGTAGAACCCTCATTAATGGGATTAGTACCCTCATAAGAGTCACAAAGGAGTATCCTTCACTTCTCCGCTCTTCCAAGTAAGGGTACAAAGAGAAGATGATTTTCTGCACCCTGGAAGGGGACCCTCACCAAAACTCGACCAAGCTGGAACCCTGACCTCAAACTTCCAGGCTCCAGGACTATGAGAAACAAATGCTTGTTGTTTAAACCACTCTGTCTGAGGTAATTTGTTATAGCAGCTCAAACTGAGTAAGGCATCATTTATTTTTCATTTGTTAGTGGAAATACTTTTATGAGAGAAGTTTTCCCTCATTTACTATTTGTTTACCCAGTGGTGAAGATATAAAGAAGACTAAATTCTTTCCCTTTATTTATCAATTTTCAAGATAAAGAATTAGTTTACTATCATCTTCTGAAGGTGACCAATTAGATTTCTTATATATGTAATGATGTATTTGAATATCTGATGGGGCTCACATTTGATGGAGTTTAATTTATTGAAACTATATTATCATTATTGAAGTTCAAAATTGCCCATCTTGGTCAATGGGAACCTCTTCAAGTTAGCTTCCTTGCTATCAGGAATAACCAGAAGTTCAAAGCTCATTTTGTACATTTCCTCAGACCCAGAATCAGCAATTTCTCCATGAAGACCTAATTTCTTTTAGTGAGAAAAAGTATCTCAAAATTACAATCTGGACACTAGGGATGTTTATCATTACTGGGTTGACCATTAATTTACTTAACTAATACTTCGGTAATGCTGCTCTGTGTAAGGTATTGCCCTAAGGTTTTTACAAATGTTAATTCATTGATTCTTCATGATAAACCTACTATTATCCCCATTTTATAGATGAGGAAATTGAGGTACACAGAAATTAAGTAACTTGTTTATGGTCACACAGCTAGTAAGTTGCAGAGCCAAGATTAGACCACAGAGTCAAAGCCTTTACCCATCATGATATGCCTCCTCCCAGTTTATCTCTTTCTAGTCATACACCCACCCCTAGGCTAGAGGAAAGCAATAGAACCTTGACCAGCATGCAAACTGAGACGTCCTTCCCTGCAAAAGACAGGAAGGTTCTGATCCAGAAGAAGCAGAAATGAATCCTGGGAGGTAAAACAACACACAACACATTCACTATATTAGTACAAACACATGCACAATGATTCAAGATTATATAGACCAATTTTTATTATAGGCATTTCAATGATTAAACTTTGACAGACTGTATTAAAAATAGACTAATCCCCAAAGCCACAAGAATAATATATGAGCAAATATGGAGTTTAATGTGACACAAATTTTGTATTCAGCCAAAGAAGTGTTTTCTTGTTAGTTTTTCAACATTTCACCCTGAGTGGACTCAGGGTTATTAGCATGTGAATGATCTGATCCATCCTCTTCTTCCAAAGCTATAATATCTGGAATTTCATCAGTCTCAGATGTCAGGTCTATGGCAGTGAAGTCAAATACCTGTAAAAGAAAAATCTTGGATATTAAAACACTGATAAAGTAAGCTGGAAGTTTCAGGTGAGCTCATGGAGACATTACTTGCTGCATGTGGGTGAACCTTACTTTGTCTATAGCTGTGCCTTCTGACAAGGTGTTTTACACCCTTATTCCCCAAACTCACTCATATCATAAAAGCACTAAGGAAAATTCTCTTTTAAAGGTACTAGTCTGACTAGTGGTGGACTTATTAAATGAAAGCTTTTTGGAAAACACAAGATATAAGGCATTTCTGGTTATTTTTCTATTAATTTATTATTCTCTTAAAAACAACAATGCATAATAGCTATTGGGTTGAATGAATGAAATAACAGAACTTCTGATAAGAATGAATTCAATCTTCCTACTTTTTTCCTTCCCCCCCTCCTTCCTCTCTTTCCTAGAATAGTTATAAAACAAACAAACAAACAAACAAACAATGCTCCACTTTTTCATAAGCCTGACTTCCAATAATGTAAACCCTTTGGGGAGTGTCTAGGAACTGTGTCTAGGAAGTGTCTAGGAAGCAAAAGGTCTTTTACTAGTCGAAATAGCCATCAAAGTCATAGCTCTTCTCTTCATTGAAAAAGCTTTTAGGGATAAGAAGTTCTATTAATTCTTACTTTACATACAATTTTGACAAGCTAAGTAATGTTTCTTAGCCAAAAGCATATTAGAAGCAGAAAATTAGTAAGGTATAATAAATTACTAAAGGGTGGAACCTTGATAGCTAATGGAAAAAATTACCTGTTTACTTAATAGAGACAAAAGAAACTAAAAAAAAAAATCCATCAAAAAACAGAGGGGGAGGGGAAAATGAGAAGTTATTGTTTAATGGGTAGAGAGTTTATTGGTTGGGATCAGGATAAAGATCTGGGAATGAACAGTGGTGATGATTGTGCAACACTGTGAACGTATTTAATGCCACTGAATTGTACACTTAAGTAAAAATGGCTCGAATGGTAAATTTGACAGTATGCATATTTCACAACAATTTCTTAAAATATTGTTTAAAATAACAAACAAGAAAAATCTTGCTTTGGTCATTGGGCCCCCTCACCTTACTCTTTGTGGCCTTCATTGCACTTTTCCATAAGAACCAGGTACTCAGAGAACTTCCTGGTTTGAGGCACAAACTTCCACCATTTGTTCCTGAGGCTTTCAGTTTGGGGAGATCAAACTGCATTCTAAAATTACTCATAAATACTCACTTTGCAAAGATAATATACAACCTGACATCCACAAAAAAACAGCAATATTTATACAAAAGGACTCAGAGCATCAGCCAGACAAGTCAACACTTGAAATTTTATACTTTTTAGGTTAAAAGCATACTGTGCTTAGCTTTCTGTCCTGAACTATTCCTAGTTAGTATATACTTTAACATCCAGTATCACTTTATTTGTTTTTAATAAATGTAAAAATGGACCAGGAGGTTACAACACAAGATGATATAGGCAGAGGGATTTTCTAGGCCCCAAACAAGAAAACAAGCTACAGCTTTCTTCTAGCAAAGGACTAGAATGCTAGAACAGAAAAAACACACACACTTTGACAGCAATAGGACACTGTGCTAAATCCCCACCCTGCCATGAATCTCTTTTCTACTTCTTTCCTCACCTGTCAAGTGAGGAAAATACCACTTGATTGGGTTGCAGGTGAAGAATAAAGGTAGTATGAACCCAGCTTATAAAAGGTGCTCAACAAACAGTAGCTTTTCTCATTAGCCCTTTAAATAGCACCACACACAAACTTTCGAAGTCTCCTATAGGCCTAAAACAGAGTCCTTTGCAAAAGTTGGAAATTTCACACTCCAAGTTTTAGGAGAAAAGTTTCCATCACCACCACCATCTCAAAAAGTAACTCTAGTCCCTGAGGTGATTTAAGAGGACCATATGAATCAGGGCTGTGAAGGAATTGGGGGAGGACCCAGAAGCTAGGA
Organism: Phyllostomus discolor; assembly: GCF_004126475.2. Lineage (NCBI taxonomy): Eukaryota > Metazoa > Chordata > Mammalia > Chiroptera > Phyllostomidae > Phyllostomus > Phyllostomus discolor. The sequence goes on along the minus strand of NC_040905.2, from coordinate 149,350,173 downwards.
GGTAGCCACAGTCCATCAAGTTTTCAATGGTGAGTTGAAAATGTAGTGGTTGTACCTGACAACCTTCACGGGGCTTTTAGAAATGTGGCAGAATTCATTTCACAGATTTATAAAATAAATCTCTTTTTCAGTGTCCTGAAGAGTATCAAAGGAGTATAGACGTCTATAAGAACTGTGAATGCCTGTCAGTGATGGAGGCCAAACTCCAGATCTGATGCTTACTTTGAAACGCATGAGATAACCATAGTCCCTCCCTGAAAAGGACAAGAAAGCAGCAGCACAGTCTTTTCAAGAAAACCAAGTGACCATGCTAGGGTTCCCTGGACGCTGTGTACATTTGCAGGTTGCTCACCAAACAACCACAGCATGTACCTTTCCTGTCACAGACTTCATTGATTCACATATTTGTTACAACTTTCTAGAAGGTGGCACTACACATGCTAAGGATAAGGCACCATTTTCTAATTTGCATAAAGGAAGGCTAGTGGTGGCCTGGGGCCCTGGATAGGAGAGGCTACTACCAAAATAAAAACACCATCTGTGGGAATTTAATTCACTAGTAAAGGTAAGTGTGCATGCAATGCTGGTAAACATGACACAGAATCAGGACAATTGATTTATTCTGAAGTAGAGAGTAATTATTGAAGAAATAATGAAATGAAAAGAAAATATAAAATTTTAGCTTTTTTGTATAAAAGTAATTCCTATGTAGAGGGCCATAAAAGGATAATGCAAGAGGTAATGATTAGCTCTAATACCAAATACGTAAGACCAACCCTATTGAGAGTTTAACAGAAATCTCTTTCCATCCAAAATAGGTTCATATTCAGCTTGATTATGTGCTTGCAAGGTACAGGGTCTGTAGCATCTTGGTTCTGCTTTACTCTCTTTACCCTTTACCTGAGCAATTTGATACAGCTTGAGTGGGGCACACCCCATGCCCTGTAGTAGGAAGACCCTCTTGTACCAATGTTTTGTCCTAAACTAAGAAGAAGCAGTGGAAATCGTTAGAACTCTGAGCCTATGGAACAGGTTGGCACTTATCACAACAAAATTAAAGTGATTCTTGGTACCCATTGTACAACATGCAACTCTTGTCAATGCTAATTCCTTTGTATTTGATTCCTTTAAGCAAATACATCACCAGTAGTTTTTCTTAAAATAAGAAATTTATGGAGCTCACACTGAGGGTCTTGTTTGAAGAGAAGGGACTACAGGTAACCTATCCTTATTTTTGTTTTAAGTTAATATCATTTGTTTCCTATTTCCTTTGCTTCTCAAAGTGTGGGTAGTGGATCACCTGCAATAGAATCACTAAGATGATTTTTTGTGGGGGGACGAATGGGGGGTGGGAGATATTGCTTTTTAAAAGTGCAGATGCCTGGTAGTACCTCCAGACCTACTAAACAGGTTCTCAGGTGGTAGAACCCAGGAATCTGCATTTTATCAGTCTTCCCAGTTAATTCCTGGCATAGACAGAAAGGGCAGGTAAAGATGATGTGGTTTTATCCATGCTGAGAGCTTACTTGGGCCACTTTATATAAGGGAGTCAATCTGATAGATACATTAGCTACCTCCTTAGCTGAGTTTTCCTTTACTCTAACCTACATAGAGTAGACAATGAAAAAGAAAGAGTGCTTGATTCACACTATTCAACATCAACACTTATTCATTTATAATTTAAATGGTTAGCTAGAATCACAAAGTTAAATAACAAGTGTTGGTAAAGATACAAAAAAATCAGAACCTTCATACCCTGGTGGTGGGAATGTAAATGCTGCAGCCACTTTGGAAAACAGTCTGGCAGTTCCTCAGATAAACATAGAGTGACCGTATAACCCACGAGCAATTCCACTCCTAAGTATACATTCAAGAAAAATCAAAACAATTTAAATAGTAACCGTTTTTCATCCCTGATACTTACACAGAAGTCAATTTAATCGGTTCATCACTTTTGTAAAATGTCAATAACACTCTTTACTATTTTCTTAAGAGATACAACTTAAGTCAGTGTTCTCTTTCACTTCAGTCAATAAAACTTAAAATTCAAATTGTTGCTCCATACAGATTTACGTTGAGATGTCATATTTTGCAGGTTAATTTTGTAATAAAGGTAGGAAATTAAAAAATTAGCAACCCAGGACCATTAAAGGTGATAGACAAATAATACCAGTATATTACCTGAATATTCACCAACAAGCTTCCCCCTAAGACTTTAATAAGTCTCTTGAGGACAGTTTCTGGCATTTACATTCTCAACAGGGCAGAGTTCATGCCTTATACTATTAGGAACTCAAGTATTGAATCAAATCATTTTTAATTCAGTACATATAATAATTTAACTACCTACATATTCACATTGTCTCTAACCAATAAGTGCACCAATTATTCATAGATTTTTTCAATGTTAGCTCAAAAGGTACATATTATGACATGATTTCAATATCTTTTATATGGCTCTCTCAAATAGCACTTTCATAAAAACAGTACCAAGACAGATAACAAAAGGTCCATTCTACATCAACACTAGTCTCCCCTGTGAGATTCAAAGCCTTTCATTATAATCCATTTCTCTCTCATCTGAAAGCCACATTTAAGCGAATTAAGCATGAAAGAATCCCAAGCAACTCTGTCCCACCTCCTCCAGACATCTGCCTTTCATATGGCCTTCCTATCATTTCAGTTACTCATCTTACTGAAAATCTTAAGTAAAGATGTATTGTACTATTCAACTATTTCAAACTCAGTAAGCTGCCTGCTTCTCACCACCTCAGCACCAATTGAAGGTGTGATTTTCCTTTTCAGCCTTTTCAACCTGAGTACCCTGCCCCTGCCTCTCAGCTGAACTCAGCCTCAGCTGAATGGTGGATCGAGAAGGCTTCATCCCTCACCAGCCCCAGAAATATGAACTCGGCCTATCCCAGTGAGGGTCCAGTTGACACCATTTCTTCCAGGAATCAGTAACTTCTAACACATGGGACAGTGGCATCAGAATCTCAAAAGGTAAGCAAAGAGAACAGGGAAGACACCATAAAACATATCCTTGGCTTATGTTGACCTTAAGCCTGAAAACACTTATTCTTCTCTTTGAACAGTTTGATGCTATTACCTTTCCAGGGTCTCCATCATTCAGACGAAGTGGGCTGCTACAGGTCAGACTTGAAACTTAAAGATACTCAACAGTGGGATGATTCAGTATCTTTTCCTTACCAAATAGTTACTGTGGAAATATTATAGGATAACAGTTGGGAATGTGGACTATAGCAACACCTATAGCATGAAGGTGTTGTCCTTTCAGATACAAGCTATAGCCCTGGCTGGTGTGGCTCAGTGGATTAAGTGCCAGCCTGTGAACCAAAGGGTCACTGGTTTGATTCCCAGTCAGGGCACATGCCTGGGTTTGTGGGCCAGGTCCCCAGTTGGGGGCATGTGAGAGACAACCAATCGATATATCTCTCACACATCAATGTCTCAATGTTTCTCCCTCTCTAAATAAATAAATAAAATCTTTAAAAAAATACAAGCTATAAATACATTAGCACAAGCTATAAAAACTTTGGCTTATACAGCAGGGACGTTTCACAAGACTGAAACCCATGTAGGTCTCAGTGCTGGGTCACTCCTGAAACTGGATCAGGACAAGGCCCAGCTGACCCAGTCCAAGTCCATGAAGCCCCAGTCCAAGTCATGAAGCTGACAAGAGGCCCTCCTTTCCATCCCTCCACACCTGATAGATATTCACACAAATATCTACCCTGCTCCTTGTTCCTCATTCCCTCACTCCCACCTCCATGACCTAAATGATACTCTTAAAATAGGTATCTCAGGCAAAACAAATTTTAGTTTTTTTCCTTTTAATGTTTTTAGCTTTCCAATACCTATAATGGCTTAACAAAGTGAAAATATTTTACTAGTCATGATCTTAGAGTATATGCTCACACCTGAACTAGCAAATTAATTACATGCCACTGTCCCATAGATGGTGTCCCCTTGTCACTCATGCAAAAAACAGAAAAAGACTGCCCATCCTCAGACACTTCACTTCCATCTGTTGAGGCATCACTAATTTTATCACAAATGGAAAACTAAGGCTACGATATAAATGTTCCTTTTTTTTCCATCTAGAATATACCATTAAGTCCATACTATTATTACATGAAAAGGAAACCACATCCGTGAACATTCAGGCACACCATGACAGGCTTCATGCTGCTAAATCTTTTAATATCTGCCATAGTTACTGTGCTAGGCCTAGCCTTTTCCCTCTCAAAAGAATTGCCCTCCTTGGGGAAAAGTCTATTAAACTAAAACTGCCAGTTTATACAATAAAGTTTAAGATGCAAGAACACCAGAAATTTTGAGACATGTTGACAATAGAATGAAATATGCTGAGGCACAGTCAGACTTGAGACACAAAGCCAAAACCACAAGTGTGCATAGCTCATGGCAAAAAGCAAGAGCTAGTGGTATTCTAGAAGCTAAGAGGTCTCCTTCTTATTGTCTTGCTCATAAAGAACAGCTTTGAAATGTCTCCTTTTCACAAGCAATTCAGTTGGCACTATAACTTGTATGATGGGCAAATGCAAAAAATTATGTTCAGATAAGAATGCTATAGCATAGGAATTTTTCAACCAATTAGACTAAACCACAAAATGCCAGCCTTGGAGTTTTGAGGCAAAGAGGGGCAAGGTCATGTTCAATTTAAACTAAAATAAAATTTAGAGGCTCTAGAAAATGCCAGGCACTGGGGTCAGGCAGGTTAAGTGAATGGATAGGGTCTATTCCTGAAGCCCGTAAGTCATGACAGTCCCATCTTCCCAGAAACCAGAAGCTCCTTAGCTTCAAGAATCTGAGACCCTACCCTTCAACTCAACTCACCTGTTTACTGATTTCTGGCATTAGCTCAAGGGGAAAAAAATGTAGCTTTATAACTCAATTTTGATAGACTCACTCACACCAGCGCATGTAAAGTTTTGTGCTCCTTCCTTGTTTTCACGGGAAGAGGGGAAACAGGATAGAAAGACAAATTTGATTTCAACTTTGGTTCTGTTGAAGGGCAGCCCTGCTACTTTATAGTAAGGACAGGCAGGGGCCTGTAGTTCTGACTCACAAATTCTATGACTTTTTTGGCAAGTTTAGCATCCTGCAGCTTTTTTATAAGATTTGTATTTCCTAAGTAGCTGATCAACATTGAAGGGACTAGAAGTCTGAACACCCTACGAAGGAGGTAAGATGAGCCCTTTTCTACAGAGGTCCAAAGTCTTTTTACTTCTAATTACTCTCACGTGATCTTCTAAGGGGGTGTCCAACCTGTAGCCCATGAACCACATGCAGCCCAGGATGGCTATGAATGTGACCCAACACAAAATTGTAAATTTATTTGAGATTTTTTTTTGTGATTACATGTTACAATGTATTTAGTGTGTGGCCCAAGACAACTTCTTCCATTGTGGCCCAGAGATACCAAAAGGTTGGACACCCTGAACCTTTCTTACCAACAACTGTTAGTGACTTTCTTGGAAAGTTAGTGACAACAGTTAATCCAACTGAAACTGGATGTTAAACAATCTCACTCCAGGGGTCACAGTTTAAATGGCCCATTGTTGAGAAATGCCTGCTGCCTGTATGTGAGACTGGTGCAAACAGTCACTCACTTGCCTACTTTCAGTTTTGGTTCCTTTCCAGCAAGGCAGTCAGTCATGAGAAGGTCCTTCTACTGGCTTAAAAACCTTCTCAAGGGGTCCATTAAATGGGCAAATGAAGGCAACTGTCACCCAGTAAAATCCTTATATGCACATTAGCTTTTCACTTGTTCAAAATCTGTCATCATACATTCCTTTTGTGACATTAGTCTTCCAATGTTACTATAGTGCCAAATTCCCTTTAATAAGCCATTGGAATTCATGTGTGTCTATTAACAACCCTGTCATGCAGGCCAAGCAGCTCAAAGAAAGCAACACACAAAGCACGTGGAACACATAGCATAAAACAGATCTATTCTGTAGTGAATTTTATTGAACTCACAGGGGTATTCCTGTAAGAAAACAAAACAAAAACAAAAAGCCCTAAAATTGTATAAGAATGCAGCATGTGACAAACCAGTGATGAGGCCTGCTCAGACCAAACTGGAGCAGATCCACTTCATACAACAGCCCACATGAAGGTGTTTTTATTCAATGAAAACAGACAGCAACAGTGGCAACAGAATGAGACCATAAATGCAATGGAAGTTTTTGTAACCTCTGACTAGGCTCTGACCTGTCTATCATTCTTTTTGTACCAGCCAGGTAAGCAAAAGAGCTCATCTGCTAATGCCAGAAACTTGAAAGATCTTAATCCAGTTGGAAATGACTATAATGAAGGGACCTTTTTCTAGCTAGCTATTTCCCCAATACAGGGTTGTCTAGTGGGTTAATTTTAATATAACAGAAAGTGTCATCTGGCTGGCTACACCATGCACTGCTGACAGGGTCAGGATTAATGTGTTTTACACACAGGTTGATGGCCCTTCTGGCTGGTTGTGCCCTTCTCTGCACCTTGGTCCTGAGTTTTCTCAGACTCTGTTATCTGAGGATAAAAGGGACCTACCAGCCAGTTGAGGGGTGTGTTGTTAACAAGATAATCCATCACATCATCTAAAGACTCTTTCATTTTCTGTAGCTGTCCCTTGCTAGAAGTGAGGAAGCCATCGGACACTTCTTTAAAGGATGCAGCATTGCGAAACACTGAGTAGATGTCTCCAGCCATCACCCCCAAGTGACTGGCCTGATCTTGGATATTTTGTGGTAACCCTTGGATGTTGGACAGGAGAGTGGAGCACGTGGTCTGCAGCTGCTGAGTCAGGTTTCGGGCAATAGCAAGAGTACGTGACTCAATGTGCTAAAAATAAAACAAATTTAAAATTAGCAGTGAACCCAACAACGCTATGCATGAATTAGTTCAATTACAGTATACTAGTTATGTGTTCACCACATATTTGGATTATTCAACTTTTTAAAATCCTCATCACAATCCTGAGTGTAGTAGCAGTATCTTTATTCGCATTTCACAGATATGCATACTAGCTTCTGGAACCTAAAGAACCACTTTTGAGGACTACAACATGCTCTTCTATCTGGAACATTAGTCCCCTTACTGCCCTTTCACCTAGTTTATTCTCCCATTCAGGCCCAGCTTAACACACCTCTTCCTGGAAGTCACGGGATTCACCCACCCTCACTCCAAGACTAAGTTAGGTACTTTTCCTATACAGTCTCAGAGCCCCTGTTTTATGCTGTCAAAAAACACCACAACAGTAAAAATGCCCGTATTCGCCATTAGTCTGTACTGAGGGCAAGGCCCATGTTTCTCATTTAGCTGTATACCTTAGGGACAAAATGCATATCTGTAGGTTATCAAAGTTACTGCACCGTTTGGCTTTTCTGTCACATAACTTTGCTTTTCTGTTTGAACTTTTGCTGGAGAATAGTATTCTAAGAGGAATAACAAGAACATTGAAATAAATGTCTGGTAGAACCTCTTCAGAAACTGCCATGGGTGACTACATCCTATTTGTCTTACCTCAGCACAGTGGGACTCATCGGTATCATCGTAGCCAACACTTCTCTTCCACTCCACCCAGGACAGATAGAGCTTGTCCTGAGCATCTTGAATTCTCTGGTTGGCACTGTGCACATTCTCCCTGGCAAATTCAATCTACAGCACATTGAAATAACAGAAAGGAACTGGTCAGACATTCGTGTCAGCCTGTTATCAGATCTGTGATGAAAATCACACAACATAAAAAACCAAGAATATCCTTAAGAGTTGAAGGACAGCAATCCCTGCCATCATTGTTATTTATTATCAAGTAATTATGGTTCTTTGCTGCCTCTATTTAACTATAAACCACTGTCTCCAAATTTACCTCCAATTTACTTCCAGCGTAAAATAGAAGAAAAAAATACAAAAGAGGAAAAATTCAAATTTCCTCTTCCCTGTGGCAGCTGCCCATTTTCCCTTCCAAGAATGGCAGTACAGTACATACTGTTCTGTAACTTGGCAATTTTTAACAGTCACACAATAATAGTCTCTTGTGATGTAACAATTTAATTAGTTGCATATTAGTTGGCATGCATTGTTTATAGTCTTTTGCAACTTTAAACAAATATACATACCTGTGGGAAAAATTTCTGAAAGTAAGTGCAGAGGCATAGGTATGTTTATAATTTCCCTAGAACCATCCCTCAAATCCTCCAGAAGTCCACAAGTACACCTCTTTCTCTATACCATTGCCCACAGCATCACACTTTGCCAGTGTGTTAGGAAGAGAGGGTCATTGTAATTTGACCCCTCAGAGTAAGATTAACAACACTTCATTTCAGCTATTTATACTTCCTTTTCTGTGAGTTGTCTGTATACTCTTCACCCATTTTTCTGTTGGGTTGTTCATAAGTTAAAATTAAAAATTCTTGAATCTCATGATTACATTTACTTTCATCCCTTGAGATAAATGAACTCACTTCAGATATCTCTGAATGAACTTCTACTCACCAGTTTAACAGTGGAATGGAGCTGAGAAATGGTCTCTTGGCTTTTTTGCTTTGCTTCTTTCACCCTGCTGAGAGCCTGCTGGTAGGCACGTGAGCGGAGCTTGGTAGACAGAGATCCCAGCCTAATATAATAACTTGGCTTCTGAACAGAATCAAATCCTTCAACTTTTTTTGCTTCTTTTTCTGAAATTAGAAAAGAAGGAACAAAAATCATAAGGGATCAAAGCTGTAAGTGACAAGGCCTAGACTCTAAACTGGATCTTGATTTTGTTGACTCTGTTAACCCACCTAGCAATTATAGTCATTTTCCCAAGACAGCTCATGTCTACTGCTGGGCTTGACTACCCAGAACTTATAATTGCATCTTATAGGTTTATCTATACACATCTCATCCCACTAGAGCAAGCTTCTTGGGCAACAATACAGCACCAGGCATATAGTAGCCACTAAATGTTCAGTGATTCTGCAAAGCACCCCATTAAAGACTATTTATAGAAAAGATTTCTCTAGGCTAATTTCTACTAAAATTTCAATACTTACTATGTACAATTCAATGTGAAACTTAAGATTGCTTTAAGAAAGGAAATCAATGAAGACAGAAAGGTTAGTGGTTGTCTGAGGGAGATAATGGATATTCAGGCACGAATGATCTTTTAGGGTGATGGAAATGTTTCAACACTCAACTGAGATGATGGCTAAACTGCTATTTAGTATGAAAAAGGTGAATTTTTCGTATATAATTTAAGACACTGATTTAAGATACGCAACATTATTTCAAGACAAAAATCCACTTACCTAGTTCTTCCTCAGTGAGAGGGAAGTACTGGTCTACCAGCAACTCTGATGTGGTGAGCGCATTTTCTACCCCACTGCTCACCAGCTGCATCATCCGACTCCCCATGACTGTGTTAATGCTGTCGTTGACCACAGACTTGGTCTTCTCCACACTGCCAGTCACCGCTCCCTTGGTCTTGTCCATCACCCCAGTGATCGTGCTGGCCACAGAATCCTTGGCCCCAGTCACAGTCGTCGTCACAGCATATTTTGCCTCAGTCACAGCACCTTTGGCATTGGCAACAACCTACAAGTAGAAAAATAGATCACTTGGCTTGAGAGAAGCAAGGGCATAAATACATATTGAAAATTTTAACTAACGCAGCATAGTTGAAGAGTTAAAAAAGGAATCGGTCCCTTTCGCTCTCTAGCTTTAGGTCTTGGGCAAGTCTCTAAGAACTGATGAGCCTCATCAGGTACATCTGCCATACCTGCCACCATTCAATGGTTGTTGGAATAGCAAATGAGGTAAACATATAAAATCTATCAAGATGTTACAGGCAGACATGTCTGTTCCCTCATCTTACTGGATGTGCTTGCAGACACCAAGTCAGAAAGGTCCTATATACCATCTCTGCATTTACCAAACACCATATGAGAACCAGCTAGGCTAAACAGACAGAACATGAAAATATGTGAGATGGGAAGCCTCAGCCTTCTTGTCCCAAGCTCACCTGATTTGTTGGCTGATTCAGAATAGGCAGTTTCTCCTCAATCCTGTCCAGTCCCATACAGGCATAGGTATTGGCAATAGCAACTAGAAGAATCACAAATGGGGAAAATGTTAACAGTGTAGGTATAGGATGAATACATATTATCATCCCTTAAATATTTAGTTATAAAAAGCAGCAAGAACGCTGACTTTCACTTATCACACTGTGCATTGCCTAGTTTCTCTAGCTCAGACAGGAAGAGGCTCAGCAGGTTGCTGGCAGCTTTCTTCTGACAAGGAAATTAAGAGATGGGGGTGCAGCAGGCAGAAGGAGGGACAAGCCAGGTAGGAAGCTGGCTAAGAAGCTTCTTCCTCATCTACTGGCTCCTAAACTTAAAGGGAAGAAAAGCCAGGCTTAACCTGAACCCCCATTCAGGGAATAAGGTATCTGAGAACTCTCAAAATTAGCATTTCCCTGCTAGTCCATCCCCTACCAAAACTTAATTCAATATGTGGCAACCGAAAATGGTTATGCTAACAGCACCCTAACAAGGCCTGGATCTCCCTAACAAGGCCTAGATTTTAGTCCAGCTTCCCCCTAATGATGACCAAGCCAAGCACTAGTCCTAAATTTATCTGGGAAGTAGCAGAGCTAGAAAAATACTCTCTAAAGGTTCCTTTTACTCTAGAAAGTCCTTGACTTAACCATTTGGGGGATTGATTTAAACCTTCATTCAAAAGGACTCAGATAGAAAACCCTGATACACTGCTAGTGGGAATGTAAAATGATAAGCCACTTTGGAAAACAGTCTAGTAATTCCTCAAAAGCTGAAACAGTAATTATAGGACCCAGCAATTCCACTCCTAGTATATACCCAAGAATTTAGAACATGTGTTCACACAAAAACTTATACACAAATGTTCACAGTATCACTCATTATTGTTATCACCATAAAGCACCCAAATGTCAATCAACTGATGAGTAAATAAGTTAAATATGATCTAACTACACAATGGGATATTATTCCACAGTAAAAGGGAATGAAGTACTCATATGTTGTGCAACTATCACCCATCTCATTCCCAGAACTTTCTCATCATCCAAACAGAAACTGGTATGATGTTCCTTTTTAGGGTGATAATAATGTTTTAAAATTGATTGTGGCAATACCTGCACAGCTCTGAATATACTTAAAAAAATGAGTGACTTATACACATTAAGTGTGTGAATTGTATGGTGTGTTAATTATATTTCCATAAGATGTTATCATTTATTTTTAAAGCAGTTCATGTACACTGTGTGGTCCCAAAGAAGTCAATTTCAGTTTATATACCGCCTCTCCTTGTGACCTCAACTGCCAACATAGAAGCATCCAAGGAGGATTTCTAAGACTTAGTTATCATGAATATCTACCATTGCTATGAAGCAGACCTTCTGTAACAATGAGGGTCACCCAGCAGTTTCTAGACAAAGGCAGTATGTGCCTCAGGAGAGGCTGAAAATACCCTGATGCTGCTGCTGTGTGCTCAGGGCACTAGGCTGGCATTCACCATATTCAAACCAGTTCCAGGCTCACTCCTAACAGGTCCCTTGATTTAAATCTTGACAGAGAATCAGAACTCACTTTGTGGCTCTAGCTTCTGGATGATGGGCAGAGCGCTCATCACAGCCACCGATGTGATGGTCTTCACACCCTTCTCCGCGATCTCACACACAGACTTCAAGTAAGGATACTGATCCTTTGTGGTGACATAAGCCGAGGAGACGAGGTCGTATGTGGAGCTTACTAAGGGTAGGTTGGCGACCCTAGTCACCACACTCTGCAACCATGAAGGAGAGGGAATTAACTTCTCAAAACACTTGGGGAGGGAAAAGAATGAAGAAACAGCTATTTAAAATTCATACCGGCTGTGGATCAACTGCAGCAGATACCATTTTTCTTCGTGGAGAAAGAAAGCTGTGGAAGAGAAATTTATTTCAGAACACTAGAATGACACTTCCAGATTCATTCCCCAACCTGAGCAAATACTAATTTCAAGTAGATTAAAATTCAAGATGGTGTAAGTGTAGTCTTCTGCACTTTTCCTCACTCTCCAGCTCTGAGACGTCTCCCATGGACAAACACCTCAGGCAAAGTTTCATAGCTCCTGTGTAAACTTTCAAGAGAAAACAGACTGCAGGGAAACGCAGAGTTGCTGATACTTTTGTCTTGTTTCTTCACCAGGATATTAGAAATGCCTTTTGAAGGGGAACATCCGTTCACAAAAATGCTAATCAAGTTAAAATCCATGTTAAAACTAAAGAGAGATTTCAAGCGGAAGACATCTTGAACAGTCGGGATAACCGAGTTGGAGCACATTGGGGGGAAGGGGCGGGGAGAGGCTTATTTCTTCCTTGTCAAAGAAACTAGTTTAATGGTGATTAAGCATAGAAGGAAGGAGGTGCTCCCAGGAATTGAGAATCATTTCATTTCAGGACGGCTTTAAATGCAGATTTCATGTTCCCAACGACCCACACCAACACAAAAGTGCCTCCCTGCTCAGCAACAGAACTGGGAAGTTAACAAGAACCAGCACAGGCCGAGGCCCAGTACTTTTGGGCCAATCAGTTCACTGGCCACCAAAGGTCCCACTTTACAAGAAATGAGTAACAACAGCGCCCAAGGGGAAGTCAGGCGCTAGCATCGATTGCTCTGCTGTCACTGTGTACCCCATAAAATTCTGCATTAAGACGATATTCTAACGCATTTGCTTTTAAATCATGTTCTTTCGGGACAAATGAAAAATGTTACCCCGCAACCAAGCCAAGAAGCTACAACGGCGCTAGAGCAGCCTGCAGAAAAAAAGACTCAACTACCAAATGCAAGTGTCAAAGGCGCAGGCCCAGGACCGCCCCTTCCCATCAAGGCTCGGAGACGGGCACACCCCACCGGCCTCCACCCTACGCCGTCCAGCCCAGAGCCCGGCGGGGGACCCGAGCCAGCTCGCTGGGCACAGAGAGGGCGCCTACTCACCGACCGACGGCAACCCAGAGGCGAAGATCCGGCGAAGATCCGGCGAAGATCCGGCGAGTCCCCAACGCCCGGCCCCACCAACACCTACCGCGTTCAAAGAGCAGGGCCGGCGGCCCTGGCTTTATACTCCCGCCCGCCCCGCCCCTCGCAACACGTGACAGCGGCCGGGACCCGGAACACCCAGCGCACAAGGCCGAAAGTTGCCCTTGACACCTTCCCCGAGTCGCGACCTGTTGTTGGGGGGGAGGCTCGTTCTGCCTGACTTGGGGCCTCTGCCTGAGTTTGGGACCCTGGGAAGCCTCTGGCAAAAATGAGGCCGGCGCCCGGGCGGGCTCTGGGGTTTCTGCAAACGGCGGTGTGGAATCGCTCAAAACCATTAGTCCTCAAAATAAAACTGTTTTTAAAAATGGAAACAATGATTCTAGACTTACTTTACTTGTAAAGTTTTGTAAAATTCTAACCCGATGGCGGACCTATAGAGATTTGTTTCACTGCTCTTTTGACTTTGAAGTCTATTCTTCATACATATTCGTATTTTAAAGTTGAATCGGAATGACTGAAAGGGACCCTGAATACCTTGTGTCGGTACCCCCTTTTTTTCTCAGCGATACACTTCAGGCTGAAAGCTGCCTATGTTTATTATGCGAGATGACTAATTTTTTTTCAAAGTCGTGGGCTGTGCGTTAGTTTATTTTAGAAGAAACAAACCAACATCTGAGTCGCAGTTTTTGTTTTTGTTTTCTTGTGTAGAATTCTCAACTTTGACCTGATTTTTTTAAGCAAACAGGCTGAGCAACCGCCGGGAGTTGGGTAGGTGTTCAGTGGACTTCTCCCCGAATGAGTGGCGGGGGAATCTCCAGATGACAGGGCCTCGGGCCTCGGCCTCCCAGGTGTCTCCCTGGAGCAGGAGGTGGTCGCCAGGTCCTCCGCCTCCAGAACGCCGAGCTAGGGGAGGCTCCCAGGCGGGGCACCTGTTTTGTGTGTCATTGTGAAAAGGCCACAAAGGCATTCTCCTCAGTTACTTAACTTATGTTGCATGCACCTGAATACTGTTGATCATATTTAAAGATCCAAACTGAATCATTAAAAATGTGTCCCTTACGCAAGACTGAATACATGTACAATCTACAAGCCCTCAGCAAGAAAAAACAGTTACAGCATTTCTCCACACCACACCACACGCCACCCCCCCTCCCCCACCATGTAATTCAAGATAAAATACAATGCTAAACTATAAATGTTAGGAAGCCCAGAAATGTTCCCCCCACCCACGTTGACAGCCTCAATGCTTTAAGCAACCAAATTATTACTTTTTTTCTTTTGTTTTTGGCGTTCTGGCTTTGTTGGTGCTCTAAGCAGGTATTCGGTGTGTTTATCATTAACTTCTGCTCTATGACACAGAAATGTGCTGAATTTTGAGTAATGATTTTTTTTTTACTTTTCACTAATCTGACCTTATTTTGCAATAGAAGACTTGCCCTTTCGCCTACAAATACCTCCATCTTTCCCCTTAAAAAAAAAAAAAAAAAAAAAAAAAAAACCCTGTGAGTCGTTGTCCTCTTTAAGGATAAGCAACTTCCTTTTGTTTTCCTATTACTTACATCTGTTAAGAAGAGGGCTCCAGGAACTAATATTGAAGAGAGATTCTCTAATCTCACAGAAGATGAAGCACCAAATTAGGCACGTGCAACCCTTGTCTTCCTGAGTCTGTGAGAAGGTAAAGCTAGTGGCAAGAATAATACCTATATCCTCCAGGTTATTTTAATACTCTTTAGAGAACCATTGTTTTACAGAAGTGTTTTTTCATAGTTTGGTAGGGGAACTAGTCCATCAGAATCACCTAGCATGTTTTTTTGTTGTTGTTGGTTTATTTTTTCATTGTTCATGTTCAGTTGTCTTCATTTTTCCCCCACCACTCTCACCACCATCCCACCCTCCACCTCCTACCCTCAATCCCACACCCATTTCATTTTGTCCATGGCTCCTTTACATGTTTGTTAAACATTCTGTTTTCTATCCCAGGTGTACTGAATCAGGATCTACGGGGCGAGGCCCAGATGAACCCGCACTTTTAACAGTACCTCTCTTGAGTACAACCACTTTTTACTCTTCACAAAACATTTTCACATGTTCCTCAGGTTTGAACCTCACGACAGCCTGGAAACTCAATGAAAAGGGGGTTATCACTCCATCTTAACAATGAAGAAACAGCCTCAGAAAAGTCACAGGACTTATCTACAGTTTTATGACTGACTTAACAGGAGCCAGGCTGACTAGATTCCAGAGGCATGACCTGGGCTGGTTACCTAATTCTATTTGCCTTACTTCCCTCATCTATAAAATAGAAATATGTACTGTATTTTGCTGTGTATAATGCACACCCACAGTTTTGGCCCAAACTTTCAGGAAAAAACCTAACGTTTTAATTTTTAATTCAATTACTTATTTTTTTATATTTAGAAACAAAACCAAGTGTCATATTCCAGGGTATTATTTTACATTCAGATATCAACAGTGCTCTCTAGAGTTATGATCTTAATGCATATGCAAATAAGTAAAATAATTAAAAACACGTAGATACAGAATCACTACCCATGTATAATGTGCATCCTTATTTTTCCCTAAAAAATTTGGGCAAAAAGTGCACATTATACACAGCAAAATACAGTTATAGTATTCTTTCATGTTCTTGGTAAAGGGTATTTGGATGTTCATTGTACTAGTTTTTCAAATTTTCTTGGGCTTAAAATATTTCAAAATAAAAGATTGAGGATATTACATAGCAAGAAGAATGAACAGACCTATAACTACATGCAATGAAATGTAAGTGAAAGAAGCTGTATACAAATAATATTGTATGAGACAAGCAAACTAAGCTCTGCCCTCAGAAGTAAAGATAGTAGTTGCTTTGGGGTCGCAGTCCTCAACGGTTTTGGCACCAGGGGTGGTTTTTGTAGAAGACACGTTTTCCATGGGTACAGGTGGGGTGGATGGCTTTGGGGTAATTCAAGGGCATTACATTCAAGCTCACCTCCTGCTGTGCAGCTCAGTTCCCAACAGGCCCAGATCAGTACAAGTCTGGGGCCAGGAAGTTAGGGGACCCTTGCTTTGGGGAATGGGGAAGACTAGTGACTATAGAGGGCCTTGAGGGGACTTTTAGGTTCTGGTAATTTTCTTTCTCTTGTTCTCAGTGCTAGTTATTTGTGTGAAAATTTATTAAACTGTACATTTACATATAGTTTTTTATATGTATGCTATACTCCCTTTAAAAAAAAACTTTTGAAAAGTTGAGAAAAGAAAAATATAGTGGTGCTTACTTCATAAGGTTTTTGTGGGGATTAAATAAATCAGTACATTCAAGTTCGAATAATGCCGGGTACATAGAAATGATAGCTACTGTTAGTATTTTCTAACCATACCCAGAGCTTTTTTGCTCAAGGCAGCCTTGCCGGACATTGGGCTGCAGAGAACACAGCTCACAGGGAAAGTAGAAGAGGCTCCAAGGGACCAGCAAAACCCCAGGCCCTGCCTGGTCTTCCTTCTTAGATTGCAAAGTATGGGAGACCCTCCTGACAAAGACACATTCCCTAGAGTTTGTAGCAACTCAACCTTCTTTGGGTGTATATATTTAAAGATTTTATTTACTTATATTTAGAGAGAGGCAAGGAAGGAAGAAACAGAGGGAGAAAAAATCAGTATTCAAGAGAAACATTGATTGGTTGCCTTTCACGCACACATAGCTGAGGGCCTGGCCCACAGCCCAGTCATGAGACCTAACTGGGAATCAAACCGGCAAACTTCTGGTTTGCAGAATGGCACCCAATCCATTAAGCTACATCAGTCCCACCTCTTTGGGTATATTATTGATACCAAGTAATAGTAAAATAGCAAGGAAAAAAATCTGGCAATGAAGTTGTCTCTCCCAGAGGCAAGGAGACTGCTTCTTCTTCCAATACCCCTATCTTGACTTCCCTCCCCCATAAACACTATGTGCCCCAGCTACATGCACCTACATCCACTCCTCCATGAAGGGCTCTGTCCCTCTCATAGCTCTCTCTTTGGACATATGCTCATTTCCTCTGTCTGGAATGCCTGCCCACTGTGGGGGAGGACGGGGTGGTGGAAGAAACTTACCTCTACCCTCCAAGTTCTTTCAGCTGGTTTACTAATTAAATAAACATGAGACACATTAACAAGAGAAAATGACCAAACTTAAGTACATACATATGAATGGGAACCCCACGTACATGAGCAAGTAAGAGACCCCACACACATGAGAGATTCATGGACAGAAAGTTAAAATGAAGTATATATGGCAATCTGAGCTAAGAATGAGCTAAGGTGCCTTGGGGGCTTCAAAGGGTCATTGCAGGGTGATAAGAGGAGCAGATGTTTAGAAATTAGAAGCTATCCCTGCCCTATAAATAGTTCATAAAAAGTTATTTCCAGTGACAATGCTTATGGGCAAGGCCCCTAATTTAAATTCTTTAAGGGAGAGGTAAAATTTTATCATGAGTCTGACATCTGCTCAAAATAATTCACATGCCAAAGTGGTGCATTTTGGGAAGGCCTGTTCTGAACCCCTACACCATCTGGCAAACTCTACTCACTCTGTGTGACTCAGCCCTTCACCTCCATAAGGTCTTCCTTCCTCAGCCCTATGGTCACAAAATAGTAACTAGTAGAACTGGGCCTCAAACCAGGCATGTCCACCTCTACTTTCTATGCTGTACATCTCTATTTGGTGTATGCTCTTAAGTAATAAATACACTTGACTCTCATAAGCCTCAGTGCCTGTAAGATAAAGGAGAGGTGATATCGAGGAATCCTTCCCACTATATTATCTTATTTCACAAAATACCAATGCCTTAGTTTGTTTATAGCTATACAATATCCTTCCTATAAACACTGGGGCTTATAAATTACTATAAGCTCTTCTGTAATTTCTCACTGTAACATGGCACAGTGAATGACTTTGAAATCAGAGTCCCAACATTTTTGTTTCCAGCATTATTGAGATACAATAGAAATATGACATTGTATAAGTTTAAGGTGTACAATGTAGAGATCTTACACATGTATATATTGAAAAAAGTGTATCACAACAACATTAGTTAAGGCATCCATCACCTCACATGCTACACTTTGTGTGTGTGTTTGTGATGAGAACTTTTCAAATCTACTCTTAGCAACTTTCAAACATACAATACAATATTGTTAACTATAGTCACCATGTTATACATTACATCCCCAACTTATTCATTCTATAATTAGAAGCTTATATGGAGTCCCAACTTTGAATCTATGCATACTGTGGTGGTAATAATAATATCTGCCTCAAAGGTTTATTATGCAGAAAAATAAGATAACATGTAAAAGGCCCAAAACACAGCACCACACAAATAGTAGGTTATTAGCAAATGTAATTTTCTTTGGTTAATTTTGCTTTGTTCATGGAAAAATAAAGCTAACTAAAATTTAGATCATCAGAATTAACATAACTTTAGAGTAGGAAGAGATCCTGTTGATGGTCCCATCCAGTGGGTCTCTGTGTGCATGGTAATGGCCTGGGACCCTTATTAAAATATAGATTCTGGGGCCTCATCCCCAGAGATTGAGTCACCCGATTTAAGAAATAGGTAGGAATGTTCAAAAAGTACCCCAGGATATTCTTATGCAAGTAAACCAAGAATTACACTTTATGAAAAGACCACATTCACCAGACTCTTCTGAGGGACAAAGCAGCTGAGTGATTTGCCTAAGGCAGCAATTTTCAACTGATATTCCCTGGTAGGCACATCCGTGTACTGCAAGAATTTCCAAAACGTGCAAATACCTGACTATTTAGTCAGAGGCCCTGACCTCTTTTCCCTTAGATTGTCAAATTAAAAAAAACACAACAGCTAATACAATAGCTGTGTGGTGTGAATGGTTCAAAATTATAACTTTCTTTGTCAGATCAGCAAAAAATATATTTTTTGATGTGCTCTAGAATTCTATAATTAGTATATGTATGCCATGAGATGAAAAAAGTTGAAAATTACTGTCCTAAGTCACTACAGGCTGGCAGAGTTGAAGCCAGAACCTGAGGTGCCTGACTCCATGGCCTTTCCACAGTGCATGCAAAAGAACAACTCAATGATAAATCAGTTTCATCAAATCATTTTGCCATAAAGAATTGCCCTTTATAACATATATTTATCAATTTAAACTCCGACTCAAGCTTACTGGTGTGCCCCAGAGAACCAATTCCCAACCTCAAGGGCCAAGAACCCCAAGAATGAATGATTTTGGACTTGCTAAGCAAGGCAGTGTGCTTGGCAGGATGAATGGCCTTTGTCCTGGGTAACCTGAGCAGTTCTGCCTGGAGGCCATAGTCCACTGTGTATCCAGGTCACTGACAATCAGGGCCTGACCACAGAAAAAACAAAGTGGGCAAAGTATTATCGGAGGCCCCTTCAACTACTCTTTCAGCCTCTTTGCTCCTCAGAGAAGCCTCCTTCACCCAGGTGCATTAATGTTTTTTGCCTGCTTTGAGTTTCCCTGCTGCAATATGCTCCCTAACAAGTCTGTGCTCTATACTAAAAATTCATATGCACTTTATAAACAAATTCAAACCAGAATCCTAAAGACTAGTTTATTAACTCCCCTCTACTAAGGGCATTTAGAGGTTAAACATTTTTAAAAGTAATTTACAAAATATATTCTCATGTAGAGTAGAAAGAATGTGCTATTTTTATTCTGTGCTCTGGCTCAAAATCTCTTGTCCCAGGTTACCCAGTTTGTACATGATAGATCCTTTGAAAACAGCGTTCTTTCAGCTCTATCATGCCACCTCTAAAGGATAAATGTCTAAAGGTCCCTAGCAAATGTTTATTGGATGGATGTTAAAATAAAAAGCAAGGAGCGGTGAAGTAGTAAGAAAGAAACAAAAACTAAAGATGAGGGGCACTTCCTTAGGGAAACAGGAAGAGCTTATGCTTGGTAGGTGGGGAAGAAGGCTACATAAAGTTAAGAAAGTCTGTTCAAACTGCCCCCTGCCACACACACCCCTCTCATATGCTACCTATATGTCAGTCCCCAGGTTTGATCACTTCCCAAAGGCCTGTGGATAGCGTTTATTTCTTTTTCGTGTTCTTTCTCAACAATTAAGAATCAGAGTCAGGTCATTTTTATTTGGGACCAGAAAGCTCAGATAACAACACTAGTGATGACATAGCCCTGTGAGTTGCTATGTGCTTCTGTGTGCATGAAAACGGCCTGGAACACAGATCCTCAGCCAAGCATCTTCTCTTCAGATGGCTGCTTCAGCAGTTTTGTCAGAGGCAAGAACTGTGGGCAGCCACCTTTGGAACCCGTCCATTTGGCCTGGTTTCATTTGGTGAAGATGCCTGATTCTTCTATTTCTCTGAGTCCTCTTATTGGTCAAGAGCAAGGTGGGAGAGATGTGTTATTGGTTTTGTTCAAGTATGTTAATTTTGGAAAGATTACTGAGTCAAAAGTTTTAAGAATGACTTAACTGTCACATTCACTGTCAACATCCACGTTGCAGCTGTGGAAATGGATTTGGCAAAGCTTCTTTTCCTAGGCTGGCTTCTGATAAGGCCAAATTAGCGGTCCTTAATGATTCAGCAAACAACTGAGGGAGTTGTGGAAACACAGCTTTACCAACCAGTCCCAGGGCCATTTCCAGAATCATCCCACTCTCCGAGCTGTAGAATGAAACCCTCAAAGTCAGGATAATTTTTGTCATCACACTATGAGTCATTTCTTTTCTCTGAGACACTTAATTAAAGTCCCACATTTATTTTGATATTTTATTTTTTAATTATTTTAGTGTTGTTCAATTACAGTTGTCTGCATTTACCCCCCACCACTGCCCCCAACCCCAGCCAAACCCACCTCCCACCCTTGCTTCCACCCTCCCCCTTGGTTTTGCCCATATGTCCTTTGTAGTTTTTCCTGAAAACCCTTTCCCCCATTATTCCCTCCCACCTCTCTTCTGGTTACTTTCAGATTGTTCTTAATTTCAATGTCTCTGGTTATATTTTGCTTGCTTTTTTGTTGTTGTTGATTAGGTTCCTGTGAAGGGTGAAATCATATGGTATTTGTCCCTCACTGCCTGGCTTATTTCACTTAGCATAATGCTCTCCAGTTCCATCCATGCTGTTGCAAAGGGCAGGAGCTCCTCCTTTATCTCTGCTGTGTAGTATTCTACTGTGTAAATGTACCATAGTTTTTTTTGATCCACTCATTTACTGATGGGCACTTAGGTTGCTTCTAGCACTAGGCTATTGTAAATTGTGCTGCTATGAACATTGAAGTGCATAGGTTCTTTTGGATTGGTGTTCCAGGGTTCTTAGGATGATATTCCAGCAGTGGAATTGCCAGGTCAAAAGGCAATTCCATTTTTAGTTTTCTGAGGAAATTCCATATTGTTTTCCACAGTGACTGCACTAGTCTGCAGTCCCACCAACAGTGTATTAGGGTTCCCTTTTCTCTGCATCCTCTCCAACACTCATTTGTTGATTTGTTTATGATGGCCATTCTTACTGGTGTGAGGTGGTGTCTCATTGTGGTTTTAATTTGCATCTCTCTGATGGCTAGTGATGCTGAGCATCTTTTCATGTGTCTCTGGGCCCTTTGGATGTCCTCCTTGGAGAAGTGTCTGTTCAGGTCTTTAGCCCATTTTTTAATTTGATTGATTGTCTTTCTGGAGTGAAGTTATGTCAAAACCCTGGTCCGAGGTATCACTGTCAAATATGTTTTCCCATGTAGTTGGTTCTCTTTTCATTTTAATGCTTTTTTATTTATCCTTGATATTTTATTTTTAAAAATCCTAAAAGCTTCACTAAGAGGGATATTTCATGATCCAAACTTCAGCAGGCATGAAGACCCACCCTACTATAAATATTAAGAAATTTATCAAGAATTAAGAGTTGATCTAAAATGATACTGGTACTGAGTAATCCTAATATCTTTTTTAACATATCCATAAAAAAGAATAAAGAAATCAATCTGTCTTTGATTATCTTCAAATATTAGAACACTGAAATGAAAAAATATGTGACACAGAGTTATTCTTGTAAGAATGGCATCTATGAAAACAACATCACTTTTCCAAGGCTGTAGGAATTTTCATGTTTGGCTTTAGCAAACTTAAGCCACTGTGGGATGCAGGAGCCGCAGGAGCTACAGGAGCTGCCGGAGCTGGACTAGGCTCGCTGTACTCCTTGCCAGTTAGTGCTGGGGCCCTGAGACAGCACACTTGGTTCCTTGCCTGGAGATGGCCAGGGCACCCAATTTATAACACCAGGGAAGTGTCAGCAGAAAGATGAGTGAAATTGTTGCCATTATCTTCTTTTTTACAAAGCTTATTAAAAAAACATGATTAAGTTGAAAAAAGAAGCAATTGAGAGGTTTGCTGAGAAATTAATGCTAACACTTCAAGAAAAATCTAAAAATCACTGGTATCCTGAAAAACTATCAAAAGGACAGGCCTACAGGTGCATTTGTGTCAGTAAGTTTCAGAGTCAATCCTGGCATCTTGAAAGCATTGTGAGAAGAGATGTGTCTTGTACAGTGACCTGGACTTGCCAAAGGAATTCATTCTGTTGGTGGTCCCATGTGAGGTGTGCTGTCGGCATGGAGAGAAAAACAAGGTGAAGGGATTAAGCAAAAAACAAAACTTCATAGACACAGACAACAGTTTGGTGATTACAATGATTATGGCAGAGAAAAGGAGGTGGAGAGGGTAGAAAAAGGGAAAAAGGAGATAAATGGTGACAGAAGGACACTTGACTTTGGGTGGTGAATACACAATATAATATACAGATGATATACTATAGAATTGTACACTTGAAACCTATATAATTTTATTAACCAATGTTACCCCAATAAATTCAATGAAAATTTTAAAAAATTCAATGCATTCGTTGTTGCTAGCTTTGAAAATGAGCGTGAGAACAAGGACAAGATCTCTAAGAAAGTTACCAGGGCCCTTGACAAGGTTACCTCTAATTATCATTCAGGATTCTTTCCTTCAGATGTAGAAACAAGTAACAACGCAAAAGTGAAACCTTTTCAAGTGACTGCAATTCCAAGCCCTGTGTATCAGATTTCAGAACTGACATTCCCAGCTCTTCCAGTGTGGCACCCTTTGCCCCGACAAGGCCAAGAAGGTACCTAGGAAATGGCCATCAGAGTCACTTGCCTCATCCTGTTCCATTTGGTCATCCAAGTCAGGGAAGGTAACAATAAGCCATATGGCCCAATTCCAGTAGCATGTGTACCTCCTCCTGGAATGCATTGTGACCGGAATCATTGGATTAATCTCACATGTTAACACCTCACTAGCTGCTTTGGATTTTGTTGGTGCAGAGAGGAAGTAGAATAAATCTGACTACATGGTAAAAGTTACAAGTTCATACCCATGATAGTCAAGCTGGATGGGTCAAACCCTCAAACATTTTTTTATAAAGAAGTTATTGAGAATAATCTTTCTTAAAACATATATGCACTTTATTTTTTATTGATTTTATTTATTTATTTTCAGAGAGAGGGAAGAGAGGAAGAAAGAGAGGGAAAGAAACATCAATGTGTGAGTGAGAGAAACAACAATTGGTTGCCTCTCACACACCCCCAACCAGGGACCTGGCCACAATCCAGGCATGTGACCTGACCAGGAATTGAATTGGCCACCTTTCAGTTCACAGGACAGTGCTCAGTCCACTGAGCCACACCAGCCAGGGTCACATGCTCACTTTAGATATATCGATATAATTTGAGAAACTTTATTAAGGTTAGTCAAGTGCTTGAGTTTTAAATTTTGGACTTGAGTATTTACATACTGTGTATCAACTCTGTTGTATATGAGAACAGTGTAAGAGTGGACAGTCTGTTCTAGCACCTTTAAGCATATGTAAGCATTATAAAGAATATGTAAGTTATTTATACACAAGGAAATATATTATATGTCATTGTTGTTTAGAAGGATTGTGTGAAATCCTATAGTTGCAAATAAAAAGTAGTTTGAGGCATGAAAAATAAATAAATAAAACCACTCTGCTGTCTCAAAAGAAAGGCCATTTCTCTGAAATTAAAATGCAGATCAGCTAGCTACTGCCCTCCAATTACATCGATCACTTAGATTCTGATCAGATATAACTAATAGGGAGGTAATGGAATATGGACTCAAAAACACTGCCCCCTCCCTGCATTAAGAAGCTTCAGGCTGGCCTTATAGGTCACACAATATACTTTTGGAAATAGAGACATAAGTAAATCCACATGTACCTAGGTAATATAGAACTGAATTGAATTGAATGCCATACATACAATACATGCTGGTTTTTCATTCCTCCTCACACTATACTCTTCTTACATAATTTTTGCTTCCAAAAATCATCTCAGAATTGAGAGGAAACCACGTAGTACTTAGTTTGATGAAAGTTGTAGATAAGAAGGAAAGACAATGGGAGGGAGAAGAAGTTAGAAATAAATGGAATTTTGTTTATTGTAGTATCACTTTGGTTTTGGTCCTGGCAGGGTAGCTCAGTTGATTAGTGTCATCCCAATGTGCCAAGGCTGTGGATTCCATCCCTGGTCAGGGTGCATATGAGAATCAACCGAGAATTGGCCAATGAATGCATAAATAAGTGGAACCACAAATCAATGTGTGTCTCTCTCTCACTTCTTCTCTCTATAGTCAATACATTAAAAATTAATATATATCCATAGTGTTAAAAATTCATAATTATTATAATCCATAACTCTATGCTACCTATATTTTGTATTATACCATTCCCATATTTTTCTAAGAAAGTGTATCTATCTAATCTTTATTTATTGATTTTTTTTTTAGAGAGAGGAAGGGAGGGAGAGAGAGAAAAACATTAATTTGTTGTCCCACTTATTTATGCATTCACTGGTTGATTCTTCTATGTGCCCTGACCAGAGATCAAACTCTCAACCTTGGTGTATTGGGACAATGCTCTAACCAACTAAGCTACCCAGCCAGGGGGTACCTATCTAAACTTATATTTTTATAAAAGTGGTTTTATATTATTGATAATATTCTGTAGCTTACTTTTCACTAAATATATCATAAACATTAAATATTCTGCAATTGACCTCATTCTTGTTGAAAACTGGAGAGTGTTCAGACATGTGACAGAAGCAGACCAGGTTGCTTGTTAACCCAGTCAGCCACATGGCTCCAGTATAAGCAATGTGATGATTTGAATACATCTCTGAAGACATAAGATAAACACTCAAGGAGGGAACACAGAAACAACCGGGTGTGGTATTTAGTGGCTGGAAATATTATGGCCCATTTAAGATCAAACTAAAGCAACATTAATCAAGGTCCAAGGAATTTGTTCTGTGGATCAACATAAAACTCTTTTTAAAACTTAGCCTTCTTTCAAAAGTATAACTATGCCACTTGATAGAATATGTATTTAAACAACCAGAGCAAACTAATTTATTATCTGCTTCCCAACCTATAGTTAGTAGAATGCATTCTCATACTTTCATAAAGAAATCTTACAGCTCTCAGTGTCTTCATCCAGACACTGAGATGGGGATACAGATCCCCATCCTGTATCCCCAAGATAAGGATACAGATATCTAAAACCTCAAAGACTGCCATTAGGATTGAATAAAAATAATTCATGGTCAAATGTTTTTGAAGGATACAAATAAAATCCTTCTATAAAGGAACAAAGAGCCATGGCTGGTGTGGCTCAGTGGATTGAGCACTGGCCTATGAACCAAAGGGTCATCACTTCAATTCCCAGTCAGGGCGCATTCCTGGGTTGTGGGCCAGGTCCCCAGTTGGGAGTGTGTGAGAAGCAACCACACGTTGATGTTTCTCTTCCTCTCTTTCTCCCTCCCTTCCCCTCTCTTTAAAAATAAATAAATAAAATCTTTTTTTAAAAAAAGAAACAAAGAAACATCATAGTTATCCCTAAGTTGAAATAAAAGAAAAAAATTTCTCATATAACTAAAAAATATCTATTTATTAAAGCTTATTAAAGTATGCAGATTTTAAAAGGAAATGCACAAAAATGTTAATCAGAGTTAGGTAGAAGAATTATATAATAGCTAATTTTTTTCTTATTGGTTATTCTTTAAAGTGAACATATACTACTTGTGACACAATAAAAAAATTTATAAAGATTTTTATTAGATTGTAATTAATGTTAAAAAACTAAACAATTAGCCAGAGAAGTCACTAATGATTGCTAAATTCTACCTCAAAGCTTGACTACAAAAAAAACTCAGTAACTGGGTGCAGCTCACTAGTTCTAGAAAAATCCAACTGTGAACTTGCACACATACACCTGACTCAGGAAACCCCACAGCTGCTTGGAGATGGCTAGTTAGGATGTCTCAAAATTGCAATTCTAATTGATGAACCAAGACATAGTCTCTCCAATGTTTTGGAAAAGTGTGGGTGGGGGTGTGGGACCATAAACTGAGCAAAGTCAGCTACAGTATCACAGGACCCATTCCTAGTCACCTGCTGGGCCTCTACAATTGTGTTCTCCAAGCAACACACATCTCCTACCAGGAAGCACCAATCACTGACATTGCTTGGTGGGTGGTACGTCCCCAAAGGCAGACGATTTCACTTCCATAAGGAGGTCTAAGTTCAAATTTCAGGTTTCCAAAAATTCATTTACAAAAGGAATTCTCAAGCTACCCACCATCCTAGGATATCCTCCCTGCATCTCTAAGACATGGCTCCTTTTCTTCATGTACTCATAAGACCTACAGAGATTCTTGGGCAGGCACCATACCTAAGCCACCATGTTCTTGACAGCTCTCCAACAGATGAGCGCATATGTAACTGATAGCTCATAACCAGTCCTTTATTTTAACTTATAATTTCTTGGATAATTCTGATAAGAACATTCTGGGATTGAATTAAATTTTAACATATTCACATTGTATCTGACAAAGTATCTGACTACCTAATTCATACCACAATTTCCTATGAAAGATACAAATCAAGAACTGAAGAACATTTCCCAGAAAAGAAGCAGGGATGACTTCATATTCATTCTGTCTCTTTCTGTCTCTCCTTTATACACAATATACACACAACTTGGTACATATACTCTAAACTGCCAAGGAATCCCAGTTTTTGGTACAATTTTTCAGGCAGTCAGAAATACTGTGTGTTAAGATACAATCTGTACCTTCGATGGTGTGGCTCAGTGAGTTGAGTGCTGGCCTGCAAACTGAAAGGTCACCAGTTTGATTCCTGTTCAGAGCACACACCTGGGTTGTGGGCCAGGTCTCCAGTTGCCAGCATGTGAGAAGCAATTGTTTGATGTTTCTCTCACATATCAGTGTTTCTCTCCCCCTCTTTCTCTCTCCCTTTTACTATCTATAAAAATTAAATAAAATCTTTAAAAGAAAACAAAAATAAAAGACACAATCTGCTTCTAAATCACAAAGTATACCATCTGGTCATGGCAATTCGGGGTATGCAGGCATGCATTGTAAAAAACTTCCACTTTTCTTTTATGTATCTCTTAAAACATTTGCAAATGTTTAATGATCCAGTATTTCTACTTTTAGAAGCAGAAAGCATAACAGAGAAAACTTAAAAACAAAAAGTATCATAATGTGAGAAACTTGAAGCTTTCGTACTAAGATCAGATACATGGTAAGGATATCCCCTCTCACCAGTCTCTTTTGACCTTGTACTGGGAGTTTTAGCTAATGCAATAAGACAAGAAAAGGAAATAAAATGTATGCAGTTTAGGAAGAAATAAATAAAATTGTCTTTATTCACTGATGACATGATAGTCTTTACAAAAGATCCAAAAGACTTGTCAAAACAAGGAACTAATAAGCTATTATCCCAAAGATTATTGCAGTTGTGGGGGACCATATCTAGTCACCCCAAGATGTGCTTCTGTAGTATGCAGATTGTTTTGAGTTAAGGCCAATTTGAGCTTCAGTCTCAAGAGAAACTTTTGCTCCTTCCTCTAACTATCTAGAAGAACTTGAATTAGGGGCCTTGCCCATAATAAAAGATTATCAGTGACAATCTCTTTTTGACCCACCTATAAGGCAGGGCAAATTCTATCTACCAAATATCTGCTCTTCTTACCATTCTGCAATGACCCTCTGAAGCCCCCAAGGCACATTGCTTCCCTAGCTCAGAACATAATTCAACTCTCAAGTTTTTTGCATGTGGGATCTCTGACTCTGTCATGTATGTGACATTTTCATACATATGTATGTATTAAATTTGGTTTTTTTCCCTCTCACTAATGTGTCTCACATCTATTTGATTATCAGAATAGCTAAAAGAACCTTAAGGGCAGAGGGAAGTTTGTCTCTCCCCCACAAAGGATTGAAGGTTAATATACAAAAGTCAGGTTGCAAATCACTTAGCAATGGATCTCATATTGCCATCATTAGCTTCATGCCAGACTTTCTTGTGATATTCCTTCCTGTGTATCTTTGAAAATCCCCAATATAATCTCCAAGCAGTTGTGAGAGTCCCTGAGAAAATCTGGCAGCTCCTTACTAATCCTCTGAATAGGTAGGAAATTGTGTAGATATACATCTTGGGAAAAGTAGAAGGCCCCTGGGCTTCCTTTTTTTGTGGCTCATTCACTTGGGTCTGCTGGCACTGTCTTCACCCATCAGAATGAGCAGTTTCCCTTCAGGTTCTTGCTTACCACCACCTCCAACCAGCTACCCCCACACTCCACCCTACATCTTTGGTTTGCAGTTGATTCCCCAGTACTCTCAGAAAGTGGCTAATGGCCATAGTGAAACTGGAAAAGCCAGCATTCATGTTGCCTGTCATCTACCAGGCCTAATAATCAGAGACAGGGATTGAATCTTTGTGGGAACTTTATTCAGATGGTCAGTGATCTGAGAAAATGCAGGTTTGTACCCTAACAGACCACCTTGTATTCCATTTTAAATGTACACTTATCATAAAGAGAAGAAAAGTGTAGGTAAGGGGTTTGGAATTCAGGGGAAAAGTTAATAAGATAAAAAACTGCAGCATTCTTTTATGTGTGTCCTGGGTTGTGAACATCTCACCCTGGAGCACAATGGTTCACATACCATCCTGATTGCTTGCAGCCCTCCTGAGGCAAAGGTGGAACTGCTTCAGGTCTGCTGGAGTCAAGGTGGGCCATACCTTCAGTTTCTGAAACAATAGCTTTCTACAGACATTAATTACTAAGCTTATTAGCTGTCACCTGAAACTAAAATTTTTCCAACATTTGAGTCACCCATCAGTAGGAGTTTAATCTAGTATTGACTGTTGGTAACAACAAACCTCATGCTTAGTCAAAGACATCTGGTAGAACTAAACTGTTAGATAGAGCTCTTGAAATATGTAAAGGAAGGCCCTGGTTGGATAGCTCAGTTGGTTAGAGTATTGTCCCCATAAGCCAAGGTTGCAAGTTTGATCCCCAATCAGGGCACCTACAAGAATCAACCAGTGAATCCATGGACGGGTGGAACAGGAAGTCAATGTTTCTCTCTCTCTCCCAACCCCCTTCCTTCTCTCTAAAGTCAATTAAAAATATATATTTTTTAAATGTGTGAAGGAAGAATGTTACAGGTGTGGTGGGGAACTTTTGAGCTCATGGGGATGCAAGTCATTTAGCACAGTGCATATTACCAGGAAGCGAAGAACCCATTTTCTTTGACACCCAAAGAACAAGACTCTGTATTCAAGGAGGCCCTGCCATGACAGCAGCTCTGTGCTGGGAAACACTGGTACACAACCGGGAGAAAAATTCATGACTCCTGCTCTTGAAGAGCTCAAAATATAGTTAATATCTGAGGATTTGACTATTGTAAAGGGTCAAGGTGGTATTCTTCCTTCTTCCCCTCTACCACCCTCCATCCCCATGTGTGTGCACAGATGTTCCTGCTAATCATCATTCTGCTTATATGAATATTCTTCAAAGACTGTCTTCACCAAATCAAGTACTGTTGTTTAAGCTTTCTCTTTCCTTTGGGCTCTGGCTTTGGTTCCCTCCTACTCTCCAGCCATACTTCCTGTCACCATAGGGGCAGGAAAGCAGAATATAAACATTGTTATAAGATAAAACAACTACAGGACATTTATACAATGGAATACTACTCAGCTATTAAAAAAGAAGAAAATTTTACCCTTTGCAACAGCATGAGTGGATCTGGAGAACATCATGGTAAATGAAATAAGCCAGTCAGAGAGAAACAAATACCATATGATTTCACTCATATGTAGAATCTAATGAACAAGTTGAACTAACAAGCAAAACAGAGACAGACTCATAGATGGAGAGCAGAATGACAGCTATGGGGGTGGGGTTAAGGAGTGGAGAGATCCAGCAAAAAGGAAAAAGGACTAACGGACATGGACAACAGTGTGGTGATTCCAGGAGGAGGGGTGGGGGAGTATAAAGGTGATAAATAGTAATGGAAAAAATAAACTAAAAAAGTGAATGAGTCTTAAAAAAAAAAGACATCATTATGATCCAGTCTACTGTTGAGGAGGGTTGCTTCCACAAGACTCAGCTTATTCTAGTTGCTTCCTGTCCACTGTCCTCACTCTGTAGCTCTTCTCCCACTTATCACTTCAGACTCACCCACTCCTAGAATACCGATCCCTGTGGCTATTTCTGCTTTCTTTCCCAGCCAAGCACACTTTAGGAACTAAGACCTAATTGTTCTGATGAAATATTCTGTTTATGAAGAATGAACTCCTGATGGAGTCCTGGGAACTCAGCAAATAGCCAGCCAGATTGCTGCCAGCCAGTTCCAGGAAGGACCTAGAAGAGCCTGCTTATTCCTCTGTCTCTTCCTCTTCTTCATGTAAATGGTATCCTGCTCACAGCTTACAATGCCCCCATTCTCTTGGTGACACCCATTCAACAGACTTAAACAGCTTCTTCCTTAGACTAGCATTTGTGGCTTTTGATATTCCCTGCCAGACCAGAAGGGCTACCTGCAAATGTTAGTTTTCTGGCCTATGTAAATTCCTGGACTCTCCAGGTTGACCAGCATAATTATAAACCCCAATTAATGAGAAAAATGAAAAGTGGAACTGGAGAATGGTAGGGGACAAATTATAAACAATGAGCAACAATAACAACAGAGGCCTCAGAGTCTGCATATAAACTCAACAACAAGCTTTGTGAACTCTTATAAATTTGCATAATTCAATAAAACACAATTACATTTTCAACAAGATAATTTTCATTTATATGCCTATGTAATATGCCAGACATAATCACATACACATAAGTATTTTTAAATAATAAAGTATTAAAAATGATAACAAGCTGGTAGGAAAGAGGATGTGCCCATCTGATGACTGAAGCTGAAGTTCATGAGAAGAAAGGCAATAAAGAGCATTAATTAGAAACACAGCCTGGAATCACCCAGATCTACATTTTATGCCAAAAACAGTATCTAACTTCCAGGAAATGCCTCTAGGGGGAAATGGGACAGAGCCAGGAGAGGGTAGGAAAGCCATCAGACTGTGATGCAGGCCTCCTCAGGGGTGAAAGAGAGAGGGAAGGAGGGAAGGTTGGGCAGAAGCTGGTTAGGCTGTAGTGTACTCTCAAGCCATCAGAGGAGTCCTATGTCTCCAAAGAATGGGCCTGCCTTAATATCTCTGCCACTGGCTAACATGGCCTCAGCTGGAACACACTGATGGACTTCAGGGCTTACAGAACTCTGTCAACTGCTTCATGCAGTTGGAAGGATATCTGAAAGGCATATCTCATGGCAACCACACTTAGCTTCCTCATAAGTAAAATACATCAAAATCCATGCCCACTTACCTTCTAGGGCAGGTGTGTGGCTAGAAAGAGGCGATGTTTATGGATACTTTGTAAATTATAAAGCATGGAATATGTAATCTATTCTTTACACAGGACTATGCCCAAGTCATGAGATGTAGTTCTTCACTCCCTATTTCCTGTCTGCCTCTGTTAATGCAAGCCTGCAGCAGTGGACCAGACCTCCAGTCTGCCTCTGAACCCCTCATTCTTCTGGGCTTCCCAACCGAGTTACTTCCTGAGCCCAGCCCTATCTGAACAGCAGAAAATCAATCTACAGAGCCTTTGTCTCATACCTAAAATGTCCTCAAGTAGACAGGGCCAGCTGGCTGCTGCTGGGTTGGTCAGCCCCGTGATGTACTGCTTTATGAAACTGGACATAGACTTATTTGCTAATCATGATCCATACACAAGTTCCCTGAGAAATATTTAAATCCAGCTTCTTGTGTCCGCATGTGGTCTGCAGGTAAGCCCCAGAGAATTCAATTATTCTTTTTTTACTTATAAATTCCCTGCCCTTTGGCCCTGTTAGCCCACATGGTGCTACTTTCCCTGACAGGCTTTATTTAGCTTCCCTTAGCTGACTTCATTCACCTCAGAAGCTCCGGGATTTTTAGGCATGTGGGAGAAGCAGACCAGACAGCTCAGCAAACCCATCCATCTTCTTTACCTCAGCCAACATGGACAAACACCTTGCCACTCTCAGTGTGGTCCAGGGATCAGCAGCATCAGCCTCACAGATCAGCAGCATGACATCACAAATGTCCACCTTCAGGTCTACCCAGACCCACTGAATGAGAATCTGCATTTTAATAGGTCCTCAAGTGATTCCTGTGCACATGCCAGACCACTATACTCTCATTTCAACCATGGTTTATTAATGAGATTAGCTGGATAAATCCCAGGTGGTTAAAAAAACAAAGAGCAATTAATGACATTTATCTTAAGGATTACCTTTCCATCATTTTATTTCTTAGATCTCCTTTGCTTCTTCACTCCCCCATCTTTATAACTTATACCACTTTTTGAGCCCCTTCTCTGCACCAGAGGCATTTCTAACCCTTAGAAAATTTCAAAAGATATATTTATTCTTAATGTGCAAATGAGGCTTAGAGGGTTACATATACACTCAAATTTGAAAAGCTATAAATTTTAAGCATAGGTATGTCCCTCTCCAAGGCCTGCTGTTTTCTTCCCACAGCATGACATTGTTTCTCAAAACCCTGGCAAATGCCCCAGCCTAGATCTTGCCCACCTAGACAGAGGCCTTTGTCTGCCTGGCACTCGAAGCTTCTGGATTTGTCTTTGCCTCTCAATCCCTTTCTCATGTTCCTTTCACTGCAAGGTTACCTGAGTCTTATTCTCTCAGGTCCCAAACATTAACCAGGTACTCTTATCTTCTCAGAACAATGGGAATCGCCTGTGCATTCTAACTGTCGCCTTCAACAGGAGTACAGAAGGAAGAAGTGTGAAGATGGCAGGAAGGTGAAGATGCATTTAGGCAAGTAGAGTGCATTTTGCCAGGATATGCCCTCTTCCTATCCAAATAAAGAGCTCAAATGGCTGTTATGGATTTGGTACTGAGTTGTGTCTGTGATGGGTAGAAAGATCTGGAAAGTGTGATTTCATGCCTGGAAAGAACATTAATCTAGTTGGGGATCTGGGCTGCTGGGGTCTGTGCACATAAAAGCCCCATGAAAAAAGAACATGGGGACAGAGAGGTGACTGCTTCTGGGTATTGAAATCACAGATGATTCCACATAGCAAGTAGCATTTGAGGATATCACCATGTGGAAGGGTGGGGTGGGAGGGAGAGGGCATCCTAGTCAAGGGGAGAACATACACAAAGACAGAGGTAAAAGCATCTTTGAGGAGTGTCATACATAAAGTCCTATGTGGCTCATAGATGGTGTGTTAGATGCCAGTAGGGTAAGGTTAAGGGGGTAGGTAGACTAAGGAATGGCTCATGAGAATCACTGAAGTTTGTGAAGTGGTGTGATCAGAAATGGGCAATTGTCTTCCTTCTTTGGCAGAGAAGATAGATCAAAGCAGACAGTGACTAGATTGAGGAAGATGACAGATTCATACCTAGAATAAAATTCAGAAAACATGTAGATGAGACATTTTCAAACTTTGTGCCCATTTGTGCAAATAAAATCTCACTCAACTACATGAACAAAATGGGTTAAAGTTAAATTGCTCTGATCAGAATGAGGGAGGGAAGAACTGAGTACTTTCTTTCTTTCTCACCGAACGGATTCTAAAGGGCCTTCTTGGTTGAAAGTCAGTGATTAACAGGAATCAGCAAACTATAACTAAATCATGCCTGCCACCTATTCTTGCAGATAAAATTCTACTTGAACACAGCCATGCCTGTTCAATGACATATTGGCTGTGGCTGCTCTCAGGCCACATTGATTGAGCTGAGTAACTAGGGCAGAGATCAAATGGCCCACAAAATTGAAAATATTTACTGTCTGGCCCTTTACAGAAAAGGTTTGTCAACCTCTCACCTAGAGCCTGGCTACTCAAAGATGGTCCTCAGACCAGTTGTACTTGTAAGGTTTTTTTAGACCCCGCCGAGGAAATAAGCAGCCAATTAGCCATGAAAATAGGCAGATGAGCTTTATTTTGGAAGTTTGTGCTCCTGGGCGAGATTTCCTCTGCCCGTACAGAGAAAAGGCCGAGAGGGAGAAGGGAAAGGGTGGGAATTTTATGTGGCTTGACTTCACGCGGGAGCCAAGGATTGGTTCTTGGTGAACAAAGAAGCAACATATCATTGGTGGTTCCTGGTCTGATGTCAACCACCTCTTCCGGGTCAGAGTTCAGTCGCCATATTACTTGTAGTCCAAATGGTGGCCATGTTTGTAGTCCAAAACGCTATAATTGTAATTAGGTTCCCAATTGTCCTACCTTGCCCATCCTGACAGTACTGGCCTGCATACATTGTCCCTGTATTCACAGAGTTCAGCATGGGGAAAGTTGACTTAGTAGTCATTACCTTGGAGAGGATCATTGGAATTAGCAGTTATGTGATATGACTAGACACCAAGGGAGGGAAGCCAAAAGAAAAGAAAAGAGGGTCTGAGAAACCACAAGGAGTAACTAGATTTGGAGAGCAGACTGAATGAGTGAGGATAAATCACTGGGAAAAGTAGCAACTCTCACTGGCACTAAAATATGACATATTGCAAGATCTTGTATTTTTAATCCAACATTCTAAGATATTTCTCTCTCCTCCAAAATACCTGAAAAGTTTTCATGTTAGGAATCCAGGTTAAATGATACAGATATATATCCTCTTGCTTTCACGGCATATAATGTCCCTGTATATACCTCTCTTTACCTTTTTTAAAGTAGTGTTTTTGAGGCCATTAACACATTCTTAAAATGTAAACTCTTCTCTAAGAAGAAATGTGCATCATGATGTGTTTATCAAATGTCTGAAAATATGGTAAATTTTTTCTCTTATTTTAAGGCATATCCTACTTTTTAAGTTGACATGCAAGTCAGGAAGATTACAAAACAAACTCACAAATGAAACAACACCCTTTTATAATCCTAGCTTACTTTTTACTCTCACAAACAGCATACAAAGATCTGTTTTTGACAGTTGTTAAGTTACTTTTAAGATTTTGATTGCTGAAATTCTCCTCAAAGCAATTTCTAACTTTTTTGTTTCTCTTTTCTTTTTCCCTTCCTTCTCCACTGTAAACCTGGGTCATTAACCAAGTGTTGAATATTCCAAATGTAAAGCATTCACAGACATTCTTCAAGATATTATTTTCAGTGTTATCCTCATGTGCTCACAAAAATGGTTTCTTAATGGTATACAAGGTCTGTCCGGAAGGTATCCAGTCACGTAATGTAAAAAATAGAGACATTTATTGAGGAAGATACAAGATATAAAAAACACTATGCATAGGAAAATGATACCTCAGTCCCCTTTAAAGTAGGCACCTTGGGACCTCAAGGTGAGGCACCCCAGAACCCAGTGATGATGATTAGTTCTCCCAATCATCATCAACTACCCTATTGTATTTTCCTGAATCTCATCTATAATCTGAAATCTCTTCCCTTTCAAAGGTGATTTTAGTTTGGGGAAAAGCTAGAAGTTCCTGGGTGTGGAGGGCTCCACCCACAGGGCCC
Source organism: Phyllostomus discolor (assembly GCF_004126475.2). NCBI lineage: Eukaryota > Metazoa > Chordata > Mammalia > Chiroptera > Phyllostomidae > Phyllostomus > Phyllostomus discolor. The sequence goes on along the minus strand of NC_040905.2, from coordinate 149,314,172 downwards.
CCCCACCCCCCTCACCCCCCCAACCCCCGGCCACCACAGATGAGAATAAGTCTACCAAGGTCTACCTGCTTGGGGAGGAAAGGCAGCAGATCTCTCAAAGGAGAAAGGCCAGGAACCTGTTCCTCAATAGTCTTTTACTGGGTTTAATTTGCATAGAAATACAGGCTGTATACATAAAGCTGACTGATCATTGTCACACAGAAATGATTAAACAATAGATAACATTCAAAGAACTCTGAGGCCTTATTCTGAGTCAGGGTCAGATAGTCAAAGGGTCAGACAACTTTGGGAAACAAACTTCTTGCTTTGACCCTTATCATTTAAATTGAGGGTATTAACAAAGTAGGTTTCATAGGATTTTATGCATTCCTTCTTAGGCCTGATCACCCTAGGGAACCTGCCCTTTCCAGAACAGGGCCTTACCCACCTCCAGCATTGTTTCAGGCCTAAGGCATTATTTTAGGCTTAAGTCAGGCAGGGGAAGTAAGGCAGCCAAGAGACTGGGAGACTTCTCACAGATGGAATGAGGACCCAGGCTATGTTAAAGCCAAGGGGTGAGAGTCCATCACCTCCTTTTGCTATAGCCCCCCAGATCCTTCCCTGAGGGCCCCTTCATGACCATGCCTGTCTTAGGATGTCCCTCCCTTGAGGAATCTTACCCATCATTGGCTAACCAGTCATGTACTGGGGGCCAGGGAAGGTGAAGTAAAGTGGGCAGAGGTGATGCTCCTGCCAGGGAGATAAGCTTTATTCCTTAGTGGCTTATGGTCCTCAGGTCTTTTTACTCAGCCTTAGCTGTGGGGTATTATAGCTTCTGAAACCAGGCAGGGTAGTTCCCAACAGCTGGGCACCAAATCTGAGCTGTAGTGGGGTGGAGACACCTGGCTAATTTGATGTTTCCCCAAAAAACTCTGTATAAGACATGATACACAAGAGGCCACATTGTTGTGATGAAGCTGCCAATTTCCAATTGCCCAAAGCTGTGGCCCTCTGAATCATCTGAATAGTTTCCACAAGGAATGTTCAAGCTTAACATAAAATCTGATGCAGATTCATTACTCTACTTGCTCAGTCATTTTGAACGTGATGGCCTCATAGAACGCATGCTCTCTCAACAGCATCTACTGCCCCCACTGACTAATACAGCGAAGTCATCATTGTTCACACATGCACATTCCAGTCCACTCTCCTTGGCTGCCAGGTTACAACAGTGTGGCACAAACTGTTCTTATTATATTAACAATGGCCATACCATACTTCTCCAGACAGACCTCCTATAAACTTTATTTTAACTCCACTGATCTGTACCAATAATGTTTCTAGATCAGTGCTGTCCAATAGAATTTTCTGCAATGACAGAAATGTTCTATGTCTATGCTATCCATTCATTAGCCTGTAGCCACTTGTGGCTATTGAGCACTGCAAGTGTGGATAGTGTGACAAGAAAATGGAATTTTAAATAAATTTTTATTTAATATATATTTATTTGTATTTATTAGTTGATTTGTAAGAGAGGGAGAGAAATACCTATTTGTTGTTCTACTTATTTATGTATTCATTGGTTGACTCTTGTATGTGCCTTGAGTTGGGATCAAACCCTCAACCTTGGTGTATGGGGACAACACTCTAACCAACTGAGCTACCTGGCCAGGGCAATTTTTTAAGTTAATATAAATTTAAATAGCGACAGGTGCTGTTGTTACCATATTGGATGGTGCCATTCTAGATTCTTTCAACCACATCTGAAAGCTATACCTTCATTTATTAAATTGAAAAGAGTAATACTACCCCTTGCTTTGACTTACCTCATACACAAATGATTTAGTAACTGTTGCCTGGCATTTTTTTTTTGCATGAGAAATAGGTTATTCAGGCATTTCCAATGAACACTATCTATGGGCCAGGTACTTTAGTAGAATCTGCAAAGGGATATAGAAATGAAATAGATACAGTGTTAGTCACTGATCTCAAGGAAAAAAAGACTGTAAACAAATAACTGTACTACATTGAAGATGCAGTGAACAGAATCTGAACAGAATCTGAACAGAATCACGCCCTAAAGGTATAGCTGAAGGTGCAGCTCATTCAAATGGTGAGGGGAGGGTTGGGGGCAGTGCTACAAGTAAGCTCTCATAAAGGAGGTGGCTTTGGAGGAGGGTTTTCAGGTGAAAACTCGGCAAGTGAACTGTATCAACAAAGTGCATGATGTACTTGCAGGAAGCTTAGTCTAGGGAGGCTGGGACAGAGGGTACATTCAAAATTGGTAGGGGATGAGGATAGAGAGGTAAGTCTGAGAGGCCCTTGAAAAGCATGCTAAGGGGGTGAGCTAGGACCAAGGTGAGCCACTGCGCTTTTGGAAGGGAGTGAAATGAAAGGTGTATGTGAGGGAGTGGCAGACAAACAGTCAGAGACCAGATTATCAAGGCTTGGTGTGATGAGCTCAGGAGTTTAAACTTTATTGTGAAAGTGATGTTGGGGAACCCTTAGACGAGTTTACACTAGGATTATGTAATCTCTGGCAGCAGTGAGGAGGGTGAATTGGAGAGAGATCAAAGAGGAATTCAAGAAATTCTCAGGATGGGATGGCTATTTGAAGAAAAACTAGTTTTGTCTGGCTCCCAGGGAAACCCTGAAGAAGTCTGAAATCTCTAGGAAGCCAGGTGTGGAAAAACAAGTGTTCTAGAGCTGCCCTACCCCTACCTCACATCAAGGGTCATGGGTGCTTCTTGGATCCTCCCTAGATCACAAACCAGTTCTAGGATGTGGATTGACTTCCCTTAACAACATTTTGGCCTATACACAAGACCTATGGCACTCACTGAAGTGTTCTTAACTATTACGGAGCCACTGGTAATATTACCATTTCCCAATCAGAAAATTATGACATTCTGGTACATCATGGAATTGGGTTATTGTGTTCTGACAGCTGGTTCTCCAGTTTGGCTTTGCCAGTGTTTGCTTAAGACAGTAGAGGGCAGAGGTTGTTACAGGTAGGACAATAGGACAAGAAGGGAAGGGAGGTAGGAAAGGGTAGTAGCAGTAAAATAGACAGAGGGCTTTGTGTTCTAAAAAGTTCATGGCATGGTGGTTAATAATATGGGCTTCCCGGCCAGCCTACACAGAGTACAAATCACAGTTTCCCTATCAGAGTAGTAACCTTAAGCAAAGTATTTAACGTCTTTGTGCTTTAGTTTCTTAGCTTATAAGATGGGGACAATAATAATAATAGAATCCACTTCTTATGAATATTACCTAAAAGACTTACAACAATACCTAGCTTATAGTAGGAACTCAATAAGCATTAATTATTACTATTACCAGAGGATGGACAAGTGCCATTTTCTATAGTTGAGATGCAAGAGTGGTTTTAACTTTAAATGTACATGCTAATAATGTTTACATATTATTTAGATAGCTCAAATAGCAATAGATTAAAAAAGGATTATTAAATCCACTCAAAGTGCTTTTATCGTAATAATTTCTGGGAATCAGATATCTAGGTGAAAGTTCATTGAGGAGCATGTATCATTGCAACACAAAATAGACCAAAGTTCAGAGCTAGATAGAGTTGCTATATGACTCATTTGCCTTATCATAGGACCAGCACCACAACTTGGAGGTAAAATTTAACAGGAAATGGCTCAAATCTAGTCCCACACACAATGCAAAGTTGTGCAAGACAAAAGTGATGAGTGTTGTGTCATGCATGGTGTGGTGATATATTGCTTAAGATGCAAGTGTGCAATCAGTCTTGGCAGCAGTCAGATCATCATCTCACTTTAGAAAAGGTTTTCCATTGGCCCTATATACTTTCACCCTCTGGGTTATTTCCCAAAGTCTATTTGCTTTAAGGTAATAAGCAAAGTAAACCTTTCTCAACCACCCTGAGTTTATCATTACCCTTTCCTACACTGTCATCAGGGTCATGTGAGTGTGGAAGAGATTCCCAGGGAAGATCCTCTGAGGATACTGAGTGTTTATGAATTTAAGAGGTTTTCAGGAGTGGCTACTCCTAGAGCTGGAAGCTGAGTGTCACAGGGGTTAAGACAAAGTTTTCTCATAAACTTGAGAAGAGTTAAGAAGTATCATCCTCTAAAAAGAATCAACAACATAAGGGGAGGCAATGTGGCCTGGAAACTAGCTAAGTCAGGCAGATCTGTATTTCAATAACCAGCTTTCAACTTTGCAAAATGGCATATGTGTCAAGCCACTCACTGCAGCACTGGAAATGTACTGGGAAAATAAATGGAAATATACTGTGTATCAATAGGGAACTAATTAAATAAATTATGATATGATTATGTGGAAAGCTATCCAAGCAGAAAAACAACTTACAGAGCAGTGTATAAAGTATGTTACCCTTTGTGGAAAAAAAAAAAAAGGAGAAAGTGTATTTTCTATTTTGTATCTGCTTGCTTAGAAAGTAAAATATCTCCATAAGAATATCAAAGAAATTAATAAGACTGATTGCCTGTGGGAGGGGAAGTGGATGATTGAGGACTAAAAGGTTGAAAAAAATTTCAAGATTTTTCAATTTTAAACTACACGACTCTTTCACCTGTTCAAAAATTAAGGCAACCGTTCTAAAAGTAAAGAGCCATACATCTGGAGAAAAGTTGAGAAAAAAAAAATCCAGCTTTCCTTTTTACTAGCTATGTAAACCTGAACAAGTTATCTAACTTCTACAGGGCTCATGTCCCTTAGACACATGGGGGGGGGGCAACAATAGGACCTATCAGCTAGGTTTTAAATGATTAAATTTTACACTAAGGAATAAATTTATATTTACATTAGTTGTACCATACCTGACATGTAAATACTAGATACATGTTAGATGTTAACATTATTAGATTTGTCAGAATTTCAATCATAAAGGCACTCTTGTGAGGAAGCAAAGAAACAGACGATACTGACTATGCTGGTATAGAGCTCACAGATATGTATATACACACATAGCCCCCACTCAATAACTACTTTCTTCTAACAGTTTCAGTCAAAAATCTTGTGTCACCTCTGAATCCTCTCTTTCTATCAGACCCCACACTTAAAAATTGTTAACAAAATCTGCTGGTATTATCTTCAAAATATTCAGATACCCAGAAGCCAGAAATCCTTCTTATCTCTTCCTCCCATACCACTTGGTCCAAACATTATCTTCTACTGCCTGTCCTTCTACAATAATCTCTTAGCTAGTCTCTTAGGGAACCCCTACCACTATACCCCCTCTTATAAAAAATATTTTATTTACTTATTTTTAGAGCATGTGGAGAAAGAGAGGGAGGGAAACATTGGTTGGTTGCTTCTGCACACCCCCAACTGGGGACCTGGCCCACAACCAGGCATGTGCCCTGATTGGGAATCGAACCAGCAACCTTTCAGTCCTCAGGATGGTGCTTAGTCCACTGAGCTACCTACACCAGCCAGAGACTACATCCTCTTTTTTAATATCAACACAGTATTAGTGTAATCCTCTTCAAAACTGGCTCAACTCAGAGTAAAATCCAAAGTCAAGATCTGGCATTATATGGCTGTACTGCATCTTTTAAAAATTTTATTTGTTAATTTTAGATCACTTCTCGACCTTTTGGCTAAGATCAAGTGTAGGATATGTTCTTATCAGTTTAAAATTTATTTATTAATTTTAGAGAAAGAGAGAAGAAGGGAGAGACAACTGAGAGAGAAACATTGATCTATTGTTCCCCTCATCCATGCATTCACTGGTTGATTCCTATATGTGCGCTGACTGGGGACTGAACCTATAACCTTAGTATATCAGGAGAATGCTCTAACCAATTGAGTTACCCCTCTAGAACCCTACTGCTTTTTTTTTTATCTCAACTCCTATTTCTCTCCTCCTTACTGCCTTTTTTTTTTAAAGATTTTATTTATTTATTTATTTTTTAGAGAGGGAAGGGAAGAAGAAAGAGAGAGAGAGAAACATCAATGTGCGGTTGCTGGGGGCCATGGCCTGCAACCCAGGCATGTGCCCTGACTGGGAATCGAACCTGCGACACTTTGGTTCGCAGCCCCTGCTCAATCCACTGAGCTATGCCAGCCAGGGCTTCCTTACTGCCTTTGAAACACACTAAACTCCTCGCTATTCCCCAATCATGCCAACTTAGGAGACTGAAATATATATCTCAAAAAATGAGAATTCAAGTCAAAAACATTTTTATTCAGCATCCAAAATCTTTTTAATAACAAGGTAGGATCTGGGGTTAGGTTTTGTAGCCACAGCTGGCCTGCTGTCCTTTTGTGCACTCAAACTTCTGCCCTTGGATTGCATGTAGGGTTTGGTGTGGCTGTGAAGGGTTTCTGAGGCCTTGCTGAAAATGCTTGTACACCTCTCAGCCCTTGCGAGGACCAGAAAGCAAGATGGTGCCATAGCCCTTCGGGGAGTCCAGGGCCAGCTGGTCGATGGTGAGGATCTTGCCCCACTCCTTGAGGATGCAGCTCCAGGTGCAGCTGCTCACACGAAGTGCACACACCTTCAGCCTGGGCACCTCCTGGACACACATGTCATCGTTTATAGTCCCCACAACCACTGTAGTTTTGCCCTCACAGCCAGGAAGCTTCATCTTCCAGATCATCTGGGAAAGGGACAGAGCTGGCCGGTTGGTACGGCTCATGAACAACCTCTTCGGCACCACTTGGTTGAAGGTGGAGTTGGCCTGTCTGGCCAGAAACCTGCATAGCTTGACCAACAGCCTGGAGTTAAAACTGTCCTGGCTCTTGGGCTCCCTGTGCCAAACCTTCTGGTCTTTGTTGTGGCGGATGTTGGCTCCCATGATGGCTCCTTCTGTTCCACCCAAAAACATTTTTTTAAGAGTATGAAATTTGTACAACGCAAAACTCTTCCTCAAGAGTTTGATTGATATAGAACTCTGCAACTGACAGTTAGAGAAAAACCATGTTGTTTAGGCACATGAGGATCATTTAATAAAACTGACAATGTGGTAAGTCAAAAAGAAGGTGCCCTAAAACAAAATATCCAATATTATATAAACCAGATCCACAGGTCATGACCTGATAAAATTAAAAACTAAAAACAAAAAGATAATTAAAAAATGCAAACCACTCATCCTTATACAGCCTTTAAATTCTCAAAAAACTGTACCAAAACAATCCAATGAGTAAAGGAAAACCATTTCAATAAATTATGCTGAAAAACTAAATATTCATATGGAAACAAATGAATCCTAACCATTAGTTCACAATATGCACAAAAAGTATTTTGAGATGAATCACAAACCTAAATGTAAAAGGTAAAACCATGAAGCTTTTAGAGGAAAATATATGAAAATATGAGGGGAACCCTGTCCCACGGAGTCTTCCCAGTCACTGATGAAATGAGTTGGACCAGACATAATCTGTCTGGGGGAAAGGGGCTCGTGATTCCCTTAGTCCTAAACCCTTCTCTGAAACAGCTTTTACTGAGATTGGTATGTGCAGGGGTATACAACATACTTGCATAGCACATCAATCAATGTCAAAGGGCTATAGTTACAGAAAACAGATATTATCTATAGATAACGATTGAAGAGACACAGAAATCTGCCTCAGGTCAGGGTCTGTTAGACTCACTGACGCCAGGGTCGTTAAGGCATGGTTCATGAGATTAGGTGTTCACTCACTTATGCTTTGAACTTAAACATCTGGTTTATACCAGCAAGGCTATACAAAGCAAAGCAGGCTTCAAAGGGTACAATGCATTCTTCAGGCCCAATTTCCCACAGGAACCCTTGGTGCTAGCATCAGGTCATATCTGCCTCCTGCATTCCCAGTTTTCCAGTCAAGTCTTAGAGGCCTCTTTTGAGGCCTAGCTTGTGTGGGGCTATAGTTTCTGATACCACACAAAGTGGTCCCCAACAAAAATATCTGGATGGTTTGGGATTGGGCAAAGGTTCCTTAGATAAGACACAATGACTACAAAAGAAAAACTGATAAAGTAGACCTCATCAAAATTAAAAACTTCTGATCATCAAATGTCACCCTTGAGGAAATGAAGAAGCAAGCTATGCACAGGTAAAATATATTAACAAAGCATATATATGTGTACCAAAAAGGGGCCACATACTAAACCTGACAAGCTTCGGGGAGGCCTGCATGGTTACCTTACAAACTCAAGACCTAAAGCAACCACACAAGATGACCTGGAATTAAAACTTTCTAGCTAGCTCTGGCTGGGTAGCTCAGTTGGTTAGAGCATCACCCTGATACATCAAGGATATGGGTTTGAATGCATAAATAAGTGGAACTGTGACAGAGGGGTTTGACCAAATCACTGCAGAGCAGGGGAGACCCCAATGCAGGGGCACCCAAATCTAGCAGAAGAGGCTTCTCCCCTCACCCCCAAGAAGGGGGCGGCCATCAGAGGAGCCTGTCAGAAGCGACAGGGAACAAGCTAATGTAGCTCTGGCTACAGAGCAGCTCAGCACCTCCTGCTTCCATTTTCCCAGACAACAGTGCACAACCAACTCAGGTGTTACCTTGGAACACTGCTTAAAGAGAGGCTGCGCAGGCTGGGGTGGCTGAAAATGTCACACTATACACGTCATAAGGTGATGCCCCACCCCGCGTAACGATGCTCTGTGGGCTGAGAAGTGTGGTGGATGTAAGCCAGGACTGGTGGACAGGCTGAAAACTCCTGCCTTGCATGGGGTTTGGGGATAGGACTTTAAAAGTGGAGAGTGTGCAGAAATGCAGCCTTTTTTCTTTCCTTCCCCTTGTGGCCAGGGGCTAGGGGGTCAGGGGCCAGAGTTCCCAGGTCAGCAGGCCCTGGAGATCCCATTGCCAGGCTCCAAGCCACACTGTATCTCTCCCACACAGAAAGCCAAGCCAGCATGCTGTGCTGCATGGTACTGCCCAGCCAGGTGCACATACTCGTGAGAGGTACGTGAAGTGGAACTGTGACCAAGAACCTGCCAAGGCACCTGGATAATCATGCTGCAGCCACCTGCATATCACAAAGGACAATATTTTTAAATGGGGGAAGGGATTCCATGTGCATCCGTGAACTGAGCTGGCCAGGTGTGCAGGGGTTATTTTCTTTTGGGTGTTGTAAAGGAAATAAGCTTTGAGGCATAAGCCCATTATTCTTTTAAAATTGTATAGCTTTTATGTATGTATGTATGTATGTATTTATTTATTTATTACTTCAAAAGAGACCTTTATCTCTAAGCTTCTCACAACTCTACTGTGGGAGTGCTCCGCCTGCAGAGCCTCCCCCACCCTTCATGGATGAGAGTAAGTCTTCCAATACATGATCTGCTTGGGAGGAAAGGTGGCCAATCTCTTAAAGGAGAAAGGACCGAAATTGTACAGCTTTTAACTAAATAGCCCCTTCCTTTTCCACCAAACCTCTGCCTCTGGAGTTTATTGGTGGCAGGCAGCAGAACCCCAAGTGACTGTACAGTAACAGAACAGAAAATTAATATTTCTTTCTCTCTCTTCCCTCCTCTCTTTCTCTCTAGAATCAATTTAAAAAAACTTTCTAGCTAAAAGTGAGTCATAGTAGGGAGTCAGGTTCTAGAATGATGTCTTTCTTGACAAAAGTCAATCTTTACTTAACTGAGGCTGTCTATTGTCTTTTTGAATCTGTGATAACACATCTTTGAAATGTCAGGGTAATTTCCTTTTTCCAGATCCCTCAGGGCACAATCTCCCAGCAAAGCAGGAAACCATAGAACCCCTCATTGTTAATGTTATTGTTTTAATTCTTAACTCTTACCTATCCTATACCCTCCTATGTAAAAGAAGTAAGTACATGTGTATTCATTTTACTTTTTATCCAGTCCTAGAGACCCCTCTCCCCACTCCATGTGCTTTCTCCTGCCTCCCATATCTATCACCAATGAATTTCATGTAACCCCCTTATGTGTTCCTCTTTGATTCTGATGTATAAAATTAGTGATAAAACTGCCATTTTCAGGAGCATTTTCTCAACTGGTTGAGAGTCTGCTTCCTGGCAATTATCATCACCTTGGATCAAATAAACTCACAAAAAATTCTCTACAGATATGAATGTCTCTTATGTTGGCAACAGGTAGTTGAGGAAGAACAGAACACACATGGCAGGAAAATTCTTGCTAAGCGACTCAGAAATAGTGGGACACAGGGAATTGAGCTAAAAGGCCCCTCCCTACCCATAGCCCTCCTATTTACCATACTTAATTCAAATTGGGCTAAGGCAACACCCTAAAATTTTCTTCTTGGAATAGGCCTGTCCATCTGAATCTCTTAGGTAGGAAGGAGGAGGATCAAAAGTTCCTTCTTTTGTTTCTTAATAATCACTTAAAATCAAAATCCCAGAAGGAAGCTTCAGGGTGGCAAAAGTTTGGTCCCCTTCAATAGCAACTAGAGTCTAACAGTATTATAAGAAAATATTTTGTGATTTTCTTATAATAGAAAGTTTTTTTCACGTTGGTCAACACTTACAGAAGGTGATGGGGGACTCAAATGTTGGAAAAACTTTAGTTTCAAGTAATAGCTAATAAGCTTAGTAATTAATGTCTGTAGAAAGCTATTGTTCCAGGAACTGAAGCTATGATCCACCCTGGCTCCAGGAGACCGACCATAAGCAGTTCCACCTTTGTGCCCCAGGAGGGCTGCATGCTATCAGGATGGTATGTGAGCCATTGTGCACCAGGGTGAGATGTTCACCACCCAGGGCACAGATGAAAGAATGCTGCAGCTTTTTATCTTACTATTTTTCTCCCTGAATTCCAAACCCCTTACTTATACTTTTCATCTGTTTATAAAAAGGGTAAGTTTAAAATGGAATATAAGACAGCCTGTTAGGGTACAAACCCCCATCTTCTCAGGTCCCTGGCCATCTGAATAAAGCTCCTATAAAGATTTAATCCCTGTCTCTGCTTACTGGGTCTGGTAGGTGACAGGCAGCATGAATGCTGGTTTTTCCGGTTTCAAAGGCAGGAATAAAAAAAAAAGATGGAGGCAGAGATCACAGAAAAAATTTTTTAAAAGATTTGCCAAGGACAGAGAGAGGAAGCTGAGGGAAAAATAATGGGAGCAAATAATGGCAGTAAATAATGGAGGAAAAGAGTAGGAGTCAGAGGCAAAGCATGAGCTATAAAAGAAAAAAGGGCAGGAAGAAGGGACACCAGTGGGAAGCCAAAGGGAAGCTTAAATGAGGTGAAGTATAAAGTGCCTGCACATAGGATACATAGTATCAAAATATATTAACTATAAATCAGGAGGAAAATTACACAAGAGGCCAGGTATTAACTTTATTAAATAAATGTTTATCTGCCTTGGTGACATAAAATAAATTAGTTGCATGTTCCTTGTTAAATTAGCATCTCAAGGTTTTAAAAATAATTGTATTTTTATTTTAGTCCACTATTGTTTTAGGTCCAATGTTGAGGGAGTGAGGAATATTCAAGATGTTAGGTGTGTTTCTCATCTTCAGGAATCAACCATGTGAGAGGCAAATGAGAGCCTTTTGCTGAAGGGTTTTTTTAATCTGTAAAAACTGGAACAAATATTAAGCAATCCACTTATGGCCAAACAAAAACTGCAATGTTGAAATTCAGTCTTCATCTGATAAAACCAAAGTTCACTGTGAAACCATGGTTACACTCAAGGCCCTGTACAGAAATAGGTTTATGCTGAACACTTTGTAGGAAAGTGTCCACATGTGTCTCAGTTTCCCCGTGCAAGTTGTAAAATGCACAACCAACAAAATGATTTTGAAAAATGTCGAAAGTATGAACAGCAACATTCTGAAGAAGGAAGGGGGTTGGAAGTGGTGAGTACCAGGACATTTCCTTTTTTTTCAAAGGGGAGAAAGAGATACTTTAGAAGATGCCGATTTAATGATCAAAAAGACCTTCCGTGGGATGGTGTAAGTGGACCTTTGATCACCCACCTGCCAGCTGTCATACTTAGCACCATCCCTCCTCCCTCAGGCCAATGTTCCCTTTCCCCTACTCAAGTGTGCAAGAAATGCATTCATGCTACTGTTATTCTTCCTCATCCCGAGTCTTATCAGTTCATAAACCTAGGACCTGTAAATCATTGACCGGGGTGAACTTTTCCTCTGGGTTTCATGGTGTATGTCCTACTTCTCTACCCATAGTAAAGCCTTCACTGGAGTTTTCTGGAAAGCCCACCTCTAGGCATTGTATGTCAATAAAAGAGAGGACAGAATTGTGCCTGATGAATTTAACTCATTTCTGAACATGCTTTATGTGTAAATTGTTAACTTCTCTTAGATTTAGAGATCTTTTGTACTATGAAAACACGAAGATGCTTTTGTGTGGCAATGATATAATGAAGGAGGGGGGAATGAAGATGCCAGGAACATAAAAAATAAGATATTTAAATAATTTTGTTGACCACTATTTTAACAAGAAACAGATATAGCTGACCATTTTTTTTATTATATTAAGGACATATAGGCCAGAAAACTTTTTATATTATTATAGGAAATAGAAATAACTCAAAGATTTTATCAGGTCATGGGTAATATGTCAATATGTGTATGTATTAAGGATTTGAGGCAAAAACCTAAATGTTTGCGTTTTGCTAAATTAACCAGTCTAATACAGTAACTTTTAGTGAGATAATTTTTAGCACAATAAAGAAACTTATCACCAAGGAAACTGTGTTCTCCAGAGATCTGTGTCATAGACACAATGCTCCTTTGTGAGATTCTTATTTATTTATTTACTTTAAGAAAGAAAGAAAGGGAGGGAAAATGAGAGGGAGAGAAATACCAATGTAAGAGAAACATCTATCAGTTGTCTCTCCTATGCACCCCAACCAGGGACTGAACCTGCAACCCAGGCATGTGCCCTGACCAGGAATTGAAACAGCTACCTTCCTTTTTGAGGAACAACACCCAACCAACTGAGCCATGCTGGTCAGGCCTTGGGATTCTTTTTGAAGTAACATTTGCTATTAAAATTCTTTTTTCTCAAGTGGTGCAAGAAGGTATAGAAAGTGGTTCTTAATGCTAACTTCACATTTGAATCACCTGGGAAATTTTGAAAAAGCCAGTCCAATGCCTGGTCCCTTCTCTCAGAGGTTCTCATTTAATTCACCTGTGAAGTGAACCCAGGCAAAAGTATTATTTTGAAGTTTTTCATGTAATTCTAATATGCAACTAAGGCTGAGAACCACTGGTACAGAATGGGAAGAAACTTTTCCTTCTGCCCTTGACCATCAGTCCCAATTCTCCTGCCAGATACAGCCAGATGCAGCCACTGTTACCAGGCCATTATGAATCCAGATCATATGGTGAATATTTAAATATTAGTTCTTTCAAACACTTCGGACAAATTATTTAACTTCTCTCTGCCTCAGTTTCATCCGTAATGTAAGTGCCTACTTCTTACGGCTTTTATGAACAGTATATGAGAAACTACCTTCCTTTTTTTTTTTTGAGAGAAAGAGAGGAGGAGAGATGGGGAGGGAGGTTGTCTCTTTCATGCCCCCAAATGGGGACCGGCTCACAACCCAGGCACGAGCCCTGAAAGGGAATTGAACCAGTGACCCTTTGGTTTGCAGGCCGGCACTCAATCCACTGAGCCACATGAGCCAGGGTGAGAAACTCCATCATAAAGTGCTGAATAAATGTTGACTATTACAACCTCTGGTGATTCACTGTAAGATTTGCAATTTAACCAGTCATTTAGGTCATGTCTGATCTTTTTTTTTTTACCACAAATAATTCTGCAGTGAATATCTCTTTACAACAGGTATTTGTCTGTGTGTGAAAGTACTATATATATATATATTTAATTGTCTAGAAGAAAGTTTGCTGTTTAAAATTCTGATAGGTATTGCCAAATTGTTTTCCAGAAAGCATAAACTAGGGTATACTCCCAAGAGTGGATGAGAATTCCTGTTACCCTAAACCAAATATAAAATTGTGGATTTTTGCTAAACGACTAAGTGAAAATGACTTCTCTTTGTAGTTTTAGTGTGCATTTCCCTCATTATGACAGAAATCCAGATCTTTTCCAGAATTTGGGGAGAGAGATTTATAAATATGTAAACACAATACAAAAGTATTGTGACAAAAATTTTTCAACAATGCTCTGGGTTTGGAAGGATGGTGAGATAAAGCTCCACAGAGGAGGTGAATTTGAGCTAGGTCTTAAAGGATGAATGGGAAATCTACTGTGGAGTGTCTTGATCCTGGTATGTAGTACGTCAAATGCTCAATAACTATATATTGACTTAAATGGCAGAATGAAGATATTAAGAAAACACATTTTCTGGTGGCTGAGGGAATTTTTGGCCACAAACAGCAAGACACTGATGCACAAATACCAATACAAGACTAAGCAAACCATAGATTCAAACAGCAGGAATGGTAGAGGCTGGAGGCCCAAACTAGAATTTTGTAATTCATGCTTGGTTTCTTATACTTCCTGGATGTTTAGCGACACCTAATGGCCAAATAGAAAAAAGTCTACCTTTTTAGTATTTTATTTTCAAGGAAAAGTCCCTTGTAGTCACATAAGCACAATTTAGAAAGTTTACCTCCAGATTTATGGAAAAGCAAAAACTTTTCCCTATAAGCATAGAGGGAAAACTGAGCAAAAATTAATTTGTTTGGTCTGTTTGGTCTGGTGCACTGAATGATACAAGGGATACAAGATGTCAGAATTGGAAGAGGACTTAGACAAAAATCCAAGTAATTCAATGAGGAAATTTACTTCCAGATAGAAATGACTTACCCAGAGTTACGTAGCTAGTGAACTATTGGCGCTCTGATACAGTATGATTTTGGTACAACAGAAAGAATAGTGAATATTTACTCATCCATTTGCAAAGCCCAAGATGAGAAAGACAAAACACTTCTGATTACACTAACACTTATTAATTCACAAAATGGGGCATGTATGGAATTTAACACTGCTGTAATATTTGAGGTACTGAAGTAGTTGGTTACTGACCACCAGGTTTTTGAGTTTTCAGACCATTTACGGACAAACAGCCAAGTTCCTATGGTAGCCAGGTTATGTTTCAAAAAATCCAAGTAAAGATTTGATCTCTGTAACCTAAGAATTTTTCCCCTAATTTTTCTCTTTGCTTTGTATCTGACAACAGGCAAAGTTGGGGCAGAGGATAAAGATCAATCCACATCATTTAATAAACCAACCCCTAAGCTGCTATTGACCCCTTGTGTACATGCACAATCAAGGATATGTTAGGAACACAATACTGCACAAAGTGAAGAAGTCACAGCGAACTCACTTCAACCAGCTGATCTGGGTTAAATCAAGGGCAACTTAAAGACGGCACAGACTTTACTACAGTACAACCACAACCTGGGAAACACATTGATTAATTAATTGAATCAGTTTTTATTTAGTCTCTATCATTATATACTAGTGCTAGGGATACTGCAGGGATCTCGACCCAAATACTCATGGAGCATAACCTGGTAATTATATGCTAACAATTGTGATAGCACTACAAAGAGAAGTATGAGTGCTATAATTACAAAACATAGTTAATGTTTACTGAGTGATTGCTACATTCTTAGCACCTAACACACATTAAGTCCTTTAGTTGTCACAGCAAAGCTATAATAAAGGTCCTTTATTCTAATTCTATAGATGAGAAAATTGAGAAATAGAGCTTTTTTTTTTAACTCACCTAAAGTCACACAAATGGGTAAGTGTATCCTTGAGCAACAAGAGCATTTGGGGGATATTTAACCTAGCTTGGAGAATTAGGGAATATGTAAAGAGAAGCATAATTTCTACCCACCTTATCCAAGTAAGATTGATTGTGTATATGTCTAGTTCAGATCACTCTGCTGAGCTCCAGATCCATAAATATCTACATGCTAATTCCGTTTAGATGTCCCATAGGCACCTCAAAATCAGTACATCCAGAATTAGTCTTTCCTTCCCCTTAGGCTATTCTTCCTAAGTTTTCTGTTTCACCCCTGTCTGCTAAGTACCCAGCCTATCAATTTAACATTGATTTTGAATGAGTGCAAAAGTCACACATTAAAAAAGGCAAATAACATTTTTGTGTTATTATAAAAATATTTTTTATTTTGCAGACTCCCTGAAAATTCTTGGAGACTCCATGGGTCCAGAGATTACACTTTGAAAAATGCTGTACTAGCTATTAAATCTGTTAGCTGTAGACATTGCAAGTACTTTCTCTCAATTTATCATTTGCTCCAGGCTCCAGCATATTAAACAAATGATGTCCTATGTGCCCCCAGATCAGTCTTCATTAGAATCACTTTAGGCACCTTAACAAATGCAGGTTCCCAGACCCCACATTATACCTGCTGAATTAGAGTGGGGAGGGGGCATTTGCATTTTTAACAAGACTTGTGAATGATTAACCATTCTGGTCTATTACTTTCTAAAAATCAGTCCTTTTAGAAATGCCTATTTTTAAGGCATTTGTGAAATCTTTTTTTTTAAGCTGGGCTAAGTGGCATTTTTAAAGAAAGCCAAGGTTACAAAGGACTTAAGAGTTGGCATTGGAGCCCTTCTTCTGGTCAAAAGTGGGCACAACAACATTAATGAAGCATCTATTGTACCAATCACTGGTCTGTCTTCTTCCTTTTCTGTGTGGCCCACCTTGGGAGTCCGACTTCTTACTTTCCCAGCATGGGCCAGGGATCCAGTCCCACACCAGTGCAATCAACAGAGGACATTGCTCTTTCCTTAGCTCCTAGTCCTTCCTCTATTTCCTTCTGCAGTGACTGTGCAAGAGCTTCAGAAATGGCACTTTTTGAGGGGTTGGACGAGGAGGGCATAGAGAGGTGAGAACAAGGGGAGTCAACATTCCTCTTCCCCAGGATTGTCTCCCTTGGTGTTAGCCATGAAGGCTTGTGAATTCTGAGTTAGCTGAGTTAATTTTGTATGTAAAAATGAGTTGTAGTGCTTGTTAAAATCACAGATTACTGGGTTCTTCTCCACAGATGATGATTCCTTAACCTTTATGATTCTAATGTATGTGGACGTTGGGCCACACTTGGGGGGAAAAATGACTTAAACCTGGAAAAGAAAAACTAGAAGAAGCCTTGAAAATGTGTGGTCTCTAGAAATCTAGAGATTGGCTACTAAATATTGATGGCTTTACTTTCCCAACTAGCGAAAATTATCCCTGCTGGAAGAAATTGATTCATTTTGTAAAGAGTGTGTTCAGTAATCTCTGAAACACAGAAACATTTTTTCCATCCTTAGTGTGCAAATAAACTGTTGGCTTCTTCAGGGAGGCAGGCCCAGGCAAAATATCAGCAGGCCCTTCTGACAGCATTTTTTGCACAGATGAAATTAGGTTAAAAGAAAATTCAGAGAAGTTGGAGGAGGGAAAAACAAAATCCGTGAATGGCAATGTAAAGCCGGGGGCAGAGAGAAGCCCCGCCTGATTTGTTTGCTCTGGGGAAGGCACATGGCTTGTCACATGGACCTTTGGCCTTCCCTTTATCTGCAGCTGCCCCGTGAGTCACTGTGGGCAGCAGGGGAGGGCTCCCTAGATGCTAGGGAACATAAGACTGACTGGTTGATCATATGACTTTTAGGTGAGGCCACTGGGCTGGGCCAATTTAAAAATTAAAGAGCAACTGCATCATTGCCTATTTTTGTTTATTTAAAGAAGTTCTTCAGTCTAGTTTTGCCTATTACTGCAAGTTAGCAGAAGGCACAAAAAACAGGCTGGTAAGTGAAACTCACATCTGGTAAGTGAGAACTACTGCCAATTCTATTAGTCACTAAGATCACTTGAGGGTGGAATACATTAGCAGCATAAACATTTAACCAAAACCAACACTTCCCTGTAACAGTTGGGGTTTCCTAAGAAATCTTTAAAACAAAACTTAGTTGCCTAAGCAGGCAAACACATTAGTTAGAAAAGCGGACATTTGTGTACTGTCCTCACCTGTTACAGAATGATGTTGGGTATATTATACTCTGAATTAAGATTTCTCTGTTGAGCATGTATGTTTAGACTATAAGGAAGCCTCCCCCAATTTTAAAACACTCAGTCTTTTAAACTGAAGCATTCAAGAGTCACTCCACGTAATAGAAACATCATTGAGGTATTATGCACTTGGACTCGAAGTTCTGCCTCTACCCCTCAGCCCAATGCCTGGATGAAAGAAGTACTTAATAAAGACATAACTGATGCTGTGATCAACTTATTAGTTGTAGAACAGTTATAATGACTGATTCACTTCTCTAAGCCTCCATTTTCGCTTCTGTGATCCAGGAGGAAACATCTTTTGCCTATCTTACAGAATTGTTAGGATTAAATTAAAAATGCATATTTAAGTTTTGCTTTCTTATACCATAAAATGCATTTATATAAGTGTATATTATATATATATACATATATGAAGGGACAAATAAAATAACTGGGACTAGGAGTCATCTCAGGAAGGGAACTGAGAGACAAGGGTCATGGCTAGGAAAAGATTTCCTTTTCATTGTATATACCATACTTTCCATCATATTCAAAAAATCATCACATGTAAGCATGATTATCCAAAGAGGACATACAGATGGCCAACAGACAAATGAAAAAATGCTCAATGTTTCAGAGAGATGCAAATTAAAACCAGAATGAGATATCACCTCACACTTGTCAGAATGGCTATCAATAAATACATAAACAAGTGTTGACAAAGATGTTAAAAAAAAGAAACCTTCCTGCATTGTTGGTGGAAATACAGATTGGTGCAGCCACTATGGAAAACAGTGTGGAGGTTCCTCAAAAAATTGAAAATGAAACTGCTTCAGCACCCAGTGATTCCACTTCTGGGTATCTGAAGAAACCCAAAACACTAATTAGAAAGCATATGTGCACCTCTATGTTAATTGCAGTGTTATTTACAATAGCCAAGATTAGAAGCAACCCAAGTGTCCATCAATAGATAAGTGGATAAATAATCTGTGGTACATATATATAATAAAATATTACTAGGGCATAAAAAGAATTAAATGTTAACATTTGTGTCAGCATATATGGACCTAGAGGGTACTATGCTAAGTGAAATAAGACAGACAAAGGCAAATACCATATGATTTCACTTATATGTGGAATCTAAAGAACAAAATAAATAATCAAACAAAATTAAGCCCTGGCTGGTGTGGCTCAGTGGATTGAGTACTGGCCTGCAAACTCAAAGGTCACCCGTTTGATTCCTGGTCAGGGTACATCCCTGAGTTGCGGGCCAGGTCCCTGTTTGGGGGCATGTGAGAAGCAACCAATGTTTCTATTAATGTTTCTCTCCCTCCCTTCCCCTCTCTCTTTAAAACAAAAATAGAACTCATAGATACAGAGATCAGACTGATGGTTGCCAGAGGAGAGGGAGGTAAGGAGGCTGGGGTGAAAAAAGTGAAGAACTTAAAAAGTACAAATTGGTAGTCACAAAATATTAATGGGCATGTAAAGTACAACATAGGGCATATAGTCAATAATATTGTAATAACTATGTATAGTGCCAGGTGGGTACTTGAAATATTGGGGAGAATGCTTAGTAAAGTATATGATTCTCTAACACTACTCTGTACACCTGAAACTAATACAAAATAATATTGAATATAAACTTATATTGAAAAATAAAATTAAAAAAGAATAATTAGTATGAAATTTAGGCTTTAATAAAGTCTTCATGAAAATGCAGCAAGAAGCCTGTTATTTCATTTACATTTACATCTGTTATGTTGACTGCAATGCCTTGTAGCAGTCTAAATTAGGTGTGTTCTATGTGAGACTTAAAATTACATGGTAGAACGCTGCATACATCTTAGGGTTACATTTTTAGTCTTATGAAAGTCAATATCCTTAAACTATTTCATACAATGTAAACATTAGTTCAAAGACACTTGAAAGGGCAAGCTAGAAAGAACAGTTTGAAATTTACATACTGGAATCTAATATAGTACTTTCAAATCTAAAAAAATTTTATCCCAAGAAAGAGTGAAATTCATGGAAAATAAAACTACTATAATAACTTAACCCAATAGAAAATATACCATAAGCTTACTGTGTGCTAAAAATGTACTATGTAATATTTTAACATATCTACAACCTCTTTTTTGATTAGAGCTTTGAAACTGGGTGTATTTACTGAAAATTAGAACTATATCAAAGAGTTGCATCTGAAATGAACAAACCTCACCTAGATGTCTCAATAATATAGCAATAACTACCCTAAAATTTTTATTTAAAAAATAAATGTGAGTAGAAGTGATAATGAAATTTCTCCTTAAGGTCCTCTTTCTCAATAAACTATAACTAAGACTTCTGGTAAAGATGAAGGCCTAGGTAGACACACTTCACCTCCCTGCACAACCATAAGAAGGATCGCAACTAACCTCAAAACAAAAAACACCCAGAACTGCCAGAAAATCGAACTGTATGGAAGTCCAACGGCCAAGAATTTAAAGAAGCCATATTCATTTAGTTGGGGAGGGGGGGCAGAAATGGGGAGCCATGGTGGACAGGACAGCAGTGTGGTGGCAAGACAGTGGCACCCACCAGAATGGGTGGGGCCACATTCACATGTGGTGGATAAAATCAGAGGGGTACCTTGGGAGGGAGCAATCCCAGCCCCAGGCCAGATCACAAAGCCCAGGGTTTCAGTACCTGTAATATAAAGCCTAATATCTTCTGGCTGTAAAAACCAGTCGGGGTTGGGGCAGCAGAAGAAACTGCTGATCTCTTGGGAGAGTCCATTTAATGGGCCCACACAGTCCTAGAATGAACACAAATGTACCCACTCTGGGAAACACCACTGGGGCAGCATCTAGAGAGGCATCAGTCACATATGGAAAGAGGGTGAAGTGACTGGAATCAGGGTGAGTGCCTGAGCAAGCCTCCACAAGTCAGGCAGTGGTATTGGCCCCTCTTCAACCTCTCCCACACATACAGAACCACAAAGCCATGAAGCTGGTGGCCAGGCCCTGGTGAATGCCTAAGGCTCTACCCCATACAACTTTATAGGTATGGTAAGATAGGGAGTCAAAGCAGCTCTACCTAATACACAGAAACAAAAACAGGGAGGCTGCCAAATCAAGGAGACAAAGTAATATGACCCATGCTTTGCACACCTTCCTCTAAGAAAGTCCAAAAAATAAAAATAAAATAAAAAAGAAATATGGCCCAAATGAAAGAACAGAACAAAACCCCAGAAAAAGAACAAGGCAAAAGAGAGATAGTCAACCTATCAGATGCAGAGTTGAAAACACTGGTGACAAGGGTGTTGAGAGAACTTACTGAATACAGGAAAATCATAAGGAAAGAAATGAAGTCTACACTAACTGAAATAAAGAACAATCCATAAGGAACCAACAATGAAGGGAAGGAAGCCGGGGTTCAAATCAATGATTTGGAACATAAGGAAGAAATAAACAATCAAGCAGAACTAAATGAAGAAACATGAATTAAAAAAAATGAGTAGAGGCTCCGGCTGGTGTGGCTCAGTGGATTGAGCACTGGCCTGAGAACCAAAGGGTTGCAGGTTTGATTCCCAGATCAGGGCACATGCCTGGGTTTCATACCAGGTCCCCAGTAGAGGGTGCGTGAGAGGCAACCACACATTGACGTTTCCCTCTCTTTTCCTCCCTTCCTTCCCCTCTGTCTAAAAATAAATAAAATATTTAAAAGAAAAGAAAAAATGAGAGAATAAGAAGGTTCTGGGACATCTCCAAAAGTGCCGACATCTGCAATGTGGAACCCGGCTTGTGGGGTCCAAGACATTGTGGATGGGGAGAGACATTCACACAGACTACTGAGTCCTGTGGAGGAAAAGGGACAGCATGGATTTTTCTCTCAAGAGGAGCCAAAAGCCTCGGCCTTTGCCATGAGAGGCCTTTATTGGGTTTCTCAGCACATTACATGATGGTCCTCATTTACTATGCACAGGTTTGCTTTAGGTTGTTACTTTTTACAGAAAACAAAGGAGAGGATGTTGCTAATCACATCACAGAAGAAGGATATTTGCAAATGAAAAGGGAAAAGTAGTTGAACCAGTTACACTCCATACTGGAGAGTTTTAGCATGGATTTTAGGAAGTCACGGTAAGTACCTGCTGTCTCAATTCAAGGTGAGGGAGTTTTAGCAAAAGCAAGTCTCAAAGTGGCCTGGGTACATTGCAGACCTGATTCCCCACGGGAGAACCATGGGCGTGGGTCCTGTGCATCTTCCAGTGGGAGCTGGGCCCATGCCACGCAGAACAGTCTCCTACAATCCGAATCACAGGGATGCCAGAAGGAAAAGAGGAAGAGCAAAAAATTGAAAACTTAGTCGAAGAAACAATGAAAGAAAACTTTCCTAATTTGGCAAAGGAAATACACATACAAGTCCCAGAAGCACAGAGAGTTCCAAATAAATTGGACCCAAAGAGGATCACACCAAGACACATCATGACTAAGATGCTAAAGGTTAAAAACAAAGAGAAAATCTTAAAAGCAGCAAGAGAAAATAAGAGAGTTAGCTACAAAGGAGTTCTCAGAAGGCTATCAAAAGAAACTTTTCAGGCAAGAAGGGGCTGGCAAGAAGTATTCAAAGTGATGAAAAGCAAGGAACAACAACCAAGAGTACTCTATTCAGCAAAACTATCATTTAAAATCAAAGGGCTGATAAAGTGTTTCCCAGACAAGGTAAAGCTAAAGGAGTACATCATCACCAAGCCCTTATTATATGAAATGTTAAAGGGACTTATTTAAGAAAAAGAAGCAGATCAAAACTATGAACATTAAAATGACAACAAACTCATAACTATCAACAACTGAATCTAAAAAAAAACAAAAATAAACCAAGCAAACAACTAGAACAGGAAAAGAATCATAGAGATGGAGAACATTTGGAGGGTTATCAGTGGGGAGGGGAAGTGGGAATAATGGGGGAAAATGAACAGGGAGTAAGAAGAATAATTGGTAGGTACAATATATACAGGAGTATGTTAAGAAAAGTGTAGGAAATGGAGAAGCCAAAGAACTTTTATGCACAACCCATGGACATGAATTGAAGTAGGGAATTGCTAAAGGAAAGAAGGGTACTGGACAGAGTGGGGAAAGGGGAGAAAAACTGGAACAATTGTAATAGCATAATCATTTTTTAAAAAACTATAATTTAGTTTGAGGATTTGAATCTTCAATTTCCCAGGAAAGGATTGGGTAATATATGTGGTAATCATAGAGTAGATAGTCCTCAGCACTGTTCAAAAGAATATGCACCCCTTAAACAATCCAAGAGGAAACTAAGAAGCAAAAAAGCAGGATTTGTTTCTCTATGAGGGAAACACCATTACTGAACATTAATCATATCTCCTTCCCATTAACCTCAAGAGATTATTGTGTCTCTTCCTTACTGTCAGGAGACCTAGAGTTGTCTTGGCTCTGTGCCTATAGTTGTAAGTTGATCTTATCCTTAACACTTTATTGTTTTCTGTTTAAAGATTTTATTCCTTTATTTTTAGAAAGAGGGGAAGGGAGGGAGACAAAGAGGGAGAGAAACATTGATGATAGGTTCCCTCTCACACACCCCCAACTGGGGACCTGGCCAGCAACCCAGATTTGTGCCCTGACTGGAAATTGAACCAGGGACCTTTCAGTTCTCAGGCTGGCACTAAATCCACTGGGCCACACCAGCCAGGACTCCTTAACACTTTAAACCCTCGTCTTTACTTTGAAACTAGAATAACAGAGGAACACAGCATGATCATTCTGAAATTATAGAATCCTGAATTGAAAGAACCTTAAAGACTATCTCGTTATGTTGTAATTTTTTTAGCAGAACCTTTTTATTCAAACAAAAATATAGGAAGTAAAATGAAAGCTAAACAGCTTTGCTTGAAGGTGGATGGGTGTTGGATGCCTGCCTGCTGGTCTCCCATCCCCTCTCTGTAGTCCTTCAGGGGAGCCCTAGAGCTCTACAGTACAATTTAATCCACTAACTTAGTCCAACCTCATTTCACAAATTGGTAAAACTGAGGAACTTTCTGAGTTTTTAGCAAATTAACAGCAGATTCAGGACCACTTTGTTGCCCCTATATTAATAACAACAAACATTTATTGAATGATATATTTGGGCTAAGCACTCATATGTTCTTCAATTGCATTATCTCACTTACTACTTACAATTACATTCTGAGGTATAGGTACTGCTAAGATCAATTTAATAGATAAGAAAAGTAAGGCAAAGAGAAAATAAGTTAATTGCCCAAAGTCACCATGTGATCTTCCTAAGGGCTTCAGCTGCTTCATTTGTAAAAAGATGGATAACTTCTGAATTGCACACTAGTGTGCAACTCTAAAATTCTGTAATCTTATGATTTCCAGTTGTGAGACTTGTTCTTTTTTTTTTAGATTCACTTTTTTTGAATTTTATTTTAATCGTTCAAGTGTAGTTTTCTGTCCTTTACTCCCATCCCAGCCCACCCACCCATCCCTCTCCACCTCCCTCCCATTTCCACCCCTGTAGTTTTTGTCCATGTGTCCTTTAAATTTGTTCCT
Source organism: Phyllostomus discolor (assembly GCF_004126475.2). Lineage (NCBI taxonomy): Eukaryota > Metazoa > Chordata > Mammalia > Chiroptera > Phyllostomidae > Phyllostomus > Phyllostomus discolor. Next base: position 149,289,702 of record NC_040905.2, on the reverse strand, counting down.
TAAACCCTTCCCCCTTTTCCTGGAAATTCCCCTGAAATTCCCTCTCTTCTCCTCTCTGGTCACCGTCAGCCTGTTCTCTATTTCAGCCTTTGACTATATTTTGCTTGTTTGTTTGTTTTGTTGTTTAGGTTCCTGTTAAAGGTGAGATCATATGGTATTTGTCTTTCACCTCCTGGCTTATTTCGCTTAGCATAATGCTTTCCAGCTCCATCCATGCTGCTGCAAAGGGTAGGAGCTCCTTCTTTCTTTCTGCTGCATAGAATTCCATTGTGTAAATGTACCATAGTTTTTTGATCCATTCATTTACTGATGGGCACCTAGATTGCTTCCAGCACTTGGCTATTGTAAATTGTGCTGCTGTGAACATTGGGGTGCATAGGTTCTTTTGGACTGGTGTTTCAGGGTTCTTAGGATATAATCCCAGCAGTAGAATTGCTGAGTCAAAAGGCAGATCCATTTTTAGTTTTCTGAGAAAATTCCATACTGTTTTCCATAGTGGTTGTACCAGTCTGCAATCCCACCAATAGTGCACTAGGGTCCCCTTTTCTCCACAACCTCTCCAACACTTGTTGTTTGTTGCTTTGTTTATGATGGCCATTCTTACTGATATGAAGTGGTAGCTCATTGTGGTTTTAATTTGCATGTCTCTGATAGTTAGCAATATCGAGCATCTTTTCATGTGTCTCTGGATCCTCTGTATGTCCTCCTTGGAGAAGTGTCTGCCCAAGTCCTTTGCCCATTTTTTAATTGGGTTGCTTGTCTTCTTGGAGTGGAGTCATGTAAGTTCTTTATATATTTTGGAGATTAAGCCCTTGTCTGAGGTATCATTGGCAAATATGTTTTCCCATACAGTTGGTTCTCTTTTTATTTTAATACCGTTTTCTTTAGCCGTGGAGAAGCCTTTTATTTTTATGAGATCCCATTTGTTTATTCTTTCCTTTATGTCCCTTGCTCTAGGGGACATATCATTAAAAATGTTGCTGCATGAAATATCTCAGATTTTTCTGCCTATGTTCTCCTCTAGGACTTTAATGGTGTCACGGCTTATATTTAAATCTTTTATCCACCTTGAATTTATTTTTGTGTATGGTGTAAGTTGGTGCTTGAGTTTCATTTTTTTTGCATGTAGCTGTCCAGTTCTCCCAACACCATTTGTTGAAGAGCCTGTTTTATTCCATTTTATGTTGCTGCCCCCTTTGTCAAATATTAATTGGCCATAGAGACTTGGGCTTATTTCTGGGCTCTCTGTTCTGTTCCACTGGTCCGTGTACCTGTTTTTATGCCAGTACCAGGCTGTTTTGATTACTGTGGCCTTGTAATAGAGTTTGGTATCAGGTATTGTGATCCCTACTACTTTACTCTTCTTCCTCAAAATTGCAGCAGCTATTTGGGTCGTTTATGGTTCCACTTAAATTTTTGAAGTGTTTGTTCTATGTCTGTGAAATATGCCATTGGCACTTTAATAGGTATTGCATTGAATATGTAAATTGCTTTGGGTAGTATGGACATTTTGATGATGTTCATTCTTCCAATTCATGAACATGGTATACGTTTTCGTTTCTTTGTGTCTTCTTTCATTTTTTCTTCAGTGTTGTGTAGTTTTCTGCATATAGGTCTTTTACCTCCTTGTTCAGTTTATTCCTAGGTATTTTATTTTTCTTTTTGCTATATCAAATAGGATTTTTTAAAATACATTTTATTGATTATGCTATTACAGTTGTCCCATTAATCCCCCTTCATTCCCCTCCACCTGCACACCCTCTCCCACCCACATTCCTCCCCTTTAGTTCATGTCCATATGTCATAAATTCTTTAGCTTCTACATTTCCCATACTATTCTTGCCCTCCCCTTGTCTATTTTCTACCTACCATCTATGATACTTATTCTCCATACCTTTTCCCCCTCTCTCCTCCTCCCACTCCCCTGGTGCTAACCCTCCATGTGATCTCCATTTCTGTGGTTCTGTTCCTGTTCTAGTTGTTTGCTTAGTTTGCATTTGTTTTTGTTTTAGGTGTGGTTGTTAGTAATTGTGAGTTTGCTATCATTTTACTATACTTGTTTTTTTATCTTCTTTTTCTTAGATAAGTCTCTTTAACCTTTCATATAAGGGCTTGGTGATGGTAAACTCCTTTAACTTGACCTTATCTGAGAAGCACTTTATCTGCCCTTCCATTCTAAATGAAAGCTTTGCTGGATAGAGCAATCTTGGATGTAGGCCCTTGCCTTCCATGACTTGTAATACTTCTTTCCAGCCCCTTCTTGCCTGTAAGATCTCTTTTGAGAAATTAACTGATAGCCTTATGGGCACTCCTTTGTAGGTTACTGTGTCCTTATCTCTTGCTGCTTCTAGGACTCTCTCCTTCATTTTTACTTTGGCTAATGTAATTATGATGTGCTTTGGTGTGTTCCTTCTTTGGTCCAACTTCTTTAGGACTCCCTGAGCTTCCTGGACTTCCTGGAAGTCTATATATTTTTTCTTTGCCAGAATGGGGAAGTTCTCCTTTATTATTTGTTCCAATAAGTTTTCCACTTGTTGTTGTTCCTCTTCTCCTTCTGGTACCCCTATAATTCGGATGTTGGAAAGTTTAAAGATGTCCTGGAGGTTCCTAAGCCTCTCCTCATTTTTTTGAATTCTTATTTCTTCATTTTTTTCTGATTGTATGTTTTTTTCTTCCTTCTGGCCCACTCCATTGATGTGAGACCCAGCTTTCATTCCATCACTATTGGTTCCCTATGTATTTTTCTTCATTTCACTTATTGTAGCCTTCATTTGTTCATCTAATTTGTGACCAAAATCAACCAATTCTGTGAGTATCCTAATCACCAGTGTTTTGAACTGTGCATCTGATAGGCTGTCTATTTCTTGGTCACTTAAAAGTACTGGTTCTGGGGATTTCATTTTGTTTGAGCCATCTTTTTTCCCCCCCTTTGGTCTGGTCAAGCCTGTTACAAGTGAGGGGTGAAGCTTTAGGTGTTCATGGGGAGAGGGCCGGAGAGGGCATCCCAGTTGCTGGGTTGTGATGCTATATGTGGGGGCGGAATCAGAGAGGTAACTATGGCACTTGCTCCACTCTCTGTCTGACCTCAGTCCCTTCTGCCGCTTCCCCCGAGCAAACTGGGCCCCTCTGGTGCCAATGCCTGTGTAGGTGGGCTTGTGAACCCCGTGGGACTTTCCAAGGACCTCTCCTGAAAGGCTGGGAGTCTCTCCCTGCGCCTCAACCCCCCACAGATGTTTTCAATCAGTGTCCTGAGGCTCTATTTCCCAGCACTGTGATCCTGGATTGCGCGCAGTCCCTGGCTTCATAATTGCCACATCGCTGGGTCTGCCGGTTGCCACCCCTTGGCTGAGGTCTGCCAGCTGCCGCTTGAGTGCTCAGGGTCCACCCACTGTGGTCTTGTGAGCCCTGGATGCCTTATTCTCCTGGTCCCAACACTCTCTGCACTCTGCGCTACTACCCAAGCCCAGCTGCCCGACGCTGCCCCTCCTACCAGTCTGGATGAACAGGTCTATTTTAGCTTCTTGGTTGTCTGACTTCCATACAGTTCAATTTTCTGTCAGTTCTGGTTGTTATTCTGTTTCTAAATTGTTATTGCCCCTATCCTGGTTGTGTGAGGAGGCACAGTGTGTCTACCTATGCCTCCATCTTGGCCGGAAGTCCGGGATTTTTTTCTTGATGTCTGCTTCTGTTGTTTCATTGTTGGTATACAAAAATGCCTTTGATTTCTGGATATTGACTTTGTATCCCACTGTTTTGCCAAATTCATTTATTAAGTCAAGCAGTTTTATGGCCGAGTCTGTAGCATTTTTTATGTACACTATCACGTCATCTGCAAACAGTGACAGTTTTGTTTCCTCCTTTCTGATTTGGATGCCTTTTATTTCCTTTTCTTGTGGCTGTGGCTAAAACTTCCAATGCTATGTTGAATAGAAGTGGTGAAACTGGACAGCCTTGTCTTGTTCCTGATCTTAGTGGAAAAGATTTTAGATTTTGCCAATTGAGTATGATGTTGGCTGTAGGTCTTTCATATATGGCCTTTATTATGTTGAGGAACAGTCCCTCTGTTCCTACTTTGCTGAGTGTTTTTATCATAAATGGGTGTTTTACCTTATCAAATGCTTTTTCTGCATCTATTGATATGATCATGTGGTTTTTGTCTTTGCCTTTGTTTATGTGATGTATTATATTTATTGATTTGCAAATATTGTACCATCCTTGCATCCCTGGGATGAATCCCACTTGGTCATGGTGTATGATCTTTTTAATGTATTGTTGGATGTGGTTTGCCAATATTTTGTTGGGGATTTTAGCATCTATGTTCATCAGTGATATTGGCCTGAAGTTTTCTTTCCTTGTTGTGTGTTTATCTGGTTTTGGGATTAGGATGATCCTGACCTCATGAAAAAAGTTTGGGAGTCTTTCATCATTTGGGATTTTTTGGAATAGTCTGTGAAGGATAGGAGTTAGCTCTTCCTTAAATGATTTATAAAATTTTCCTGTGAAACCATCCAGTCCAGGGCTTTTGTGTGTTGGGAATTTTTTGATTACTGCTTCAATTTCTTTTGTTGTTATTGGTCTGTTCAGGCTTTCTGCTGCTTTTTCATCGAGTATTGGAAGATTATATTTTTCTAGAAATTTGTCCATTTCACCTAGATTTTCAAATTCCTTGGACAGTTCTTCATAGTAATTTCTTACAATCCTTTGTATTTCTGTGGTATCAGTTGTAAACTCTCCTCTTTCATTTCTGATTGTGTTTATTTGGGTCTTCTCTCTTTTTTTCTTGATGAGCCTGCTTAAAGGCTTGTCAGTTTTGTTTATGTTTTCAAAGAACCAGCTCCTGGATTCATTGACCCTTAGAATTTTTCTTTTAGTCTCTATGTCATTTAATTCTGCTCTGATCTTGGTTATTTCCTTCCTTCTACTTTCTCTGGGCTGTCTTTGTTGTTGTTTCTCGAGTTCTTGTAGACATAGGGTTAGGTTGTTTGTTTGAGATGTTTCTATCTTTTTTAGGTGGGCCTGCATCGCTATGAACTTCCCTCTCAGGACTGCCTTGGCTGTGTCCCATAAGTTTTGGGTTATTGTGAGTTCATTTTCCTTTGTTTCCAGAATTTTTTTTTCTTCCCTAACTTCATTCTTGACTCATTCATTGTTTAATAGCATGCTATTCAATCTCCATGATTTTCAGTGTTTTGGGTTTGTTCCCTTAGGGTGGGTTGCTAGTTTCAGTCCCTTGTGGTCAGAGCAAATGTTTGGTATGATTTCAATTTTCTTGAATTTGTTGAGGCCTGTTTTGTGTCCTATCATGTGGTCTATCTTTGAAAATGTTCCATGTGCATTCAAAAAGAATGTGTATTTAGCTTTTGGGGGATGAAGGATTCTATATATATATATCAGTTTAGTTCATTTCATCTAGGGCATTGTTCAATGCCACAATATCTTTGTTGACATTTTGTTTGGAAGATCTGTCCATTTTTGACAGTGGGGTGTTAAAATCCCCTATGACAATTGTGTTGCTATCAATATCTTTCCTTAAGTCTTCTAAGATTTTCTTTATGTATTTGGGTGCTCCTATGTTGGGTAAGTATATATTTACAATGTTTATGTCTTCTTGGTGGATTCTTCCCTTGAGTGTTATGAAGTGACCTTCTGGGTCTCTCTTTATGGCCCTTTTTTTGAAGTCTATTTTGTCTGATATGAGTATTGCTACCTTGTTTTTTTTTTTTTTTCCTGTCTGTTTGCTTGGAAGATTTGTTTCCAGCCCTTCACTTTTAGTCTGTGTAGATCTTTTGTCCTGAGGTGGGTCTCTTGTAGGCAGCATATGTGTGGGTCATGCTTTCTTTTTTTTTTTTTTATCATTTTTTAAAATATATTTTATTGATTATGCTATTACAGTTGTCCCATTTCCCCCTTCACTCCCCTCCACCCTGTACCCCCTCTCCCACCCACGTTCCCCCCCTTTAGTCCATGTCCATGTGTCATACTTATGAGTTCTTTAGCTTCTACTTTTCCCCTACTATTCTTGCCCTCCCCCTATCTATTTTCAACCTACATTCTATGCTACTTATTCTCTATACCTTTTCCCCCTCTCTCCTCCTCCCACCCCTACTACTAGCCCCCCATGTGCCCTCCATTTCTGTGGTTCTGTTCCTATTCTAGTTGTTTGCTTAGTTTCTTTTGGTTTTGCTTTAGGTGTGGTTGTTAATAATTGTGAGTTTGCTGTCCTTTTACTCTACATGTCTTTTCTTTATCTTCTTTTCTTAGATAAGTCCCTTTAGCATTTCATAAAGTAAGGGCTTGGTGATGATGAACTCCTTTAATTTGACCTTATCTGAAAAGCACTTTATCTTCTCTTCCATTCTAAATGAGAGCTTTGCTGGATAGAGCAATCTGGGATGTAGGTCCTTGTCTTTCATGACTTGGAATATTTCTTTCCAGCCCCTTCTTGCCTGTAAGGTCTCTTTGGAGAAATCAGCTGACAGTCTGATGGGAACTCCTTTGTAGGTTACTGTCCCCTTACCTCTTGCTGCTTCTAGGATTCTCTCCTTCGTTTTTACCTTGGCTAATGTAATTATGATGTGCCTTGGTGTGTTTCTTTTTGGGTCCAACTTCTTTGGGGCTCTCTGAGCTTCTTGGATTTCTTGGAAGAATGTTCCCTTTGCCAGATTGGGGAAGTTCTCCTTTACTATTTGTTCAAATATGTGCTCAATCTGTTGCTTTTCCCCTTCCGATTCTGGTACTCCTATAATTCGGATATTGGAACGTTTAAAGGTGTCCTCGATGGTCTTAAGCTTTTCTTCGATTTTTTGAATTCTTATTTCATCATGCTTTCCTGCTTGGTTGATTCTATCTTCCTTCTGGTCCACTGTATTGTTTTGAGACTCATATTCCTTCCTTTCCCTATTGGCTCTCCTCCGCGTGTCTTCCTGCATCTGTTTTATGGTAATCTGCATTCTTTCATCTAAATTTCATCCAAAATCCACCAGTTCCGTGAGCTTTCTGATCACCAGTGTTTTGAACTGCGCATCTGATAGATTGGCTAATTCTTGGTCGCTCAAAAGGATGAGTCCTGGGGGACTGATCTGCTCTGTTGAAAACATATTTTTTTTCCCCCTGTCTCTCCTTTTTTTTTTTTTCCGGTCTGGTTGCTCTTGTTACGGTGGGGGGCGGAGCCTTAGGTGCTCACCGGGGCTGGGCACCCCAGTCGCTAGATTGTGACGTTATATGTGGGGGTGGGGCGGGAGCGGGGCGGGAGAAAACAATGGCGGTAGTTCCGTTTCCCTGGACTCAGACCCTTGTCTGGGCTTCTGGGCCGCGAGTTCTGCCCTGGTCCACAATCGCTGCCTCACTGGGTCTGCCAGCCGCAGCTTGCGTAATCAGGGATCACCGCTGCCTTCTTGCACCTCCGGATGGCTTTTGCGCCGATTTCGCGCCAAACCTTCCCCCGACCTTGGCGCGCCGCCGACCGGAGCCAGCCCCGCACCCGCCAGCTCGTCTTCTCCTACCAGTCCGGATGAACGCGTCTACTTCAACTTCTTGGCTGCCCAACTTCCATTCAGATAAATCCTCTGCCGGATCTGGGTGTTATTCTGATAGTAAATTATTGTTGTAAATTATTGGTTTTCTCGGGTCATGCTTTCTTATCCATTCAGCTATTCTATATTTTTGATTGAAGTAGTTAATCCATTTATGTTTAAGGTTATTATTGATAGATACTTATTCATTGCCATTTTTGTACCTGTGTTTCTCTCTCTGTCTCTCTTTTCCTTCCTTTCCTTAAAGCAGGACCTTTAGCATCTCTTGCAGAGATGGTTTGGTGGAGGTGTATTCTTTTAGACTTCTTTTGTCTGGGAAGCTCCTTATTTGGCCTTCCATTTTGATTGAGAGCCTTGCTGGGTAAACTAGCCTTGGTTGCAGACCTCTGGTTCTCGTTACTTGGATTATTTCTTGCCATTCTCTTCTGGCTTGGAGCATTTCCATTGAGAAGTCAGCAGCTAGCCTTTTGGGGGCTCCCTTGTATGTTACTTCCTGTTTCTCCCTTCTGCCTTTAAGATTCTCTCTTTAGCCCTGGCTGGCGTAGCTCAGTGGATTGAGCACGGGCTGGGAACCAAAGTGTCCCAGGTTCAATTCCCAGCCAGGGTACATTCCTGGGTTGCAGGTCATAACCCCCAGCAACCGCACATTGATGTTTCTCTCTATCTCTCTCTCTATCTCTATCTCCCTCCCTTCCCTCCCTAAAAAATAAATAAATAAAATTAAAAAAAAAAAGATTCTCTCTTTATCTTGAGATTTTGCCATTTTAATTATGATGTGTCTTGAGGTGGGCCTCTTTGGGTTCCTCTTGATTGGAACTCTCCGTGTTTCCTGGATTTGTGTGACTTTTTCTCTCATCAAATTAGGGAAGTTTTCCATCATTACTTTTTCAAATAGGTTTTCTATTTCTTGTTCTTCTTCTCCTTCTGGTATCTGTATTATACGGATATTATTATGTTTCATATTATCTTGCATTTCTCTTAATCCCTCTTCATTCTTTCTGAGCCTCTTTTCCTTTTCTTACTCTTTCTGGGTGTTTTTTTTTCCACTTTGTCCTCCAGCTCGCTAATCCAATCTTCTGCTTCATTGATCCTGCTTTTGATTCCTTCAACTGTGTTCTTCAGTTCAGAAATTGTATTCTTCATTTCCTCTTGGCCTTTGTTGACAGTTTCTATTTCCTTTTTCATGTTGATATAGTTTTCAGTGAGTTCATTGTAGTTTCCCTGTAGTTTCTGGTAGCTCATTGTGAGCTTATTGAGCTTCCTGATAATCATTGCTTTGAACTCAATATCTGATAGTTGAATTGCCTGTATTTCATTTAGCATTCTTTCTGAGGCTTTCCCCTTTCCCTTCATTTGGGGGTTGTTTCTTTGTCTTCCCATTGTTTGTGAGACTCTTCTTGTTAGCCTCTGTTTCTTAAATTGATCTGTCCTGGCTCCCTGGGTGTATAGTGTGAACTTCTGTGGTAGAATACCTGTGAGATTCAGTGGTGCAGTCTCCTTTGGGTATTCTGGTTTCACAGCTTCCACCTAATCTTTTTTGTGATCATTTGGAAGGGTAAGGCAAAATGGTTTAAGACAGCAAGAGAGTATACTATGATATTTACACTAGCAGCCAGTAGAGAAGAGATAGAAGATCCTTTGGTTATGTATAGTGTTAACTGTGATATTCCACCCAACTAGCCACTTTTTAGAAAGGTTGGAAAGACGACAAGACTCTTGTTGGGGAGGGAAGGATTGTGAGATGTATCTAGAAAGCAGTGAGGTTGAGGAGGTCAGATTCTGAGGTAAGGTGAGAGTAAAGGATAGTAAATAGGTGTAATGTGTGAGAGAATAGAGTTAACCACTACAGTAATAGAGCTCAGGAAACTTTGAAGTGGGCTAAGATCTAGGGGTGGGAGTCTTGTGTAGTATTTACAATTGTATGGAATAGCTATTATTTACAGTAATATTAGAGCAACAATCATATGACAGAATCTATGAGATCTAGATAACAAGAATAGGGAGCATAGAACCTTGAGTAGTGTATTAATGGAACACAAATGAAGTGAAGGACAGTAAATTAGCAATACACTATGAAAGAGAGAACAGGGGAAAACTGTCAAATGGTACAATATAACCAGCCAAGCAAAGAAGACTATACGAAAAGAAGAGGAATACAAAAATACTATTAAAATAAAAGATGTAAGAATAATGAAAAAATAATAATACAAATATGCAATAACTTGCAGGTTCTCTGTAATAACAAAGTGAAATTTGTCTCGCTGTCTCAGCTGTTGGGATGCCCCCTCTTTGGATCCAGCTCTGGTCTTTCCACAGTTCTGGGTTTTTCTGTGTCACTTGTGGGTATTTAAAAAGAAAAAAGGAAAAGGAAAAAAAAAGCAGAAGAAGGAAGGGAGATAAAATTGGAAAGAAAGGAAGAAGGCATAACACTAGAAAGAAGGAAAGAGAAGCAAAAGGAATTGAGAGATATAAATATAATAAAAAGTAAAAATTACTTTAAAAAAATCAAACAAAACAACCAAGAAAAAAACCCTCTTGTTGGTTTCAAACCAGTTTTTCTGGTCTTGTTGGCTGCAGCAGGCTGAGGGGCGATTGATTTCGCTTTTCTCCCTTCCTGTTCAGCACTCAGTCAGCCTTGCACGTGCTTTTTTCAGGGCTAGCTGCACACTCTCCCCATAGCCAGTCTGGCGCCTCTCCACAGGACCCTGGGTGTGGGATCCAGGCCCTCCTAAGCACGCTCTCCCGGGCTTTATAGGTGTGAGCTCTGGGTCTTCCACAAAGCACATTCACTCTGGGTTGTAGGTGCAGGCACAAGACCAGGCCACCCTTGGTCGCATGGGCTCTGGCGCACACTCTTCCCAGGGCTATGCGTGGGTGCTCACAGCCCCTGTATGTTTGCCACTCAGTCCTCACTCCCCCAGTGCTGCTCAATCCTTGTTTGGCCAGGGAGGGAGGTTGACCCAGCTCTCTCCCAAGAGCCCTGTGGGAGACCCGGTGAGCACTGGGCCTGAGGCTGCAGCCTCCCTGGTCCCCGTGCTGATCCCTGGGCCCTTATTGTCCTGAAGCACTCTCTTTACCATCTGGTTTTTCAATGTCCGCTACAATTTTTGATCTCCTAATTTTCGTATATGCTGTGGCACTGTTGGCTGTTTGCTCTGTTCCTCCGTAGATCAGCTAGGTTTTTCTCCCATGTGTAGGGAAAAATGGGATCTGCTCCCTCCTACCATGCTGCCATCTTCCCTCTTCAACACTTGTTCTTTCACAATGAATCATTCCTTCAGATTTAATGAGACTCTTAAATATTTGAGGATCATAAAGGGACATTTTAAGATGCAATATTTTCAATTCATCTATCAGGTGAGTATGATAATCTTCTACTTGTGAGGAAGTACTGCCATTGACCCAGTGTTTGTTCATGCAATAAATAGAATTATTATGGTGGCACTTTGTTTTGGTCTTGGTCTTTGTGGTCAGAGAACAATTAGGTTGTAGGAAGGGGTGAAACAAAACTCTTCCTTTGGCAGTAGAAGTGATAAAAGTGTACACAGGGGACAGATAAACAGGGAATTGTAAGAAAGGTTTAAAAACAGGCAAGTAGCAATAACAGCAGGTAATGACCAAGGCAATGTGATAATGGTAAACTGGGGAGCAATTTTTATTATGCGAACAGATGTAAGTCCATTAACAATATGAAAAACTTTGTTTTATAATCAACTTGGCTAAAAATATAACTTTTTGCATGGGACACAAAAATTATTACGTAAATAATTCTGGAACCATTGTGATGACCTTGCAAAGAGAAGAGTAATATTTTTATAAAGATAACCAGTTCTTGAACTTTCACCAATCTATAATACAGAGAGATGATCACATCTGACATCAGAGTAGCATGACTCATTAGTCTTCCTTATTTTATTGCTTCAAGTAACATTTAAACTCAAGTGCAGTTCATTACTTCCCTTGGTTTGAATTTCCTGCAAGTAGAATTAGATTTCTCATCTGTGTATACGTGCCAACCTAAATAGTGTGTTTTTCACTCAAAGAGTAAAATTATTGTGATCTTTATAACAGGAATTAAATATTGTCCTGCTTCTGACCTTTTCCTCCTTGTCCCTGTCCCCTGATCCCCATTCACAATATATCCTTGGCTCCAATTATGCCTGATATTTATAATTTTCCAACCCATCATCCTAGCACATCTCTGTACCTTGGTACATGCTGCCCCCCATAGCTGGAATACCTTCTCCTCTTTCTGTTTCCTGACCAATAAACTTACTTAATTTCTAGTCACTCTCTAAGGTTCAGCTCAAGTATCACTCTCTCTTGGAGAACTTTACTATCACAAAACTGCAATGAATATCCCTGTATATCTGTTGTATTTCTTTGGATATGAGGTCTGCCTAGAAGGTAACCAGGCATGTAATATGAAAAAATAGAGATATTTATTGAAGAAGATACAAGATACAAGAAATACTGTATGCAAGACAATGATGCCTCAGTCCCCTTTAAAGTAGGCACCTCGGGGCCTCAGACAATCCTCCCCATCATCATCAAGTGCCCCATTGTATTTTCCTGAATCTCACTGACAGTCTGATATCTCTTCCCTTTCTTTTTAGTTTTGGGAAAAGCCAGAAATTACAGGGTGCCAAATCTGAGCTATAGATGGGATGAGTTACCTGAGTGATTTGATGTTTTCCAAAAACACACTGCATGAGATGTGATTCATGAGCAGGCACATTGTCATGATGAAGTGGTCAATCTCCAGTTGCCCTCAGCTGTGGCCTTCTAAGTCATCCAAATAGTTTCCATGGAGGAATGTTCAAGCTTAACGCAAAATTTGATGCAGATTTATTGCTCTACTAACTCAGTCATTTTGAATGCAATGACTACACAGTACATATGCTCACTCAGCAACATCCACTGACACCACTGACTAGCGCAGTGAAGTCATTGTTCACACATGCACATTCCAGTCCACTCTCCTTGGCTGCCAGATTACATCGATGTGACACAAATCAGTCTCGTTATATCAACACTGGTTGGGCTTTTTCTGGACAGACCTCATATGTCTTTACACATTTTTGACTTTCCCCTTAGTGAAAATTATTAGAAGTGAAATTACTGTGACAGAGATTATTCACATGTATAAAGATCTTGTCTTGGCACACCTGCATCCACACAAGTGCCGTGCCTTAGAAGAAAGTACGTTCTCAGTGGAAGGGATGGATCACAGCTCTTTCCTTTCCAAGTTTTCCGCCTGCTGCATTCCTTCCCTCCACATGTATAAGGATCTTAATACATAACAAGAGTTTTTTGCCTTAAATAGTAGGAACAATACAATATTCATAAAGTCAGTCAGTTCCTGACTTGCAGAAGACATGCAATCAAGTGCCTGCTTCTGCTTCACTCCTCTGGCCCCTGAGATTTCCTGGTGCTGATACTGCTTCCTTTACATAAAAGCCCCTGTTTCTATTTCTGGAATAGCCTCTAACATCTGGTGCAGCTCCTTTTCTTTTGCTATAAATTTCTCCCTCTGATCCTCTGTTGCCCTGGAACTGTCCACCTGCCTTACCCAGATCCTATTGAGACAGGCCAGTAAGCCAGGACAAGTGGAATAGGGAAAGTGAGACAAATAGCTGAACAAAATGGCCAAGCAATTTACAGCTAGATACAAAAGGTCACCTCTCTAGAGATAACATCTAAGCTTTAGTCCTACTTCAGCTCCAGGCCCAGAAAAGCAGCAAAACCAGGTGGGCAAAGCCAGAACTAACTGCCATGACTGACGACCCTGCTGCCCTGGTACTGACCAATCAGTGGAGACCTTGAACCTTGAGGGAGCACATCTGGAAAAGCTGAGGAATATTCTGCTGAAACCCTCTCCTGAGACCTCCTCTAAAATTCCTGTCTGCAAATGAGAGATAAAAGCCTCAAGACAAAGGACCCAGGGCTCTTGCTCTCTGGGGAACAGCCCACGCCATTCCCTTTTCCCTCTTCTTTCCTCACTTTTCCCCACAGACAGGCATCTCCTAAACTCTGAGGGTTCCCATAATACTTGCAACCAGGGGAACAATGGGCTGCAGCAGCTCATTCCAGGCTAATCCCCTGACCCTGTCCCCAAAAACCCCTTTTCTCTGACTTCTCAGTGAGCTAAGACAGCTCAGCCTGAAATTTCCTGTTGCTTCTTCTTTGCTGAGCCCTTCCTTCTTTGACTGTTCCCAGCTTTAATAAACGTACCCTCATAGTCACCTGGATTCATGATGTGAAATCCATCCTATATGAAGTCAAGAACCTGTACTCTACAGGCTGGCCCTATGCAGAGTCACTTGGGCCAGGCCCCCTGTTCTACATTACTACTCATGCCAGAGGGAAGCTCCAGGCTGTAAAATATCAGATTAAGGGTAGCCAAAAGGTCAGATTTTTCAAGGACTTCAAGGGGCCTTGAGGCTATGATTTACTACATCAGTGACTTTCAAGGTAGTGCCCTAGGATTTTTCAGAGATGCTTTAGGGGCCTCTAAAGGGTGAGAGGGTAGGAGAGAGAAGGCCAAAACTCCATGGGCCACCTCCTGCACGTCAGTAAGGGTCCAGTTTGTCTGTTTTATATGTGCTGTGCTCAAGTAAGTTTTCATTTAAAGAAAGGACAAAAACAAACAAACAAAAATAACAAACAGGCAAACAAACAACTCCAAGGTATAAAAACGTTTTAACAAGAGTTATGAGTTTGCCAAGCTTTGGTGGACTGGCCTAGGAACATCATCTCACATTTATGTTTCAACTTATTCTCCTTTGGAAAATGCATTAATTCATTTATTCCTGAAGTGACCAATTCATCCTGGTTTGCCTGAGAATTTCTTGGTTTAGCACTGAAAGGTCTGTGTCCTGGGAATCCTGTTGGTTCCAGGAAGTGTCATCCTATTCCATTCATTCTTTGTACCCATTTATTAAATAAACTAAATCACAAGCAATTACCATATGCTAGGCACTCTGCAAGGCACTGGACCATAAAGAAAAATTTTTACAAAGTCCCTGACATTGAAGAATTCACAGAGTAATGGGTTCAGAAAAACACTAATACTGAATTTTAAAAAGTTGGTAAATGATGCTAGAAAGCAGTTGTCAAGTGTTGTGTTCTCCATCATAGAGAAAAATGGAATATAAACCCAAATATATTGTTCCCACAAATTGCATTCATGTTCATAATAAAAGCTAAGACTATATGGCATAATTAAGTACTAAGCATTGTTCTAAGCACTTACAAATACTAAATCAATTAATTCTCACAACCTCCAGGTAGGTAGTATAATTATACCCAAGGAGGATTAAAAATGGCTGCAAATTTTTTTACATGCCTCCTATCAAGAGGTCTAATTCCTTCCATCCCTTGAAGCTGACCTGACCTTAGTGACTTGCTTGGTTAATAGAATACAGTAGGAGTGACATTCTGGGACCTCTGAGGTTATATTATTAAGTGTTTTTTTCTGGGTTAAGCCAGATGCCCAGTGAACAAACTCAAGTTAAACACACGAAGAGAGAAATAGCCCCAGCTATTACAGACCTACTAGCCCAGGTGTGAGATACTTTGAGTGAAGAAGCATACAGATTAGTCCAGCCCCAGTGACCATAAGATTGCAACCATGAGAGATTCCAAATGATAACTCAGCTGAGCTCAGTTATCCCCCAAAACTTTGGAGGAAAATAATGATGTGTTAAGTCACCAAGTTTTAGCGTGGTTTGTAATACAGCAATAGGTAAATTAGAACAATATCCACTTTATTGATGGGAAAACTGAAATGCACAATGGTCAGATAACTTGTCCAAATCAAAAGCAGTTAGAAGGTGGCAGAGTCAGGACTTAAGCCCAGGCAGTTTAGTTCTGTAAGCTGTGTTAGTAACCACTGCATTGTTCTGCCTTTGCATTAAAAAGCTTACAGACACACACACACAAAAGGGTGAGAAGAAAAAAATAAAATGCCTTAATTTTTAATTTCTGTATCTATCAGGGAACACATTGGACATTCCCAGGCACTGCTGTAGTTACAGAGAAACAAGTTATTAAGTCTATGTGTTACCTGCCAGGGACAATATCCGAGAGGAGGACATCTAAGTTGGATTATTTTTTTATTCTCACCCAAGGACATTTTTATTTTTCATTGCTTGTAGAGAGAGAGGAAGGGCAAAAAGAAGGGGAAGGAGAAACATCAATGTGAGAATGAAATATTGATTGGTTGCCTTCTGTACATGCCTGGACTTGGGATCTTATGTGCTAGGACCTGAGGTTGAACCCACAACCCAGGTATGTGCCCTGACCAAGAATTTAACCTGCAACCTTTTGGTTACAGATGATGCTCCAACCAAATGAGCCACGCCAGCTAGGATACTAAATTGAATCTTGAAGTATGTCAAAATTATTATGCAAGGAAGGGGTTAGAAGGCAGTAGAAGTGCAACACATTTAGACTGTCGGATATAAGGAGGGAGGAGCTGATGCTGAAAGGTGTGCTAGAGTAAGGTAGTGAAGGGCTTTTACAAGGAACAAAGGAGTTTGGATTTCATCCTATAATCACTGGGACCAATTAAAGGTTTTCAACAAAGATATAATGTGATAGATAAAATACAATGTTGGAGATAGCTGCAGTGGAAAGATAGAAAACAAATAGGTAAATGCTATAAAACAGGTGCAAGAGGATGAATATCTAAGGAAGTAGGAGAGACAGAAGAAGAGGTATACTTGAAGTATGACTGACAAGCCTGGGCAACCAATTAGATAACAAGGATATGAGAGAGGCCACCCTCTGAGATTACTTCAAATTCTCTAGTTTGGATGACCGGTTGAAGCTTTACCTGTAGCTCAGAAATGCTTCAAGAGTCAGCATGTCACCTCCTTTCTGAAAACAAACAGGTATTCAAAGTAAAATGAAGGTACTGTTCAAATAGGTCAGAAGACCAAACTATTTATGGAAAGATATCCCATGTTTATGGATTGAAAGATGATGTCATTAAGATAGCAGTAAGATAGCAGTATTTATTCCCCAAACTGATCCACACATTCAATAGAACCTTATCAAAATCCCAGCTGTCTTTTTTTTTTTTTTTTGCAGAAATCAACCTGCAAAAGCTGATTCTAAAAGTATGAAATGCAAGAGATTCAGAATAGCTAGAACAACCTGGAAAAAAATAAGAAAATTGGATGATGCACACATCTTCATTTTAAAAATTTATACAAAGCTATAATAATCAAGATAGTGTGGTACTGGTATAAAGATAGACAGATAGTTCACTAAAATAAAATTGACAGTCCAGAAACAAATGCTTACACTTACAGTAAATTGATTTTTGACCAGGATGCCAGTCAATTCAGGGGAGAAAGAGGAGTCTTCCCAATAAATGGTGCTGGCACAAATTTATGTCACATACAAAAGAATAAAGTTGGACCCCTGCCTCACACTATACATAATTATTTACTCACATAGATCTGAATGGAAAAGCTAAAACCATAACATTCTTAGGAGAAAATACAGGTGTAAATTTTCAGGATCTTGGATTATGTTGTTTTTTAGATATGACACCAAAAACACAAGCAGCTAAAGAAGAAATAGATACATCGGTATATAGATAAATGTATTTTTTGCTTCCAAAGAAAGTGAAAAGACAAACCACAGGAGAAAATACTTCTTTTTAAAGATTTTATTTATTTATTTTTAGAGAGGGAAGGGAGGGAGAAAGAGAGAGAGAGAGAAACATCAATGTGCGGTTGCTGGGGGCCGTGGCCTGCAACCCAGGCATGTGCCCTGGCTGGGAGTGGAATCTGCGACACTGGTTCGCAGTCCGCACTCAATCCACTGAGCTACGACAGCCAGGGCGAGAAAATATTTTTAAATCATATGTTCAATAATGGAATTCTTTACATATCCTAGTTATGTGATGGAAATATGGAAAAATTGGAACTCATATATTTGTATGCCTTGTTCATGACAATATTATTCACAAAAGCCAAAAGGTAGAAACAACTGAAGTGTCTCTCAGCAGATAAACAATAGGCTGTATAGTCAGCTATAAAAAGGAATGAAGTATGGATACATGCTACAACACAGATGAACCTTGAAAACATGTGAGAAAAAAGCTAGACAGAACAGCCACATATTGTATAATTCCATTTATATTAAATATCAAGAATAGGCGATCCACAGAGGTGGAAAATAGATTAGTGGTTGTGAGTGGTTGGGAGATGGGGAATGGGGAGTGACTGCTAATGGATATGGGTTTCTTTTGGGGGGTGATGAAAATGTTTTGGAATTAGAGGTGATGATGATTGTACAACTCTGTGAGTACACTAGAAGCCATAAATTTTGCACTTTAAATTAGTGAATTATATGGTGTATTAGTTAGGATTCTCCAGGTAAACAGAACCAATAGGACAGATATGTAGATATTTATAAGAGGAAGTTTATTAGAAGAATTAGCTCACATGGTTATGGGGGCTGAGAAGTCCCACAGTCTACTGCCTGCAAACTGGAGAACCAGGAAAACGAGTGGTATAACTCTGTCTGAGTGTGAAGCTCTGAGAATCAGGGGAGCTGATGGTGTAACTCCTAATCTGGATGTTCCAGCTCAAGAGAAGGGAAATTCTACCTTTCTTCCTCTTTATGTTCTGGTCTAGCCCTCAGTGGACTGGATGATGCCCACCCACATTGAGGGCAGATTTTCTTTTCTCCATCTACAGAATCAAATGTTAATCTCTTTCAGAAATAATCTCACTCACATGCACAGAAATAATGTTTTGCCAGCTATCTAGGCAGCCTTTAGTCTAGTCAAATAGACTCATAAAATAACCATCACATATGGTATGTGAATTGTATCTCAATAAAGCTGTTAAGTTTACCAAGATTTGGGTGAAAATCACTCAATGACTACGCATAATTTTCAATGTAAAGGTAGGAAATGTGTTATAAAAATATAACAGAGATTGGATGGAACAATGCAAGCTCTATCTTTCTAAGTATAAAATTTATATTTTTATAGCATGAGTTAGTGTCTAATATAAAATGTCATTATTAAGGAGTATTTAAATATTACATTTAAATGTTCTCAGTGTCAGATTTCCTTTCCTTAGCTTTTCTACAGATGTAGAATTTTAACTCTGGCTCAAACTCTTTAGGTAAAATGAGAAAAGAAAAATACGACTCTCTTAAACTACAGATATGAAAGTAAGATTAATTTGCAGGCAGCATGGTGAAATGATTTAAACATTTTTTGTAGATATAAAACTCATTTTTCAAATAAGATCTAAACTGAAAGTCTAGCATGTGGAACAGATGAAAATAGTATTATATAAATGGAACTCCTTTGGTTGAAGTATGGGAGGAAGGAAGCCTTTGCCTCTAATCTTCCAAACAAAAATAACTCAGTCCAGTCAGATCAAAGCAGCTCCTCAGTGTTTCCTGGAACAAAATTTAAAGGTGTGGCGACTCAGCCACTGTCTTTGGCAAAGTACAGAAATTCTAGGGGCTTCTGTTTCCCATCTGTCAGATGAAGGGTTAAACTAAAACTATTGAAAGCCCCTTCCTATTCTCAAAGTCTATAATTATGTGGCCTGAAAACAGCTAATACAAAACTTAGTAGCAACTGGCTTCTAAAATGTTTATCAATCACCCCAGAGCTTAAGGAATTCAAAGATCAAAACAAGCCTTAAGCTATAACCACCTTTTCCAAACCTATAAAACAAACAGCAAACTGTGGATGAAAATAGAGAATAGGGGAAAGGCTTATATCAAAGTCAATGAAATAGTCTGAGCAAAGGGCAGCTGGTTTCCATTGATTTTTTTTATCTCTTAGATAAAGGTAGTTAAGGGACCATAAACACAAACAAAGGATCTGGTATCCTAGGAAGAGAAAGGGGGTGGTGGGCAATACAGAACTTCCCTCCAGGGAGGCAGCACCTCAAGGAGAAACAGAACAAAGAGTTTCTATTGAGACCAAGAACTGGCTGCAAGTCAGACAGCTGTGGATCCTAGCACTTAAAGTCCGAAGAACTAGAAACCAGTTGAAGAACTGGGGTGGGAGGAGCAGAGACTGTGCTGGCTAAGGTGCTGCCAGTACAGGAAGAGGCAGCCGTCACACAAACACCTGAGGGAGACAGCAAATTTACTTCTAAAGAAGTGGGGTCCGTGGACCAGTGGAATGAACAGCATTAGAGAGTTTACTAGAAATAAAGAATCTCAAGACCAAACTGCAACGGTAGAATCACAATCTGCATTTTAACAAGATCCCTGGTGATTTTGCATTGAAGTGGGGTGTAGCTTCACAAAGATAACCATGCTGGCTATATCTAGTGATAGGGAAAACTCCTGAGCACTCAACCAATTGTGTCTGAGTTCGATCAATCTTTTTGTTTAAATTTTATTTATTGATTTTAGAAAGAGAGAGAGGTGGGGGAAGGGGGGAGAGGAAGAAACACATCTGTTGTTCCATCCACTCACTCACGCATTCACTGGTTGCTTCTTGTATGTGCCTTGACTGGAGATGGAACCCAAAACCTTGGTGTACAGGGCCTAACCAACTGAGCTACCCAGCCAGAACCAGATCCATCAGTCTTAATAAATAAAAGGCTAAAAGTTAAAAAACTGACCTTCATGCTAAAAATGATTAAAGTCATCCTTCAAGCCTGGAAAAAGTCAGTATAAGCACATATTAATTCTAAATAATCTTGGTATGTTTTAGGTAAAGATGATATAAGATTAATCAATCTGAAGAGTTCCCATTTCACAAGGGAAAAAATCTTTTTTTTTCTTTCTCTTTTTACTATAGCTGTAAGAGTGATGGATGCTGACTAAAGTTACTACAATAACCATTTCACAGTATATATGTCAAACCGTTATGCTGTATACCTCAAACTTATAAAGTGATGTATGTCAATTATATCTCAATAAAATTGAGGGGGGAAGATTAATCAGTAGAAAGATGATGAATTCTAGCATTCTCACTAATGTGGACCCCAAGATGAAATATTCATTTCACGTGAATCCTGAGAAGGAATTTATCTGGTGAGATGGACTCCCCATGGTCAACTGAGGGTACAGGTTTTAAAAATAGTAAGAGTTGGGACTTCCAGCAAGATGGAGGTTTAGGTGGACACACCGTACCTCCACGCACAACCAAGATTAGAACAACAATTTAGAGTTAGAATAACACCTAGAACTGACAGAGAATTTATCTGAATGGAAGTCGGACAGCCAAGAAGTTGAAGTAGACCCGTTCATCCAGACCAGTAGGAGGGGCTGAGAGGAGGAGCGGGTGCCAGTCTCGGGCCGGGGAGATAGGGGAGAACTGGGTGCATAAGGCAACCAGGAGCACGTAAGCCTTCTGGGATGCAGCAGTGGGCCCTGAGTATGCAAGTGGCAGCTGGCGGACCCAGTGAGGTGGCATTGTGGACCAGGGCAGAGCGCACAACCCAGGATCCCAGAGAAGGGACTGAGATCCCAGGAGAACTGGAGCTACTGCCATTGTTCCCTCCTGCCCCCGCACCCACCCCAGCCCCCACATACAATGTTACAATCTAGCGACTGGGGTGCCCAGCCCAGGGGAACACCTAAGGCTCCGCCTCTCACCGTAACAAGAGTGACCAGACCCTGGGGCAGGAGGGGGAGGAGAGAGAGAGAGACATGTGTCCAACAAAAGAACAGATCAGTCCCCCAGGACTCATCCTTTTGAGCGACCAAGAAATAGCCAATCTATCAGATGCACAGTTCAAAACACTGGTGATCAGGAAGCTCATGGAATTGGTTGACTTTGGGTGCAAATTACATGAAAAAATGCAGGTTACCATAAAAGAGACGAAGGAAGATTCACGGAGAACCAAAAGTGAAGTGAAGGAAATTGGGACTCAAAACAATAGAGTGGACCAGAAGGAAGAAAAAAACATACAATCAGAAAAAAATGAAGAAATAAGAATTCAAAAAAATGAGGAGAAGCTTAGGAACCTCCAGGACATCTTTAAATGTTCCAACATCCAAATTATAGGGGTACCAGAAGGGGAAGAGGAAAAGCAACAGATTGAGCACATATTTGAACAAATAATAAAGGAGAACTTCCCCACTCTGGCAAAGGAAATAGACTTCCAAGAAATCCAGGAAGCTCAGAGAGCCCCAAAGAAGTTGTACCCAAGAAAAAACACACCAAGGCACATCATAATTACATTAGCCAAGGTAAAAACGAAGGAGAGAATCCTAGAAGCAGCAAGAGATAAGGGGACAGTCACCTACAAAGGAGTTCCCATCAGACTGTCAGCTGATTTTTTCAAAAGAGACCTTACAGGCAAGAAGGGGCTGGAAAGAAATATTCCAAGTCATGAAAGACAAGGACCTACATCCCAGATTGCTCTATCCAGCAAAGCTCTCATTTAGAATGGAAGAGAAGATAAAGTGCTTTTCAGATAAGGTCAAGTTAAAGGAGTTCATCATCACCAAGCCCTTACTTTGTGAAATGCTAAAGGGACTTATCTAAGAAAAGAAGATAAAGAAAAGACATGTAGAGTAAAAGGACAGCAAACTCACAATTATTAATAACCACACATAAAGCAAAACCAGAAGAAACTAAGCAAACAACTAGAACAGGAACAGAACCACAGAAATGGAGATCATATGGAGGGTTAGCAACAGGGGAGTGGGAGGAGGAGAGAGGGGGAAAAGGTACAGAGAATAAGTAGCACAGAATGTAGGTTGAAAATAGATAGGGGGAGGGTAAGAATAGTATGGGAAATGTAGAAGCTAAAGAAATTATAAGTATGACACATGGACATGACTAAAGGGGGGATATGGGTGGCAGAGGGTATACAGGGTGGAGGGGAGTGAAAGGGGGAAATGGGACAACAGTAATAGCATAATCAATAAAATATATTTTAAAAAAATAGTAAGAGTCTATTGGTCATTTGCTGATGGGGACTCCCAGCAAAAACCTCAGACTAAACTCCAGACTTCCTACACTCTGCCATCGTTGGTTATTAAGTCTGAGTCAACCACTGGAGGGGAAAGCCCTGGTTTTATCTTTCCACCAATGGGCATAGACCTCCCCCCTCCAATCAGAACTGCACAATTATATTCTCTTTTCCATCTATACCAATCAGAACTGATATATAACAACTCATTAAAATTCATAATATAGACCAATCAGAACTACACGATTCAGGCTAATGAGAATTGAATGAATTTGGATACCTCATTTGCATGAAGTTGGATCAACTGGGGACCTGTATGGGAAATTTTATATATAAAAGTTGTTATCCCCTTTGTCTCTATGGAGTATACTTTCAGTTTCCACCAGAGGCTGTTTTCTCGGTTTACAAACTCTTTGCAAGAGTAAAGGTTCTCTATTTTCTAATATTCCTTTTTAGGAATTTTTGTTGGCACTATCTGGTAAGTCTTCCCTGCAAGACCCATGAGGATTGGGCCTATATCTATTTCACATTTACCTGACACACTGCTTTATATATTACCAATGATACACAGAGATCTCATCAGATCACTGGGGAGAAGTAGGGAGGGGCCATAGGAGGAGGTTGGCTGAGGCAATAGTAAACAGCCTAGGATGGATTGGCTGAGAAGCCAAATGCCTTCAGAGAGCAAGGAATTAGAAGTTACCAGTACATGCCTGAGGCAGGAGTACCCACCAGGACCTGCCCAAATGGAATTTATAATCAGATCACCATGTGAGGTCACTTTCCCTAGGACTCCTTTTTTCCATCCATAACAGGAACACACAAGACTATAAGCTCCATGAGGAGAGAGCCCATGGTCTGTTTTGTTCACTATAATATCCCTCTCATAAATTTAGTATGTGCCTAGAACATTGCTTAGGAAATATAAGGTAGGGGAAAAGTGGGCTTACAGTTGTGAGTACGCAAAACACAATTTACTTTCATATTATTATTAATCATTGTACTATTTGCCATATAAACAATTGTAAACCTACTTTTGCCCCACCCTATATTTGAGTAAATGAACAAAAGAATAAGTGAAAGGAAGACAAGTCAATTATTCATAAATATACCTAAAAATGAAATAGAGAAACCTACTTTTCTTTAATCCCTGGGCTCCCACAAAATCAAGATTGAATTTACCTGACATTGAAAAGGATCTTGAAGCTGATGTGAGTAGATATCACATAATGCTTACCATCATAACTTAATCATTTTAAGTTAAATTATAATTGTTTAAATTATACCATAAAAATGGGGTAAACTTTAACCTAAAATGGGTCTGTCTTACACATTTTTGTTTCTGACATACTTTTAGAAATGTGACTTACATTGTCTATAAAAAAGGCCCTCTGCTTGAATCCTGCCATGGAAGGTCCGGGCAATATTAAAAAAAAATAAGCTTATTTTTTGCCTTTTCAGGATTTTTAAAGTGTATTTTATTGATTATGCTACTGCAGTTGCCCCAATTTTTTTATCCCCTTTATTCCCCTCATTTCTGTACCCCACCACCCTCTAGCATTATTCCCCCCACTCTTAGTTCATGTCCATGGATTATACATATAAATTCTTTGGCTTCTCCAAGTCCTATACTATTCTTAACATCCACCTATCTATTTTGTACTTACGAGTTATGCTTCTAATTCCCTATACCTTTATCCCCATTGATAACCCTCCATGTGATCTCCATTTCTGTGGTTCTGTTCCTGTTCTAGTTGTTTGCTTAGTTTGCTTTTGTTTTTGTTTTAGGTGTGGTTGTTAATAATTGTGAGTTTGCTGTTATTTTACTGTTCATATTTTTTATCTTCTTTTTCTTAGGTAAATCCCTTTAACATTTCATATAATAAGGGCTTGGTGATGATGCACTCCTTTAACTTGACCTTATCTGGGAAGCACTTTATATGCCCTTCCACTCTAAATGAAAGCTTTGCTGGACAGAGCCATCCTAGATGTAGGTCCTTGCCTTTCATGACTTGGAATACTTTTTTCCAGCCCCTTCTTGCCTGCAAGGTTTCTTTTGAGAAATCAGCTGATAGTCTTATGGACACTCCTTTGTAGGTAACTGTCTCCTTTCCTCTTTTTCTTTTAAGATTCTCTGCTTATCTTTAATCTTGGGTAACTTGGGTCTTGGTGTATTCTTCCTTGGGTCCAATTTCTTTGGGACTCTCTGAGCTTCCTGGGCTTCCGGGGAGTCTACTTCCTTTGCTAGATTGGGGAAGTTTTCCTTCATAATTTTTTCAAATAAATTTTTAATTTCTTGCTCTTCCTCTTCTCCTTCTGGAACCCCTATGATTCAGATGTTGGAACATTTAAAGTTGTACCAGGGGTTCCTAAATCTCTCCTCATTTTTTTGAATTCTTGTTTCTTTATTCTGTTCTGGTTGAATGTTTACTTCTTCCTTCTTGTCCAAACCATTGATTTGAGTCCTGGTTTCCTTCCCTTCAGTGTTGGTTCCCTGCACATTTTCCTCTATTGCACTTTGTATAGTCTTCATTTCTTCTTTCATTTTTTGACTGAACTCAGTCATTTCTGTGAGCATCCTGATTACCAGTGTTTTGAACTCTGCATCAGAAAAGTTGTCTATCTCCTTGTTGCTTAGTTCTTTTTCTAGAGTTTTGACCTGTTGTTTCATTGAGCCATATCTCTTTGTCTCAGTGTACCTGTCGTAAGGGGCAGAGCCTTGGGTATTTTCCAAGGGTGGGGCAACCTGCTTTGTTATGTTGTGGTGCTATATGTCGGGGAGGGGTCAGATAGGGAACAATATCACTTGCTCAGCTCTCACCCCGCTTTCTGTCACTTCCCTAGCTTCCCACAAGCAGATTGTGTCCTTTCAGGTACTGTTTCCCAAGTGGGTGGGTTTATATATGTTCTAGGATCCTGTGGGTCTCTCCAATGAACTCTCCTGTGAGACTGGGAGTTTCAAATCTTTAGTTTCCCATACTGAAACCCTGGATTCCGTGGTCTGTCTTGCTCTACAGTTGTTATTCTTGGCTATCAGCACACAAGAATGGTGGGAATGAATGGTCCACCACCCTGGCTGCTATCTCCACCTCTCCTATCAGCCCCCTCCTACCAGTCTGGATGAACATTTCTTTATCTCCTTGGTTGTCAGACTTCCCATGCAGGCAATCATTCAGGCAGTTCTGATTGTTTTTTGTTTTTAAGTTGGTTGTTATCCTTCTTTTGGTTGTGCTAGGAAATGAAGCATTTCTACCCACTCCTCCATCTTGGCTACAACTCCCTCAGGATTTTTTTTTTTCATTCCACAAGAAGTCATAGAAGGCATAACTTTGTTTATAATAGAAACAGTGCAGTTAGCCAAAGTTACTCTCTTTTTTAAAAACAAAATTTATTTATTTATTTTAGAGAAAGGGAGGGAGAAAGAAAGAGAGAAGCCCACCACTGGGACCTGGCCTGCAACCCAGGCATGTGCCCTAGACTGGGGATCAAACCAGCAACCCTTTGGTTCCCAGGCCAGCACTCAATCCACTGAGCCACACCAGTCAGGGCTATAGTTACACTTTTGAAACACCAAAAAAGTCCTTGTTTTTAGATGGTTATGTTGTTAATTCCATAATAGCCTTATAATATCATTACTCTTGTTCTTTAGGACTAGGACTGCCTGTGCTCTGGACACATTTGCTTGTGACATGACCAGTTGTAAGTCCTTAATTTCCACATCTACTTCATCAACCTATTTCCCTTCACCCTCCTCTTGTGTAGTTGGAGTCTGTGTGTTTTCTTGAATGTTGGAGACACTTCACCTTGAACTTTCAGTTTCTCAGAATCTACTAGCTGTGCTTGCTGAGATAAATCCTTGATCCTGGCTTCCCACAAAACTATGCAGGTATCTAAAGCTGGACTCTTGTAGACATCTGGTTTTGTGATGACAAAGACGATATTCTTAGATTTCCTGATAGTAACCTTAGTAACCCCTGTAACCTGTGGAAGACCCTGTTTGGATGTAGCCTCCCATGCCTTCTTTTCACTAGGCTCTGTTTTGCTTTACTGATTGATTCTTCATCAATTTGAGCTGCTGCTGCCAGCTGGGGTTGTTGTGTGGTTGCCTGGTACTGATTCATCACTGTCAGATTCCGTTCCAGACAATGTTTCATCCTGGGGCTGTGGCAACTCCTGCTCTGCAGGAGGAAGGGTTTCTGTGGCTTCACCTGGCATTTTGTTCAGGGAATGCAGAACCAAGATGGCATCAGAAAGAGGAGCACCAGGACTTCAATTTAAAAAATATTTAAAACCAACTAAGCTCATAGCTCAGTTTGTTGAGGGTCATCCTGTAAAGTGAAGGGTTGCTGGTTCCATTCCTGGTCAGGGCACATGTCTGGGTTTCAGGCTGGTCCCTGGTTGGGGTGTACACAGGAGGCAACCGATTGATGTTTCTCACAAACATTGATGTTCCTCCCCCTCTCTTTCTCCCTCCCTTCCCCTCTCTCTAAAAATAAATAACTAAAACCTTAAAAATTTATTTTAATGTTACATTTGATACATAAAAAAGAATGTGTTATGTGAACATGTGTTATAATAAGGTGTGTTCTGCTTAAGAACAAGAACATTAACAGTTATTTCCTTTGGTGATCTTATACATATTTTGAAAGGATTTTGGCTTCTAGTTACCTGGCATTAATGTAAAAGGTTTGAAAAATACATATTCAATAAGGTGCTACCTGCTGACAACAGCTTTAGCTTTTATTATTCTTGGACATATACATTTTTTATAGCATTTTTTTCCTGATAATAAAAGTGTATGTATTCATTGCAGAAATATTTGAAAAATATGGAAACATAAAGAAAATAAAAATAGGACTTCCGGCAAGATGGAGGAATAGGTGGACGCACCGTGCCTCCTCGCACAACCAAGATTAGAAAACCAATAATTTACAACAATAATTTACTATCAGAATAACACCCAGATCCGGCAGAGGATTTATCTGAATGGAAGTCGGGCAGCCAAGAAGTTGAAGTAGACGCGTTCATCTGGACTGGTAGGAGAAGACAAACCGGGCGGGCGCAGGGCTGGCAGCGCACAGAGGTCAGGGGAAGGTTTGGTGCGAAATCGGCACAAAAGCCATCCGGGGGTGCAAGAATGCAGCGGTGACCCTGAGTACGCAAACTGTGGCTGGCAGACCCAGAGGGGTAGCGATTGTGGACCAGGGCAGAACTCGAGGCCCAGAAGCCCAGACAGGGGTCTGAGTCCAGGGGAACGGAACTACCGCCATTGTTTTCTCCCACCCCGCTCCCGCCCCGCCCCCACAGATAATGTCACAATCTAGCGACTGGGGTGCCCAGCCCCGGTGAGCACCTAAGGCTCCGCCCCCCACCGTAACAAGAGCAACCAGACCGGGGGGAAAAAAAGGAGAGACAGGGGGAAAAAAAAAATATGTTTTCAACAGAGCAGATCAGTCCCCCAGGACTCATCCTTTTGAGTGACCAAGAATTAGCCAATCTATCAGATGCGCAGTTCAAAACACTGGTGATCAGAAAGCTCACGGAACTGGTTGATTTTGGATGAAATTTAGATGAAAGAATGCAGATTACCATAAAACAGATGCAGGAAGACACGTGGAGGAGAGCCAATAGTGAAAGGAAGGAATATGAGTCTCAAAACACTACAGTGGACCAGAAGGAAGATAGAATCAACCAAGCAGGAAAGCATGATGAAATAAGAATTCAAAAAATTGAGGAAAAGATTAAGAGCATCCAAGACACCTTTAAACGTTCCAATATCCGAATTACAGGGGTACCAGAATCAGAAGGGGAAAAGCAACAGATTGATCACGTATTTGAACAAATAATAAAGGAGAACTTCCCCAATCTGGCAAAGGGAACAGTCTTCCAAGAAATCCAAGAAGCTCAGAGAGCCCCAAAGAAGTTGGACCCAAAAAGAAACACCAAGGCACATCATAATTACATTAGCCAAGGTAAAAACGAAGGAGAGAATCCTAGAAGCAGCAAGAGGTAAGGGGACAGTCACCTACAAAGGAGTTCCCATCAGACTGTCAGCTGATTTCTCCAAAGAGACCTTACAGGCAAGAAGGGGCTGGAAAGAAATATTCCAAGTCATGAAAGACAAGGACCTACATCCCAGATTGCTCTATCCAGCAAAGCTCTCATTTAGAATGGAAGAGAAGATAAAGTGCTTCTCAGATAAGGTCAAGTTAAAGGAGTTCATCATCACCAAGCCCTTATTTTATGAAATGCTAAAGGGACTTATCTAAGAAAAGAAGATGAAGAAAAGACATGTATAGTAAAAGGAGAGCAAATTCACAAATATTAACAACCACACCTAAAGCAAAACCAAAAGAAACTAAGTAAACAATTAGAACAGGAACAGAACCACAGAAATGGAGGGCACATGGAGGGTTAGCAGCAGGGGGGTGGGAGGAGGAGAGAGGGGGAAAAGGTATAGAGAA
Source organism: Phyllostomus discolor (assembly GCF_004126475.2). Taxonomy (NCBI): domain Eukaryota; kingdom Metazoa; phylum Chordata; class Mammalia; order Chiroptera; family Phyllostomidae; genus Phyllostomus; species Phyllostomus discolor. The sequence goes on along the minus strand of NC_040905.2, from coordinate 149,260,779 downwards.
TAAGTAGCATAGAATGTAGGTTGAAAATAGATAGGGGGAGGGCAAGAATAGTACGGGAAAAGTAGAAACTAAAGAACTCATAAGTATGACACATGGACATGAACTAAAGGGGGAAATGTGGGTGGGAGGGGGGTACAGGGTGGAGGGGAGAGAAGGGGTGAAATGGGACAACTGTAATAGCATAATCAATAAAATATATTAAAAAAAAAAGAAAAGAAAAATAAAAATCCCACTATCTCCACATAATTGTTAACATTTTTAAATACACAAGAGCATACACCCATGTGCATACACATGTTCACACACTAAAACATTTTATTATGTTTCTTGAATTCCTTTGAAGACACAAATCTATGAATCCCTAGTAGTGGAACTTCAGACATTGTGGCATGCTGATGGGAAACTTATTGGGGTTAAGGTTTTCTCAAATTGTACCGAACAAAGCATTTGCATTCTAAAAACATAGCATTATAGTGATACTCTCATATTCAGTTATTAAGTAACCCAAACAACTCTAAGGCCGTGATGTGGGTGTAAATAATTAAACACTATAATTCAAATAGATTGGGATCAAATTCATATACTCACCATAAGATGAGGGTATTCAGCTAAATTCACACTAAGTAAGCACATGCCTGATACCTCATGCATTCACATGTTCACAGACATAAATTTACCTGAACTGATGGGTGGTGACAGAATCAGAAGGGTTTTCGCAGTGAAACCACATCAGAACAGAACTAATGTATAAGAAAAGTACTTTATTCTTTTTTTTTTAATTTTTATTTATTTATTTTTAGAGAGGGAAGGGAGGGAGATAGAGAGAGAGAGAGAGAAACATCAATGTGCGGTTGCTGGGGGTTATGGCCTGCAACCCAGGTATGTACCCTGGCTGGGAATCGAACCTCGGACACTTTGGTTCCCAGCCCACGCTCAATCCACTGAGCTACGCCAGCCAGGGCTGAAAAGTACTTTATTCTAATAAACTATCCATGAACCAGAAAACTATTGAGACGGTTGTGTCAGTATCTGGGCAGGAAATGAGGAGCTGATGTGTAGGTCTCCAATGTGTATCACATGGATGTCTGTTCTAACTGAGTGATGGTAACTAGTCTAGCAGGTTCTTTTTGTCCTCTTGGCGGGGGGAGTCTGTAAAAACAGACAGCTCTTGCACAATGTTTTTTTTTAATTGACACCTTTTGGTTTGTATGTGAGGACCCTCTACCTCAGAACAGATAATATCTAAAGATAATATCTAGAGACTAAGAAAGATAATTTCCTAGCTGAGTAAATATTTCACTGGGGGTTTCAGTCTCTAGGACATAGGCACTAATATCTCAGTTTAAGAAGTGTATGGGTGGAGCTTAGGGGGTGTCAAATTCAGGAATTTTAACTGAGACACAAGCTCAGGATGGAACAAAAGTTAAGAAAGATGCCAAAGATAGGACCCAAAATATGAGAAACCAAATAAACTAAAATCAGAACCGAAAGCTGAGTTCACAAATCAGTATCATGGCAGAAAAGGCCACCAGTAAGATTTAGAATACAAAGAAAGTACAGGAGAACTGCTATCAAATAGTAAGCTCCTCTACATTTTTCTAAAGAGGGCTAAAAATATAAATAGTCACCTACATGAGTGGATCTGGCAAGCTTTGAGGGGGACGAGGTCAATTTGTCCTTCATGAGGCCAAAGGTTCATATCTGGCAGCCAGCCTTGAATTCTGACTATATACTGTGTTATGGATTAAATCAGACAGTATAGGCATTTAGCAAATAATACTAAGCAAATAAATTAATACACCTTACATTTGTTTAAATTGTTATATTGAGAGGGGGTCCTAAGAATGTTTTCAGTTGTGATGTCTTAGGTAGAAAAGATTGTGTGACTCACTTTAAAGGTCATCACTTCTAGATTTATCAAAGAACTATTGTTTGTATGCTGTAACAAGCTGTTGCCAAAAATCTAAAAATAATAGCCCAATCTTGCAAAGTCATTACATGGGCTTAATAGTTTTGCTCGGTTTGAAGTTTCACTACAGCTTTAGATTTTAAATTCAGCCTCCTGGTCATTGTTTGTTCCTTTGGGTTTAATAGCTATAAATATTGTTAGGTGCACCCTGGCTGATGTGGTTCAGTGGATTGAGTGTCAGCCTGTGAACCAAAGGGTCACCAGTTCAATTCCCAATCAGGGCACATGCCTGGGTTGCAGGTCAAGTCCCTAGCAGGGGGCACACACGAGAGGCAACCACACATTGATGTTTCTCTCCCTCTCTTTCTCCCTCCCTTCCCCTCTCTCTGAAAATAAATAAAATATTTTTAAAAATTATATTTGGTGTTATCTTGATTAGGGTCATGTTGTCCAAACAACTGGACTTCAGGAGCAGGAATGGTTAATAAAGAGGTAGGTTAACACACTTTTACATTCCTCTTCTCTCTAATATAAAATATATATATAGGGCTATTGCTAAACACTGTATTTAGATACAACATCTATCAGGAAAAATTTTATTGAAAACATACACACAGGTTAAAATATAATACTTTACCACATTTCAAAATATATCACATTTTGGTTTTATGCCCAAAGTGAGTAGGAAGGCTTCTTTGTAATTGACCCTAAATGTAAGTTTTATAAAAGGACTTCTGCCAAGATGGTCCCCACACTTCAGGCCAATCTACTCTCAAAACTCCTCTGATAATAAGAGCTCAGTGAGATTTCTCTCTAGCTTCCTCAAGTCTAGACTGTTCTTGCCACAAAAAATTACTTCACGAGTTAACTGAGGTTTAGTTTTCTTAGTTCTCCTACCCCCCACTCCCAGATCTGTTAAAGATCCTTATCAGTTTCTTCTAACTGCTTTGTTCTCTTTCCACTTGGCTTAAGAATAAAGAAAAAATGATAGTCACAAAGACACATCCTTTTATTGACACAGAAAGCTCCAATCCACAGGGAGTCATTTGCTGTTTTCCTAAACAGAGAGCAAAGCTTCATTACCAGCAGCAATCCAGCTTTCCTCTGTTTGCTTTTGTTTCCTTCACAGTCTATTTCTGATACATTGACTTATTTTGAAACTTATACCAATGCATACTCCTTATTAAACATTTTATAAAAGCTTTTATTAGATTATTGTAATATGTGTTCATTGGAAATACAATTAAGCAAATTGTAGAAAATAAAGTCTCCATTATCTCACCAATCTTAGTGGCAGTATTTTTCTATAAATATATGTAGGCATATGAACATTCACAGTAATTTAAAAAGCAATTATCTGTGCATATCATTTTTTAGCCTGCATTTTTCCACATAAAAAATACTTTCAACATCGATCTTAATATGATGCATAGCAGTCCATCTCATAGATGTCCTAAAATTCAGTTGTTAAATATTTGCTATTTTTTAAAGATTTTATTTATTTATTTTTTAGAAAGGGAGGGAAGGGAAGGAGAAAGAGAGGGAGAGAAACATCAGTGTGTAGTTACCTCTTGTATGCCCTAACTGGGGACCTGGACTGCAACCCAGGCATGTGCCCTGACAGGGAATTGACCTGGCGACCCTTTGTTTCACAGGCCGGCATTCAATCCACTGAGCTATACCAGCCACGGCTGCTATTTTATTTTTTAAGGGAAGAATTTAATCTTTATGCAGGCCACTGCAAGATGTGAAATTCCACATAGAAATAAGAAACACATTGAGAGAGGTCAAGCTTCAGATAGTATGTACAGTTTGGAACTGTTCCAGTATAGTCTTATTATAAAAAATGCTACAATAACCAACCACATTTAAAAAGAGTTCTTAGCAGAAAAACAGTAAGACAAACTTATATCAAGCATAGTATACAACAAACAACTTTTTTCCTCAGTAAAGGTCCCAGGAGTGCCATCATGAACTTGGAATGTATAGTCTTCAGAGGTAGTTTCTGGCACATTTTGATCTTCCTCTTGAAGCTTCATATACAGACTCATTTTCATGGTTTTGTAAAGCTTCAGTTTTGGTCAAACCTCCACATTCTTCGATCATTATACTGTTTCTCAGTTTCACCCAATTTCTCAGCAGCCTGAAAGATATTTGAAATGGCATCAGAATAACCAAATAGTTCTGACATCTTTCACAGTTAAGATATTCATCAATGGTTCTAGTATGTCACAATGAACAACATATACAATCTCTGCAACTGTTCCACCACTTGTATAGTTGGTCAGAGCACATGCAGCTTTGTTTTGAATCTTAAAGCCTGCCTTAGGAAGATCGCCAGTGAGGAATGGGACTAATTCATGATTCACAACTTTCTGCATAGGGTCCTGGCAGCCAGCTGTGATGTTTCACATTGTCTACATAGTTTCCTTCTGGAGTTCGTTAGCAGGCTTGGAAAAACAACAAATGCTTCTATTCATTTGTTTCAGTAACAATATTTCTTATGGTTCTTAGCACAGGAGTCACAATTGGCAATTTAGTAGCTCCTGGGAACCTCACAAGTTGGGGTACAACTCCTGTTTTCATGACCATTTCAATCCATTCATTTGGACCATCAATAAAGTAAGTAGGAAGAATTTGTTCAATAATATCTAACAGGGCTGTACGTTTCTTGTTGCAACAAAGGTTTGAATGTGCCCAGGTAAGGTTATGTAAGTAACCACATGCTAAAGGTGATGTATCTGGAATTGTATGAAGAGCCAAGAGTGGGTCAACCGCACCACATGTGATAATCAAGTCTAGGAAAACTGAACCATCACCAGCAGAGCTCATGTGGCTTTTTCACTGATATGAGCATGGGGAGATGTCAACAGAGTAATGAATGCTGGGATAACATCTGCATGTACTACAGCCTTGGTCTGTTCTGATATCCAGGAAGCAAAGTTAGTGAGGGCTCAAGCAGACTCAAACCGAATAAAACTACAATCAGTTCTGTCCAAGAAGGACACAGATTTTGGAATCAAGCCTGCCTAGATTATGTTGCCTATGGGTGGCTGATTTTTCCCTAGGAAGTAGTTCCCTAATAGCTTGAGTAGCTTGGAGCTGGCTTTCCAAATTGTTGCTATTTATGCCTCTGGCAATGTCCTCAACAGACCAATTTACAGTGCCCTAGTTGTAACCCACCTAGTGGGTGGGCTAGTTTTTTTTTTTTTTTTTTCCTTTCTCTTCAGCAGATAAGTAGCATCATCAGGAAATGAACTTAATTTCTCCTTTTCAGCATCTGGTCATTCCTGGCTCTTCTCAGCTTCAGCTTAACTTGTATTCGGCACCACCTCATGTCCAAACTATCTTTTGCCTTATTCTTGCATCTGTTAAAGCGAATAGTTAGTGAATTAGCATTCCCTTTGGTGGACATGGTTATGAGACAAAGGGAGAAAGCTACCTAGCTAGCTCAGGCTTTCACAGGAGACTGTGTGGAGTGCACAGTTTGCAAGCCTGCTGCTCTGAAAACATCCACCACAGACAAGCCAGAAGATGGTGTGCAAATATTTTATAGGATTTAAACAATCACAAAATGATCTTAACTACAAATTAACTAAGATGTAATCTTACTTACGATTTAGTTAAAATTTCTACAGAGGAATGCATTGGATAAAAAGCTATGCATAGCCCTGGCTGGTGTGGCTCAGTGGTTGGACGCTGGCCTGTGAACCAAGAGGTTGTCAGTTTGACTCCTGGTCAGGACACATGCCTGAGTTGTGGGCCAGGACCCCAGTTTGGGGCATGTAAAAGGCAACTGATCAATGTATGTCTCATACATTGATGTTTCTCTCCCTTTCTTTCTCCCTCCCTTTCCCTCACTCTAAAACTAAATAGTAATATAATCTTCATTTTTTATTTTTTTTTTAAAGATTGTATTACTATTTAGTTTTAGAGAGAGGTAAGGGAGGGAGAGAGAGAGAGAGGGAGAGAAACATCAATGTGTGGTTGCCTCCTGTGTGCCTCCCACTGGGAGGCCCAAAACACAGGCATGTGCCCTGATTGGGAATCGAACTGGTGACCCTTTGCTTTGCAGTCCACTGCTCAATCCACTGAGCCACACCAGCCAGGGCTAACACAACCTTTTTAAAAAAGCTATGGATCATTTCATGACATTTAATAAACATACTGTACTGCAGAAAGTACATATGAATTAACTATTCTAGCTTAGTTTTTAAAAGTGCTTTTATTCTGCAACACCAAAACTTCTTCTTTTCGTCATTCTTTTTTTTTTTACCTCTCTTTGCTGATCTGCTGGGTGAAAGGCAGATCTCATTATTTTGTTTTTTTTTTTTATCTCTATCAATATAAATGCATATATTCATTGGCTAAATATTTGCATATATTTATTTGTATTTCATCCAAATTATCTTTCACGTTATTGTCCATTTTTCCCAAGTAATATCATCATTTATGTCATTTCTTATGTAAATATGCTGTTTGTATTTTTATTATTGATTTGAAAGATCCATTTACATATATTACTAGTAGTAAACCTTCATATAATTATCATAACTTTCTCTGTAATAAAGTCTCTCAAGTTGGAAAAATCTAAAATATTCATAAATAAGTGACTGACTAAATGCATTATAGTTGCATCATGTAATAGAATATACATGGCTAATGTTAGAAAAAGTAAAGTAGCTCTATATGTGCTGACAAGGAAAAATGTCTATGATTTACTATTGAGAAAGAAAAGCTAGGTGCAAAAAAATCACTTAGAATGATACTTGTTTTGAAAAGGTTATATATTTAGGTATACACTCTATATGTGTACATATGTACTAGAAAAGGTCTTGAAATATATGAATAAATTATTAGCAATAGTTACCTATGGAGTGAGGAATTGAAGAAAGTAAGGAGACACTAATTAGTTTTTATATAACTGTATTGTTTGATGTTTTTATATTAATGTACAATGAATTCATAATGAATATGGGCTAATCAATAAAAATGAAACACATTTTAATTTGTGTGTGGTCATATTTTTTCCTGTATGCATTTTATCTTTGGTATCAAACCTAGAAAAATCTTTCTTGTGCCAACATTATATTGTTATTTTTTTATTTTATTTTAGCATTTTTATACCTTTATTTTTTGACATTTACAACTTTAATCAATTACAGTTTATTTTGCTGTGGTATGAGTCACAAAACAACAATAAAAATCCATCTTTTCCAACACTATCTTATTATAAATTATTTATATATTTATAAAGTATACAGGCACATTCTATGAAAAATAGAGACATTTATTGAAGAAGATACAGGAAACATTGTACATAGACCAATGATGCCTCAGGCCCCTTCAAAGCAGGCACCTTGGGACCTCACACAGTTCTCCCAATCACCATCAGTTTCCCTATTGTATTTTCCTGAATCTCATTATGGTCTGAAATCTCTTCCCTTTCCAAGGTGATTTTAGTTTTGGGGAAAACCAAAAGTCACAGGGCACTAAATCTGGGGTATAGGGGAGTTGAGTCACCTGGGTGATTTGATATTTTGCCAAAAAACTGTATGAGACGTGATGCATGAGCTGGCACATTTTGTGATAAAGCAGTCAATCTCCAGTTGCCCATAGTAATGGCCTTCTGAATCATCAAAATAGTTTCTGCAGAGGAATGTTCAAGCTTCATGCAAAATTTGATGCAGATTTGTTGTTCTACTCGTGCAGTTGTTTTGAATGTGATGGCCACACAGTTCACGTGCTTACTGAATGGCGTCTACCAACCCTACTGACTAGTACAGTGAAGTCCTATTTGTTCACACATGCGCATTCCAGTCCACTCTCCTTAGCTGCCAGGTTACACTGATGTGGTACAAACCATTCTTGTTATATTAACAATGGCTAGGCTTTTTCTGTACAAACTATATATATATATATATATATACCCCCTAAAAATCATGATTTATTTATAAAAATTTATATTTATTCTTACATGTTTAAACTTCAGTTACCCTCAAAGATTTCTCCATTTGATGTAATGCACCTATGAGATGTTTTTTCCATTGCTTAAAAGAGTTTTTGAACTGTGTTTTAAGTTTTGTCACGTTTTAGTGCTTCTCCGATTTTTTAAAAATATTTTACTTATTTATTTTTTTAGAAAGGGAAGGGAGGGAGAAAGAGAGAGAGAGAGACATCAATGTGCAGTTGCTGGGGGCCATGGCCTGCAACCCAGGCATGTGCCCTGACTGGGAATCGAACCTGCGATGCTTTGGTTGGCAGCCCGCGCCCATTTTTTTTTTTTTTTTTGGTTTCACCTCTTCCACATTGGCAAAATGTTTCCCTTTCAGGACTTTTTTTCATTTGTGGAAACAAAAATAAAACATTGCTCAGGGTGAGATCAGGTGAATAGGAATGGTGAGGCACGAGGGTCACACTGGTTTTTGGTCAAAAACTGCTGAATCCTCAGCACGGTGTGGACAGGTGTGCTTGTAAACCACCTATCATGAAACAGCCAAATGCATTGAAAGAGTCTTAAAAAAAATTCCCTGAAGCTAAATGCAGCCTTTCATGACCCAGCTGGTACACTGATACAGATGGGTTCCTAGAACACTCACCTAGTAGGGGAACCCTATACTACAAGGGGCCCACCCTCTGGAAGATAATTTGGGTTTTTTTTTTTTTGGTCCCTCCCCTACTTTTGAAATGAAATTTATTCAGCATACTACTTGCAATTTACTTGGTAGGAAAAACACTTTTTAGACTAACTGAAACCAACTTAGAGAAAAATTTAAAGAATCCATCATGCATGTTACAATTTTTGTCTGTATTTAATAACCTGGCTATGGCTGGTATAGCTCAGTGGGTTGAGCGTGGACCTGCAAACCAAAAGGTTGCTGGTTGATTCCCAGTCAGGGCACATGCCTGGGTTTTGGGCCTGGTCCCCAGTGGGGGCCATGTGAAAGGCAACCACACATGGATGTTTCTCTCCCTCTCTTTTTCCTTCCCTTCCCCTCTCTCTAAAAAATAAATTAAATCTTAAAAAAAATCTGGAACTATCAATAATAACCTGCAAGAGAAAAGTAACTTTAAACACCAAAACACTGAGAGATATATAAATCCAAATAAAATAAATTAGAATAGTGTTATTAAAGGGGCTTTAGGTATTATACTGTTGGATAATACTATAAAGGCAAAAAGCTATGTTACAATACTGTTGATGGTATTAGGTTTTTTGTTTTTGTTGGATAGCAGTTTGCATGTACTACATGACTAGGCCTAAAAATCAATGATCTGTAATCAGAAGAACAAATTGAGGATTCTCTTATATGTAAAAAACACATTTGTCAGGATTAATGAATATTCCTTTGTTATATAAATTACAACTAATGATATTTTTTTAAAAATTAAGTATATTTTATTGATTGTGCTATTATAGTTGTCCCATTTTTTCTTCTGCTTTCTCCCTCTCTGCCCTGCACCACCCCTTCCACAAGCATTCCACCCCCTTAGTTCATGTTGATGGGTTGTACATATAAGTTATTTGGTTTCTCCATTTCCTATACTACTCTTAACCTCCCTCTGTCTATTTTGTGCCTACCGATTATGCTTCTTATTCCCTGTACCTTTCCCCCTATTCTCCCTCCTACCCCTCATCACTGATAACCCTCCATGTGATCTCCATTCTGTGAATTTGTTCCTGTTCTAGTTGTTTGCTTATTTAGTTTTTGTTTTTGTTATTTTTAGATTCGGTTGTTGATAGTTGTGAGTTTGTTGTCATTCTACTGTTCATAGTTTTGATCTTCTTCTTCTTAGATTAGTCTCTTTAACATTTCATATAATAAGGGCTTGGTAATGATGCACTCCTTTAACTTGACCTTGTCTGGGAAGCACTTTATCTGCCCTTCCATTCTAAATGATAGCTTTGCTGGATAGAGTAATCTTGGATGTAGGTCCTTGCCTTTCATGACTTTAAATACTTCTTTCCAACCCCTTCTTGCCTGCAAGATTTCTTTTGAGAAATCAGCTGATAGTCTAATGGGAACTCCTTTGTGAATAACTGTCTCCTTTCCTCTTGCTTCTTTTGAGATTCTCTCCTTATCTTTAATCTTGGCTAATGTAATTATGATGTGCCTTGGTGTGTTCTTCTTTGGGTCCAACTTCTTTGGGACTCTCTGAGCTCCCTGGACTTCCTGGAAATCTATTTCCTTTGCCAGATAGGGAAAGCTTTCCTTCATTATTTTTTCAAATAAGTTTTCAATTTCTTGCTCTTCCTCTTCTCCTTCAGGCACCCCTATGATTCAGATGTTGGAGTGTTTAAAGTTGTTACAGAGGTTCCTAAGCCTCTTCTCATTTTTTTGAATTCTTGTTTCTTTATTCTGTTCTGGTTGAATGTTTACTTCTTCTTTCTGGTCCAAACCATTGATTTGAGTCCAGGTTTCCTTCCCTTCACTGTTGGTTCCCTGCACATTTTCCTCTATTGCACTTTGTATAGCCTTCACTCTTTCCTCTATTTTGTGACCATACTCAACCAATTCTGTGAGCATCCTGATTACCAGTGTTTTGAACTGTGCATCTGATAGGTTGGCTATCTCTTCATCACTTAGTTCTAATTTTTTTGGAGCTTTGGTCTTTTCTTTCATTTAGATCATATTTTGAGGGGGGTGGTCTTAGTGTGCCTGTTAGGTATTAAGGGGCAAAGTCTTGGGTGTTTGCCAGGGTGGAGCAACCCACTTCTTTGCATTGTGGTGCTGTATGTGGGGGTGGGGTTAGAGAAAGAACAATGCCACATGCTGGGCTCTCGGCTGGCTTTCAGCTACTTCCTCTGCTACCCACAAGCAAATTGGGCTCTTCTAGTGCTGATTCCCACGTGGGTGGGTTTGTGTATGTTTTAGGACCCTGTAGGTCTCTCCAATGCACTCTCCTGTGAGGCTGGGAGTTCCTTCCACTGCTACAACCCCCACAGGTTTTTCATTCAGAGGTTTTGAGGCTTTATTTCCCTGTGCTGGAACCCTGGGTTCCTTGCTCTATCTCGCTTCCCTGTTGCTCCTCCTGGTTTATCCTCACACATAAATGTGGGAATGCCCAGTCTTCCAGTCACCACCTTCCCTGCCCTAGTCCTCCAGCTGCCACCTTACCTCGAGTTCTCTCCACCTCGACTTCCCATCTCCATCCCTCCTACTGGTCTGAATGAATGTTTCTTTTTTTAACTACTTGGTTGTTGGACTTCCATACAGTTCAATTTTCTGGCAGTTCTGGTTATTTTTTGTTTTAAAATTTGTTGTTGTCCTTCTTTTGGTTGTGTGAGGAGGCAAAGTGTATCTATCCGTGCCTTCATCTTGGCCAGAAGTCCTAATAATTCTTAATGAAGGTAGCAAACATCAATAAATAAACCATTAAATTGAGAATTAATGTATAACTCAAGTCAGTGAGAGAAAAATTACAAAGTTATTACCTTTTAGGCATTAATCAGTCAATGGTAATTATTATAGAATTGTTCAGAATTGTATTTATTGCTCTGGATTCAACTCAAAAGAACTTTCTTACACAGATTGCACAAGGAAAAAATACAGATAAGAGTCCCAAAGATTCCAGGTATGCTCAGGCACACCTGTAGGGATGGAGAGATGGGGCCAGTTGGGATTTACTGGTTCTAGGATTTAGAAATCCAAGAACAGAGTCCTTGCCAATCAACTCAGTTTGTTAGAGCATTGTCCCAAATACACCAAGGTTGTGGTTTGATCTCCTTTCAGGGCACATACAAGAAGCAACAAATGAGTGCATGTACAAGTAGAACAACAAACTGATGTCTCTCTCTCCCCCACAAAAAAAATCAATAAAAAGGAAAAAAAAGAAATTCCTGGGATGGAACAATGACCAGAAACATGAACACTAAAAATTGGTGAGGACAGACTTCTAAAAGTGCTGCTCAATTATTTGTTTGATTCGCCAACAATTATTTACTGACTACGACTGCTGTCTCAGTACCAGTGAAACAGTGAATAAAATAAAGTTCTTGCCCTTATGGAGCTTCTATGGTGGTAGGGGAGATCAATAGTAAACATATAAATAGCAAATGCCAGCGACTAGAGTATGGAAAAATTTTAAAATAGGGCAAAATTATATCATGTGAGTGCTGTTTTAAATAGGGGAGATAGGGAACATTGAATTAGCAACACTAAACCATTGCACCTAGGGAAAATAAAGGGTTAGCTTCATGACAGCCTATGTATGCATTTGTGACAACTGATTAACACAACCTTTTATGTGTGCTTCTGTTTAGATACTTTATTTAACATATATCATTGATTTGGTAACCTTGAACTCATAGCCAATAGCTCTGCAAGTCATCTCCGAATATAGCTTATCTAACACATATTTTTTCCATAAGGTTTCACCTCTACCCAGTCCACCCAAGTGTTAGTGCTAAGGCTTTCCCTCTGAACTACCACTGCTCCTCTGGGTGTCAAGGTCCCCTGGCCTATATCCTGGAAAATTAAGAAAGGACAATTGTTTAGGTGTTCAAGTCTCAGGACACAGGCTTATATTCTTTTGGTGAAGAGCCACAACTAAATGTAAGCTGCTTTCAATACAAAGACCCCACCCTTCAATGACTAGACACTCAGCTAAGGTGACCGTTTCACTTCATTTGACAAGACTTCATGATGCACACTGATGAATGGCAATCAATGATCTGTAGGCAGTGACCCTTATGTGCTACCTGGCAGTGGCCTCTGAAAGTGCTGGGCAATTCTCCCATTGTCGTCTCCTTCTCCATATCTCCTCTATCTTGCTTAATGATGTCCTCCCTAACACCCATTTCGTGACACACCTTTGAGGAGAACATCATTTGGGAAGACAGAAGATATAGTGGCTCCATGTAATGAAATGAAGTAGCCTAAAAAAAATAGTTGTTTTGGGAGATGCAATGCTGGGAGGGAATTGAGTTGTGTTTTGAACATGTAAACTGTGAGATGCCATTCAGGCACTGGATGTAGTTTGATAATTGAAGCAATAGCTTAAGGAAATTTGGAGCTGAAAGGTAAATTTGTAAGTGAACAACACACATGGATAGCATAAACACCACTGAGATGAACAACATCATTTAAGGATAAAGAAGAAGTTAAACCTGGAACAACGAAAACAGGTTGAAATCATTGTTTTCTATTGATCCTTTCTAGAGACAGTTTCCAGTATTTAGTTCATTTATCCTTTTCTGTGTGAAACTATAAAACTAGAGGAAATTCTGAATCGGTATTAAAGTGTTATCAGCATCAGATCAAAATTATTTTTTCTTTTTTATTTTTTTGCCAGGGCATGTAAAACAACACTTAGCCTATTGAACTCAGATTGAATATAAGCTGGAAATTGAGTACTACTTTTGAGATTCTTTAAAACAGATTTTATTTATTTATTTTTAGAGAGAGGGGAAGGGAAATAGAAAGAGAGGGAGACACATCAATGTGTGGTTGCCTCTCACCACCACCCGCTACTGAGGACCTGGCCTGCAACCCAGGCATGGGCCCTGACTGGGAATTGAATCTGTGACCCTTTGGTTCACAGGCCAGCACTCAATCCACTGAGCCACACCAGACAGGGCTACTTTTGAGATTTTTAGGCAGTCTCTTGATTCTTATACATTATGGCATCTTTGATTTAATTAATGAACCATATTTAAAGGTGAAAACTTCAAGGGAAGAGTCTCCATCCTATATTCTCTGAAGCATGGAGGACGCTGGAAAAAACTTAGGACTGAGATGGCAACATCCTATTGGGTTGGCCAAAAAGTCTGTATGTTTTTTTTTCTGTAAAATACAATACATTTTTCATTTTCACCAATAACTTTATTGATTTATATCTTTTGAGTATGTTGTCTATCTCCTGTGTGGTAGGACATTGATTGTTCTCGATTAATGTCTCAATTTGAACATTGTCAACTTCAAATGGTCTACCCCACTGTGGAGCATCATCCAGTGAGAAATCTCTAGCAGAAACCTTCAGAAACCACTTTTGACCTATTCCATCAGTCACAGCGCCATCTCCATACAGTGCACAAATCTTTTTTTGTTTCATTTGTGTTTTTACCTTTCTTGAAATAATAAAGCATAATACACTGAAAATGTTGCTTACTTTCGTCCATTTTAAATATTAAAATGGCTGCACAAAGGTTCTCCAATTTTCATAAGTTTTTTTTTTAAATCACACTCATATGACAGCTGTCATAATACAATCTAACAAAATTGTTTTGAATGAAGTTAAAGACAACTAAGCACTATTGGAGCCATCTTATGGAAAAAAAACAACAAATGAACATTTTGGCAAACCCATTAGGTGTATGCCAAACTCAAATCCTCTAGGCAACAGGTGTACCCAAGAATAGATCCTTGAGGAGTGGGAAGGGATAAGAGATAATGCAATATCAATATTCCTAAGTTCTTTTAAAAAGATTTTATTTATTTATTTTTAGAAAGAGGGGAAAGGAAAAGTGAGGGAGGGAAACATCGATGTGTGGTTGCCTCTTGCACAGCTCCAACTGGGGACCTGGCCTATAATCCAGGCATGTGCCCTAACTGGGAATTGAACTGGTGACCTTTTCGTTTGAAGGCCAGCACTCAATTTGCTAAGCCACACCAGCCAGGGCAGTATTTTTTAATGAAAAAGAACCTAGAGCCCTGGCTGCTGTGACTCAGTGGATTGAATGCCAGCCTGCAAACCAAAAGGTCCCCGGTTTGAGTCACAGTCAGGGCACATGCCTCTATTGTGGGCCTAGTCCCCACTTGGGGGCATGCGAGAGGCAACCCCACATTGATGTTTCTCTCCCTTTCTTTCTCCCTCCTTTGCCCTCTCTTTAAAAATATATAAATGAAATGTTTTTAAAAAGACAATATTTAATAAAATATTAATTTAAATAATTTTTAAATGGTGAGAATAGTCTTGTGGTTATTGTTTTTAAAGTCCTTATCTTTTAGAGATACATGCTGAAATATTTATAGATGAAATGAAATGTCAGCATTTGCTTGAAAATACTTGGGGAGGAGTGGGGAAGTAGCTATGGGGTTATATGAAACAAGATTATGAGTTAAAACTAGGTGATGGATATAAAAGAGTTTGTTATATTTCTATTTTCATTTATGCTTATAGTTTCTTGTTTTTTAATTGTCTTTTTAATCAATGTTTTTAAAAATTAATCTTTGGAATAAAGGATGCATATATTTCTTGATCTATGGTCAGGATGATTTCCTATGATGTGGGAATACCAAAGCTGAAGTACACAAAAAGGAGTATGAGGGAAGCAGGTATGTCAGAATAGCAGCATTTCTGTGAACTGGAAAAGTAGGAACATATCTAGGTGGATGGATATGGATAAGTGCCAGTCAGAATGGCCATATTTGGAGTTGTTTGGTGTTAAAATGGTGTTCAAGTTAGCACAGTCACTGATCCACAATAGTGGGGAAAGGCTGAGGGAAGAGGACTATGCCATCCACTTAAAATACCATAGGGAGCCCATAAAAGCCAGTCATGGGTAGCAGGTCTTGTTTCTCATATTCATATAGAGTATTTTCCTGTTCAACTGCTCTACCCATTATTTCTTTCTGTTTTTCTCCTGCTGATAATCCCCATACTTTTTTATGATCTTTTAGGACATTTTTCTCAGGATCATTTAACTCTCCTCTGACTGAAAACCAAGAGCTTTGTGTCAGTCCTTTCTACTCCTAGTTCAGCCATATTTGGACTATAGGCTCAAAAAAGACAGCTGATAAAGAATATTCTGAGTTAACTCCAAAAGACTCTAGAGGAGCCCATTCTAATAATGGTGAGATAGAGAGCCCAGCCAGATAAGATATTGGAGTGAAGCATAAAGAGCAGAATGTTGTAATGCTCCCTGTGGAGAATAAAACAAACTAAGTACTTCTGATATACGAATAAATAAGATTTAGGGTTTGTTGATGTCATTATTATTTAAAACTCTATCTACAAATATAACTAAGAGCTCCCACAGGTGTGAAGCACCAGGCTTTCAAACCCTGTTTTCAAAAATTGATGAGTGAAGAACTGGAACCAGATAAATTGCCAGTCTACAACATGTGGAAATGAAGAGCAGACTCAGATTTTCATGTTTTGGAAGTTGTCTTAGGAAATCTAGAGCAAGTTAGTCTGTTTGGGAAAATAAAAAGCTGTGAATTTAGTAGTTTCACAAAAGTCAACTACCATATCACCAAAACTGAGATTGGGAGATTCTAGGTGAGTCAGTAAATTTTACTAGGTTTTAAATTCCCCATCTATCAAATTAAATAATTAGAATAGATGATCTGTAAAGAGTCCATTCAGCTCCAAACTTATGATTCCATGAAATACTTAAGACAATTATTTAATGTGGAAAACCTTTTAAAGGCATAAAAAGTATGGGACAACATAAAAAACTTTGAAGTACCAATTACTCTACTTCAACATATATCCAATTATTGTTTTTTTCAGTTAAAAATTTTTTATTTATTGATTTTAGAGAGAGAGAGAAAGAGAGGCAGAGAAACATCAGTTTATCTTTCCACTTATTTATTCATCCATTAGTTGATTCCTGTATGTGTCCTGACTAGGGATCAAACCTGCAACCTTGGTATATTCAGGACAATACTCTAACCAACTGAACTACCTGGCCAGGGCTTTGTCCAAATGTATTTTACCTAAACCCCCACTTACTCACCCTCCCATAGTATTATTTTCAAGCAAATCTTAGACATCATCTGAAACACATTTTAATAAATTCTCTTGGAGCAAAGATAGTCTATAAATAACAGATCTGGTAAAGCTGGTCTTTTCCTGGATACCTTCTCTCATTGCAATTATAAACACTATCATTAAATTCAGCATTATAGGATATGAAGTATCATATGCTAAACCTAGTTATATTCAGTAAAGGAAGAGCCACCATTAATGAGAACTTGCTGTTTTCCAGGTATTGTAGTTATCTATTGCTGTGTAAAATATGACCCCAAAATTTTATAGCTGAAAACAAGAAGACTTTATCTCACAGTTTCTGTGAATAAAGAATCCAGGAGCAGCTTAGCTGGGTGATTCTGGCTCAGAGTTTGTCAGGAGGCTGCAACTGAGGTGTTTGGCTATAGTCATCACAAGGCTCAACTTGGCTAGGATCCAATTCTGAATTGACTTATAGGGTTTTGGATAATATGGTAGCTGGCTTCTCCTAGAGTGAGCAATCCAAGAGGATGAGAGAGAGAATCCAAGACTGGAGCCACAGTGTTTTTTTATAACCGTATCTTGATAGAGAAACCTCATCACTTTTGATGTATTCCTTATGTTAGAAACCAGTTAATAAGTCTACCCCACACTCAGTGGAAGGGGATTGCACAAGGGCATGAACCAGGAGGGAGGGATCATTGTATGCTACAATGAGAGGCTGCCCATCACATGCTAAGTACTTTATTGATTACTGAACTAGTCTTTTGATAGTTATAGCTTATTACAAATTAATAAATGATTTTGGTTCTTATAAATATCATTCTACTCACTTTACAGATGAGGAGAATTAAGTAACTTGCCTAAAGGATGGAGTAGAAGAAAGCAGGGGGTAAACAGACTGATTTATTTCAGTCATTCATATTATTTTCTAAGAGCCTATTGTATATTGGTTATTCTGCTAGGTACTGGGGATCTGGAAGAGAAACAAGACATGTGAATACACATATGTGACATATGTCAACCCTGCTTTCATAGGCCTTAAATATAGTATGGAATTCAGACATTAAGAAATTATAACAATAATTACAATAATCAGATTAGACTGCTGGAGGTATACATAATACTATGTTACACATGGGGTAGAACAAAACATAAGAAGTATAAAAGTATAAAAAGTGTAAAAGGTCTTTGAATATTCTGTGAAAAGCAATGTTTAGAAGTTTTTGAAGAGAATAAGATGAAAAAATGCAGCATGCTGCAGCATTGAAGATGGCATCAAAAAAATCTTATTTTAACAAAAATTCCAATATTTCCATTCAATTCTTTTCTACTGCTGCTCCACAGAAATGTGTACTGACCATGCCCAATCAGATGTCTATATTCTCTTCTGCAAAAGGTTGAATGATTCTTCTTTCTTGTAACTATATAGGCTCACCTGAAACTATGATACTGTAGTGATTATGACAATTATGTTGTTATTGGGCTCTTCAGCTCCCCCCCCCACTTTTTAGACAAATATTTATATGTTAAAAATTAAAATGAATTTATTTTAGCCCTGGGGACATAATACAGTTGAGAAGGCTGCTGAATCAAGGGCTTTCAAATCTAAGAATAGCTGCCTTAAGACAAAAAATTGGGCCCAAAACGTATTGTACAAGTTCATTCTATGAAATTTTGGCTGGAAAAGGCAATGAAAAGCTATGGTAAATCTATAGGACAATAAAGTAGTGAAGCTAATTAAAGAAATTCTTAAATCGTACATTGCCAATTAAGAAAAACTCGTCAATCAAATGTAAGAGATATATTGGCTTCTTTCATAATCATTTCTATGGGTGCAAAAAACCAGGAAAAGAGGAAAAAACTCTCAATCTATGAATGTTAACACAATGTGCCCATTAAAAATTTTTGTCTATATTAAATGTTTTTATTTATTTATTTAAAAGATTTTTGTTTACTTTTAGTGAGAGGGGACAGAAGGGAGAAAGAGAGGGAAAGAAACATCAGTGTGTAAGAGATACATACATCAATTGCCTCTTGCATGTCCCCAGCTGGGGACCTGTCCTGCAATCCAGGCGTGTTCCCTGACTGGGAATGGAACCAGTGACCATTTGGTTCACAGGCCCACACTCAATCCACTGGGCCACACCAGTCAGGGGTGTTTTTATTTATTAAAAAATTTTTTTTATCCTCACCTGAGAACATTTTTTTCCATTACTTTTAAAAAGAGAGGAAGGGGGAGCCTGGAGGAGAAGGGAGAGGGAGGGAGGGAGAGGGGTAGTGAGTAGGAGGGAGAGAGAGAGAGAAATACCTATCCATTGCCTTGTCTACACACCCACCCACAACCTAGGTATGTGCTTTGACCAGGAATGGAACCCTTGCTGTGACTATCTGCCAGATGATGCTCCAACCAACTGAACCAGGGCTATATTAAATTTTTCAAAATCTTTTATTTACGTTCAGAGAGAGGGGAAGGGAGGGAGGAAGAGAAGGAGAGAAACATCAATGTGGGAGTGAAACACCAATAGCCTATCTATGGCAGGCCACCAACTGGGGACCTGGCCCACAACCCAGGCATGTGCCCTGACTGGGAATTGAACTGGCCATGCTTCAGTTCACAGGCCAGTGCTCAATCCACTGAGCCACACCAGCCAGGGCTAAATGTTTTAAACTATTAAATAATTTGACCTTGAGAAAGGAAGGGCAATAAGTCCACAAGCTAAATTTCTAAGCATTAAATTTCTGTTTACATTATCAATGCCAAAGTTTGGTTTCTAATGGGCTCAAACTAACTCTAAAGTATTATTAAATAGACTGTATTTCTATTGCTGTGCATTTCTACTCAATTGATTCAGACTGCTAATGTGGTTAGGAAAACAGTTTCTGCTGTTGGCTACAAAATTCAAATTATCCACATATGCAAGAAACTTCAGAAGTAAATTGACAACAGGGCCCTCACAACCAAGGTGTGATTTCATATTTTTCTTTTTTAAAGATTTTATTTATATATTTTAGAGAGAGGGGAAGGGAGGGAGAAAGAGAGGGAGAGAAACATCAGTGTGTGAGGCATATCCGTTGCCTCTCAAAAGGCTCCCAACAGGGCCCCTGGCCTGCAACCCAGGCATTTGCCCTGACTGGGAATTGAACCAGCAACATTTCAGTTCAAAAGCCGGCACTCAACCCACTGAGCCACACCAGCTGGATCAGACCTCATACTTGTCAAAAACACAGATTGAGTGAGACAGTGATTCTCAGGAAAACTGTCATTATATGTGAGTACTCATTAAACGTACACAAATCTTACCAGATCCAATTTTGACTTGACAGGGAATCTGTGAAGTCCCCCGACAAATTGTGGGGTGCGGGGGAGGGGCAGGAGGTAACAATTTGCCTAATTGTTTCAAACCATTTGCTTCTCATCGAGTAACTAATTGTTACTCTTTCTCACTGTAACTTTAAACCGTTGTCAAAAATATCTTGCAAGATTTGTATTAAGGCAAAAGGACCTTGCCTTAATTCGCGTGGATAAGGAAGCTACACTTACTTAGGAAGCAGAAGAGCAGAGATTTAAATGAGATTTCCACATTCAGAGTTCCCATTCTGAAATCTCGGCCGAGGTGGTGACGCCGAGCGCGGCCAAGGGTTGTCACCCGGCACTGCAGCTGGGAACCACCAGTCGGCGGGCCTCTGTCCGGCCTCGGAGGCCCACAGTCATGTGTGGAAATTCTAACTCCCACCCTGGGAAGGAATCTTCTTGTCCAGAGACCTGCATCCCTCCTTGCACTCTCCTCAGTGACTTTGAGCGATTCGGCGTCACTTTCCCCACCTTTAAAATATCCGAGAAGCAGCCGCCACCTGCCTGAGGCCAAAGTAATGAACCTACAGCACAAGGTGAGTCTGGGCCCGGAAGGAAAGCCTTGGGCCCTTTCTCTTCCCCAGTTTCTGCTAGTGCCCTGCAACTCAGACGCGGAGTAGGGGCTCGCTAGCTGACTGAGCTGGTGACCCGCATTCGCGGGGGTCGCGGCGGTCGAGGAGCTGTAGCTGTAGTTGCTGGGCCTCGGCCCTCCCCGGGGGCGGGGCTCGAGCGCTGCCCCGCCCCCGCATCCTCCCGTCCCACCCCTCCCCCACGCCCTTTTCCACCCGCCTCCGCAGTAGGAAAAGGAGAGGGAGGAGGGTAGGAAAGTGCTGTTCTGTGGAAAGGGGCGGAAGGAGAGAGGGAAAAAAAAAAGAAAAAGGGAACAGAAACGCCGTCAGCTGTCTGGACGGCCGTGCCTCAGGCGGCTCCTAGGCGACCCGCGGCCCGTGAGGCTGGGCTCC
Source organism: Phyllostomus discolor (assembly GCF_004126475.2). NCBI lineage: Eukaryota > Metazoa > Chordata > Mammalia > Chiroptera > Phyllostomidae > Phyllostomus > Phyllostomus discolor. The sequence continues at coordinate 149,239,877 of NC_040905.2, read as the reverse complement.
TGTAAGAAGAGGCGCCGGCGCGAGTCCGCTCTCTCGGCCGTTACCCTTCCCTGCAAGCAGTGCCCCTCAACACCTCGCCTCTGAGGCGGCGCAGGCGCAGAAAGGGCCGTGGCGGCGACTGCGGCAGCTGCGGCGGCGGCCGCGAGAGCACGTCCCCGCCGGGTCCTGCCTGGCCCTGCCCAGGGCGCCTAGACCACGAAGCCGGCGCTTTCCAGCCCCAGAAAGGGGCTGTGTCTGGGTGTCGCTAAAGGAGGAGCAGGCGGCAGGTGAGTCTGCTGCGACGGGCCTTTTGCGGAGGATCCCTGTGTGCACCCCCTGGGCCCGTGCTCCCGAGCGGGGAGGGCACTGGGCAGGTAGCAACTGGGAGGTGAGGAGTTCCGAAGGCCTACCTGGTTGGGGTGCCCGAGCTGGCGGAGAGTGGCGGCGGGTGGCATCCCCGGCCTAGTTTCTTTGGGGCTTCCGGGGGCAGGGAGTCCCCGGAGGCTGCGGGGCGTGATGGGGAGAGGCTGTGCCTGGGCGGGCCTCTCCGCGCCGTGGGGTTCCTGAGGGTTACTTGCGTGGAAGCGCGAGGAGTCTGGGCCCTGGGGACTACCGGGGCGACTGCTTTCTGGATGGGGGCAGGATGGGGAAAGGGCGGGCATGGGGCAGTTTCTGAGGGGGTGGTGGCCGAGGCAGGCGCGGAGCTAGGGATTCTCCACGGGAATCGCGGGAGAATTGGGTGTTTGGGCAGGTGTCACAGGTGAATTGAGAGCATTTCCTGCTCTGCCTTACCCTAGTCGTCCCTCAGGACTTCTTTGTTGGGGACGACTTTAAGGAAGGCAGGTTCCGTGCAATTCTAAGTGACTAAACACAAAACCAACTAATGAGCGCTTAGTGCTGACTCTTGTAAAGAGCTGGAACTTTTCTGTGTCGAGGATGCTGTTGTTTTGTCTCCCCTTTTCTGCCGCATGGACTTTTCCCTCCCGAAGACCGTGTTTCATCAGAATAAGGAATGACCCAGTTTTTAAATAGTACCCCCCCCCATTATGTGTTTGTTTCACACGGCAAAATAGGGCAGTTACCGCAGTTACTTGTGCAAATGTGAGGGAAAGTGTCATCTTCAGTAAGGAGCCCTCAGCAGTCTGTGTGTTTTCCTCAGATTTGTTAGGCCTTGTAGTCTGGAAAATCAACTAAATTGAAGTTGCCTGCTTGTGTGCTTGTGTGCAAACCAGTGTTAAGGCGGTCTCCTGAGGCTCACCAGTTTACAGAAGTAGATCTTCACTTTCAGTCTCCGGTTTAGAAGTTAAAAGGTGTAGTGTTGTAAGATGGGGAGAATATTTGTGCTAAGGCGCTAATTTTTCAAATATTTGATTTGAGGTGATCACGTGTATTAAGCAGTTATCTGAAATGCAGAGCAGTTTTCTGAGTACCCGTGGTAAAGGAGCAAAATCAGTTACAAAAGGAAAACATCTCTGAGCCTTAATACCATTTATCGATCAATATAACCATGCAAAAAAACCCACCTATTTTATTTTCTTGGTATTTAAAAAAAGTTAGTGAACTGCCTTTTTGGTGTGGGACTAGGAACTCAGAAATGAACTTCGATTTGTATACATGCGGAAGCCTCACATAGTTTGCTGTGACTCGTTTTTCTAGTAATGGCAAACTCAGTCTACACTTTCTCCTCATTGGTGTCTCCTGTGGACATTTTGGATTAGGGATCTGAATTTTTGCATTACTGATTTTAGGGAACTGATAATGTCATTTGAGTTTGGCCATAGTACCTCACTAAGTGTACTACTGTTTAGACTGGTTAATTTGGATAGTAAAAATCTATGATAGAAATGTTGAAGTTGTATTTTGGAATATTTTACACTCGAGTAATTTGTAAATTTGTGCATCCTGTTGTTGAGAGTAAATATAGTATTTCGTAGTATAAACGAGCTTCAACTGAAAAAATTGTCAGTAGAGTTGATTTGTGGAGATTGTTTTAAAACGCAAATGTTTCAAATTACAAGGAACTCCAGTGATGTGTAGGCTGTAACAATGCATGGTGCCAGTCTTGGAAGTTATTTGTTTGAGGTATTCTCTATAAAGAAACATGTTAAGTATCTGCAATAAAAGCTAATTTGTAGCTATACATAAGGGATTTCGCATGGTAAATAATAACCCAACAAGGCACCGTTCCTCCTTATATATCTGCCAGTTAAAGACCAAAGCATTTTGTGTTTTCATTGGAGTTTTTTGCCAAGACAGATAATGATTGTACAGTGACTTTGCCGCTCAGTTTGAAAGTTAGGTTTCAGTCTTATCCTTGCAACTTAAGCACAAGGTTGTAAAGTGAAAAAGAAAGCTGCTGAGTCACAGAGATAGGTTGTTTCATTTGGTCTTTCTGATTTATATTTCCAAAATAATGTTTACTGAAACTTAGGGCAAATAAGCTTTCATAGCAATACATGGATTAAAATTTTATCTTCTCTATACTGGTGCCACAATTTGTATCTTTTTCAGGTTGTCAGTTTGACAGACTTGTAGTAATGGGATGTTTTGTTGGAATTGGAGATCCCTTTATAAGTTTAATGCTTAAAAACTTTATAAGAGTTAAAATTTGGAGAAGAAGTTGTAAATAGTATAGCTGCTGTGAACCAGTAGGTCTTTGGCATTATTATTTGAAATTTAACACAGTATTTTTGTGGGGCAATGTTAGGTAGTTTATAAACTTAAATTTTTTCTACTTATATTTGTATGTAGTACTTATGTAAGTAGGAGTAATAGAGCCAAAGGTGATATTTGAAAATCTTTTCATTGTAAAAGAATATAACATAATTAAAGGAAATTAAAAAAATTAATTCTTATTGTACATTTACATTTTTTGTACTTTAATTCTATTATACTTGTAAAATACATATTTTAAAATATTGTTTATTTTCTTTTTTTCAATGTTATATTAGTTTCGGGTATGCAGCATAATATATTGATATGATATTACTAGTTATATCTTTACTTGTTTGCAATTCTGTTGTCAATATTTATATAATTGTCTTTTTAAACATAACATGTTTTGCTTGGTGCTGCATATTACTCTTACGGTTTTATAATAGTTTTACTGTACAGTTTGTTTAACCTTTTCCTATTTTTTGACATTTTAGTAATTCCACTTTTTTTAACTCTTAAAATAATGCTATAATGAAATTGCTTTGCTAACATATGGTCCAAGACAAATTTCTTTTTAAATCTTTGAAAAAGATTTTTTTTTTTCGCACTGGCAGGTGTGGCTTAGTTGGTTGGAGCATTGTCCAGTAACTGAAAGGTTGTGGGTTCAATTCCAGGTTGGGGCACATAACTAGGTTGAGGATTTGATCCCCAGTCCTGGTTCAGGCTTATATGTACCCCATATGATCCCAGGTCTGGGCGCCTATGGGAGGCAACCATGGTTGCTTCTCTCTGGCATCAGTGTTCTCTTTCTCCCTTCTTCACTCCTTTCCGCTCTCTCTAAAAGCAATGAAAAAAATGTTCTCGGGTGAGGATTAAAAAAGTTATTTTTTCCTAAAATATTCCGTTTAAAATTTTTAGTTATAGTTTACGTATTATTTTGTATTACTTTCATGTGTACAGTATAGTGGTTAGACAATCACATACTTTATAATATGTTCCCCCAATATTTCCACAACCCCTTGTCACCATACATAATTATTACAATATTATCAAGTATATATTAGATTGACCAAAAAGCATGTCACGTTTTTTTTCTGTAAAGTAAAAGACACATTTTTCATTTTCACCAATAGCTTTATTGATTTGGATATTTTGAGTGTGTTGGCTATCTCCCACTATTGGCTTCTAGTCAGTAGAGGCCAGGGCTGCTGCTGAACATCTTCCAATGCATAAGACAGCCTCACAGCAAAGAATTATTTGGCCAAAATGTCAGTAATACCAAGTAGCTTCACAAACCACTTTTGACACTTTTGATTGGTCAGGGCACTCTCTCCATATATTGCACAAATCTTTTTTGCGTTTCAGTTGTGTTTTTACCTTTCTTCAAGTAATAAAGCATAATATGCTGAAAAAGTTTTGTGTTTTCTTCCATCTTCAATATTAAAATGGTTACACAAAAATTTATCCATTTTGATAAGTTTTTTTAAGTGCATGCTGATATGACAGCTGTTACACTGCAGTCTAACAAAATCATTTCGAGTGAAGTTAAAGACAACTAAGCACTACTAGAGCGATTGTACAGTAAAAAAAGCAATGGACTTTTTGGCCAACCCAGTATCTACCATATGCTGTATCTACCATATACTTTACATCCCCATGACTATTTTATAATTACCAATTTGTACTTCTTAATCCTTCACCTTTAAAAAAATATTTTTTGAACTACTTCCTTTGCAGTGGATCATTAGGGCTCCTATATTACAGTATTTAATTGAGAACAAAATTAAGAAGCAAGGTGGAAAACTGTAGATGTATGTATTGAGTTGAATCCATCAAGTAGAAATCAAAATATAAATTCTTAATTCTCCCTGTTACTGACTTACTACAAGTTTCTGTGTCTATTAATTTTACTTATACAATATAATAAGTAATATTCTTATGAGTTTTTTTAAAAAATTCATTGATTTGAGAGAAAGAAAGATTGATTTGTCATTCTAACTATTTATGCATTCATTGGTTGATTCTTTTTTTTTTTTTAATTGTTGTTCAAGTACCCATTGGTTGATTCCTATAGGTGCCTTGACCAGGGATCAAACCTGCAACCTTGGCATTTGGGGAAGATGCTCTGACCAACTGAGCTACCTGACCTTGGCTCCTCTAAGAATTCTTAATTCTTATTGTAATATTGTGGGGTATATGTTTCTAAGTGAACCTTGTTTCAGTCAGACCTTACATTTACAAATCTGGATTTATAATCTTTTGACTTACAGAGAAGTCTTTTTACAGGATTTTTATAAAAGTATGAAATATTTTAAAGCGTTCCTTTAATCTCGATTTTTTAAATTGTGTGTTTAGCAGTTTCTTTATGTCTTAGTTTAGTGATGCCTAAATATAACAGCACAAGAGCTGTGAATATCTTTTTAATTATGTAAAAATTATTAAATGGATACTAACCTGCTAGGGATAAAAAGATGAATAACATACAGTCTGAATATTAAAGTCTAGTATGATAAACAGTCTCATAAGTAAGCACCATAACTATAACCTAACAAATCTAGAATAGAGCAAGCGATGCCATGAGAAGAGGGAAATACCTAATTATGGCAATTAGAGGTGACTTACATAGGAGACATTTGATTTAGAACTTGAAGAATGATGTTAAAAGGCATCAAGTAATGAAAGACTGATGGATTTTACTGGATTGGCCAAAAACTTTTTTTTTTTTCTTTAAGATGGCTCTAGTAGTGCTTAGTTGTCTTTAACTTCATTTGAAACAATTTTGTTAGATTGTATTATGATAACTGTTATACCAGCAATCATTAAAAAAAAACTTATCAAAATTGGTGAATTTTTGTGTAGCCATTTTAGTATTGAAGATGGAAGAAAATTTGCAACAGTTTTGGCATATTATGCTTTATTATTTCAAGACAGGTAAAAACACAAATGAAATGCAAAAAAATAATTTGTGCAGTGTATGGAGAAGGTGTTGTGACTGATAAAATGGGTCCAAAGTGGTTTGTGAAGTTTTGTGCTGGAGATTTCTCGCTGGATAATGCTCCAGGGTTGGGTAGACCAGTTGAAGTTGATAGTGATCAAATCGAGACATTAATTGAGAACAATCAATGTTCTACCACGCAGAGGGTAGCTGACATACAGTATACAAATCAATAAAATTATTTGTGAAAATGAAAAGTGTCTTTTATGGAAAAAAAATACAGACTTTTTGGCCAACCCAATATTTAAATGCTATTTAAGTAATTTATTGTTTGGCACAAGTAGTTTTGGAGGCAATTGGGGAGTAAGCTATGTCATGAAGGGTATTAAGAGTCAGATAAGAAATTAAGATCATGCATTGTGAGGAACAGGGAGCCACTTAATGATTTTAAGCTGTTAAATATCTTTGGATCTATTGTGAAAGATGGATTGAGAGAACAGCTTGAAAGCATCTAGGTGAGGATTGAGAACAGCAGTGGTAGGAATGGATGAAAAAGTGGATAGAATTGAGAACTATTATACAATACAGACATTTTTCTCTGATTTGAAAGCCTTGTCTCTTTAGCCTATCTTTCTCTTGTTTATTGTGCATCTGTTATACCAGCCTACTATCAGGTTCTTTCCCTTAGATCCCTTGTATATGCTATTCCATCTACATGTTACATTTTCTGAGAGATTTCTCCTAATCACCCTATCTGGATAGGAAGATAATTATTACAGCACCTTTTTATTTTCTTCTATAGAACTTCTCCCTTCCTCCTTTTCTTTCTCTGTCCCCCTCCTTTGCCCTCCTCTTACTAGTTTGGAAGTTATATGCAAGCTGATTCCTTTTTATTTTTTTTCTTTGTATGGGTCTATTCTGGTCTCTCTCTTTTTTTTCATTAGTTTATATCTTTATCCTTATACCAATATTATCTTGTCTTTATTACTATTACTTCATAGCAAGTCTTAGAATTAGGAAGTGTTTATCCTTCAGTTTGTCTTTTTCTTCACAATTGCTTTGACTATTTTAGATTTGTAGCATTTTCATATAAATTGTCAAATGAGCTTGTCAGTTTCTACCAAAAAAAAAACCTATGAGGAAAATTGACATCTGAATGATGCTTAGTCTTCCGATACTTTAACATCACTTATCTCTCCATTTATTTGTTTTCTTTTTAAGTTTTTTCTGCAATATTTTCATTTTATAGGTCCTGTACATATTTTACTTAATTTACTCCTAAGTATTTTATATTTTTAATACTTTTTTTTGTACGTGATATTATATTTAAAAATTTTTTCAGTTAATAGTTTATAAAAATAATTGATTCTTTTGTATATTGACTTTGTAGTCTGTTACCTTACTAAATTCATTTTTTAATTCTGGTAGTTTTTATGTAGATTTCTTAGGATTTTCTTCATGCACAATCATAATGTCTACAGAAAAAGACAGATTGGCTTCTTCATTTCCAATCAGTATACCTGTCCCTTTTTCTTACCTTATTGCTACTAAATTGGTGCTATTCACTAGAAATACAGTGTTAAGCCATATATGTAATTTTAAGTTTTCCAGTAGCCCCACACTAAGAAGTAGCAAGTGACATTAAATTTAATACATTTTTATGCCATTGCATCCAAAATATTTTAAAAATATTATTCACAGAGCTTCCCTAGGCTTGCCTTAAATCACCACAAACCATGTGGTTTAAAGTAACAGAAATGTGTTCTGTCACATTTCTGGAAGCTAGAAGTGTGAAATCAAGGTGTCAGCAGGTACATGCTCCCTCTGAGTGAGGTATAGGAAAGAATCCTTCCTTGCTTCTTATTTCTAGTGGTTACTGGTAATCTTTAGATTTGCTTCTGAGTTGTTGAATTTATTGGCATGGAAGTGTTTATAACCTTGTTATATTTTTAGTGTCTAAAGAATCTGTAACGATTACCTTCTGTCATCCCTCATATTAGTAATTCCTCCCTCTTGCTTTTTCCTTGACTTAGAAATATTGATTTCTATTGCTATTTCTTATTCATTTTCAATTTTATTTATGCTTTTAGTTTTTTTACCTCTACTTACTCTTGGTTTAATACTTTTTTCTTTTTTAGCATCTTAAAACCATTAAGATGGGTGGACACTTAAATCATTGATTAAAAACCTCTTTTTTGATAGAAGTGCTTAAAGCTATAGATTTTTTTTATAAACATGGCTTTAGCTATAGCTCACAAGTTGCTTTATGTTTTTTTCATTAAGTTCAAAATATTTTTCTGATTTCTTCTTTGATCTATGGATTATTTAGAAGAGTGTCATTTGATTTTTAAATACTTGGAGATTTTAAGCTATCTTTCTATTATTGATTCTAAATTTAATTCTATTTTGGTCAGAAAACATATCCTATATGATTTATATTCTTTTAAATTTATCCAGGCTTGTTTTATGGGCCAAAATATAGTATACCTTGGTGAATTTTCTATGTGCACTTAAAAAGAGCTATTTTGCTGTTGTTAAGTGGAGTGTTCTATAAATTTCAATATGCTTAGTTCATAGTGTTCTTCAAATTTTATGTATCCTAACTGATTTTCTGTATATTTGTTCTATGAATTACTGAGTGAGGACTGTTGAACTGTCTTTAATTGTAGATCTGTTTATTTTGTCTTTTAATTTTGTCAGTTTTTGCTTCATAGACTTTGATACTTTCTTGTTAGGTGTATACATGTTTAGTATTGTTATACCTTGATAGATTAACTATTTTATTGTGATTATGAAATGTTTCTTTTTATCCTGCTCTGAAGTCTTCCTTTGCCTGTTACTAATGTGGCCAGTTGAGCTTTCTTACGATTAAAATTTGCATGTTATATCTTTTTCAATCTTTGTACCTTTTTGAAAATAGACTATATATTTTAGAACAGTTTTAGATGTACAGAAACATTAAGATTTTACAGAGTTCCTTATAAGCCAGACCTAGTTTCTTCTAGTATTAACATCTTACATTAATATGGTTTATTTGTTACCATATTAATGAACCAATATTGATATATTATTATTAACTAAAGTCTATAGTTTATTCAGATTTCTTTGGTTCTGCACCTAATATCTTTTTTTTCCTGTTCCAGGATCCCATCCAGATATAACATTATATTTGATTGTTGTGTCTTCTTAGGCTACTATTGGGTATAACAACTTCTCTTTCCTTATTTTTGATGATCATGACAGTTTTGAGGAGTACAGGTCAGGCATTTTGTAGGATATCCCTTCCTGTATTAGAATTTTTGTGATATTTTTCTTAGGATTAGACTGAGGTTATGGGGTTTTGTGAGGAAAATCACAGCGGTTAAGTGCCATTGTCATGATATTATATCCAGGGTGCATACTGTCAACATGATATATGACTTCGATGGTGATCTTGATTACCTGGCTGAGGTAGTGTTTTCCATGTTTCTCCACTGTAGTATTAGTCCCTTCTTCGTCCTTTCCATTCTGTATTCTTTGGAAGGAAGTCACTAAGCTCTTCCCACACTTAAACAGTAAGGAGCTATAGTCATTTTTTGAAGGCAGAGTATCTACATAAATTATTTGGAATTAATTTGCCTGGGACATTTGTCTCTTTTCTTTTATTTATTAATTTATTAATATCATTGATTTATATCCGTATGGACTTGCAGATATTTATTTTATACTTTGGGCTATAATCCGGTACTACTTTACTTAAATTATTCCAGCTTTGGCTATTGAGAGCTTGTTCATTTGGCGCCTGTATTTCTTTAACAGATGCCCATCAGTGTGGGTTGGTTTGTTTGCTTATTTATTGATTTTGGAGAGAGGAAGGGAGTGAGGGAGGGGAATTAGAGAGAGAAAGAGGGAAAGAAAAACATTGAAATTTGTTGTTCCACTTATTTATGCATTCATTAGTTTCTTGTATGTGCTCTGGTCTGAGAATGAACCTTACCTACCTGGCCAAGGACTGTTTGCTTATTTTTTGAGTACTTACTTTCTGGTACTAAAAAAATATGCCCCACACTCATTTTGTATACTTCCTTTTCCAGTCCTATAATCAATCACCCATTTCTTTAAGAAGCCTTAATTCCTTTTATGGACAATGGTGTTAGAAACCAAAATCTCTGAGTTAGGTATGCTGATTGCTACTCTACTAGAGTGTCATTGCTTCTAGGGTTTCTCAGCTGATTGAACAAAGAGTATACTTGTGTATATTAATCTATTATATACATGTCTATAAATCTTTATTTTTTTGACTGGGTTGTTTTGTTTTAAATGATGTTTTATTGATTATGCTATTACAGATGTCCTGATTTTTTCCCCTTAAGCTCCCCTCTACCAAAATCCCCACTCCATCAGGCAATCCCTCACCCTTGTTCATGTCCACAGGTCATGCGCATAAGTTCTTCACTACTCCTTTTCCTATAATGTACTTTACATCTTCGAGGCTATTCTGTAACTGCCTATTTGTACTTCTTAATCCCCTCACCTCTCACCCATTCTCCTACATCCTCCCCTCCCATTTCTTTATCTTTACTTTAACCTTTGGCATTTTAATTATGATGTGTCTTGGGATGGGCCTTTTTGTGTCCATCTTGTTTGGGACTCTCTGTGCTTCCTGGATTTGGATGTCTACTTCCTTCACCAAATTAGAGAAGTTTTCTGTTATTATTTTTTCAAATAGATTTCCAGTTTTTCTTCTCCTTCTGGCTCCCCTATGAAGCAAATGTAAGATTGCTTAGAGTTGTCCCAGAGGCTGCTTATACTATCCTTGTATTTTTTTATTCTCTTTTCTTCTTGTTTTTCTGATTGCTTGTTTTTTGCTTCCTTATATTCCAAATTATTGATTTGATTCTTGGCTTCATCAATTGTACTGTGGTTACCCTGTAAATTGTTCTTTATTTCAGTTAGTGTATCCTTCATTTCTGATTGGATCTCTTTTATGCTGCTGAGATCCTCATTAAATTCCTTGAGCATCCTCATAACCAGTGTTTTGAACTCTGGATCTGATATTGTTTATTTCCATTTTGATTATCTTTTTTTCTGGAGTTTTGATCTGTCCTTTCATTTGGGCCATGTTCGTTTCCTTGTTTTGGCAGCCTTCCTGTGTTTGTTTCTATGTATTAGGTAGAGTTGCTTTGACTCTGTGTCTTGGTAGTGTGGCCTAATATAGTAGGTGTCCTGTAGGGTCCAGTGGCACAGCCTCCCATATCACCCAAGTTGGATATTCAGGTGTGCCCTTTGTGTGGGCTGAGTACACCATCTTGCAGTTGAGCATTGATTGCTGTTGTCAGATCAATGGCAGGTATTTACCAGGCCAGTCAGCTGCAAAGACTAGTTGTGACCATTTACTACCAATCTCTACCCTCCAAAGAGGATCAGCTGTGCAGGATCAGGGTGGTGTTGCTCCAGTGTGGTCTGTAGTTGTTCACTGGGTACACTGACCTTGGGGTTTCCTGGATGGTACAGGCCAACATCAGCCCACACCAGCGTTTGCCCTGGGCCATCCTCCCTGAGCTGTAAGGCAGTCTGAGATGGCTGCTAACTTGTGCTGGGCTTGGAGATTCCCAGGCAAAGTCAAGCTGTGAGTCTAGGCTGCTAGTGCCAGACCTGGGGCTCACTGAGGCCAGCTGCTACTTGTTGGAGAGGAGTTAGGAAGTTGTGAAGCAGGAGCCAAGACCAGCTGTTCATAAGGAAAAGCAGCTTGGGTGGGCCTGTAAAATTGTGTGGGGCAAAGTATCTGGGGATCTCCAAAGCTGGTTAAACAGTATTAGCCAGGTTGGTGGACTCTTAGATACTGCAACAGTCTGCTGGCTCAGTAGGGAGAGGGCCCAGGAACAAGACAGTAACCTCTGATTGCATCGATGCCAGATGCCTGAGCCTCCCCATGCACACCACTGGTGCCCCTCAAGCGGCTGCCCCAGTGCTGGAGCTGGGAGGGAGTGAGTCTTAGTAGGTCAGTCTGTATGTGGGTTCTTTAAGAGGAAGTACTTGGGACTTTAGCAGTTTCTTCCACAAACTCAATTTTCAATACTTTTTTGCAGCCAGAAGTTGTGGGGACTTATCTTCCTGTCACAGGAACCCTGTACTGGGGGGCCTGGTGTGGGTCTGGAACCCCTTGCTCCTGAGATATCCCTCCTGAATTGTCATCCACCACACGTTGATGTGGGACCAGCCTGTTCAGCATTCGTGCTCCCCCTACCAGTGTGGATGGTTGTGGTTTTTTTAATTGCATGGTTTGTCAGACTTCCATTCAACTCGATTTCTGTTGGTTCTGAGCGATGGTTGTTCTATATTTTAGTTGTAATTTTGTTGTGGTTGTGTAAAGAGGTGAGCCATGTCTGTCTGTGCCACCATCTTGACCAGAAGTCAAAAGCTTTCTATTTATAACATCTGTACTTATATTAAGCTAAATATGAATTTGTACTGAGTTTCCAACTTTAATATATTACCACATGGATCGCCCTAGTCATGTCCTCTTGTTTAGCTGTAAATTCCTACTCTGGCAGGAGGAAATCTGGATCCTACCATTCATCATCCATTTACATAATTTTTAATCCCAATATACATATGTAGCAGTGCTAGAATTGTTAACTCAGACCCTTGTGGGAAACAGTTTTATCAACTAGAGTGCCTCTTTACAGTTCCTTTTGACTTTAATTTTATAGACTCCACTCCCTTGTAAAGTTACTTTGGTCAGCATCTTTCCCCTCCCACCACCTTCAGTGAGGTTGTTTCACACATTTGTAATACAGTTACATTCTTTTGACTTACTCCATATTCCTTTAGGGAATACCTTGGTCTCCTCAATTTTTTTTTTTAAATTTTGCATGCATTAAAGCTCACTCTCTGTGCTGTAAAGTTCTGTGAATTTTGACAAATGCATAAAGTCATGTATACACTGTTGCAGTATCAGACAGAATAGTTTTTCCCCTGTAAAAAATCCCATGTACTTCAAGTCTTTGACACTCTCTAGCTCATCACAAAGTAGTGGAAACAACCGATGTTTTTTTATTCTTTTTGTAGTTTTTCCCTTTCTAGAATGTCATATGAATAGAATCATCTAGTGTGTAGCCTTTTCAGACTGGCTGTTTGTTTGTTTTACTTTGTAATATGCATTTAAGTTTTCTTCACATTTTTTTGTGGCTTGATAACTATAATTTTTTAAAGATTTTATTTATTTTTAGAGAGAGGGGAAGGGAAGGAGAAAGAGGAGAGAAACGTCAGTGTGTGGTTGCCTCTTGAGTGTCCCCCACAGGGACCTGACCTGCAGCCCAGGCATGTGCCCTGACTGGGAATCCAACTGGCAACCCTTTGATTTGCAGGCCCTCACCAGGGCTCTTCTTTTTTAAATTACTGGATCATCTATTTTGATGTATCACAGTGTATTCATTTACCTGTTGAAGAGTGTCTTTTTTAAAAGATTTTATTTGTTTATTTTTATAGAGAGGGGAATGGAGGGAGAAAGGGTGAGAAACAGCAGTGTGCCAGAGAAACACTGATCAGTTGCTTCTTGCATACCACCAACTACACATGCCCACGTGTGGCCCAGCTAACCTAGAATTGAACCAGCAACCTTTCAGTTTATGCCCAACCCACTGAGCCACATCAGTCAGGGTGAAGAATGCCTTTCTTGTATTCAGTTATTGGTGGTTATGAATCAAGCTACTATAAATATTGTGTGTAGGTTTTGCATGGGCATTTTTTTATTTTTTTAATTTTAATTTTTAAATTTATTTTACTTTTCTGAATTATACATGTATTTTTTGTTGAATTTATTAGGGTGACATTGGTTAATAAAATTACATATGTTTCAGGTATACAATTGTATAATACATCATCCGTATATTGTATTGTGTGTTTACCATCCCCAAATCAAGTCTCCTTCTATCACCATTTATCCCTCTTATACCATCTTCTTCCTTTCCCCACCTTGCTTTCCCTCTGTTAATCACCTCATGGACAATGTTTTTAAATCAGTTGGTTAAATACCTAGGAACATGATTGCTGGACCACATAGTAAAGCTCATATTTAGCTTTGTAAGAAACTGTCAAACTGTCTTCCAAAGTGGCTGTTCCCTTTTGTATTCCCATGTGCAATAAATGTGAAAGTTCTTGTTTTGCTTCCTCATCAGCATTTGGTATTGGGGGTTTAAAAAATAATTTCAGCCATTATAATAGGTGTGTATTGGTATCTCATTATTTCAGTTTACATTTTTCTAATGACTAATGAAGGTATTTTTTCACATGTATCTGCCATATGTATATCTTCTTTGGGAAGGTATATATATGCTCATATCTTTTGCCCACTTCTTAATTGGGTGGTTTTCTTACTGTTGAGTTCCAAGAGTTTTTTGTATATTCTGGATAGCAGTCCTTTATCAAATATGTTTTGCAAATATTTTTCTCACACTTCGTGGCTTGTCTTTTCATTCTTTTACCATTGCTTTTTATAGAATAGAAGTTTTGAACAAAGTCTACCTCATCAGTTTTTCCTTTCATGGATTATGCTTTTGGTGTTGTATCTAAAAATTCATCACCAAACCAAGTATCACATAAATTTTCTTCTATATTTTCTTCTTGAAGTTTTATACTATTGTATTTTATATTTTGGTCTATAATCAGTTTTGAATTACTTTTTGTAGAAGGTGTAAGGTCACTGTCTAAATTCACTTTTTTGCATGTGGACATCCAGTTTTGCCACCACTCTGTGTTGAAAGACTGCCCTTTCTCCATTGAACTACCTTTGCCCATTTTTTAAAGGTCAGTCATCCTTTTGCTTTTAATGCATTTGTGTTTTTATAATTAAAACATATTTCCTATAGCTAGTTTAGAGTTGTCTTGTTTTTAACTCAGTCTAACAGTTTTTTAAATAGGAATGTTCAGACCACTTAAAATTTCTTTCTTTTTTAAAAAATATGTGTATTGATTTTAGAGAGGAAGAGGGGGGGGAGAGAGAGAGAGAGAGAGAGAGAAAGGAAGAAACATTGATTGGTTGCCTCCCGTATGTGCCCAAACAAGGATTCAGTTGGTAACTTATGTATGTGCCCCAAAAGGAAATCAAACCTACAGCCTTTTTGGTGTAAGGGATGATGTTCCAATCAACTGAGTTACCTGGCCAAGACAAAAGTTTCTTTTTTAAAATCAGCTCTATGGAGATATAATTTATATAACATATAATTTACCCCTTTAAAGGATATAGTTTAGTGGTTTTTAGCACATTTACAGAGTTTTACAGTCATCAGTGTAACCCAATTTAGAACATTTTCATAACTCAAGAAGGAAATCTTGTGTTCATTAGCAGTCTCTAATCCCGTCTTTCCCACCCCAGCCCTAGGCAACCACCAGTCTATTTTCTGCCTCCATAGATTTGCCTATTCTGGACATTTCATATAAATGAAATTATATAATATGTTCTTTTTCACGACTGGCTTCTTTCATTTACAATAATGTTTTTGAGGTTTATTCATGTTGTATGTATCAGTACTTCACTCCTTATTTTAAACATTGGCAAAATTTAACCCTGGCTGGTGTGACTCAGTGGATTGAGTGCTGGCCTGCAAACCAAAGGGTCACCAGTTTGATTCCCAGTCAGGGCTCATGCCTGAGTTGTGGGCCAGGTCAGGTCCCTAGTAGGGGGCACACAAAAGGCAACCACACACTGATGTTTCTCTCCCTCTCTTTCTCCCTCCCTCCTCCTGTCTAAAATAAATAAGTAAAATCTTTTTAAAAAATTGGCAAAATTTGTATAACATAAAATTCACCACTTTAACAACTTAAAAATATACAATTCAGTGGCATTTAGTATGTTCACAGTGTTATGTAGCTATCACCACTAGCTAGTTCCAGAGTGTTTTCATTGCCCCAAAATAAAACCCCTTTCCCTTTAAGCAGATCACATTCCTCATTTCTACTCCCCAGACCCTGGCAACCACTGGTCGGTATATTTGTTTATTATGTATATTTCCTATAAATGCAGTCATACAACAATATGTGATTTTTGTGTCTGACTTCTTTCACTTAGCATAATGCTTTCTGTGTTTGTCCATGTTATAACTAGTATCAATAGTACTTATTTCCTTTTTGTGGCCAGGTAATTTACATTGCATGGAAATATGTTATACGTTTTAAAACTGATTCATGACTTGATGGACATTGAAGTGTTTCTTTGTTTTTTTGGCTATTTTGAGTAGTGCTATTGTGAATATTTGTATAGATGTTTTTATGTCTTCATTTGTCATGGTAGGCCTCTTAAATTTAGTGAAATTATCTATGTTGTTGGTTTTGAATCTGTTATCTTGTTCTTTGTTTTTAACTTCTCCTATCAGTTCTTTGTTTCTTTCTGGATTGAGTATGTTTTAGTATTCCATTTATCTCCACATTGGTTTACTAGCCATATATCTGTGTTTTTTTTTAAAGTAGTTTCCTTAGGCTTTATAACATTTAACTTACCACAGTCCATCTTCAAACAGTTGTATAGTACTTTGTGTACAACCCAGGACTCTTAATTCGGTACACTGTTCTCCACCATTCTTTCTCATCATTAAAAATGTTGACCTGTTATGATATGAAATGAGTTAATGCATGTAAAATACTTTTAACATAGTTCATGCTTTTATTTATATTTGGGCTAATAAATGAAAACCTCCTCAGAAGTTCTTGAATGTGCAGATTTCAGGTTTCTTTTCCAATCTGCTTCAGCTATCCATTTCCATGACCACACACAAGACAATTGATTCTTAATCTGACTGTATGTTACAATTAATGGGCATTTAAAAAAACATTGATAGAGATGTGCCATCCTCAGAAATTATTTTTTCATTGCTTTGACATAATGTGAGTGTGTGTATGTATAAATATATATGCATATATATATACATTTATGCTCACAAATGTAAACATGTGCCCTCAGATCAGCATTGTCTAGTCATTTTGCTCTTGCACTTTCATTACTAGTAAGTCTATTTAATATCTTTTCCTTTCCTTACTGTTAGCCACATATATGCTGGTCCCTCCATCTGTGCTGCGGCCTCTTGTCTATTTAAGGATTTTGCTTCTGGAGTCATCCTTTTTCTCTCCTGCATGATCTTTCTTTCCTGCTGAATCATTTTTGTAAGCATATGAATATGCTGTAATAGCTTCATTTTCTCTCTTTCTCACACACATACACACTTACCTTTCTTTCTCTTTTATAGCAAAGTTTGTCAAAAAGAATTGCTCACACTCATTCTTTCTTTCTTTGCATTTTCTCTTTAACTCACTTTAGGATGGTTCCTCTCCACCCCTACCATCTAAAATTACTCTTGTCATTATTCTCCATCTTGAAGTTACTCTACCTGTCATCAGTATTCAACACAATTGATTGATCAGTCCCTTTTTTTCTTTTTAAACTTCATTGGTTTTCTGGATACCATACCAAGTGATTTTTTTTTTCTGATATACGGCACTTTCTTCTCAGTCTTGTTTCTAGCATCTCTTTCCTTGTAAAGGTGAAATGCCCTAGGCTTAAGAGTTATATATTTTCTTTATTAGTATTTGTCACTTTTTAGGATATTTTATCTAATTCCAAGTATACAAGTATCATTAATTTGCTGTTAACTCCAGCTTTGATATTTTTATCAAATTGCACACTGTATTGGACTGATTTCTCCCCTTAAATGTTTTAGTAGGTATCTCAAACTTGTGCAAAACAGAATTTTTGGCATTTTTTTCAAACCTCCTTTTTCCTCAGGTATATATAGCAAACACAAGAGCTCCTTCCTCTTAGCCACAAAACTGTAAAATACTTACAAATAGTACGAAAAAAATAATGTCAGGATCTGGGTGAAGAAAGTCAGGATGACACTTAAAGGTTTTTTTTTTAAAAGACTTGAATAAAATGGAGGGACATACCATGCTATTGACCGGAGAACCTAATGTTGTAAAGATCCTTGTTCTCCTTAAACAATGTGTATTTTAGTGCAGTCCCAAACAAAGATCTCAACTTTGTTTTTTTCTCTGAAACTTGATCACTGTGAATGAATAAGCCTGGAAAGGATTGAAAAACAGTGAAGAGGGAGTTTATCTACCAGGTCAAAAAACAGAAAGAACAATTACAATTAACTATGGGGGTGGTACTATCTTGGAAATTGGCCAATGAAACAAAATAGAGGTTAGATTTTGTAGGATTATATAAGGTTTTACTATATGATAAAAGTGAGAAAAGAATTATTCAGTAAGTTAATCTTTCATTCATAAGTAGATGACATGTTCATAAACTTATTTTGTAGAGCATCTGTAAAGCTCTTGATGCCCAGGTATATTTGAGATGTGTGGGGCTCTTTACTCATAGAGTTAGGGATCAAGTTAACTGTGCCCTTAGGTTACTTTCTGTTTTATAAAATCTCCTTCATTCTTTGACAGCTTAATCTTTTTAATCTGACAGTGTTTTTATCTCACTTGCTTTTAACTTGTTACTGCTTCTGCTATGTGTTTAGCACTCAAACATCATAGAATTTCTTGTAAACACTAAGTAGACTATGAATAGGAAACTGAAATCTGTAAAGTATGTATGTTTGCCTGCTTTGTGATATCTATTGTAACTCTTCATGGCTGGCTCATGGTGTGCATATGATTTGGTGAAGTTGCCAGATAACTGAGTTTCAGAAACTTGTGAGGTGTTATTTTACCCAATTGGGAATATTCAGATTAACAATTATGTTTCCTTCCTACTATTTGAATTGAAACCAGTGTTATTCCTCTTTGTATTTTCTTAACCTTTCTAACCCTCCATTTCCCCCTATACTTTTGTTGAAATCTCAAAAGACAACTGCTTTTTTTAAAACAAAACTTTTTATTTAGAAAAAAAAAAACTTTCAGAAAAGTTGTAAGAATATTATAATGAGCTTCTAATATATCCTTTGATTTAGATTTACTGGTGAACATTTTGACATATTAGCATTCCCTGTGCATATTGTTATTCTTTGGTTAAACCATTTGAAAGTTAAGTTCAGCATTTCTGAAGAACAAGGACATTCTCTTACACAATACAATGATCACATTAGGAAAATTAGCTTTGTTACAAAAATATCTGACATATAATCTTCATTAAAATTTTTCCAGTGCTATACCTTATAACATTTTGTTTTCATTTTTATGTTTCCTGACTAATTCTTGTATCATTGATTATATTTAGTTATCATTTATTTGGTAGATTACTTGGAATTTCTATGTAGACAAGTCTGGTCAGCAAACAGGGGCAGTTTTATTTCTTCCTTTCCTTTATTTCTTTTTCTTCTATCTTTATTATTTTCTTTCTTCTGCTTTCTTTGGGTTTATTTTGGTGTTCTTATTTTCTAGTTTCTTAAGACTAAAGCTTAGGTTATTAATTTGAGACTTTGTCCTTTTTTCCCTCTACTAAGTGCTTAATGCTATATATTTCCTCTGTAAGTACTGCTTTAACTGCATTCCATTACCACAAATTTTGATATGTTGTCCTTTCTTTTTTGTTTAACTCACAATATTTTGTAATTTCATTAAACTTCCTCTTGAACTATAAATTACTTAGAAGTGTGTTCAGTTTCCAAATGTGTAGAGATTTTCCTGTTGTTTTTGTGTTGTCACTTTTTTTTGATTCTCAGATTTTAATATTTAATCTGTCAAAATGTACAATAGTACATTTGACTTTTCTCTTTTTCATGATACTGACTTTTTTTAAAGAATTCTACTTTTTAGTTTGAGCATGTCTATCTAATCCCTCATGATTATATTAAGGATATGCATTTTTGTCAGGAATGCTACATAACTAATGTGGTACCCTTCTTAATATGTCACATCAGAAGGTGTGTAATGTCTGTTTGACCAATTATTAGTGATATTAACTTTGATTACTTGGTTAAAGTGGTGGCTACCAGATTTCTCTGGGGATACACTTTATTTCTTTGTAATTATTAGCAACTCGGAAAAAGGGTCTTGAGATTATATAAATATCTATTTCTAATAGCATTGTATTCGGTTGTTTTAGCATCCATTGATAATTCTTTCCTGAATCTGAATACTGTGATGATTGTAATATGGTTTTTATCATTCCTTCTAGATTTATTAGTTGGCATTCTATTGTGAAGGGCATTCTTTTACTTCCCTACCCTTCATTCACTTATTTTATAATATCAGTAAGGATACAAGGCTTTAAAAAATCAATGTGTTATATACTTTATTGCTGTCATTCATTTTGATACTGAAATTGTTCACAGTTTGGCTGATGGGAGACTCTTCAAGCTAGTTCCTGTGTCTTTTTCCTAGGGACCTCATTAATCTTTAAGCAGTGGTTTTGTTTTGTTTTCTCCCTTTCATGAAATGTTCTAGGTATATCTCTTTTTTTAGTTCAATTAGTTGATTTATTTTTTAAAAATTATTTTATTGTTGTTCAATTACAGTTGTCTGCATTTATCCCCCACCATTTGCCTCCTCACATCAACCATCTCCACCTCCCTCTGTTGCTTTGTTTTAGGTATATCTTGTACTTTCCTTGCCCAGCTTTGAAATTGGTCATTTCTCCAAGGAGCTCTAGTATTCTTTGGTGGGGAATGATTTTGAGAAACAAAAATGTAGGTGCTCTGTATGTTTTTGCTTGTGGGGTGACACTGCTTCTGGATTTTATTTTAGCAGAGAGAAGGAGGAGATATGTATACATTTTTAACAGCTTTATTTCGGATGTAAGTCACATACCATGCAATCAGATTTAAAGTATACATTCATTGCTTTTTAGCATAGTCACAGATTGCTCAACCATCACCATGATTCATGTTAGAACATCTTCATCACCCCACAAAGAAACCCTATACCCATTAGCAGTCACTCCCATCCCCCAACCCTCTAATTTGAGGCAGCCATCAATTTACCTTCTCTTTCTATAGGATTGACTATTTTGAATATTTCATATAAATGGAAACATACAATATGTGGTCTTTGTGACTAACGTCTTCCACTTAGGATATTTTCAGGGCTTATCCATCTTGTAGCATGCAACAGTGCCTAATTCCTTCTCATTGCTGAGTGACAGTCCATTGTATGGATGTGCTCCATTTTCTTTTCTTTAGTTCTCTGATACTCCCTTTCCCCAGCAATCACCCCACTGTTGTCCATGTCCATGAGTCCTTCTTCCTTTCTGCTGAACCCTCTACTCCCTAACTTCCTCTCCCCTCCTTAGCAGTTATCCTGTTCTCTATGTGTCTGTCTCTGTTTTCCTTGTTATTTCAGTTTGTTCATTAGATTCCACATATGAGTGAAATCATACGGTATTTGCCTTTCTCTGAATGGCTTATTTCACTTACCATAATGTTCTCCAGGTCCATTCATACTGCTATAAAGGATAACATTTTCTTCTTCTTTTTTATGGCCGAGTAGTATTCCATTGTGTAAATGTCACATAGTTATTTAATTCACTCATCTACTGATGGACACTTGGGCTGCTTCCATATCTTGGTGATTGTAAATAACACTGCAATGAACATAGGGGTGCTTATGTTCTTTCCAATTAGTATTTAGGGTTTCTTAGAATCCTGGAAGTGGGATTGCTGGGTCAATAGGCAGATCCATTTTTAATTTTTTGAGGCATCTCCATACTGCTTTCCATAGTGGCTGCAGCAGTCTGCATTCCCACCAACAGTGCAAAAGGGTTCCTTTTTCTCCACATTTTTGCCAGCATGTATTCCAAGTTTGTTTATTTATTGATGATAGCTATTCTGATAGGTGATATATCAGTGTGGTTTTGATTTGCATTTCTGTGATGATTAGTGATGTTGAGCATCTTCATATATCTGTTGGCTATTTGTATGTCCTCTTTGGAGAAGTTTATATCCAGGTCCTCTGCCCATTTTTAAATCAGGTTGTTTGTGTTTTTGGTGTTGAATTTTGTAATTTCTTTATAAATTTTAGATATTAACCCCTTATCAGATGTATTGGAAAATATGTTCTCCCATTCTGTGGGTTGTATTTTTCTTTTGTTGATGGTCTCCTTTCTGCACAGAAACTTTCTAATTTGATGGAGTCTCATTTGTTTATTTTTTCTTTTGTTTCCCTTGTCTGGGGAGATATAGTAGATAAAGTATTGTTACAAACTGTGTCTGAGATTTTAATGCCGGTGTTTTCTTCTAGGATTTTTATGGTTTCACATCTAATATTTGTCTTTAATCCATTTTGAATTTATTCTTGTTTAAGAACGTGGTCTAGTTTTATTTTTCTGCATGTATCTGTCTACCTTTACCACCATCATTTATCAAATAAAGTATCTTGAGCTTGTTGTATGTGCTTGCTTCCTCTGTCAAATATTAATGGAGTATAAAGATGTGGGTTTATTTCTGGGTTCTGTTCTGTTCCACTGGTCTGTGCATCTTTTCATGCTAGTACCATGCTGTTTTGATTACTATTATAGCTGATATTGGGTGGTGTGATTCCTTTAACTTTGTTCTTTCTCAGGATCACTGTTGCTATGTGGGGCCTTCTGTGGTTCCATATAAATTTTTGAAGTATTTGTTCTAGTTCTGTGAAATATGTCATTGGAATCTTGATAGGAATTTCATTGAATCTATATAAGACTTTGAGTAGTATGGACATTTTAATGATATTTCTTCCTGTCCATGAACATGGTATGTGCTTCCACTTACTTGTATCTTATTCATTTTCTTTGGTGTCTTATAATTTTCCAAGTACAGGTCTTTTACATCCTTGGTTAGGTTTATTCCTAGGTATTTTATTCTTTTTGAAGCCATTGTTAATGGGATTATTTTCTTAATATCCTTTTCTGTTAGCTTATTATTGGCATGTAAAAATGCAACTGATTTCTGGATATTAATTTTGTATCCTGCTACTTTGCTGAATTCATTGATCAGTTCTGGTAGTTTCTTGGTGGAATCTTTGGGGTTCTCGAGGTACCCCCTCATTATCATCTGGAAATAATGACAGCCTTACTTCTTACTTTCCAATTTGGATGCCTTTTATTTCTTCTCCTTGTCTTTTGCTGTGGCTAGGACTTCCAGTACTATGTTGAATAAGAGAGATGAAAGTGGACATCCCTGTCTTGTTCCCTATCTTAAGATGAATGGTTGTAGATGTTGCCTATTGAGTATGATGCTGGGAGTGGGTTTGTCATATATGACCTTTATTATATTTAGGTATGTTCTCTCTGATCCCACTTTGCTGAGAGTTTTTATCATAAATGGTGCTAGATTCTGTCAAATACTTTTTCAGCATCTATTGATATGATCATGTGGTTTTTATCCTTCACTTTGTTTATGTGGTGAATCATATTTATTGATTTGGAAATGTTGTACCAACCTTGCATTCATGGAATAAATCCCACTTCATCATAGTGTATGATCTTTGTGATGCATTGCTGTATTTATTTTGCTAATATTTTATTGAGGATTTTAATGTTGTGTTCACCAGGGATATTTTCATATACTTTTCTTTCTTTGTAGTGTCTTTGTCTGGTTTTGGAATAAGGATAATGCTGGCCTCATAAAATTGAGTTTCAGAGCCTTCCCTCTTTCTGAATGTTTTGAAATAATTTGAGAAGGAGAGGTATTAGTTCTTCCCGGAATGTTTGGTAAAATTTACCTGTGAAGCCATTCAGTCCAGGGCTTTTGTTTGTTGGGAGTTTTTTTGATTACTGATTCAATTTCACTCAGTGTAATCTGTCTAGATTTTCTGATTCTTCCTGATGTAGTTTTGGAAGATTGTATGTTTCTAGGAATTTATCCATTTCATCCAGGTTGTCCAGTTTATTGGCATATAGTTGTGCATAGTATTTTCTTACAATCATTTGTATTTCTTCAGTGTCGGTTGTTATTTCTCCTATTTTACTTCTGATTTTATTTATTTGGGTCTTCTCTCTTTTTTTCTCGATAAGTCTGGTTAAAGGTTTGTCAATCTTGTTTATCTTTCCAAAGAACCAGCTCTTGGATGCTCTTGGATTCATTGATTTTTTGTGTTTTTTTTAGACTCTATTTCATTTATTTCTGCTCTAATCTTTATTATTTCCTTCCTTTTATTCACTTTGGGCTTTGTTGTTGTGTTTCAAGTTCCTTTAAGTGTAAAATTAGATTATTTATTTGAGCTTTTTCTTTTTTTTTTTTTTCCAATCAACCTGTAATGCTGTGAATTTCCCTGTTAGGATTGCTTTTCCTGTGTCCCACAGATTTTGGATTGTTTTGTCCTCATTTTAATTTGTTTCAAGGTATCTTTTGATTTCTTTCTTGATCTTGTTGACCTATTCATTGTTTAATAACATGTTATTTAGCTTTCACGTTCTTACATGTTTTTTGGTGTTCTTGTGATTGATTTCTAGTTTCATAGCATGAAGATCAGAGAAGATGTTTGGCATGATTTCAGTCTTCTTAAATTTATTGAGACTTGTTTTGTGTCCTAACATGTGGTCAATCCTAGAAAACATTCCATGTGCATTTGAAAAGTATGTGTATTCTTTTGCTTTGGGGTGAAATGCTCTGAAGATATCAATTAAATCCATCTCATATAGTGTGTTGTTTAAGGTCACTGTCTCCTTGTTAATTTTCTGTCTGGAAGATCTATCCATTGAAGTCAGTGGGGTGTTAAAATCCCTGACTATGACTGTATTTTTATTGATCTTGCCCTTTATGCCCATGAAGATTGGCTTCATATGTTTAGGTGCTCCCATGTTGCATGTGTAAATGTTTACTAGGGTTGTATCCTCTTGTTGGATTGTTTCCTCTATCATTATGTAGTGTCCTCCTTTGTCTCTTAACATAGCTTTGGTTTTAAAGTCTATTTTGTCAGATATAAGTACTGCTACCCCAGCATTTTTCTTATTTCCATTTGCATGGAAATCTTTTTTCATCCCTTTACTTTTAGTCTGTGTGTATCTTTTGATTGAGATGGGTCTCTTGGAGGACATATGTATATGGGTCTTGTTTTCTTATCCATTCAGCTCCCTTGTGTCTTTTGGTTAATCATTTAAGTCATTCATTTAAGGTGATTATTGATAGATATGTACTTAATGCCATTTTATCATTAAACTGTTTTTCTCTTCTTCTCCTCCTCCTCCTTGCCCTTTAACATTTGTTGCCGTACTGGTTTGGTGTTAACAAACTCCTCTAGCTTTTTCTTGTCTGGGAAGCTCCTTATTTCTCCTTTGATTTTAAATGATAGCCTTGCTGGGTAAAGTAGCCTTGGTTGTAGGTCTTTGTTTTTCATCACCTTGAATATTTTATGTTATTCCCATCTGGCCTAAAATGTTTCTGTTGAGAAATCAGAAGACAGTCTAATGAGTGTTCCCTTGTATGTAACTGCCTGTTTTTCTCTTGTGGCTTTTAGGATTCTCTCCTTGTGTTTAAGCCTTGCCAATTTAATTATGATATGTCTCTGTGTAGGCCTCTTTGGTTCCAAGTTGTTTGGGACTCTGAGCTTCCTGAATTTGTGTGTCTTTTTACTTCACCAGATTAGGGAAGTTTTCAGTCATTTCTTTGAATAGGTTCTCGATCCCTTGCTCGCTCTCTTCTCCTGATGTTCCCATGATGCGGATGTTGTTATTCTTCACATTATTCAAAATGCTTCTTAAACTCTCATCATTTTTAAAAATTCTTTTTTCTTTTTGCTGCTCTGCGTGGGTGCTTTTTTCTACCTTGTCTTCAAATCACTGATTTGATCCTCTGGTTCATCTAACCGACTTTTTATTCCTTCCAGTGTATTATTTCAGATGTTGCATTCTTTATTTTTGACTGGTCCTTTTTTGGTTTCTGTGTCTTTTTTTATGCTGTTGAGTATCCTTATAATCATTAATCTCTGTATCTGATAAATTGCTTGCCTCCATTTCATCTTGCTCTTCTTCTGGAGAATTCTCTTGTTTTTTCATTTGGGCTTTGTTTCTTTGTCTTCCCCTATTGGCTGCTGCTTTATATTGGTTTCTATGTATTAGGTAGGTCTGCAAAGACTCTGGTTCAGACCCTTGTCAGATACTGCTTGTGAATGTCCCTGGTCAGTCTGTTTGGTGCTATCAGTGATCCACAGCTTGTGACTTCCTGTGTTGGGCCTGGGTGTATGTAGAAAAGCTGTTTATCTCTTCATCAGTTGATGGACTTTTGGGCTGTTTCCACTTTTTGACTATTATCAGTAATGTTGATACATTTAAAATATTTTATTTTTGAATTATTTTGTGTGTACAGAAATGGTGAAAAGGCACTACAGACTTCTTCCTTCCTGGTTAACATTTATGTTACCATAGTACATTTGTCAAAAGTAGGACATCAATATTATTATGTTGCTATGCATTAAAATCCAGATTTTATTTAAATTTCACTAGTTTTCGCATCATTGTGCTTTTCTGTTCTATGATCCACATTGCATTTAGTATATATATATTTTGAAGCTATGAGTTCATACTGATACCTCTAATTCCATTGTAATATATAGATTTTACTTGCTTTCTCCCATTCCATATGTATACCTCCCTTTTCTCACAACAAGAACTCTGGTTTCCAACAATTGTTCCATCATAGAATACATTCAGAATAACTTTAGAATTCCTATAACCATATCTCTGTAAAAAACAAGCCTTCTCAGTAAAGTTCAAGATTTCTTTTCAGTTCTTATTAAAAGTAAATTGTTCAAAAGTTACTTGGATTAGTTCTCCTTTCATTCCCTTTTATATGGTTATATTACCAGTTTGATATACATTTTGGTACATTGGCTCACATATCTTTAATGGTGAAGTTAGATATTTATAACCAGGTCAATTTTTTTTAATGGAATTTAGAAATTTTTCTTTTCTAGAAGTAACCTTTAGAGTGAATGTATGCTGCTTCTGTGTTTTGTTTGATCTTACTAGTGTTTAAGAATTTTGAATTAGTTGCTGATAGTTTAAAATTTGGAGATTTATGTAGAAATCCTGATTTCTGGTGTCTCTTACAAGGGCAAAAAGGAAGTTGTGGCTTTGCTAAGTCTATTTGGCAACAATTGGAGGGATCTGACTGGTAGTAGTTGCCTGCCTTCTCTAGTTTCCAAGACCCATCTCCTGCCTGACCCCTTTAGGCATTTGTGTTTGTGACCCTCCTTTACAACCCTCCTTTACAAAACTTTCAGTGGCAGATGCCATAGTAGAGAATTACACTGCTTTGTGTTCTGAAAAAGGAACTGATCTTATCTCCAATGACTTATTTTTTTCAGTTTTGTAGTTTCATGACCCAGGCAGCATAACTTATGTTGACAATGCTTTCTAAATGGAACCATGAAGGACCTATTTTAAATTGCTTAAATGTAGCAAGTAACTTTGATAAAACTGTAGTTCCTTTGTGGTTTAAACAGACCTCATCATTCATTCTGTATAATTTGGAACACCAGGGAACACACAGATATTTTTGAAGCTTTAAAAAAGTATTTTTGTTACAGTGAAGAATTATGTCAACTACATTTAGCCTTGTACATTGAAGATAACAACATTTTGTTGATGTTAGCAGTGTTTATTAAAATGTGTGCCATTCTAAATAGTACGTTGAAAGGAAATTGATTCTAAAGATTATCTCGGCTATAGTGGGAAAGATAATTTAATTATTAAACTACATACCTAAGTTTTTACAGATATTTTAATTCTTTTCAAAAGCTCTTATTAAGACAGAATAATATTTGCCAGAGATAAAGAAGTTCATTTCATAATGACAAAGGGGCCAATTAATAAAAAAGACATACTTCTAAATGTTTATGCCCTTAATACCAGAGCTTCAAAATACATGAAACAAAATCTGATAGAACTAAAAGGAGAAATAGGCAAGTGTACAATTATAGCCAGAGATTTCAATGCCCTTTTTAATAATTGATAGACAAAGGGGAAAGAAAATCAGCAAGGATTTGGTAGACTTGAAATAACGCTATGAAACTACTAGACTTGATTGACATTTGTAGAGTCCTCTGTTCAACAGCAACAGATAACACATTCTGTTGATGAGCACATGTTATATTTATCAAGCTAGACCGTGTTCTTAGACATAATACAAGTGTCAATGTCACAGGTGTGCACAGGTAACCAGGTTCTTAGTGATCGAGGACAAAGAATTGAACCGAACACACAAAGTTTATAGCATAAAGAAAGAGGGAAGATTTATTAAGTGATAGTACACTCCACAGGACACGGGAGTGGGCCAGCTCTGAGCAGAGAAAAAAGGGGCACGTGGGCTGGGGGATTCTATTCTTATAGGGCAGAAGCCCCCTTGCTAATCTTTGGCGGGCTTTTCCTGCGCAGGTACAAGGAGTTGGATTTCAAAGCTACTGCGCATGTGTGGTTTCCTATGATTTTCTTGATTGGCTACTGGAGAAGGGAGTCCCACGATGTTATTTCATTATAATGATATTATAATGAATCAGGGGTAGCGCGCAGGCGCACTCTATGATTCAGAGTTATCCCAGTAAACAGGAACAACCCGTCTTAGGGGGTCTTTGTCATGTATAGATGTTTTCTACCTCAGCCCTGCGGGGGCCTCTGGAGCTTCCTTCCTGACTATCTCCTGCCTCATCAATAAATGTAAAATAATACTAATCCACATTATATTTTCTGACTACAGTGTAATCAAGTTAGAAAGCAGTAACCAAGATTCTTGGAACCTGAAAAACATACTTTTAAATAGTCATTGGTCAAAGAAAAAGTACTTTAAGAAAGGGAAATTAAAAAATATTTTGAACCAAATAAAAAGAGAATACAACATACCAAGTTTGCAGGATGCCACTAAAAGTTGCCTGGGGAGTGGTTCATAGCACTAAATACCTATGTTAGAAAAGAAGAAAGATCTCAAATTAAGGATCTCAGCTTCTAGGTTAAGACACTAGAAAAAGAAGAGCAAATTAAATTTTTCATAAACAGAGGAAAGGAAATAATAAAGACCAAAGTAGAAAGTAATACAGTGTGATATTACAGAAAAGCAATAGTGTAAAAGAGAAACTGAAAACTGTTTCTTAGAGAAGATCAATAAAATTGACAAATTTCTAGCCAGACTGATAAGGGAAAAAAAAAGGAGACAAGACGCGAATTACTAAAATTACTAATTAGAAGTGAGATGGATGACATCACTACAAAGTCTACTGATATTAAAAAGATAGTAAGGGAATATTATAAACCTCCTTATGCCAGTAAATTTGACAACTTAGATGAAATGGACAAATCAAAAGATCCAGCTATAGACTGAATGGTTTTGTCCCCTCCTCTCAAGTTTTTACTCTTGAAACCTAATCCCAAATGGGATGGTTTTTGGAGGTGGGGCTTTGGAAGGTGATTTAGTCATGAGGGTGAAACCCTCATAAATGGGATTAGTGCCTTTCTAAAAGAGACCCAGAGATCCTTGGCTACCTTCTGCCATGTGATGTCACCGCAAAAAGACAGCCTTCTGTGAACAAGGAAGCGGCCCTCACCAGACACTGAATCTGCCAGTGCCTTGATCTTAGACTTCCCAGCTTCCAGAACTGTGAGAAATAAATTTCTGCTGTTTATAAGCCACCCAGTCTATGGTATTCTGGTGTAGCAGCCTGAATGGAGTAAAACACAAAATATGAGAATTTTCTTAAGAAGTAGTTGAGTAGGGAATCTAGTTCTGGCCAAGATAGAGGTGTAGATAAAAACCCTTTGCTTTTTCACATGATCAAAAGGAGGATAACAACCAATCTAAAATCAATAAACAAACAGAAGCACCAGAAAATCAAACTGCATGGAACTCCGACAACCAAGGAATTAAAAAAAATTCAACCAGAACAATCAGACTTGTAAGAACCTGTGGCAAGGCTGTGCAGGTGGGACCGGCTCAGAAAAACTGCAGGGAGGCAGAGGACAGGGCGAGTGGGCCTAGCTGAACAGGAAACTGAGACTTATAGTTGACTGAGGACCATGGTAGGTGTTACCTTGGTGGGACAAACTCCCAGTCTCACATGAGAGTCTGTTGGAAAGGGGGCTAGAGATGAGCAGGCAAGCTGCACTGTTCCCTCTCTGGCATCTCCCCCACAAGCAGTGCTGCAGGGCAGCAAAGAGGGTTGCCCTGCCCTGGCGAATACCTAAGGCCCCACCCCCTTACAACTTATCAGGTGTGCCAAGACAAAGAATATGGCCCAAAGAAAAGAACAGAGCAAAACTTCAGAAAGAGAACTAAGCAATGAGGAGATACCCAACCTAGCTGATGGAGAATTTAAAGCTCTGGTAATCAAAATGCTCACAGAACTGATTGAGCTTGGTTGCAAAATGAAAGAGCAAATGAAAGATACCCAAAATGAAATAAAGCAGAATATTCAGGGAACCAATAGTGACAGGAAGGAAACCAGGATTCAAATCAATAATTTGGAACAAAAGGAAGAAATAAACATCCACTGGAAGAGAGTGAAGAAACAAGAATTCAGGAAAGCGAAGAGAGGCTTAGGAACCTCTGAGACAACTTGAAATGTTCCAATATCTGAATTATAGGGGTACCAGAAGGAGAACAACAGCAGAAGGAAATTGAAAACATATTTGAAAAAATAATGAAGGAGGACTTCCCTAATCTGACAAAGAAACAGACCTCCAGGAAGTCCAGGAAGCCCAGAGAGTCCCAAAGAAGTTGGACCCAATGAGGAACACACCAAGGCACATCATCATTAAGCTACCCAAGATGAAAGATAAGGAATCTTAAAAGTAGCAAGGAGACAGTTACCTACAAAGGAGTTCCCATTAAGACTATCAGCTGATTTCTTAAAAGAAACCTTACAGGCAAGAAGGGGCTGGAAAGAAGTATTTGAAGTCATGTAAGGCAAGGACCTACATCCAAGATTACTCTATCCAGAAAAACTATCATTTAGAATGGAAGGGCAGATAAAGTACTTCCCAGATAAGGTCAAGTTAAAGGAGTTCATCATCACCAAGCCCTTATAATAAGAAATTTTAAGGGACTTAACTAAGAAAAAGATGATAAAAAATATGAACAATAAAATGACAACACACAACACACAACTCACAACTATCAACAAATGAACCTAAAAGAAAAGAAAAATGACAAAAACTAAGCAAACAACTAGAGCAGGAACAGAATCAGAAATGGATGTCACATGGAAGGATTTCAGTGGGGACGGGGAAGGGAGGAATAGGGGGAAAAGGTACAGGGAAGAAGAAGTGTAATTAGTAGGCATAAAATAGATAGGGAGAGATAAAAAAAATGGTACAGGAAGCAGAGGACTCAAAGAACTTATATGAACAACCTATGGACGTGAAATAAGGAGTGGAGAATGCTGGAGAGTTGGGGGGCAAAGTGGGGGTGGAAACTGGGAAAACTGTAATAGCATAATCAATAACAAATACTTAAAAAAAAAGTTGTTGAGTAAGACTTTGAAGCAGGGGTGTCAAACTCATTTTCACCAGGGGTCACATCAGCCTCTCAGTTACCGTCAAAGGACTGAATATAATTTTAAGACTGTATAAATGTAACTACTATTTAACTAGGGGCAAGGAATTCTACATTTGGCCCTTTGAAGGCAACTGTAAGGCTCATGTGGCCCCCAGTGAAAATGTGTTTGACACTCCTGCTTTAAAGGAATTGAATTTATAATTAAGAGTCCTACCCATAAAGAAAACTCCAAACCCAGATGATTTCACAGGTGAATTCTATCAAACATTTAAGGAAGAGATACCATATTTTGCCATGTATAATGTGCACTTTTTTGCCCAAATTTTTGAAGGGAAAATAAGGATGTACATTATTCATGGGTAGTACCTGAATTACCTTGTATCTGCTCTTCTGTTTTGTAATTATCTGTTTCATAAATTTCTTGTATCATAATATATTAAAAAATAAATGCTAAAATTCTTTTATAATGTAAAAAAGTATCTATAAATAATTAAAAAATTAAAAATAAAGATTTTTTTCCCTGAATGTTTGGGGCAAAAACATGGGTGTGCATTATATAGAGGAGCACATACACAGCAAAATACAGTATTACCAGTTCTATACAAACTTTTGCAGAGAATTGAAGAGGAGGAAATTCTTTTCTACTCATTGTGTGTGTGGGGCTAACATTACTTTCTGTGAAAACCAGATAGACATTCTAAGAAAAGAAAACTACACATCAGTGTCCGTCATTAGAATATAAAATTTCAGTCAAAATTTTAGCAAATAGAATCCAGAATATATAAAAAGGATAATATATCATGATCAAGTGGGACTTATCATAGGAATGCAAGGTTGGTTTTTAACTTGAAAAATAATCAGTGTAATTCACTATATTAAAAACTGTTAAGAGAAAAACCACATGATCTCAGTAGATGCAGAAAAAGTGTATGATAAAATCCAACATCTGTTCCTGATAAAAGTCTCAGGAATAGAAAGGAACTTCCTTAACCTGAAAAAGAACATATATGGAAAACCTACAAGTAACATTATATTTAGTGGTAAAAGAAAAAATTCTTTCCCCTAAGATAAGGAACAAAACAGATGTTCACTCTCCATATCCTCCTCCCCCCTTTTTGTGATCAAGGAAATGTGTATTTAAACAACTTTCCTGCAACAGTCTTACTCTTAACACTATAAATAAATACAAGTATAACATTCACTGGTACTAGGTATATTATTGTTGCCATGATAAATTGCATATTCTTTTCAAAATGCAAGAAGATAACATATAACAATAGTTACACAGGCTTTTATATTCTCTGAGTTAGGAAGCCAATTACAAGAATTTACTCTATAACTTAACAGAACCCAAAAGTTTAATATGGAGAGATGATTATTGGTGCATTCTCTTTTTTTATTGTGGTAAAATGTATATATGTAATATATGTCATTTTAACTATTTGAAAGTGTACAATTCAGTAGCATTAAAGACACTGACAATGTTGTGTAACCATTACCACTGTATACCCAAAAGTTTATCATTGCTGATATAAACTCTATACCCATTAAACAATAATTCTTCATTTCCCCCTTTTCCAGCCCCTAGTAATCTCTGTTTTACTCTGAGTATCTATGAAGTGGAATCATATTTTTTCCTTGTCTGTCTGGCTTATTTCACTTAGCATAATGTTTTCAAAGTCCATTCATGTACCATTTATCAAATTTAATTCCTTCTTATGGCTGAATAATATTCCATTGTATGAATGTACTCAATTTTATTTATTCATCTGTTGATAGATACTTGGGTTGTTTCTACCTTTTGGCTATTGCGAATAATGTTTCTATGACTGATGATGTTGAATATTTATTCAGGTGATCGTCATTTGTATATTTTCTTTGGTCATCATTTCTTTTAAACACTTTACTGGATGTTCTATTCTAGGCAGCACAGTGAAATAAAAGGCAACTACATTGGAAAGAAAGAAGTAAATTTGTCTTATTCACAAATATTATCTGTGTAGAAAATTCGATGGAACCTGCAAAAAAGCTCTCCAACTCATAAGCAGCTTTAGCACGATTGTATTATATAAGATCAGTAAATAAAAATCAATTACAGTATTTCTATATAGTAGCAGTGAACAATTAGAAATTAAGTTAAAAGGAAACACTGTCATTTACAGTAGCATCTAAATTTAAGTACTTAGGGGCAAATCTTACAAAAGACGTTAAAGACTTTATATTCTTATGTTGTAAACTGTAAAATATTGATGAGAGAAATTTTAAAAAATCTAAATAAATTCAGAACTAAACCTTGTTCACAGGTTAGAAGATTCAGTGTTGTCAGTCCTCCTTAAATTGACCTGCAGATTCAACACAATCCCAATAAAAATCTTACTAGGTAATTTAGAAGTGAATGGCATTGTTGAGAGCACTGTGCTGTTGAGAGCAGCAGTGTGTTGTCCAGAACGGTGTGCTGTTGAAGTGACTCAACGTGATTGGATTTGTGGTATTTTTGCATTCGCTAACCAGTCAAAAATGCAAATCTTTGTGAAGAATTTGACTGGCAAGACTGTCATCCTGGAGGTGGAGCCCAGTGACACCACTGAGAATATGAAAGCTAAGATCCAGGATAAGGAAGGCATCCTCTGCACCCTCACTCCATGCAGACACAACAGGAGAGGCTCATCTTTGTAGGCAAGCAGCTAGAAGATGGTTGCACTCCTTCCGACTACAGCATCCAGAAAGAGTCCACCCTGCACCTGGTCCTCTGTGTGAAAAGTGGCTGTTAATTCTTCAGTTTTGCCTTCATAGTGCCCAGTGATGGCACTAGTCTGCATTCTAGACATTTGCCCCAATTTAAGTTTAGAAAATACCAGTTTTAGTAATAGATGAACCTGTTCAAAATATTAATAAAGGTTTCATTGCATGGCAGCAAGAAAAAAAATCTTAGTAGGCATTTTTTTGAAGAAATTGACAAGCTGATTCTAAAATGCTTATTAAAATGCAAAGAACCTTTTTCAAAACAATTTTGAAAAAGAACAGAATTGAAGACTAATGCTGCCTGATTTCAAGGTTTATTATAAAGCTACATTTGTCAAAACCATGTGGTACTGACATATAGGCAAATAGATCAGTGGAACAGAATAGGGACCCCAGAAATAAACACACATATTAGAAATTAATTTTTATTTGAAAATGTTTTCAGGGTGTGTCAGAAAATTTATTTTTTTATTTTTAAAAAATTTATTGATTATGTTATTACAGTTCCATTTTTCTCTCCTTTATCCCAGCCCCCCTTAATTCATGTCCATGGGTCATACATATAGGTTCTTCAGCTTCTACATTTCCCATACTGTTTTTAACCTCCCCATGTCTGTTTTGTACCTACCATTTATGCTTCTTATTCCCTGTACCTTTTCCCCCATTCTCTCCTGTTCCCTCTCCACTGATGATAATCTTCCATGTGATCTCCATTTCTGTGATTCTGTTCTTGTTCTAGTTGTTGACTTAGTTTGTTTTTGTATTTTTAGGTTCAGTTGTTGATAGTTGTGAGTTTGTTGTCATTTTATTGTTCATAGTTTTTGATCTTCTTCTTTTCTTTGCTAAGTGTCTTTAACATTTCTTATACTAAGGGCTTGGTGATGATGAACTCCTTTAACTTGACCTTATCTGGGAAGTACTTTATCTGCCCTTCCATTCTAAATGATAGTTTTTCTGGATAGAGTAATCTTGGATATAGGTCCTTGCCTTACATGACTTCAAATACTTCTTTCCAGCCCCTTCTTGCCTGTAAGGTTTCTTTTAAGAAATCAGCTGATAGTCTTAATGGGAACTCCTTTGTAGGTAACTGCCTCCTTGCTACTTTTAAGATTCTCTCCTTATCTTTCATCTTGGGTAGCTTAATGGTGATGTGCCTTGGTGTGTTCCTCATTGGGTCCAACTTCTTTGGGACTCTCTGGGCTTCCTGGACTTCCTGGAGGTCTGTTTCTTTGTCAGATTAGGGAAGTCCTCCTTCATTATTTTTTCAAATATGTTTTCAATTTCTTTCTGCTGTTGTTCTCCTTCTGGCACCCCTATGATTCGGATGTTGGAATATTTAAAGTTGTCCTGTCGGTTCCTAAGCTTCTTCTCACATTTTTGAATTCTTGTTTCTTCATTCTGTTCTGATGGAATGTTTACTTCTTCCTTCTAATCCAAACCATTGATTTGAGTCCCAGTTTCCTTTCTGTCACTGTTGGTTCCTTGTGCATTTTCCTTTAATTCACTTTGCATAGCCTTCACTCTTTATTTTGTGATCAATCTCAACCATTTCCATGAGCATCCTGATTGCCAGTGTTTTGAACTGTGCATCTGATATGTTGGCTATCTCTTCATCGCTTAGTTGTATTTTTTCTGGAGCTTTGATCTTTTCTTTCATTTGGGCCATTTTTTTGTCTCAGTGGGTGCTGCATAGTAAGGGGCAGAGCCTTAGATATTTGCCAGGGTGAGGCAACCCATGTGGCTAAGTTGTGGCACTCTATGTGGGGGAGGGGTCAGAGAGGGAACAATGCCGCTTGCTGGGCTGTTGGCACTTTCAGTAACTTCCTCCACCACCCACAAACAAATTGGGCTCTTCTGGTACTGATTTCCATTCACACCTCCCACTCTAGATCCTACCCCCCTTTGGCTTTGTCCGTGTGTCTTTTTTTTTTTTTTAAGATTTTGTTTATTTATTTTTAGAGAGCAGGGAAGGGGGAGAGAAACATCCATGTGTGGTTGCCCCGTGCATGCCCCCTACAGGGGACCTGGCCTGCAACCCAGGCATGTGCCCTGACTGGGAATTGAACCAGCTACCCTTTGGTTCACAGGCTGGCACTCAGTCCACTGAGCCACATCAGCCAGGGCTGTCCATATGTCCTTTATACATATTCCTTGATGACCATTCCCTCTTTTTCCCTCCCTTCTGGTTACTATCAATTTGTTCTTTATTTCATCGTCTCTGGTTATATTTTGCTTGTTTGTTTTGTTGATTAGGTTGCACTTTTAGGTGAGATCATGTGCAGTGGGGAGAAGGTAGTATTTTCATCTAATGGTCCTAAAAAATTGGATATGTATTTGTAAAAAGGGAATCTTCATACCTCACACCATATACAAAAATTACCATATTTTGCTGTGTATAATGCAATCCCTTGTATAATGCGCACACATGGTTTTGTGCGCATTATACATGGAATTATTATACCCATGGTATGTAGTCATTATACCTATGTATAATGTTCATCCTTATTTTTCCCTGAAAAATTTGGGTTAAAAAGTATGTTATACATGCCAAAATATGGTAACTCAAAATGGATCATAGACCTAAATGTAAAACCTAAATTTATAAAACTTTCATAAAAAAACATGGGGAGAAAACCTTTGTGACCTTGGATTAAACAATGATTTGTTTAATATGACACCACATGCAGGATCCATAAAAGAAGAAATTGATAAATCGGACCTTATTAAAAATAAAACTTCTTTACAAAAGGCACTATTAAGAGAAAAAGATAAGGCACAGATTGGGAGAAAATATTTGCAAAGCAAGTGCCTGACAAATGACTTGTTACTGGAATATATAAAGATGTTCAAAACTTAATAATTAGTTAACAACCCAATTAAAACATAGGCAAAAGATTTGAACAGAAATTTCACTGAAGAAAATATACTTGAATGGAAAATAAGCACATAAAAAGGTGGCCCACATCACTATTGTAAAAATCCAAATTAAAACTATAGTTAAGTATCACTATAGATGTATTAGAATGTCTAAATTAAAAAGTCTGACCTTGCCCTGGCTGGGTGGATCAGTGGGTTGGAACATCATCCCATACACCAAAGGGTTGCAGCTTCAATTCCTGGTAAGGGCATATACCTAGATTGCCAGTTCAATCCTCGGTTGAGGTGCGTATGGAAAGCAGCCTATCAGTATTTCTGTCTCATATCGATGTTTCTTTCCCTTTCTCTCTTAAATCAATAAACATATCTTTAGGTGAGGATTTAAAAAAAATAACTGACCTTATAGAGGGTTGGAGAGGATGTGGAACAACTGGAACTCTCTTATACTTATGCTAGGAATGTAACATGGTAGACTCACTCTAGAAAACTATTTGGCATTTTTTTTAGAACTACATATACCTACCAGTCTGTCTTAGAAATTTGCCTACAGTAAAGGAAAGCATATGTCCAGAAGGCTTGTACATGGGTGTTCATGATAGCTTTAATAGCCCCAAACGAAAAGTAACCCAAATGTCTATTATATAGGTGAATGGATAAGCATATTGTGGCATATTTCAACAGTGGACTATTCAGCAATAAAAAGGGATGAACTATTAATATATACAATAGCATGGATCAATCTCAAAATAAGTAGGATGAGTGAAAGAAGCTAGATGAAAAAGGATACATACTATAATGATTCCATATATGTCAATGCTAGAATAATGAAGGAGTACAGGAAAAGTTTGGTGTTGATGGATCTGTTTAGTCATTTCACAGGTGTGTACATTTGTGAAAACTTACCAAATTGTGAAACTGGAAAAGCTGGCATTTGTGGTGCTTGTCACCCACCAGACTCTCAGTAAGCAGAGACAGGGCACTCAAAAAACCTGAGTGCACTCATCCATTCTAAAGGGATATACTGGTACTCTGGTCCTTTCAGAGTTTTTCTGGCTTAACAGATCTGATGTAGACAATGGAGCATGTACCCATAATATCCAGCAGGCTGGCCCTCTGGCCCTACTTCCTCTGCACGTTTTTGCAAAAGGTATTGCCCTGCCCTGATAGGGGCTTTTCTTCCACTAAATTTGGTTCCCTGATAGGTTCTAGATGGTGAGACCAGGTAAGGCTCACTTTCCCCAGTTCCCTCAGCTGAGTAAGGAGGAAGATCTGGGGCTGGAGGGGCTTTGGAAACCCCAACCATGCTCACAACAGCCATAATATCTAGATCTTCCTGGGCTCTCTCCTCTGAGCTTCTACTTTCTTTCACAGGCAAATTCCTTTTTTTTTTTTTTTTGGACCATTAATCTATTTCCTTTTATTCCTGCACCCTGATTATGTAAATTCATGAAAGTTTCTAGGTAAGGCATTTTGTCCCACTTCCCTGATTTTTGAGAAAACAACTCTAGTTATAGTATATAATACAGCAATTTAAAGACCCATTCAGTAGCCAGCACTCCCCTGAGTCAAGATTATACAATACATAAGCCGAACCGTATTACAATAAAAACCAGTTTATTTTTAGTCATATATTTGTAAGCACAGGTCAACCAATTAGGTAAAACTTGCCCCAAAGTGCTGTTTTCTGGAATGGAGGCTTTCCCCTCCATTCTACCAGACAGAGCTCTGTAAACCAGAAGGCACCTTAAATTACTGACAACCTGAGTCATTCCTTGGGATTGTAATCTGAACTAGAAAGTGCAGTGATTCAATCAGATGTGAAAAATGACGGGAAGTCATTTTTCGAGAATTGAAGGAGGAAAATCCCCAAGGTAAGTTACTTGGCAACTGCTATGGAGCCTTCACATCCACACCCCAGGGCCCCTCTGTCCAGGCAGCAGTTGAGACTCCCTGCCAATACCTAGGTTTACTGGAGAGTCCCAAAATCTGTACCACTGGAGTTGCCCCAATGTGAAACCGGAAAAGCTGGCATTCGTGCTTCCTGCCACCTATCAGAACCAGTAAGCAGAGACAGGGATTGAATCTTTATGGACACTTTATTTAGATGGCCGGTGATCTGGGAAGATGGCAGGTTTGTATTCTAACAGACTGTCCTACATTTCCTTTCAAGCCAGCCTTTTTATATCAGAGAACAATGTGTGGTGAGGGACTTGGAATTCAGGGAAAATTACATTTAAAAATCTGAAGCATTCTCACCCTGGGTGGTGGTCTGTTTGTCCCTGGAGTCAGGAGGGGTCGTACCTGCAGTTCCTGAAACAATAGCTTTTCACATGCATTACCTACTAGTCTTATTGATTATTACCTTAAACTAAAATTTTCCAAGTGTTGAGTCCCCCATCAACTGTAAACTTTAAATATGTGTATTGTATATAAATTATACCTCAAGAAAGTTGTTTTTAAAAAGTACAAAAAATCTATGGAAATATCTAAAACTCAGAAGTGTAATTTTATCGTTAGAAGTATTGAATTTAAAGATAATAGAAATCTTGACTCAAAGTTCATATTCTCTAGGTTTCTACTATGTAATGGCTAAGTCTCTTAATGTGTATTTTATGTAATGTCTTCTTTGGTTATAGTTCTTTATGCTCTATCTGGTATTTATATATAAAATATTAATGATTCCTCAATGTAGTTTACACAGTGTTTACATAAAGTTTCTTAACTATTAGAGACAGACTCCTAACTGAATTCTTAAGAGACTAGTTTAATTATATTTATTACCATTACCTTCATTTTTTTGTGTGTTAGACCTTGAATAACCCATGGTGAACTGTGTTTTTTCTTTTTTTATTATATTTTGTTGATTATGCTATTACAGCTGTCCTGATTTTTCCCCCTTTACCCCTCTACACTCAGCACTCCCAACTCCCCCAGGCAATCCCCACCCCATTATTCACATCTGTGGGTCATGCATATAAGTTCTTTGGCTACTCCATATCCTACACTGTACTGTACATCCCCATGGCTATTCTGTAACTACCTACTTGTACTTAATCCCCTCAGCTCTTCACCTATTCCCCCACACCCACCTCCCATCTGGCAATCATCATAATACTCTTTCTGTTGATGATTCTGTCTCTGTTCTTCTTGTTTGCTTAGTTTGTTTTTTAGATTCAACTGTTGATAGATTTGCATTTTTGCCATTTTATTGTTCATAGTTTTGATCTTTTTCTTAAGTAAGTCCCTTTAACATTTCATATAATAATGGTTTGGTGATGATGAACTCCTTTAGTTTTTTCTTGTCTGGGAAGCTCTTTATCTGTCCTTCGATTTTAAATGATAGCTTTGCTGGGTAGAGCAATCTTGGCTGTAGGTCTCTGCTTTTCATGACTTTGAATATTTCTTTTTTGTGCATGCTAGCCTACAAAGTTTCTTTTGAGGAATCAGCTGACAGCCTTATGGGAACTCCCTTATAGGTAACTAACTGCTTTTGTCTTGCTGCTTTTAAGATTCTTTATCTTTAATCTTTGGCATTTTAATTTTGATGTGTCTTGGAGTGGGCCTCTTTGCATCCATCTTGTTTGGGACCCTCTTGCTTCTTGAACTTACATGTTTATTTCTTTCACCAAATTAAGGAAGGTTTTTTTTTTTCATTATTTTTTCAAATTGATTTCCAATGTTTTGCTCTTTCTCTTCTCCTTCTGGCACCCCTATGATGTGAATGTTGCAATGCTTGAAGTTGTCCCAGAGGCTGCTAAGACTATCCTCATTTTTGCTGTTATTGTTTGTTTCTTTTTTCTTCTTGTTTTGATTGGTTGTTTTTTGCTTCCTTATGTTCCGTATCATTAATTTGATTGTTGGCTTCATGCACTCTACTGTTGTTTCCCTGTAAATTGTTCTTTATTTCAATTAGTGTATCCTTTGTTTCTGACTGGATCTTTTTTATGCTGTTGAGGTCCTCACTAGGTTCCTTGAACATCCTTAGAACCAGTATTCTGAACTCTGCTTCTGATAGATTGCTTATCTCCATTTTGTTTGGCTCTTTTTCTAGATTTTTTTTTTGTTTTTAAAGAATTTATTTATTTTATATAGAGTGGAAGAAAGGGAGAAAAAGAGGGATAGAAACATCAATGTATGGTTGCCTTTTTGTGCATCCCCCTACTGGGGACCTAGCTTGTAACCCAGGCATGTGCTGCCCTCATTGGGAATCAAACCCACAACCCTTTGGTTCACAGGCCAGTGCTCAATTCACTGAGCCACACCAGCTAGGACTGGAATTTTGATCTGTCCTTTCCTTTGGGCCATGTTTCTTTGTATCCTCGTTTTGGCAGCCTGCTTGTATTTGTTTCTGTGTATTAGGTACAGCTGCTTTGACTCTGTATCTTGGCAGTGTGGTGCAATGTAGTAGGTTTTCTGTAGGGTTCAGTGCACAGCTTCCCCTATCACCCAGGCTGGGTACTGGAGGTGTGCTCTTTGTGTGGGCTGAGTACACCTTCCTCTTGTAGTTGAGCCTTGATTGCTATTGGCAGATCAGTGGCAGGGATTTACCGAAGCCAGTCAGCTGCAAGGATTGGCTGTGACCACTTACCACCAACCTCTGCCCTCCAAAGAGGATCAGCTGTGCAGGGTCAGGGTGGTGTTGCTCCAGTGTGGTCTGTAGTTGTCCACTGGGTGTGCTGGCCCTGAGGTTTCCCAGGTGCTTCAGGCAAAGGTCACCTTCCACCTGTGTTTTCCCCAGGGCCACCCAGCCTGAGCTGTAAAGCAATCTCAGATGGCTGCTGCTTATGCTGGACTTGGAGGTTCCCAGGCAAAGCCAAGCTGTTAATCTAGGCTGGCTGTGGGTAGTGCCAGGCCTGGGGCTCCCTGAGACCAGCTGTTGCTTGTTTGATGGGATTTAGGAAGTTGTGAAGCAGGAGCCAAGACCAGCCATTCACATGGAAAAGCACCTTGGGCCTGCAAGTTGTGTGGGGCAGAGTCCCTGGGGATCTCCAAGGTAGATTAAATATTGTTAGCCAGGTTGATGGAGTCTCAGATATGGTACCAGCTTGTGGGCTCTGTCAAGGAGGGTTTAGAAAAGGGACAATGGCCTCTGATTGCCTTGATGCCAGACACTTCAGTTTCTCCCTGTATGCCACTGGTGCCTTCGAAGCTGCTACGCTGGTGCAGGATCTTAGAGGGAGTGAGTCTAAGTAGGTGGGTGAGTCTGTGTGTGGGTTCTTTAACAGGAAGTCCTGGGAGCACCCGCAGTTTTTTCCACCAATTCAATCCCCGCTGATTTTTTCAGCCAGAAGTTGTGGATTCTTATCTTCATGGCAATGGAACCCTGGGCTGGGGGGCCTGGTGTGGGGCTGGGACTCCTCATTCTGGAGATATTCCTCCTGAGTGTTTATCCTCTGCACTTGGGTGAGGGACCAGCCTGTTCCAAATCTGTGCCCCTCCTAGCAGTCTGGATGGATGTGGTTTATTAATTCTGTAGTTGTCAGACTTCCATTTAACTCTATTTCTGATGGTTGGGAGTGATGATTGTTCTGTATTTTAGTTGTAATTTTGATGCTGTTGTGCAAAGAGGTAAGCCATGTCTGCCTACTCTGCCATCTTGACTGGAAGAGTGCTGAATTATTTGTTTAAATGTAAAGCTCAGCTCTAGGAATTCTGTAACTTAAAGAGAATGACTTTTTAAATGGTATAAATATTGTTTATTAAGTGCATTTTGCACGAAGGAACATACCATAACTTGTCTCTGACAGTCTGAGTATTCTTTACAGAGGCTTAGGCACATGAAAGGATCATAGTAGCCTTACAAATTCAGTGATGCTGCCAATTTATATGTTGTAGGAAATAAAAACTCATGAGATAATACTAACACATGCTTCTACAGAATGACACTTCTTTGCTTATAACCCCAACTGGGAAGTGTATTAGTTGATTACTGTTAACTCAGGAGTATTTTTTAAAAATTTTTAAAAGATTTTATTTATTCATTTTCAGAGAGGGAAGGGAGGGGGAGAGAGAGAGAGAGAGAGAGAGAGAGAGAGAGAGAGAGAGAGAAACATCAATGTGCAGTTGCTGGGGGTCATGGCCCGCAACCCAGGCATGTACCCTGACTGGGAATCGAACCTGCAACACTTTGGTTCGCAGCCCGCGCTCAATCCACTAAGCTACGCCAGCCAGGGCAGGAGTATTTTAATTTTAGTGAGTTAGGATAAAGTATTTTACTTAATTGATTTTTTTTCTTTCTTCTAGGAAATATAATAGCCACCATGATAGAAGACAAAGGGCCAAGAGTGACCGACTACTTTGTTGTGGCAGGTCTCACTGATACATCTACTCTGTTGGATCAAGAAATAAATCGTTTAGATACTAAGTCAATTGGACCTAAAGCTCCAATTATAGACATTGCAGTTATTAACAAATCAGCTGGGGAAACAGTGCCTGAAGGTTACACCTGTGTTGAAACCACTCCATCAGCTCTCCAAGCAAACTTGAACTATGGAAGTCTGAAAAGCCCAGAACTTTTCCTCTGTTATAAAAGAGGGAGAGATAAACCACCCCTTACCGACATTGGGTACTGTGACTTATTTTCTTTTGCTGTAGTAAAGGGAAAAAAAATTTATTTCAGGTGCATGGGAATAGGAATTTGAAATCCTTGATAGTTCTATTATTTGTTACTTTAGGTTTAAGTATTGTAAGATATTATATCTCTCTATCCACTCTTACTGAATTCCTTTGCATTGTGCTTGAATCATTAGGTCAATTTCTTTCAAAAGAATATTGAACTGAAGACCTTAGAGCCTG
Source organism: Phyllostomus discolor (assembly GCF_004126475.2). Lineage (NCBI taxonomy): Eukaryota > Metazoa > Chordata > Mammalia > Chiroptera > Phyllostomidae > Phyllostomus > Phyllostomus discolor. The sequence goes on along the minus strand of NC_040905.2, from coordinate 149,196,515 downwards.
AAATGTGATTCTATTTCTGTTGTACTTATCAGATAATCTTATTAATTAACCATACAAGAACAAGAAGCTACAATAAAAGCATTTTTAAAGGAGCTCCTTGGGTTATGTGATGGGTTTTATCAAAGTCATGAACATATTTAACAAAGGAGCATTCTGCTTTGAAAAATATAATTGTACTGTGAGGTTTTTAGTGTCATGAGGAGAGGGTATTTATATATTATAGAAGTGTAGTTATTACGAGATACTTACTATCTAGGCCACAGCTAATGAACATTCTTTGTTTTTCAATAAATGCCATTTATCATGTTAAGGAAGGTTCCCTATGTTCTTTTATTCCTGATTTTATGAAAGAGTTTTAACATAAAAATGTGTTGGGTTTTGTCAAATGCCTTTTCTTTGGTAATTGAGATGATCTTGTGGATTTTCCTTCATTCTATTAGTGTGATATGTTATTTCAACTGATTTTCTTATGTTGAATTTGTCTTTTAATGTATCTATAATATCACATCTCAAAAAATGATTAATTCATTAGTATCGTATATACAAATTTCCCTGATTGATGAAATTTTTTTTAAGCTGTTGGTTGCTGGCTGTTCTGTCAATGGTTCAGCTACTAAGGTAGTGAGCTGCTGCATTTGACCACCACTTATCATATTCATCACTTCCTCCAGTATTGCAGTAGAGCTGTGGTGAAATTATCCTAAGGTCCTCATTATGTTTATATTTCCAAAGCCAAAGGACTATTTATCCTTACTTTGCTTTGAACTTTTAGCAGCATCATTTAACTCCTTTAGTATTATCCACCCTGTTTAGCCCCCATCATTTTCCTTCAACTCAGTTCAGTTAGGATGGTGGTCATACAACTTCATAGGATCATTGGTTACAGCAGCCAGGTTAGAAAGAGTTGAAAAATGATTGGCACTTGGAGTTATAGAGCCTTCTTTTGGAAAGCTTGTAAAGAAAAGAGGAGATAGTAATGGGACTTGCTATTCCAGGTGTGGTTCATGGACCCATGTTGTCCATAGTGCCTGGGAGCATGTTAGATATTCAGAATCTCAGGCACTGCCTCAGGTTTACTGAATCAGAATCTGCATTTTTAACAAAATCCTTAGAAGCAATGTTTTAGGGTACCTGGGGGGTGAGGGGGTGTAGAGTCAAGGGTTTCTCGCAGGGGATAACTTGCAGCATCTTCATATTGAACGAAAGAAACCAATGTAGAAGGAAGAGCTGAAATATAGGAGTAAGAGGAGATATTTGATAGAACAAGTTATGAAACAGATTAAAGGGGTAATAGCAACAGCATAGGTGAGTGGATTAGCTTTTAATGGGAGGGGCTTTTCTTTTGAGAAGGGGAAAGGAGGTTAAAATGAGTATGAACACAAATTATTGGTGGAGGTAGAGTGATACAGTATTTACTTTTAGTTTTTAAAAAATTTTCTCTAGGTTGTCTTAAGATAGGTAATATCCATAGAAAGATGACTATAGGGTAAAAATTTTAATAATATCCATGTCAATGGAAGGGAAACCAGCCAGGGACTTATGTTCTAGCCCTCACGGTTCCCTGTTAGCCATCCTTTCGAAGCCATCTTTTCACATCCTCTTCCCAGCTCCCCACCATTCAGTCATCATTGAAAGGATGTGAATCTCCAAAAGATTATTGTTTCTTGTGGTTGAGTGGTACAATTTAAAAGTAAAATGATGATTTAGAGCATTATACTTAGATGCTCTCAGGTTACAAGTGGCTCTTTCTATATAATTTTGCAGTTCTCTAAGGCATCTAATTTCTATTATAGTAGTTTACTGATCCAAGTTTGCTAGAGTGTATAGTTGTCTCTGAGCTATTCTTCATGGTAAATATTTCTCTCCAGATCAAATAATTATCAATATCTGTTGATCTAAATGTTTTTACCTGTCCCTTCCCTCTACCCTGTACCCCCTTAAGCATATTGGTGAGGTTTGGAAAGCCTATTAGCCACTATAAGACAGGTACCCATCTCATTTAAATATGAAACACCATTGTCGAACTTTTGATCTTTTTGACTAATATATAAACTGAGATATTTACAAAAACAGTTTTTGTTTTCTGGAAAAGATGTTTAGTTAAATAAGATATGATACTCCCTCATAATACTAAATACCCCATAAAATATGATTTAACAGGATAATATATGTCAGATATATTTATTAAGATAAAAAGAATCGGCCCTGGCTGGCATAGCTTAGTGGATTGAGCGCGGGCTGGGAACCAAAGTGTCCCAGGTTCGATTCCCAGCCAGGGTACATTCCTGGGTTGCAGGCCATAACCCCCAGCAACCGCACATTGATGTCTCTCTCTCTCTCTCTCTCTCTCTCTCCCTCCCCCCCCTCTCTCTCTCCCCCCCCTTCCCTCTCTAAAAAAATAAATAAATAAAACCTTAAAAAAAAAAAGATAAAAAGAATCACAGACTACTGTCCAAAGTTCTTATCTTACTCCATTTATCAGATTCATTGACTTCTAAGTTAGTATTTTCCTCTAGCACTTAATGTTTTTTGAAACTTTCAAACATATAGAAAAGGTAATAGAGGATAAGTTTTGAAATGGGGGCGTGTGAGTCTTCCAAATTTGTTCTTATAATACCATGTGCCTTCCATTCCCATATGAACTTAAAGGACATGTTTCCAATTTCTATAAGAAAAAAGTCAACTAGGATTCAAATAGGAACTGTATTGACTCTCTAGATCTATTTTGGAAATACTGACATCTTACCGTATTAAGTTGCTTATCCATGACCATAAGATTATCTTTTTTATTTATTAGCTCATGCAATAAATAAGAGAGTTTTAAAGGCAAGATCTTAATAGGAATTATAAATGAATATTTTGTGAAAGTATCTGGTTACTTGTTCTCTAGGAATTGAACTGAACATGTTTGTGGTACTGCCCTTTTCTTGTTTCATGTTTCTTATAATAAGCAACAAAAAAATCAAGTTCTTTGATCCTATTTATACTTTTAAAAATTATATTCTAGCTATTTAAATATAGGAAAGAGGTTTATAATTCCCAAAGTAATAATTTTAGTTTTGGTTTGCAGTTAAGATTTGGGAGACAGTAGATAGAGACCCAATTTTTTTTTCAAGAAGACAACCAGCATTAACCTAAAATTTGTTTACTTACCTATTTCTCCTCTCCTTGCCTTGCAGAGTTCTATATGAAGGGAAAGAAAGGCTTATTCCAGGATGTGAAGTGATCCAAGCCACACCTTATGGTCGCTGTGCCAATGTCAATAATAGTTCAACTACTTCACAAAGAATCTTTATCACTTATCGAAGGGCTCCTCTAATTCGACCCCAGAATTCCTTGGCTGTAACAGATATATGTGTTATTGTAACTAGTAAAGGAGAAACCCCACCTCATACCTTCTGCAAAGTTGACAAAAACTTAAATTGTGGAATGGTAAGGATAAAGTTTCATTTTTAGTTTCATATTTTCAAAAGATAATTTTTCGACTCCTGTTTATTATCAGGCATGTAATTTAGTCTCAGTTTATGTTTTCATGATTTTTATTATTTTTAGCTCTCTAATTTTTGATGTATTATAATTTTAAAAATCCTTACCTACTTGATATCTTAGAATAATTTCATCCAGAAAATAGATACTTAAAGTCAGACTTTTTGGGGTGGGGGTGGGGGTACATGCTAATATTACTTTTGTTGCACTACTATATAGCAGTTTTATTAGTTTTGGGGTTTCAGTGGTATTTCTTAAGGACAACTGCAGGGAGGAGACTGGGCTGGGGCCCCCTCATATGTATTTACTTTAAATATTTACGTTTTTTATAAAGGGCTCCAATGAAGAGGAAAATCAAAGATATACAGTTGATTTATAGTTTCATGAGACTAAAGTTTGCTATTGAGTTAGATTTATTTTGAAAAATGTGTTTACATCAAACTAGTATTAGCTTACATGTGATAAAAGCACATGAGATGTCTAATGCAGCCATGGCTATTAGGCAAGACAGGTTTGCCTCTGGAGGTAATGACTTTATAGCACCCAGGTGACCTAGTCTCTCTTAGTTTGAACTCCAGTGTTCACTCTACTTGGTTCTGTCTCTCAAATATAGGCAGTTCTAGATGATTATAGAATTCTGAACTTTTGAAACTGCCTTCATGTCAGTTTGATATTTGTGGCAATGTTATTTTTATTCTTCTGGTGTTTTCAACTTCATGTTTTGCTGTGTTTTATACTGTATAGTCTGTTTTGGTAAATATGTGTTTTAAATAGACTTCCCTGAATAAATAATCAGAATCTATAGACGACATTCAACAAAATGAAATTTTTTCTCTTTTGTCTTTTTTTAAACCTAATTTATATTTTACAGTGGGGTTCCAGTGTGTTTTTGTGTTATAAGAAGTCTGTGCCTGCTTCTAATTCAATAGCATACAAAGCTGGTAAGTAAATTTTTTTAAAAAATTGTCTGTTACTGTAGTTATTATTGCACATTAACATTTCATTAGGAGAGGCGATGTATGCTGTGTTATGGTTTTCGCAGAATTGATCTATTTATAAATGAAATTATCTATGCTTTTATCATGTAAACGTGTAAGTTTTCTTAAATACATTTTATACATCACAAGATATGTTAATATTGCCACCCCTCCCCATCCCCCCAAAAAATGTTTTTAATTAAATAGAAACCTCCACCCCAAGCAACCATTTGTGGAATACACATACAGACTTTTAGTCTACACTAATAGATTTAACAATTCAGTGGAAAACTGCTTACTCTGTGATCTTTTTTATTTTGGCAATCAGGAAGGTGTCAAACTGCATCTTTACTTCTTATATTTCCTTCTCTTATCTCTGTGTGTCTGATTTGAAACCACATGTTACTTGCCATGAAAGGTGGACTTGCTTCCTTTCTCCCTTGTTGCAAAGAATCAGCTATATGGAGGAGAGGAGGGCCTGAGAAACTTTTCTGCCATGAAGTGTTTGAGAAATCTATCGCCACATACTTACTGCACAGTAAAGTGTCAAGGGCTGTAAAGATTTAAGTGTGACCTCTTCATCCCGCTGGTATGGTGGGATAAAAACTGAAAATACAGGTATGTTCCAGTTGTAAATAAAAGAGAAATACTGGAATACTTTTTTTGTGACAACAAGCAGTGTCAAATGCTTTTTTGATCATGAACAATTTTTGGAATAAAGTTTTACTTCAAAGAAGTCAGGCAAATTTATATCTGAAAAATGTTAATTGTCCTCACAGAGACAGTAATACTAATAAATTAAGCCATTTAATTTATAATATAAAAATTACAAATTCAGTATCAATTTAAAATGTGATACTATTAATATTGATGTAATGTGTTGATTGTATATGATTTTCTTGAAATTTTTTTTTGGTGGGGAGAAAGTGTCAATTAAAAAAGAATCTAACAGAAATGAGCTTTGTGAAAGTATTCAGGTATTTTTTATGACACAATTTAGAATACAGAGTTTTGAAGACTGAATTTGGACTCAAAAATCTGCTACTGATTTTTAAGTGTTTATCTTAGATGTGATGTGCATATAAAGACTAAGGAACTAATGCCATGGGGCTGCTTTATTATGAACGGGCTTTGTTATGCTTCTCAGAGTATCCCCACACACACCTACTTACTTGGTCTCACATACTCTCTACTCAGTCATAAATGGTTTCTCATTTACTTTCCATGTTGCATGCCTCTTACACTGCTTCTCTCTCAAGATGAGTTTAGGGTCTGTGATAATTTCTGTTTTCTTGGTATTATTTCATAATACTTGTCCCTTCCTGAATTTTTTATGGAAGTCTAATTGAAATGGTAAATTCTCCTGTGTATTTTTACCTTTCCTATAAGATATTGGCAGTATGTAGAAGAAAATACATTAAGACTTGTGATCCTGTTAGGTAGAGTTTTAACTAGTATATTTAATACATTTTATAACTAAAAGTCTATAGGTTAAAAAAGGGCCAAATTTGTTACTTTATTTTAATTTCTGACATGGCAAGAGAAAAATTGATTTTACAATTTCACACACAAATATTTCCATGAAGTTTGCCATTCAAGTGTCCTAGTAACTTACCACATATAATATATGGAAAACTAACTATTTAAAAAAATTTATCATTGTCTCCTTTCTCCAAAAGGTTTAATTTTTAGATATCCAGAAGATGATTATGAGTCATTTCCACTTTCAGAATCTGTACCTCTGTTCTGCCTTCCTATGGGAGCTACTATTGAATGTTGGGATCCTCAAACCAAATACCCACTTCCAGTTTTTTCAACTTTTGTCCTGACAGGTTCTTCTGCTGAAAAGGTATATTTTTCCTCTTTTATGTAACCTATTTTGTTTTAATCCTGTAAAATGATTAATATGGCCTAAGTAACATTCAAATAAGTTTTATTTGAATGTTAGAATTACTTTAACAGAATACATTTTGGTTTAAATACTGTAATGCCCAAGGTGAAAGGTCAGCATGAAAACTGGTATCAGGATGTTGATAACTCTGAAGCTTCTACAGAAGCAAATATATAGTCTTTTGGGAGAGACTCCCCTAAAACTGAGGCCTTGAAATGAAATTATAGTAAAAGAAGACACAGCAACCATAGGAAGACTTGACAAGACTCATAATTCAAAGCTGGATTAGAACTTCAAGATACTGAAAGAATAACAATATGAAGGATAGATAGATTGAATATATCATTGAAATGATTCAAGATGTAAAAGAGGGGCTTAAAGCATCAAGGAAGGAACAGTATATTTTGAAAAATGAATAGACAGGCTGGAAAAGAATAAAATGTTTAGAAGTGAAAAATATGGTTCTTAAAATTGAATTCAGTAAGTGGTTTAAACAACAGAGAAGACATCATGAAAGGAGAATTAATGAAGTGGAAGAGATCACTTAAAATGTAGCACAGAAAAACATAAAAGGAGTTTAGAAATATGTATAGGATAGAATCATAAGGACCCATAGATATTTAATGGATTTCAGAAGGAGGGACCAGAAAAGGGAGTGGCAGCATATAAAGAGTTAATTGGTTGAGAAATTTTCAGGGTTGATGAAAAATTGAGTCTTTGGATTAAACATACACTCTGAAGCTTCACTAGAAAAAAAGTAAAAACACAAAACCACCTCTTTTCATATAGGGACACCAAGACAAAAATCAAGAAAAAGAATAGACATTTACTTTCAAAGAAACAACTATTAGATTGGCTAATTTCTCAACAACAATGAGGGTCAGAAGGAACATAATATATTAAAATAGAGGGGGTAAGCAAAGATAATTTAAACAGCATTCAGAAAGCACTAGCCACTAGAGAAAAGATGAATAATAGACCTCATTGGAGTTAAAAACATATATTCATTCAAAGATATCATAAAGAAAGTGAAAAAGCAGGTCCAAAGTTGAGAGAAAATAGTGTGATATGTGTATTCAAAATAGGTCTTGTATCCGAAATAAATATAGAACTTCAACATCATCAGCAAGGAAAAGAAATTACCCTGTGATCCAGCGATTACAGTCCTGAGCATATCCTAAGAGATAGGAGTGTATACATCTTTGAAAAACATGTATATACTTTGTCTGCAATAGTCAAAAATTAAAATCATATATAAAGCAGTAATAATGACATAGGGTGATACTTTGAAATAAAAAGATACTAGAAATAAATATTAGAAAATAAAACTAAATAAAGCTGCTAATGTAGTAGAAATTTGAAATTAAAATTTTCTTAGGAAATTTGATAAAATAGCAATTTTATTGAAAATTATAGCTAACCAAAGCTGACTCTTGTGGCTCAAACAAAATATATCTGTGGCCTCATTATATAGGCTACAAGTTTACAACCACTGTATTAAAGACAATGAAGTTTAAGATCCAGCACACTATCTGGAATATAATAGAATACTCACTAAATGAAGACTGACTACATTAAATGGATTGCTGACAACTAAGCTAACTCTTTAGCTTGACAATAATTTATTCTCATATCTGAAATATTTAAATATAAATGAAAATTTTAAGATCTTCAGACTCTTGAGTTACCAAATTTGACACTAGAGAACAACAAACCTCACTGATATGCTTATTTAAAAAACCTCTGAGATCACTTTGAAATCATTTTATGTAGGAGTGTCATATCTGTGAAGACAAGAGTTAATGTGATATATACATAACAAAATAGTTGGAAGATTTATATACTACTGTCCAGTTTGAGAACTTTTTCATTACCCTAACATAAGTTTCCCTCACCCCATCCCAAGTCCCTGGTCACCTCTATCTTACTTTTTGTCTCTACAAATTTGCCTATTCTAGGAAGCTCACATAAATGAAATACTAGAATATTTGGCCTTTTGTATAGGGTTTATTTCACTTAGTGTAATGTTTTCAGGGTTCATCTGTGTTGCTGCACCTGTCAGAATTTCATTTTTTAAAGGACAAGTAACCTTCCGTTGCTTGTATATACCACATTTTGTTTATCCATCCATTGATGGACATTTGGGTTGTTTCCACCCTTCACCTAATGTGAATATGGTTATGATCATTGGTATACAAATATATGTTTGAGTCATTGTTTTGAATTCTCTTGGGTATACAGGTTCCCCCTATTCTCTGAAAGTAGAGCATTTCTATGAAATCTTTTGCAAGCCAAAATGGTGTAAAGTGAAGAAACAGTTGCCATTAATTTATATAGAAAAAAATTTTTGAGCACTCCTAGAGTCCAAAAACAACCTACCAAACCATATTATATAACACATGAAACCTAAAGTAACACTAACATATAGTAAAAGGAGGAATGGTATGATAAATACACATCATGCTTTGTACACGTGTCAATCTACTTAATCAATAGACTTTCCATTTTATCCATTACTGGATGCTAGCTAAAGGAGACCACTCTTTTAGTAATAGAACCAATAGTAATTTTGGCGCTCTCAAGATTTTTTCTCTCTTCGTGTAGACAGTATAAATGATGGACCAGGCAAGTTCAACACATGTAGGATGTCTTTATTTAGTTCATAGTCAAAATGCTTAATTATGTTACTTTATGCTAAGCATAACAAACACGCTCATGAGATCTTTTAGGCTTTTCTGATACCTTAGGACACATTGTGCTAACAGAAATACAAAATAAATCAAGATAAAGCACAGATGCTCACAGGCACAGTTTAAAGTATGGGGGCATGATGTGGGGATGCTGAGTGTGTTTCCCTGGGAAGGAGTTTGGTGGTGCCACTCTCATTGTTGGGGTGCATACTGCCTCTATAACAATGGTTGCAAAACAAATGCTGAATGCTATTTTTGCTATTTGCCCTTTTTTATAAAAGTGAAAACCCCCTTTTGACTTATTTCTGTTAGCATAATCAGGTGCTAATGTAGGTCTTTTGTAAAAGTGATGTGGCATAATATGAACTTTCAAAAAACAGGGAATAAATGGGGGGGTGGGCAGACAAATCCTGTTATTATCTTCTAGAGGGCTTCCCATGCTTGGTGAGCATTCTAGGAACTCATCTGTATCAGTGTACCAGTTGGTGTCATTGTGAGAGGCTGTGTTCTACTTCACTGAATTTTTTTGAAGAATCTTTCAATGCATTTGCCCATTTCATGAGGAGTGATTTATGAGCACACCTGCCCACACTGAACTGAGCATTCAGCAGTTTTTGACCAAAAAATGGCAGGACCTTCATGCCTCACCTTCTGTATTCACCTGACCTTGCCAAGTGACTTTTTTTGTTTCCCCGGATGAGAAAAGTCCTCAAAGGGAAATGTTTTGCCGATGTAGAAGAGGTGAAATAAAAAACTCCAGAAACAATAGAAGGCATCAAAATCAATGAGTTCAAAAACTGTTTTGAGCTGTGAAAAAAAATCTCACTAGGTGTATTGCATCAAATGGAGAGTACTTTGAAGGTGACTGAAGTTTAAACATGTAAGAATAAATAATGCAATTTTTTATTTTAAAAAATTTCCTTTTCTTTGGGTCCCCACCTCATACTTGTATACCTAAGAGTAAAATCGCTGTATATCAGCTGGTAATTATTTAACTTTTGGTGGAGCTGCCAGACTTTTCCATAGGAGCTACACCATTTTACATTCCTATCAGTAATGTCTACATTTTTCTTTTTTTATTTCTCATGCATTCTAAGCAAATATTTTTGAGGAATAAGAGAGAGAAATTAATTTCAAAAAAATCCTCAAATCTTACAATGGAATTCTGTTACTCTGTAGGTATATGGAGCTGCCATCCAGTTTTATGAGCCTTACTCTTCAGAACTCCTAACAGAGAAGCAGCTTATGCAGCTGGGCCTGTTGACACCCGTGGAGAGAAAAAGGGTCTCTAAATCCATCAATTCAAACAAATGTATTTGTTTACTCTCACACTGGCCCTTTTTTGAAGCTTTTAGAAAATTTCTCATGTTTATCTACAAACTTTCTGTGTCTGGACCACATCCTCTTCCCATTGAAAAGTATGTATAATGATTACAAAGATGTTTGGTTGAAAAACTGAGTATATATATTGTATATTATTTTTGTTGTTTACTTAACTTTAAGCAGCAAAGTTGGAAGGAGAGTCACGTCACCCTACTTTTGACTTGTTCCCTTTCTCATCTGAATTATTGACTGTGAATTTAAAATTGAGGAGTAGTGGGTAAGGATGACCAAATAATAATCTTTTGAGAATTCAGCTGAGGAAGGAACTTAGATACATTGTATTGTGTGTGTTCTTCTATTCATTCTCTAATAACCAAGAGAAAAATAGCTGTTTATGCACACACACACACACACACACACACCCCCAATCATATAAGTGGCCATTCCAAGTTCTAACTATAAAACATTTCTAAACTGATCTAGAAATTAATAAGAGTGAATTAACTGATATTAAGAGTGAGGTTTTGGTTTTAGCATTGACAGAATTCTAAATGTTTTCCCTTTGATTTATAATCCCCTTTGTCAGGGAAATCTTTTGTAAGCAAGAAGAATATATGTGGAGCCCCTGTGTTTTCAAAACCACACTTCTTTGACTTGTAGTGGCACACTGACTTTCGTTTATTATAGTAAATAATTTATGTACCCTGCTAGCAAACTAAGGGGTGTCAAGAGCATGGTGGACCCCCACCTCCTCCAAGTGAGGACACTGAGAAGGTTGCTGTTTGCAAGTCAGGAAGAGAGTTCTCACCAGAAGCCAACTCTACTGGACCTTAATCTTGGACTTCCCAGCTTCCAGAACTGCGAGGAAATAAATTTCTATTGTTTGAGTAAAAAAAAAAAATCTTGGTGGAAATGTACAATATTATAGTATATATAAATATAGATTTTCCTTGTAATTTGAAAAATCTCTCATTATAGCATATAGAGTACCAGCAAAACATACTAGTTTAGTGGATAAGTTGGGGGTGATTATTTGTAGGTTTTAAAATAGTGCTGTTCAAAATCACTTTTAAAAAATAATAAAGTAATGTGCATAAACTTGTCACAACTGGGTATAGAAATACGGTTTTGACTTTCAGGCTGTACCCTTCGAATGCCAATCTAATGGTCCATAATCTACATTTAACTTTCAGCTACCTAGTTAACTTAAAATTGTTCAAATTAAAATTTAATGTGAGTGACAAGCTAGTAACTTTTGAAAAAGTTTTTATGAATAGTTTTTGAAAATAAAATCAATGTGCTGATAGATTTTTTTCTCAGTTGAAGTAGTAACTTGCATTATAATGGCCTTTAAGATCTCAAAACTTTGAGAAACTTATGAAACATGATTTATAAGTAGAAAAACAGGGTAAATGGTTTGCCCAAAGTTATAGTAAAAGAATTAAATTAATGATTAGTTTCAATTTATTATATCACAGTTAGTTGGTCCCCATATTGGCACTGATAACCAGGGCAATAAATATTTGCTTCTTTCATGAAAACCATATTCATGTTACTCTTATTTTTCTGGTTATAATAGGGTATAATAATAATATGGACTTTTAATTAGGACATACAGTGCACTTCAGAAGTTTAGTAGGATGAGTACATTTCTTTACACTAAATTTACTTAGGATAAGTTTTAGATAAGTGGCTTTGTCATATTTGGGATGATATATAATGATATTTAAGATCTGTTAGAATCTATGAAGTATTTTGGAAAAGTAATTCTGATCTTTATTCACAAATTTTTCCAGGCATATTTCACATTTTATGCAGAACATCCCTTTTCCTTCATCACAAAGACCAAGAATCCTTGTACAGGTAATCAGAAAGCGTGTATTTGAGGGGAGCCCTACATAGGTTCATTATAATCATTGCAGAGTGGGAGTTCTGTGGTTCTTTGGGTTTGAGTGGAGCAATATGCATCCATAAAGTCCTTGAATTTCCTGCATTTTATATCTTTACTGAATATCATTTGTACTGTTTTATTTTTAAATTTTGTGTGTACAGAATTGGAATAATTATAACTCTTGGTTCATGACATTATCAACATTGGTCTATATATGGTGTTTATGTAGCTGATTTTAATAACTTAAAACCCAGGATTATGTTATGGGCACGTTTTTAATATAGGAGTGACTAATATTAAATATGAAATGAGTTATGGTTAGAGGGTGAAAGTGAAATAGTCTATACTATTGCTCTTCAAACTATGTTAAAGGCCTAGTTTCTTTTTATTTCTAATCAGTGGGAAACCTACATAAGTATACAGCTTGTGACATAAGGAACTTACTGTGTGAGATCTGTATGGACGTGAACAGGTCTATATCCCATCCAAAGACATGAATTCACTGATTGTGGTCTGGGAGGTATGAGCAATGTCAGATTGCCATAAAATTTTCCCAGTGGTGTACTCTCCATTTACATACCATCTCTTCCTGGACTCATAACAGTCTGCAGATTGGCAGTTTGAGTAGCACTGATCTATAGAGGCAGGCAATTAAAAATTTTTTCCAAGGTATTATCAACATTATATGTGATATGGTGGCATTAAGTCAAATATTGTTAATTTTGAATGTGCTTCAGTTTGGCAAGTTTTAATATGTATTAAATAACTTCCAAGTGCTTCGTAGTGTGTAGAGTAAATAAATTTGAGGCTTTTAAAAAGCAATTACTTCAGCCATGGCCAGTGTAACTTGGTTGGGTGTCCTCTTTCAAAGCAAAAGGTCACTGGTTTGATCCTGGTCAGGGGACATGTGAGAGGCAACCAGTCGATGTTTTCCTTTTATATCAATGTTTCTCTTCTTGTCTTTCTCCCTTCCCCTCACTCTAAAAATAAATAAATAAAACCTTTTTTTAAAAGTATTTTACACTTTTTAAATACCTATATTTTAAACATTTAACTGAATCAAAATTCAATTGAATTAATGCTTTAATTAAAAAGAATTAATACAGTTACTTCTGAATGAATATGGCTATTGTTTTATATCTTAATACATATTTCCAAAACTGTTGTGTTAGTCTGCACAGTATTTTCTATTTTATCCTTGATCTGAATCTTTAGGTTCTAAAATTGGCTTGATTAATTTATCTTTTCTTTCTTTTTTCTTTTTTTAAGTTATCAGTCCATGATGCGCTCATATTATCACAGCCAGTTTCCACACCTTTACCACTAAGGTAAATAATGTTATCTAAAATGATATATTTATTCATTTGGAGCACAATACTTTAAAACATTTTAAGGGTTAGGATAAGAAAGTGCTATTTTTACAAACAATGTAAGAGCAGACTTAAATACTTCTAACTTTGATAGCTGGATGGATGGTGGGGCCATTTTAAATATGGAATACTTAAGAGAGTTGCAAGATTAGGTGTAAGGAATACCTTCCTTTTCTTATCTACCCTCCTCATATTCAGTTCATAACTAAATGTTCAAGGTGAACTGATTTTAATCTCCTAAAATGTTTTAAATCTATTAGCTTCTCTTCATCTGCATCACTAGTCCAGGTTAGCATGATCTCTCACTTGGACTACTTACATGTCTTTTAATCGATACCCTTTTGCTATTTTCTTTTTTCAGTTCTTTACTCACATTTCAGCTGTTACGTTCTTTCGAGAATGCAAACATAATTATGTCATTTTCATTTTGGCATAATCTCTTGCTTTTTTCACCCTTTCTCTTACATAGACTTTAGTCATAGGTTTATTTCAGTTTCCGGAACCTGACAAGCCTTTATATATATGTTTAGTCATAGGTTTATTTCAGTTTCTGGAACCTGACAAACCTTTACCTCCATTCTCTGCTCCTGTGGTTGGTTGATCTTCAGGAATATCTTTCCTAATAAATACCCTTACCAAGGGATGAGTTTGAATCATTCTGTTCCAGGGTGTCCACCCGCATGCATCCCAGAGCAGCTATGAATGCAGCCCAACACAAAGTTGTGAATTGACTTAAAACATTATGAGATTTTTTTTGTGCTTATGTGTTGCAATGTGTTTAATGTGTGGCCCAAGACAACTCTTCTTCTTCCAGTGTGTGGCAGAGATGCCAAAAGGTTGGACACCCTTGTTAGACTTTCTCATTAGATTTGCTACTTTTCAGTGCTAACTAAATCAGGACTTGAAATCAACACTAGATTCTCACTCTATTAATATCTAAGAAATAATTTAATAAGCAAACCTTAACATGTTTTAGCAAAATATTCATAATCATCTCTGTTTCTCTCCTTTTCTAGTGGAGCCAACTTTAGCACCTTGTTAATGAATCTGGGTCCTGAGAATTGTGCAACACTGCTGCTCTTTGTTTTACTCGAGAGTAAGATTCTGCTGCATTCTCTTAGGCCAGCTGTGTTGACTGGAGTAGCTGAAGCTGTTGTAGCTGTAAGTATAGAATTTTTCCTTTTAGTACAGAATCACTAACAGAATTTTTACTCTAAAGGCAAATTTCCTTCAACGAAAGCAACTTTGGAATTACCAATATAAGTTTAACATAATAGAGTGGCAAAGAGAAATTTTTCTATTTGAGAGAAACTTTCAAATTCTAATTTTCTTATTTTAGAGTTCTTCAGAGAATCTATATGATTACAGAATAATAAAACTTGTGAATGAAACTTAATTGCATTAAATGAGAGGCTCTGGCCAATTTCAGCTGTCCTAATATTAATGGAAATAAATTACACAATTAACTTTCTCCCAATATTAACTTTTAGTCATTGTGAGCTGGTAACATATAGGGAATTCTAAGTGATTTTGAAATAGGATAATGTACAAATGCTTACTTAGTAGCTTGCAGTAAGCATTGAATAAGTACTTGGTAAGTCATCAAATGGGATATGTCTCTAAGATCTTAATCTGGTCAGAGAAATGCTGCTAGAACTGAAAACAGTGATAACATGTGAGGTGGTTTACTCAAGGCAAAGAACTTCATTACATATATATTAATGTTTCAAACCACCACGGTAGCATGGAAATTTATTTTTGTTGAAATTTTTTATCAACTATTACCATTCCCAACTGCATCATTTTATTTTATTTTATTTTTTATTCCTTAGTGCTCACCACAGTTGCATGAAAATATTTGTTAATGAACTGACTGGTCTTAGAAAGTTCCCACTCAAATATTCCTTCATATAAAACATTAATGTTGATCCGTTGTCAGAATCTTTGTGGCCCAGTCTCTTGATTGATTTCAGCAGTATAGTTCAAGAACAAGTAGGAAAGTTGCAACATGAAATTGGAAATTTTATGAAAAATGCAAGATTGCATGGAATTTATGTGACTGTTGGTGGAGAGCTCCCTGAATTGCATGTAAAACCACTAGTAAGTGAGGATTTGTCAGTTAAGCATTTTGAAGAAGAGAAAACTGAAAAGAATGGTGACAGGATAAATTCTTCAAAAGGAGAATGATTTGAGTACCAAAGAATATCAAAGAATTATTGGAGCCCCATAGAAAAAATTAATGAAACCAATGAGTGTTTTTGTAACAATGACCCTGTTTATGATTGCACTGCAAAAGTTAAAGGTGTAGACAATGGTGTCATATTTTGCTGTCAAGATAGTTTTATAATAAAACATTTTACAATAGTTGCAGGTGTAATGTTGAACAGAAGACAGTTTTCAGTGTAGTCCTTGCAAGTTTCCTATGTGAGTGACTCTGTCCCTCTGTTCTCTGACCTCATTTTCTACTACCCTCTCCCTTGATCACTCTCCTCCAGTCACACTGGACTCCTTGCTAACCCTGAAGCGTGTTAGGAAAGCCCCCTACCTTAAGACCTTTGTTCTGGCTGCTTCTAGATATCCCCTTGGCTAAATCCCTCCCTCCTTCACCTTCTTCAGGTTTCTGTTCAGTTGTCACTTTCTTAAAGGAGGTAGGCCTGTTTGGCCTATTGAATAACACTTGTTTCCCCTCTCTTCTCTTGTGAACTCTAATCTTCTTCACTTGGTTTTACTTTTTTATTTTCCTATAGCACTTAGCAGTTCCTGCCATGGTACAAATTTCATTTATTATGTCTTCTGTTTATTTTCTGTTTCTTCCCGCTAGACCAGATGTTGGCAAACTATGGCCCACATATCAAATCCTGCCTCTACCTGTTTTTTGTAAAGGCTTACTGGAAATGGGCCATTTATTTACATAAAATGACTGCTTTTGTGCATGAAGACAAAGAATTGGTGGCAAATAGGCTTCCAAGTCCTACATTTCCTATCTTATACAGAAAAAGTTTGCTGACTTTTTGTTAGACTCTATGAGGGTAGGGATCTTTGCTTTATTCATTGTTGTGCTCCATCATGTGCTTGGAACTGTGCTTGACACATATTTGATGAGTAAGTAAATGATTGAAGATAAAAATCCCAATTCTGAATAACCTTCTGGAATAATTGGCAGAGGTAGTAAACATTATAGGCTGTTCTTTGGGGTGAATGATGATGAATGAGATGAAAATTGAACTAGATCTTGAAAGACAGCAAGGCTTTTTATGGTAGAAGAAAAATTTTATCATCAGTGATTAAAAATTTAATTAGCTAATTGTTAAAATTTAATCTGGGTTTTTAATTTATCTTAAATATCAGCATATGTGATACAATTAAGGTAGATCTTTATAAAGGAAACATGGTAAAGAGTCTTTATGTTTTATATTGACACTGTTTTTAAGATGTCAAGCCTCACTGAAGTCATTTTATGTTTGAGTGGCTAGGAAATTTATTTTATTGAAGTTTTTAATCAACTATTACCATTCCCGAGGGAATCATTTTAATTTTTTTTGATTCCTTAGTCTTAGTTGGATTTTAGTCAAAGGTTATTTTGGGACTTAAGAGATGGATGAAATGAATGAGATTTAAAGATCATGAATTTGTTTTTAATTTTTTAGGCAATTCTCTACTTTGAATTTTTCCATAAAACTGAATGTAGGTTTTGTATAAACATTAGAAAAATTAACATGCAAAGAGCTGTTAGCATTTTTATTGTGCTTGTGATCATTGTCATGCACAAAGATTTTAATTACATTGGTTATAGTATGCTTAATAATGTTTTATAATCATTTAGCTTTTGGAATGACATTGAAAGTAAAAAAAACTAGACTTAAATGCTTCTTAATGGTCCTTTTCAACAATATTAGTTAAATATATAATTTTATTGTAAATTTCAAATTTGGCTAATTTTAAAAAACT
Organism: Phyllostomus discolor; assembly: GCF_004126475.2. Taxonomy (NCBI): domain Eukaryota; kingdom Metazoa; phylum Chordata; class Mammalia; order Chiroptera; family Phyllostomidae; genus Phyllostomus; species Phyllostomus discolor. Next base: position 149,178,939 of record NC_040905.2, on the reverse strand, counting down.
TTTTTCCCAGATGATCTTTCCCTTTCAGTGGCAATGCCCATATATTCCCCTTTGTCCTCTTTCGCTGGCGGGAGTTCTTAGTGCACCTTTCCCATTTATAGTTGGAGTTGACTCAAGGTATTTTGATCTTCATGACCCACCACAAGATGTTGTCTGCATTGACTTGGATACAAACATGTTGTATGTGTAAGTTGATTTTTTATATTTTCTCATATATGCCTACAGCTCATTGACAGCATCTAGAAATATGCTATTTTTAAAAGTTGTTAATGGGTCTTCTTCAGTGAATCTCAATCAGACCAAATACCAGAATCCTGCAAAGCTGTGTGGTTTGGAAAGGAACATCATCTACATTAAAATAGTTTGTATTTAGATACTAATGTTAATGGCAGGCAGTAGATAGTTATATGTTAGTCAAAAGAGAATATGGGTTTAAAAAAAGATTAAACACTGCTTTCAGAGCTCAAGAGTTGATATACTTTCGAGGTTTAATTCAAAACCCATGTGTAAGCTTTTAAAAAAATGGGTTTACCGGGGAAAAGGGGAAGAAGGGTTTACAGGAACGTGTGTAAGGACACGTGGATAAAAACTAGGGGAGGGCGGAAATGGGAGGGAAGAGGAGAGGGTTGGGTGGGTGGGTTGGGATGGGAGTAAAAGATAGAAAATTGTACTGCAACAACAATTTAAATAAAAATTTTTTAAAATTAATAATATTAAAAAAATGGTTTACCTGTTTGAGTTTGGTCACAATATAGGGTAATATTATGTCATTTCTATAGTTGTCAGAACTTGAATTTTTAAGGATGTATTTTATTGCAGAGAAATTGATATTAAAAATTAATCATAATTTGTGTTTATTGGAGGTGATACAGCAGTGGTGCAATGGGGTTATAGAGATTAGTATACCACATTATAAAGGAAGCAGCTCTTTTGGATGCTTAAAAACGAACTGCTCCACACTCCCCCAGCCCCACAAATGGAAAAGAATAGTAAATATTGAAATTTTTAAAAAAATTATTTTTGTTTTAGTTTTTAAATTTTATTTATTTTTGGAGAGGGAAAGGGAGGGAGAAAGAGAAACATCAGTATGTGGTTGCCTCTTGCACACTGGGGACCTAGGTCATTACATGACCTAGGCTAAAAATTGAACCAGTGACCCTTTGGTTCGCAGGCTGGCACTCAATCCACTGAGCCACACTAGCCAGGGCTGAAAATTTCTTACTGTTGGTGCCAACTTCCAGGTCTGGAGTGCTGTTATTCTGAACTGTTTGAGATTAGCATAAAATGAAAAGAATAAGAATTTTGGGTGAGACTTCAGTGGTCACAGCAATGGAATTCGTTTGGAAAGTATCCCAAAGTGAACCAATGGAATAACTTAAGGAAGGCAGAAAACATTTGCTTTAACTTTAAAAATAATTTTGAAATGTATATACCATTGTATTTTGAAACCATAATTGTAGTAGTTCTTTACTATGTATGTGTGCCTTTACTTATAGCCTAGAAATAATGACCCTCTTGAATGCACTAAATATTTCTTATAGCAATTTTTTTTATTGTTTTTTAGCTGCTATCCCTGAAAAGCAGTTATTTCATGGTGGTGTACATTGTGATGCTTTTGGAAATGATTATTTATGAAGTTGTAACTCACATGTTTACTTTAATTTGCTTACTCTTAGGAATAAAATAATATGGAGATTCTTAATTTTGCCAGTTTTAAATAACTTCTATAAAATTTCTATAAATTAAAACATTATTTTCAAAAACAACTGAATTCTTTGCTCAGTTTTAAAGAATTATGAAGTATTCTACATACCCAAGAATTATAGAAGAAATGTAAATAACTCCCATGTTTCTATCACTTAGGTTAAAAAATCAAATATTATCAATTAATCTGAAACCCCTGGGTAGTCCTCTGTAACATGTCTTGGCTCATCTTAAATTTGATGTTTATTATTTCCATGTGTTTTTGGAAACATGTATTACTTTAATATTTTTGTTTTGCATGCTTTACATTTTTTTAATGTTTGTATAGTTTTCTGTGACATGCATTTTTACTTGGCATTCTTTATGAGGGTCATCCATGTTGATACATGTAGCTTTATTTCAATTTTTGTGTTTATCAATGTTGATGTATATTTAGATTGTACCTAGATTTTTAAAAATTATTATTTATTTTTCAGTCCTCACCTGAGGCTATGTTTATTTTAGAGAAGGGAGGTGGGGCCGGGAGGAGAGAGAAACATTGATGTGAGAGAGAAACATCGATCGGTGGTTGTCTCCTGTACATGCCCCAATCAGGATTGAACCCACAGCCTATCTGTATGTCCTGACTAGGAGTTGAACCTGCAGTCTTTTGTTGTAGGGGATGATGCCGTGGCTGTACGTAGATTTTTGCAATTGTGAACAAGGCTGCTCTGATCATTATTGTTCATATTGGGCAAGAATTCCTTTGAAACATATACCTTGAAGAGCCAATATTGGTTGGTTGGCTTTACTAATGCCACATTACTCTTCCAAGTTTACCCCTTCTTTGGCAGCAAATGAGAATTATGTTTGTTTAATATCTTTGTCGATATTTGTTATGGTCAGAATTTAACATTTTTGCCCATTTGATGGTAATGAGATCTCAACTATGGCTTTACTTCACATTTGCCTAATTAGTTACAAATAGAACATTTTACTTTCTTTTTATCCTTTGGTTTTTCTCTCCTGGTAATTGAATTTTCCCATTTTTTGGTAAAGTTTCCTGTCGAGTTGTTTATCCCCTTCTCTTGTGTAAGTAGTTTTTACATAATCTGAAATTAATCCTTGGTTTGTTATGTGCATCTCCCACACTGCAAGCAGCAAGTAGCTTCTCCCACACTGACTTGTCTTTTCATTCTATTTTACATGTTTTTTTGATGAACAGCTTATTTTAATTGATTAAATTTGTCAGTTTCTCATATGGATTGTTGTTTTGGTTCTTTATAAAATCCTCTGCTTGAGGTCATGAAATACTCTTTCAGATATTCTTAAAGTTGTAAGGTTCTGCCTTTCTCATGTAGGTCTTTAATTCAGCTAAGTTTGATATTGGTATATGGTATGACATAGAGATACCATTTTGTTTATTTTTTTCACACAGATAAACAATTGTCACATAGCACTGTTTATTGAATAGTGAGTTCATCTCTTTCTCACTATTCTTCAGTGTCAGCATCATTGTGTGTCAGTTTCTGTATTAGTGTGTATAGCTGTCTATATAGGTTTATTATTCTGTTCTTTTGTTTTAGCCTCTTGCCAGTATAACACTGTCTTAATGACTTTAAAATTAAGTTGTATACAACATGGATGACTCTTGAAAACATCATGCTAAAAGACCTTATATGATCACATTTATATGAAATATTCAAGGCAAATCAATAGACATAAAAAATTGGTTAGTGGTTGGTTGAGATGGGATGATGGAGGAATTGGAGGTGAATGACTAAGAAGATGCAGGGTTTCTTTTTGAGGTGATGCAGATATTCTAAAACCAATTGTGGCAGTGTTTACACAGCTCTGTTCCTATACTAAAAACCATCAAATTGACCATTTCAGGTGGGTGAAATGTATGGTATATGAATTGTATCTTAATAACATTGTTAAAAAATGTGATGTGATATAGCAAGAGTTCTTTTACCCATTTTAAAAAATTATTGTGATATATTTGGTCCTTTGCTTTTCCATATAAATTTTAATACAAGCTTAAGTTAGTTCCACACAAATTTATCTTGTGATTTTGATTAGAATTCTGTTGAATTTACAGATTAATTTGGGAACACATGACATCTTTTTGACATCATCTCCCTACCCATGAATGTAGTCTTTTACCTCATAAATCTTAAAATTTTCAATAAACTTGTACTTTTCTTGATAAAGACCATGCACATCTTTTATTAAACTTACCTATTCCTAAGTACTTTGTAGTTTTTATTGCTGCTGTGAATGGTATTTTAAATTACATTTTCTACTTGTTAGTTGCTGGAGTATAGAAATATTGCTGATTTTTATGTAGTGGTCAGCTGCTTAGCAACTTAATTTAATTCTTTTAATTTGTCTGTAGATTGTCTTCAACTTTCTGGCTATAAACAGTCATGTTATCTACAATTCTTATTTTAAATTTCTTGTCTTAATTCTCTGGCTGAGACCCTACTGCAGTGTTGAATAGGAGCAGTCATAGCCTGTATCTTGTCTTGTTCCTAATTATGATTATTGCTTTAAGGCAAGAATTGACATCCAGCCCAAGTACTGTGTTTATAAATAAAATTTTGTTGGAACATAGGCATGCATGCTCATTTGTTTGCATTTGGTCCAAGGCTACTTTCATGCTAGTGGCACGTTTGAATAGATGTGACATAGGCACTGTGGTTTTCAAAACATGAAATATTTACTATCTGACCCAAAAGTTTCCTAGCCCCATTCTAGGGTTTTGATTACTTAATAATAAATTAAGGAACTTTCTCTTTATTTCTAGATTAAGATGATTTAAAAATATAAATAAATGTTGAATTTTATAACACTTTTGTACAACTATTGAGGTGAATGTTAACTTTTTCTTTTTTGATCTTTGTGGGTATATTACATTATAAAGTAATTTAGTTGTGCTGTGGCTGGCGTGGCTCAGTTGGTTGGCATGTTGTCCCATAACTAAAAGATTGTGGGTTTGATTCCCAGTTAGGATACATACCTACGTCACAGGTTTGATCCTCCATCCCCCACTCACTATTCTCAGTCCCCAGTTCTGGTGCATAGGCTCTCTGTACGACCCCTGGTCCTTGTGCATACAGGAGGCAACCAATCAATGCTTCTCTCTTGCATTGATGTTTCCTTCTCTTCCTTCCTCCTTGCTCTTAAAAAGCAATGAAAAAAATGTCCGCAGGTGAGGATAAAAAATAAAAGTAAATAAATAAAGTAATTTAGTTGTAAACAATTGACATTCCTGAAATAAACATCATTTTGCTCTTGTTTTTTATGTACTTATGTATGAAATTTTTTAAGAATTTAAGATGCTTGCATTGATGTTCATAAATGATATCAGCCTGATGTAGAGCACAGTCCATGGTTGGTACATAGTGCTTTCATCTTTGTGAAGTTTTAAATGTTTCTTCTTTCTATTAAAATAATTGTATCTGACTTGCACATTATTTAAAACCGTTCTTTTGAAGTTCTGAGTTTTTTTCTTAAATGCTGAATCTGTTGAATTGTGGACAGAACATGCTTTATATGTCACTGTTTCTCTGATACTTGTTAAGATTTGCTTCTAATAGGAAATTTGAAATCTCAAGTCTAAATTTGACACTCTTTTATTTAATAGTTTACTTTTTTATTTATAGAGAGTGTGGAAGGCAGTGAGAAAGAGAAGGAAAGAAACATCCATGTGTGAGAGAAACATGGATCAGTTGCCTCTTGCACACACCCCAACCAGGGAGTGGCCCACAAACCAGGCATGTGCCCTGACGGGGAACTGAATCGGCAACCTTTTGCTTTGTGGGATGACATTCAATCAACTGAGCTATACTGGTCAGGGCAGCACTTTAAATATCATAATCCTAAAATACTCTTGAGGCAAGACTTCAGTGTTTGTAACTCCAGTATTGAAAATCTATGCTGAAGGGTTAGTATGAATGATTAAATTTGACTCAAGATAATTGAAATGAAAAGAGAAGTTCCTTGAAAACAACTTATTCAGACTGTCTGTATCATTTGTTGTAGCTTCAGTAAAGATATCCTTTCCATATACTTTTTTAGTTTGACATAAAAACAGATGAGAGACTTTATTAGTTATACTTTTATTTTATAGAGCTGATGAAAAGAAGAACATGAACTGGAAGCAGCTTCCCAAAAAACCATGCAAAAATCTGCTTAGCACTTTGAAGAAATTGTATCCCCAGTTATCTTCAGGTAAATGTGAGGATAAAGGAATATTTTGATGAAAATTCTTCTTAAGTTTAAACACAGTTTTGCTCTGCTTAAAAGGAGTCTCATTACAAAATTCCAATAATAAGAAGTTAATATTATGGTTCATAACTTTTTAAGTATGTTGTGTGTGGCCTGTCTGCTTGATCATCTCTCTTAGCTCTTCCTAATGATTCTGATACATTAATGGAGAGAGAAATTTCAGAAAGTCACAGGCTTTATTTTGAAAATTTCCTTAATTGTTCAGTCATTATTTATATTACATTATATATCAATGTCATTTTTTCTTATTTTGTCAGTTCACCGAAAAACTCAAGAAGGTTCAGCAATTGAGATGACTCCAATTGAAGCAGATTTCTCCTGGCAAAAAAAGACGACTCAACTTGAGATGGAAATTCAAGAGGCATTTTTGCGCTTTATGGCATCCATTTTAAAAGGATATAGAACATATCTCAAACCAATTACAGAGGCTCCTTCAAATAAAGCCACAGCTGCTGATTCATTATTTGACCGACAGGGTGAGTGGCATTAAAAATATAATCACTTTGTATAGATATGAAAAATACTTTGTTTGGTATTGCTACCAAGAAATATTCTCTATTTATATTTTTAGAACTTTATATTAAAATATAATGAACTTCTGTCTGTTTGCAATCTGGCTCTATGAATAGAATTTCTCTTATTTTTTATATTGCATTTTTTCCACCTAAAACTAAAGGGCTTTAATTATTAAAAGTCAAAGATATTGCTTATATATACAATACTACTTAGTTATCTTAGAATGTGATTTGTTTTAGGTTTTCTTCAGTTTTGCATAAACTTTAGTTTTATATACACTTTGCTTTAAAATATTCCCTAACAATTAGTTTTTGGAATAAAGCCATCAGGTTTTTAAATTTTTCAAAAAATATATATTTTTCCAGGGGAAAACACTATACTCATGTTTTTTGTGTTTGTTAATTTAGGGAGTTTTAAAGCTTTTTATTATTATTCAGCTACTGTTATATATTGAGTAGCAACTTTACAGATTCATTAATATTTATATAAAAATTATATTACATTTCTGTACTTTTACCTAGCAGTTACTTTAAAAATAATCTACATTCTCCCAGTAGTTCTTTTGCCTTTTATAATTTCTGCTTCAGAATAACTTATCTCTCAAATATTTAGCCACTGCTTTCCAAGTCCAACTAGTTATTATCTAGGGATATAAAGAAGTATAAAATCTAGATGTATGGGATACTAAATGGAAAATAATCTAATTTTTTAAAGTAAAGCAAGTACTCAAACAAATTTTACACAATTCAGTGAGAAGCTCTTAAAATGCAGAAAAATAGAAACATCCTTTCAAATCAATATTTTGGAAGACTTTAAGGAAGAAGAGCATGACTTGGAAGAATTTAGATAAATGGAGATGAACAGGAAAGGCTTTCTAAAAACAATAGGCATTAAAAAGCAAATCTGAATTTGAATTTCTTTACTGTTTATGAAATGTTTATGAAATGTTTATGAAACATTTCTGGGATTCTTTATTCTCATTAATAAAATGGGGATAATACCTCGTTTCATGCATGATTGTGAAGACTCAATGAAAAAAATGTAAGTGGAACAACTAGCAAAAATTACTTTACAATATTCAGTATTCATGATAACAGCTATTTATTATTAGTGGTAATAACAAAATGGAAGAAATCTCAAAAAACCAAAGAACAAGGTATGTGTGTTTGTTTGCAAGGTTTACCTTAACAAAGTACCATAGATTGGGTGGCTTAACCAACAGAAATTTATTTTCTCACAATTCTAGAAGGTAGCTGGAAGACCTCTCTCCTTGGCTTCTGCATGGTTGTCTCCTCCCTATGTCTTCGCATGGTCTTCGTTCTCTTTGTCCAAATTGCCCCTTTTTGTAAGGATACTAGTCACATTTGATTTGAGTCCACTCTACTGCATTTTGACTTAATTGTTTTGCTAAAGACCTATCTGCAAATACAGTCACATTCTGAAATACTAGGGGTTAAAACCTCAACAGGAGAATTTTGGGGGGACACAATCAACCCATAATAGCATGTTTGGGAAAAAGAAGATTTAATGGTACAATTTGACCAAAGTGAGCAGTTTTAATAGGTATCGTAGAAGATGAGGCTGAAAATAAGATCAGAGCTCAGATTATGGGTAATGTTAAGGATAGTTTTAGATGCCAAACTAAGAACATGGAGTTTTTCTAATCAGCAGTAGTGGGTCATTAATTCATCTCTGTAGGCAGGAGGCATTACTAATGGAATTGAGAAAGATAGATATTTAATTTTAGTGTCTGAGGCCTAAGGATTTTGTTGGTAACAGGATGACATTTGGTTTAATGGGGAATACAGACATTAGACAAAATAACGCAAATACTATTTACATTTTACTGTGTTGTAAAGGAAAGTATTGGTCACAATGAGAGTGCTAGGTTAGGGAAAGTTTCCCTGAAGAAGTAACAATTAAGCTTTGGCCTGAAAAATGAGTAAGAATTAGCTCTTCATTTTGGGATAACTTTTTCTTAGGGAATACTTTCATAAACCTATATCAAATCATATAGCTATCTTCCAACTTAAGCAGTAGTAGCAATCAATATTCTGCTATTTGTATTTCAGCTATCTTGAATGGTCTCTTTCTCGCTGAATCCCAAATAGGACATCATTTCATCCATAAGTTTTGTTAATTATATTTATAATTTTCTGAGCTTATCTGTCCTTTTGGCTGCTTGTATCCTTATGGTGTTATTTACATTTCGTCCATCATCTGTATTTCCTGTAAATGTGTATTTGGAGCAAAACCCAATCATCCAGTAGAAATATAATGTTAGCCACATATGTAATTTAGGATTTTTAGTGGTCAGTTAAAAACAGAAATAAGCAATAGGGAAAATTATTTTTTAAAATTTTATTTTAATGAAATGTATTGGGATAACATTATTAATTAATAACATTATAAAAGTTTCAGGGTACAGCTTTATAATTCAACATCTGTATACTCCATTGTGTGCTCACCACTGAATCTTTTTTCATCACCATATTCTTGACCTCCTTTACCCTCTTTGTCCTCCTTCTATTCCTCTTCCCCTATAGTAACCACCATTCTGTTGTCTATATGTATGAGTTTGTTTTGTTTGTTCATATGTTGATTTTTGTTTTATGTTCCACATGTGAGTGAAATCACAGTTCTTGTCCTTTTTCTGTTGGACTTAATGCACTCAGCATGATACCCTCAAGATCCATCCATGTTGTTTCATTTTAATAGTGTTTTCTCCAATGTAATATATCCAAAATAGTATTATTTCACCACATATTCAGATATTTTTAACTTAATGAAATATTTTACATTCTTTTTTTGTATTAAGGCTTTGAAATCGGCATGTATTTTATGGTTATACCATTTCTTACTTTGGACCAGCCACATGTCGAGAACTAAATTGCCACATGGGGGTAGTAGTTACTGAATTAAACAATACTGATGTAGAGCTTGATTAGATTTGGGTTCAATTTTCTTGTCAAGTAATGCCAAAATACTTTGTGCTCACTACTTCCTATTTTGAGGGACATAACATGTCTGGCTGTCCCATTTTTAGTGCTGTTAAGATTATATCACTGGGTTTAACTGTCAGCCTCATTCATTCATTATCGTTTCCCATCTGCTTTTCATTTAATTGTTTCAGTAGCTTTTGCTGATAATTGCCTATATCCACTAGAAGAAGGAAAAAAAACCTTTTCTTTACTACTTGCCAAGAAAAATCTATTTCTATTTTATGTTAGTCTTTCTCAACTAGTATTTCACTGGGATGGAATGAGGACCATAATATGTGGAATGCCAGAAGTGTCAAAGAAAGGCTGGAGGTAAAAGTGGCTCAAAAACCATGCTCCTAATGGTGCATGTGAGCCAGATCATACAAGATTTTTTAGAACCAGTGAAGGGCTTTAGTCTTTATTCTAAGAGTACTTGGAAGCCAGTGAAGGATATTTAAGTAGGTAATAGGATCAAATTTATATTTTTAAGTCACTTTAGCTTCTAATGCAGATATTGAACTAGCGGCTCCTGAAGTGTGGATCTACTAATTAAATTGGTTAATGCACTGGTCCAAGTGACCAGTATAAGTCACCTGGATTAGCTGGTGATAGTATGAATAGAAGAGTGATTTTTAAGAGGTGGATTGGATAAAAACATAGTGATTGAATACAGGATGTAAGATAGAGGGAAATGTCTAGAGCAACTTTGAGATTTTTGTCTTTAACAACCAAGTTGATGGTCATACTCTTTATTGAGAAGGAAAATAGCCGGAAAGGAAGATCTGATTATTTGTTAAGGAAAGGCTTTTTGTTGTTGTTGTTTTTAATGAGAGAGCTTTAGTATGCTGATGAGTAGCTAATAGAGGAAGAATTGTTCTGAGAATACTGAGGGGCTGGAATCCCAGGCTGAGGTGGTGGGCTTGGCCTTAGGTAGGAGGACTGGACATATCCATTGTAAAAAGAAGGAGGGAAGGAATGATAGCTGCAGAAAGAGTCATAGATTTTGTAGTAAGATAATAAAGGTTTCTCATTTAATGGTTTTCATTTCTCTGTAATATAAGGTATGATCATTCTGCGATGGGGGAAGAAAACATGGGGGGAGAACATTTAAAAACCAGAAATAGCTGTGAAAACACGGGTAAAGGGTTGCTGGTCAGGGATGAAGGTACAGTACTGATTCTGATCCACCTAATTGTGGAACTTCTTTTTTCTCGTTTAACTTGTGCTCAGTCACACTGTTGCAGATCCAGAGAAAGTAGGCAGTGTATTCCTCCAGGGCTAGGTTATACTAGGTGGGTTTGGCAAAAAACATAAGAATTGACAGTGTTGACAAAAAAGTAATTGAAATGACGGGCATGGGCATGGGCATGGAATCAGTATTAGATAGGTAGAGAACTAAAAACAGGAGGGCTTAGATAGAATGGAAAAGGGTAACTGGATTGTAGATTTCAACCAGTCTAGCTTCTGTCCCCCCCCCCCCCGCCATACACACACAAAAAAAGCCTTGGTAGGTGTTCTTCAGTAAGCAGACTAGATAGATAAAGGTAATGGTCAGAGAATAACATGTAAATTACATATTTGAGAGCCAGAGCTATTTTTAATGATAGCAAGAATGGTCTAGAGAGTGTATATGTGACTATGTGTAGAAGTTGGTGGTTGAGGTAGAATAGACCTCAGATCATTGAAAGTGTTGGATGGTTTGTGACTGGTATGTGTTACAGAATGATGATGGTAGGAATTGGAGAGGAGAAGACTTTGAAGTAGGTTCCCTGATCTTCATTGAATGAATGGGGAGTGTCCCTAAGGTCGGTAGATGACTGCAGCTGGTAGGGGAAGGGGTAAAATAGCCAGATGCTTGAACCTTCAGTGAACAGAAACTTTTACAAGACTACACAGAAATAATTGTCTGGTGGCATTGCAGAGGAAGGACATTGACACCTCTTGCTCAAGAATATACAGAATATCAGAAATTTCTATTTGAGAGCTGTAGAGCTAGAGGTTTCTTATAAGAGATTCGGGTTTCAGTTAAAAGGTTAATGGTATAAGTTAAGCATTTTTGTGGTTGAATCAGGCAGAAGGAGCTATGGTTACTAGAAGCTTCTATAGTGATATATATAAAGAGACTACAATATAATGTCATGTAGAAGTTTAAAATAATGTTTAATATAACATCTAGTTCCACTTTAAAATTTGAATTTAATTGTAATTTTGTTTTCTTTAGGATTTTTAAAAAGTCGAGATCGTGCCTATACAAAATTCTACACCCTTTTATCCAAAACACAGATTTTTATTCGATTCATTGAAGAATGTAGTTTTGTAAGTGATAAAGATACTGGATTCGCATTTTTTGATGACTGCATAGATAAGGTAAAAGTTTGTCCTATACATCAGTGTTAAGGAAAAACTTTAATAGTTTGACTACTTGTACATATAATCATCATCATTATTATGATTAGCCCAAGTGATCTGATGGAGACAATATAGGGTATGTGTGTGTGTGCCTGTGTGCGCATGCAAGCTCATGGCTGTGGGTACACATGTGCTCACATGTACATGCAAATGCCTAATTCTGGGCTTGATATGAATCATCTTCCTTGTGGTATCTAGTTTCTACCATACATAGGTAATTTTTCTCTTTGATTCTCGCTTTGTTTTTGTAACTATTAAGTGCTAAGAACATTTCATTGGCCATTCTAAATCTTATATTTTCTAATTTATATGAATAATGTAAGGTTTAGTAGTTCATTTAAAAAGTTTAGTTTTATAGCTAATGGAGTCTTGTGTTCTTTTGTTTTAATGTTTTCCAAATACTTTTGCTAATTTATTTCTTTTGTACTAATGAAGATATTTGGAAATATGTTAGATTTAAAGCTTTACTCACCCATCCGAAGGAAGTTCAAGTTGATTCCTAACAGTCAATTGATGACTGACTTAGATTTTTAAAGAAAATTTTAATAGAATTCTTATTTTTGTTGTGTGGATCTTGAGGCTGATTATTTATACAAACTATATATTATATAAAATTCAAGATTACATCCAAAAAAGGTAGAATATTATGACATTGTATTTTTTTATGGGCTCCTAATGATTCATGTGCCTTAGAAAACTTGATTAATTTTTCTCCCATTCTGTTAGTGTGATCTCAAACTTCAGGGATACATTTGAAATTATTTAACATATTAGTTTACTGATAAAATTGATAGTACACTATCATCCAGTTAGAGGGATGCTTAGATAATATCAATCACTAATGCAGTAGTTTAATAATAATGAAATTTTTGATTTGAGAAGCTAGATTTCCCTTGTGATTAGTCATCTTTTGCTTTTGAAGGATTCATGAAAATATTAATCAAAATAAATTGTTTTCTATTTTAATAGCCATAAGAGAAGTATTATACTTTAGCCTAATATAGTATAGGGTCCCAAAAATATATTGTGAAGTGCTTTGTATCTGCCCAGTTTTTTTTAAAAAAAGAATATTTTTTAATGTAAGAGTTTAAGGTAAACTCTATTAAATTCACAGTAGACATTTCTACTAAGAATTATTTTCTTCTTTTCTAGTTGTTTCCTGATAAAGGCATGGAGAAAACAGATAAGGTATTTTTTTCTTAAAATTAAGTTTTGAAATTTCAGAATTAGGTCTTGCTTATATACAAATTAACTGGAAAAAAACTAATTATTTTCAGGTTGATTGTGATTCAACAGATGATACCAAGTTGATAGAGCTAGATGATTCACAAAAAAGTGAGCACACTGTATTCATAATGCCACCAGAGCCACCTCCTGATGATGGAAAGGACCTGTCACCAAAGTACAGGTAGCAGGAATTTTTTAAAGGAGCTCTTTGGGCACAGCTTTAGTAATTTATTTTAATTGTTTCTGATTGATAGTAGATACATATATTAATTATTTGTGAAGGTAATTTTCAAAATTTATTCAGTGAAACTAATAGAGATAAATTATTTTATAATATTACTGGGTAATGTAAATTAAGAATTGGACAACCTTATTGGAAGATAAGCCAGATGTTGGTCATTATTCACCTAAACATTTAACCATATTTTAATGTTTAAAAAATGTATATACTTTTGTGAGGTTCCCCCACCGTTTTGGGGATTTCATTGTTAATATAAAGACTAAAGTTCTCATGCTTAATATCTCAGAGTACACTTAAAAGTAGAGGACCAGGAATCGTTCTTTATTAAAATAAATGTAAAGAATAGGATTTGGATAGGAATCTTTTGAGAAATCAAATGTATTTGATTGCTGTTGTTGTAATTGTGATAGGACAAAGTTTAATAGACTTAGAAAATTAAACAACAGAAAAAAGAAAATTAGCACATCATTTTAGCACCAGTACTTAGTCTGTTAACAATTGTATGTATATTTTTCCTGTCTTTTTGTGCATAAATTTGCATTTACTTAAAACAAATACAAGTTCATTCTGTACATATTCTTTGTAACCTGTATTTGCCTTTAATGGTCCAAACATATGTCCACATTAAAAAAATATTTTTGTGCCATATCATTTTGAATGACTACATTGCATGTGTTTATTGTGATTTGTTTTACCAGTCACGTGTGGATTTGTTTGTAGTTCTTTGCTGTCTATATCTTTGTATATACACAGTTATTTCTTAGACTGTATTCATAAAAGTATATGTAGCAAAGGAAATATAAAGTAACTGTCTTCTAAAAATATGGAAATATAGAATTAATATATAATCTCAGAAGGACTGCGTAAGAATGAAGAATATATACCATAGGGATTGAGTGGCTTAATTAAGTACCATTTTGATTGCATATTAACTATAGAATTCTTTTTTACTTTGGCTTAATCGTTGGTATCCAGGTATTGACAAACAACATAAATAGGGAAAGGCAGTATTGCCCAGAAGAAAATTGGCCAAAGGAACTAACCAAGCATTTTCCAAGAAGAATTCCCAGTAGTCGATAATATGAAAATATATTGTTTTTTTAGTATTCAAAGGAATGCAGACCAAAATGATGAGTAGAGGCATTTTTAAAAAGATTTTATTTATTATTTGTTTTTAGAGAGAGGGGAAGGGAGGGAGAAAGAGAGGAAAAGAAACATCAATTTGTTGCCTCTCTCATGTGCCCCGACCAGGACCAAACCCGCAACCCAGGCATGTTTCCTGACTGGCAATCAAGTCAGTGACCTTTTACTTTGTGGGACAGTGCACAATCAACTGAGCCACACTGGTCAGGGCAGAAGCATTTTTAATCTATCATGTTGAGGATAGGCTGTGCTACTAGAGTGTATGTTAGATTGTATGCTACAAGTATTGCTTTTTGGGGGAAATAATTTGGTATGATTATAAAACCCTGTTATTGGGCATTAGCAAACCCTGTTATTAGGCATTATCCTAAGAAATTAAGCAAAAGTATTCATAAAGATATATGTACAAAGATATTTAATTGCAAAAATTCAGAAATAACCTAAAAGTGTCTAGCAGTAAAGAATTGCTTAAATTGTATATCCCATTTAATAAAAATATTATGAAAAAATTTCCTTTTAGATATCAGTGCAAAATACTTTTATGAAGAAAAACAAAATTACAAATTATACTAAATATTATTTTTGGTCCACAGCCCATGCTCAGGCCACTGAGCTACACCAGCCAAATATTATTTTTAAATATAAATTATCATTAAACACATGGTTTCTCTTATAAGGGTTAACTCCTCTATCAAGTAAGATATCAGGGTTTTCTGTTTTCTAGGGATTGGTTGAAAATAAATAGGGTGGAGAGGAGCCAAGCTTTCTGTGTAGGTGGCTTATGTATTTTATAACTATATCATCTTACATTTTTGAAAAGAAAATTTTCTATATAAGGGTTTTGGGGAATAATATCGGGTACTATTAAGGTTTAGAAATATTCACCTAAATTCTGCAATAATATGAAGAGTTAATGTATTTTAAATCAGCAGTTCTATTTTTGCTTTTTATTTTAGTTACAAATACTTTCCAAGACTGGACCTTAAGCTTTTTGACAGACCACAGGAGTTGAAACTTTGTTTTAGTAGACACCCTACTGGGAATAGCATTACAAACAGCCCAGCTCTCATGGCTAAGAGAACTAAACAGGTCAGATATTCTTTATGTAATACATGTTAATTTAAAATGTAAAATATGTATATGTGATATGCAGCTCATAGTTTAGATTTATCACCCACAGTAACCATTGGAAGATCTACTATGGTTGATGATGAACTGTATTTCTTGCAACCCTACTTATAATATCAAGGCTGAAGTTTTTGCATGCTTATGTTTATGTTTTAGGAGAATCCTTGGGAACCAAATATACTTTAAAAATAACTTTGTTGAGATATAATTCACACACATACAATTCACCTAAAGTATAGTCAATGGCTTTTCATATATCCACAAGGTTGTGCAACCACCACCACAATCAACTTGAGAGCGTTTTTGTCATCCCTAATAAAAACTTTCACCCCTTAGCTATTAACTCCCAGTTTTTTCCTCCCATAGCCCTAGGCAACCCCTAGTCTGTTTTTTGTCTTTATAGTTTTGTCTATGCTGGGCATTTCATATAAATTGAATTGTGTAACATATAGCCCTTTGTGACTGGCTTCTTTCACTTATAATAATGTTTTTAAGGTTCATGAATGTTATAACATGTATCAGTACTTCATTTATTTTTATTGCTGAATAATATTCCATTGTATTTATACATTTATCCATTCATGGACATGTGAGTGGTTCCTACTTGGCCATTATTCGTAGTGCTGCTATGAACATTTGTGTACAAGTGTTTGTGTGGGTGTATGTTTTCATTTCTCTTGGGTATGTACCTAGAAGTAGAATTGGTGTGTCATATGGTAACTCTGTTTAACTTTTTGAGGAACTGTCAGACTGTTTTTCAGAGTGGCTACACCATTTTGTATTTCCTACCAGCAGTTTATGAGTGTTCCAGGTTCATTATACCCTTGTCAGTTCTTGTTATTATCTTTTTTATTATAGCATCCTAATGGATGTGAAGTGGTAGGTATCTCATTGTGATTTTGATTTGCATTTCCCTCATGATTAATCTAAATGTACTTTATACTGAAAACTGCATTCTAAAGAGAGTTCAAATGAGTTATTTAGGACCACCTAGACATCTAGTTTTAATACCACACCTGATTTAAGTGTAAAGAATTAAGCTATAGTTAGGTGTGAGTTAAAATTAAACATCTTTTAGATATATACTGACATTTTGGGGGTCTACAAGCCATAGAAAATTTCAGAATGAAATTCTCAGTTCAGATTTTACCAGTTCATGTACCTCTCCCAAATCTGAGAGGTAACCCAAGGTGTTCCTTAATTGCATACAGTACACATTTCTCTCAGTGTTGTCTGAAGATAATTTTTTTTATCCTTGATAGCTTACTAAAGGCAAGTTTTTTTAAGGGGAGAATTTTGTTACTAAGTATTTAAATCTCATTTTCATCACCATTTTTTCCCAAGCTAGCTGGAAAAGGAAAGGTACTGTATTTTCATATGTATCCTCAAGTCTCATAAAAATAGATCACAAAATTAATTCACTAGGATATTTTTATTTAGAACATATCCCAGTAGAGGGATCTTTTGTGCAAAGCACACAATAGCAGTTTAACATATCTGGAAGGCTCTATAATTTCTGGGAGTATCTATAGTTTGATAAAGCTCAGCTGGTGATTTTGATACCTATTCTCTTCCACCTAAATCAGAATGAAAATCAGAAGTTGAAAACATGACTATTAAATGATTAGGTAGGAAGGTCTATGATCTTTTCAGACTATGTGTCTTCAAAGGAATAGGCCCCTTTATGTAATCATTCAGTGAAGGAAGGAATTAACACAGACTGTAGTAAGGGATGGTAAAATGAAAATCTTGGCAGGAAATAGCCAAGGCATCTTAACTTTTTGGCAGGGAAAAGTGTGAGGAGACTCACTTTTTTAAAATGACATTGAAGAACTCATAAGTTGTAAATGGTTAAATCCCTTTCATCCATCAGACATATCAGTGCCTTCTATTTGAAGGGCATCTAATTAATCATTATATTATACAAATATGAATGATCTCTGCTTTGAAGGGATTTCTCATTTATTAGGAGATGCATGCTTGCTACAGTACAATATAAAGTACTTCTGTAGGTGAATGTGAAAGAACCATGTGGCACTAAGTAGGAAGCCACACATAAAAGTAAAACTATGAAATGCTTGACTTTAGAGTCAAATTTTACATTAAACTTTTTTCTCCTTCCCTTTTCACTTTCCCTATCCTAGTGAATTTTTGTAAATACCATGTTTTATTTATTCTCTTTCTAGGAGATAAAAACAGCTCATAAGTTGGCGAAGAGATGTTACGCAAATCCACCTCAATGGGCCAAGTGCCTCTTCAGTCATTGTTACAGTTTATGGTTTATTTGTCTCCCAGCCTATGTTAGAGTTTCTCATCCTAAGGTCAGAGCACTTCAGCATGCATATAATACACTTATTAAGATGAGGAAAACAGATGTGGATCCACTAGATGAGGCAAGTATAACACATTGAGAATGTCACTAAGACAAATTTTATTTTTGTGTTTTTTAAGAGAATTTATATCTCAATTGCTTCAAAGTGTCCTCAAGAATTTCTGTTAAGCAGAAAAGGTAAAAACACCTTGTTACATAGAGCTAGTTCTTATTTTTTATTTTTAAATACATTTATTTTAAAGATTACTACTGTGGAATAAAGCTGAGACTTCTTTCTTAGACCAGATTGTTTGCCCTTGTTAAGTAGAAAATAACATTGATTTTATTTTATTCTTGATAAAAACTTTTTTAGAAAGTAAATAGGGAATAGGATTTTAGTAAGTGGCTTTCCACATAGGACCTATGTCTAGGTGACTTATAAAACCAAACTGTTTTTCAGATTATAAGTCTGAAGTGTAGATTCCAGTTTCTCAATGTTGGCACTACTCACATTTTGGCCCACATAATTTTTATTATGGTGGCCTCTCCAAGCCTGTCCTGCACATGGCTGGATGTTTAACAGCATCATTGGCCTCTACGCACTAGATGCCAGTAGCAGACTCACTTCCATGGCAATCAAAACTGTCTCCAGACATTGCCAAGTGACCCCTGGAGGACAAAATTGCCCCACTGATGTACATAGTAACAGTACTTTCCTCATAAGCTTGAGGGTTAAGTCAGTTAATGTACTATGCCTAAAATAGTACCTAGGTTATAGATAGTAAGCACTGAGTGAATGATGTGGTAAATGTTTTACCTTACCTCTATTAAGACTCAGAACCATCCCAAGAGATAGCGATAGGATTAAAGAAACTGAGTCACTTATTTAGTCTGTCTCTTTGAAATTATTTTTAGTGTTAAAATAATTATAAATGATAAGTAGAATCAGATTAGAATTAAAATGAAGTTGAAATAAAAATTTAGAGTAATGATGTCTGTGGGAAGGAGAGAACACAAGAATAGAACAGAAATGATATTGAAAAGAGCACATTATAGGCTTCAGCAATAACTAATTTTATTCTTTAAAAAAGATCTGAAATTACTACAGCATTTACAGAATAATTTGGTAATAAATTATGGGTACACTAAAACTCATTTTTCTTTAAGTATTATCTGTATATTCTAAAAGCTTTGAAAATAAGATATAAAACAAGAATGAGAGCAAGAAATTGAAAACTTATTTGAAAAAATAATGAAGGAGAACTTCCCTAATCTGGCAAAAGAAATAGACTTCCAGGAAGTCCAGGAAGCTCAGAGAGTCCCAAAGAAGTTAAACCCAAGGAAGCACACACCAAGGCACATCATAATTACATTACCCAAGATGAAAGAAAAGGAGAAACACTTAAAAGCAGCAAGAGAAAAGGAGACAGTTACCTACAAAGGAGTTCCCAGAAGACTACCAACTGATTTCTCAAAAGAAACCTTGCAGGCAGGAAGGGGCTAGAAAGAAGTACTCAAAGTTATGAAAGGCCAAGACCTACATCCAAGATTACTCTATCCAGCAAAGCAATCATTGAGTATGGAAGGGCAGATAAAGTGCTTCCCAGATAAGGTCAAGTTAAAGGAAGTCATCAACACCAAGACCTTATTACATGAAATGTTAAAGGGACTTATCTAAGAAAAAGAAGATGATCAAAATTGTGAACGGTAAAATGACAACAAACACAACTATCAACAACTGAACCTAAAAAAATACAAAAACAAGAACAAACTAAGCAAACAACTGGAACAGGAACAGAATCACAGAAATGGAGGTCACTTGGAGGGTTATCAGCAAGGAGCGGGAAGAGGGAGAATGGGGGGAAGGTACAGGGAATAAGAAACAAATGGTAGGTAAAAATAACAGAGAGAGGTCAAGAATAGTATAGGAAATGGAGAAGCCAAAGAACTTATATATATGACCCGTGGACATGAACTAACAGGGGTATTGCAGGGTGGAGGGGAATAGAGGAAAGAAAAAATGTGACAACTATAATAGCATAAGGTTTTGTTTGTTTGTTTGTTTGTTTTGCTAAAAGGCCCTGGCTGGTGTAGCTCAGTGGATTGAGCACCAGCTTACAAACCAAATGTTGCCGGTTGCATTCCCAGTTAGGGCACATGTGTGGGTTGCCAGCCAGGTTCCAGTTTAGGGGTGTGTGAGAGGCAACTGAATGAGTATGTCTCACACATTGATGTTTCTCTCCCTCTTTTTAAGGAAAAAAAAGTAAAAGACACATAAAAAATAGACAAGGGAAGTTAAGAATAGTATAGGAAATAGAAAGCCAAAGAATTTATATGTACAATCCATGGACATGAACTAAGGGGGGTGAATGCTTGTGGAAGGGTGTTGCAGGGCAGAGGGGAATAAAAGGGAGAAAAAAATGGCACAACTGTAATAGCATAATCAAGAAGATATGCTTTAAAAAAATCTTTTAAAGAAATTTTTAAAAAATAAAAATTTGGAAGACCTTGAAATAGCATATGCCACCTAGTCTGAATTGAAATTATAATGCATAATGCATTTTGTTTTTTAATACCATTTACTTAAATTTTAATGATAATGAAATATTTGTGTCATGGTTATTTTTATAGTGTTTCATCAGTCTAACAGCTATTGTTGAATAACAAACCACCCTAGAACTTTGTGGCTTAATACAGCTATTGTATTGTCTTATTATTTGCTGAGAATCTAGGAAAGATCCTGGTTGATTTTTCTGCCTCACTTTTCATTCATCGGAATCACATATTATAACCAGTTGCTCCCTGATCTCATCTGGAGAGTCCAGGATAGCTTAACTGAAAGGCCGGGCAGGTACCTTGGCAAGGTTGACTGCAAGGCTGGGCTCAGGTGGGACCCTCTTCCTCCATATAGTCTTAGGACCTCTCAATGTGGTATTTGTTTTTTTTTTCCGTACAGCTTACAGCTCCAAGGGCTTTTGTTTCAAGAGAGAGGAGGTATTGTAGAAACTGGCAGTTGCTTAAGTCTGAAGCCTGGAAACTGGTGCAGTGTCACTTCAGCTGAATTCTGTTAGTCATGCAGTAGAATTAAGCCCTTCCCCCTCAGTTCAAAAAAAGGACATAGGCCTTTCAGTATGAGGTATAGCAGAGTTGGTCACCATTTTTAATCTACCACACATCCAAAAGAAATCATGTTGTCAGCAACACAATATTGAAATTGGAAAATATATCCCTGGTGTTATTACTATATATTTTGGTTCTTGGCTCTTACACAAGTAAATCTGGAAGGTTGGGGGAATACTCTGCAATCTTCATAATAAATTCATCATCTAGAATCATTTTAGAAAATTCATATTAATCCCAGTTTGATATAGAAAGTGATTTTCTTACAGTTGAATAGGACTTTAAGATATTTTAGTATAATTTTAACCTTAAACTGAGATGCTCTAGAAAGTTTGTAGCTTGAGATCTTGCTTATGTTTGAATTGGCTGTTATTGTTATAAAGTGTATGTGTTTTGTGATGAGCTGAGTTCTACCTCCCTATTGCTTTTTGGAGTTGCACAAACTGTTTACTCCCTCTTTTATGTGACAACTCTTCAGATATTTGAAGTACCCCCTTGTCTCACTTTTTTTTTCATACATCTTATCTAGTTCTTTCGGTTGTTCTTAATTTATGTAGTTTCATAAAATATCTTTAACCTGGTCCTTTGTAGAGGTCCTCTAACAGTTTCTGATCCTCCTCCTGCTCCTAAATTATACTCTGCATTTCTAGCTTCATAATATTCATCTTTATGATCCTCTGCCTCTTCAGATCTTTCACATTTCATTTCTTCTGTTCCCTTGAATGTAAGTTCCTTCCTCATATCTTTATACTTTACCCTTTAGTAGAAAGAGCAGCTTGGCTGTATGATGCAGTTGTTAAGTAACTCTGACACAAGTAGAACACATTATATGAGTGCCAACAAGACTATCTTTTATATGCATATTTCCTTATTTGCCTCATGAATTTGCATGTCATCCTCATACAGGGGCCATGCTGATCTTCTCCATATCTTTTTAATACTACTTAAGTGCTCCTTGAAGCAAGCAGTCCTTATTCTCAGAATAACTATTTATATATTATAAATAAGTCTGTGGCTATATTGTTACTATTTCTATAAACTGTCTCACCTCTTAGCCAGACATCATTGAAATTTCTGTTTCATTCTTCAAGTTTTCTTCCGTCACCTAGTACGTAAGATTTTAACTTTTAGGAGTGCCCAGTTGACTTGTCCTCTTATGATCAAACCTAGCTTCCCTTTATAAATGCATATCAGAAAAGCTTTTGTTAATTATATTACAGTGTTTTTACCTTTTTTAACATACTTTTAAAAGGGATAGGTTTACAAATTTTTTTGTTATATAGGATCCTGGAAAATTCTGTAATTCCTTTGATACAGAATATAAAACATGATTTAGGAGAGAGCTATTTTAATCATGCTTGATTTTACAAATGAATTTCTCAAGTTATGGATAATAATAGTCATTCTCTTTATGTAAATTTAGTTATTGAAACAAATGGCAAACTGCTACATGCAATAGTTAATAATGCTGGTACTTACATTAATGAGTAGGTTTTACAAATAATTTAACAAGACTCTCGAACCACAAGAAAGAAAAAATAGTGCTTAATAACTTTGGGAAGGACTAGGTAAATTATTTAAAAATCTCTACAAGACTTCTGGTCAAAATGGCTTTATATTGTAAACATGGCTTGCCTCTTCACACAACCACATCAAAATTACAACTAAAATATGGGACAACCATCACTCAGAACCATCAGAAATTGTTGAGTTGAATGGAAGTCTGACAATTACGGAATTAAAGAAACTGCTTACATCTGTACCAGTAGGAGGAGCGGAGAGGTTGGACAGTCTGGTCCCACATCTGTGTGTGGTGGATAAAAATTCAGAAGAGATATCTCTGTAGTGAGGAGTCCCAACCCTTAGCCCAGGGTTCCAGTGCCAGGAAGATAAGCACATAACTTCTGGCTGCAAAAACCAGTAGGGATTGTCAGTGGAAAACTCTTTGAGCCACAGAGCCAGCAGACTGTTGCCATATCTGAGACCACATTAACCTGGCTAACACTTTGCCTTGCCCTGGAAATCCCCTGAGACTCTGATCCATCCAATTTATGGCCCACCCAAACTGTTAGCTGTGACTTTTCCTTATAAACAGCTGGTCTTGGCTCATGTTTCACAATTTCCTAAATCCTATCAAACAGCAACAGCCAGCCTCAGCAAACCCCCAGCTCCCATACCTCTTGCTAAGTGGCCCCAGGCCCAGCACTAACAGCAGCCAGTCTAGATTCCCAGCTTGGTGCTGAGAACCTCCAAGCCCAGCACAAGTAGCAGCCATCTCAGATTTCTTTATAGCTCATGCAGGGTGGCCCCAGGCAAAACACAGGTGGGAGCTGACCTTGGCCTATACCACCCAGGAAACCCCAAAGCCTGTGCACCCAGTGAACAGCTACAGACCACGTCAGTGTAACACTACCTTGCTCTGGCACAGTTGATCCTCCATGGAGGGCAGAGGTTGGTGGTCAGTGGTCACACCCCATCACTGCAGCTAACTTGCCTGGGTAAATCCTTCCCATTGGTCTGCCAACAGCAATGAAAGAGGGTGTACTCAGCCCATTTGGGCATACCTCAAAAAAAGAGCTAAACAAAATGGAGACAAGCAATCTATCAGATGCGGAGTTTAAAACTGGTTACAAGAAAACTGAAGGAAGTTAATGATCTCAACAGCATAAAAAAGATCCAGTCATAAACAAAGGATACACTAATTGAAGAACAATTTACAAGGAAACAGCATTAGAGTGAATGAAGCCAGGAATCAAATCAATGATATGGAACATAAGGAAGCAAAAAACAACCAATAAGAACAAGAAGAAGGAAAAAGAATCCAAAAAATATGAGGATAAGTTTAAGCAGCCTCTTGGACAACTTCAAGCATTTCGACATTCGCATCAGGGATGCCAGAAGGAGAAGAGAAAGAGCAAGAAAATGGAAATCTATTTGAAAAAAGAATGAAATAAAACTTTCCTAATTTGGTGAAGGAAATAGGATACAAGTGCAGGAATGACAAAGTGTCCCAAACAAGATGGATGCAAAGAGGACCACACCAAGACACATCAAAATTAAAATGCCAAAGGTTAAAGATAAGAGAGAATCTTAACAGTGGCAAAAGAAAAACAGACCTACATGAGAGTTCCCATAAGACTCTCAGCTGATTTTTCAAAACAAACTTTTCAGGTTAGAAGGTACTGACAAGAAATATTCAAAGTCATGAAAAGCAGGGACTGACAGCCAAGATTGCCTTACCTAGCAAAGCTATCATTTGGAATGAAAGGACAGCTAAAGAGCTTTCCAGACAAGAAAAAAACTAAAGAAGTAAATCTTCACCAAATCATTATTATATGAAATGTTTAAGGGACTTTTTTAAGAAAAGAGTCTAAGCTATGAATAATAAAATGGCAAAAATACATATCTACAATTAAATTCAATTGTAGAATTCAACAATTGAACTAAAAAAAAAAAACTAAGCTAACAAGAAGAACAGAGACAATTATGAATGCGGAGAGCATTTTGATGGTTGCCAGATGGGAGGAGGGTGTAAGGAAATAGGTGAAGAGGTGAAGGGATTAAGAAGTACAAGTAGGTAATTACAGAATAGCCATGGGTGTGTAAAGTACCGAATTAGGAAACCGATTAGCCAAAGAACTTATACGAATGACTTATAGATATGAACAGTGGTAGGGATATTACCTGAGGGAGTGGGGGTGCTGGGTGGAGGGAGACAAATGGAAAAATTGGGACAACTGTAATAACAGAGTTAATAAAATAATTTTAAAAAGAAAATCTCTGCAAGTCACAGATGGATTATATGCTAATACTTTGATGTCATTTTTTTGTTAGGTGTGCTATCGAGTAGTAATGCAGCTTTGTGGACTTTGGGGTCATCCTGTTTTAGCTGTGAGAGTCTTATTTGAAATGAAAACTGCTAACATAAAGCCAAATGCTATTACTTATGGTTATTATAATAAGGTAAGTAGGATTGACATTGGGCATTATGTGCTGCTTATTAAGATTGATTAATTTTTATACCTTCTTTTAGAGGTTTTGTGTTATAATCTTTATATATGTATTATATAAATATATTCATGTGTATTTTTAAAAATCAAACATTTGTACTAATCATTACTTTTTCCTTTATTTTACCTTAGGTAGTTTTGGAGAGCCCATGGCCTAGCAGTACCCGCAGTGGTATCTTCTTATGGACGAAGGTACGGAATGTGATCCATGGCTTGGCACAATTTAGACAGCCGCTTAAAAAGACCATGCAGAAGTCACAGGTCTCCTCAATATCAGGTAATACATGTGATTGGAAAGACACTTTCTTGCTGAACCATAAACTTTATAGGTATATGAATTTAAATGACATGAAGTAGAAAACTTAAATTCTGGTTGATATGTTTAAATACAGCTAAAGACAGTTATACCTTAGTCCAAAATTTCACCCTCAAAATATTTAGAAAGTATTCTACAACTTTAAATAAACTGTGGGTCACTGATGTTTGCTTTTATAGATTATCAGTGCATGAATTATTGAACTACTGTTGTCCTTATCTTCAGCTCCTCAGAATGCCACAGGTGGAAGTGATGGGGACACGGTGAGCCACGGTAGTGTGGATAGTTCTAATGATGCTAACAATGGGGAGCACACAGTCTTCGTCAGAGATTTAATCAGGCTTGACTCCATTGATAATCACTCTAGCACAGGTACTAAATCTGGATTTTACTAACCCTTCATTTTCTCACATTAAGTCTTTCCTTTTTAAAAAAGATTTTACATCCCTCTCGACTTTGTGCAATATGAGTACTTTAAAAATACTATATATAAGTAAAGGAAGAAATTATACCTTCAGTTGCTGCTCACTTCTCTTTATTTCCTGTAGTTAACTTTGGAGTGCTGTGCAAAAGGCTCTAGCATGGAACTTCATATTTATTCATCATTCATTTGTGAAAATATATGATATCGTTAGGAAATGTGGGCTGAGGAACTTGAATATTACTGACACAACTTGTAAATCTTTTCTCTTTCATTAAGTGGGAAATATTTATTAAGGATTTGAGATTATGTATATTAAAGAGGTAAGAAAATAAATTACACACCATGAGAAAAAGTATTCTCTTTGCATAGTCATTACCTTAAATCACACTTTAAAAAATCTGAGAAACTACTGAAGCAACTTTTACATACAAAGCTATGGACATGACCTCTGTCCTCTGAAGGTAGAATGAAGCATAATTAAAAGGAGCACATTGAGCAGATATATGTGTTGCACATCCTTCTTCTTGTTTGTTTTTCTTTTTTGTTGTTAATATCTCAGGCTGTTCTTTAAAAAGAATTCGGAGTCTAATTCCTGTGCTTCATCTGATGAACTTGTCTCAATGACTGAAGTTTCCTTTTCTCTGCTCTTTGTTGCTCTGCTTCTTGCTCTGTGCTGTTGCTTGGTGCTGCATTTGTCCTTGGCTGTCATGGTGTGGGGGTACAGACAGACTTGTATGACGTGAAGCTATGGATACACGTGTGCATTAATTCTACCCTTGAATGTTAACCACTTCAGGTAATTTCCCATTTATCAGGTTAAATTTTGCTGACGTGCAAGGGTGGGGGAGAAGAGACCTTTTGTTGTATTTTAAGTCTTGTTACCAGTGGAAAACAATTTTAGTTTTCTTGGCTTTTTCTCCTTCAGATAAGCATAATTATATATGTGCTACTGAAAAATTCAATTAACATTTGATGATCAGTTTGCAAGCATGTTTGTTAACTTATTTGAAACTATACTATTTATACCTTACTGTAATTCTCATTTTGAGATTTGTTTATAGCACTGTTGTGTCCAATAGTTTTATAGACATTAAAGATTTCAGTGTTCTAGCTGTTGAGGTGGTTTTTGCTTGCTAAAACTGATCTAAATTCTTATAATAAAAACTACTCCCATAATTACAGAAGCATGTGTAAATCATTGAAAGTCAACATAAGGCTAAGTTACAATCCTGATTGTGAATTTCCCTTCTTTTATCAAGTAGGAATTCTTATTACACTTTCATATTAAAGACACCTTATTTTATTTCCCCCTGTATTTTTTTCTAATACTTAGAAATGCTTTGGATTTCACTTATGAAATACCAGGAAAATAATTTTGTGGCATGAAACCATTTTACCAGGAATAATAATAATAATAAATATCCTCCCTATCCCTCTAGATTGTTAAACTTGTCTCCTTTAATAGAAAAAAAGGGATCTAGTAATCCTGGGTAATTGGCATAAAGATTCCAGTAGTTGGGGAAGAAACTTCGGATCCTTTTTCCACATACATCTTTTCAGTTGCATTTCAAATGGCCAAAGCCCTAGTACTGAATTTACAGTGATTATATATCTCTATGGAGTTTCTGTGATGTCATTTGATACCTTTGGAGACTTGTAGCCCAGATACTTAAGTTACTCTTTTCGTTAAGGATTATCTTGTAGAATCATTCCACTTGGTACCTGATAACTGAGTCACTTAGCTTGTTGGGGATCATATCTGGGTTTAATCAGTTTATTCTGTTTCCAGTCTAGTGTCCTTTCATGGCACCACAATGCTTTAGCAGCCTTTCTGAGGGGGCCAATAAAAATGTGACTGAAGTTAGTCATTCTAAATAGCCACATTTAAAGAAATTTAGTTCTTTTGTTACGTATAAGGCAAACCCAGCACTTGAGTGACAGTGTAACAAGTGGTAGTAGAATGTATAACACTCTGTATTTTTTATTTTATGTTTTTCTTTTTTAAGTTTATTTTTTATTGTTTTTTCCATTACCATTCATCCCCCCTATACCTTCTTCCAACCTCCAGTCCCTGACTCCCAGCAATCACCACACTGTGTCTGTGTCCATGAGGTTTTAGGGTTTTTTTGGTTTTTTTTTTTTTTTTTTTTGCTTAATCCCTCCACCTCCAAACCCCACCCCCCACTCTGAGCTATTTTATGTGTTTTCATTGATGTCCTTTATAAAAGGATTGTCTAGTGACTGGTCTTAGTTTTGGTTTTAAATGATATAAGTTTAAAGCCCAAATAAGCTTTTGAAAGTCAAAAACTTCATTTTGAAATCATTTCAAACTTGCAAGAATAGTATAGAGAATTCTTAAATAACTTTTATTTAGATTCATCTACTTTTAGTTTGCTACATTTGCTTTATTGTTTTCTTTCTATATTACATATACACATTATTATTTTCTCTAAATCGTGTGAGAGCAGGTTGTATACATCTTGCCCTGTTACCTCTTAATACTTTAGTGGTATGTTGTTTTACATAACCACAGTATAGTTACCAAATTCAGGAAAACATTGATAAACTACTTTAATCTACATTCTGCATTCCAATTTTGTCAATTATTATAATGTCCTTTGTGGCACTTCAACTCCTTCTCTTTGTCTCCTTTAACCTGGCACAGGTTCTCACCTTTTCTTTGTCCTTCATTACATCGAACCTTTTGAAGAATTCAGTCCAGTTATTTTGTGGAATGTTCCTCAATTGGAGCTTGTCTGATTTTTCCCTGTGGTTAGATTAGGTTATGCATCAATGGCTCTACTACAAAAGTATATTGTATCCTTTCTGATGATCACATTGCAGAGGCACACAATGTCTGTCTGCCCCTCATTGGTCATGTTAATTTTAGTCACTGGTCTTAGTGTTTGGTTTCTCTTAGTTACTGTTATCCCCCTTGCAGATAATAAGCTATCTGTGAGGAGACACTGTTAGGCTATGTAATAATATCCTCTTTCTTATCACACTTTCTCTTTAAATTTAGCATCATTGATGATTATTGCCTGAACCAGTCTTTACTGTGATGGTTATAAAGTGGTGGTTTTGCCAACTTTATCTTCCCTCCACATTTGTAAGATAATAGATATTCTATCGTATACACTTTAGGCATACCTCCATCTTGATTTTGAGTACTTCCTTTCTTGAATGATAAAATGTTCCTGACTTCTTCTTATACCTTCCCTGTCTGAGCTCTGCAATTGGCCATTTCTTCAAAGATCCTAGGTTCCTTTTAATGAGCAATAGATTTTAGAAAACAACATCTGGGCTGTAGGTGAACTCCAAGGTGTTACTGCTTCTAGACTTTTTTCAGAAGAGCTGGAAAATATGTATCTATATTGTAGAAATACTTCTAATTCCAGTCAACCCTACAGAAGTTTTTTGCCTTCCTTCATTTCATTTTTTAAAATCTCTCTTCCATATTAAGAATCTTGGCTTCTAAAAACATCATCACTTTTACTAGTTTGCTCAGTCCTACAGTACACATAAAATAATTTCAGAATTGCTATACCCATTCCCCTGTGGAAAACAAACCTCCTCATGAGTTCAAGATTTGACTGTTACTAACTCCCCTCCCCAGGTTTAGGGTATATACTCAAAATAATGTGTTCCAAAGTTACTTGGATTACTCCTCTCCATCCTTTCAGAGTGTTTCTGTTATTTATATGAAATACAGCTGCTTTCATTTGTTTCTGTTTGTATTTAATTTTAGTTACTCCCCTCCCCATCTGCATTTTATCGATTTAATTTTATGAATATGTAGAAGTTAATACATTTCCAAAAATAAAGACAACATAATAAGCCCTATTTATAGAAGTTTCCTTTCGATTCCTTCCATCCTATTTTGTCCCATGCCTTATAATTAACCAATTTTGTTTTCTGGTTTATTATTACTTCATTTCTTCTTGCAACAGTAAGCAGACATGTATATTTGTTTTATTTCTTCTTCTTTACACAAAAATTAGCATTCTGTAGACACCCTCCAAAAGAAAATTTGCAGATATCTTGTGCAAATCTGTTAATTTACAGATGAGGAAATCAAGGTTCAGTGCTTTCAAATATGTAATGGCCTTTAGTCTTTGATGTTCCTGTTTCTAGTGTTCTTTGCTTCTTATTGTTTTAAAATGTCCCGTGAGCTTTGTAAGCTTTCTTGTCTTTCATTTCTCTAAGTTGTATACATCAATTTTCTTTTGAAGTTTTATAGCTTGACTCTATGAAAACATTTCTATGTAAGTCTGCATTGTTTTTCACAGGTGGTCAGTCTGACCAAGGCTATGGGTCTAAGGATGAACTAATAAAGGATGATGCAGAAATTCATGGTACTGAAGAACAAGCAGCAAGAGAATTGATCATTAAAATGAAAGTGCAAACAGAAGGTTAAGTACTGATACTTTCTAGCTTTACTTAGAAAAATACCTCTGTTAACTAAAAATGTTGTTTGATAATTTCGGTGATAGGTTTTAGAATTGTAAGGTCTGAGCTTATAAGATACTGTGTACCATTATATATGGTAGATTTTGTTAGTCTCTGAATTTTAGAATGTAAGTGATCTTTAGGGACTCTGTAAGTCAGCCCTCAATATTGTAGGAAACTATGACCATTATTTATTTACCAAAGTTATATAGCTACTTTGTGACAGAACTAAGACTAAACTTTGAGCCATCAAAGTTGCTATTTTAATGTCCCTGTTATTTAAAATGCTCTTTCACTGGAAGTCTTTCAAATGCCTAAGTGGGTATTTTTCATTGAATAGAGTCTGTGTGGTTTTCTGTTTTTGTTCTGTTTTGTTTTATTTTGTTTTGTTTATGGGGCTCATTGAAGTAGAAATGATTTGTAGTAATCATTTTATGAAACTAGGGAGGTATGTTTTGGCTTTATAGTAATAAGATGTTCTTCCTACCTTTTTTTACATAAATGTAAGTATACCTTCTTCAGAGATATCATTTATTTTATTCTCCAGTTATGCAAAAGCAAGCCCATCTCCTACTTGACAAGTGATGAGGTGTATAACTGAAGGCCAATTTCAGTTTTAATTTATTCATTCAGGAATGCTCAAGTTAGGATTATTGAATATTAAAATAAAGCTTTTATTTGAATCAATACTGGCAACATTTATGGCATAAAGTAACTGAGACAATAAATCAATAAAAAATGGTTATGTATTCATTGGGGGAAAACTACACACATAGAATATATTAAAATCAATACATGATTTCTGTTCAATATTGGCAAAAGTAGGAATGATAACATTCAAATTTTTTTTTCCCCTCAGAGGTGTGTGATGTGTCTGCTGTGGTGGCTAAACATTCACAATATAGTGGAGAGCCACAGAGTCCTACTGAGCCTCCTGCATGGGGTAGCAGTATTGTGAAAGTTCCATCTGGTATATTTGATGTCAATGGCAGGAAAAGTAGTACTGGTGAGTCTTTGTATATTGGTTATTAAATATTTAATATATACTTCTATAGAGCCCTGGCTGTTATGGCTCAGTTGGTTGGAACACTGTTCCGTACATCAGAAGGCTGAGGGTTTAGTTCCTAGTCAGGGCACATACGTGGTACTGGGTTTCATCCCTGGTCCAGGCACATCTGGGAAGCAACCAATTGATTTCTTTTTTCAAGCAATGAAAAAAATGTCCTTGAGTGAGAAATGCACACATGCACACACATACTTCTGCAGATACACATGTGCCTTTAATGACATTGAATTGTTATTACAGTAATTGACTGATTACAGTGAACATGCTGAAGAGCCAGAAGTAAGTTTAAATCCTACAAATGAGCTAAATAAGTTAAAACAGTTGTTAAAGATACTTAATTTTTAAAAAGAGTGTGTTTAGTTGTTATTTGGATTACCTT
Source organism: Phyllostomus discolor (assembly GCF_004126475.2). Classification (NCBI taxonomy): domain Eukaryota; kingdom Metazoa; phylum Chordata; class Mammalia; order Chiroptera; family Phyllostomidae; genus Phyllostomus; species Phyllostomus discolor. Next base: position 149,147,243 of record NC_040905.2, on the reverse strand, counting down.
TCCTTGTTGTATTGCCTGTTCTCAGTTTGGTCCTACTTTCACATGGTAAATGATGAGAGATGACCATAGATAGTGAGAGATGACCACCAGCCAGGGCTCTCATTTGTTTTTGTTTTTTTTTAAAGCATAGTGACCTGGGAAATTTGGAGGGGACGTGTTTGATAAGGTTTTTTTAGGGCCTCCTATACTCATCAAGAACAGAGATGCAGTGATGTGATGGAATTTTAGAGGGCTTATGTGTGATAGGGTAATTCCTGTCACTGAAGAGAATGGAAAAAAAATGACTGACATCACTTACTTTCTACACAAAACACCAGTGGGTCTTTAGTTTTGTCCCAATTATTATAAGTACCCTGAGCTACTTCTTATTTGTAATTAGGTATTTGTAATGAGTAACTGTTTTGTGCAAGTCCCATGAATTTGAGTTTACTACTTTTCAGTTATGTTATAGCCTCCCAGGTATTCTTTTTTTATTTGAAGATTTTATTTATTTTATGTTTAGAGAGAGAGGAAGGGAGAGAGAATGAGGAGGAGAGAAGCATTGATGTGAGAGAGAAACACCCATTGGTTACCTCTTGAACACACCCTAACTGAGGACCAAACTCACAACCCAGGCACATGCCCTGACTGAGAATGGAACTGGCAACATTTCACTTTGTGGAACAATGTCCAACCAACTGAACCACACTGGTCAGGGCACCTCCCAAGTAATCTAAAGGCATACATCTGGGTATATAGTTTCAAAGGACAATGAAATTAACCTGTATCTTGTGCCCTTCGTTAGTAGCTACAGTTCATGTCTCTAAAGTTGACTGTCTTATCTGTAAGTGTATCTTCTGTATGACTTTATGGAACTTAATTTTCCTAGCTTCTTAAATCAATGTAGAAATACTTCTTATTCCTAGAGGGTTCTTTTTGTATATATTTATTGTGATACCAAGTCAGTTTTTTGTTGTTGTTGGGGGAGGGATAGTGCACAAAAAGTGGAGCTAAAGGTGTTTTGAACAAATAATTGATATATATGTTCTATATCCCATTTTTTCCAACCTGTTGATAGCAGGTTAAAAAAAGAGAAGGGCAGAGTCTTCTTCATCAAAGTGTTAGAATCTTCTCAGAATACTGAAATGGACATGGTCTGGAGACTCGTGTAGTTTTTTGCCTTTTTACTCATCTTTTTTCCATGTTACATCTTTATCTAGGAAGATGTATGTTAAGAAAGAAAGAGAGGGTAATGGGGCTTTTGCCAGTACATCAAACAGTCAAATTTATTTTAAAATTGAACTAACTGTGCCACTAAATTCCTGGAAATGCTATGAGAACCAGTAAATTTGCAAAGATTTGTTTTTCGAATATTGGTAAAAGTTTTCAAAGCAGGTACAGATTTACAAAATAGGCTAATACGATTCTTCCAAGACCTTTAAAAATATTTCTAAGTGCTTATTATTAGTTCTGTTTAATTGGTATAATTATGATTATTAGTTGGTACCTAATTTGGAAGATTAGTTGGTACCAATTTGGAAGATTAAAAAGAAGCTTGAAATCAATTTGGAAGATTGAAAAATTGTCAAAGACTTCCCCTCCAAAATTCCCAGGTCATTATGGTTTTTAAAAAACAAATGAGAGCCCTGACTGGTTCACTGGGTTAGGTGACATCCTGCAAACTGAAAGGTTGCTGGTTTCCTGGTCAGGAAACATGCCTGGGTTTTGGGCCAGGTTGGGAGCATACGAGAGGCAACTACTATATTCTGCCATGTATAATACACACCCACATTTTTGTGCGTATTATACATGGATTATTATATCCATGGTATGTAATCATTATACCCATGTATAATGCACATCCTTATTTTCCCTCAAAAACTTGGACAAAAAAGTGCACATTATACATGGCAAATATGGTAATTAATGTTTCTCTCTCACATCAATATTTCTCTCCCTTTCTTTCTCCTTCCCTTCTCCTTTCTCTAAAAATAAATAAAACCTTTAAAAAAACAAACATGAAGATCTAACACCATTAAAGATTTTTTAAAAACAGTAACAACAACAAAAAACAAACAAATGAGAATCCTCAATGTGAAGGGTTAGACAGACTTAAGTTTGGATAATGATTCAAATAGGAAATATGTTGATTGCTTTTGGTTTTGAAGTGGAAAATATTGCAGGGTAGCAAAGAGCAAAAAAGAATATCCCATTCTTGCTTCTTCCAAAGTTGCAGGGTGGGATATTCCTACAGCCACTGGCATAATTTTGTGCTACTTGATCAGACAATACTGACCTGTGAGGGCTGGGATCATGTCTGCTTTCTTTACCATTGTATTCCTAGCACCTCATGTAGTGGATGCTGGTAGACATTCAGGCATTTGCTGAAGGAATGAATATATCTGAACACTTTTTAGCTACTCAAATTTTATTAGCCTTCTTAGAGTTGGCCAATTTTAAGCACTCTATCTTGATTCTTTACTTGGGGCAGTTATTTTACTTTGGAGCAGTAAGACTTTGGCTAAAGCAAATATATAATTTCTCCATGATTATGAATTTGCTTTGTGCAAAGTAGATTCCTGGCAAATACTTGTTGAATTGGATATGTGAAAACTAAGAAGAAATTATTTCTTTTTACTTATGTTCTTTGATACAGAATATATTTCTTAAATTGAATATAAACCCTTGAAATGTAAAGTATTGATCTATATTAATAAATGTGATATATTTTAGTGAACAATGCAGGCATATACAGCATATATTACATGATTTATTTTGGCAGATTATACATAAAGTGTTATTTCTGGGAGTCAGAATTAAATGGAGTTTTGTTTGTGCTTTTTTCCTGTGTACCTTATTTTTACCTTCTAAACTTTCTGAATCTTTTGCAGAATATGTGTCACTTTCAAAAATCAGAAAATAAACTTTTTAATAAAAGTTACTTTAGAAAACACTCATTTTTAATATTATACTTTCCCTTTTAGGTAGTACATCAAATGTGCTATTTTCTGCTCAAGATCCAGTTGAAGATACAGTCTTTGGTGAAGTTACTAATCTCAAGAATGGTGATAGAGGAGAAAAAAGACAAAAACATTTTCCAGAGAGGAGTTGTAGTTTTAGTTCTGAAAGTCGAGCAGGAATGTTGCTTAAGAAGAGCAGTTTGGATTTGAATTCAAGTGAAGCGGCTATCATGATGGGAGCAGATGCCAAGATTCTCACAGCAGCATTGACGTGTCCTAAGACTTCTCCACTTCATATTGCAAGAACCCATAGTGTTGAGAGTGTTAGCTGTCATCTAGCTGATCCTAGGACTTGTGTGTCTGAAAGCACTTGGGGTTCTGAGCACAGATCTTCTTCAGTGTTAGAGATGCTTGAGGAAAGCCAAGAGCTCCTAGAACCTGTTGTTGATGACATTGTTGCTACAACTACTATCACAAAGGATACACATGACAGTCTACAAAATGATAGTAATAGTAATCAGTCCAGAGACTTGAAAGCAGGATCCAAAGATCTAATAAATAAGAGAAGTAGTTTCTGTGGTGTTGCTAAAGCCGTGGAGAGGGAAGATGTTGAAACTGGACTAGATCCTTTGTCTCTTTTAGCCACTGAATTTATAGGAGAAAAAACTTCTGATTCTGAGGATAAATTGTTTTCTCCAGTTATTGCACGTAATCTGGCTGATGAAATTGAAAACTATATGAACCTAAAGAGCCCCCTGGGTAGCAAGTCTTCTAGTATGGAATTACACGGAGAGGGGAACAGAGAGTCTGGAACTACCCCATTGATACACCCTTTAGAGAGGAGATCAAGCCTACCTATAGATCATGGTCCGCCAGTGCAGGAAAGTCCTGAAAGTGAAAAGAGCTCCCCTGCAGTGTCGAGGTCCAAAACATTTACTGGGCGTTTCAAGCAGCACACTCCCTCTCGAGGTCACAAAGAACGTTCAAGTTCCTTATCAGCACTGGTGCGCTCTTCACCTCATGGCTCACTGGGCTCTGTGGTAAATTCTTTGTCAGGGCTAAAGCTGGATAACATACTCTCAGGGCCCAAGATAGATGTCCTGAAGTCTGGTATGAAACAAGCAGCAACAGTTGCCAGTAAGGTGTGGGTAGCTATGGCGTCTGCCTACAACTACTCAGATGATGAGGTAAGAATGTTTTATGTGTGTAAGCCTGTCTCACATTGGAGTGTTTGTAGTGTTTTTTTGTGTACAAGTTGTTATTTAGAGATTTCTAGTAACTTTGGTTTTTATATTTTAAAAATACGCATATCCTATTTCTTTCTTGAAATAACTGGAACATACATGTAAGGAAAGTAATAATGAAGAAATAGAATATCAGGACTATTTTATAAGTCCATAGATTAGTCTAAGCTAACACATTAAGTTTATTTCTTTGAAAGCACTAATGATTAATGTTTCAATTTAATAATGGTGCCATGTTATATTTGCATGGCACTTCAGTTTTGTTTTTTTTTTTTAATTTATCTATTTATGCTTGGAGAGAGAAGGGAGGGAGATAGAGAGAGAGAGAGAAACATCAATGTGCGGTTGCTGGGGGTTATAGCCTGCAACTCAGGAATGTACCCTGCCTGGGAATCGAACCTGCAACACTTTGGTTCGCAAGCCCGCGCTCAATCCACTGAGCTACGCCAGCCAGGGCACACTTCAGTTTTTAAATAACCTTACCTTTGTTATCTTTTTAATATATGTGAAGGAACACTACAAGTTGATCTCTAGATTTCATGCTCTATAACAAAATCTGGTAATTATTTTAAAAATCATTGTAAAGAAAATCATTAAATCTTCATATGAATATAAGTAGGGAAATTTTGCTTATTTGTTGTATAGAAAAACTTTAATTGAAATTACAATGTTGCCTCGACCAGCATAGCTCAGTTGGTTGAGCTTTGTCCCACAAAGTGAAGAAAGGTTGCTGGTTTGATTCCCGGTCAGGGCACAAGCCTGGGTTGCTAGTTGGGTTTTCAGCCAGGGTGCGCACGAGAGGCAACTGATCAGTGTTCTCTCACATTGATGTTTCTCTCCCTCTCCTTTTCCCTCCCTTCCCCTCTCTTTAAAAATAAATTTTGAAAATCTTTAAAAAATTATTTTTACTATTCTGTTTAAAAATTATACTACTTTACTAGAAAAAAACAGACACCTGTGTTTACTATTATTATTGTAGCACTATGTTCTAGGTATTGTCATAAGTTATATTTTTATTTTACATATGAATATATAATGTTCACCTGTGTATTTATTTTTTGAAGCAATCCCATGGATTGGTACTGTTGTTATCCCCATTTAATAGATGAGGTATCTGAGATTCAGAGAGATTAATTAACTTCCCCTGGTCACACAACTAGTGAGTGGCAGAACTGGAATTTGAAGTCTGGGAGACTTGCTCTGGAGTTCATGCCCTTAACCACCATAGTAGCAAAGAAGGGGGCAACATCTTAGAAAAGGTTCCTGTGGAGACTATCCAAATGAGGAAAGCAGATAGTGTCTAAGTTGGCTTTTGATGGATAAATTGAAAGTTTTGGGTTAAAGTAGTAAGATGGCAGATGTGTATCAGAGAAAATAATGGGAAAAGTATGAAGGCTTAAAGCATCATGCATTTTTAAGACAACATAATCAATTTCAGATTGCTAAAGTTATAAATAGGAAGTAGAGACAGGAAATAAAACTGGACAAATAGGACTTGTATACCATTCAAAGGAAAATTCTGTAGGCAAATTCAATTGAATTAAAAGTACAGTAAGTATTATAATTCAAATTGTATGTTGGATTTAAGGAGCTTATACAGTCAATTAAGGGAAGAAAAAGATAAGCTAACTTCAAAAATGCCTTAACCTGGCAGTATTTTTTTTAGAGTCATTTTATATTTGAAATTTTACCTAACAGTATTTTTAAAATTTTTATTGGTATTTTTCTTGTATTACTATTTAACCACCTCATACTCTCATCCCCGCCCTACAATCATCACACTTTTGTCCATGTCCATGAGTTCTTTTTTCTTTCTCTCTGCTCAGTTCCTCCACCCCCAAACCCCCCACCTCCATAGCTGTTATCCTGTTCTCTATTTATGAGTTTGTCCCTCTTTTGCTTGTTAGTTCAGTTTGTTGACTAGATTTCACATGAGTGAAATCATATGATACTTGCCTTTCTCTGATTGGCTTATTTCACTTAGCATAATGTTCTCCAGGTCCATCCATACTGTTGCAAAGGGTAAAATTTTTCTTTTTTATGGCTAATATCCCATTGTGTAAATATCCTGCAGTTGTTTTATCCACTCATCTACTGATGGATACTTGGGCAGTTTCCATACCTTGAGATTGTAAATATGCTTCAATGAACATAGAGGTGCTCATGTTCTTTCAAATTAGTATTTAGGGTTTCTTAGTATATGTTCTCAGAAGTGGAATTGCTGGGTGAAAAGGCATATCCATTTTTAATTTTTTGAGGTATCGTACTGCTTTTCACATCGGCTGCAGCAGTCTGCATTCCCACCAACAGTGCAAAAGGGTTCCCCTTTCTCCACACCCTCACCAGCACTTGTTTGTTGATTTATTGATGATAGCCATTCTGACAGATGTGAGGTGATATATATCAGTGTGGCTTTAATTGGCATTTCTCTGATGATGAGTGATGTTGAGCATCTTTTCATATGTCTATTGGCCATCTGTATGTCCTCCTCTAAAAAAATGTCTTTTCACGTCCTTTGCCCACTTTTAATTGGGTTGTTTGTTTTATTGATGTAGAGTTCTATAGGTTCTGTATAAATTTTAGATATTAACCCCTTATCAGATGTATTGGCAAATATGTTCTCCCATCGTGGGTTATCTTTTTATTTTGTTGATGGTCTCCTTTGCTGTGCAAAACTTTCTAATTTGATGGAGTCTCATTTGTTTATTTTTTCTTTTGTTTCCCTTGCTTGGAGAGATATATTAGATAAAATATTGCTATAAACTATATCTGAAATTTTAATGCCTATGTTTTTCTTCCAGAAATTTTATGGTTTTGGGTCTAATATTTGTCTTTAATCCATTTTGAAATTATTCTTGTGTGTGGTGTAAGAAAGTGGTCTAGTTTCATTTTTCTGCACATATCTGCCTAATTTTGCCAACATCATCTATTGAATAAACTATCTTTAGCTCATTGTATGTGCTTGCTTCCTCTGTCGAATATGAATGGACTATAAAGGTATGCGCTTTTTTCTGGGGTCTCTGTTCAGCCCCATTGATCTATGTGTCTGTTTTTATGCTGTTTTGATTACTATGACCTTACAGTATAGCTTGATATTAGGTAGTGTGGTTCCTCCAACTTTGTTCTTCTTTCTCAGGATTTCTGTTGCTATGTGGGGCCTTTTGTGTTTTCATATCAATTTTTGAAATATTTGTTCTAGTTCTGTGAAATACATGATTGGAATCTTGATAAGAATTGCATTGAATCTATAGGTTGCTTTGGGAAGTATGGACATTTTAATGATGTTAATTCTTCCTATCCATGAACACGATATATACTTCTACTTATTTGCACAACAGTTTGTTTTCTTCAGTGTCTTATGATTTTCTGAGTACAGGTCTTTTACTTCCTTGGTTAGATTTATTTCCAGGTGTTTTATTCTTTTTTAAAAAAAGTGAGCCATTTTATATTTGAAATTTTATCTAACAGTATTTTTTTTAAAGCTTTATATGGAGTAATTTGGACTTGGAATGTAAGATATAGATACCAAGTGGTCACAGATCTTAATCTTTCTTTTCATTGCTATAGCCATGATACCCTGGCAATAACAAATAGGATATACTTAATATTTTCAAAGGAAGAAATGAGTAAAAAGTCTATAAAATATTTCTAATTATTAACCAGAATTTAATCTAGGGAAAAATTAGGAATATGTATAAAAATAGCTCAAGGGAATTCATCAGTGTAACATATAAAATTTAAAGCATTATGAATGTATACACAATGGAGGATTTACTAAATACATTATAGTACATCAGTAAATTGGATTAGGATGGAGAGGTATAAATAATGTAGAAGGTTTTTAAAAAGTATTTATTTATTTGTAGAGAGAGTAGAAGGGAGGGAGAGATAGAGGTAGAGAAACGTTGATGTGAGAAACGTCGATCAGTTGCCTCTTGTATATGCCCTGACTGGAGACCAAACCTGCAACCCAGGCATGTGCCCTGACCAGATATTGAACCTGTGACCTTTTGCTTTGCCAGACAACACCCAACCAACTGAGCCATACCAGTCAGAGCAATGTAGATTTAATGTCAAAGTACATGAAAAGATTATGTTAAAAAACAATTCCTATTTTGTAAAAAGGTACTAAGAATATTTTAAAATGATTAGAAGGCTATACATCAAGATTTTTATTGTATTCTGTGGATGTTGGTATTTCAAATGCTCTTATTTCCCATTTTGCATATCTGTACTTAAATTTTTTATCATTTAATGTGATTTTATAACACAGAAGACACAAGTCTTCTTTAAAGCAAAATTCAAAAGGAAACTGCTTATTGAAATATTTTTTATTTAAACTAAAGCATCAACAGTCACAGTGGTCAAGAACAACAGTGTTTGGAACTTTATTCATTCTTTATATCTCTATTATTGGTGGTTGTTGTTCCAAACAGTCACATTCCCAACTGAAAGTCTTACAACAGTCTTATTTTAAAGGACTCATGTTATCCATATTTCTTGGATGATATAATTAAAAGTTAAAGAAGTAATTTTTGCAAAGTCATGTAACGTGACCAGAAGCCAAGATCACACCCCGGCTGTGCCTGACTCTAACACTCCTACTCTACTTGTGCTGCCATCCCTGATCCCACTAGAGACAGTGAGCTCCTAGAGTTCCTTGATTTTATTTTGTTTTATTATTTTAAGATTTTATTTAGTTATTATTAGAGAGAGGGCAAGGAGGGAGAAAGAGAAGGAGAGAAACATTGATGTGAGAGAAACATTGATCTGTTGCCTTTCTCACATCCCCAACAGGGGACTAGCCTGCAACCCAGGCATGTGCCCTGACTAGAATCACCAGCAACCTTTCTGTTTGAAGGCCAGTGCTCAATCCACTGAGCTGTACCAGCCAGGGAGAGTTCCTTCATTTTATAATATTGAATATTGAGAGGCAGCCAATATCCCAAATATACTCCAGGGCCATAACACAATCTTAAAGTAGTATTATATAGGTCATCTCTTGAATGTTTCAAGAGTTTGAAAATTACAAGTAATAGAAGTTTTTTTGTTTTAAAAAATATGGGGGCTGATGATTTATTTAAGGGTTATAGAGAAGTTTAATTCTGAAAAAGGTGGAGTAGATATATTCTCATTGGCAAAGGTATTATTTATGTGTCTGGTTTTATTCTTTTCAATTGAAGGAGGAAACTAATAGAGATTACAGCTTCCCAGCTGGCCTTGAAGACCATATTTTGGAAGAGAATATGTCACCTAACACAAGTATCTCAGGGCTGGTCCCTAGTGAACTTACCCAGAGCAACACAAGCCTTGGCAGTAGCAGCAGCAGTGGAGATATAGGAAAATCACATTACTCAACAGGTATGGGGAAGGATTGTCTTCTCTTCTATTTTATGTTACCTTACCTTTCCCTTCTCCCACCAGGCATACAATAAGCCTCATTTGTTGAGATGATCTGATAGATTTTTAATATAGCCACATGATACTATCACTGTTTTTATATGATCTCCAAGTACTATAGTTACTTAATGACTTTATTTTCAGTTGTTCTTAAACTTTAGTGTGTCAGAATCATCTGGGGAGTTTGGTTAAAAATATATACAAATATCCAAGTCCTAGGCTAAAATTTTTGAGACTGAATATGTGGGATAGGGCCTTAGAAATTTATGGTTTTTAATCAGCTCTCTGGGTGAATCAAGTACCTACCAGGGTTTGAGAGTCCCTGGGCCGTGGCAACTGAAATGTCTTTAGTTCTGTGTTACTTTTTTAAAATTATAATTCTATTTTCTCTAACTTTCTATTGTGAAAAATTTTAAATTTCCTGAGAAGTTCAGAGAATCATATAGTGAACAATCTTATATTCTCCACCTAGATTTAAACTATTGTCAACTTTCTCTCTCTCTCCCACTCTTGCTATATATGTATGTGTATATGTGTACATGTGTATATAAAAATACATATAAATGCACATACATTTGCATACTGAGCCATTTGAAAGTAAATAGCAGACTTCATGATCTCCCCCTGAATTTCCCCCTAAATGCTTAAGTATGCATTTCCAAAGAATAAGAACATTCTCATAATGTGTTATGATGGTTACTTTTCTCTAGGTGAACTTCCATTTCCAAGAGGCATAAAAGGGCAGGACTTTGAAAAATCAGATCATGGTTCTTCTCAAAACACCAGCATGTCTAGCATCTATCAGAATTGTGCAATGGAGGTAAAAGTTCTGTTTCTGCTTATGATAAAGTTGCTGTGAACGTATTTTCATTTCAGAATGACATTTAACAGAACTCTATGATATGCCTGTCGACAGAATAAGCCATTTTGTTGAATTTGCTTGATATCTTATGTAAGCAAGGCAATAAACTAGTAGTTTTATCTGTAAAGTAATTGAACTGTAATCCCAGGTTTGATCAACAAAATAAATAAAATTCTGTGTCTCAAGAGAATGGTCTGTTAAGATTGTCATTGTGGAGGTTTTCAGTGTCTACATTTTTCTACTCTTAGGTTTTGATGTCAAGTTGTTCACAGTGCACAGCTTGTGGAGCTTTAGTTTATGATGAAGAAATTATGGCTGGATGGACGGCAGATGATTCAAACTTGAATACCTCTTGCCCATTTTGTAAAAGCAACTTCTTGCCTCTTCTCAATGTAGAGTTTAAAGATTTCAGAGGCTCTGCAAGGTTAGTATTATAAAAACTCTTAAGAGGTAAGTGCCCCCCAATGGCATGACTCCTGGGGGAAGAGTGAAATATTCATGTTATGTTCCAGGTGTCCCTTACCTTTCTAACCATCACTTTCAGTATGAGTATTTAAGTAGAAAATAATGGTAATGTAGGAAACTACTTTTTCATTTTTTTAACATATAAATTTTCAGTAGCAATTAATTCTTGCAGCTAAACTTTATAGAAAATTGAAAATCTTATGTTAGGCATTGCTGTAAACATTCTGCCTCTTGACCTTAATTATGTCTTTTAGAAACAAATAAACTAAAAGGTGGGGGGTGGGCCTTGCCTGAGCTCTTCTTGTTAACTGGTGGTCCTCTGTACAGTGAAACGACCAAATTCTAAGCAATAAGAAGGAGACTAACTGATCTATAATCAGTCATCAAATAAGTAATTGAGTTTGGTAGCTATGCTGACCTAAGTAATTATATTTAATATTTCTATTTGTTTTATGGAGCAAATGAACTTCATATTGTTGTCTGCTTTTAACTGTTTTTTAAAAATGTCCAGTTGTATGAGTGTTTTCTCTCTATTTTTCCTTTTAGCTTCAGGTGTGGTGCAGAATGAACTCTGATTCTTGATATAGTATCTATGGTTTCTGCAAGGGCCCTCTTTTATTATCTTCCTCCACCTGCTCATTCCCATTCTCATTGCTTTATCCAACAAAGACATTGTGTTGTTTGTAGTATATCCTTGAATATATGTCCTTATAAAATATGTTGTTTTGCAGGATTATGCATTTTAAATTTATATAATTGGAATAATGTGGAAAATCTCTATCATTTTGTCATTCAGTTTAAAATCTGAGTTGCTATATGTGGATCTAGTTTATTTCTTTTCTCTGGCAGGAAGTTAATATCCCATTTTACTTATCCATTATTCTAGTGTTGGATACTTCAGTTGCTTCCAGTTCTTTGTTGTTAATAAATACCACCACAGTGATAAAATACAAGGGGGGACCCCAAAAAACAGAATTTATTTATAAAAATATTGTGTATTTATTCTTATATATTTGAATTTCAGTCACTTCAAAGTACTTCAAAGTACTTCAAAGTACTCTCCATTTGATGCAATATACCTGTTGAGAAATTTTTTCTACTGCTCAAAATAGTTTTTGAGCTTGTTGATTTTGATGCCTTTTAGTGCTTCTGCCATTTTTTGTTTCAATTCTTCCACATCAGCAACATGTTTCCCTTTGGAGACTTTTTTCATCCAAGGAAACAAAAAAAGTAACTGGGGGCAAAATTAGGTGAATAGGGAGAGTGGGCCATGGGGGTCATGCCATTTTTGGTCAAAGACTGCTGAGACTCAGTGTGGTGTGGGCAGCTGTACTGGTAAGTCACTCATCATGAAATGGGCAAATGCATCGAATGAGTCTTCCAAAAAAAAATCACTGAAGCAAAACACAACATCTCACAACACTACCAGTTGATACACTGATATAGATGGGTTCCTAGAACACTCCCCTAGTGGGGGAAGGCTGTGCTATAAGATGTCCACCAGAAGTCCTCCAGAAGATAATTCTGGTTTTGGGAGGTACCCCCTATACACTGTAAAATACATGTTTACTTCTGGACTTGTGAAGTAGTTTTCCCAAAGTTAGCCTTAGGAGTAAGACCATTGGGTTGTTTCTTACATAATTTCAAAAAATACTGGGGGACTGCTTCCCAGATGGCTACACTCCCACTAGCAGTGTCTAAGAATTTTTATTTATCTACCTCCTTACCAGCATTTGGTATTATAATTTTTCTGATTTTTGCATTCTAATGACTAATGTAGAATCTCATTTTTGTTTGAATTTCTCTGAACACTAGAGAGTTTGTGTATCTCTTCTATTTGTTTTTCCAGAATTTTCTGTGAATTGCCCATTTACCATATTTTGCTGTGTATAGTGTGCTCCCCTGTATAATGCACACTCATGTTTTGTCCCAAACTTTCAGGAAACAAATCTTTCGTTTTAGTTTTTTAATTCAATTTTTTATTTATATTTAGAAACAAACTCTAGAAACAAAACCAATTATTGTATTCCATCATATTATTTTGCATATGGATATTGTTATTGCTTTTCTAGAGTTATACTCTTTAATGCATAAGCATAAATAAAAGAATTAAAAACATTATATAGTTACAAAATTAATACTACCCATATGTAATGGACGTCTGTCTCGATCACCGACCAGCAAAGACCTTGGAACACTGCAGATGGCTCGTTGAAACACGAGAAAAACATACACAGAGACAACCAGGTCCTGTGGGGAAATAGGAACGGAACAGCCACTCTCTCTAGTGGGGAGTGCCATGGCCACCCTCCCTAGGGGAGAGCTCCTCATTCTCCTGCCCAAGCAGGCTTTTTATTGGGTTCATTTGCATAAGAATTCTGGCAAAGCTCATTACTCATTGCCAGGAAATAAGGATCAAACAATAGATAACAAGGAAGTCTGAGGGCCTATTTTGAGTCAGGGTCAAAGAGCTATAAAAAACTTTGAGGAACAAACTTACTTCTTCCTTGGACTTTTATCATTCCATCAGAGAGCATTCTAAACAAAGCATGTTTCACAGGATTTTACACATTCTTTCTTAGGCCTGATCACCTAGGGAACTCGCCCTTTCCAGCACAGGGTGGCACCACCCTGTCATTGTTTCAGGCTTAGGTGGAGCAAGGGAACTAAGGCAACCAAGACATAAGGAGATTTTCTCTCAGACAATGAGGACTCAGGCTATGTCAAAGCCAAGGGGTGAGGGTCCATCACCCCCTTTTGCTGTAGCCCCCAAAGTCCTTCCTTGGGGGCCTCCCACATGATCGTGCCTGTCTTAGATCGTTCCCCCCCTTGGGGAATCTTACCCATCATTGGCTAACTGACCAAGCATTGGGGGCCAGGCAGGGTGAAGTAAAAGGAGAAGTGGTGCTCCTGCCAGGGAGATAAGCCTGTCTTCCTTGGTGGCTTACGGTTCCAAGGTCGTTCCCTCAGCCTTAGCCTTGGTGGGGGTTACAGCTTCTGATACCAGACAGGGCGGTTCCCAACACGCATCCTTATTTTTCCCTCAAAAATTGGGGCAAAAAGTTGCACATCATATGCAGCAAAATGCAGTATATCCCTTGCTCATTTTTATGTTAAGATTTTTTTCTTGTTGATCTCTGCCTTGAATATTCTCGATATTAACTCCCTGAAGAGAAATCATTAATTTTGCTGTCTTCATCTATTAACTTTAAACCTTATGATTTGTGCTTCTGGAGTCTTGTTTTAAAAGTTGTTCCCAACTGTAGGACATGAAAATTTTTCTCCTGAATATTCTTTTGATGTTTTACCTCTGATATTTAGGCCTTTCATCCCATGTACATCTCAGATTCTTATGTACATCTCACTCTGTGTTCTCCTGTTCTTTTTGTCAATATCGTATTAACTTTATTACTCTTTGTTATATCTGTAAGTTACCCTCTTATGGATTTTTTTTTTTGCTTATAGTTACCTATTATATAAATTATAAAATTTGAGCCCTGGCCAGTGTGGCTCAGTTGGTTGAAGTGTTGCTCTGTAGCTGAAAGGTTGCAGGTTCGATTCCCAGTCAGAGCACATGCCTAGGTTGCAGGTTTGATCCTTGGTCCAGACGTGAACAGTCCCCGGTCCAGGCATGCACAGAAGGCAACCAATCAATGTTCCTCTCTTCTTTTCTCCCTTCCTTTCTCTTCAAAGCAATGAAAAAATGCCTTAGGTTGAGGATTAGAAATATATATATATATTATGTGTATATATATTTCTATGTATACATATGTATATGTGTATACATATATAGAGAACTTTAGAATAACTTTTAAGATCCTTAAAAATTCAACTTGAGTTTTTATTGGGATTGCATTAGTTTTATAGATTAATGTAAGGAAAATAGATATTTTCAATATTATTCTCTTATCTGTGAGCATAGTATATATCTTCATTTTTTAGATTTTTTATGTACTTTTAAAGTATTCTCTGTACGTCTTGTACTTTATTGTTGAGTAATTGTGTTTCTTAAGCTATCGTGGTAAGGATCTTATTTTATATTGTCTAATTGAGTATAAAGGAGCATTATTGGTTTTCCTTCACAGTATTTCAGTTTGGAACATTTCAAACTTATAGTTGTTTAAAGATATTTTTTGCAGTGACACCCAAATATTGACACCTATGTTCTACAATTAACATTTTACTGTGCTTGCTTTGTTACCAATTTATCCCTCCAGCCAGCCACCAATCCACCTTATATTTTTATTCATTTAAAGTAAAATGTAGCTTTGCTTAGTGGTAGTATTTTAACCAAAGAGGTTTATCTGAGGCACTGGTAATTGAAAATACATAAATAAAGTAGAATGTAGACATTACTACATTTCTCCCTCAAAGACTTCATCCTATATATAATTATTGGAGTTTGATATTTGTTTACCACATTTTTTCTTTTGAGGTAAAGTTGGTATCCAATAAAATGTACAGATCTTAAACGTTCCATTTAAATAGAGAATGCATACGTTTGTGTAAATTCAAACATTTATCAAGATACATAACAAGATGCAGAACATTACTGTTACCTCAGAAAGTTCTCTTAATGTCCCTTGCAAGGATCAACCCTCACACTGTTCCCACCCAGAAGGAGGAGAGAGAGATAAGAGGAAAATAAAACTCTGAATGAATAGAGGAGAGAGGAAATGACCAGAAACCAAATGGAAATTTTATAAGGGGGGAAAAAGAGGTATTATAAACAGTAATAGGTTAATAACACATTAAAATGCTGCTGTTTCTTCTCTTTCTTAACTCAGAAAATCAATGAAATATTGTGCTTTGTTCTTCCTTCATAGCTTTCTTTAATAGTTTTTAAAAAGTGAAGGGATCTTCACTGAACTATAATGACCTCCAGACCTTTCATTTGAAGAGTTTAGGACAGGAGGGAAAGAATGAAAGTAGCAGTGTGAGTGAGTGATCGTGTGTGTGTGTGTGTGTGTGTGTGTGTGTGTCTGAAATAGGCAATATTTCTATGTATTATATAATTCATTAATGACTGCTTTACCATAAACTAATTCTAAATATGAAATTTAGAGGACTTGAGGATTTTTAAGACTTTTTTTTTTTGTTTTTTTTGTTTTTATAATTTTTACTGAGGTTATTTTTACTTTTTTTAAAAGATTTTATTTATTTACTTATAGAGAGGGAAGGGAGGGAGATAGAGATAGAGAGAGAGATAGAGAAACATCAATATGCGGTTGCTGGGGATTATGGCCTGCAACCCAGGCATGTACCCTGGCTGGGAATCGAACCTGCGACACTTTGGTTTGCAGCCCGCACTCAATCCACTGAGCTACTAGCTAGACTTATTTTTTGGACTGCTACAGGGCTAGACTTATTTTTTGGACTGCTCTGTGTTTTTTAGCTTTTTCCTGAAACCAAGTACCTCTGGTGACAGTTTACAAAGTGGCAGCATTCCATTGGCAAGTGAACCTTTAGAGCACAAACCTGTATCCAGTTCAGCAGAACCTGATTTGATCAACTTTATGGATTTCCCAAAACAAAACCAGACCATAACTGAAGAAACAAGCTCTGCAGTTGAATCAAGGTACCACTGGTTATAGAGAACTTCTCATAATAAATTGGATAACCTTGTAAAAATTCCATCTTTAAAGATAACTTGACTCATGTAGGCATAAGTTCTAGCATTTAAAAAATTTAATCTTAACTATCTAATGAATGAATCTGATGATTAACTTTTTTAAACTATGTTTAATGTTTTACAGTCTTGTACAAAATGAACTTACCAACCAGTAAAAAACTATTTTCCCCTTTAGTGTAGTCATTGCAGTTTCCAATGACATACTGTCTTTACTCTTAAATATTTTTGAATCAAACAGTTATTGAGAGACTTTTCTATGTTAAACATTATGCTAAACACTAAAAATAAAAAAGTAAGTTCTGGTCTCCATCCTTAGGTGGGTCATAGCCTGGTAGAGATGAAATAACTTGCCATGAATCCACATTACTTGCATGCAGCATAGTTGCTTCTAGGTGATTTTGTTTCATAAAGATAACATAATGTTTGAATAAAGCAACTGAATGGGCACTTAGTCTTTTTAAAATGAACCTGTTATCTACCATGTGTCCTCTTCCCACTTCACCAAAGTCATGCACTCAATCTTGCCCTTTCAACCAGTTTTACAAAGTGCCTGGAGAAAATTTTATTCTTACAAGGCAGTACTGACTACTCACATATTCAATAGACTCAAAATTCACTGTAAAAAATACTTTAGCTCTACAGATTTAGATTGTTTTACAGAACCAGCATTTCTTCTTCATTTTTAAGTCATGAAATAAAGAATGCCAGTGGAGATATTCAAACTACAAAAATTTCACCTGTGCCTAATAGTTTATCAAAGCGGAATGTGTCTTTGACTCGAAGTCACAGTGTTGGAGGTCCTTTGCAAAATATTGACTTTTCTCAGCGACCATTTCATGGCATTTCAACAGTTAGTCTTCCAAACAGTCTGCAGGAAGTTCTGGTATGTAACAACATTATAATTACACTCTGTGTTCATGTAACTATTTATTAGAACAGTATGTAATTCTTCTGTAGAAGATGTATTTGAATGTCATGAAAAGAATTAAGAATTTTTCATAAAAGACTAAGAACTTTGTAAAATTTCAAACATGTACAAAAATATACAGAGGAGTAACAGAAATGAATTCCTCTGGCCCATTGTCTAGATCCAGTAATTTTCAATTTACAACTATTTTTCTTTCGTGTATACCCCCATTCACTTTATTACAGGTTATTTTGTAGGAAATTTCAAACATCATGTATTCCACTTGTAAATATTTCTGTTTGTATCTCTAAAAGACGAGGATTCTTTTAAAAATAGAATGCCAATATCAGACCACAAAATATAAATAATCTCAAATTTTTCAGTTTTTGTTGAAATTTCTAATTGTCCCCAAAATGTCAAGTATGTCTGTTTTGTAGTTTGAGGAATCAGGGTCAGATAAGGCCCATGCATTGCAATTGATTCATCCGTTTTTTGGTCTTTTTTAAATCTGTAGACTCTCCCTTTTTCCTTTTATGCCTCATTTATTGATTCCAACCATATAAAGTGGTAATTGTAACTGGAAGCTTGGTCAAATTCAGTTTTTTAATTTTGTCTTGTTTTGTTGTTCATTTGTTTATTTTTACAAGACAACTTCATCAGTGGCAGTATATTCCTGCAATGGAGACATGAACTATATTTCTGATGTTAGAAACTACTAAATATCTTGTTGCCTAGATCAGATTATTCATGTAGAGCTTATAAAATAATAATAGTCTAATGCTATTATCTTTATAATATGGAGTACATCTATGCAGACCTTCCCCCAGGTCTTCTGTTTGGTGTTGTAAAGATGCAGTTTAAGTGGGAAAGGCAGGAAAATGTTTGATCCCCCCTTTTATTTACCAATCTTCAGAATAACAAGTTGAATTCCTAATATTCTCTAAGGTGATTAGTTAATTTGGGGGAGTAGGGTATCATTATGAAAAATTTACTTTTAACATTTATGTTTACATTCATTGCTGAACTTATTTTTTTAAATATATTTTATTGATTATGCTATTACAGTTATCTTATTTTCCCCTCTTATTCCCCTCCACCATGTACACCCCCTCGGACCCACATCCCTGTGCCCCCAGCTCTGCTAGGTTCATGTCCATGGGTTGTACATAAAAGTTCTTTGACTTCTCCATTTCCTGTACTATTAACCTTGCTCTGTCTATTTTGTACCTACTATTTATGCTTCTTATTCCCTGTGCCTTTCCCCCCATTCTCCCCACTCCCTGCTGATAACCCTCCATGTGATCTCCATTTTTGTGATTCTGTTCCTGTTCTAGTTGTTTGCTTAGTTCGTTTTTGTTTTTGTTTTTGTTTTAGGTGTGGTTGTTAATGATTGTGAGTTTGCTGTCATTTTACTATACATGTTTTTTATCTTAGATAAGTCACTTTAACATTTCATAAAATAAGGGCTTGGTGATGATGAACTCCTTTAACTTGACCTTATCTGGGAAGCACTTTATGTGCTCCTCCATTCTAAATGAAAGCTTTGCTGGATAGAGCATTCTGGGATGTAGGTCCTTGCCTCTCATGACTTGGAATACTTCTTTCCAGGCCCTTCCTGCCTGCAAGGTTTCTTTTGAGAAATCACCTGATAATCTATTGGGAACTCCTTTGTAGGTAATTGTCTCATTTTCTCTTGCTGCTTTTAAGTCTCTCCTTTTCTTTCATCTTGGGTAATGTAATTATGATGTGCCTTGGTGTGTGTTTCCTTGGGTTTAACTTCTTTGGGACTCTCTGAGCTTCCTGGACTTCCTGGAAGTCTATTTCCTTTGCTAGACTGGGGAAATTCTCCTTCCTTACTTGTTCCAATAAGTTTCAATTTCTTGGTCTTCCTCTTCTCCTTCTGGCACCTTTATGATTTGGATGCTGGACTGTTTAAAGTTTGTCCTGGAGGTTCCTAAGCCTCTCCTCATTTTTTTGAATTCTTGTTTCTTCATTCTGTTCTGGTTAAATGTTTCTTTCTTCCTTCTGGTCCAAACTGTTGATGTGAGTCCTGGTTTCCTTCCTGTCACTGTTGGTTCCTATATGTTTTCTTTTATTTCACTTTGAATAGCCTTCACTCTTTACTCTATTTTGTGACCATACTCAACCATTTCTGTGAGCATCCTAATCACCAGTGTTTTGAACTGTTCATCTGATAGGTTGACTATCTCTTCATTGCTTAGTTGTGTTTTTTTTTCGGGAGTTTTGATCTGTTCTTTCATTTGGGCCATATATTTTTTTTTGTCTGGGTGCCCCTGTTACATAGTAAGGGGAAGACTCTTAGGTATTCATCAGGGTGGGGCAACTCATGTCGCCGTGACAATGTATGTGGAGGAGGGGTCCAAAAGGTAACTATGCCACTTGCTGAGCTCTCAGTCAGCGTTCAGTCATTTCCTCTGCTACCCTCAAGCATATTGGGCCTTTCTAGTGCTAATTATTGGGTTGGTGGGCTTATGTATGTTCTAGGACCCTGTGGGTCTCTCCAGTGAACTCTCCTATGAGGCTGGGAATCTCTCCCACTGTTGCAAACCCCACAGGTTTTTATAGTCAGAGGCTTTAAGGCTTTATTTCCCTCTGCTGGAAACCTGGGTTATGTAATATGTCTCGCTCTCCAGTTGTTCCTCCCAGTTTATCTGCATTGCAAACATGGGACCACCTGGTCTACCAGCCGCCACCTTGCTAAGAGTCCTCTTTGCTCTGGCTGCCTATTTTCGCCCCTTCTGCAGGTCTGGATGAATGCTTCTTCTTTAACTCCTTGGTTGTTAGACTTCTATACAGTTCGAGTTTCTGGCAGTTCTGGTTATTTTTTGTTTTTAAATTTGTTGTTGTCCTTCTTTTGGCTGTAGGAGGAGGCATGGTACATCTGCCTACGCCTCTATCTTGGCTGGAAGTCCAGAGTCTACTCTCACTGTCCTTATTCTTATTGATGTTGATTACATCATCCCTTCTTTGGTCAGCTAGAGCTCTCTACAAGTTAGTGATTTATTTCCTGTGATACGACTCTGGTAGCCTTAAAAATTTTTTAGACATTTCCTTGTTTTTTTATATGACAAGATGTTTTATGCTCATGTTATATTATTTTCTATTCCAGACCTAGAATAAGCCCTTTCTCTAAGAAACACTGTTCCTTTTAGAGGGAACAAGTATTTGGATATCACAGACTGGCTATTAGGGATACTTAATACTGAGTTGGTCATAAACATTTTCTTCTGATTATATTATGTACAACTTACAGTGTCTCTTGTGTTTTTTTTATTCATTATTTTGCTTGATTTATAAAACTGCTCTTTAACTACTTTACTTTTTTATTGTAATCAAATGTAAAACTGACTTAAATATAATTTTAAAAGAAGTCAGAGAATATTAACACAAAAAAATTACCCTGTTGTAGGAGGAAGATAAAGTCACACATATTTATTAATTTTTAAAAAATTGGCAAGGACAAATCAATCCTACAGAGACCATTGTTTTTATCAACATAGTAGAATAACTGTCATGTTTATAATAGTGTCTATTATATGGATTATTAATTTTATCTTATTTAACTTTAAGGTAATTATGATTTTTTTTTAGGTTTTAATTGAGGTGTTCTGCATGTAGAAATGGATTTGAAATAACTGATTTTTAAAGATAGATAAGCATAATCTCATTGAGAAGTACTTCTAAAACATACAGAATTAATTAGATAATATTCACATCTATTATATTTTTATTTTTTTAAGGATCCTTTAGGAAAAAGACCCAATCCTCCACCTGTTTCTGTGCCCTACTTGAGTCCTCTAGTGCTTCGTAAAGAGCTTGAATCTTTGCTAGAAAATGAAGGTGATCAGGTGATTCACACTTCCTCTTTCATCAATCAACATCCAATCATTTTCTGGAACCTCGTTTGGTATTTCAGACGTTTGGACCTTCCTAGTAACTTGCCAGGACTTATCCTCACATCTGAACATTGTAATGGAGGTACACAGGTAGGGTATCAACTTCTGTTGGTGTTGGTTAGGATGAGGCTTAATGTAACAGAAAATATGAACAATAGTGACTTAACAAGATGTACATTATTTTTCTAACTTAAAAGTTTGGATAGGTGGTCCAGGGATGGTACTGTTAAGGACATGAAATGTTTCTATCTTTTTGCTCAGTTATACATGACCGCCATTTCCAAGTTCTACACCAAAATGGCTGACTCTACTTCTAAACTATCACATCAACATTCTACTTAAGAGTAAGGAGAAAATGAATGGAAAAGAATATGTATTCTTCTTTAGGGACAGTTCCTGGAGTTGTACATATTTCCATATGTATTTATTTGGCATGATGTTATATGGTTATTTCCCGTTGCAAACGTAGGTAGAAAAGGTAGCTTTTATTCTGAACTATCATACTCTCAGCTAAAATTTTTCACAACAACCATATTTTAAAAGTCTCATATTCTATACACCTGGGACCAATACAAAATACAATTGAAAAAAGAAAAAAAAGACTCACATTATCCTAATTTTTCAGATGATGTAATTAAAAGTTAGAGAAGGTAAGTAATTTTTGTAAGGCCACATACCTAATATGTGATGGAGAGCTAAAATCACACTCTGGTTGTCTTACTCTGAAAGCCCCTGCTCTACTTGTGCTGGGAACCCTTATTCCAGAGGAAATAGTGAGGTCCTAGAGTTCCTTCATTTTGATAATTGAATATTGAGAGGTACCCTATACTCCAAATGTAGACTAGGGGTCCAACAAAATCTTAAAGTATTACAAACTCCATTTTGACCCATTTATTTTAAGTACTAGTTGGCACACCAAGAGAGTAGAACTGTTGCGCTTATTTACTTTTACCTGAAAAAGTATTGTGATGTCAGTTAATCATTCATGTAGCTACTGTGCTAGTTACCAAGTTGTAATTCCAATCTTTGAAGTTTAGAATGAGAAACCTGCACTTCAGAAAATAATAAAAACATAAATCTTCAGATTTAAATAAAAATTGTTGCACAGAAGTTTAGTTTCAGAGTTTTGGAAAAACTCATGTGTTTTATTTGATCAGATTTTGCTAGGTCCCCTGGTAATTATTATGGTTGAGGTACTAACACTTTGTATCAATCTTTTTTAGCTACCTCTATCATCTCTGTCTCAGGATAGCAAACTTGTGTATATTCAGCTGTTATGGGATAACATCAACCTTCATCAGGAACCAGGAGAACCTCTGTATATCTCATGGAGGAATTTTAGTAAGTAAAATAGAATTAAAGACATAAAATACTCAAACTGGAAACAACCCAAATATCTACCCACAGGTGAATGAATAAGCAAATTGTAGTAGAAGCTGTCCACACAGTATAGTACTGTCTAGCAATAAAGAAAAATGGACTAGAATTTATGTGAAGAAAGAAATAAGTTATTTGTGTTATTTCAAATTTTTTCATTCACTTTTAGTATTTCTTCAAGATACTTTCTATTTTAGCTCAAATTGATTTGCTGTTGTAACTGACCCATTTAACTATGTCAGGTCTCCACATGAGTTGAAGAGTATTGTTTTGTGATTTTTCTGTCAAATACCATTTTGGTTAGATATTTGAAGACTAAAGTCTGTATAGTGGAATAGTAATTTGGATGTGTAGGTATAGGGCCATTAGTTTTAGTTATATGAAGACTAGTCTCAAAGATTCTAGCTCATTTTTAGTCTTTTATATTTAGAATGTATTTTTACAAGGGGTTTAAAGGGTCATCATCCAGTCCAGAAGCCCTGTGAGCTGATAAGAAACCACAAATAACTGAGTAGATAACTGAACAAATGATATCAACAAGGCAGATCATAGAAGAAACATTAAATGGCTTATACAGACTGTATTAGTTTGCTAGGGCTACCTTAATAGAATACCACAGACTGGGTGGCTTTAAACAACAGATATTTCTCACAGTTGTAGAGACTGGAAGTCCAAGATCAGGGTGTTGGTAGTTGTGGTTTCTTCTGAGGCTTCTCTTTTTGGCTTGCAGATGGCCTTTTCTCTGTGTGCGTCTTCATTTCCCCGGTATCCTCGTTTATTAAGATGTTTTATTTTTTTTTAAGATTTTATTTAATTATAGACAGTGCAGAAGGGAGTGTGAAAGAGAGGGATAGAAACATCAGTGTGTTGTTGTTGCCTCTCACACACCCCCTACTGGGGACCTGGCCTGCAACCCAGGCATGTGCCCTGACTGGGAATCGAACCAGTGACTCTTTAGTTTGTAGGCCAGCACTCAGTCCACTGAGCCACACTAGCCAGGACCCTGGTATCCTTTTCTTATAAGGACACCAGTCATATTGGATTAAGGCCCCACCCTAATGACCTCTTTTAACTTTAATTTCCTCTTTAAAGAACAGATCTTCAAATGTAGTCACATTGGGGTTAGAGTTTCAATATTATTAATTTGAGGGGCACATAATTCACTCATAACACAAGTATTAAAAATGCTCAATCTCATTATTTAGTGAAATATAACTTTTTTAAAGAAAATATAAAATTATATATGTCAGGATGGCAAAAAAATTTAACAATAACATTCAATATTATTGAAGATATGGAGGAAACGAATACTTTTTTGTACTGTTAGAAGTGCAAAATGATGCAGTTCTGGAGAACTGTATGGCATATGTTCTCAATTTAATCTGTGGATACCATTTAACTCAGTAAACACAGTAAGACAACTGTCTTCTATAGAAATACAGTGTACAAAGCTGTCTGCACAATGATGCTTACTTCAGGATTGTTTATAATGATGCAAAATGTTAAGACCTAACAGGAGAATTGTGAAAAGTTCACACTATAAAATGTTGGCAGCCATGACAAAGAATGAGAGTCGTTTGTATGTGGATGTATGAAAGGATGTATGCCCATACATACATCCACATTCAGTCAAAAAAAGGGCAGGTTGCAGAAGAATATTTGGTCTTTTCCCCTTTTTGTAGGATAAAAATAGAAAAAAAATGTATATTTTTTTTATTTTAATCGTTATTCAAGTACGGTTTTCTGTCCTTTACTCCCATCCCAGCCTACATGTTTTTAATATATACAAAGAAAAAGGTGTAAAACCATATATCCCAAGCTGTTGGCAGTGGCTACTCAAAAGATAAAGGGAAAAGTTCACTAGTTTTTTATTGTTTTATGCTTTCAACAGTCTATCACTACTTTGCAATCATTGGAAGAAAAAATTCTAGTGTTTTCCCTTGAAATATGCCAGTCACAAAATTGTGGTTAAATATAAGTTTTTATCTTTTTTGTTGTTATTGTCCCAGTTCTGATATTAATGATTTTTAGGCAGGAGCACAGAGTACCTTTGAAACCTATGCTAGAAAATAATACAATTAGAGATGCCATTTCTTCAGTTGTTTTCTTGCATGTCTTGTGTTTGGGCCACATGAAAGGGCCACGTATGCAAAGCCCCCAAATGCTGAAGGAGTCAAGAGGCCAAACTATGATGCAGACAAGTTCAACTTATTGGTTTAATAGGGAATTTACTTACAAAAAGCAATTCTGGGCAGCTGCAGGACAGAAAAAGGGATCCCCGTACCATTCACCCCCAGACCACCAGTTTTATACCCGCCTAAGACATGGACCTGCATACTCCAAAGGAATTGCAGGGCTGATTGAGGGGAACAAAGGGACCAGATACTGAAGCTCTGATGCCATCTGAGTTAAAAAATAGGTTGCTGAGGGCACCTTGCCTGGAAGGAAGGGCTGTATGGTGAATGAAGGATTAATAATAGTGTAATTACCCTGAAGCCTTTGCGCACATTCCAGAGTCTGTGAGGGAAGAAGGGAAGGAGTACAGGGGGTCAGGCAAATTAGTTTTAGAATGAAGTTGGCTTTTTAAGATGAAATCAACTGTCTTCACACATATCATGAAATAGACTAATGATTCAAAATGTTCTATAATTTTTGGTGGAATAAAATTAAGAGCCCTTAAGAATGGCCTTGTTTCTTTCCTTGATTGGCAGCTTTATATGAAGAATTGGCATATAGATAAGAATAAAAGGCATATAAAAAGTAGCCCTGGCTGGTGTGGCTCAGTGGATTGAGTGCCGGCCTGTGAGCCAAAGCCGTTTTGTTTCCTGGTTCCTGGTCAGGGCACAAGCCAATGCTTGGCTTGTGGGCCAGGTCCCCAGTGGGGGATGTGTGAGAGGCAACCACACATTGATGTTTCTCTCTTTCTCCTTCCATTACCCTTTGTCTCAAAATGAATAAATAAATAAAATCTTTTTAAAAAAATTGAGTGATGACTTATGGAATGGCCGTAGGAGGAGTTGTACTACCCACTTCTCAGCAAAACAACTATAATTGGTGAAAATTATTAAAGAAAAAAAATGTCCAAGGCTATAGAGCAAATGAACAAATATTTATTGAAGAGAATATACCAAATTTCAGTAAAATCATGTGACTCTGTGGCACTTGAATTAGAACTTGATCCTCCTACCTCCCTACCCCCACCAGCTCCCAGTCCAGGGCTTCAGCATCTCCCTGGGAAAGACAATCGGGCAGCCTTTTTAACCTCTCAACTCTGTTACCTCAGAGGTGAATTCCAGGGGAGGTGGAGGCTTATTTCTTCCACCCAGCCCCATTCATTGGGCAGCCATTCTACCTTAGTTGGCAAGCCAGGAGTGTTGAGGTACCAATTGTTCTTACTGCATCTTGGTTACAGGGCAGCAGTTTTATGCCAGAAAAGGGAAGCTGAAAAGACAGAGTCTATTGCTCCCACCCAGCACCCTGTTAACAAAGCAGGAGTGTCATTCTAAGAGAAGGGCCACTGTTCTGAGCCCCAGCTTCACAGCAGTGGCTCAGAGATTTTGCCCAGGAGGAGAGGCAGGTCATAAGAATAGAAAGCTCTGAAATTCTCTTCAAAGGAAATGTTTGCATTTGGGACAGAGTATGGAGAATTTCAAGCCTGAGAACACTCTTGGATACAGTAAGAGCTTGTGGTGAGAAGGTCAGTATTACCCTGATACAAAAACCAAAGACATCCACGAGAAAAGAAAACTACAAATCTGTATTACTTAATGAATATGGACATAAAAATTCTCAACAAAATATAATACTAGAAAACCGAATCCAACATTATAGAAAAAGCATTGTACAACCATGACCAAGTGCAATTCAATTTATCTCAGGAATACTATGTTGGTTTCACATTTGAAAGTCAATGTAGTATACCATATCAACATAATAAAAGACAAAATGTACATGGTCATCTCAGTAGGCATAGCTAAAGCATTTAATAAAATCACCCTTTGTTAAAAACACTCAAGCTAGAAATAGGGAGGAACTTTCTCAATTTGCTTGTGAGCATCTTGAAAACCCACAGTTTTCTTAATGATAGAAGACAATATTTTCACCTAAGTACAGGAACAAGACAAGGGTATTTCTTTTTATCATTCCGTTCAACATAGTGTACTGGAGGTTCTGGCTGGAGAAATTGAACAAGAAATTAAAATATATCCAAATTGTAAAGGAAGAAGTAAAACTGTCTCTATATATAGATTATGTGATCTTAATATAGAAAATCCTAAAGAATACATACACACAAATACAAAACATGGTAATAAGTCAGCAGAGTTGCTGGATATAATATCAATATAGAGAAATCAACTGTATTTCTATACACTTTCAATAAGAAATCCAGAAATGAAGTTAGGAGAATAATTACATTTATAATAGCATAAAGAATAAAAATTCACAGGGTGAAGGAGTTAAGCATGCTCCTCCCCCCGCCCCAAAATCTCATAGACACAACAGTATGCTGATTACCAGAGGGAATGTGTGGGGAGGGGAGGAGGGTAAAGGGAAAAAATGGTGATCAGAGGAGACTTGACGTGGGGTGGTGAACACACAATACAATGTACAGATGATGCATTATAGAATTGTAACCCTGAAACCTATATAAATTCAATAAAAAATTAAATTCATAGGAATAAATTCTTTAAAACAAGTACAAAACATACTCTAAAACTAAAGTCATTGTTGAAAGAAATTAAAGAAGACCTAAGTAAATGGAAAGAAATCCCATGTTTAGAAGAGTTAATATTTTTAAGATGGCAGTACTTCCAAATTAATGGACAGGTTCAGCAAAATCCCTATCAAAATTCCAGATAGCTTTTTTATAGAAATTGACAAGCCTATCCTAAAAACCATGTGGATATTCAAGAGACCCAAAATAGCCAACCAATCTTGAAAATGAAAAACAAAGTTGTAGGACTCATACTTCTCAATTTGAAAATTTATTTCAGAGTTACAGTAATCAAGAAAGTACTGCATAGGGATAGATAATATAGGTCAATGAAATAGAGTTGAGTTTTCAAAAATAAACCCTTTCATGTATAGTCAGTTGCTTTTCAACAAGAGTTCCAAGACCATGGGACTGGAGCAAATGGTGCTGGGACAATGGGAGCAACAGTCAAAAAAAGTTGGATTGGTTTCTCAAATCATACATAAAAATGAACTCAAAATGAATCATAGACCTAACTATAAGAGCTAAAACTGTAGCACTCTTAGAAGAAAACATAGGGGTAAATCTTCATGGTCTTCTTAGATACAAATACAAAATTTAAAAAAGATAAATTGGACTTCATCAGAATCAAAAACTGCTGAAAAATAAACCATCAAAAAAGTGAAATGTCAACCCAGAGAATAGAATAGGGGAAGAGATTTGCAAATAATATAGCTCAAGAGACTGTGTGAAGAACTCTGAAAACTCAATAATAAAAGATAACTCATTTAAAAATGGGCAAAGGATCTTCTTAGTCCATTCAGCAGCTATAACAAAATACCACAGACTGGGTAGCATAGCTTATAAAAAACGTTTATTTCTTACAGTTCTGGAGGCTGGAAGTTCAAGATGGAGGGCACTAGCATGGTCAGTTAAGGGGCCTCTTCCGATTTCAGACTTCTCACTGTAGCCTCACATGGCTTGAGGAGTGAGGGATCTCTTTGATGTTGTTTTGTTGTTGTTGTTGTTTTAAGTGCATTAATCCATTCATGAGGATTCTGCTCTCATGACTTTATACCTCCCAAAGGCCTCGTCTCCTAATACCATCACATTGGGCATTACGTTTTCAGCATGTGAATTTTGGGTAGACGTATTCAGACCATTGTAGGATCTGACAGTTCTCCAAAAAAAGATGTCCAAATGGCCAAAAGCAAATGAAAAGATGCTCAATATCACTAGATGTCAGGGACAAGGAAATCAAAACCACAAAAAGGAACCAAAGTGTCCCAGGTTCGATTCCCAGCCAGGGTACATGCCTGGGTTGCAGGCCATAACCCCCAGCAACCGCACATTGATGTTTCTCTCTCTCTCTTTCTCTCCCTCCCTTCCGTCTCTGAAAAAAATAAATAAATAAAATCTTTAAAAAAAAAAAGAAACCACTTCACACTCACTAGATTGGCTGTAATCAAAAGGATAGACACTAACAAGTGTTGGTGAGGATATAAAGAAATTGGAACCCTCATACACTGTGGATTGGAATAAAAAATAGTGCAGCTGCTCTGGGAAATAGTTTCAGCATTCCTCAAAGTAGTAGTTACCATGTGACACGGCAGTTTGTCTTAGGTACATACCCAAGCAAAATCCTATGTCCACATAAAAACATAGTTCTTAGCTGCATTTTTCTTAATAGCCAACAGGAAACCATCTAAATGTCTATCAGCTGGTGAATGGATAAAGTTTGGTATGTGCATACAATAAAATATTACTTGGCATGAAAATGCAGAATGCTGATACATGCTACAGTATGGATGAATTTTAAAACATTGTACAAGAAGCCAGTTGCAAAAGAGCACAGAAAGTATGATTCCATTTATACAGAATATCCACAATACGTAAATCTGTAGAGACAGAAGGTAGTGGTTACCTAGGACTGTGGGTTGTGAAGGTAGAAGAGTGACTACTAATAGGTGTTTTGGTCGTGATAAGTTGATTGGGATGGTTGCTCAACTTACAGAATATATTAAACTGTTTTGTACAGTTTAAATGGGTGAATTGAATGGTTAGGGAATTACTTCTCAGTAAAGGTGTTATTTTAAAAATTGAATTAAAGGAGAAACAGGAAAGTTATATATTTGGTTTAGGCTCCAAAATCACAACATAGCATGAAAATCAAATCTGTAGCAAGGTAATCATTAAGCAAAGTAGAAGAGCTAGGATTTAAGTGTATAGCAGCCAATATTTCCTTTTGTATTATAACAATTTTGCCAATTATTTGGTTGAATACAAATGAAATACTACTAGTTGCCTTTATTAAGGGGCTGTGTTGTATGAAAAATACAACAGCTTACTTTATGACAGGCATTTAGAATCAGGCTGGACTGGGGAGCTACTGGATACATATTCCTATCTCAATGTGGCTATGAATAAAATTGTATGATTGCTGGAATTTGTTGTGGTATTAAAGTTTTCTTCTGAGTCAAGCACACATTGTTGATTTTGCATATTTTTCATGTTAGTATGATTGAATTCCATTTTACCACTGAAGTACTTCTGTAACCTATGAAATCTAAATGCTATTAATAATTCTAGAATTAGCCTTTATCAATTAGGATTATATTCTGCTATAGAAACGATTACCCTTTCATATTAAAAATTTTTTTTTTTACTTTTTAAATATATTTTATTGATTATGCTATTACAGTTGTCCCATTTCCCCCTTCTCTCCCCTCCACCCTGTACCCCCTCTCCCACCCACAATCCCCCCCTTTAGTTCATGTCCATGTGTCATACTTATGAGTTCTTTAGCTTCTACATTTCCCATACTATTCTTGCCCTCCCCCTATCTATTTTCAGCCTACATTCTATGCTACTTATTCTCTATACCTTTTCCCCCTCTCTCCTCCTCCCACCCCCCTGCTGCTAACCCTCCATGTGACCTCCATTTCTGTGGTTCTGTTCCTGTTCTAGCTGTTTGCTTAGTTTCTTTTGGTTTTGCTTTAGGTGTGGTTGTTAATAATTGTGAGTTTGCTGTCCTTTTACTATACCTATTTTTTCTTTTTTTTTAATTTTTTTTAATATATTTTATTGATTATGCTATTACAGTTGTCCCATTTCCCCCCTTCTCTCCCCTCCACCCTGTACCCCCTCCCACCCACATTTCCCCCTTTAGTTCATGTCCATGTGTCATATTTATGAGTTCTTTAGTTTCTACATTTCCCGTACTATTCTTGCCCTCCCCCTATCTATTTTCAACCTACATTCTATGCTACTTATTCTCTATACCTTTTCCCCCTCTCTCCTCCTCCCACCCCTACTGCTAGCCCCCGCTTGTGCCCTCTATTTCTGTGGTTCTGTTCCTATTCTAGTTGTTTACTTAGTTTCTTTTGGTTTTGCTTTAGGTGTGGTTGTTAATATTTGTGAGTTTGCTGTCCTTTTACTATATATGTCTTTTCTTAATCTTCTTTTCTTAGATAAATCCCTTTAGCATTTCATAAAATAAGGGCTTGGTGATGATGAACTCCTTTAACTTGACCTTATCTGAGAAGCACTTTATCTTCTCTTCCATTCTAAATGAGAGCTTTGCTGGATAGAGCAATCTGGGATGTAGGTCCTTGTCTTTCATGACTTGGAATATTTCTTTCCAGCCCCTTCTTGCCTGTAAGGTCTCTTTGGAGAAATCAGCTGATAGTCTGATGGGAACTCCTTTGTAGGTTACTGTCCCCTTACCTCTTGCTGCTTCTAGGATTCTCTCCTTCGTTTTTACCTTGGCTAATGTAATTATGATGTGCCTTGGTGTGTTTCTTTTTGGGTCCAACTTCTTTGGGGCTCTCTGAGCTTCTTGGATTTCTTGGAAGACTGTTCCCTTTGCCAGACTGGGGAAGTTCTCCTTTACTATTTGTTCAAAGACGTGCTCAATCTGTTGCTTTCCCCTTCCGATTCTGGTACTCCTATAATTCGGATATTGGAACGTTTAAAGGTGTCTTGGATGCTCTTAATCTTTTCCTCAATTTTTTGAATTCTTATTTCATCATGCTTTCCTGCTTGGTTGATTCTATCTTCCTTCTGGTCCACTGTATTGTTTTGAGATTCATATTCCTTCCTTTCACTATTGGCTCTCCTCCACGTGTCTTCCTGCATCTGTTTTATGGTACTCTGCATTCTTTCATCTAAATTTCGTCCAAAATCCACCAGTTCCGTGAGCTTTCTGATCACCAGTGTTTTGAACTGCGCATCTGATAGATTGGCTAGTTCTTGGTCGCTCAAAAGGATGAGTCCTGGGGGACTGACCTGCTCTGTTGAAAACATGGGTTTTTTTTTTCCCCCTGTCTCTCCTTTTTTTTTTCCCTGGTCTGGTTGCTCTTGTTACGGTGGGGGGCGGAGCGTTAGGTGCTCACCGGGGCTGGGCACCCCAGTCGCTGGATTGTGATGTTATAAGTGGGGGCGGGAGCGGGAGCGGGGCGGGAGAAAACAATGGCGGTAGTTCCGTTCCCCTGGACTCAGACCCTTGTCTGGGCTTCCAGGCCGCGAGTTCTGCCCTGGTCCACAATCGCTGCCCCTCTGGGTCTGCCAGCCGCAGCTTGCGTACTCAGGGATCACCGCTGCCTTCTTACGCGCCCGATGGCTTTTGCGCCAATTTCGCGCCAAACCTTCCCCCGACCTCCACGCACCACTGACCCGAGCCAGCCCCGCGCCCGCCGGCTGGTCTTCTCCTACCAGTCCGGATGAACGCGTCTACTTCAACTTCTTGGCTGCCCGACTTCCATTCAGATAAATCCTCTGCCGGATCTGGGTGTTATTCTGACTGTAAATTATTGTTGTAAATTATTGGTTTTCTAATCTTGGTTGTACGAGGAGGTACGGTGCGACCACCTATTCCTCCATCTTGCCGGAAGTCCCATATTAAAAAAAATTATGAAGTAGACACTCCAGGACTGATAGGCAACTGCTTTGTCACCAGGGCCCCAGGCTCTTTTTGTTGTGTCTGCTTTTCCATCAGTAAAGGTTGCTTAATGATCACAAGATGACTGCTGGAGTACAAGTTATCATACCCCAGCCTCAAACAGGAAGCCCTAAGTTCAGGGAAAGGGTAATGGGATGGGTCTTTCCTATCTGAAGAAAAAAGGAAAACTATGTTTTAGCTGGTCACATTGCCACATAACTTTACTAGAAAGGCGGGGGAGGGGAGCAGGAGGGAGCAATGCTCAATAGAAAACTAGAAAATGCTACAACTCTGGAAAAATACTTCTTTAATAATTAGAGTGGATAAACCTTCTTAATTATTGTGTTTTATTATTAGATTCTGAAAAGAAATTGTCTGTCCTGTCAGAAGAACAACAAGCAACAAGCACTTTAGTAGAAACCATCAAGCAGAGTATTCAACGTAATGATGTTCTTAAACCCATCAACCTGCTTTCACAGCAAATGAAGCCAGACAAGAAAAGACAAAGGTAATATTCAGTATTTGCTACTCAAAACAGTATCATGTTTTTAAAAAATATCTCTAGTTGTAAAAGAAGCACATACCCACTGTAGAACATCTTATTGTTTTAAAAAGTGATACCAAAGTGCATATATTCTTACTTGAGCAGAAATAAAAGTGCCTCTCTGGAGGGAATAGGTTAAATTTTCGGTGGTAATTCATTCATGTCTAAAGTGTATTGAATCTTCAGGAAACATTACTGCTATTCACTGGAAACCCTCTCTGGATTTGGTAACATTGATGTTGTACATATATTCTACTTGCTCAGGCCCTGTCATACCCACACTATCTTTTTTTTACTTGAGGGATGTTTATTTTGCAGTGGAAGTTTTGGAGCATCATGGAGCTCATGATGCTTCAAAGCTATATGGAGCATCATCAAAATCAGCATTACTCTCTAATTTCTTGTTCTAACTACTCAGAAACCAGTTTATTTTTAACAGCTGAGCCATGGAAGGTCAGTTTTAAGATTTCATTTGTGACCCACAAATGCCCACAAACCAAATAAAGTATCTTTTTTATTTTTGGATTTGATAGTAAAGAGACCATACCACCTTTCACACTGTTTGTGTCCAAGGGTTTTAGACTCCTAACTTAGAAATTAATGTTACTTTTTCAAGTGGCAAAAGATGAGAGAAGACTCTGCTTTTGTGAACAGTAATATTGTTAAAAATTTTAAGTAAACCAATAAACTATTTTTCATTGTTTCTAGTGTCAAGTTTTATGCTCACTGACTTTTAATTTGAAATAGATATTCACAGGAAGTACCTGCAAAAACAGAGTTCAGTGTACCCTTCACCCAGCTCCCCCAAAGGTGACATCTCATGTAACTGTAGTACGTATCAAAACCAGGACATTGACATAGGTATATTACTGTTAGCTAGACCACAAACTTAATCTTTTTTTAACCATTTAAAACACCTTCATGTGTTTGTTTTTGTACTCTTTGCCCATTAACTTAAAAAATATTTGTTTTATAGGAGTTTATACAGAGAAATCCTCTTCTTATCATTAGTGTCTCTTGGAAGAGAGAATATTGATATCGGTAAGCTGGTTAATTAGGGTTTATTTTGTTTTCTTGTGTTTTGTTTTCTAATGTAATTTTTACCTTTTATTTTCTCATGTAATTTTATTTTCTAAAGTAATTATAAAAACTGCAACTGGTATGGGTAAATATTCCACTTGTCTTCAGAAAGAGCTCTACTTTTGAATATGCAGTTTATACACACACACACACATATGTATGTGTATGTGTATGATTTGACCACCATTTTTAAATACATGACTCTTTTCCTTCAACAAATTCCAACTGCATTTTTGAAAATGTCTTTCAGAGGCTTTTGATAATGAATATGGACTTGCATACAATAGTCTACCTTCAGACGTCCTTGGAAAGTTGCAGAAAATTGATGTTCCACCAAGTGTCAGTGTGGAATGGTGCAGGAAGTGTTTTGGAACACCTCTCATTTAAACAAGGGATTCACTAGATTTCTGATAAACAAAATTGGTGGAATAGATTCAGTCTGGACACACTCAAGGTTTGTTTCAAATGCTAAGAATTGGTGAAAACTGAAATGAAGTAACTCTTGAGACAATATATGATGAAGTGTAATTCATACTGAATCATCTCATAATGGAAAAATGCCATTGAAATTCCACAGGGTTTATTGATGTTGAATATTTGTTAACTTCTGAATGGCTTATCTGCTAAAAACTGTTTGGATTTCTCAATGTTTTAGTAGTTTGATCATGAGAAACTACATTCATCCTTGGTATTTTGTTTATATTTGAAGCTAATTGGGTTTGGGGAACAGCAAATTAACATAAACTTGCCTAACCCCAATACAAATAAAATATCTCAATTATAAGGGCAGTGCTTTGTATATGTGTGTACATATATGTGGCTGTGTAGGTCTGTGTATATACAGCCATATTGTATTTATTAAAATTTATAGATTGTTGGAATTCTGAAAGGGGTCTATTAAATGACTACTACTAAACTTCTCTGTAGTCATTAATCTCAAAATTATCTTAAAGTCTGGTGGCAGCTGCCTTGCCTGACTTAATATGTATCTTTACCCTTCATATTTTGTATTTTCTTCTTTAATGGATTGTATCTTGAATATCCAGTTACTTCCTTCCATCTTCCCAATACCATGTTAATATGCAACATCTTTAAAATTGGAGTAAATGAGCCAGTTTAAATTAAATTGGCTTCATAATTCACAAACTCGGAACATGCTTAAAATGCTTGTATATATTACCTTTGGACCTGAAATTGTTCAGGCACAGTAAACAGTTGCTCTTGGTCACTTTTAAAAACCTGTGGGATAAACTTGCACTGCAGTTTTATTCTTGTATAGTATAATAGATTTGTATGCTTATTTGTGCATTTGTAAATACTGTTTTTTAGGATAAATCAATTAAGTCTTAATACTTTAAAGCAATTGAGCTTGTTGCCAGTAGGTTTAAGAAAATCATGACCTCACATGCCTGTCAGTTATCATGGCTTTTGTTGAAAACACCTCTTAGGAACAGTAAGATTGCCTTAACTCTCTGCATGGCTTAAAAAGCCAGTCATTCATTGTGTGGGTGCTTTTATAGTAATTATGCATATGACTCAATCAGTGGATACAAAAAAATTTACTGTTAACAGCACAAATCTCCCTCCCAATTGGTATAATCTTTCACATATTACTGTACCATTATTTGAATGTTTCAGGGTTAATCTGACCTATGCAGAATTCTAGTTTCCACTTACTGTGAAAGTGCTAAGTGAACTTGTCAGAAATTATGTTCAATTCTCATTACCTTAAAAATGGATCTTTTGCACTATCTCAGAGTATATATTTTTGCAGCATAAGACTTGGTACTACTTTTAATATTTAACACTTAATTGCCCTAACAAAGTTTGTAATTACTCTTGCATATAAAGATGGAGGTTGAATGAAAAATTGTTTGCTGTGCTTGTTACATTTTTAAGCCTCCTGAAATATGTAAACTTGAACCTTCGTGATCTTTGTAATTCCCGTTTTCCCATTTCGTCTCTGTAGCCTTAAATTCCCACTTAAAAAATAAAAACTGTAATGAAGACCTCCTTAAACATTTTAAGAGTATTTGGCTGTATTGTATTTAATAATAAATTTTCTGATAACTTTTTGTAACATTCTAAATTACAGCCATTGTATACTGGAAACCTGAAACTACTAGTCACTTAGAAAACACAAGCTGGTTTGTGTTCGAATTATTCAAAGGCCTTTTCTAGCACCTACCACAGAAAGGGTGGGTACCATGAAAAACTTATTACCAGAAAACCAGATCTCACATCATTTGAATCTCCAAGACAGAAATATCTAGAATGAGTTGTAGACTGTATGAAACATCATGGTAACTTCTGAAAGCATCCTTTCAAATTAGTCCAGATTTAGTCTAAAACTTCATACTGTTTTTGGATTTGATAGCCTAATTTAACTTGAGCCACATTTTTTAGGTTATAGCACCCTGTATGGTTAATAATGAACCGAGTAAATCTCCCATTATTTGGGTTGTTCAGTTGTTGCCCTTTTTCTTCATTTTTGGTACCTAGTAGTAATACAAGGTTGAACATGTTTGTAATCTTAATGCTTCAGATATTTTCTAACATCTCAATCTTAAATCTGCCAGAACTCGTGACCTAGATTAGTCTAGGCAAGCTGTTATCTGTCCACTTTAGGGAGTGCAATCAAAATCACAAAGCAGTGTGGCTATTTTGTGTACTAAATCAACCGTGTACATACTAGTTGGTAAAGAATTCTAGGCTATATACACCAGACTTACGTTTTGGCTTTAAGGTACCCCCTTAAGTTTAATAGGTCGTTTTTGTTTTGGGTTCTTTAAAAATGCTGCATTTCCCCTTTTGCTTCTAATGTCCAACTTTTACATCAGTTGCCAATTAAGACTCTTCATGTTCTGTAACCGATACCACGCACTAAGAACAATGGGGATCTCCTATTGTCTTAAGAATCTCGCTTCTCACAGTATAGTCCAGGAACTGGATTATTGGCCTCACATGGGAACTTATTTGAAAATTTTACTCACCTGTGCTTGAAATGTATTTCAGCAAATAAGGAGCCTCTTTTTCTCAGCCTGAAAGCCTAATGTGCCTTCTTTTAAGACCCTTCTACCCTACATAGGCGAGTCTTAACCATAATAACCAGAGACTAGATATGGCACATTAGAAAAGATGTACTACTTTCTCTTTGTGCATCCTTCATTGATACAAATGTTCAAACAAGGAGTCAACTCCTTTTCAGAGTATGAAATAGAATAAAAGCATGAACAAGTCACTGGAGTTGAAAAGCTGTCTATTAATGTAGTAAATTTGCACTGGTTTTAAAAGCTTTGTGAACTATTTCAAAATGGTATCCATTAACTGCTTTTAACAAGTTTTATCACATGACAAATGCCCGCCTTCATAAGGGCACTTTCCATGTATTGTGCACAGATGTTTAAGAAAAAAATGTATGCTTCAAAATAAAGTATATAAAAAATTAATAGTTCTACTCATTTGTTTACTGAAAATTGGCCCATGCCTTAACACTGTATTTTCCTGAGCTACCCAGAAAAGAAACCTGGGCCTGGTCTCTAAAGTTGAAGGATATCATTTTTTAAAAATATTTTACTTATGAAATGGGGAGAGGGAGAGAAACATCAATCAGTTGCTCTCTTGCACAGCCCTGACATGTACCCTGACCTAGAATCAAACTGGTGCTCTTTCAGTTCACAGGCAGCAAGGCTCAAAGGTGAGCCCTGGCTGGTGGGGCTCAGGCCAGGGCTCACCTTCAAGTTTGTTTTTTTTTAAAGATTTTATTTATTTACTTTTTGAGAGGGAAGGGA
Source organism: Phyllostomus discolor (assembly GCF_004126475.2). Classification (NCBI taxonomy): domain Eukaryota; kingdom Metazoa; phylum Chordata; class Mammalia; order Chiroptera; family Phyllostomidae; genus Phyllostomus; species Phyllostomus discolor. Next base: position 149,109,453 of record NC_040905.2, on the reverse strand, counting down.
GGGAGAGAGAGAAACATCAATGTGCGGTTGCTGGGGGTTATGGCCTGCAACCCAGGCATGTACCCTGGCTGGGAATCGAACCTGGGACACTTTGGTTCCCAGCCGGCGCTCAATCCACTGAACTACGCCAGCCAGGGCTTCACCTTCAAGTTTTATGTATCATTAGATTGCTATCCCCCTTTTTCTGACCCCAGTCTCTCTCCCTTCAACTAAATTTTATCATCAATGAAAAGCCAGTAAAGAAGATTTAATGTTTAACCTTATTTATTTGTTACTCTTAGAAGACCTCATTTTTGGCTGGACTCAGACTTAGAGGTAGAAGCTCTCAGAGAGGACAGCCTACGTCTCTTGGCAATTTGTTCCTGGCGTTTTTCTTTGGCCTCCTAAACAAAACAAAAATCAGTGTTAAAAATGCAAACCTGAAGTGAGGGATGACCCCACCCCCCAATCATCTTAGACTGACCTTCATCCTCTTAGCTAAAAGTTTAGCATACTCTGCAGCCTCTTCCTTATTTTTCTTAGTACGTTGCTTCTTCAGAGCAATACGCCGACGTTTGTGTTGTAGGACACGTGGAGTAACAAGACGCTGAATCTTAGGTGCTTTGGTTCTAGGTTTCTTACCTAAAAATTCAGATAATGGCTTGATCATTTCTCAGCATCTTTGGTTCATTAGGATCCACATCTACATTTTAAAAACTTTAGAAACAGACTCAGACTTGAATTAGTAGTATCTACAAAAACTTATTTGTATGAAACCTTTTAAATCAAACTTGACTGTCAACAAAATATAAGATAGGCTAAATATAAGGAAAACTAAGCCCTTGTAAAAAGGGCCCAAGCTAACTTATTAGCTGCCAGTGTTTTCCTAATCGACGCCTCCAATAAGACAGCTCATTTAAGTGATGCCTAGTTTGGATCAAAACTAGTTTGGTCAGGCTCAAAATCATACATAAATTTAGGTTACTTTTCTTAATAATGAAGTCATGCTCCAACCTGTTTTTTTGTATTCACTTTGATTTCCTTTCCACAATTAGGTTACGAAATATCTTTGTACCATAAAACACAGACAGGAGTATTATTTTAGCAATCTGAAAACTAGGTAAATCAAACATTATCATCATCACCATCCCACCATGCTTTCAAGTTCCATTCAGCTTGAATCTACACTTTCCTGCCAATCTGGGAAACTAAACCATTAACATTAGAACATGCATCATGTTCTTCACAGAATGTCTTCGTTTAGTCCAATTTATAATTCACTATCCTAAGGATTACAGATCTGCTTTAGAGCACATGTATTTTCAGTTATAGTCATTTTAGCTATGGATACCTTGTGGAAGTAATAAATTACCCAGGCTCAACTGTTCCAGTTCTGCTAAAAGTGAGATGATATAACACCAAGAATCATCTTAAAAACACTTGCCAACTAGCACTTACTAACCCTGCTATGCTCCAAAGGTGTGATTATGGGAAACTCCTGCATAATTTTAAGTTTCATGAGGCTAAAACTACACATGAAAACTGAAACCCAATCACCCTCCCCCATTTGCCAGGAAAACTCAACCTGAACTAACATGCTACTTACTCCATTGAATGTAAATATTCATACCTGCCACTACAGAAATATTGTTACAAAAGCATTGCAGCAACAAATTGCTCTGGTGATAACACCCATTCCCTAGTATTCAGAATACAGTACTTTTCTAACTTCTAATTTTCACAATTGTTACTATTGTTATCCACATCCCACTGATGAAGAATATGAGGATCAGAAGTTAAAGCAAGTTGATAAAAGCATTTCTCTTTTGTAAAACAAAAAATTAGAACCCCTGATATGTGTGGGGGTGACAGCATTCAATCACAGCCATAGAATTTTCTGTCCTTCCTTCAACTCCTAACCCAAGAGCAATGAACTTACTGCCTGATAAGTTACCTTTGGATAAACTTACACATCAATGACTAACAGGAAAACAAAACAAAACAAAACAAAACAAAACATTGTAGCACCCCAGTTAGAAGGCATTGGATGTAATGAGAATGCCAACCACCTATCTTGACCCTCTTCAATATTTTCCTGAAACCTCCAGGTAAGTTGTGGGCAGATTTTATTTTTCAACGAGCACTCAAAACACTAGTGACAGATTACTAAGCAAGCCCTCAATTTCATAATCTCCCTTACCTTCCTTGTTTAGGGGCTTTCTCACAACATATTGACGGACATCATCTTCTTTAGAGAGGTTGAAAAGTTTTCGGATTCTGCTAGCTCTTTTGGGCCCCAGGCGACGAGGCACAGTAGTATCAGTGAGACCAGGAATATCTTTCTCCCCTAAAAGACGTGAACAAACATTTTAATTCAACTTCCTTATAGAGAATCCTAAGTTGTTTACACAATGGTAGAAACAAACCAACTCCATTGGTCAAACTATGGCAAATGAAAAAGCATTTAGAGAGTTTTAAGTCAATGTAATGTCAGCCATAACTGAACTCAAGAACACAAACTTCACCTTTTTTTACAATGACCAAGTTGAGAACACTGAGATTAGCATCCACAATGCAACCCCGAACTGATTTGCGCTTTCGCTCTCCAGTCCTCCTTGGTCTGTAACAGGAGTGCCCCTTGCTCAGCAGCAGGCGGACGCGGCCATGGGTCAGGACACCCTGCTTCATGGGGAAACCTTGCTTGTCGTTCCCACCACTGATTCGAACAACATAACCCTGTAGGCAATACAATGATAGATTATAAAGTACAATTTGAAACTTCTCAACATAAACTGTTCTCCACTCAGTTTTGTCTACATTCCCAATTTGCCAAGTTCAATGAGCAAATTCCTTTCAATTAAGACATGTTTCTAACACAACATATAACAATACCAGGGCAATATTAGTATCAACAAACAGCAAATAAACCAGAAACATCCCTTCCTAGCACTTTTAATGACACCCTTTGGAAACTTAGCTGGCTACACACCTGTTTTCCCATTTGCTCAAAGAAACCCTGCCAGGTGATGGCTCTACCTTACAGAATGACATTCGCAAGTAACTTACCCAAGATCAGGAGACGGGGCCCGGAGTCTGAAACCCATTACACATACTAATTACCAATGACGGTAACTACCTCTCTCAAATACCTGCAACAATTCAATTTGGTAGTCAACTTTTACCTTCCACTCTTCACCCAGAGCGTCAGCAGCAACTTCTGTGGCCATACGCTTCTCATAAAAAGTACGAAGTTTGCGTTCATCGTCCACTTCAATGAGTTTCTGACAGCCAGTGGCCGGGAAAGAGATGTTCAGCTAAGGATTAAGATGAGGGTGGGGGGGGAGGAAACTTTATGAAAACTGCAAAACCACCTACGAAGAAAGGTATCGCAAAAAGTCTTACATGTCACCCCCCCCCACACAATCTGTCAAGTTTGATATCAATTTTATTCACCATAAAGCACGTGCGTGCACAATAAGGCGCAACAAGCACCGAGCTAAAAATACGACTTTTATTAAGTAGACCCTGCAGAACGACTCCGGGGCCAAAGGGTGCTCCGCAGCCGTTCGTCCTCTCGGAGTAGGGAGTCCAAACTACTGCAGGGCCGCATCCGCCCCGGCAAGGCCCAAGCTGGCGCCACCATTGCGCTCCAGGACTAGCCCAGCTCCAGCTGCAATCGCTCACCATCCGCTCTCTCAAGGAGCTCTAGCTCCAAAAGAGAGAGCTTTTTCTTACCTCAGAGCCTTCTCTACCTAGAGCCAGGGTTTTGGAGAGCTACAACTGCGGCAACGCCGTATAATGGGATTCGATTACCGTTCCCCAAGCCTAACCCACAACTGCCATCTCTTCCTACCTTCATCTTGAAGCAGCCGACCGCCTCCCAGGCGCCACGAAAAAGAGGACTGGCTTCCGCTTAACCCAGATCACATAGGCACTTCCAGTTCTCGCGAGATAGGCAAAGACGGGTAGCGGAAGTGATCGTGTGTAGACGGCACTTCTGAGGGCGGGATTAATCTGAAGGGAAGTGCACTCGGCAGTCTCAGTTACACGTGTGGCCGAGCTTTAGCGTGGTGGCTGGTTTAGTCCTGAAGGTTTGACACTCTCTTGCCTCATCTTTTCCGCATTACTGTTGGCTAGGCCAGGGCCCCAACTCTGTTTCGGACACTGCTACCGAACAGGGAGGGCGGGACCAGAGTGCAGCTCTCCTGGGTTCTCTTACCTCGGACTCGGAAGACTTCCGCCTGGGGAAGATACCTTTTCTAGTTCCGGCCGTTCCCTGCAAGATACTCCGACAACCCTAATTTGTTTTCTCCTTAAATACTCGGTCATCAGTTTGCCCTTCAGCAACACTGTAATCATTGTTGTACTATCACAGAAGGACACTCTCAGCCACCCTGTCGCTCCAGCCAGTAATCACAATTACCCCAAGTCGAGGCCACAATCAGTGCCCACTAAGAAGTCTCCTTGTTTTGTCTTGCCTCTGCGATCTTTTTAAAACGCAAAATTATATCACCACTTTGCTGGGTATGAACCATTTATTTTCACTTAAGTTAATACTTTCTAAACTCTATCCTGTCATTACAAGCTTTCCACAGTCCCAAATTCACCTTTGCCATTGGTTAGTGCCGTGAAGGTCTTTAGGATTAGATGTCCCTCCTAAAAGAAGTATTTCCTGACCACACTGTCTCAAATAGTGTCCCTCTCATTCTCTGGTAGAGCACTGTTTTCCTGTATAAGACTAATCATGTATAGGACTAATTATGATAGGACAAATCATAAATGAGTTGTTCATGGTCTGTCTCCTCTGCTAGATGAAAAATTAAGCCAGGGCTTATGTCTTACCTTTACCATGGTATGTATACCAGGATGCAGCAAAGTGCATGGCACATAAGTACATGCTCCATAAATATTTTTAAATGATTATAACCCTAGCTCTGGTATGTATCAGTCTACTAGAGTGTGGTATAGAATGGTGCCAGCCATCAGAGGGAGAATAAATGAAATGTATTACTGTAACTCGAATCAACAATGGTGCAACTCTTAATAGTACAGAAAGAAGTGGGAAAGATACAGTTCATTTGACAGTCCTAAACATTTCTGGGAGAACAGAATGAGAACCCAGGTGATTCCCATTCTAAAAATTAAAAATTATTTAATTTTACTTTCCAAGGTTGTTACATCCCATCTTCCACTGTAGTATCACAACATTTTGCATTTAGGCCTGCTTCACATTCAAAGTTGAAAGATTCCACTAAATCCTGTTGGATCATCTGCCATGAATATATAGGATGTTGGTGATATAGTGCATTTAAAACGTGTATATAATTTTTTGTGAAATTGACAACAAAAATCATTTTTAAGTGAAAAATTCAGTGGCATTTGGTATATTCACAATGTTGTGCCACCGTCACCTCTGTCTAGTTCCAAAACATTTTCATCATGGCCAAATGAAACCCTGTACCCATTAAGCATCTGCTTCCCATTCCCTTCCTTCATCAGCCACTGGCAACCACAATCTGTGTTCTGTCTCTATGATTTAGTTATTCCTTACATTTCGTATAGGAATTACTCAATATGTGAGCTTTATGCCTGGCTTCTAATGTTTTTGAAGTTTATCCATATTGTAGCATGCATCAATACTTCATTCTTTTTATGACTGGACAAAATCCACTATATATGGACCACAGTTTTTTTTTTTATCCATTCATCCATTGATGGACTTTTGGTCTGTTTACAACTTTTGGCTATTGTGAATACTGCTCGTATGTTTGAGTACCTGTTTTCAATTCTTTGGGATATATACGTTGGAGGGGAATTGCTGAGTTAGTCATATGGTAATTCTGTGTTTAACACTTGGAGGAACTGCCTAATTATTTTCACAGTAGCTGAACTATATTATATTCCCACCAGCAATGTATGAGTGTTCCAATTTCTCAATGTCCTGCTCAACACTTGTTAGTTTATTCTCTTTATTTAAAAAAAAAATTATAGCCATCCTAGTGAGTGTGGAGTGGTACCTCATTGTGGTTTTGATTTGCATTCCCCTAATGATGTTGAGCATCATTTTAAGTACTTAATTGGGCATTTCTTTTTTGTTGTTGTTGTTGTTTTTGCAGAAATGTATTCAAGTCCTTTGCCCATGTTTTTTAGCTCTATTTGTATTGAAGTAGTTGTAGTGAGTTAATGGGAGGCAAACAAAGTCCAGGACTATTGCTTGGGTTTCTTTCTTTATGAATGTTTAAATTGTAAACACATTGTTTGCCATCTTAACCATTATTAAGAATGTATACAGTTCAGTAGTGTTAAGCATATTCACACTGTTGTGAAACAGATCTCCAGAACATTTTTTGTCTTGTAAAACTAGACCTCTACACCCATTGTACAACAACTCCCTTTTCCCTCCTCTCCCAGTCTCTGGTGACCATCATTATGCTTTCTCTTTGTATGAATTTAACCACTTAAGGTACCTCCTGTAAGTGGAATCATATATACAGTAGTTGTCATTTTGTGACTGGCTTATTTTACTTAGCATAATGTCCTCAATGTTCATCCATGTTATAGCATGTAATAGGATTTCCTTCCTTTGTCAGTCTGAATAATATTTCATTGTATCTATATACCACATCTCCTTTATCTGTTCATCTGTTGATAAACATTTGGGTTGCTTCCAACTTTTAGCTATTGTGAATGATGCTGCTATGAACATAGGTGTGCATATATCTGTTTAAGACCCTGCTTTCAATTCTTTTGGCTATTTACCCAGAGACAGGATCGCTGGATCATATGGTAGTTCTATTTTTAATTTTGGGGGGAAATTCCATACTGTTTTCCATAGCAGCTGCACCATTTTATAATCTCACCTCAGTGCATAAGGGCTCCAAACCCATTTTTGAATTTGCTTGTCTTGTTGAATTGTAAGAATTCTTTATGTATTCTGAATACTACATTTCCATTAGACATATGATGTGCAGATATGTTCTCCCATTCTGTAGGTGTCTTTTTACTTTCTTGATAATGTCCTTTGGTCAACAACCATTTTAAATTTTGATGAAGTCAATTTATCTATTTCTCCTTTAGTTGATAATACTTTTGGTGTCATATCTAAGACAAATCCATTACTATATCCCAAACCATATGATTTACCCCTATGTTTTCTCCCCAGAATTTTATGTTTTCAGTCAAAATGATTGTTAACCAATTTTAAATTAATTTGTTAATATGGTGTGAGGGCTCCTCCAATGGTCTCTCCTGTGAGACTGGCAGTTTCCCCCACTGTCACAATAGCCACAAGTGTTTACAGCCAGAGGTTTTGAGCCTTTATTTCCCTGCAATGGAATCCTGCGTATAAAGTTTGTGTCACTCCCCAGTTATTCCTCCTGGTTTATCTGCCTGTGAATGTGCAGATACCTGGTTAGCCAGCTGCTGCCTCGCCCACCCAGTCTGCTGGCTGCCACCTTGCTGCACATCCTCTGTGCCCTAGCTGCCCGTCTCCTCCCCTCCTACAGGTCTGGATGAAGGTTTCTTCTTTAACTCTTTGGTTGTTGGATTTCCACACAGTTTGATTTTCTGGCAGTTCTGGTTGTTTTTGTTTTTAAATTTGTTGTTGTCCTTTTGGTTGTGGGATGAGGCAAAGTGTATCTACCTACATCTCCATCTTGGCCTAAAGTCCCTAATTATTATTTCTGATAGCATTCTTATGGATTCTTTAGGATTTTCCATATATCTGATCACGTCATCTGCGAACGGAGGTACTTTTACTTCTTCCTTTTCAATTTGAATACCTTTTATTTATTTTTCTTGCCTAATTGTTCTGGTTAGACCTTTCATAAAAATGTCAGCTAGCAGTGTTGAAAGCCAATATCCTATGTATGTAATCTTGGTTGTAAGTTTTAGAGTCACCTGAAAACCGTTGAAGAATAGAAATAAAAGCTAGGATTTCAGCTCCATTTTCTTTTTAAAAAAACATATTTTATTGATTATGCTATTACAGTTGTCCTATTTTCCCTCCCTTATTCCCCTCTGCCCTGCACACCCCTCCTACCCACATTCCCCCCCTTTAGTTCATGTCCTTGGGTGGTACGTATAAGTTCTTTATCTTCTCTATTTTCTATACTATTCTTAACCTCCCCTGTCTATTTTCTGCCTACCATTTATGCTACTTATTCTCTGTACCTTTTCCCCTCTTTCTCCCCTCTCACTTCCCCACTGATAACCCTCCTTGTGGTCTCCATTTCTGTAATTCTGTTCCTGTTTTAGTTGTTTGCTTAGTTTGTTTTTGTTTTATTTAGGTTCGGTTAATAGCTGTGAGTTTGTTGTTGCTTTACTGTTCATATTTTTTATCTTCTTTTTCTTAGATAAGTCCCTTTAACATTTCATATAATAAGGGCTTGGTGGTGATGAACTCCTTTAAGTTGACCTTGTCTGGGAAGCGCTTTATCTGCCTTCCATTCTAAATGATAGCTTTGCTGGATAGAGTCATCTTGGATATAGGTGCTTGCCTTTCATGACTTTAAATACTTCTTTCCAGTCCCTTCTTGCCTGCAAAATTTCTTTTGAGAAATCAGTTGATAGTCTAACAGGAACTCCTTTGCAGGTAACTGTCTTCTTTTCTCTTGCTGCTTTTAAGTATCTCTCCTTATCTTTAATGTTGGGTAGCTTAATGATGATGTGCCTTGGTGGGTCCAAATTCTTTGGGGCTCTCTGAGCTTCCTGGACTTCCTGGAATTCTATTTCCTTTGCCAGATTGGGGAAGGTCTCCTTCATTATTTGTTCACATAAGTTTTCCATTTTTATTTGTCCTCTTCTCCTGGCACCCCCTATGATTTGGATGTTGGAATGTTTATAGATGTGCTGGAGGTTCCTAAGCCTCTCCTCACTTTTTTTTTTTTCATTGCTGCCTGGGTCTTTTTTATGCTGTTGAAGTACCCAGTGAGTTCCTGGAGCATCCTGATAACTGGTGTTTTGAACTGTGTATCTGATAGGTTGGCTAGCTCTTCGTTGCTTAGTTGTATTTTTTCTGGAGCTTTGATCTGTTCCTTCATTTGGGCCATTTTTTTTTTGTCTCTGTGCATCTGTTATGTATAAGGGGGGGAGCGTGGGGTTTTACCAGGGCAAGGCAACCCACTTAGCTATGTTTTGACTCTGTATGTGGGGGGAGGGGTTCAATAGGGAATAGTGCTGCTTGCTTCGCTATCTGCTGATCTTCAGTCACTTCCCTGGCTACCCACAATCAAATTGGGCCCTTCCGGTGCTGAATCCCAGATGGGTGGGCTTGGGTACATTCTAGAACCCTGTGGGTCTCTCCAACGAACTCTCCTGTGAGGCTGGGAGTTTCTCCAGCAGCCGCCTCAACCCCCACAGGTGTTTTCAGTCAGAGGCTTTGAAGCTTCATTTCCCTGAGCTGGAACCCTGCATTGTGTGGTCTGTCTCGCTTCCTAGTTGTTCCTCCCAGTTTATCTGCATGTGAATGTGGGACTGCCCAGTCTGCAAGCCACTGCCTTGCCTGGCCTGCCAGCCACCACCTTGCCTGGTCTGCCAGCCACCACCTTGCCCACCCTGGTCCTCCAGCTGTGAGTCCTCTCTGCCACTCCTGCCGGTCTGGATGAATGTTTCTTCTTTAACTCCTTGGTTGTCAGACTTCCTTCCATACAGTTTGATTTTCTGTCAGTTCTGGTTGTTTTTTTTGTTTTGTTTTTAAATTTGTTGTTGTCCTTGTTTGGGTTGTGCAAGGAGGCACAGTGTGTCTATCTCCTCCATCTTGGCCAGAAGTCCCAGCTTCATTTTCTATTTGGTCTCATCACTCTATGTATGCCTGCTCTTTAGAGTTCCCCATCTCAGTGATGGCACCTCTGTGACAAGACAGAAATTCTACATGTCATTTCTGACTTAGCTATGCCTATTAGTTAAAAAGTTTTATTACACTCACATACACTTTTTTTTTTTCTGAGCCATTTGAAAATAAATTCCAAACACCATGAAATGTTACCTCTGAATACATGCATCTCCTAAGAAGGTATTCTGCCACATACCCTCAATATCATCACTCCTAAAACTTAATTTTATTTAGGTATTGTATATAAATTATACCAATCATCTCCAAATATCTTCTTTACCTTTCCATTCCCTGTTCTCACACTTTCCAGGAGCTAATCAAAGTTCATGCATTGAATTTGATTGTTAAGTCTCTTTAGATTAATTGAGAGCAATTGCTCCCAGCAGCACAACCCTTGTTTTCTTTACTCCTTATGACATTGATTTTACGATTGCAAGTCACTTGTCCTGTGGAATAGCCCACATTCTGGATTTGTCTGATGATTTCCTCACATTTAGATTCAAGATATCTTTAAACCACTTCTTTGTCTTTTTGACATAAACCCATTAGTCTTTGAGACATTTATTCTGCCACAAATATTCTAGATTCACTTTGTTCTTATATTGTGTGAGATCCTGAATTAGCCAGTTTTCTTAAGAACTCTGTTTCCATTGAGTAGGGTGTGGTATTTGGAAACCAAGATCTGGGTGTTAGATGTGCTGATGGTTTCTTGGGTGTCATTGATAGGAGGCCCTATCACTGGACAAGCTAATATATATAAAAGTACATTTTAAATGAGTACATACTGATATTCCTATTCAACTCTAACTCTACAAGATTCTATTTTTTTCTACATTTGCATGTTTCACAGGGAAAACCCTGCTTCCCAAGACATCGATGGATTATTTTCTCTATATCCTACAATGTATACAAAATAGTTTCAGGGTTATGATACTGATATAACTATAATTAGCAAACCTAGTAAGTATAATTTAAGATTTCCCTGCAGGTTTTTTTGGTCCCTAGACTATATTCCCCACCAGCAATATACAGTCAAAATTCTGTACTCAAAAATTTCTTGAAATTAATTTTTATCTGATTATATTTCAATTTGATATATATTGTTAGGGTAATTTGTTTCTGTTTACATTTGTCCCTTGGTTCCAGAATATGCTTCAGATAACAAAATCCACAGATGTTCATCACTTATATAATATGGAGTAGTATTTGCATATAAACTGAACATCCTTCCATATACAGCCATACCTCATTTTATTGAGCTTCACAGATATGTTTACAAATTGCAGGTTTTATAGCAACCCTATTTCAGCAGTCTATGGTGCTGTTTTTTCAAACAGCATTTGCTCACGTTGTGTCTCTGTCACATTTTGATAATTCTCACAATGTTTTTCTTTTTTTAATATATTTTACTGATTATGTTATTACAGTTGTCCCATTTTCCCCCTTCACTCCCCTCCACCCTGCACACCCTCTCCCACCCACATTCCTCTCCTTTAGTTCATGTGCGTGTGTCATAAATTCTTTAGCTTCTACATTTCCCATACTACTCTTGCCCTCCCCCTGTCTATTTTCTACCTACCATCTATGCTACTTATTCTCCATACCTTTTCCCCCTCTCTCCTCCTCCCACTCCCCTGTTGCTAACCCTCCATGTGATCTCTATTTCTGTGGTTCTGTTTCTGTTCTAGTTGTTTGCTTAGTTCCTTTTGGTTTTGTTTTAGGTGTGGTTGTTAGTAATTGTGAGTTTGCTGTCATTTTACTGTACGTGTTTTTTTTTTATCTTCTTTTTCTTAGATAAGTCCCTTTAACATTTTATATAATAAGGGCTTGGTGATGATGAATCCTTTACCTGACCTTATCTGAGAAGCACTTTATCTGCCCTTCCATCCTAAATGAAAGCTTTGCTGGATAGAGTAATCTTCGATGTAGGCCCTTGCCTTTCATGACTTGGAATACTTCTTTCCAGCCCCTTCTTGCCTGCAAGGTCTCTTTTGAGAAATCAGCTGACAGTCCGATGGGAACTCCTTTGTAGGTTACTGTGTCCTTATCTCTTGCTGCTTCTAGGATTCTCTCCTTCATTTTTACCTTGGCTAATGTAATTATGATGTGCCTTGGTGTGTTCCTCCTTGGGTCCAACTTCTTTGGAACTCTCTGAGCTCCCTGGACTTCCTGGAAGTCCATTTCCTTTGCCAGAATGGGGAAGTTCTCCTTTACTATTTGTTCAAATAACTTTTCCACTTGTTGCTTTTCTTCTTCTCCATCTGGTACCCCTATAATTGGGATGTTGGAATATTTAAAGATGTCCTGGAGGTTCCTAAGCTTCTCTTCATTTTTTTGAATTCTTATTTGTTCATTCTTTTCTGTGTGGTTGTTTCTTTCTTCCTTTTAGTCCACTCCATTGATGTGAGACCCAGCTTTCTTTCCATCACTATTGGTTCTCTGTGTGTTTTTCTTCATTTCACTTATTATAGCCTTCATTTGTTCATCTAATTTGTGACCAAAATCAAATAATTCTGTGAGCATCCTGATCACCAGTGTTTTGAACTGTGCATCTGATAGGTTGGCTATCTCTTAGTCGCTTAAAAGGATAGGCTCTGGGGCTTTCATTTGGTCTTCTGTTTGAGCCATCTCTCTCTCTCTCTCTCTCTCTTTTGGGGGGGGGGTCTGGTCACACCTATTATGGTGAGGGGCAGAGCCTTAGGTGTTCTCCTGGGTGGGGCACCCCAGTCCCTGGGTTGTGACATTTATTTTTTTATTTTTTTAATATATTTTATTGATTATGCTATTACAGTTGTCCCATTTCCCCCCTTCTCTCCCCTCCACCCTGTACCCCCCTCCCACCCACATTTCCCCCTTTAGTTCATGTCCATGTGTCATACTTATGAGTTCTTTAGTTTCTACATTTCCCGTACTATTCTTGCCCTCCCCCTATCTATTTTCAACCTACATTCTATGCTACTTATTCTCTATACCTTTTCCCCCTCTCTCCTCCTCCCACCCCCCCTGCTGCTAACCCTCCATGTGTCCTCCATTTCTGTGGTTCTGTTCCTGTTCTAATTGTTTACTTAGTTTCTTTTGGTTTTGCTTTAGGTGTGGTTGTTAATTGTGAGTTTGCTGTCCTTTTACTATACATGCCTTTTCTTTATCTTCTTTTCTTAGATAAGTCCCTTTAGCATTTCATAAAATAAGGGCTTGGTGATGATGAACTCCTTTAACTTGACCTTATCTGAGAAGCACTTTATCTGCCCTTCCATTCTAAATGAGAGCTTTGCTGGATAGAGCAATCTGGGATGTAGGTCCTTGTCTTTCATGACTTGGAATATTTCTTTCCAGCCCCTTCTTGCCTGTAAGGTCTCTTTGGAGAAATCAGCTGACAGTCTGATGGGAACTCCTTTGTAGGTTACTGTCCCCTTACCTCTTGCTGCTTCTAGGATTCTCTCCTTCGTTTTTACCTTGGCTAATGTAATTATGATGTGCCTTGGTGTGTTTCTTCTTGGGTCCAACTTCTTTGGGGCTCTCTGAGCTTCTTGGACTTCTTGGAAGACTGTTCCCTTTGCCAGATTGGGGAAGTTCTCCTTTATTATTTGTTCAAATACATGCTCAATCTGTTGCTTTTCCCCTTCCGATTCTGGTACCCCTATAATTCAGATATTGGAACGTTTAAAGGTGTCTTGGATGCTCTTAATCTTTTCCTCAGTTTTTTGAATTCTTATTTCATCATGCTTTCCTGCTTGGTTGATTCTATCTTCCTTCTGGTCCACTGTATTGTTTTGAGACTCATATTCCTTCCTTTCACTATTGGCTCTCCTCCGCATGTCTTCCTGCATCTGTTTTATGGTAATCTGCATTCTTTCATCTAAATTTCGTCCAAAATCAACCAGTTCTGTGAGCTTTCTGATCCAGTGTTCTGCAAGTGTCCAAGTCAGTGTTCTGCACCAGTGTTTTGAACTGTGCATCTGATAGATTGGCTAATTCTTGGTCGCTCAAAAGGATGAGTCCTGGGGGACTGATTTGCTCTGTTGAAAACATATTTTTTTTTTCCCCCCTGTCTCTCCTTTTTTTTTTCCGGTCTGGTTGCTCTTGTTATGGTAGGGGGGCGAAGCCTTAGGTGCTCACCTGGGCTGGGCACCCCAGTCGCTAGATTGTGACGTTATATGTGGGGGCGGGGCAGGAGCGGGAGCGGGGTGGGAGAAAACAATGGCGGTAGTTCCGTTCCCCTGGACTCAGACCCTTGTCTGGGCTTCTGGGCCGCGAGTTCTTCCCTGGTCCACAATCGCTACCCCTCTGGGTCTGCCAGCCGCAGCTTGCGTATTCAGGGATCACCGCTGCCTTCTTGTGCGCCAGATGGCTTTTGCGCCGATTTCGCGCCAAACCTTCCCCCGACCTCCGCGCACCGCCGACCCAAGCCAGCCCCGTGCCCACCAGCTCGTCTTCTCCTACCAGTCTGGATGAACGCATCTACTTCAACTTCTTGGCTGCCCGACTTCCATTCAGATAAATCCTCTGCCGGATCTGGGTGTTATTCTGATAGTAAATTATTGTTGTAAATTATTGGTTTTCTAATCTTGGTTGTACGAAGAGGTACGGTGCGTCCACCTATTCCTCCATCTTGCTGGAAGTTGGGTTGTGACATTTTATGTGGGGGTGCGGTCGAGAGGGAACAATGGTGCTTTCTCCATTCTCCGTGGGATTTCAGTCCCTTCTGCTGCTTCCCCTGAGCTAGCTGGGCCCCTCTGGCATCAATTCCCATGTGGGTGGGCTTGTAAACACCATGGGACCCTCCAAGGACCTCTCCTGTGAGGCTGGGTGTCTCTCCGTGCACCTCAACTCCCACAGGTGTCCTCAATCAGTGTCCCAAGGCTCTATTTCCCAGCTCTGGGATGTTGGGTTGCGCACAGTGCCTTGCCTCACAATCACCACCTCACTGGGTCTGCTGGTTGCCATGCCACGGTCGGGGTCTGCCAGCTGCTGCTTGCGCACTCAGCGTCCACCTGCTGCAGTCTTGTGCACCCCGGATGCCTACAAGCCCAGTCCCAACACTCTCTGCTTTCTGCGCCATGCCCCAGCTGCCTGACTCCACCCCTCCTACTAGTCTGGATGAACACGTCTATTTCAACTTCTGGGTTGTCTGACTTCCATTCAGATCAATTTTCTGTCAGTTCTGGTTGTTATTCTGTTTCTAAATTGTTGTTGTCCCTATCTTGGTTGTGCGAGGAGGCACAGTGCGTCCACCTATGCCTCCATCTTGGCTGGAAGTCTCACAACATTTTTCAAACTTTTAAAATTATATTTGTTATAGTGATTTGTGATCAGTGATCTTTGATGTTACTAGTGTAATTATTTTGGGAGGTCACATAAAATGGCAAAGTTTTTATTTTTAATTTTTATTTATTGATTTTTAGAGAGGGGGAGAGAGAAACATTGATTTGTTCTTCCACTTATTTATGCATTTATTGGTTGATTCTTTTTTTTTTAAGATTTTATTTATGTTCAGAGTGAGGGGAAGAGAGGGAGAGAAACACTGATGTATGAGAGAAACATCAATCAGTTGCCTTTCATGCTCCCAGCCAGGGACCTGGTCTGCAACCCAGACATGTGCCTTGACCAGGAATCGAGCCAGTGACCTTTCAGTTTGTAGGACAAGCCAAACCCACTGCACGTCTCCAGTCAGAGCCATTGCTTGATTCTTGTACATGCCCTGACCAGGGATCAAACCTGCAACTTTGGTGTATGGGGTTGGCACTCTAACTAACTTTGCTACCTCACTGGGGCATAAGATGGCAAAGATAATTAAGAAAAGTTGTGTGTGTTCTAACTGTTCCACCAAGCAGCCTTCTCCCATCTTTCTCCTTCTACTTGAGCCTCCCTATTCCCTGAGACAGACAGTATTGAAATCAGTCCAGTTAATAACCCTACAATGGTTTCTCAGTGTTCAAGTGAAAGGAAGATTAGCACATCTTGCACTTTACATCAAAAGCTAGAAATGATTGCATTTAGTGAGGAAGGGATGCCCAAAGCTGAGATAGGCTGACAACTAGGCCTCTGGTGCCAGTCAGCCAAACTATGACTGCAGAGGCAAAGTTTTTCAGGAAATTAAAAATGCTACTCTAGCCCTGGCCAGATAGCTCAGTCAGTTACAGTGTTGTCCCACCATGCCAAGGTTTTGGGTTTGATCTGTGGTTGAGGCCCATGTAGGAGTCAGCCAATGAATGCATACATAAGTGGTGCAACACACCAGTGTTTCCCTCTCTCCCTCTCTCCCTCTCTTCCTCTCCCCCACCCCCTGCCCCTTCCTCTCTCTAAAATCAACAAACTTAAAATAATTTATTATCTTTTAAAGATTTTATTTATTTTTTTTAGAGAGAGGGGAAGGGAAGGAGAAAGACAGGAAGAGAAACAGCAATGTGTGGTTGCCTCTAATGCGCCCTGTACTGGGGACCTGGTCTGTAACCCAGACATGTGCCTTTACTGGGAATTGAACCAGTGACCCTTTGGTTCACAGGCTCATGCTCAATCCACTGAGCTACACCAGCCATGACAGAAAAGAATTTTAAGTGCTACTCCAGTGAATATACAAATGATAAGAAAGTGAGACGGCCTTATTGCTGATAAGGAAATATTTCGTGGTCTGGATAGAAGATCAAACCAGCCACAACATTCTCTTAAGCCAAAGCCTAACCCAGAGCAAGGTCCAGCTCTCTTCAATTTCATGAAAGCTGAGAGAAGTGAGGAAGCTGCAGAAGGAGCGTTTGAAGCTAGCAGAAGTTGGTTCATGTGGTTTAAGGAGAGAAGTTGTTTCCCTAACATAAAAATGCAAGGGAAAGCAGCAGGTGCTGATATAGAAGCTTCAGCAAGCTATCCAGAAGATGTAGCTAAGATAATGAATGAACATGGCTACACTAAACAACAGATTTTCAGTGTAGACAGAACAGCGTTATATTGCAAGAAGACACCATCTAGGACTTACATAGCTAGAAAGGGGAAGTCAGCGCTGGTCTTCAAGGCTTCAAAGGGCAGGCTGAGTCTCTTGTTAGGGGCTGATGCAGCTGGTGATTAAGTTGAAGCCAATCCTCATTTACTGTTCTGAAAATCCTAAGGCCCTTAAGAATTATGCTAAATCTGCTCTGCCCATGCTCTATAAATAGAACAACAAAGCTCTGATGACAGCACATCTGTTTACAACATGGTTTATTGAATATTTTAAGCCCACCATTGAGACTTACTGCTCAGAAAAGAAGATTTTTTTTCAAAATATTACTGCTCATGGACAATGCAGCTGGTCAACCAAGAGCTCTGATGGAGATGTACAATGAAATTAGTGTTGTTTTCATGCCTGCTAAAGCGACATCCATTCTGCAGTCCATGGATGAAGGAGTAATTTAAACTTTTAGGTCTTAACCTTTAAAGAAATGCATTTTGTAAGACTATAGCTGATACAGGTAGTGGGTCCTCTGATGGATCTGGGAAAAGTGAACTGAAAACCTTCACAAAAGGATTCACCATTCTACATGCCAGTAAGAACATTTGTGATTCATGGGAAGAGGTCAAAATTTCAACATTAACAGAAATTTAGAAGTTGATTCCAGCTTCTAAAAGTCATCATAGATGACTTTTAGGGATTCAACACTTCAGTGGAGGAAGTAACTGTGGGTGTGGTGGAAATAGCAAGAGAAGTAGAATGAGAAGTGGAGCCTGAAGAAGTGACTGAATTGCTGCAGTCTCATAATGATAAAACTTTAACAATGAGGATTTACTTCTTATAGGTGAGGAAAGAAAGTGGTTATCTGAGATGGAATCTACTCCTGGTGAAGATGCTGTGAAGACTCTTGAAAGGACAACACAAGATTTAGAATGTTACATTGATGGGGACCCTGGCCCGTGGTCTGTGTGTTATGGATGCAATGAACAAATTCACATGGACTTCTGCAGTCCTGTGGAGAAAAAGGGACAGCATGGCCACTCTCTGAGATAGAGCCCTGAGCCCTGCCTGGACAGGGTTTTATTGCTTTTCTGGGCACAATACATCGAGGATGGTCCTCATTTACTATGCACAGGTTCACTTTAGGTGGTTACCTTTTACAGAAAACAAAGGAAAGGATGTTACTAATTATATCAAAGAAGAAGAATATATGCAAATGCAAAGGGAAAAGTGGTTGAACTGGTTACATTTGTCCTTGGGAGGTTTCGCATAGATTTTAGGAAGTTACTTTAAAGATACACAGCAAACATTTGCTGCCTCAATTCAGGGTGAGGGAGTTTTAGCAAGAGCAAGCCTCAAAGCAGCGTACATACAATACAGGCCTGATTCCCCACGGGAGAACCTATCCGTGGGCGAGAGTCCTGTGTGCTAACCTCACTTCCTGTTGGTTTTCTGAATCAGGCTGGGCTGCATTCCCCATGCCATGTGGAATGGTCCCCTATATTACATAAACTTAGTTGATGAAGAAGCAGCAGGGTTTGAGAGGATTGACTCCAGTTTTGAAAGAAGTTCTACTGTGAGTAAAATGTTATTTATCAAATAGCATCACATATTAAAGAGGGGTTGTTCTTGAAAGGAAGAGTCAATGTGGTAAACTTAATTATTGTCTTATTTTTAAGAATTGCCACAGCCTCCCCAACCTTCAGCAACCATCATCCTGATCAGTAAGCAGCCATCAACACTGAGGCAGAGCCCTCCACCAGCAGAGAGTTGTGACTCACGGAAGGCTCAGATGATGGTTGGCATTTTTTAGCAATAAAGTATTTTTAAATTGCACACACATTATTTTTCTAAACATAACACTATTGCACACTCAATTAGACTATGGTATTGGAAACAAATTTTATATGCACTGGTAAACTGAAAAATTCATGACTCACTTTATTATGATGTTCACTTTATTATGGTGGTCAGGAACGAAAACCACAATATCCACAATATATGCTTGTACTCTAAGTCATTTCTATATTTCTTATAATATCTAATACAATGTAAATGCTATATAAATAGCATTTTTACTGTATTTTGTGGGGAATAATGACAAGGAAAAAAATCTATGTTCAGTACAGATGCAGCAACCATCATAGGCCTAACTACATAGCAGAAGTCAGCAATAACTTAACATATTTTTCTAAATGTTTACGATTTGCATTTAGTTGAATTTATGGATGCAGAACTCACAGATACAGTGGGCTGACTATATGTTAAATTTTGTAGTTTTTAATACTTTCAATTTATTTTGAAAATATTTACAAAGAGTCAAAACTATATAAAAGGAATATGAAAAGTAGTAAGACATTCCTTGCTTAATCCCCCTCATCTCACCAGTCAGCAACAACTTGGCATTCATCTAGGGACAAAAGTGCCCTTGTGGACACTTTAGGATCCAGGTAGGTTGTGAAAGCCCTGTGTGGTCCAAGACTGAGGAGAGTCATTTTGACAAGGCAGCTCACACCTGGGCAGCTGGCTCACTGACCATGGCTGAGGCTACAGACCCAGAAATAGCTCCATATTCCTGAGGACTTGTCTACAGCCTTGTTTGGCTTTGGTCCTGTCACCAGCATCGTGTGCTAGGGGATCTAGGAAGACTCATGCCCATCGGGGCATCAGGTAATTGGCATACAGACTGCAGTCCTGGCTGTGGATCCTGAAGTGGCCCACACTAGCTTCAGCCACTCACCTGTGATCAGGTGCTTCTGGAAGAAAGCCAGTTAAATTTGGTCAGACTATAGATTTCAAAGTAGTCCTATAACTGGGCTCCAGCCCATCCTAGGTGCAGTCTGAAGTCTCGTTGGCAGAAGGACCCAGCAGGAAACACTCCTGTCTGTGTCCCAGAGATCCTGAAAGAGCCCTATACTTGACTCAGGCCTCTCTAGCTGTGGTCACAGAATAGTCTTGGCCACCCAGGAATCTGTCAGGAGACACACCAATCCATGCCTCGAGAGCCAGACCTGCAGACTCAATGTTAGCTGTGAAACCTGATATAGGCCTGAGCCTTGGTTTCAGGCTTTCTTAGCCACAGTCCAGATCCAGTCCTGCCTACTCAGGGATCTATCCAATTAACCAGGCCCTCCCAGGGACCTGGTGGGAACTACCTTCATCCACACACCTGGCAATATGCTTGCTGTCTAAGGACCCTGGGGTGAAACCTGAAGCAAACCCTTGTCCTAGCACCACCCTGTTGAACAAGGTACTGGAGACAGTCCCATCCTATTAGGAACCAGACACGATCCATGTTGCATAAGGCCCTGTTAGCAAGCCCCACAACCATGAACCCCACTGTAGACCCAGCAACATCCACATTGTTGGCTCCACCGTAACAAGACTGTTATTCTAGAGGTAGTCCCATCAGCCTGGGAACTAATAGGACCTTGAAGAAATATCTGCACCCCCTTGTTCATTGCCAGATTATTCACAATAGCCAAGACATCGAAACAACCTAAGTGTCCAATCAGTGCATTAATGGATAAAGAAAATGTGTACACATAAAATGGAGTATTATTCAATTATAAAAAGAAGGAAATTCTGCCATTTGCCACAACATGGGTGGACCTTGAGGGCATTATGCTAAGTGAAATAAGTCAGCAGACAAAGGCAAATACTATATGATGTCACTTATACATGGAGTCTTTAAAAAAAAAAAAAGCTGCCCTGGCTGGTGTGAACCTCATGGATTAAGCATTGGCCTGTGAACTGAAAGGTTGCTGGTTTAATTCCAGGACAGTGAACATGCCTGGGTTGCAGGTCAGGTCCTCAGTTGGGGATGTGTGAGAGGCAACCGATCAATATTTCTCTTGCGTATCAATGTTTCTCTCCCTCTCTCCTTTTCCCTCTCTAAAAATAAATAAAAATAAAAATCTTAAAAAAAAAGCCAAACTCATAGAAACAGAGACTAGAATAGTGGTTGCCAGGAACAGGAAGTAGGGAAAATGGGGAGATGTTTTGGACACACTGAGTGGAGACATCCAGTAGGCTGTTGGGCACACAAGTTTGGAGGGTATTTAACACAGTAAAAGAGGTGGGCTTTGAGTGGGGTCCTGTAGTAATTTCTAGGGCTCCCATAACAAAATGCCACAAACTGGTGACTAAACAGCAGAAATTTATTTTCTCACAATTTTGGAGCTAGAAGTCTGTGAATAAGATATTAGCAGGTTTGGTTTCTTCTGAGGCCTCTTCTTGGCTCATAGGTGGTGATCTTCTCTGTGTCTTCACATGGTCATTCCTCCAGTCATTGGATTACAGCCCATCCTTTTTAACTGAATGACCTCTTTAAAGACCGTATCGCCAAATACAGTCACATCCTGACTGAGGGGTAGGACTGTAACATAAGAATGGGGTTGGGGGGATTGATAATTCAAGTTAAAGTAAACCTAGAAACAATCAGTAATGGTAAAAATTTCCCTAATTCACTAAGTGAGTTTTTTAGTGTGTTTGAGATAAAGAATATTTTGCAAAGAGAGGTATAAATACAGAAAGAAAGTAGCAAGGGAGGCAATGCATTTGTGCATTTTTAGTAAGCTGTTTCATATTTGGCCAAAGTGAAGGAAACAAGAAAAAAATATCATTTTGGACCCAAAAAAACTAAATTTCAAGGGCAATTTCTACTGGTAGGAAGAAACTAATGTTAAAACATGTCACACTGTGTTTGGGAAAGGAAGTTAAAATTTTTTAAAAATTAAGCTAAGAATACTTGGCTTTTTTTCTGTAACTATATTCAGGAGCAAGAGTTACAATGGATTTCCTACCCCATGAATCAGGGACTAAGGGATGGTTTTAAGAGTTGTGGAAAATAACCTCTGGTATACATTTATGAAATAATTGGTGGTAGGCAGGAGGGAAAGAGGATGACAGGGAAAGTGCAAGAATAAACCTGTTGTTTTTTTTTTTTTAAATCAGATGAAGTCACTGTTTCAAGGCAGTCTTTTTGGCCCATGTATTTTCATTCCTTAATAGCAATGTGATCTTGGACAACTTATTCTTTCTGTGCTTTAGTTTCTCCACCTAAAAAAAATGGTGGCAGTACCTTTCTCCTAGAGTTTCTGTCATGGATAAATGAACTAATATGTGAAAAAGTTAAATGGTTCTTGGTGCACAGTAGACTTTCAATGAATGTTAGCTATTCTCATCATCCCTGCCATCACATCATCACCTCTCATTACTCATGTCCCTCTAACTTTGCTCACATCATTCTCACTGCTGTCTGCTTTAAGCCATGCTGCTTTGGGGAGACTTTCCAAAGTATTCCAACCCAAGCTAACCTTTCTACAAACAGGAGATGGAAGCCTGAACTTGGAGCTAAAGTGTTCTGGATTGATTCAGATGGTGGACAGCCTCTTCTGATGGTGGGGAGGATTTTCAACAACATCATTCAACAAACATGTGCTGAGCATCTGCTTTAAGGCAGACAGCATCAGGCTGGGGGCAAGAGAAGAAAAGGGAGGGTCCAGACAGGCCCTGATTTCAGGGTATTTTTTACTTAATGGAGAAAGAAACACATAAACAAAAAAAAACCAAACCAAACCAAAACTAAACCCCACAGAGATATAATGGAGATTAACTAAAAGGTTCAGTAATCATAGGAAAAAACCTAAATGTCTGGATCATCCCAATTAGCCTAAAAACGTGCTGGAGTATCTCCCATCTTTAAAAATCCCATTTTGACCCACAGCCTTCCCTTTGCAGTGGCCACCACTTATGTGCAAACCTCTACCCTCTTCTGTAAAGCTGTAATAAATGGGCTATAGGTTGAATTTTTGTTCCTGAAATTCATGTGTTGAAATCCTAACCACCAATCTGACAGTGTTAGGAGGTGGGGCTTTGGGAGGTGATGAGGTCAAGAGGGTGAACTCTCATGAATGGTTTTAAGGCCTTTATAAAAGAGGCCCTCCAAAATTTCCATGCCCTTTGGCCATGTAAAGACATAGTGAGAAGACAGGTACCTGTGAGGAAGTGAGCTCTAACCAGACCCTGAATCTGTCAGAACTTTGACCTTGGACTTCGTAACCACCAGAACTATAAGAAATAAATTTGGCTATTGTAAATTGTGCTGCTGTGAACATTGAGGTGCATAGGTCCTTTTGAATTGGTGTTTCAGGGTTCTTAGGTTATAATACCAGCAGTGGAATTGCTGGGTCAAAAGGCAGATCCATTTTTAGTTTTCTGAGGAAATTCCATACTGTTTTCCATAGTGGTTGTACCAGTCTGCAATCCCACCAACAGTGCACTAGGGTCCCCTTTTCTCCATAACTTCTCCAACACTTGTTGTTTGTTGCTTTGTTTATGATGGCCATTCTGAATGGTGTGAAGTGGTATCTCATTGTGGTTTTAATTTGCATCTCTCTGATAGCTAGTGATACTGAGCATCTTTTCATGTGTCTCTAGAGCCTCTGTGTGTCCTCCTTGGAGAAGTGTCTGTTCAAGTCCTTTGCCCATTTTTTATTTGGGTTGCTTGTCTTCTTAGAGTGCAGTCGTGCAACCTAGGTGCCCATCAGTAAATGAATGGATCAAGAAACTATGGTACATTTACACAATGGAATTCTATACAGCAGAAAGAAAGAAGGAACTCCTACCCTTTGCGACAACATGGATGGAGCTGGAGAACATTATGCTAAGCAAACTAAGCCAGGCAGTGAAAAACAAATATATTTACTTTAAAAAAGAAATAAATTTGTATTGTTTATATGCTTCCCAGTCTATGGTATTTTTATAGCAACCCAAACAAACTTAAGATAAATTGCTATACTTACTATTTCTACTTTCTTACTTCACAGTCTCTCTTCTAAAATATATGATTAAAGTTTAAAAAATTATGACAGGTCATACAGCTTTCTTCCCTATCTTCCAGTATCCCTCTCAGCCTGTTAAGTTATCTAGGATTATTAGTTTCTTCATACATTTTTTTGGTTGCTACAAATATATTCTATTACATCATATATATACATATGCTGCTGCCTCTTGTCCTTGTATTTTTCCCTTAAAAATACATATACATCATGGGGAACTTCCTTTTTTAATACATGAAGAGTCTCCTCATTGCCTTTTATTGGTCTCCTCCTAATGGACATTTGTTTCCAGTTATTTGATGTACAAAGAAAGATGCGATTATATGGATAAGCTTGCATGGAAGTCATTTCCCACATCTGGAAATAAAAATGTAAGATAATTACTAGAAGTAGGAATACCTGGTTTAAGTGTATATACATTTGTAATTTTGATCAATAGATACTGCCAAACAGCTCTCCAAATGGGGGTTTTCCAATTTACACTCCCACTAGCAATGTATGAGAGTACCTCTTCCCCTAAGATCTTGCTGAATGTTATCAAACTTTAGGATTTTGTCAGTCTGATAGATGAAATAAATGTTATATTTATAGCTCTACTACTATGAGTTAAGCATGTCTTTTAAATATTTGTTTTATCTTTTACCATTTTTGTTGAGTTAACACTTTCTATATAAAGGAAATTAGTACTGCATAAAAGTTCCACATTTTTTTGCCAGTGTGTCATTTTCTCCTTCCTTCCTTCCCTCCCTCCCTTCCTTCCTTCCCTCCCTCCCTTCCTTCCTTCCTTCCTTCCTTCCTTCCTTCCTTCCTTCCTTTCTTCCTTCCTTCCTTCCTTCCTTCCTTCCATAAACATCTTTATTGAAATATAATTCGTATACTATAAAAATGTATCCTTTTAAAGTATACAGTTCAATTTTTAAAAAATCTCAAGAGTTGTACAACAATCACCACAATCTAATCTAAAAACATTTTCTTCTCCCCTCCAAAGAAACCTCATGCCCATTAGAGGTCATTCCCCATCCCCAGTCCCCCAAATTGCTGCCCACCCCAGCCCTAGGCAACCACAAAGTTACTTTTGTCTCTACAGATTGGCCTATTCTGGATATTTCATATAAATGGAATCAAGGAAATATGTGACTTTGGTAACTTGCTTCTTCTGCATTCTTTCTCAAACCTATTGTAGTCAGGATTATGTCCCCACTTAACTGTACTTTTAAAAAGGTCATTAATATTAGTCATCTTGCTCTCTTGTTTTTCCTCTTACCTCACAAGCTGTGCCTTCTTAGCTTCCTTGCTATTTCTTCCTCCTCTTCCCTCTAGACATAGAAGACCCCAGGACTCAGCACTTGCTCCTCTTTTTTTAATTTATTTTTTAAAGTTTTTAAAAAATTATTTATTTATTTTTAGAGAGAAGGGGAGGGATGGAGAAAGAGAGGGAGAGAAATATCAATGTGTGGTTGCTTCTCACGTGGCTCCCACTGGAGACCTGGCCCACAACCCAGGCGTGTGCTCTGACTGGGAATTGAACTGGTGACCCTCTGGTTCACAGCCTGTGCTCAATCCACTCAGCTAGACCAGCCAGGGCTTCTTTTTTATTTTTATCTGCACTCCCTCTCAGCTACTAATCTGGTCTATTGGTATTGGGAAAACCACTAGCTTGCTATAAACATCCCATAGATTTTAGCTACCAGGAATGAGAAATAGACATACTTTGCTATTCCTCTTGCTAAGTAAACCATATATATATATATATATATATATATATATATATATATATAACAAATACCTGAAATGTGGAAAGAGAAGGCAGGCTGGCTAGATACCCCAGGCCCTGAGTAATGTCATGATGATGAGTGCCCTGGGTTTTCTTTTTCCCTCATACATCTCAGACTTGGAACTGAAGAAGCCAGCGACTCAAAGTGTCAACAGGCATAGTCCCCAAAATCCTCAACAATAGCCTCCTTTCTCTAGTCAGAGGACCTGGAAAGGGTCAGACTAGCATGATAGAAATTTAAGATAATAACATTTTACTCTAGCTAAACACCACAGGAAAACAAATAAGCATAAAACTATAACCCAATCACACAGGCAAAGGCTGAATGTAAACCTATATTTCCACCCTTAGGAGGTTGTAATGATGTTTCCCAATAATCCTGCCAGGTGGTATCAGAGAAAGCCAATTAGGGAGTTACTGTTTCATCCCAGCTGGCCCGTGATGAGACTCCC
Organism: Phyllostomus discolor; assembly: GCF_004126475.2. Taxonomy (NCBI): domain Eukaryota; kingdom Metazoa; phylum Chordata; class Mammalia; order Chiroptera; family Phyllostomidae; genus Phyllostomus; species Phyllostomus discolor. Next base: position 149,083,655 of record NC_040905.2, on the reverse strand, counting down.
CCACCTCCTCTATTGTCAGTGGAGACTACATGGAGAGCCTGGACTTTCACTCCCATCTTTAGTAAAGCGGAGTCCCCTCTCAGGTGTCCATTTGGCAATCTGGACATCTGTCTCCATTTGGCTGAAATAAGGCAGTATCTCCCCTCTCCTCTGCCAAAATAGTATCACAGAAAGCCAGCCAAAATAGAAGGCTTAAATAAGATCCAAAGTTGTATAACGTAATACTAAAATATCAAGGTTCCAATAGAAAACCATCATCTCAAATTGAATGAAAAAGGAAAAAAAAAGGAAATGAAGGCAAACACGGAGGTGACGGAGCTATTCACATTGTCTGGCAATGACTTTAAAGTAACCATGATGGAAAAAAGGCTTTAATGAGCTAATATTTTGCTTGAAATAAAGACAGCAAAAAAAAGAAAAGAAAAGAAAAAGAAAGTCTCAGCAAAGTAATGCAAGGTATATAGAAAAACAAAGGCGGAGCCGAGGATGGGAGAACTGAGCATCTGAGCAGATTCCCGCCTTCCTCTCTTCTCCCTGCACCTTGCTCTCACAGCCTGTCTGCCCTGCCACCCGCTCACCCCCCAGAACATCTTCCACTGTGGCCACCTCAGAGAGTTCCCACTTGAACAAAACCCTCCAGCAGGTGTACATGTCCCTGCCTTAAGGGGATAATGTCCAACCATGCGTGTCTAGACTTAAGGACTGCGCTACAAGACCTGGACCCTAAACAGTGAGCCTGACTGTATAGAAGAATAGCCTGAGTAGAATTTTGATGCCTCTAGTACTTTAGAGTCTGAAGGGTCCAGCAGTGACATGTATCTTGTTCCTGCTGCCATGTTTCGGGACCCTTTCTGCCAGGACCCCAACAAGCTGGTGTTGTATGAACTCTTAAAGTACAGCCAAAAGCCTGCAGAGACCAATTTAAGGCACATCTGTAAACAGATAATGGGCAGGTGAGCAATCAGCATCCCTGGTTTGAAACAGAGCAGGAATGTGCTCTCATGGTCACAGATGGATGCCCTTTTGGTTGGCCTTCCAATGGCTTCCCTCTGCCCCAAGGTCCATATTACTGTGGTGTGAGAGCAGACAAAGCCTACAGCAGAAACACTGGAGGCTCACTACCAGGCCTACTTGTACCTTGGCATCAAGATTGCAGGGACAAATGCTGAAGTCATGCCTGCCTAGTGGGAATTCCAGTTAGGACCCTGTGAAGGAATGGACATGGGAGATCATCTCTGGGTGGCCTGGTTCATCTTGCACCGAGTGTGTGAAGACTTTGGAGTGATAGCAACCCTTGATCCCAAGCCAATTCCTGGGAACTAGAAAGCTGTGGGTTGCCACACCAGCTTCAGCACCAAGGCCATGCAAGAGGAGAATGGCTTGAAGTACATGGAGGAGTCCATTGAGAGGCTGAGAAAGTGGCACTAGTACCACATTCAAACCTACATCCCAAGGGGTGCCTGACTGGATTCAACGAAACCTCCAACATGAACAACTTTTCTGCCTGTGTGGCAACTATAGCACCAGCATCTGCATTTCCTGGGCTATCGGCCAGGAGAAGAAGGGTTACTTTGAAGATCTGGTGCTCTTCTGCCAACTGTGACCCCTAAGGGGAGACAGAAGCCCTCGTCTGCACATGTCTTCCAACAAAATTGGTGATGAGCTCTTCCAGAACAAAAATGAAGTGGACTAGACTTGTAGCCATTGAACCCCTTCTAATTAATTCTTCATCCACTCCCACTCTCACCCCCTATCAATTGTCACAGGAGCCATAACTCAAAGGGCAGAATATCAAGGTCTTTTTTCATTCTTCATGCCCAATTAATATCTCTTGGTTGTTTTTTTGTTGTTGTTTTGTTTTTGTTTTTTTGTTTTTTGGTGAGGTTAGAGGGGTCAAGTTCTTAATCTCTTCACATACAACTACTCTTTTTGCCCCCATCACTGAAGTTTTCTAGTGCATTAGTGGGGAGACAGGGCAGGGAAACATAACCACTGCTTCACTTAACCAGATGTTTGTCCAACAGGCATAGCTGTCTAGACAGTGAGCATAGTATTGGTGAAGGAAAGGGGAGGACCTTTTTCTTCTTCGAGGTGGCTGAAGAGGGTGGGGAGCCTGGGCTTACTCTGTGGTTAGGTAAGATATTCCCTCTTGATGGAAAGATACATCTCTTAAAAAGTTATAACCCGATTTCTAATTAATGTGAGAATTAGGAGAGAGGGGAACATGGGAGTCAGACAGGAAGATGCCTCTTACCATGCTGTGCTTCCCTGGCCTGCAGTGAAATGTCCTCACTTGAAGACAAGCTCAACATAAAGGGATGGGAGGAATGGGGTGGATAGCCCTACCTTAGAAGAAAAAGCTTGCATTCCTTGGTCCTCTATTTAAACACATATCAGAGTAGTATTTTTATATTTAAATGTAAAACCAAAAAAAATTATTTACATGTGTATGCAGATATGTGTGATTTTTCTAAAGTAGAAAAACCATTCTGGTCACCAGGAGCCACATTTGAGGCAAGTACTCTGGTCAGAAATAAGGCTCCTTTTTAGTGGGATTGGGGGGGTGAAGGTGGAGATGCTTGGAATGTTCGCTATTAGGGACTGTTATACCCTCACACCATTTAGGGGTTTCTCTATGCCCTGCCTGCCCTTCTGGAGGGGGAGAACACTGGTTGGTTAACAAGAAGAAGCATGGTATAGCAGCAGCAGTCACCCATTACCCAAGACCCTGGCTTTGGTTTAAAGACACATGTATGCACAGGAGTTTAGAAATACAAGCTGGCTGGTCAACTGAAACATGCATGTTCCTGTCAGAGGGTGCTGGGTTCTTTTCTGGGGGGACTAGCATGTTACTAAAGTAGGCCTTTTGATATATTAAAAAATTTTTAAGCAAAACAGAAGCTTAGATTTTAATCATATTTGCAGTGATTTGAAGACTTAGTTTTACAGTTTGTTTGTTTCTACCATCTCCTTCTCATCTCTGCTTTTAGAAGAGGAGAGGGAGACAGGACTTTGGTCAAGCACTTGTAATTTTGTATCCTGGTGTCTGTTCTGAGTGAAATATTCCTTTTCTTCATTAAGATTCCAAGGAGTTTTTTTCTTTTATAATAAAAAATAACCCCCCCCCAAAGAAAACTAAATAGAAATTTTAGAACTTAAAAGTATAATATAATAACCAAAATAAAAAGCTTCGTGGATGAACTCAAAAGCAAAATGGAGGGGATAGATGAAAGAATTAGTGAAATGGAAGAGAGAACAATAGAAATTACCTAATCTGAACAATAGAGGAAACAGATTTTAAAAAATGAACAGAGCCTGAGGGAACTGGAAACTAAAGAAAAAAAGACCTAATATTCATGTTATTCATGTCATTGGAGTCCTGGAAGGAGAGGAGAAAGGAAGCAAGGCTGAAAAGGTATGTGAAGAGGCTCTGCCCAGGTAGCTTAAAATCAATCCATACATAAGAGGAAGAACAAATCCTCTCTCTCTCTAAAAAAAGTACTTGAACAAATAATGGCTGAAAACTCCCCCCAATTTTTTTTATTCTTACTTAAGGACACTTTTTCATTGTTTTTAGAGAGAGAGGAGGGGAGAGAGAGAAACATCAATGTGAGAGAGAAGTATTGATTGGTTGTCTCCTGTATGCACCCAGTCTGGGGTCTGAACCTGCAACCTAGATATGTGCTCTGATCAGGACTCAAACCTACAACTTTTGGTTACAGGACAATGCTCCAACCAACTGAGCCACACTGGCAAGGGAAAACTTCCCATATTTGGCAAGAAACATAAACATACAGATTCAACAAGCTGAGCAAACTCCAAATGTGATGAACCCAAAGAAATTCACATCAATATAATTATACTTCTGAAAACTAAAGACAAAAAAAATCTTAAAAGCAGCCAGAGAGAGTTTTGGCCAAGATGGAGGTATAAGTAGAAACCCTTCACTTCCTCAGACAACCAAAAGGAGGATAACAACCAATCTAAAAACCATAAACAACCAGAAGTGCCAGAAAATCAAACTCATGGAACTCCAAAAACGAAGGAATTAAAGAAACATTCAACCAGACTAGTAGGAAGGAGCCAGGCAGCCAGGTGGCTGGGTGGGCAGAGAAGACCCGAGGTAAGGTGGTGGACCACATAGGCAGGGCCAGCTGAAAGGACCTGGGGCAAGGTGGCAGACCAGACAGTGCAGTTAGTCAGAGGCTGGCTGAGAGAACCCAGGGCAAGGCTGTGGACCATGCGGGAGGGTTTGGCTGAACAGGAAACTGAAACTCAGAGCTGACTGTGGACTACAGAGAAAGTTGCCACCGTGGGAGAAACTCCCAGTCTCACACATGGAAAGTGGGGCTAGAGCCAAGCAAGTGAGCTGCATTGTTCCCTCCCTGGCTGCTTCCCCACAGGCAGTGCCACAGCGCAGCAAGGAGGGTTGCCCCACTCTGGAGAATACCCAAGGCCCCACCCACTTACAACTTAACAGATGTACTGAGGCAAAAAATATGGCCCAAATGAAAGAACAGAGCAAAACTCCAGAAAGAGAGCTAAGTGATGAGGAGATAGCCAACCTATCTGATGGAGAATTTAAAGCCCTGGTAATCAAAATGCTCACAGAACTGATTGAGCTTGGTTGCAAAATGAAAGAGCAAATGAAAGATACCCAAAGTGAAATAAAGCAAAATATTCAGGGAACCAATAGTGACAGAAAGGAAACCAGGGTTCAAATCAATGGTTTGGAACAAAAGGAAGAAATAAACATCCAACCAGAACACAATAAAGAAACAAGAATTCAAAACAACGAGGAGAGGCTTAGGAATCTCTGGGACAAGTTTAAATGTTCCAATATCCGAATTATAGGGTTGCCAGAAAGGGAAAAAGAAGAACAAGAAATTGAAAACTTATTTGAACAAATAATGAAGGGAAACTTCTCCAATCTGGTGAAAGAAGTAGACTTCCAGGAAGTCCAGGAAGCCCAGAGAGGCCCAAAGATGTTGGACCCAAAGAGGAACACACCAAGGCACATCATCATTAAGCTACCCAAAATTAAAAATAAGGAGAGAATCTTAAAAGCAGCAAGAAGAAAGGAGAGGGTTACCTACAAAGGGGTTCCCAGTAGGCTATCAGCTGATTTCTCAAAAGAAACCTTGCAGGCAAGAAGGGATTGGAAAGAAGTACTTGAAGTCATGAAAGACAAGGACCTACATCCAAGATTACTCTAGCCAGCAAAGCTATCATTGAGAATGGAAGGCAGATAAAGTGCTTCTCAGATAAGGTCAAGTTAAAGGAGTTCATCATCACTAAGCCCTTATTATATGAAATGTTAAAGGGACTTATCTAAGAAATTAAAGAAGATCAAAAACTGTGACCAGTAAAATGACAACAAACTCACAATTACCAACAACTGATCCTAAAAAAGAAAAACAATGAAAACAACAACTAAACAAACAGCTAGAACAAGAACAGAATCAGAGAAATAGATATCACATGGAGGATTTTTAGGGGTGAGAGGGAGGAGAGAAATTGGTGGCTGGGAATGTACAGGGAATAATAAGCATAATTGGTAGGCATAAAATAGATGGGGAGAGGTTAAGAATGGTATAGGAAACAGAATTCAAAGAACTTATGTGTACAACCCATGGACATGAACTAAGGCGGGGAAATACTGGAGGGTTGGGGGGTGCAGGACAGAGGGGGGATAAAGGGAGAAAATTTGGGAAAACTGTATTAGCATAATCAATAAAATATACTTTAAAATGTAAATAAACAAAATAGCAGCCAGAGAAAAAACTTACTTATGAGAGAAAATTTGAATGACAGTGCATTTCTCATCAGAAACCATGGAGGCTAGAAAGAAATAGCATACTATTCTTTTTTAAGCACTGAAAGAAAAAAAAAAACTATCAGAATCCTATACCCAGGGAAAATGTCCTTCATGGATGAGGGGGAGAGCAAAACATTCCTAGATGAAAGAAAATTAAAACAATTTGTTGCTAGAAGACCTGACTCTAAAAGAATGGCTAAATGATGTTCTGTAAACATAAAGTGATAAAAGGATGAAGCATGGGACATTAGGAAGAAATAACATTGTAAGCAAAAATAATGGGTAAATAGATAAGACTTTTTTTTATCCTTTTGAGTGTTCTAAAGGTTTGATAGTTGATACGATTATACCACTAATGTGATCCTAAATGTATGTAGAGAAAATATTTAATACAACTATAAATGAGAGAGAGCAAAATGATAAAAAGTGAGTAAGTTTTCTATGCTTCACCTGAATAGGTAAAATGATGACATTTGTAAATTGTGATGTTACATTTACAAAATGTAATATGTAGAGCAACTGCTAGAAGAACAAAGAAATACATTCAAAAACACTAGAGAAATCCCAATGGAATTCTAGAAAATGTTCAAATAATCTTCAAGAAGATGGGAAACAGAAAACAGAAAAAAAGCAGAGAGAACAAACAGAAAACAAAAAACTAAAAGGGCACAATTAAGTGCTACATGTCAATAATTACACTAACTGATGTTTCAGTTTCATATTTACACATATTATATGATATTTTATTTAAAATATTTCTTATTGTGCACTGTGGTAAAAACCATTTTTCAATTCGCTGCCCTAAGAAATCACCAAGGGCAGAGCTTTCCTGGCCATGATGATTACACAAATGAGATTCAGGTTCTGATTCCAGTGGGAAAAGAAACGCTTTGTTTAGCTAGAGCCTGGGGGATGTCTCTTTTGGGTCTGACAAGCTCAGGTAGCAATTCTGGCAACTGGTACTGGAGTTCTGGCAGTTTCTTGCATGGGTGGAAGTTGATGGTAGGATTTTATTTGGTCATCATCCAGTAGGAAATCAAACTGATTGCAGGAGGACCACAAAGAGGGCTGTGTCTCAGAGACAACCTAACCCCACCAACTTCCTTGTTCCTGACTGACTGGCTGGAAAGCATATGAAAATCCATGAGTTGCTTGTTGTTAGTTGGTATATGCAAAGAGATGCCCCTAATTATTCTCTAAAATTGTCACTATGAATCCTGTCAAAGGTTTCTTCAAAATGCTCGACCTAACATATATTAGGAACATTTTCATGGGGAGAGAAATCTAAGTATTTATGGTCCTGTTCATCATTTTTGGAACAGTAGAATATTTTTAAGTATATTTTATCAATTATGCTGTTACAATTGTCCCATTTTTTTCTCTCCTTTATCCCCCAGCATTCTACCCCCCCACCCCCCCATGTCTTTAGTTCATATCCATGGGTCATCCATATAAGTTCGTTGTCTTCTCCATTTCCCATACTGTTCTTAATACCCCTGGCTATTTTGTACTGACCATTTATGCTTACTCTCTGTACCTTTCCCCCCATTCTCCCCACTTCCTCCTCCCTGCTGAACTCCATTTCTGTGATTCTGTTCCTATTCTGCTTGCTTGCTTAGTTTGTCTCTGGTGTTTTGTTTTGTTTTAGGTTCAGTTGTTGATAGTTGTGAGTTTGTTGTCATTTTACTGTTCATATTATTGATTATCTTTTTCTTAGATAGGTCCCTTTAACATTTCATATAATAAGGGCTTGGTGGTGATGAACTCCTTTAACTTGACCTTGTCTGGGAAGCACTTTACCTGCCCTTCCATTCTAAAGGATAGCTTTGCTGGATAGAATATCCAGCCTGGATGTTGGTCCTTACTTTTCATCACATTGAATACTTCTTTCCAGCTCCTTCTTGCCTATAAGATTTCTTTTGAGAAATCAGCTGATAGTCTTATGGGAACTTATTTGTAGGTAACTCTCTGCCTTTCTTTTGCTGCTTTTAAGATTCTCTCCTTATATTTAATCTTTGGCAATTTAATTATGATGTGTATTGGTGTGTTCCTCTTTGGGTCCAACAACTTATTTGGGACTCTCTGACTTTCCAGGACTTGTATGTCTATTTCCTTCACCAGACTGGGGAAGTTTCCTTTCATTATCTTTTCAACTAAGTTTTCAATTTCTTGCTCTTCCTCTTCTCCTTCTGGCACCTCTATAATTTGGACTTTGGAATGTTTAAAGTTGTGCCAGAGGTTCCTAAGCCTGTTTTCATTTTTTTTTTTGAATTCTTATTTCTTCATTCTGTTCTGGTTGAACGTTTATTTCTTCCAAACTGTTGATTTGAGTCCCAGTTTCCTTCCCTTCACTGTTGGGTCCCTGTATATCTTTCTTTGTTTTACTTTGTATAGCCTTCATGTTGTCCTTTATTTTGTGGCCATATTCACTCATTTCTGTGAGCATCCTGATTACCACTGTTTTGAACCCTGCATCTTATAGATTGGCTATCTCCTCATTGCTTAGTTCTTTTTCTGGAGTTTTGATGTGTTCATTCATCTGGGCCATATTTCTTTGTCTCAGTGCACCTGTTATGTTGTAAGGGGCAGAGCCTTAGGTATTCACCAGGGCAGTGAAACCCACTTCTCTGCATTGTGGTGCTGTATGTGCAGGAGGGGTCAGAGGGGGAACAATAGTGCTTGCTCAGTTCTTGCTCTGCTTTCAGTCACTTCCCCCATTTCCCACAAGCAAACTGTGCCCTTTGAGGTGCTGCCCTGATGCTGATTTTTGGGCAAGTGGTCTTGTATACATTCTAAGACCTCATGGGTGCCTCCAACGGATTCTCCTATGATACTGGTCGTTTCTTCCACTGCTGCAAACCCCAGAGGTTTTTACAGCCAAAGATTTTAAGGCCTCATTTTCCCTATCTAGAACCCTAGATTGTGCAGTCTGTCTAACTCCCCAGTTGTTCCTACTGATTTATCTGCATGTGAATGTGGGACCACCTGGTCTGCCAGCCTCTGACTTGCCACACATTCTCTCCACCCTGGCTGCCTATCTCTGCCCTTCCTACCAGTCTGGATGGATGTTTCTTTTTTAACTTCTTGGTTGTCAGACTTTCATGCAATTCAATTCTCTCACAGTTCTGGCTGTTTTTTTGTTTTTGAATTGGTCGTTATCTTTCTTTTGGTGGTGCAAGGAAGCAAAGTATATCTACCTATGCCTCCATCTTGGCCAGAAGCCCCTCAAGTATTTTTAAAATTAAATTTCTTCTAATTTTCATACTTAAGAGGAAGTCAAGTTTCATATAACTTTGTATCATTTGTTCTCCAAGCTGCATTGCTAATAAGCAAGATTAAAGATCTGTGGCTCTTCTTGGTGTCTAGTCTGGAACTTTCCTGGCAGTGACTGTCCCCATTTATAGAATATACTACATTTTAGATCCTGTTTCCAACTGTTATAATTATTACAGAATTTAATAAAAAAGGATGACCCTCTCACTAATCCAAATCTTTTCTACTACAAGACTTCTGACCTCATACACAGACCTCTCAATTTCAGTAGAGAACTTTTTTTCCTACTTCATTTAGAAAGCGTCAATATTCTCTCATTCTAAAAATGTGTCTTAGATGTTCATATACTCTCCACTTCCCCTTCTTTCTTAGCAGAGAATTCTGTTAGCACACCTTGTTTTAAGTCACAGAAACCCAACTTAAATTGGCTTACGTAAAAATATGACTCTACTATAAAGGTCATGGGTATCTTAGAAACATCTTTATGTGGTTAGATGCCTGGGCATAGCTGGAGCCAGGGACTTCTTTTTCAGTTGGACTATCTTTTGTCTTTATAGCCCTTTTGGGGACTGCTTCAATATTCTCTTGCACTGTTGACTGGTTCTGCCTGCTCTTCCATCCGTGTGGTAGAACAGGTCACCAATATTGCCCAGATTTACATCTCTATTCTATCAGGCCACTAGATGGAGCTGAGAGAGCTCAATTCGGATTCCAAATTCCCAAGGATATATTCTGATTACCCAGCTTGGGTCAAGACCCAGTCCTGGACCACTGAACTCTAAACACAGAGATGGGTCACAGTGTCTTATCATGGCTGTTCCTATGGAAGCCAACTCCTATGAAAGGAGTTGGGGGAAAGGGAAAATGGGTGGTGGGACAGCCCCCATCAAAGAGTCAGCAGAAGGTCCCAGAAGAAAAGGAGATTGTGATGGACAAACAGTGGGTCTATTCCACACCATTCCTTCTCTCCAGGCAAACTCTAAGATCTTGAGCTTTCAATTCCACTTCCTCTCCTTCAGGATCTTTACCCTTTTTTTCTTTTATATTTTAAATCTTTCCTCTAACCAATTGCCTTTTCCTTAGGTTTAAATTTGCTCAAGACTTTCCTTTACTAAAGGAATGTCCTATAACCCATCATCCAGCTTTTGCCTAATCTATGTACCTTTCTTTTCCACCAAACAAATTTCATCTGCCCCTTACTCACATTTTACCCCCACCTGGCCTCCTCCCTCTTTAATTCCTCCTGTCTTCATTTCCCCAAGTTGTTTATTGGTCTCTGAAAGGGTGAAGACAAGGCTGAGTTAAGAAAGCATGACATTTGTAGGCCATTATGACACAGCCCTTCCATTGGGTATGATGTCTCAGATGCACCAGGGCCAACCTCCTCACAGCATATTTCAGGAACCACAGAGGCCAGCCCCAAGGGGCCCCACTGGATTGTGAGGCATGGCACTGACCAGTCCCTCACCTTTCCAGCTTCCTGGTTCCAGAGACCTCACCCAGCTGGCACCAGCTTGACCTCACCCATGCTGCTGATAGACATCTTATTTACCAAAGCCTCCCTTGGTGACAGGCCTTCTCACGCAGAGGCCTGAGAGAGTGCTCTCTCACACAGTTTACTATTTGCTTCCTCAGGAGAAGATAAGATCCTTGTCAGTTCTTTGTCCTGTGGAATGAAGGGGACAGGTAATAACCATGGGCTTGACTACAACTGCCGCTTTAAGGGTACCCACTCCTAAAGGCTGAGCCCTTGACACGAGCTGAACCAATCTACCTTCTGGTGTTCTTGGTTACAAGCATGCTTCTGGGGATACCTCATCTAATGAAGCCCCTTGCTCCTTTAGTTTTTTAAAAAACTTCTTATTATGGAAAATTTTAAACACATACAAAGTAGGAAGACTCATTTAATATGTCTACTACCTCATTTCAATAGTTATTTGTTGAAGAACAGTGTTGTACTATCTATATATCCCCTCAAAAACACCCTACCCTATTATTCCAAAGCAAATCTCATATATGTATTTTGTAAATATTTTAGTATGTATCTCTAAACAACAATGCTCCTTTGGGGGGTTTATTTTTGGTTTTGGTCAAGCTTATACTTTACAAATAATAATACTTACCTTTTTAAGGTACAGGTCTGAGGTTTTATAAGCTCATTTAGTCATATAACCATCACAATCAGGGCACAGGACAGTTCTGTCACCCCTCAAAAGTCTCCCTCTCCCACATCCAAGTAACTGATAATGGCAACAGCACCAGGGGTTAGACCTTGGTCCTTGAGTTTGGCTAAGAAAAGAATTCAGAGCCAAGGAACTCAAATGCAAGCAGAAGTTTACTTAGAAAGTCACAGAGGTAGAAGAAGTGAGACAGCTAGACTGGGAAAGCAAAGGTATGTGCCTTGAGGGAAGGCAGGTATAAGGAGGAAAGGCACCGGTGAGGTGCTGTGGGAAGGGGAGAAGGAAGGTGCTGTTCTGGGTTCATTTTAAGGACTTTTATCTGGAGGTCTCAGGGGAAAATCTCAACTGAATATTGATCAGCTTTCCAGGTGTGTCTCCTTAGGGTTGTGGTCAGTGTCAGAGTAGGGGGTCATTAGCCACTGCAGCTGGTCCCGACATCAGCCATGGCATCACCTTGCTGCTTTTCTGGGTCTGGAGCTGAAACCCAACTGAGGCCTAGATGTTATCTCTAGTTTGACAAAAACTCTGTTTCTCTGGTCAACAGACCTGAAACTTTGTTCCTGAGAAGACCTGATGCGGGCCAGAACCTCACTGCCCTAAAGGCTTAATGCTTAAGGGAGTGGTTGTGCAAGGGAGTCATTTAAGGCTACCACAGCCTTGTTCCTCCTCTAAAGGAGTCTAGCACAGGGCCAGTGACGCCAGGGGAGGGAGGATCAGGGGAAGGTTCGAACCATTTGACCAGTGATATGTTAGGGAAGGAAAGGTCACCCTTGGTGCAAGGTCCCACCCTATAATACTTGCAGCCCTGGTGACCTTCTGTACCTGAATTGTCCTTCCGACTCTGCTCATGTCTGTCTAACTGCCTACTATATCATAACCACAGATTTATTTTCTATTCTTTAGTTTCGTCTTTTCCAGAATGTCATAAAAATAGAATCATAAAGTATCTTTTTGAAGACTCATGTTTTAAAACAATCATCATACCATCATCAGCATCTCCCCCAAACAACAAAAATTCCCCAATATCATCAAATCCCCAGTTTTTTACATTTCCACAATTGTCCTAAAGAGTATTTGTTGACACTTTGATTTAGGAGCTAAATAAAGTCTTCACATTGCAATTAGTTGTTATGTCTCTACAGGAAATCTATATGTTTCTTCCCCATCCTTTAAGAAAAGTTGTCAAAGTTTCCCTTATTCTGGCTTTATTGATTGCTCATGCGTCTCATCATTTCTTCTGCTCCCTATGTGGGGAACAGAAATATGGCCCAAGGACCAGCAGCATCTGTATCACCTGGGGGCAGTCTGCTAGAAATGCAGGGTCTTGGACTCCATTCAAGGCCTACTGAATCAGAATCTGCATTTTTAACAAGCTCCCCAGGAGATTCGGCTTCTGTGAATTGGTAATGAGAGCTAAAGTTTTGATCTAGTTTATTTTAGGTGCTGTGTTTTTCAGCAAGACCTCTTCGTAGGTGGTGTCACAGCTCTTATTTAAGACTTTTCTATTTCCTTCTCTCCTCTGATGGCTCAGGTCTATCAGGACTGATGCCTCTGTAGACAAGCCCAAGGATCTGCCATTTTGCTCACATTGTTCTTTCTGGATTATTCCCTCTCCTCGGTGCTCTGCCTGGTAAAATCCTATTCATTTTATACATCTTAGTGCTGCTGGGGCTACCTCCTCTGTTGAGCCTCCTTTGGCGCTCGGTGCAGACCTGGGCCCCCACGCCTCTGCTTCCACATTCTACATATGTACCTTCATTTTAACAATTACCATGTGGTATTCTAATGGTTTGTGTGCTTCTACTAAACTTAGCTCAATGAGGCCAACAACAATACTTTATTTTTCTTTATATTATCCAGCACTTAATGTAGAGCCTTGCACAAAGCAGGTGCTCAAAATTTCTTACACCTTTGCCAGCTACAGTTCTCTATCAAAAAAATGCCTTCTCTGTCCAGAAGCAGGAGTCAAAACACATGTTAACAAGTTCCGTGCACTTCAGGCACAGGCAAAGCCTCAGACTTCCAATCACAACCAACATACTTTTATTATACACTCAGTCCTAACTTTGTTTGTGGTTTTCCAGTGCAGGTTAAAGAAAGGAGAGAGGCACTTCTAAAGAGAGGCCAAGTGACAATAGCAGGAAGTAGCCTGTCAGTAAACAGCTTGAGAGTAGCAAATGTGGCCACCTTTTTGGAGTAGCTGCTGTTCTGTTTCCCTGGGGAGGCCCTGCTTTCTACAGTTCTCTCCCACAATTCTAAGTCTCCTGAAGACATTTTTTAAATTTAAATTATTTTATTGTTGTTCAATTACAGTTATCTGCATATTCTCCCCACACCTCCCCCACCCCCCTGAAGACTTTGTCTTAGATTATAAAACAAAAACAAAAACAAAACAAAACAAAACAAAACACCTTACTTGTTTTGTTTCCTTCTTAGTGAAGAGGGGAGCCAGACCCTGAGCCCCTGGTTTTCTGGTGATAAGCCTCATGAAAGGATGAGGCTTCCTTTGCAGGGCTTCCCTTTTCTTCCTCCTTTCCTTGATGTCAGCAGCAGTCTTGGATTGGACTTGGTTTTTCAGGAAAGCAAAATGTACAGTCCACAGTGAATTTCTGCCCCACTATGCATTGGCTAAAACAAATGTGAGTGCGGGTCAGAATCACCTTGAGGGCTTTTTCAGCCAGAGACTGTTGAACTCCACTCCCAGAGCTCCTGATTTAATAGGTCTGGCATATGAAACTCAGTCTGCCTTTCCAACAAGTTCCTAGGTGATACCCATGCTGCTCCATCTTGCTTCATTTACATGGGTGCCTGTAATTTTTTTCCCTAAGGAAGACTTTGTGACTTGATGATTTCAACTTGTGGAACTAGCTGAACTGGATATTTATCATAAGATATTTACTTAGACCAAATAAACAGTTTTAAACGCTATAAAAATAAAAGATGCTGGCATCCTGACTTCCCTGCAAGGGCGGTTTTCCAAAATCTGCTCTGTCATGGATCTATATCACTGACTCATGTTTAGATAAAAAACACCACAGTGCCCTGTTCTTTCTTGTCCACCCCCCGCCACTGTCCTCAAACTCTCTGTTTACATGAGATACCATATTTTGTATTAAAACATTAACAGTAGTTGCTAAGGCATCATACTATTACTATAAATCAATTTAAAAAGTAATTACCTAATGATAGGTCCTAATGTTAAATTACTAAGGTTATATTCATTGAAAAAATGTTAACAATGGAGTGAGTCAAAAAAAGCAGAAAAATTTCAACACAGTTGCAAGACAAACACAGGCATCTTTGGAGGAATGAAACGTGTGTTCTTTACTCACCAGTGGCCTTTGGCTTTAGCACTCCCTGTGCAGTTGTAATTAGACAGCATCCAAGTGATTAGTTTTGATTTTGAAACAGAATTGTCATTGACAAGAAGAGTTCCTGTGTAGGAGAAAAAACCCCTATCATTCTTTCAGCGAGATTGGGAGAAAAGGATGAATTCTCTCCAGTGAATTCCATTGGTGTAAAATTTCATTTTGCATTGGTGTAAAATTTTGTTTTGCATTGTAACATCGCTGCAGTCCAGATCCATCTTACAATGGAAGGCATTTTGTAATCCTGGTTGGCCAGATGGAGGTTGAGATGTGTTGTCACTGCCTGAACATGCACAAACTCAGTGGTAATTCCTGGTGGGATGACTCGGCAACTGTAATATCCATGTTTCTGTCAACAAATCTTATAAGAATCATCTGGAAAAGAAACATGCTACCTGTTGTCTGAAAATCTTCCACTGACACCTGCATGTAAAATCAAGACCAATACCAGTATCCAAACGTCTACAGTAGGTGTCAGTGGCTTGAAAGCAAACAGTGGATTACTCAAAAGGCTGTACCACTAGCACCTGGTAAGTAAGGACACCAATGACCTAGTCAAAAATGAGTCCAAAGAATAGAGATTCTGAGTCTGAAGAAATGATAGCAATTCCTTAATGAACTTATATTGTTTATATTTTCCTTTTTTTGTGTTTGCACAAGAATGATGATGGTAACAATAAATGTCTAAGTCTAGAAGCTCATGTTCAATAAATATTTTAAAAGTTCTAAATGATAAAAAAAGGATTACAAATAGTTTATCTGGGAGTATCTTTAACAGCAGCTCTCAACCTTTTTGATCTGAGGACTCCTTTCGTACTCTTAAAAATTATTGAGGACCATAAGGAACTTTTGTTAATGGGGTAGTATCAATATTTATGATATTAGAAATTTAAACGGAGACTTTGAATACTGAATATACACAAGCACACATTCCACTTGCTGTCAGAGAGAGAACGACACACACAGCCCTGGAAAACCAATCAATGTATGCTGGTGCAAAGATGAGAGCAAAAAGGACAGATAATGTTGGTGTAAAACAAGAAAAGAGTTTTGACCTGTGGATCCCCTGAAAGGGGAACCTCACCTTGGGAGCCACTGGCATATAAAATAATGGTATGTTTTACACCATTAAAGTTAATGAAATGGGTATATTTTCACCTAAAATATTGGAAGGGATGAAATCTTGACTACATGGAAAACTACTGTTGGACAGCAGGAGTAGTACTCTGAGACACTGGTATCCTGAAGGTCTGGGGAATTCTGATCTTAGAAGTTACAAGTGTACATAGTGGAACTGGTTGTCTAGGAGGAGGACTGGGTAGAAATTGGGACAAAGAAGGGAGTGTGGTTAGCACCCAGGGCAGAAAGCTGGATTTCCTGGAGACTAGGAGGGGAGTTGGGGCTTGCTGTTCCTGCCGGTGATATAGATTTGGGGAGACATGCAAATTGCTGTAGAAGACAGACAATGAGTATGCAGGGGATTGGAACACCAGCCCCATTCCCACAGTCAAGCCAGAGACAGGGCAGGCCTGGGGGAGCTGCTGATCTTCAGGAAACCATGAAAACTTGAGCAAGGATATCCTGGTGACAGCCACCATCGTCCAATGAACAAGGCCTTTTCTGCCACTGCCACTGTCCTGATCTGAAATTCTAAAACTGCCCAAGGGAGGACCAAAGCCAAAACCAAAAAGGGGAGGGAAGGACAGAAGGAGGGAGGGCAAAAAGGGGGAGGGGAGAGAGAGAGAGAGAGGGAGAGAGAGGGAGGGAGAGAGAGAGAGGGAGGGAGAGAGAGAGAGAGAGAGGGGCTTTCTACAGGAATTGCTGAGACCAGATTAACTTTGATGCATAAACTTCAGAATAGCTACAGCTGCAAAGCAAAGTACTTCTTCACAGATGTAAGATCATCCTGACTTTGATTTCTAGCTCTGCCACTTACTTTCTGGAATGACATTGCTCACAGAATCCACTTCATAGGATCCCCAGTCTGAGCACCAAATAAGTGATACATGGAAGCTCTTCAAACAGCACCTGGCACATAGTAAGTGCTATATATGTTGTATGTGTCATCATCTCTTGTACCTTGGATGTTCTGGAGATGTCATACCTGCCACACTACATCTTTTGAGAAGGGTTGGGATGGCTGACTTTTGGCCCCATGTCTAATTGAAGACTAGATTAAAGTCTAACTGCGAGTCTAGGGAACCCAGGGCAGGAACATACTGGAAATTGCATAGTGCTCTATCCGGGAATGGGCTGCAGAGGCTGTGTGGGAGGGTCTCGTGGAGCCTGACACTCCATTCCTTGGTCTTCCTGCCCTAGCCCACGCTACCAAGCCAGTCCTTACCTACTTCAGAGGGACCCAGAGCCCTTCTCAGGTGTGAGCACGGGTGCCCACACGCTGAGCAGGGGAATCTATGCAAATTTCTCTAGGTTCCGTAGGGCGTCTGGGTACTCCATTCCTGAGTTTTTCTGTTTAATTTTGGCCAGGGCTGGCTCTGGCCCTCTTTGCACAATTAGGGGTGGGGATGGGATGGAAGGCGGCGCCTGTGAGTCTGAGCTAAGAGGTGGGCGTGGGCATGATGGTAGAGGCATTTACACCTGCAGGGAATAAGGATGCCTGGAAACTTCCCAAGGCGGTTTGCCTCCCCACACCCAGCCCCGGAGCCCGTCCAGCCCTGGGGTGGGCGTGGCCACATCGCTGCCCCACTAGCTTCCATAGGGGGCGGAGCCGGGGGCGGAGTCTGAGAGCCTGCCAAGTCCAACAGGCGGAGCTCCGCACCGGGAGGCTGGCTGAAGAGGCGCCACATCCGGCCGCTGTCCCACTGTGCATAAAGCCACCGCTGTCGCTATTGCTGCCGTTGTGGGCGTAGAGCAGCAGCTCTGGCCTCTTCTTCGCTGCGAGAGCAGCTGCTCCAATGCCCCAGGGCGGCCATGAGCGCCCCACACTGGTGGGACCAGCTGCGGGCTGGCAGCTCGGAGGTGGACTGGTGCGAGGACAACTACACCATCGTGCCTGCGATCGCTGAGTTCTACAACACGGTTCGGGACTCGGGAGTAGGGGTGGCAGGCAGGCTGGCGGGAGGGGGCTGTCCCCAGGCGCCGTGGTGCCTGAAACCTGCTCGTGGCTATCTTCGTGTATCTGGGGTATTCTTTCCCCAGGACCAGAGTCGACCCACACCTCCTCCCCTACGCGCTCCTTCCAGTTCTCATCTGTCCTTCTCTCTTGTCCCTACCGGCGTCAGCTGGGCTCAGCTTCCTTCTCTTGTCATTTCTGATGACCCTGCTGTGTTGTTTGGTCTCCACCCGTCCTGGAGCCAGTGATCTGTGTCAGCCCATCTCCCAGTTTAGGTCATTTGCGGGCGGTGAACCTGCCAGGACAACCTCCCGCCCTAGGATCTCTGTGGCATGACACACTTGGGTCGCATTGTGTGTTTTTGCTCTGAATACCTGCTCTAGGAAGTCCCAGGAAAGAGGGTAACACTCCGGCATGTCTCAGGAGCAGGGCCCATTCCAACCTTGCTGACTTGCCGCATCTCACGAATACACCAATAATAGGTCGAGTTACTTTTGGCCAGACTCAAGTTACCTTAATTACTACTAGTTCCTATTTCTATGCCTTACTTAGTATTCCGTCTAATGCCAGCTCCAAATTCAACTCCCCCAGGCTTGTTCACTCTTCACTTATTAAGCCTGGGGAGTGGAAGGGACATTTGGTAGTGATTGTGTGTGTGTTTTCTGGAGTTGCCTAGGTCTCTCGATATGGCAGCTTCCCCCACTGCAGAATCCTGTGTGCTTGCAGCTGGGAAGGAAATACCTTTTCTCTGTGCCCCTGGCTCAGGGTTCTGGTACCAAATGTAAGACTTTCCATGGTCATTTGTGTAGCTTATCTTTTCACTGCTCTAACAGGGGAAACAGGAACTCCTGGTTTAAGGTTCATTGTGAATTTCAGGTAGTTCTTTAGGATTTTCACCTTTGATTTGCTGAGAGAATGTTGGCAACAGTTAGGTGCTTATTGCCTGGAGGGATCTCTGCTGAGCTAGTCCTGGGACTTCTAGTCATTGATGAAGAAACTGAGCTCTTGAGAAGGGAGCTGCCAAGCTCACATTTCTGGCATGGCAGGTAGGGGAGGAGAAGTGGGGGAGGGGCAGTACAGTTCAGAAGTCTTCATTCTTCCTCCTCTAATTGCTAAAATCCATGGCTGCCCTTTATACAGAATGCCTACTTTTATATGATCCGGGTAGTTCCTCAAGACAACTTGGTCTTCTGCTCTTTGGAGATACAGTTAGTGGAGGTGGCCACACCTCACCTATTGTACACCCTTTTTCAGTGCATAGTATCAGCTGTAGATGGGTGCTCACAGAGGACAGGCTAGAGCAGGGCTGGGTGCTTTCAACAGTGGTAACTCAGGCTCTCCATTTGAAAGTGGATTTCAACAGAATTAAAGAAGAAATAAGAACCTGGGGACAGGTTCTCATACTATCTGCAAAGTATCTGTGGAATCTGAGGCCAGCAGAAAGTCAGGTCTGGTCATTTGGCCAAAAAGTGTATAGCTACTCTGAGCCTGCCTTGAAAAGTCCCAGAGTGCCGAATGAGGGGGAGCATCTATTTTGTCTTTACTTTTAACCTTGTTCCATTGGAGCAGTTATATAGTGAGTGCCAAAATCTCTTTTAGAAATAAACTGTTGATCTTTAGCTGCAGTGTCTGTGGCTGATTAGCCCAGCTCATCTGCCTGACAAACCTTATTCTTTGGATTGCTTATAAACCACAAAGATTGCTGAAGCAAAGCAGAGAGCAGTGTCCAACCTGTGGCCTGCAGGCCTCACGCAGCCCAGGATGGCTATGAACGCAGCCCAACACAAAATCGTAAATTTACTTAAAATCTTTTTTCACTCATCAGTTTTCATTAGTGTTTGTGTATTTAATGTGTGGTCCAAGACAACTCTTATTTTTTCAGTGTGGCCCAGGGACACCAACAGGTTGGACTCTCTTGGAAGGTCTCAGAGAACTCATTGGCCACCAAACTTAGTTGAGTGTAGGTCCAAAGAGGTTAGCAAAACCCATAGCCTCTTCTCTGTTTCCATGCCCTAGTTATCTGTGGATGTGTATATGTCACAGGGCAAACCTATTGCTCCTGTACTGAGGAAGACAGTGGACTATTACTTGATGATTAGCATGTCATTAAGTCATCATAGTAAAGCAGCAGGTCCAACTATCCATTATATAAGAAATAATAATTATTGCCAATTTGGAGAAAAAGTTTAAGGAATTGAAGATGTAAAATCAGAAACCTGGGAGAGGGATCCAGAGCCTTCTTAATGTCCATAAATATCCTTGGGGTATCACATCACTCCTACAACTTCAGTTACTGCTGGTTACCATTAATCGTTTGCTATGTATTGAAGCTCTGCTGGGTCATTCCAGGCAGTGGGTGCCATTTACTCTGTCAGCTTGATAAAGGAGGAAATGGGGACATAGATAGAGTATGCAACTTGCTGATGTCAAGAAATGTCAGAACTAGAGTTAGAACTTGGTCCATCTGACTCTACTAAGGTATTACTCATGAAGGTACAAGTGCCATTGTAGCACCTTAGATTTATGTGGCATGGCCTAATACACGTGTTTATTATTCAGTTGTTCTTTAACGTAAACTCTTGCATTGGGAACATTTGCTCTTTAGGCTAATCATGATGTTTGATATGAAAAGAAGTTTGTTTACAGTAGTCTGTTGTTTTTGTGGGTGTTTATTATAAAAGTAAAAACATGATCATGGTAAGAATTTCAGTATGCATGTTCTGAAGCACAAAATACCCTCTGTATCTTTTCAGACATTTTCTAGGCATGTAAAAAGCACTTGTATTATTTGTGTGAGTATATAAAATATGTATGTATAGTGTATACACACCACAGTCTAAGTAGTTTTTTTTTTTAACCCAGCAGGGATATAACTACACAAACCCTTTGGCACCTTGGCTTTTTCACTTAATATGTCTTATAGATAGTCCCATATTAGCTCATACAGAATTATCTTCCTCTTTGCAATGTCTACACAGTGTTCCACTTAATGGATTGGCCATAATTTACTTAACCAGTCAGTTCCTCATTGATAGACATTTAGGGCAGTTTCTGTTTGTTTTATTGTTTTCATTTTTGTTTCTGAACAGTGATGCCATGAATATTCTCTTATATACATCTGGATGTGTTTTACAAGCACTAATCCTTTCCGGGGAATTGTTGTGTATTCATGTTAAAGGCTGATAGTTATTGCTAAATGGCCCACCAAACAGAGTACCCTGATTTATGCTCCCACTGACAGTGTTTGGGTGTGTGAAGCATTTTGTTTTGGGGCCCTGCAAATCTCTGTTGCCCAAAATCTTATCATCTTTTGCTTTGGCCAATCCCAACTATCTCTTCCAAGAACATAGTCCTTTGCTTGAGCACATTTTGAACTATTTCTTCTATATACAAGTGTTATTGCATTGAGTTTTCTTTTTATGTTTTAAGTTTTAAGGCCCCAGTCACACTAAAAAGAAAGACTCCAGACCTAGCTGCTTTGGAGGAAAGTGTGGTCTTCCTTTTAACCACTGGGGTTAGCCTTTGGGGACTCTGTTGCTGAGCAGTGACTCAGGGAATCAACTGGTGCTGAAAAAAGAAGTCTTGAAGCAAAACATATGCATAAAATCAGCCCATGATCTGTCACCTCCCCCAATAAGCTCTGCCCTCCACCATCAAGATTAGGAAAGTAGAGTTCTCTTTATATGTCCAAGCCCACATCCCATTATCTATGGGGCATAATTATCCATCCATCCATCCATCCATCCATCCCTCGATCCCTTCATCCATTCATCCATATACTGGGCAATTACAGCGTGCCTATCCAGAAGTGAGATCCAGAGTCATCTGGGTGGTGAGGGCCTTAACAGAGGTGTGTACAAGTCACCCTGGTGTTACTAGAACTCTGCATGGCATTGGTGTGCTGTGGGAGGTAGGGTGGGGGAATTTTGAAGAGTACTTTCATGTAGAGTGACCAACTTGTCCTGGTTTGCCAAGGACAAAATTGGACTTCGCTGATTTTAAAACTGAAAGTTCCATGTCTTGGCAAACCAGGATAGTTGGTCATCTCAGTGGCAGTAGGGAAGCAATGGGATGGATAGTTAGGAATGTGCATATAATTAGGATACACAGACAGTTTTCTCAGCTACTATAATGACCCTTATCTGTTCATGAACTTGTTGTTCAGAAGAACTTACAGCCTATTGCTTTGTCAGTATTTACCCTCTTCTGGGAAACTGCACATTCACATGCATCAGGAAGAGATTGCAGTGTGTTTATGAGATTATCTTGGTGCAAATGTTATGTGGGAATTCATAGAATAAGGAGCTTTCTAAGGAAATAATACATTTTAGAATTGTGGTTTCCTTTCAGTGAAAACAATCTGTTCTGCAGGCATTAAATAATACAATTCTCCAAAGTGTAATCAGACAAGAGACTTTCAACAATACCCCTTGGCTGAACTTCTCAACTTTAGTGACCCACACCATTTTGAGGGGAAGTTTCATTTCTCAGTAGATATGGAGCCATTGTATCCATCTTTTAATTACAACTCATTTGCTTCTCTGTATTTCTTTAGGAGTTCCTTCCTCTTTTTGTCTTGGGGAACATCTCTCTCTAATTTGGTCTTTTCCTTTGCAGAGATTGACTTATTTAAAAGGCCTGGTGAAGACCAGCAGATATTGATAGGTGGGCTGTGCAGAAGTAATAATGCAATTTCAAGTTATTTGGAAGCATCTGTTAAAATGGTGCTTCTCAGTTGAACTCACTAATACGTGCATTAAAAAAAGTGTTTTGAAGTATCCTAATTTTACTGCAGCTATAATAAATGACTTCATGCTTTTGTGAACAGTGTGTAAATACATTTAAAAATGATTCATGTGTACTTTGCTAATGGTAATATAAATTGACAGAGTCATTTGGGGACAATTTGGCGAAGTTAGCTGCACTTGGCTAAAGCAAGGGAGATTGAGGGGACTTGAGGCAATAAAGATATACTGGGGTAAAAAAACAAATGAGTTATATTTCCCAGTATTGTAGGTGGGGCTGTAAATTGCTTTCCTTCCTTGGGGAATGGCTACAAAAAACCCTTGCTATCTGCACCACTTACACCAAGTGAGGTTAATCTGAGTGAACTAAGGTGAAAATGTAAGAGATACTGTTGAAGGAGAAAAAGTTTCAGGATGATAATGTTACAGTATGTGGCATATATGTATTCATATAAATGCAAAGAAAATGACTGGAAGCCTATGAATCTGAGAATAATGGTTATCTCTAGGGCGGTGGAAGAAGGGAGATTTTAGCTCTGTAATGTATTCTTTTTTTTCTTTTTCTTTTTCTAACAAGGAGAACATATTTATAAATATGAAAGGAGAAAGATCAGGTTTTAAGTTATCTATGCTATAACAATTTCATTTTTTCTCTTCCTTCTCTCCCTTTTCCTTTTCTTTCTTCCACTTCTATGTTTAACAAAAGGAGAGCCACTTTTAAGTCTTGGAACAAGTCATATGTGCACAGTGTGTGATGCAGTTCAGAAGTCTGTGATACCAGTTGAGGAGTTACACCAAGGAGGTCAGAATGTGGCTGGTGGGTGAGTTGGAGGTGCAGTCAGTGGGGCATAGTGGAAAGAGCCCGAAGCAGGACTGGGTGCTGGCCCCAGCTCCCAGGGTGACTGCCTCTCTGACCTTGGCCAGCCTTGGAGCCTTTCTGAGCCCTTAGTTATATGCCTTGAAAAACAAGGGATGGTTAAGATCTCTCATTGTATTTCTTGAAGATCTCTGATTATTTAAATTAGTTCATAAAAAGTTAAAGACTGTGATAATAACAATAGCCTACTGCTCATCTGCTTTTTAGTAAATGAGCATTGGCTGTATCTCCAGGACTGGAAACTATGTACACCTGGGACATCTGACACAATTCATCCATCCTCTCCCGCAGGGTCACCAGTAGCTCACAGGGCTCCAACGTGGGGAAGAGAAAAAGATCCCATCAGAGTAGACCACCTAGAAAAAGGTACCTCTTCTCTAGGATGATATAGCCCCACTAGGAATTTCAGCCTGGGATTTTAACCAAAGGCAGCAGTCCTACTCCCATCCTGCCACTAACAAAAGTTCTCTCTCTTTATTTGTGTTATTTCTCTCCCACCTTATCTTTCTGCCCTTGCCAAAAGCGGTGTCATTCCATAATAACGCTGTTGAAGGTGCAGAGTGGGTACTAGAAATATCAGGGGAACACTTTGTCTGCAGGCTTGTCTAACTGCTGTACTAGACTCCTGAAACTAATAAATAATGATATTGAATGTAATCTGTAATCGAAAAATAAAAATTTTAAAAATAAGAAGACTTATACCTGAGCAGGAAATAAATAAATAAAAATGATGTCACTCCTAATGTCTCTTGTTCCCAAACCATGACAAAGGCCTATGTTGGCCACTGCTATTGCCACTCCTTACCTGTACTATGCCTCCAGTTCTGGGGTTTGCTGATGCATTTTGTTTAATTGTGTACCTGTGTGATTTTATAGGTCTGGGGAAGCCCTTCTCCCCTGCCTGGCTTCTTCAGTTCAGTGCAGGCACTCACCCTCATGGTTCCTTTGAGGCCTCCTCTCTATCATCCGACATGCGTGGCCAGTTTTTCTTTTCATGCCCTTGGCTTTCCAGGCTTCAATGCCCCATCCTATCTCTGAAAGTGCTTTTCTTTAGTCTTTTGTTTGTGTGCGTACCCCTCCCACCCCATTCCCATTGGTGTGTTGCTCATTTAGTCTTAGCTGTTGTCTTCACTTTCTGCACACTTTGTGCACGTAGTCCTTCATGAGGAGTGCCTCACTCCACACGTACAGATGAAACTTACAAAGCTGAATATCCCTACCACTCCATACCTTCTAGGATGGCTTTCGTTAGACAAAGCGAACTCCAGAAAATAAGTGTTGGCAAGGATGTGGGAAAATTAGAACCTTTATACATTGCTTGTATGAATGTAAATGGTTCAGCTGCTGCTGAGAACGGTTTGGTGGTTTGTCACTAAGTTAAACATAGAATTACCATATTTCACTGGGAAGGGACTGGGCCAAGATGGGTTTGCCCTGGCACAGTTTGGGATGTACAGGTTCTTGACTTTGTGCAGGAAAGATTTTGAGACATGAGTCTTGGTGACTATGAGAGTAATTTTATCAAAGCTTGGCATGGCGAGACAAAGGAAGGTCTTAGGATAGAGGAAGCAAAATCCCAGGAACAGGACTGAGCCGAGGAGAGGCTGCACTGGCTCAGAAAAAAGTCACAGAGGCAAAAGTAGTGTCCTTGGAGACAGGGTCAGGGGTTAGCCTGGGACAAGCTGCCGCTGCCCACTGCTCCCCTGGTTGCACATCTCGTTGGAATCCCTTAGAGATCTGGAGAAAGCAAGTGAAAGTACACACCTGAGGACAGAGGGGTATAGGCCCTTTGCCTTAGAGTTTTTATCTGTTTTCTAAAGGTGGGACTTTTAAGGGAGGTCTTAACAGAATATTCATCAACTTTCCAGGTGTGTCCCTTGATATGCTGATGCATCAAAATGAGTGTATAGTGGGGTCTGGGATTATTTTCTGGTCAGTTTCACCTCTGTCTTGGCTTTGTGTGGCTAATTGTTTTTATTGTTGTTGTAATCTATTCCCCTGACTTCATTTGTTCTCAGGTTAGGCTGACACTAACTGGGTCACTCTTAAATCTGTCCCTGACTAGGGTGATTTAAGGCACCTGCTGTTTGGTTGGGGAGGATACACTTAAACCGTCTGCTGCTAGGTGTCTTTGCTCCGCGAAGATAGGGTCTTGTGATTCATTAGCTGGCAGCTAGTTGCCCATCCATTTGCTCAACTATTTGTCTCAGTTTCCTCATTCCATTTGTCAAGGAGTTTTCCTGGCTTCTCACTAACCTGCCTGAATATGATGCAGCAATGTCAATCACATACCCCCAAATTGAAAACAAGTACTCAGAAACTTGTACATGAATGTTCATAGTAGCACTCTTCACAGCAGTCTGTTAGTGCATGAATGGGTAGATAAAATATGGCATCCATACCACAGAATGTTATTCATCTGTAAAAAGGAAGTATTGATGCCTGCAATAATGTGGTTGAACCTCAAAAACATTATGCTAAGTAAAAGAAGCCAGACTTATTAGGTCATATTTTATGATTCTACTTCTGTGAAATATCAAGAATAGGTATATTCATAAAGACAGAAAGCAGATTAGTGCTTGTTTGAGGCTGTGGGGATGGGGGACATGGGAAGTGACTGCTTAATGGGTACAGGGTTTTCTTTTGGGGGTGATGAAAATGTTTTAGACCTAGATAGAGGTGATGGTTGCGCATTATGAATGTATTAAAATGCCACTGAATTATACAGTTTAAAATGGCTAATTTTATCTTATGTGAATTTTACCTCAATAATAAAATTTTGGGGGGATAAGAAAGAACTGGCTATAACCCCCTAAAGAAATATTAAAGAAATAAATTTTAAAAGTGAGAGGCGGGGATCTAGAGTTATCCTGTTCAGTGTGGTAGTCCCCAGCCACGTGTGGCTATTGAGCATGTGAATTACGGCTGGTCCCAGTGGAGATGTGCCGCCAGGGGGAATTCCCACTGGCTTTCCAAGCCAGGGTATGAACAAAAAGAATGGAAAATATCTCATTAATGATATCTAAATAGTGCTTACATGTTGAAATGACAGTATTTTGATATTACATTAGATAGAATATATGTATTTTAACTTCTTTTAAAAACTATTTTATTTATTTTCTTTTAGAGCGAGGGGAAGGGAGAGAGAGAGGGAAACATCAGTGTGTGAGAGAAACATCAACTGGTTGCTTCTCACACGCCCCCAAACTCGGACCTGGCCCTGTAACCCAGGCATGTGCCATGACTGGGAATCGAACTGGGGAACTTTCAGTTTGCAGGCTGGTGCTCAGTCTACTGAACCACAACGGCCAGGGCTAGAATATATATATTTTAAAAGCCATGTGCCTTCTGGAGAGATAAGAGAGACACTTAAATCCACACTGAAGTCTGAAAGATAAAATGGTATCATTTTAAAGCTGGGAAAGAACCTAAGAATTTGATCTTTACCTAAAAGTAGGTTTGTGTAGGGTGAGTAACTGACAAAGGGTGACAAGGGGAAACCAGGAAGAATCCTGCCTTCATGTGGGCCCTGGAGAAAAAGCTGGCCTTGCTGACAGAAAATACTGGGGGCTTGAACTTGTCTAGTCCTCCTTACCTCTTTATTAACCATTTTTTTCCATGCTCACCTGAGGATATGTTTATTGATTTTTAGAGAAAGAGGAAGGGGATGGAGAGAGAGAGAGAGAGAAAGAGAGAGAGAGAGAGAGAGAATGAGAGAGAAACATTGGTTGGTTGCCTCCTGTATGCGCTCTGACCGGGAATCGAACCTGCAACTTTTTGGTGTGCGGGACAATATTTCAACAACTGAGCCACCTGGCCATAACTATTAACCTTTATTTTTAGCATTATTTAGTATAGGCCTTATGTTTAAAATGTATGTGCAAGTAAATTAGAATACTTCTTAGTTAATCTGTGTGGAAAAAGAATTAAGAGTCACTGATTCTTTAAATCAGGAGGGGAGCCTGGGCAGCTTTCACAGATTGCAGTGTTTTTGTAGCTGCTCCAGTGACCAAGGAGGCTGGAAGGAGCTCCCTAAATGCTTATTCAAGAAGTTTTAAGTTTTCCTGGTTGTATACTTGCAGTTAAGAAAAGTATAAGTGCTGAAACAAGATGTATGCCACATTCATCTGTTTGCAAAGGATGTATTTGGAACAGGCTGCTTTGTTTTTTGCCCTTTTAATTAACTTATCTTTTCATTTTACATTTCCCCTCCAGATCAGCAATGTCTTGTTTTTTGTCTTACCGCCCATCTGCATGTGCCTGTTTCGTCAGTATGCAACGTGCTTCAACAGTGGCATCTACCTGATATGGACTCTCTTAGTTGTAGTGGGTAAGTGGGTTCATTTGGGAGCATGGACTGAATGGGAGGAAATGGAATTCCAACTCTTCCTGTCTCCTTTGAACATTATGTTTTAAAAACCAAAGTCGCTCTGAAGTCTTAGCAAACTTTTATTTTGCTTGTTTGATGCCAAAAGGACTCTTTTGAATATGGGCTTGATAACAAGGTTGGCTGTAATTATCACTTTGTTTTAGAGAGTTTGTTTATGTAGTTGCTGCTGATGGCATGCCAGTGCAATTTTCTGAGAACTTCTGAAGAGAGTCATGTGAAACCATTGAACTCTGATGAGACTGTGGTTTCTAATGGAGTAAAGGTAAAAAAAAAGTAGTTGTCTGAGCCTTTATTGCAGGGGTGTCAAACTCATTTTCACTGGGGGCCACACCAGCCTTGAGGTTGCTTTCAAAGGGCCGAATGTAATTTCAACTCCTTAACTGTTAAGGAGTAGTTACATTTATACAGTGCTAAACTTACATTCGGCCCTTCAAAGGCAACTGCAAGGTCTGATGTAGCCCTCGGTGAAAATGAGTTTGACACCCTTGCTTTATTGCCTGCTTTCATTGTTCTGGGAAATACTTGTGTAATTTCCATTTTCTTTTCTTTTTTAAAAACTATATTTATTGATTATGCTATGATAGTTGTCCCAATTTTTCCCCTCTTTGGCCCTCTCCAGCCAGTATTTCCTCCAGGGATACCCCCTCCCCACATTAATTCATGTCCATGGTTCAAGCTCATATCTTCTTTGGCTTCTCTATTTCCTATACTATTCTTAACATCCACCTGTCTATTTTGTACGTATCATTTATGCCTCTTAATCCCTGCACCTTTTCCCCCATTCTCCCCATTCTCTTTCCCAGCTGATAACCCTCCATGTGATCTCCTTATCTATGATTCTGTTCCTGTTCTGGTTGTTTGCTTAGTTTGTTTTTTTGATTCAGTTGTTGATAGTTGTGGGTTTGTTGTCATTTTAATGTACATAGTTTTGATTTTCTACTTTTTCTTAAATAAGTCCCTTTAACATTTCACATAATAATGGCTTGGTGGTGATGAACTCCTTTCCTTTAGCTTTACCTTGCCTGGGAAGCACTTCATCTGCCCTTCCATTCTAAATGATCATTTTGCTGGATAGAGTAATCTAGGTGGTAGGTCCTTGCTTTTCACCACTTTGAATACTTCTTTCCAGCCCCTTCTTGTCAGCAAATTTTCTTTTGAGAAATCAGCTGATAGTCTTATTGGGACTCCTTTGTAAGTAACTCTCTGTTTTTCTCTTGCTGCTTTTAAAATTCTCTCTTTATCTTTAACCTTTTAAAAGATTTTATTTATTTACATTTAGAGAGAGGGGAAGGAAAGGAGAAAGAGAGGGAGAGAAACATCAATGTGTGGTTGCCTCTTGAACACCTCCTACTGGGGACCTGGCCTGCAACCCAGGCATGTTCCCTGAGTAGGAATCAAACTGGTGACTCTCTTGTTTGCAGGAAGGCGCTCAATCCACTGAGTCACACCAGCCAGGGCTAACCTTAGGCATTT
This sequence comes from Phyllostomus discolor, assembly GCF_004126475.2. NCBI lineage: Eukaryota > Metazoa > Chordata > Mammalia > Chiroptera > Phyllostomidae > Phyllostomus > Phyllostomus discolor. The sequence continues at coordinate 149,054,458 of NC_040905.2, read as the reverse complement.
TAATTATGAAGTGTCTTGGTGTGGTCCTCCTTGGGTCCAACTTGTTTGGGACTCTCTGTGCTCTCTGGACTTGTATGTCTATTTCCTTTGTCAAATTAGGGAAGTTTTCTTTCATTATTTTTTCAACTAAGTTTTGAATTTCTTGCTCTTCCTCTTCTCCTTCTGGCACCCCTAAGATTCAGATGTTGGTACATTTAAAGTTGTTCCAAATGTTCCTAAGCCTATACTCATTTTTTCTGAACTCTTTTTTCTTTCTCCTGTTCCTTTTTTTGTGTGTGTGGTTCCTTCCTTTTTTTAAAAAATCATTTTATTGATAATGCTATTACAGTTGTCCCATTTTTTTCTCCCCTTTATTCCCCTCTGCCCTGCACCTGCCATCCTATCAGCATTCCCCTCCTTAGTTCATGTCCATGGGTTATACATATAAGTTCTTTGGCTTCTCCATTTCCTATACTATTCTTAACTTCCCCCTGTCTATTTTGTATTTACCATTTATGCTTCTTATTCACTGTACCATTTCCCTGACTCTCCCCTCCCCTTCTCCCTGCTGATAACCCTCCATGTGATCTCTATTTCTGTGATTTTGTTCCTATTCTAGTTGTTTGCTTAGTTTGTTTTTGTTTTAAGTTCAGTTGTTGATTGTTGTGAGTTTGTTGATATTTTACCACTCATAGTTTTGATCATCTTTTTTTTCTTAGATAACTCCCTTTAACATTTCATATAATAAGGGCTTAGTGATGATGAACTCCTTTAACTTGACCTTATCTGTGAATCACTTTATCTGCCCTTCCATTCTAAATGATAGCTTTGCTGGATAGAGTACTCTTGGATGTAGGTCCTTGCCTTTCGTGACTTCAAATACTTCTTACAGCCCCTTCTTGTCTATAAGATTTCTTTTGAGAAATCAGCTGATAGTCATATGGGAACTCCTTTGTAGGTAACTGTCTCCTTTTCTCTTGCTGCTTTTAAGATTCTCTCCTTATGTTTCATCTTGAGTAAGGTAATTATGATGTGCCTTGGTGTGTGCTTTCTTGGATCCAGCTTCTTTGCAGCTCTCTGAGTTTCCTGGACTTCCTGGAAGTCTATTTCTTTTGCCAGATTAGGGAAGTTCTTCATTATTTTTCCAATAAGTTTTCAGTTTCTTGCTTTTTCTCTTCTCCTTCTGGCACCCCTGTGATTTAGATGCTGGAATGTTTAAAGTTGTCTTGGAGGTTCCTAAGGCTCTCTTCGTTTTTTTGAATTCTTGTTTCTTCATTCTGTTCTGGTTGAATGTTTATTTCTTTCTTTCAGTGCAAATTGTTGATTTGAGTCCCAGTTTCCTTCCTTTCACTGTTGGTTGCTTGTATATTTTCTTTTATTTCACTTTTCATAGCCTTTATTTTTCCTCTATTTTGTGACCATTTCTGTGAGCATCCTGATTACCAGTGATTTGAACTCTGCATCTGATAGGTTGTCTATGAGTTCATCATTTAGTTCTCTTTTGGGCGCTTTGATCTGCTCTTTCATTTGGGCCATATATATTTTTTTGTCTGGGTGTGCGTGTTTCATTGTCAGGGGTGGAGCCTTAGATATTTGCCAGGTAGGGCAACCCAGGTCACTGCACCGTGGTGCTGTATGTGGTAGAGTGGTCCAAGAGGGAACCATGCCACTTGCTCTGCTCTCAGCCAGCTCTCAGTCACTTCCCCTGCTACCCACCAGCAAATTGGACTCTTCTAGTGCTTATTCCTGGGTGGGTGGGCTTGTGTACATTCTAGGACCCTGTGGGTCTCTCCAATGAACTCTCCTGTGAGTCTGGGAGTTTCTCCCACTGTGGCAACCCCCACAGATTTTTACAACCAAAGTTTTTTGAGGGTTTTGTGGCTTTCTTTTCTCATACTGGAATCCTGGGTTGCACAGTCTTTCTCACTCCCCAGTTGTTCCTCTTGGTTTATCCCCATGCAAATGTGGGACTGCCAGCTGCCACCTTGCCAGCCCAGTCCTCCAGCTGCGGCCTTGCTGCACATTCTCTCCACTCTGGCTTCCAGCCTCCACCTCTTCTACCAGTCTGGATTAATGTTTCTTCTTTAACTCCTTGGTTTTCAGACTTCCTTATAGTTTGATTTTCTGGCAGTTCTGGTTGTTTTTAAATTTGTTGTTGTCCTTTTGGTTGTGCAAGGAGGCAAAGTGTATCTCCCTATGCCTCCATCTTGGCCAGAAGTCCTCTTCCTGCTGTTCTGATTGAATGCTTTTTCCTTTCTTGTGTTCTAAATTGTTGGTTTGATTCTGGCTTCCTCCTCTCCACTGTTGGTTTCCTATGGATTTTTATTTATTTCTCTTAGTGTAACCTTCATTTCTTCTCTTATGTGTTGCCATACTCATTGAGTTCTTTGAGCATGCTGATCACCCGTGTTTTGAACTCTGCATCTGATAGGTTGGCTACCTTTTGTTTCATTTAGTTCATTTTCTGGGGTTTTGTTCTGTTCTTTTATTTGGACTATATTTCTTTGTCTCCTCAATTCAGCAGCCTTCCTCTGTTTGCTTCTATGTGTTAGGTAGAGTTGCTTTGACTTTCTGTAAAAGGCACCCACCTTTACAGAAAGGCGGATGGATGTGGCTTTTTTAAATCCTTGGTCCTCAGACTTCCATATATCTTGATTTTCTGATGATTCTGGTTGTTCCTTGTTTTGAGCAATAGTTGTAATTCTCTCTGTGATTGCCCAAGGGGGTGAAGCATGTCTACCTATATCTCCATCTTGACAGGAAGTCTGTAATTTCCATTTTCTTCCACAGGCAGATTGGGAATTCTGAACAGTGAGACAATGTTGACCTCTACTGCCTGTTCTTATGAGGGCTAGTAGATAAAGACAGAATGTGTTCAGCTGTGGAATCATTAAAGTTCTGATATGCTGATATATAGACCCTACTTGACATTCTCTTTCTAGACTTGAATTCTGGCTCTGACTGGTATGGCTTAGTGAGTGGGGCATCTTGGAAACTAAAATGTTGCCAGTTCAATTCCTGCCAGCACATGCCTGGGTTTTGGGCCAGTTCCCATTTAGGGGCATGCAAGGGGCGATTGATTGATGTTTCTCTCCCGCTCTCTCTTCCTCCCTTCCCCTCTCTCTGAAAATAAATAAATAAAATCTTAGACTCAAGGCCTGCATGCCTAGGTGGTATGAGTTTCTTCCTTCAGTTTCTTTTTTCAAAGAGAGAGAGCGATTTGGTGATAGTGATAGTGGTGGTGAAAGGGCTATCCTTAAGCAGTGTATTGAATTTGTGAGTCTGTTCTTCTTTGGTGACTTTTTTATTGGTCGTAATTGATTCTAGGAATTGGATCCGTCTACTTCCACGCGACTCTGAGTTTCCTGGGGCAGATGCTTGATGAACTTGCCATCCTTTGGGTTCTGATGTGTGCTCTGGCCATGTGGTTCCCTAGAAGGTATCTACCAAAGATCTTTCGGAATGATAGGTAAGCTTGGCTAAATATTTTTGTATTTACTGCTAGGTGTAATACCCAATGTAAAGTATATATCAAGAAAAATAACAGACATGAAGCCCAGTCCAGTGATAAGCTTATCATATACTGTTTGAATATCCACTGATTGTTTCAAGTCTGACAGTATAAATAAACTGACACATAAAATGGGGGATTGTAGTATACCTGAAGAAGAATTCATATAACATTAGGGACAAAAAGTCAAATGTCTCCCTTAGTTGATACATGAAAAAATGGAAAGATTTTTCAGTGGGGGAGAAATCACTGAATGGCAGCTCAAAGACCTTTGATTTCCTGTTAGAACATTTCCTTTAGTCCAATCTACTCTGCTATTTTATAAATTTATAGTAGAATCCACTAAGGAATTGGTTCTTTTTATTTTTTAAGATTTTATATATTTATTTTTAGAGAGGGAAAGGGAGGTAGAAAGAGAGAGAAACATCAATGTGTGGTTGCCTCTTACGTACCCCCTACTGGGGACCTGGCCTGTAACCCAGGCATGTGCCCTGACTGAGAATCAAACCAGTGACCCTTTGGTTCACAGACCAGCACTCAATCCACTGAGCCACACCAGCCAGGGCAGGAACTGGTTGTTAGAGCCATAGGAATTGTAGTTGTCAAATTGCAATATTTTCCTTTTGATTGGAGCTATGCATGCACACATACATACATGCACATATCTCCAAACTGGAAACCCAGAATTTCAGGCAGGGATGCATTTTAATATTCATTGTTTTATTCTTACATGATTATTCATCCATTGAATAATTTTTGAACACTTCCTATTTACTATGCATTTCTCTAAGCTTCTAGACATTGGGATATGGCAGTAAAGTAAACAACAGAATCTCTGCCCTTGATGAGCTTATACTGAGGTTGGGAGACTGTGAATCAACAAACAAATGCATAAATAATATTAGGGAGTAACAAGTGCTATGATGAAAAATGAAGCTGGTTAAGAGATTGTAGTAAGGTGGATGATGATTTAGATGGTCAGCAAATGCCTTCCTGAGGAGCTGTATACGATGGTTAATATCTGAAGGAACAGAAGAGAGTCAGCCTCATAAAGATAAGAAATGTTCCCAGAACCTATTACTCACATGTTTCTCTGTAGGACACTGTGACTTGTCAAGATACATGGATAAATAGTCTGAAGATACGGATTCAGTTAAGCAAGCTGATACAGGGACAGGAGCTGTGTGTCTATTAAAGACAAAGCCTGTTGTTTTGGACTGAGAAGGAGGGTGGTTATGGAATGTGCCAGCTGCAGAGCACATTTTAGAGTCATGTGTGTAATGCTCTAATTTTAGGATGAATGTGAGAACCTCCTTTTGGATACATGTCTTTGTACATGCACGGAAACGCCAGGGAGGGTGCAGGCTACAACCACTTCCATTCTTAGGAACCGGGATGGAGAGAGAGCTTTCATTTTTACCTTTAATCTGTACTATTTCCATTTTTTTATAAGAGCATATGTTAATTTTTAATATGAAAGTGTATTTTTAAACAAGGCAGGGAGAAAAAAATACTTTACATGGATTAGCTGTAGAATGTTCATTAGCCTTGAATCTTTAATTCAAGTAGCAGGACTTGAATTAAATAGTGTTATCTCTCAGTGTCATCAAGCAGAAGGAGGTATCCTCAAGAAGGTTACTATTTAAAAAGTGAGAGGAAGGTTCTAGCCAGGTAGATCAATTGGTTAAAGCATCTTCCTGATACGCCAAGGTAGTGAGTTCAGTCCCCAGTCAGGGCGCGTACAGGAACCAACCAGTGACTGCTTAAGTAAGTGGAACTACAAATTAGTGTTTCTTTCTCTCTCTCTCTCCCCCCCTTCCTCTTTCTAAAAATCAATAAATACAAATTTTTGAAAATGAGAGGAGGAGGGAGGGAGAGGAAGAACCAGCTGTTTACAAGGAGAAATAAAAAGGAGTTGTTCCTGGTCTTAGATGAAATACCATCTCCGTCTTGCTGAGGCCTTCTGCTCAGTGCGGGAAGCGTACTTTAAAACGCAGCAGGTTGTGCAGGCAGTCTGCGGTTTCTAGTCTTCTCTTGTTTCTTTGTTCAGCTTCAAGAGAATGACTGAGGATGATCAGAAAGCCTTGTGACGTGGGGAAGAGGGTGAGGTGGATGGCACCAGGCAGGGTCATGAGGTGGCTTGACAGGCAGGGACTTCTTTGACTGCCTGGTAAAATGGTTCTTCTTATTGCCTTAGAAGGTACCCACCAGTCACCCCCATCCCTTCCCTTAGCCTGGAGGTGTGTGTTAGGTTGAAAGTGAGGAACCACTTTGTTCTTAGATCTTATCTTTCAAGTCCTGGGATCTGAGCGAGAAGTTCAAGAAATGGGAATAAGGGTTTGGTTTATTTGTCTGTGGCACTCTGGAAGCCTGGGTTGCAATTCCAAGTGACATTTTAATGTCATAATAGAGAATCTTTTTCTTTTCTTGTTTCTTGGAGGTGGCAGTGAGGGAATGTTGTTAAGCAGGAGAGGAGAAAGTGGAGCTGTGGCTTGTAGTAATTCAAGCTTACCAACTTTAATAATGAAAACCTACTATGAGGCGGGGAGTCTGTGACCCCTTGGGACTCTTCCGTCACCAGCACCATTTCTCTGCAGATGTGACTCCTCTCTTCAGTTTGAGCTGAGTCCTTCAGAAGCTCTGACCACCTTATATGTATCTGTCCCTGGCTTTGAAGAAAACCTGAGTTTGTAAGCTTCCCAGCTTACAAACTATATAACTTGTCTTGATTCTTTAACTTTCTATTTCTTCATCTGTAAAATTAGCTAAGTAATAAGGACTTTGTGAGAGAACTCTGCAGAGTAGTTCTTATATCACTAAGAACAAGGTGAGTGCTCAGTCAAAATGAGCTTTCAGGACTACCCACGGCATGTAGCGTGGAGCTCTGCCTAGCACCTCAGAGGCATGTGTACAACTGGAAGGAAAAAATGGGCAGTGATGATTTTAGTGAGCAAAGAAAGAAAAGGTGCATGTTACAGACAAAGTGGCTCTCTCTAAATAAGGATGCCGGTTCTACCTGTCTATTTTCACTTTCCCAGTGTCATCGAGAACAAGAAGACCAAACCTTTCCACATGGGCTGTGCCACCCATAACAGGTGGGAGCCCTACAGTGGGAGTGGCAGGCCAGGCCAAAGATTTTAGGAAAACACCAGGATTTCTACAGACTAGGGCACAGGTGGCAACACAAGGCCCTCAGGCTGTATCCGGCCCTCCACCTTGTTTTATCCGGCCTGGCACCTTATTTCTACCTGGCGGCAACGCTGAGCTCTCGCTTACCTGTTAAGGAGTAGTTACATTTATAGTCCTAAAATTACATCTGAACCTTTGAAGGCAACCTCGAGGCTGATGTGGCCTCTGGTGAAAATGAGTTTGACACCCTTGGACTGGGGGTTGTATGGTTTAGCCATCTGAATTTACCAGATAGTTAATATTTATCTTTCCTTTAAAATTTGCTTGTGATCTAGACTTTGCTGGACTCTTTCTGAAAGCATATCAAGAGTAGCTCCAGTGTGAGGTTTCTGGAGAAGAGACAGTATGGGGTCTCAGTGACTATGGGACAGACAAATATGAATTTGAATAACAATCTACTTTTCTTTTTTTTTAAAGCTCTGATACCTCATTTTGCTCATCTGTAAAGTGGAGATAGTAAAAGTACCTACCTCATGGAGTTTGAAATACATGACGTAATCTTATAAAGTGCATAGTACAGTGTCTCATCCAGACTAGGGACGCACGGAGTGCTAGCAGTTATGATGGCTAACGTAGGCAAGAGTTTTGAAGATGAGGATGTTTAGAACAGCCAGCAAAATGTTTATTATGTAAATAGGAATAGTTGCTGGGTTTTAAAAAAGAAGAGCTCTCTTTCACCTTGCCTAGAATGTTCTATGAATTGTCAGGGCACACACTCCACTATTAATGGTTAATAATAATTTTTAGACATTTTTGTTCTGAGAAAAAAGCCAAAACCAAAGAAGTATTATAGGCTCATTGTATCTATTTCTTAAAAAATTTATCCTGCTGTTATTTTTTAAGATTTTGTCTCTACAGAATCTAGGGCCAGGCCTCATTTCATGCTCCAGTTCATTTTTTGCCTCCCGAGGGCAAGGCTGCAGGCCAGGCCTGCCGGCCCTGCCCCCACACCGCCATGGTGACTCGGGGTCGCCAGCCTCGTCAGCTCCTTACTTGTGAAACGACAGGGGTGGGCCTTCCAGGGCCACATGCTGTAGTCCTGTGACTATTAGGGGATTGTTCTGAATCAGTTACGTTTTAATCCTATAGGGCAATTTAAAGCAGTGGATCTTAACCAGGGGCATTTCTGTCTCCCAAGGGACATCCGGGAAGTTTACAGTGGTCATAGTGATGGGAGGTTTTGTTGCCCATAAATTTCATTTTACTTCAGAAGAGTAAAAGGGTCATTACCAAATATTTGATTTAAAAAACGGGCACAGGATCTGACAGAGTTGAAAACCACTGCTTTGAAGGGTAATAATGATAATAGTACAGTTGTGTTATAATAACATGATGCAGATGGTATCGGGCTGCTACATCTCGGTTAGGGGAATGCAGAAAGCAGGGGCGCTAAGAGCTCCCTGACCTTGTGTTCCGGTGTGAACCCATTCGGGCTGGAAGGTTGAACACAGGGCCAGAGCCTGCAGTAGGGGCTGCCTGTCGTCATCGTTTAGAAAACAGCCTGTTGGGCCCCTGGCTCTTGGATATTTCTAGCTCTCTTGTACCCAGGGCCTCTGGTGACGCTGGGGTCAGCTGGGCTGGCCGTGTGATCTCTGCTGGCTTCTGCTGGTTGCAAAATCGAACACGTACAGGACGTTCTCTTTGGCTAAGCTGTCTTTCCCGAGCACATTCCTACACACCCACAGGACTGATGTGGGAGGTGTCTGCCCATGTTCTCCTCAAAGAAAGCATGTTTTGTCAAGCTCGCTGTCTTTGAACTCTTTGGCAATACTATATAGAGTCTTTGGTGATTGCAATACTGGCTCCATCAGATTTTCCCTGAGAGTGTGCTATTATTAACAATAATAATAGTTTAAATAGCATTTATTCTCAAGTGGTGGTAATGATAATAGTAATAGTGGATTTTATTAGCACACACCATGTACCAGGCACTGTATGAAGTGCCCTAGTGCTTGCAAGAACACCATAAGGCAGGTGTTATATTCTCCATGTGGGAAACCTGAAGCTTGGGGAGAGTTCAGTGACTTGCCAAAGAACCCACAGCTACTAAATGGGGGCAGGTGATACAGGCAAGTGATACAATTTGGAAGTTTTAAATTATGTGTTTATCCAATCAAAAAAGGCCAAAAGCTTTGGCATGTGTCACAGGACCTTAAACCCAGTGCGAGTTTTTGCAGGTCTCCCAGGGTTACGAGCATGTTGGGGGTGGGCGCGCAGGCAACCTTCTACCCGGTAGCCGAAGGATGCTGGCCAAGGCCAGCAGGAAGACATGGTTCTCCTGGGGTTTGCTGCCTGGATCCTTTCCCATATGTAGTTTTTTCCTCTGGTCCAAGTTCAGGGCCACAATTCCTGCTCATTCCACTCAGAAAGTTGGCAGCTTGATCAATGATTTCCTGTGCCTTGATGATAAATGATTTTCCTCTAAGAGATGCATTTGTATTTTTAAGGTTTCAATGCACTTTGATTTTTTTATAATGGAATGTCATTCAAATTAGTTTCCTAACTGTGACCTGCCCCAGAGCTCTTGGCCAAAGTAAATTGTGCTCATAACAGAAACTTGGGGAAAATCACGAGCTCTTCTTATGTTTCAGCCGTAGATGAGGCCTTAGAGATCATCTAGTTCAGCCTCTCAGTTTATGAATAAGGAAACAGAGTCCCAGGGAGAGGAGATGGAGTGTGTTCAGGATCACGTCGCCTTGCTGGCTCGTTCTGCTGAAAGCACCTCCGCTGAAGAGTGGAAGGACACTATCAGTTACTTTTCTAAGATTTGTCATGCCAAAAACTTGTCAACACAGAACTGCAATGCATACTAGCCTGTGGATTGTCAGTAAATATAGACACTGTTAGAATGTTTTAAGACTTACTTCTGCATGCTAGAAACAGGGTGGTTTTTTTTTAAACTAGGAAGCTTGTAGAACATGGGTTGATAAACTGTGTTCTCTGGGCCAAACTGGTCCACCGCCTGTCCTTGCAAATCCAGTTTCGTTGGTGCGCAGCCATGCCCACTCCCTCGCTCACTGTCTGCAGTGGCAGAGGCCAATGGCCTGCAGACCCCAGCATTTTCACTATCTGACCTCTTACAGAAAACGTTTGCCAAATTCTGCTGTAAAACAGGTGAAAAGAATACAGGAAAGTCACACTAAGGAAACAGGTATCCATATCTCACCCTTAGGGACTGAAGTTGATTCTAATTTTATTGTTCTCATGGCTAAATAGTTAGAAAATTTCAGATTATTTCCTAAAGACAAATTCCTAGAAGTGGAACTATTGGGCCAGTGTGTGTGAGTGGTTTTAGACTCTGGGCGCTGTGTGCAATTTCTTTTCAGCTTCCACTCCCACCAGCAGTGCCTGCTGTTTGTCCATACTCCACAGGCAAGGCCTCCTTCGCTAATGGATTTGGTTTGCTTTCACCATTTCAGGGGAAGGTTCAAGGCTGTGGTCTGCGTCCTTTCCGCAGTTACAACATGTCTGGCGTTTGTCAAGCCCGCCATCAACAACATCTCTCTGATGACACTGGGGGTTCCTTGCACTGCGCTGCTCATCGCGGAGCTGAAGAGGTGGGTGTGGTTCTTCCTGCCTGCCCATTTAGCTGTCCCTGTGACAGAGGCCCAGCAGCTCCAGGTGCCTTTACCACCCCCGAGGGTGGAGGAGGCGTTTGACTCTTCATGAAGAGATAGTTCCTGACTGTTGGATTGAAAGCAGGTTTGATCTCATTTTCAGAAAGAGGGAAACAGCTGTTTCGTGGGTGTAGTACATCATGAGGGTCCAAAGCTAGCTTAGCAGGAACATGTCAAGGACCTGGTGTGGCCCTAGACCAAGCAGCTTAGAGTGAAATCTGTAAAGAGAATACATTTGTTCACATGTCAAGAATAAGGAGAAAAGTACTAAAGAGGCTGTTGCTGCAGAAGGAAAAAGGAATGAATTTCTATATACAAGGTAACTTTGACTTCTGGTGTAATACTCTTGACTTTGCTGCATTCTCTGAGACCTAGTTTGTTATTTCCAAGCTGTCAGGTAAAGCCTTTGATACTTGTGTAAGCATTTTCCTTTGGAAAGTTGTATTCTCAGAGTTCAAGGTTGATATCCAGGAACATTTTAGCTTAGCTCTAATATTTTATTTACTTATTTTTAGAGAGAGGGGAAGGGAGGGAGAGAGAGAAACATCAATGTGTGGTTGCCTCTTGTGTGCCCCCTACTGTGGAGCTGGCCTGCAATTCAGGCATGTGCCCTGACTGGGAATTGAACCGGCAACTCTTTGGTTCACAGGCCAGCGCACAATCCACTGAGCCACACCAGCAAGGGCTTGCTTAGCTCTTGTGTATACACAACTATATTCTTCTAGCCCCAACTAAAAGATATATGACTATGGCCCTATTTGAACACTCTTTGAAAATGCTTTTGTGTATGTGTGTCCAGTTTTGTGTGTGTGTGTGTGTGTGTGTGTGTGTGTGCATGATTCTCTCATTGTTATGGACATGGGGTGTCTTAGCTGAAGTCTTGTATCTAGGCACCTTTGTGAAAGTTGCTCTGTGTGATGTGTTAAAAGCCGGCTTTCTCTCAGTCTTCATTTAGAAAGGAGACATTTCTTTCCATTGCTCTGCCTCTCGGGATCGCTTTGGTTGTCAAGAGTTCCAGGCAGGGGCAAAGGTGGTTGAAGAGGCATTTAAGTGTGCTGGCTGGCTGTGGAAGGATGCTGTCAGGTCTTGTCTTGTTGGCTTCTGTGAGGGGCCTTCAAGGACTGGGGGATTAGAAATCCTCTTTCAGAACACTAACAGATCTTGAAGCTCTTTGGAAAACACACAATTAAATAGCTGATAAAGACATCTTAAAAGGATTTGTGATAGTCACTCCAGTAGTGTTGGCTTATATTAGGCCTGAAGTGAGTAGGCCGTTCTGAACCTAGTTATATTTCTTGAGAATTCACTGCAATCTAATTTCATTTTAACTCTTGAGTCTAATAATGTTTTATCCTATAATTTTATTAAAAATAGCTTAAGGAAATGTAAAATATTTTTAATTCATGATACCTAAACAAGAGCAAATGGAGAAAGACAAGTGGTTAGGACATTTAGAGTTTAAATAAAGAATTGTTTAAATAAATTCTCTATTTAAACTTAAAGTTTAAGTAAATTCTGCTTCACAATGGTGATCTTTAAGCAGGGAGACATATTTTCCTTTAATAGTCGAATCTTTGTAAGTAATTATAAAGGAACTAATTTCTGTTCCAGGCTTAAAATCTTTGTCCCTGAAAATCCAGTCACCACTGCAGCTAATTGGGGCTCACTGTGGCATTAGCAAATGCAGCATCCTGGGAAGAATACCTCCTCCCATCTAGGGCCAGTCTTTCTACCTGTTGATATTTCCCTCCATTCTCCTGTATCTTCTGTACTCCTGTAAATTGTCTACTGTGTCATCCCTCCCTCTTGGAAGGGTCCTTCCCATTAGCCTTTAGAAAGGTTGGAGTCTTCCCTGTCTTCTGTAACACTCAGCTCGGGCTCAGTCCACGTCTGTCTCCAGCCATCGCCCTTTCTGTCTCTTGCACCTCACAGCCAAGCTTCTTTTCAAGTTGTCTCCATCTGTCACTTCTTTTACTCTCAACCTAATCCTGTCTGGCTTCTGCCCCCACTTCAGCACCTGCACCCTCTTGGTTGTACATTTAGTGGCAATTTTTCAGCCTCCTGGGTCTTCTGTGTTGTTCTTGCAACTGTTTGCAAAATTCACCACCCGCCCCACATCGTTCCTTTCCTGCGGCTGCCAGGACACCACACCCTCCTGGGTTCTAACTCTGCCAGCTTCATTTCAGTCTCTCGTGTAAGCTCCTGCTCCACACACCCGTGAATGCACGGATCTCTTTAGGTGCAGTGTCACCTCTCTGCTTTGCTCCCTCTATAGTTCTCCCTCTGTTACCTCATCTACTCCCATGGCTTTAATTACTGAATGACTCCCAGATTTACGTCTCCAACCCAGTCTTTCTTCTGCCTCCACCATCATGTGCCGAGTTGCTGACCTGGCCTTTCCAAGTCCACGTGCCACAGGTATCTCAAATTCACCTTGTCAGAAACCAGATTCTTGCTCTACCTGTTCCTCTTCTGGTTCTCTTAAAATTTTCAGACATAGTAAATGGAGTACTGTTTACCTAGTTGCTCAAGCCAGAAGCCTGGCTAGCTGTTCCTTCCCTGAACAACCCACTGGCTCACAAAAATTTTTCTATTAGTTGACATTGCAGTTTTAATAAAGTTCAAAATCCTCAACTTGGGCCCTGCCTGCTGATCTCTCCCACACGAAGGTCCCCCTTATATTCTCTCCTCCACCCATTCTGACCTCCCGTGTCCTCAAGGTGGCCTTGCTCCTCCAGGCCCAAGCCCGAGGTTGTGCTGTCCCTTCTTTCTAACCCTTCCACTTCATTCACCTCTGTTCATGCTTCAGGTTTGGGCTCAACGGTGTGTATGCTCTCAGAGCACCCCACACTTCTTCTTTATGGCACTCATCCTAGTTGAAATTTAAATAGTATTTGTGTTGTTGTTTCGTTCCATGTCTGACATGTCTGCCCCCCGCAGACTCCACAGGGACAGGGACGAGGTCCCCGTGTTCACTGCCGAGCCCCAGTGCCCACTCGAGCCACCGCAGGAAAGAGAAGGTAGCTGTTGGCTGTTCTGATAAAATTCCCAGCCACCAGGATGCCCCTTTGCTTTTTGCATTTTCTTCCAAGTTTTTCTCTGCTTCTTATCAGCAATAATATGTCATAGGTTAGATAAATGTTTCTCATCGATCTTCCCTCTGCTCAGGGAAGCAGGGGCAGGACTGTTGTCCTGCTTTCTCTTTCTCATTAGCCTCGTTCCTAGAGCTTGTTTCTAGTCTTTTCATATTTTCATTGACCTTTCTGAGCCTTCTCTCAGACCACAAGGGGATAAAATTTATTATGACTTGTGGTCATGATCTGACATTTACTGAACTGTGTGGTGTTGTTATATTTCCAAGTGACTCAGCTACATAGAAAATATTTTAAGGTAGGCTTTAAAAAATATTTTATTTATTTTTAGAGAGAGGGGGAAGGGAGGGAGAAAAAGAGGAGAGAAACATCAGTGTGTGGTTGCCTCTCCTGTGCCCCCAACCAGGAACCTGGCCCACAACCTAGCCATATGCCCGGACTGGGAATCAAACCGGTGACCCTTTGGCTCACAGGCCTCCACTCAAACCACGAAGCCATACCACCCAGGGCTAAAATAGACTTCTTTTTTTTTTTCTGATTATAGGAGTGAGTTGATTGTTAAGAAAACTTTTAAGAATGCAACAAAGGGTCAAGAAGAGAAGGAATGGTGGACATACTCTCAGATTATTTTACCTAAACTTTGATTTCCTTTTCTACTTAACCTCACATTGACATTTTGATACAAGCCCTGAAAAGTGGGAATAAAACCCAATAGAGGTTAAGTTTGGATGAGCCCCAAGTGCAAATAAGCCTGGTCAGTGGCACATAGCAGGGTCTGCCATTTGCAAACAGAGAAAGGGTCGGTCCCAAGCTGCCCCGTGATCCTGACTACTGCAGTGCTTGCCCTCCACATCACAGGTGTCCGCCCAGCCCAGCCCCCATGGGACTGGTCACCCCATGTGACACTCCACCCCTTTCTTGCCATCCAAAACACACCACATCTGCTGCTCTCTGTGTGGGTGTGTTCCTTAAGCCAAACTTCCTGGGTTTAATGAAACCAAGTGCACATAGATCCTCTTGTTCCAGACTAATTGCCTATGTGTTTGTTGATATTTGTGTCTGTCAGTTTTCATTTCATCTTTTAAAGTGGCAAGGCTACAGACCTGTTTATTTTGTTTTTTAGATTGCAGAATAAATTGTGTATATATTTGACCTGAGCTTCCGAAAGCATGGAATGACTTTTTTCTCAGAGGGCTGGGAGGATAGGTTTTGGGCATGGGGAAAGTTTGGAGTTTATTATGAACAGTTCAGTTTGGTTCTATATTAGACACCAGGTGGACATGTCAAGAAGGTAGTTGGGTGTGTGAGTCTGGAGTTGGGGAGAGGCCCGGGAGAGAGGTATGACTCTGTGAGTCACCTGTGTACATGTGAGATTTGTGTCCCTGAGCTGGTGGCGTGACAGTTTGCTGGGTAGGAAGGAATTCCAGTGCTGAGGGGCTGGGGAGATATGTGGAACCAGACAAGCAGCCAGTGAAGCAGGTAGAAACCAGGGCTCATGGTGAGTTTCTCTCTGGATCCTGTGCAGGTGTGACAACGTGCGTGTCATTAAGCTGGGCCTCTTCTCGGGCCTCTGGTGGACCCTCGCCCTCTTCTGCTGGATCAGTGACCGAGCGTTCTGCGAGCTGCTGTCGTCCTTCCACTTTCCCTACCTGCACTGTGTGTGGTAAGCCCCTGCTAGTGGGGAGTTGGCTGCAGGACAGCGCTGTGCACTTTCCTCAGGCTCTGCTCTCCTTCAGAGTGCACAGGTGTGCCCAGGGGACAGAGCTGAGCCTGAGAGCACCCCTCTCTCCTCACAGAGCCTGTCAGACCCAAGCAACAGAAACTACTGTCAGAAGCAGAATGGGCTCCTGGGAGCTGGCTCAGCCAGAACAAAAAGAGTGAATTGTTTATGCTTCAAGTCCGGGTCTCTGACCTGTAGCTCTATTATTAAAGCATAATGGAGCTTGAAAACCAAATCCGTCACTTGAGCTCCGGCTTGATCTCTAGGGTGAGGGAGGTGGGGGAGGCTGGGACAGATGTGGGGACAAGGACAGGGACGTCCAACTAGGAACCACAATGAGGTAAATATGACCCCTTTGAAGATATAGTACATTTTTGTCAACCCAAGTTCCCTTTTGGGTTTGAATGACCACGTGAAAGCATGGGCCTCCCAGGTCACCTAGGGACAGTCTCACCCATTCACCTCACAGGTGGAGACCAAGGCTCAGAGAAGTAAAGTGAATTGTTCACGACACCAGCTGGTTTTATAAAACCAGCCTAGGAGTTCGATAACAGGAAATTGGAACATTTATACCAGGAATGCTCAGGGTACACTGTTAGGTAAAAAGAGAAGCAGGTTATAAAGTGTGGTATCCTACACCCAGAAAGCTGAGGGAGAAATTGAGCAGCTTCCTTCCTTGGAATCAATTCAGCTCAAAACTCAGAGTCATCTTTCCCTCTCTGTCCAAAGGACTACTGATGGCAAACAACAACAAGGACCAAGAGAAATATGTTTGGAATGTCCTTTGCAAACTGAGACCATCCAGGAAGGAATTCTATTAGTAAGGAATTGGAAAAACTTTGTTAGATATAGATCCAGGTGAAGCTGGACTTATATCAGGAGATGCCTAAAACTCTATGGTTTGAAGGAATTCACTTAAATGTCGTTGAACATGTGAACTTGTATATAGTCACCAAGAGACCCAATCTGCTCTCAGTTTAAGACTTGGGGACTTCCATTATTGTATGTTAACTAGAATTGAAAAAAAAAACACAACTTTTTTAAAGGCTTGGGAATTTCCAGAACACTTTGCAAAACACAGAATAAATAAAACAGCTCAAATTGCAATTCCAGCCTTAGGATCCATTGCCTGATATTTCTAAGATTCAACGTTAACTCACACTAGTGAATTTATACATACTTAATATATTTGCTGAACTATAATTTACAGATAATAAAATGTACAGATTTAAGTACAAATGTTGATGAACTTTTATATTTGTTTTCTTTAAATTACTTTATTGTTGTTCAATTACAGTTGTCTGCATTTTCCCCCACCACTACCCCCCACTCCCTCCAACCCCCCCTCCCTCCCTTGCTTCCACCCTCCCCCTTGGTTTTGTCCATGCGCCCTTTATAGTAGTTCCTGAAAACCCTTCTTCCCACTCTCCTCTTCCCCCTCCCCTCTGGCTATTGTTAGATTGTTCTTAATTTCAATGTCTTTGGTTATATTTTGATTGCATTTTTCTTTTGTTGATTATTGAACTTTGATATTTGTATCCACCTGTGTTAAATGGCTTCATTCAAGATACAGTACATTTTTGTCAGTCCGAGTTCCCTGGTCACACTAGTGATTTAAGTAAAATTCAAAGATTAGACTAATAACTTTGGCTTAAACAATTTGTTTCTAAGTTGTTATATTTTCTGCTTTGATTTTCAAAATTGAACCATGGTTTTTGTCCCAGTTATAAAATGGCATATTTGTTTTTTTAATAATAAGTTTAAACAACACAGAAATACAGGAAGAGGGAAGCTCTCATAATTCCATATACCAAAGAGGGATAACAGTTGTTCACAGCCTGAGGTATATCCTTCCTGATTTTATACACATGTGTGCACATATACATATTTTTCTCTAATTCTTCTTTTAAAAAACAAAAATAGCATCATTCTATTCCTGATGCAAACTGGTCCTTTTTTCTTTTTTAAACCAAATACTAGGTCATGGACAACTTTCCTTACCAATGCCTGTATATTATCTTCATTTTTGTGCCCCATTAATACTTCACAGCCTGGGTGCTTTATAGCTCCATCCTCTTACCTCCTGTTTTAAATCCTTGGGCCTCAGTCTGGGTTGAATCCCAAAGATGTTTGCCATTTATTCCTGTTATGAAGCTGGAATATTTTAGAACATTCTGAAACAGGCCCTGTTTGCTCCAGATGTATCATTCTCCTCTCCTCCGGGGGTCCTCTGGCCACCTTTACCCACCCTCATGGGAATAGGCCCTCAGAGACTGAGAAGGCGGGCGGGGCGGGAGGGAGGGCCGCTCACGCTCACCTCTGCTCTCTTTGCAGGCACATCCTCATCTGCCTGGCCGCCTACCTGGGCTGCGTGTGCTTCGCCTACTTTGATGCTGCTTCCGAGATCCCCGAGCAAGGTCCAGTCATCAGGTTCTGGCCCAGCGAGAAATGGGCCTTCATCGGTGTGCCCTATGTGTCCCTCCTCTGCGCCACCAAGAAATCTGCAGTCAAGATCACCTGATGGAAAGGCGGGCTTCTCTGCTCAGGTGTTCTGGTCCCCGGGCTTCCAGCCGGCAAAGACAGCCCTGGGTTCTCAGAGTTGGGGGTGGGTCTTTTTTTTTTTCTTTTAAATGTAGTTCCCTTGGCTCTCACTAACTGTCTATTACCCGGACTCCACTGTCCCCAAGATTGGAAAGTGGAGGGCTGAGAGCACTGCGTCAGCGTGACTTTTAGAGGCCGTGGCTTGTTGGGCTGTGTCCTTTGTGGTGATGGGGGGCTCGGTGCTGCGTAGAACCTCGCTTCCTGGAGAGTTTGCCGGGTCCAGATCCCACCGTTCCTGGGGACAACAATCCTGTGACAGATTGCACCCTCCAACGGTCTGATGGAAGATGCCAGATTTTCATTTGGGAAACCCATCTTAAAACAATAACCAGACAAATGAAACGTGCACAAGGCTTGTGGCTTCGGAAGCTGGTTTTGTGCTGCGCTTGCAGCTCCCAATCACCCAGGGTTGACGTGGCTTTGTGTATCCTTTCACTTCTACCTCTGCTGAGAGATGGAGACTTGACTTTGGAGGAGGGTAAACAAGAAAACCCCTCTATGCCAAAAACTACTCTCCACTTTAAGCCATTCTTGAAGATGACAGTTTTTAAATGTTGACCTTGCTTGTCCTCCACCCCAGCCCAGTAGCCTCAGACGCATAGAGGAACAGCTGCGGTCCCTACACAGATGCCTCTTTTCTCCTCTGCTCGACCTCTGTAACATGCCAAAGGGCTTGTAGCAATGGTGATGTTGGGGCCGGGGGTGGTCCCAGCTCAAAATTTGGAACAAACATGAAGTTTTGGAAACCTGTGTTCATTGGAAACCTCTTGTATGCTGTCTGGAAATTATGCTCATGAATCTCCCCATCCCTTCTCTAATTTTTGCTGTGGGAATTACACTCCATCCTCTCACAGCGTGAGGTGCTTCCTGTAGTTTCTCAGAGCATTTGGTCACTCTTCTTAAGTGCTGGCAATAGCTACACTCTGGCTGCTTGGGACCTTGGCTGGTGCAGCAGGGTGCACCTTTTGCCTTCTGAGTTTTTCTCACCTAAGTTGACACGGGCTGCAATTCAATCTGCTCTTCACTGGGATGGATGGAAGACTCCAAACTCCCTCTAAGGTTTGAGGTGGGAATGCAGGACCTCAGGGATACTCGTGTTAACTCAGGCACTTCCTGCTTTGCAATGTCCCATTGTGAGAAAGGGCAGGCCGGCGTCCTTGTGTGGACAGGAAGCATGCCACTGTCCATATCTGAGAGCTGGGCAGCAGCTGTTTTTGGCATCTCCAGGAACTCTTCCTCTGGCCAGAATTTGCACAGGATCTAAAGTGAAAAACCCATTAAAGAACTGAATTCGGAGTTTAAAAATGAATGACTTGATCCTATTTCTGTGGTTTTCAAATTATTTTAGCAGCAGAAGCCTGTTTGTAGTAAGAAATCTTTATGGAACCCTAATGTGTGAGATAGGTTGTATTTATTAGCTTAAATTTATTTTAAGGTTAAACTTATAGCATTTCCTTAAATTATATCAGGCAGTGACATGCAAATTAACAATTTGCTGTTTTTCCAGGTAGAAACATTTGGTATTGAATGAGTGTACCTGTTGCTATATTATAGTGTAAAAATATTTTTTAAAATGATATTTGAATTGAATATTTCAGGGACCTCTAATATACCTCCTTGAGACCTAGGTGGTTCATGAAACAGAAATAGAAAACTGCTAAGTCCTTTGGGTTTCAAGTCTAGAATTTTTAAAAGGGGAATATCAGACCGTTGTCTCTTCAGGTTGATTTAGCAGGTATGGATTCTGGTTTCATTCATTCTGCAGAATAAAATGCTGTCAGTTAGGGGTTTGATGTATGTTAAGCCCAGCTGCCTTAGTGTGGAAGCACAGATAAGGAGAAGCAGAGAGGAGAGTAGATGTTATCAGTGTGTGTGCCAGGTGTAACTTCTGTCTCGAGGGTTCCTCAGCTAGGGGAGCATCGTCCCCACAGTCTAGGATGGACCATTTCCTGCTGTCAGATGCAGGACCTGTTCTTTGGGGAACACTACCTTCCATTCCCAAGTCTTCGACCTTCTGGAAGTTTCTGGGTGTCCTTTGGAAACAGGGATAAAATGTGACTGCTGGGAGTAAGGAAGCGTGTGCCCTGCCTCTCTGGGCGATTTCCGTCTCTACCACAGACAAATGACTGAGTTCACATGTCAGAAGGAATGCTTTTGATGTGAAGAACACAATGTCCTACTAGAAATTGGCTTTAATGAGATGAGGGCTGAGAAAGGGGCGTGGAGTGGGGAATATTGTGGAAGACAAAACATAATTCTTCTGAACAGCAGTCACTATAGCTTGCCAGTGTGGGATGGCAAGTCACGAGAGCAGGAATACACTGATCTTGTTTTAAGTCATTCATATTTATGGTTTTATATATATTTATAATCTTTTATAGCACTACATGCTCTTTTGAAGAAAATTGGGATACTGTAAAAAAGTTGAAGTAATCTATTTCTACAGCTCAAACACAACCATTGGCAATATTTTGATATATTTCCTTCTTTTTTTCCCTGTGACAGTTGTGAATATCTTTTAGAGCTGACGGTTTACCCTGTAGTTTGACTGGAATTTAAGTGCCAGCTGTGTATTTTTCACGAGGAGCAGGTTTGAAGGGCACTGGGGTCACCTGGACACTTGAGAGCTCGCCACTGGATGTGGGACTGACCGCCAAGTCTTCTCCAGTCGTCTGGTCTGGTCTGGTGTGAACGGGCCTTAGAAAGAGTGGGCTGAATTCTGCTTTTCCATGTGCTTCTGCACTCGGACTGACAAGTAATAGGAAATACTTGTTAAATATATACCTCTACAGGTTTTAGTGTTTCCTGATTTAAAATAAGTGAAGGGCTCATTTCATTAATGTGCAATCAAGAATCTCCCCCCTCCCCCCCGTTAAGGCAGGGAAGAGGAGATTTGACATTGGCAGTTTGGTCATGCCAGTCACTCAGCATGGCTGTCAGATTTTTGTTCTGGTTAGAATTTGCCCAAAATCAATATCCAGAAGGAACTGGAATTAGCATAACGAAAAACAACGTTACCAATGAAGTCAATGATTCTTGTTTAATACTGTTCAATTGATTGTTGATTTTCAGAAAAAGAAATCTTTGCTCCTCTTTATGAATGTAGTACTATTTATTATAAGACGTACTTCAGTGAACATATTTAAGACGTGTGGGGTGCAGATGCCTGAGTCTCTTGCTAACAAGCTCCGTTCTGGGGGAACTCTGAGCCTGTCCCTCTGAAGAGCGCCTAAAACGTTACTACACATCACAGAGGCTCTGCTGGGGGACTAAAAGCCCAATGGCATCAGACACGGCTGTGTGAAAACACCGTCCCCTGTTCTGTGCATTGGGTTTCCTAGGTGTGTAAAAGCTTCTCTCACCTTGTCATCCTGCCAATGCTGGCTCGGAGGCTCCAGGACCGGGTGTGCGCCCTCCCTGGCTCCTCGGCCCTGGGGGCTGACGTGGAGCCGCCTGTGAGGGGCAGGTGAGGGCTGAAGCTTGCCTAGCCAGAGCCCCTCTCAGAGCTCCTTTTCTCCAAAAGGCCTTGGAACCTTTCACAGCCAGCTCTTTGCTTGGGTGCTGCCATCCCAGTTGCCCGAAGGGAAGCCTCAGGCCAGGTTGGCAGCCTCTGGGGATTTTATAGATTTTATAGACATCATTCTTCTACAGACTGTTTTTTTTAATGGCCCCTACTCTAAGGGACTACTTGTTTGAGTTATAGAAAGCTCTAAATATTAAACCAGATTTAAGAGTATTTTATAAGCACAATATACAACTATAGCAAATAGAGCGTTTTCTGATACATTCCTTCTTCTGCACTCTGGGTGTGGGGTGTGGGGTGTAATGGCGGTGTGTCTACTGGCTGTGGGAGCGTTTCATCTCCATTGCTTTGGGAGTAGTTTACAGCCTTTTGAAATGGAGCTTTTTGCACTTTATGCTCTTTCTGTGAACCATAACAGCTATGTTTGATATTAAAGCCATAAAGGCATTTTCTGTGAATAAATATGTGTATGTTTGTGTTTATTTACACAATGATTTTTGAAATATCTGTGTAAAAAATGCATTAAGTGGGTCTTAGAGGAAAGTACATTTACCCAAATTCATTTATTAATGAATCATTGTTATTAAACATAGTTAAAATTAGTATAGTTGTTAGTTTCTGCTCAGAGCTATGAAATCAATACATCTGAACATTTCCAGTATAAGGTACCTAAAAGCAGATTACTTTTATTAGAAGTTCTGTAATTAAGCTCCAGCCAGGTAACTCAGTTGGCTAGAGCATTGTCCCCCCTGATACACCAAGGTTGCAGGTTCGATCCCCAGTTAGAGCACATACAAGAATCAGTGAATGAATGCATAAATAAGTGGAACAACAAATGGATATTTCTCCATCTTTCTCCTTTCCCCTGTCTCTACAATCAATCAATAAATAGCACTTTTTAAAAGTTCTGTAATTATGTGGATATAAAATCTCAAATATAGAAAATAATTCATCCATGCTAGATTTCAGGCAATCACTGGAAGGAGGATCATACGACATTTCAAAAGAGTAAATGACTTTAACAGGAAAATTCTGTATCTACCTTTATAATTTTCTGTGACAGTGTTTTTTATTAAATCATGCAAAGGTCATCATACTTTAAAGAGTAATAGGACCATTAGAGGAGGACACCTGGACTGTCATCATCTGTATAACCACTGGTTTTTAAGACCTTTTTTTTTTGGCAGGGATGAGGGGTCAAGGCCTGGCCATAGAGCCTTTTGGGAGTCTGGTGGAAGCAGTGGGTGCTCGTCCTGGGAAAATACATGTATTGATTATCTTCTGGGCATTCAGATGACCCTAGAAACAACCCTGGCTTAAAACAAAACAAAACAAGCAACCAAATAAAAACCCTCCTATGTGGCAGGACACTAAGCCAGGATTCAAATGCCTGGTGGTGCTGAAACGTGTCCATGCAGCTCCGCTTTCCCTGGGAGACCCTCGATCCCAACCCCTTCTCTTGTGAAGACTTTACAGTAGGAGGGGCCAGAACAGGGCAAACATGGGGTCAGGAGCTGTTCTGTGTCCTTCGCAAACTGGGAACACTCACCCTCCTCACAGCCTATTCCATGGTTTAGTCTCAGACACACTTGAAGATGGAACCTGAGTCTGAAATACCATTTTTGTGTACTTTTGCATTGTTTAAATTTTCCATAATAAAAAAGATTTAAGTGTGGGATTTGAATTTTCATTATTCATACTCTCTGGACCAGGACTCAGGCTCTCCTGTCTTAAGGGAGGTGGCAGCCCCTCTCTCCAGTTTAAGGAGTTATCTTGGTCTCAAGTGGGCACTTCTGTCTCTGATCACCTCCAGGCCTGGTGACACCCAGTTTACCTGGGAAGTCTCTTTGGGTATTAACTTACAGAAAAGGAAATATCAACCTCTTGTGAGGTGCATTTTTTAAAAAATGATTTCTCATGAAAACAAGACTTCTGATTTGAGCTGCTTTTACAATTGAGAGCAGAAAACATAAAGCTATTTTAAAAATGTAACGAATAGCAATAAAGTCAGTAGAATTTATTTTTCTACTAGGACTGGTGATGGGAAAGTGGCTGAAAGTAAGGCCAGGAGCATGAAGTGACAGAAAAGACACAACGGCATTAATGACGTCAGCTAGAGAGGGATGCCTGTGAACAAAGAAAGCTGGATTGTCTGCTTGGGAATGGAGAGAGAGAGACTCCTGGAGTAATATTGCCATCTTGTGGCATTTTTGGGTATTGCTACCAGCCACACGTGAAGCCCATCCCAGTTGCTTCAACTGCTACTTATCCCAGAACTCAAATATAATTGTTTTAAAACTCCCACAAGTTATGCAACCTCTTTCTGGGCCTAAATATGTTTCCTTGGATTTTTCAAAGCATCTCTATGTCTTTCTCTTCCTCTCTCCCCACCAACTTATTCTTCACCCTTTAGGTTTTTGATCTTAATAGAGTTTTAAAAATCTGCCAAATACCATAAAACAAGAATTTTCCTGCATATAAAACCAACCTAATATAGATGTGCTCTAGAGGAGTTTTTTCTTAATCCACTGGAGTTAAATTGAACTTTTGGGATTAATAGTTTCATTTACACAAGTCAAATGACAGTACAATCCCCAAGGTGTTTAAGGCTGAGAGCACAGCTCGAACCAACACTTAGCAAATGCCTGCTTTGTGTTCCGTTCCCCTCAGTACTAGCTGCAGAGGGCTCTGTGCTGTGCGTGGAGAAGGAGGAGACCACTAGCTCCACTGAAATCCTTGCACAAGAGAAGAATCAATAGTCCTGAAGAAGCAGGCAGGGGAGAGTGGGAGGTTTGACCAGGGAGGGGTTGGGGTTTGAGAATTCTGGGCTTTAACCGATGTCCCATGAGCCACATTTAATAATACATCATTTCAGCTAGTGAAAGAATTGGTATTCTCCCTCAGAGTATTATTATTTTTTAAAAACACACCTTATTTGGGAGCCCATCACATTAGTTACCTTTCACATAAATTGTCCTATTTACTCCTCACAAATAATTTGTGAGGCAATGATTATTATGATTTTTGTTTTGAAGGATAAAACTGAGGCTGACCACAGCTATTATGTGGAGAATCAGAATTTAGGCCCACTACTTTCTTTTTATTACTATTATTCTTTATTGATTTTTTGAGAGAGAGAGAGAGAGAGAGAGAATGAATTTGTTGTTCCAGACCAGGGCTGCAAGCTTGGCTTACTGAAACGACACTTTAATCACCTAAGCACCCAGCCGGGGCTGAAACCAATACTTTCAACACTTAAATTTAGTTCTCTTTTCACAAAAGATTTAATCTTATTTTTAAAAGACTTTATTTATTTATTTTTTAGAAAGGGAAAAGGAAAGAGAAAGGAAGAGAAACATCAATGTGTGGTTGCCTCTCACGCGCCCCATACTGGGGACCTGGCCGTCAACCCAGACTTGTGCCCTGACTGGGAATCAAAGTGGGGACTCTCTTATTCGCAGGCCAGCACTCAACCACTGAGCCATACCAGCCAGGACAGATTTAATCTTATTTGTAAAATGGCAAAGGAGGTAAAGGTTTTCACATAGGTGGACACCAAGATGGGATTGTCATGTTCAAAACTATCAAATTAATACAAACGATTTAGGTATAGAGCAGCAGTTGGTATATAGTAAATGCTCAATAAGTGGCAGACAATAAGATAACCTACCACCCAACAGGCCTGGATGACAGTTTGTGGCCATAGTGGGAACCACACCCCGTTTCCCGCCCCTTCCCATGTGAGGGTGGATGTGTACCTGGGGCTCTTCTTCGGCTCCATAGTCAAGGCTGTCTCTTTTTCCTGGGTGACAGACCTGCAACCCAGTTCCTTCTGGGCCATCTCTGTTTGGGTGTACAATAGGCGCTTCAAGCTTGCCTTAACTTACATTTCTCTTAAAGTTGTGCACCTTCTCAGTAAGTAGGGCCACTTTCAGGTGCCAGAGGAAATCCTCTCTGCCCTTGATTGTCTGGATCCCACCCAACAGTAGGTCCTCTTAATTCCACGACCTGACATTGCAAGGCCAGACATTTCTGTCCATTCTAGGAGGGTGTCACCAGCACTTGTCACTCCCACCTCTGCGCTGCAGCTGGCAGGGCTCCCTCGCTGGCAGGAGTCCACTCCCAGGCCTTGTTCCTAGTTTTTCAAGGTGTACCCCCAATGTGTATACATTTCAGTGCCCACACAACCAGGCTCTGCCTCTGGGTGGTTCTGCTCCAAGTTTCAGTTTGATCCCTGCTTTGAGGGTCTCCATCCCTGACTCAGAAGGGCCACCAGCAGCTGCCCAGAAATGGTGGAAGCAATGCAGGGAGCAGAGCCAGAGGTGGAGGTTTTGGTGTTACATGAGTGTGCATGCGTGAGTGTGTGGTGTGTGTAAGAGAGAGAACATGTTCTGTTCGGTGTAGCCTCACCCTGATCTATTTACAGATTTCTTTTCCTCAAGAAATAGTCTCTTTGCCCTCACTTTGGGTGGGGGCTGGGGGAAGGTCCTTGTTTTGTGAGTACCTCTGTCCTTTGCTCTCTGGAATATCTTCACTTAGAGCAGGTTTCTTAACCTTGGCACTGTTCATACTCCAGGCTGGATGAGTCTGTGTTGTGGGAGAACGTCCTGTAAACTGCAGGACATCCAGTAGGATTCCTGGCCTCTATACACCTGCCCCATTGCGGCAACCCAAAACATCTGCAAGCATTGTCAAATGTGCCCTGAGAGGCACACTGCCCCTGGTTGACAGCCACGGATGTAGAGAGATTTCTCTGGCCAGGAGGCCTGAACAATTCCAGCTGTCCTTTTCCATGGCTTCTTGTGAGTTAGGTCTTGAGTCTTTTCCAGACAGGTTGAATTGTGGCCCATATAACCATTTCCCAGGGATTTCCACCCAAAGAGGCTGGTAGTTTACACAGCTTCCACTAGTTCAGTGAAAGCTCCACACCAAGGCGATGGGTCTTAGTGTTACAGAACACAACAAGGGGGGCCTGGGATGATATACTATTATTGAAAGAGGGCCCCGGGTCCGTTATGTCCGCCGCCAGAGGAAAGACATCTCTCAATGCCAGAGATTTGTGAAAAGGAAAGGAAACGTTTATTTAATGCTATACTAACTTAAAGTAGTGACCTAATGTCTTCACCAAAATCCCAAAGTCCCTAAAAACACCCACAAACAGACAGTCCCTCCTTCCTTCCCCCTTGCCCAGTCCAGAGTACCGTATCTCAGGAAAGGAAATAGAAGTCCATGGCTTAGGCAGTCCTCTGGTTCTTTCCAGTTAGTACTCCATCTCGACTGGGAGACCTCCCTGGGTTCCCGGCACCCTCCGCTGAGTCACCGGGATCTCTGCTAAAACCAGGTGGTGGTTCCCCCTTCTAAAGCTGTGGGGGCCCCACTCTGCCAGGCCACGTGGTTCTCTCCTCAGGGCTGCAGGAGTCTACACTCCATCAAGTCCGCGTGCTTCTCCTTCCTAAAGCAGCCTGGTTCTCCCCCTCTAGGGCTGCCGCGTGGTTCTCCCCCTAAAGCAGCATGGTTCTCCCTCTTAAAGCAGCATGGTTCTTCTCTTCTAAAGCAGCATGGTTCTCCTCCAATGGCTGCACATGGCTCTCCTTCCTAAAGCAGCATGGTTCTCCTTCTCAATGGCCGCCAAGTCTGGGTTTTAAATCCCTGTGGCCAATCTTCCTCTGCAGCCCCATTTCCGACTCCTCCCACACTCGGCTTCACATGCCGGAACTCGTATCCTTCCAGCTTTACTGGGCTGCTATCATGAGTCTGGGCAGGTGTGGCCCCATGTCCTGGAGCCAATCCTCTCTGAGCTCCCATGCAGGCGCTGTAACTCAGGGCCCCCCCCCCCCCCCCCCCCCCCCCCCGCCCAGTTACTTCTGGGTGGGGAAGTTACTTCCATTCCCCTGGCTTAGAGCTGATCATAGCTACTTAACTTATCTGTGCAACCAGTCAAAGGTTATAGATATGCCAAACGACCACTCTGGGAGCTTAGCTGCAAGGCTGTTGCTATGCTAAACAGCTCTCAATGGCCCTGTTCCATTTGTCCCTTCCCCCAACCCACACCCTGGGGTGGGGGATGGAGACATCTTAAAATCTCCTGGACACCTTAAGTTCTGGACCCCATTTCAAATGCCTATTTGGGGCCCCCCTCTTGGCTGCACCCTGTAACATTAGGAGGCTGGACACAGGGGTCAGGGAGCCTGGGGCCAGCTCAGGAGAGGCCCAGGCTTCCTTTCCTCCAGTGGACACAGGCTGCAGTCACCTGAGCTGCTTCTGGCCTGGTCCAAGGCACCATGCTCGGCTCCCACAGCTTCGTCCTACACCTGGTAAAGCTGAAGGGACAGGAGAGACCTTCTGGGCCAATACTTGCCCCTGTCCCTTTTGAAAGGTGCTTAAAATGAGAACTCGGAGGCTCAGAGCCCTGAGTCACCCCTTTCAGGGTTAGGTAGCTTTGCTGAGCTGGAAACAGGACCACATTCACTTTTTCTGACTCGAGCCTAGGTTTCTTCCTGCCACATGGACAACTTCTCAAATGGCCCCCTGTTAAATACAATCATCTGGGAAGACACGCAGCTATAGGAGTGATTGCACAAGAGATTAGCCCCAAGCTAAGTGGTGTATGACCAACACACACATTTACTATCTCTCAGTTTCTGTGGGTCAGGAATTAAGGGGTGGCTTGGCTGGGTGGTTCTGGTTTAGGGTCTCTTGTGAATTTTAGTCAGATGACGCCGGGATTTTGAGTATGAGACCTTGTCAAGAATCTCTAGGTCTCAATTTCTTCATTTGTAAGATGGAGATAGTAGGTGCTACTTCACAGGGCTGTTATGAAGATTAATAAAGTAATTCTTGAGTGGCAGAGACTGACAATTGCCTACCCCAAAATAGTTCCTCCTTCTTTCTTTTGAATAGAAGTTCTAATTTTCAGTTGTGAAGATGACTGTCTGAAATGAAAGCCTAAATTTTCCATTCTTTTTTTTTTCCAGTCAGTTCTGTGTGAAGTGATAAAGCTTTTGGGGGAACTTCCTGGGATAGCTAATGTTATGTGTGAACTTGACTGGGTTAAGGGATCACCAGATGGCTGGTAGAGCAGCACTTCTGGGTGTGTCTGTGAGGAGTCACAGGAATAAATTAGCATTTGAATCAGGGGGCTAAGTAAAGAAGATAAACCAGGTGGAAGTGGGTGGGCATCATCCAACCCCTTGAGCCTGGAACAAAAAGGCAGAGGAAGGGCAGATTTGCTGTTTGCCTGAGCCCAGACATCCAAACATCTGGACCTCCGTCTTCTCTTGCACTTGGACGTTGGCAATCCGGTTTTTGTATTCAGTCCTGGTTCTCAGACTGGAACTATACCACTGGTTTTCCCGGGCTTGCAGTTTGTTCACATGAGCCAATCCCTCATAATAAATCATTCTATCTATCTATCTATCTATCTATCTATCTATCTATCTATTTATCTATCAATAATCTCCTAAGGTTCTGTTTTCTCTGGAGAACCCTGACTAATATAGTTCCTTTAAAAATGACTGTTATCTCCACCTCTTCCTATTTTCTTACACTTCCTGCTTCTGCTTCTTGGAATGCAGGTGTGGTGCCTGGAGTTCCGGTGGCACTCCTGGAACATGAGGGCAGGCCTCGCTCCCTCCGGATGGAAGAGGGATGGATTGGAAGGAGCCTGGGGTCCTTCTGTTCTGGGAGCTGCCCTACCAACCCTGGACTGCCTGTGTGATAGAGAAAATCTTTTATCTTGTTTAATCAACTGTTATTTGGGTTTTCTGGCTCTCGCAAGTGAGCTGACACTACCTGATGACACCCTCAGTGAGTGCTGGGCAGGCTGGAGGTGCTCGGCACTGGTAAGGAACTTGATTGTCCAAAACTCGGGTCACAGCAAACTCCCAGGCTGCACAGCCTGGCCGTGCAGGGTGAAGGGGGTGGCAGGACACTGGAGACCGTGACCTGGGTCACAGCTTCAGCTCTTCTCCCTCAGGCTCCATTTTGTTTTCTTTAGTGGAGAGAGGCTGGACTAGCACAGGGGCTTGCAGACTGTTTTTAGCAATAGAAACTGGTTTTCACATAAAAACCGTATATAAGATACAAGTAGAACTTCTGAACCACCCGATCCTTTCAGTTCCATCCCCAGATTGCTTTGGGGTGACTCCTGAGGTTTCTTGGGAGCCCAATTTGAGAGACGCATCCCCAGGTTGTGTCCATGGGTGACATCAGGCCCTTGCTTGTCCTGGGTTCCCTGAGGCCTCCCGACCTCAGCTCTGCTTAAGGAGAAACCCTTGAATTCAAGTCAGGTGGCCTCAGGGATCTCCCAAAACCCTCCTTTGCAGTGCTAAGCTGTACATTGCACCGAGGTTAGCCAGGAGCTGGTACTCATCATCAAGAACAAAGGGAGGTGTGAAATTTTACTTTGCTGGTGCTGAGGGTTAAAAATGTCAGCTCCCTCTAGCCACCTAAGCTGCAGGGGAAGGAATGACACCACACATCATGAAATGGGGACCAAGACCTAACATTTCACTTGAAAATTGTACATTACAGACTGTGCTGTAAGGCAGAAATGTTAAATACAGACATCTTGAGACCCTGGTCATGGGTGCTGTTTGTTCATCAGTGCGGGCAGTGACAGTGTAGTTTGCCCCGCTGGGTGAGGGCGGGTGAGACGATCCGCATACATTCAGTGAATAAGTCACTGACTGTTTCTTCTTTGATGCCCACCTGTGGGACTTTAGTGTTTTTTTTTTTTTTTTAATTGAATTGAATAAGAAAGTGAGCCCTTTGAATATAGTATTTACTGCTATTGTTCTTGTATTTAACTTGCAAATATCAGAAAGTTTTAAGTGGCCATGTTTGTCAATCTTTTCCTTAAAAATTGCAAATTTCCATGCGTGTGCCCCAGCATCCGGGCACGACCACCTTTTAAATCCTTTTCAAGCCTTAGTTGGTTGAGTCCTCGCAGCCTGAGGTGGGTACTGCTATTGTGTCCAGCTGGGGACCTAGGTGGGTCTCTCTGAGCAATCCCCGCCAGTGCACCCTCAGGAGGTCACAGAGACCCACGGAAGCTGGTTACAATTAAGGAGGGGAAGCACGAGCAAGTGGAAGGGGAAAGGCCTTGGGGCCACAGAATCTCAGTGACAGCTATGTAAAGGATGAAACAGCCTCGCAGGGAATTCTGAGAAACCCACAGACAGGTTCTGCAACCTGCCTGATCTGGAAGAACAATGGAGAAGATGTGTCCACAGAGCAGTTTCTGATTCCAGATGCTACTCCCTTAGCCTGGATTCCAGGATGGCACCCCGATTCCTCTCAAAGTCATCCTCAACAGAAGCTCTCTTGCTTTTAGTCTTTTGCAGGATTATCAGTCAACCAACCACTGGATTTGGTAATCTGGTTATGGAATAGAGGCTGGAGCTCTGGCTTGAACTTTCAGTTCTGGCCTGGACAGGGAACGGCTTTGTGAGTTCAGGCCAATGAAACTGCTTTGCATACTACAGAGGGCTATGTGTGAAGGTATAGTGTGAATGTTCATGGTGTTCTTCAGTGGGTGACACCAGCTTAAGCTGGTGACAGTGGGCACTGAAACTGGCCATCCTATCTTCTGCAGCGTAGTTTAGTGATTGTCCAACAACACCCTCTCCCCCCTTTTTTTTTAAAGATTTTATTTATTTATTTAGAGAGAGAGGAAGGGAGAATGAGAGGGAGAGAAACATAGGTATGTGAGGGATACATCAATTGGTTGCCTCTCGTGTGCCCCCATCTGCTGACCTGGCCTAAAACCCAGGCATGTACCCTGACTGGGAATTGAACCAGCAGCCTTTCGGTTTTCAGGCCGGTGCTCAATCCACTAAGCCATACCAGCCAGGGTGACACCCTTTCTCCTTTCAAGCTGCACATTACCACACTGAATACCCTCCCTCTAGGTTCCACCACTTCTACTTGCTTTGTCCAGCATGTCTTTCTTCCCTCTCCACATTTTCAAGCCTTAGTTGGTTGAAACAACCCTTACTTCTTAACAACCTTAACAACCCTTAACACCCTTACTTCTGCTTGCCCTTCAGGACTCTGTTCACCCATCACCTCCTCCAGGAAGTAACTTTCCCCTGATTACTCCCCTGCCACCCCCCACCCCAAGGTTGATTTCTGTGCCCTTCCTCTGTGTTTCCACAGCAGTTTATTTTCCCAGCATGGGGCTCATCCTATCGGTCTTTACCACTGGAAGAGTCTATGGCTTGTTCATTTCTTCTACCTGCAGAGCTACAGGTCCTTCCTAGCATTCTAGTGTCACTGAATATTTCAACTGGGAGGGATCTTAAATATCCCTTAATATCACACCTTCATTTTACAGAGGGAAAAAATGAGCCCAGAAAGACTTTGTGATTATTCTGAAGGCCACTCAGCTATCTGGGAACAGAATTGAGCCTGAATCTCAGGTCTCCTGACAACATGCTCTTTTCTCCTGCCCTGTGGGATCAGTGAGAGCAGGGATCGAAAGCTGACTTGTCCCCACACCAGTGCCATGACTGAGCACCTTACTTCGCTTCCTGAGAGTGTTCTCACAGGTGGAAGATGACAGTAACAGTACCCGAGACCCAGCATGGCTGCTGTGAGTGTTCGTTCATCTGTGGTGAGCAGGCAGCTCAGAGCTTGGTACAGGACAGGGATGGGGATATGAACTCGAAATGAGGCAGCTGGTGTTACTGTAGATGGCTGACTTGGGTTCATTTTACTGGTGTGGGACCATTATGTACATCGCCGGTAACCCCCTTCTGTGTTAGCCCTATCAGTGAAAGTCCATGTTGAGCTCCTGGTTGCATCCTCAGAGTCTAGGGCAGTGCCTTGCACATAACAAATGCTCAGTAAATGTTGGTTGAATGAGTGAATGAACGGAGTTGTAAAAGACCCCATGAGAGGGTTGGATCTGGGTGGCCAGTGCCTTAAACCTGGTTAGTCTGTGTCCCAAAATGGCCTTCCTTCACCCAAAACACTTTCACCACGCATTCTTTCCCTGTCACAAATTTGAAGAAAAAGTTGTTTTTCTGGAAGAGAAAGCAGGAAGCGGGAGAACACTTTGTCTAAACCTCCAGCGACAAACGGAGCCCGAGAGACGCACGCCCATGTGGCTCCTGTTCCTGGGAGAGACGCGGTACTGCAGCATCTGGGAAAACCCGGTTCAAGCCAAATTCGTGTCAACTCCTCAGCCAGGCTGTGCTTTCTTGCTGAGGAAGTACATAATGAGGTGATAGTTTCATCCAGGTTTCTGTCTTTTCTTCTTTCCAAAGAAAATTTTGATGAAAAAACATAAGACACCTGGGGGAAAATTCCTAGCCTGTGGACCAGCATTTATTCATTATCATTTTCTGTGTTGATGGAGCTGTTCTATGATTTGTGTTGTCCAGCATGTTGAAATGGGGCTTGCACAACTGAATAATGGAGGTTTTCCATTTGATTTTGATTCATTTGATTCAAATAGCCACATATGACTTGGGGCAACAAGCACAGTGGACAGCAGACAGTGCAGATAGACGGAGGAAGGACAGAAGGGGGACTTCAGCAGGGGTCTGACCCTGAAACGTTCAATAGGCCCTTTACTGAGGTCCAGAATCAAGAAACGGCCACCGGCCTTTCCGTGCTTTTTAACATAGTTGTACCTTCATCAGCCTCGAGTAACAAATGAAGCCACCTTCCTTTTAATATTCAATCCACATGACCCTGAGTCCTCTCTGCTCTGCACAGGGGTTCTCCCTCCTGGTGAGTCTCAGACTCCTGCCAGGCTTTCTCCATCCAAGGGTCAGCCGTGTTTGAAGCCAGGAAGCCTGGCTCTTCGGCTGCTGCAGCCACCTTGGCCACTAGATGTCACCAGTGGTCTCGCAGTCAACTTCCAGGCCTAAGGCAAGCACAGGTCGCTGATCTGGGAACAGATACGGGCCGGGATGTGGATTAGGAAGTCGGCTTCCTGAGTGGGTGGGACTCAGACCCAAGAGCAGAGTAGAGGCATGGATCAGGGGTTGCTGCACCGGCTATGTGCGCGGGAAGCAGGATGCGGCAGGGAGACATTTGCCACGTGACTTTCCTAAACTCCCCTGCGCACCTGTACCAAAGAGAAAATAAGACCTGCAGCACATTTTTGCAGGTGTTTGATTTTGTCTCCAGTTCGAGAGGCTCCGAGTGTCTTAAAGGAATACTTTCTTCCTACTTCCTGCTGAAGAGAAGTACCTCTTCTCTTGCCTCAATGGACCTCAGAGGCGATACCCTCATAAAATTGTTTAATGCAAGTGCTCATCCCCCTGTCTGAGTGCTTACTCTTCTCTGTGGTCACCTGAGAAGAACCTGTCAGGTTCTTGTAGCAGGAAGGGTGGATGGACCTGGGTCCTGGTCCTGCCATTGCCACCCCCTTTCTGGTGTGACTCGGGAGTGGCTCAGCCGCCCTGAGCACCTGTGCCAGAGAGAGAGTAAGACCTGCCACATATTTTTGCAGCTGTTTGATTTTGTCTCCAAGCTGAGATTTTAGTTTCCTAAAAGCGCAGGAGGGGCGCTAATCTTGCCAGCTGATTGAATACCAGTTTGAGGGTTATTAGTGTAGGTGGGGGAGACTGGATTTTCTCTCTAGGTGAGCTTTGGTGGTGCTCACCCTACCCCCAACTTTCTGGAGTCAGGGAGACTAGGCTTGATTGCAGTCTGAACTCCAACCAGCTATACTTCACTGAGTATGTCACTTAATTTTTAGCCTGTTTCTTTATACATAAAATGAGGGAGATATCTACTTTTCAGATGGTGTGACGATTAATTTTATGTGTCATTTTGGCTGGGCTGTGGGAAGCCTAGATATCTGGTGAAGCATTCAGGGTATTTCTTTGAGTGTATTTTGGATGAGATGAACATTTACATCTGTAAACGTTGAGTAAAGCAGATTGCCCTCCATACTCTGGGTGGGCCTCATACAATCAGTTGGCCTAAATAAAACAAAAGATTGGCTCCCCATTGAGCAAAAAAGAATTCTCCGACAGACTGCCTTTGAACTTCAACTGCAGCATTGCTTCTTCCTGGTTCTACAGCACGTGGCCTTTGGATGTGAACTGGAACATGGACTCTCCTGGGTCTCTAGGCTGCCAGTCCACCCTGCAAATTTTGGACTTGATGGTCTCCATAATTATGTTAGCTAATTCCTTATAATAAATTACTTATATTGATACACACATCCACCTGGAGAACCCTCACTAATACAGATGGCTGTGGGATTAGCTGAAGTTACATGGTAAAAGTATCGGGTACAGTACTCAATACTTTGTAGGTGCTCAATGCAAGCTATTTTGTTATCTAGCCTCCCAATTTGCTTGGTCAAATGTTAACTAGACATCAAAAGAGAGGAAGAATATTTAGAAGTTGGGTCTAGAAATTCGCTGGTCAGTCTGTTAATGTTGCCCACTGTCAGTGGACTGCCTGGCTTCTCTCAAGTTATTCCTGTGATGCAGACATTTCTCAGGATACTTCCCTTCCCCACCTGGCTCCATTCTTTCAAGTTTTAGAACAAGAAGGCACGTGGCTTTCTTTGTTCTCTGTCACTAATCACTTATGGGTGGGTGAGAGTGGGAGGAAGATCATTCCTCCCCCACTAGTCTCTATTAAGCCACATGTGTATTTGGAGGCTGAAAGGCGAGGGGGTGGGTTCATTGTGCTTCTTCAGCTACAGAAGACCTCGTTTCAACCAGGAGCTTCTTACCAATTGATAGCAATTAGAATTATTTTTAGCATATTTAAAAACTTTCTTTTCCCTATTGCACTTTGGAAATCTAAAGTGCTTTGCTACTGTTAACTTTTTTCCTATTTATGATTAACATTATAATAAAAATATCCAACTTAACACTATTACATTTAGGTCATTTTAAAAGATTTTATTATTATTTCTGCAATTTAGAGCTTATTCTATCATTCGTTTTCTACTGCAACATAACAAAATATTGTAAGCTTAGCAGTTCAAAACACACTTATTTATTATCTCCCAGCTCTGTAGGTCAGAAATCCAGGCCTGGTATAGCTGGCTCCTCTGCTCGGGGTCTCACAAGACTGAAATCAAGGTGTTAGTCAGACCGCATTCTCATCTGGACCTCTGTGTTCCCTTCCAGGTGTATCAAGTTGTTGGTGGAATTTAGTTCCTTGTGGTTGAAGGACTGAGGGGAGTGCTTTTTAGCTCTCTGTTGTTTGGGGATGTTCTGAGCTCCTGGAGCTCTCCCTCAGGCCCTTGCCACACAGCCCTCTCCTGCTTTGCACATCTCTCTTGGAGAAGGGCCTGGTTCCTTTTAAGGGCTCACTTGATTAGGTCAGACCCGGACACAGTAATCTCCCTTCTGATTAACTCAAAGTCAACTGATTAGGGACGTTAATTACATCTGCAAAATCCCTCTGCCATATCATATAACATAATGACAGGAGGGACACCCTTCATATTCAGAAGTCTCATTCACAGTTACACAGAGTGTGGACACTTGGAATTTTGGGTGCTATGTTTGTTTCCTAGGGCAGCCTTAACAAGTACCCCGAACTAGGTGGTTGAAACAACAGAATTTATTGTCTTGTACTTCTAAAGGTGTTAAGTCTATGATGAAGGTGTCCCCAAGGTTGAGTCCTTCTGAAGCTGTGAGGAAGAATCTGTCCATTCTTCTCCCCTAGCTTCTGGTGGTTTGCTGGCAATCTTTGACATTTCTTGGCACACAGGAGTGTCAGACCAACCTCTGCCTTTTTCTTCACATGGTTGTTCCCCTGGGTGTTAAGTCATTTGCCATGACACTATCTCAATATAAGGCTACGTTCTGAAGTACCAGAGGAAAGTTTGGGGTCGGCCAGAAAGTACGTTATGATTTTTCCTATGATGGCTCTAGTGCTTAGCTGCTATTAACTTTATTATTTGTTAGATTGTAGTGTGACAGCTGTCGTATCAGTGGTGCATTGAAAAAAATCAATTGCTGAATTTTTGTGTAGCCAATTATTGAAGATGGAAGAAAATGTGCAACATTTTTGGCATATTATGGTTTATTATTTCAAGAAAGGTAAAAACACAACTGAAACACACAAAAATAGATTTGTGCAGTGTATGGAGAAGGTGCTGTGACTGATCGAATGTGTCAAAAGTGGTTTGTGAAATACTTGGTACTATTAACATTTTGGCCAACTAATCCTTTGCTGTGGGGCATTTTATGCATTGGAAGATATTTAGCAGCACCCCTGGCCTCTGCCCACTAGAAGCCAATAGTGGGAGATAGCTGATATACTCAATATCCAAATCAACAAAGTTATTGGTGAAAATAAAAAATGTGTCATTCATTTTATGGAAAAAAACTAAATAGACTTTTTGGCCAACTCATTTATTTCAACATATGAATTTTGGGGAATGTAATTCAACCCATAACAGGTGTTACCTTAGAATTCTGCTAACCACAGTCTACATCGTATTATTATCACGAATACTAAGTGGTTCCTTTTATGATTCTTTTGTTCCCATAGTAAAAAGAAGTCTCAGATTTACAATATTTTGTGTATTCCATTTCCTTTGTCTTTCTTCATCAGCTGGGGTAAGAAGATTTCAGGGTGAGGGGGAGACTGCCCTGGCCATGAAAATAGCCTTTGGCTCAAAACTCTCAACCAGCAGAACCAGAGCAAGGGGCACTGAGGTCTCTAGTCCACCTTAGCCCTGAGAGGGTGCAGGGGCCTAAACTTTCTCAGGCCACCACTAAAGTTTTTCTGCAGCTGCTGATGGTGCTTTCTGCTCTACTGCCTGGTGACCTTGACCACTGTTGGGGTCCCTTTTCGTGCCACCTCTAGTCTTACCTGCTGGCCCTGTCTCCTCTGGGTTCAGAACCCCAGCAGCAAACTCCAGCCAGGGACCCCATTGGCCTGCTGCCTGCTGTTGTGCCCATGAGCGAATGATGGTTTTCTACATTTGTAAATGGGTTGGAAAAAAACAAGAACAATATTTCATGACACCTGAAAATTATACAAAATCCAAATTTCACTGCCCATAAATGACAAGTTTTTGGACTACAGCCGCTTTCACCCTGCAAGGGCAGGGCTAAGTAGTTGTGACTGAGTGGCGTGACGCAGAAAGCCTGAAACAGCACTCTGGGGCCCTGCGTAGGAGTTTCCAGCTGCATTCTGGAGGGTGGTGTCTGCTAAGGCACGTCTCTGGACCCTCTCTTTTTATATTTTCTTTGTGGGCTCTCTCAGTGGCCCCATTTGGTCCCATGACGTAAGTGTCTTCTGTATACTGGGGACTGTACTGAGCTTTGTCATATATCCAATGCCACTCTTTTTGGGTATCTAATTCTTTCCTTCCTGTATCCTCTGCTGCCTGTCCGTCCACCCACCAGCAGGTCGCGCTGGTTCTACTGCCATAACATCTCGATCTCCCTGTGCACTACCTCCACTGTCACCTCTCCTGCCTGGGCCACTGCAGCACCCTCTGGTCTCCTTGCTTCCCCTCCTATCTGTTCTCTACATGACAGCAGTTTGTGGTCTTAAAACTTAATTGATGTCATGCCACGGCCCTGCTTTAAGCCTAATGTAGCTGCCTGCTGTTCCCAGAATAAACTCCAAGCTCCTCAGTGAGGCCTCCAGAACCAGCTCCCTGTCGCCTCTTCATTCTCACCTTGTGCCACTTGCCTCTCACTCACTAATCATCGCCACAGTGATTTTCTTTCAGCTCTTCAAACCTGTCAGCCCCTTCCCTCACCTCAGGGCCTTTTTACTTTCACCTTCTAGAATGTTCTTCTACATGCTCTATGCATAACTGACTTTTAGTCATATTTCAGGTCCCAGATTACACGTTACCTCGAAGGTCCCCCCTCACCAGCTAGCTACAGCGGTTCCCCACCATCCCTGTTTCTCTCTCTGCTTTAGCACATTGAAGGTTTCCTTGTTGGGACCCATCCACATTTGTAATCATTATCTTTACTGGTCTACTTTTATGTTTCTTTCATTAGGATATAAGCTTCAGGGGGTAGAGAATCTGCTCGTATGTCTGCCTTCTTCTTCACTGAGGCTTCAGTGCTTAGCATAGTGACTGTCATGTAGTATATTTACAATAAATATTTATAAAAATAATAAGTGAACAGGAAACAGAGGTTGAAAGCGTGGTGGTGGGGTGTGAGGGAAGCACTCCAGAAGGCTAGAAGCATTCCTGTGTCACTGAAACAGGGATACTTTTCCTTACCTTTAACATATTATTTTATGGTTGCCTAAGGGCCTCAGCACAGGGGTTTCAAGGATTTGGTTAACCACGAACTGGCGCTTCCGTCCCCCGCGCTCTTTCCAGCCACCTCGTCAGCTGGCTCACCACTCCCACAGCCCCCGCTTCCCAGCGTGCTCCTCACTGAGGGGCGAAGCTTCCCTCCTTCTGTAGCTGCTACTCACCAGCATCGCTCTGCTTTCTTATTTGAAAAATACTTTTAAGAATTTGAAGCAAAACACACAGATGTGACTTAATGAATTATTCCAAGGCAAACACCTGTGTAACCAACCACCAGTAGATCAAGAAATTGACCTCTGCCACCATCCCAGAAGCCCACCTGCATCCCGCGCTCCAACCAGAGTCCCCTTCCTTTCTTCCCCAACAAGTAATCAGTATCCCAGTTTTAGTGTTTTCTTTTTTTACCTGAATGTGCATCAAAGACACTCTAGTTTAGTTTTGGACATTTAAAAAGCTTTAATATATCTTTTTTTAAAATATATTTTATTGATTACCCTATTACAGTAGCTTTGATATGTCTTTTAAGTCTCTTCAGTCTTTTATAATCTGCACACTTTCCTGCTCTTTATTTTTTATTTTTTGAATCTATCTGTGGAAGAACCTGGTCCCTTTGACCTGCAGAAGCTGCCACAGTGTGGATTTCCTGATTACATGTTTGTGTATAGTTTACCAGGCTCCTGCAGTTTGGGAGCTGGACCTAGAGGCTGGCTTGGACTCAGGTTTGATTTCTTTGGCAAGGCTTCAGGAGGCACATAATGCCTGGTCCTCTCTCTTCTTATGATGTTACTGGGAAGTGATATTAGCAGCCACTGATACCTATACCTAGTAAATCACTGGGGTTTGCAAAATAGTGCTATTTTAACTCTATCATGCCTTTTCCCCTTTAGAGTTGGAGTACTTTTATAAAGATAAAATTCCCTTCATTTACTACTGGCTACCCAGTGATAAGATCATATAGGGAAAGCAGGATAAATCCCTTGATCTTTCCCTTTATTTAGTGCTTTTGAAGAGTAAAAAATTGATTCTCTGTCATTCTCTAGGAAAGACCAAATTTATATAATTATAAACTTATGAATTTCAACATATCTGATGGATTTCAAGCCCTTCCAACTAATATCATTTGTACTCAAATTTCCCATCTTTAGCCAGTGAGAGTCTCTTCAAGTTGGCTCCTGAGTGTCTTTGACCCTTGTAACTGGTAGTTTGCTTTTTATCCAGTCAGATATGTTCTGGGGTCATCTTGTACATTTCCGCCTGGGCTCAGCCAGTGCTTGAGGAAGCCCTGTTTCTGTGTGTGTCTGTGTTTGTTTGTTTTAATGAGACATTGAGTTTCAAGACCTAATCTAGGGATGGTCACAGCTAGTGGCTTGGTCATTGTTTCTAAACTTTTCACTGGACAGAGCTAGTAGACAAGTTAGAAAGTCATGTGACGGTCTCAGAATTGCTCTCTGTCAATGCTCCACAATGCCCCAAATCCTTTAGCCCTCACCGACCTTAAGAGTTTCCCAGAATTGTTTTCCATGAGAGAGGGGGTGAGTTTTGCTATCTGAGCCAAACTCTGGTCTCCTACCCACTTAAGTTCTTCCACTACAGCTTTGGTTAAAAACAGCTCTACTTCACTCCCTGTTCCCAGTTGCCACACAGGGGCTCATGTGGAAGCCCTATTTCCTCCGCAGGGGCACAGTCATCCCTCCAGATAGCTTGTGTCCCCAGAGCCTCTTTATCCCCCCAGTCATATGGTACCAAATATCATCTCCCACTGGCCCATGGCACCCTGCTCATCCCTGTCCCACCATGCTGCTCTGACTGCCCTTCAAGGCTTCTCCAGCTGTTCCCCAGCATCCTCATCCTTGAACACCCACGTCAGGTCACATGAAGCCTTCTTGGATTACGTAAGCCTCTGGGAACTTCAGTTTTCACATCTTCGAAATGGAGACAGTTGTACCCATCTCACCAAGTAGTAAAACTGAAATGAGTTATTACCTAGAATAAGGCTTAGCACAGGAAGTGTGCAATACAGTTGAGCTTTTATTCTTACTCTAGTTTAGTGGTTCTCAAACATCTGGGGAGGCTTTTAAAAGATAAAATAGTGATGCTTTGATCCTGACAGAACCAGTCAGGGCAACTGGAAATTTTCAAGTTCTTGAGGCGATTCTGGAGCTAGGGCTGGGAAACTACATCAGCAAACTGCCACCTCCCTTTCCTCTTGGTCCTTCCAGGTCAGGTGTGCCTGTGCTGGTGTAATAAGTTTTGCTGACTTTACATCAAGATGGATTCTGTTACTTAAAACCAAGGAGGCCTAGTGTACGTGGGAGCAGTTTGTAAGGAAAACTACTGGGTGGAGTTAGATCTTAGGCAACACTGGGACTGAAGGACCTGCCCCACCCACACCCCCCCTTGGCCTCTTGCCGGCCACAGCCACTGTGGTGATGGGACGTGCCTTTCACCTCCCCTCTGTAGAGAGCCAGGTACTCCTTGATTTAGTAATACATCAGCAATGTGTATCTTTTCCTTATCACATTAGCTCAACAAGTTTGAGGGGAAAAATCACAAAAAATTTGTCTTTCCTATTTTTCCTCCCCTGCCTTTGAAACCAGCCACTGCAGCTGCTAAAAGGAGCATCTCCGAGTAGATGGGTTTTTGACCTTCCAGAGAAGACAGAGTGAGGGAGCGGCTGGCCACTTGTACTGGCAGAGGAGCAAGAAGAGCTCAGCAGCGTTCACTCCGCTACCTTCCTCAGCTGGCTTCCACCCTCTCCCTCTGTGTCTGTCACTTTTCCTGGTCCAGGAATGTAGGGCCATCACCCTACTCTGTCCCTGTAGCTCTGGGTAGACACAACAGCTCGGTCCTTGCTGTGTGTTAAATCTGCATGAGTCTCAATCCTAAG
Organism: Phyllostomus discolor; assembly: GCF_004126475.2. Classification (NCBI taxonomy): domain Eukaryota; kingdom Metazoa; phylum Chordata; class Mammalia; order Chiroptera; family Phyllostomidae; genus Phyllostomus; species Phyllostomus discolor. The sequence continues at coordinate 149,013,112 of NC_040905.2, read as the reverse complement.
ACTTTATGCAAGTCTGACAGTTGATAAACTCCACCTAGACTCATAAACAGCCCTCAGTCTTTCTCTTCCACAAACACACAGATCATCCAATGCTCCAACAGGGATACCTGCACCCATTTTGCACAATGGGGATAATGACAGAGTCTGTGTCATGGGGATGTTGTCGCAAGTGAGATAGGACCTTGGGTCTCAGACTTAGCTGCACATTAGAAATGCTAGAAGACATTCAAAAATCCCAGGTCCATTAGATCAGAATTCCTGGTTGTGGGCACCATTTATTAGTATTTAAAAATCTCCTTAGGTAAATCTAGTGTGCAGCCAAATTTGAGAGCCAGTGAGATAGTACTCCTTTTAAGCACTTAAGGAGCGGTGGCTGCTTTTATGACTATAATTAAAAATTGAGCAAGTATCCTAAATTTAATAGACTGCTGACCCAGTTTCATTTCTTCTTTAGTTCATCCATCCAAAAATGATAGTTCACCCATCCAAAAATGAGTGAGCATTTACTAGGCTCTGTGAGAAATTCTTCCTCCCCATTTGAAAGTAAAAGATCCTGTTGCCTTCAAGATGAAATTTGAGTTCTTTAGGACAACCTGGCCTCTCCTGTCCCCTTCATGCCCTACTATCTGCCGGTACCGCCGGCCACGTGCTGGTAAGCCCCAGGCTCCCCAAACTCTTTGTAATCGCTCCAGGCCCTCCTGTGTCTCTGTGCCCTTCTCCACACTCTTCCTGTTACTTAGGATGCCCTTCCTGCATGCCCCCTATGCTTTCCCACCTGGCCTGCCTTACAGGATGGAATTCTGGACACAGAAGCTGAGAACAGATGGGTGCCCCACACTCGTTGGCAGTCTGTGCTCAGCCACCCTGTGGAAGAAACTGGTGGGTGTCCTGCTGATTTCCAGATTCCTTGAGTGACCCTTTGTAGGTAACAATTAGTTCTCAAGGTCTTCTCTATGCAGAGAGGCTGGGCAATTCTCTCCGCTCTCCTTCAGGCCTCCCTCACACTGGTGGGTGGTTGCTCAGGCCCTGGTGGACTTCCTCTCCTTTGTCCTGCTGACCTGGTTCTGTTGTGCCAAGACCCCGGGCAGTGGCTCCCCAGGGCCCCTCCCAGGAATCATCCCAGGGGTTGGGCAGCTCAGACCACACTACTTGGAAATGTCTGAGACCTGGAGGATGGGCCTTCTGTAGCCACAACGTGGAGTCCCAGGGGTTGGAAGCCTTTCGGGGAGTGATATGACTTTATGACCACAGATAATCACTGAAGACTCTTCTCCAAAGAAAAGAGACCCCTGGCGCCTCTAACATAATGTGTGAGGGCAGCGTGCAGTGATAGCTAGAAGAGCTGTGGCTAATTTGGCTAAAAAACTTCTGTTAGGAATCTTCTATCCCTTCCCTTGACTTGAGGCTAACCTCTAGAGTAGCCCCGCTTGGAAAGATCTCAGTGATTTCTCTCCACTTCTGGGCTCACTGGGGGGCAGCCTCTGTGGTGTAGGTTTGCCTGTCCTGTCACTGGACCCACAGAGCTCCTTCTGTAGAGGCTGACCAGGGGGAACTGAGTGTTCCAAGTGTGTGCATGTGCACACAAACACACATATCCACACCCAATTTTGACTCTTTTAGCTCCAGGACTGTGCCACTGGGAAGTTCAACTTTCCAGCCAGGTCCAGGGTGACACCTCCTTTCTTCTCCATCCTTCGAGATTCACATTCTTTTACTGGGCATGGGGAAGGCGTAAAGAGCTAATACTGGGGTGTGTATTGAGAAAATCTCCTGAGTTATATGAAACCAACTTCCAAATGGCCATGAAACTGGAGAAGGAAGCTAATTACATCAAGAATTACATCAAGTTCATCAAGGAAACTTACAGACAGAAGCAGTATCTTGGGTGACAGTAAGATGGTAGATCTCCGTGGTGAAAGGGGACATAGGCGTGATATACAGAGCCGAGTGGCATGTGCTAACACAGGTGGCTTGTAGCCCTGTGGCATGGGCTTGTTAAGAGCTGTATAACCCAAAGCAGTAAACAACTTAATGCACTTACTTATCTAGGCAAGTATATTTCTTTGAGGCAAAAGGGCCCACTCCTCTTGAGTGAACTGGTAGTTAGTTTGCTTGGTAAGATGACATCTGTCATGTTAAGTACCAGAATTATTGCCTAACAGTGTGATTAACACATGTTATCTCACTTAAAATGTTTGCAAATGCCTCCTATAGTTGGTATAGTTATCCTACTTTTCAAAAGGGGAAACAGATTCTTCCTAAGGTCACATGGTTGGAATACCAGTTAGATTTTGCTGTCACAAACCATCCCCCAAATCAGTGGCTTAAAATAACAAGCATTTATTGGCTCACCATTCTAGGGATTGTCTGGCTGTCAGCTGGGGTGTTGGGAATAGGGTACAACCAGTTACATGATCTCTCTCATCCTCCAAAAGCTAGCTGGGGCTGGTTCACATTGCTGCTTGGCAGGATTCAAAGAGGAAGGGTGGATGGATACAAGGCCTCTTGATACCCAGGTGTGGGGCTGGTACTGTTACTTTTACTGTATTATTGGCCAAAGCAAGTCACAAGGCCTGTCCAGATTCAAGGGAAGTTGAAATGGACTCCATTTGTTAGTGGGAGGAGCTACAATATTGCAAAGGAGCATGCATATGGGGAGGGGTGGAGAATTGTACCCACTTTTGCAATCTACTGCAGTTAAATATCAGAGGTAGCATTTTATTTTCTAGTTATGAAAATGGCATACTCACATGAAAAAAATCCAAACAGTAGGGAAAATGAGGAATAAAAAGTCTCCTTGCCCCTGGGGTAGAAAAAGAAACTGTAATCTAGTCCTGTCTTGCACATGTAAACACCATTAAGAGTTTCTTGTGTATCTTGATATGTGTGCACATACACTGATGGGAGTCCAGTGTACACACTACCCCACCCTTTACTTTTTTCACTTAGTGGTACAGCTAAGAGCTCTTCCCATAGCAGCACAACCAGAAATGCTCCACACCTTTTAATGTCTACGCAGCAGTCAACGAAATAAATGTACCATGTTTTGGTCAACCACATTCCCTACCATGAGGGCTTAGGTTGGTTCTAGTATTTGTAAATAATACTGCAGTGAATATCCTTCTTTGTATATGATATGCATAGACTAAATTCCTAGAAGTGTAATTTCTAGGTTCAGCATCAGATTCAAGCCTTGATCTGTTCCTGAAGCACATGGTTTTCCCAAGATGGGGCTCCGATTACTGAGTGTTCCTCCAGCCTTTTCTAATACTGGAAGTTACATGGGGATGCATGGACCCCTGTGCACACATGTACATGTGTGATGATGCTCAAGTCCTTGCCACACCCTTTCCTTCCCAGGCAGGCTCAAGAGGTCCTGAGCTATGCATTATTAAGCTCTTCTAAGAAGATCAAGATTAGTTGTCTTTTCTGTCTTCCTCCATGATTTTTTTTGAGATATGTGCTATTTTGTTACAGGTCAATGATAAAAGAATCCTAGAAGAAAATGTTAACATATAGGGGAGTTCCCACCAAGAAGAAGGCATAAGTAGAAACCCTTCCCTTCTTTGCATAACCAAAAAAAGGATAACAACCAATCTAAAATCAATAAACAACCAGAAGAGCCAGAATATCAGACTGCATGGAGGTCCGACAACCAAGGAATTAAAAGAACAGTCAACCAGACCAACCAGACCAGTAAGACAGGCTGATGGAGAGAACCTGAGGCAAGGTGGTAGACTGGGAGGGTGGGGCTGGCTGAACAGGAAACAGACTCAGAGCTGACTGTGGACTATGGTGAGGGTTGCTGTGGTGGGAGAAACTCCCAATCTAACATGAGAGTCCATTGGAAAGTGGGGTTAGAGACAAGCAGGCAAGCTGCATTGTTCCCTCTCTGGCCCCTCCCCACAGGCAATGCAGCAGGGCAGCAAGGAGGGTTGTCCCACCCTGGTGAATACCTAAGTCCCTGCCCCCTCAGAACTTAACAGGTGCACCGAGACAAAGAAATGCGGCCCAGATGAAAGAACAGAGCAAAACTCCAGAAAGAGAGCTAAGTGATAAGGAGATAGCCAACCTATCTGATGGAGAGTTTAAAGCTCTGGTAATCAAAATGCTCTCAGAACTGACTGAGTTTGGTCTAAAATGAAAGAACAAGTGAAAGATACCCAAAGTGAAATAAAGCAAAAATATTCAGGGAATCAATAGTGACAGGAAGGAAACCAGGACTCAAATCAACAATTTAGAACAAAAGGAAGAAATAAACATCCAACTAGAACAGAATGAAGAAACAAGAATTCAAAAAAATGAAAAGAGGCTTAGGATCCTCTGGGACAACTATAAACGTCCTGATATCCGAATTATAGGGGTGCCAGAAGGAGAAGAACAAGAGCAAGGAATTGAAAACTTATTTGAATAAATAATGAAGGAAAGCTTCCCCCATCTGGCAAAGGAAATAGACTTCCAGGAAGCCCAGAGAGTCCCAAAGAAGTTGGACCCAAAGAGGAACACACCAAGGCACATCATCATTAAGTTACCCAAAATTAAAGATAAGGAGAGAATCTTAAAAGCAGCGAAAGAAAAGGAGACAGTTACCTACAAAGGAGTTCCCATTAGATTCTCAGGTAATTTCTCAAAAGAAACCTGAAAGGCAAGAAGGAGCTGGAAAGAAGTATTTGAAGTCATGAAAGGCAAAGACCTAAATCCAAGATTACTCTATCCAGGAAAGCTATCATTTAGGATGGAAGGCAGGATAAAGTGCTTCCCAGATAAGATCAAGTTAAAGGAGTTCATCATCACCAAGCCCTTATTATATGAAATGTTAAAGGAACTTCTCTAAGAAATTGAAGATGGAAAACTATGAACAGTAAAATGACAACAAACTCACAACTATCAACAAATGAACCTATAAAAATAAAAACTAAGCAAACAACTAGAACAGGAACAGAATCAGAGAAATGGACATCACATGGAGGGTTTTCAGTGGGGAGGGTGAGGGGAGGAATGGGGGGAAGGTTCAGGAAGAAGAAGCATAATTGGTAGGCACAAAATAGATGGGGCGAGATAAAAAATGGTACAGGAAACAGAGAAGCCAAACAACTTACATGCACAACCCATGGACATGAACAAAGGGGCAGAGGGAATGCTGGAGGGTTGGGGGTTGCAGGGCAGAGGAGAGATAAAGGGTGAAAAATTGGGAAAACTGTACTAGCATAATCAATAAAATAACTTAAAAACATAAAATCATTAAAAAAAGAAAATGCTAATATATGAATGCTGGCTTCCATTCAAGTATAGCTCTAACATCTAAGTGAATGAAGATTTCACAAACAGTGCAAATATAGACAAGCGGTAAAAGAATTAAGTTGAGTCATCAGAAAGCAAACAATAGTACAGCCTGTTGCCACACTGAGCAGTTATATCACATGAATTACATCCCTGCTCACAGCGACAGTTCAAGAACATTAAGTATAGTAGCAAATATAAAGTGAGGACATTTCTTAATATTATGTTTTCATTCTTTAATATTATTTTTTGGTTTCTTCTTGAATCTTGATGCCCACATGCCACCTGCCTGGGTGCTAGCAGGAGCTCTGGATTTCCACCCTATATGTATGGGCTTGGCTCGATTATAAACAGTAAGTTGGTGACTGTCAGAGTCTGGAGGTGTCACTCAGGCACTCTCAGATACCTCACTCTATGTCTCGCAGTCCCGATGATGTCCCTGAGCAGATGCAGGCAATAATTCTGCGAAGGGAACAAACAACAGGGGGCCCATTACTGCTATGTGGGGAGTCTTTGTCTCAAGGCTGCTTTGCAGATAGTTTAAAGAAATGGATTTCCAGAACACACAGTTTCAAAAAGAGATTACTTAATGGTTTGAGTTCTTTAGAAAATTATAGGCATGTACCTCAGATTTCAGAGTAGGTGGTACCCAATCTCTCCTCTGTTACTTAATAAGAGACATTGCTGCTATCAAAAAGGCAGAGTTCTGAAGTGTTTCTATTTTTATAGCTCAAGGACGAATGACGCTCCCTCCCGTGGTACTCTGAACAATGAGAAACTTAAAGGCTAATCATTGCCCAGTCACAGTAATTTTTTCATTTCTTCATTTACTTGGTCAGCATTTCTTCATTGAATGCTACATCATGCCAAATACTGTGTTGGCTGTTGGAGATATAAAAATAAATAAAACTCAAACATAACCTTTCTTCGTATCATTCAGCCCTGGCTACATAACACCATAACACACAGTGGTTCACAACAAAAACGAGCTACCAGTTCACAATGCTCTGAGTCAACAGTTGGGCTGGGTTCAGCTGGCCAGTTCTTCTGGTCTTGGCTGAACTTAGTATCTGCAGCCAGCTGCTGGGTCATTTGGGCTGGCTGGTCTAGGAGGTTCTGGGCTAGGATGGTTCCTTTCTGCTGTATCTGCTCTCTCATCCTCCAGCAGGCTAGCCTGGACTAATTCATGTGGTGGCTAGGCCAATTCCAAGAGAATGAATGAATGGAATCCTGCCAGGCCTCTTGAGGATTAGGCTCTGAACTGACATAGTGTCCCTTTAGCTGTTTAATTGTCAGATCAAGTGATAAGGCCAGGCCAAATTCCAGGGAGGGGTCAATACCTCTCCATAGTCATTGATAAAGAGACATGGTAACAAGCAGAAAATGGTGGCTAAGCTTTGCAAATGGACTAGCTCAGGGTCCTTTAGGAGCTCATAGTTTAGTCAGAGAGAAAATTTTAATAAGTGCTATTAAGAAGGTTTCTCTCTCTTTCTCTCCCTTCTTTTGTGTCTTTCTAAATCTTAATAACCTTTTTTGTATTATAGCACAAAAATCTAGTAACTCCAGTTAAAACAGTTCAATGAGTCATATCTGGTATGATGCTGATTTGGTATATTTCTACTTTTTAATTTATAAGGCAGTTGGAGTAATGCATATATATCACAACAACCAAGCTGTTGGTCATATTGCACAGCTGATTATATAACCACATGTCTACCTTTAAAATATGTTATCAGCGTCCAAACTGTGCCTGGGTTTTGTTGATGCACACTGGAGATATGTACACATACATGCATTTGTTTCTTCAACTGGAGACAGAAAGTAATCTTGTTAAAATGAATAATGTGAAACAATGAAAATAAAGCCATAGCCATAAAATAGGATCTCTTAACTGAGGGGCTTGTTTTTGACCCCATCAGACAGTCAATGCCTGTAAGAGCACACACAGGCAATGCCAACGCCAGCTGCACCTGTTAAAATCAATTTCAAGTGCTTGCTGTACAAGAACATGCTGTGTGTGACATGTCTTCCCCTTGCCCCAAACCAGGTGAATCATGGAGTGGGGGAGAAAGCCCCAGGAGTGTGGTTCTCAAACTTCTGTATAATAATCACCTGGACAGGTTTGGGGACATAATTCTTGTTTAAAAATGAAATACTTTTACTTACCCTTCTACCCCTTATTTTGCAAATTCTTCTGGGTAATTTTTTCACAGGTGGTTAGGATCACCGTTTGAGGACCACTGAGTTTAAAAAATGTTTTAAAATATATATTTATTGATTTTAGAGAAAGAGGATGGGAGGGAGGGAGGGGAGAGAGAGAGATGTAAAAGAGAAACATCAATTGGTTGTCTCTCATATGTGCCCCGACTGGGAATCAAACCCCCAACCTTGTGGTATACAGAAAGATGCTCCAACCAACTGAGCCACATCAGTCAGGGCAGGGATCACTGTCTTTATCTCAGAAAGGGAAATTTTAGTTCTAGAAACAAAGCTTTTAAAAATGAATAGGACCCTGGTTGGTGTGGCTTAGCTGGCTGGAGCATCACCCTGTAGCCCAAAGGTTGTAGGTTCAATCCCCAGTCAGGTCACATACCTATGTTGCGAGGTTGGTCCCCGGGCTGGGCACAGGAGCATGGCTTTGAGAGGGAATGGGAGACAATTGGTTGATGCTTCTCTTTCCCTCTTTCTCTCAAAGCAATGAAAGAATGTCCTTATGTGAGAATAAAAAAATGATAAAAGTGAATAGGACCTTCACATGTTATCTTTCCTCATCAGTCAGAAAGAGCCAACTCTTTGCCAACCTAATTTGCTCAAATGGACTAAACTTATGGAGACCTTGAGATATTAACAGTAGTAACAGACTAACAAGGACTGAAATGCCTCTCTATAAATCCAAGTCGCTGCACATGAGAGTGATAGCAGCTGTGATTTGTGGATGAGCACACAGTCTGAATTTCCTCTAGAATTTGAGGCCATTTAGTTAAACTTCTCCATTTTATAGATAAACTGAAGTGTCTTCTCTAAAGTGGCAGAGATGGAATGAAACCCAAACTCTTCTGATTCTTTAAAAATTGTTAATTTTTCTGAAAAAAAAAAAAAGTAGTGTCTGCAGTGTTCAGTTTACCAAAAGTCCCGTGGGGCACGCCCTCTTGTGAGGCAGTCAGTCTGGTTGTGAAAGAAAGGATTCCCCTAAGAACATTCTTTGCACCCCTTTCTGATGGAAGTGCCCTGGGATGAGGTCTTCCTGAGGCTGGTTCTTCAGCCCCAGACAGGGTGCAGGAGGAGACAGCATGTGGGCAACTTCCCCAGATGCTTCATGCTGAGCGTGCTCTGAGCCGTGCGGGGAGTCACCTGCCATTGCCCACCAGCCTCTCTCTCTTCTGGGTTCATGAGAGGAGCTGGGACAGGCCTCTCTGTGCTGGCTACACTGCCACATTCCCCACCTTCCTCTCACTGTGGGCATCACCAATCCATTATGACAGTATTTCAGCAGAGTCCTTCTCAAAATAGCTCTGGAGGCAGCCACTTGAGAACACCCAGTCAGTGTGAGAGAGGTGCCTCGTTTGCAATCCATCTTCTGAGTGATTTTGTTAAAGAGTGATTCCAAAACTGATATTCAGAGAGAAAGGCTTACAGGATGTTGAAGAGGGAAAGAGCACAGAGTCAGGGCTGCTGAACTGGGCTCCCCATAGCTGTCCAGGTGTGGTACGCTGGCCTCCAGATGGACACTCGGGTTCCTTCCCATTGCACCTCCTCTGGTCCTCTGTGCGTGTGTAACAAAGACCCATGATAACCAGCTGGAGCTGCAGGTTCACTCTGCAGAGAGTGACTTCACTGATGGAGATCAAATTGATGTCCCTGACTTTCCTGGTATGATTCTCAACCAACTGCACTAGCTTGTGACCAATAGGAAAAATAAAAGCTTGTTACTTCAAGTGTGGTCCGAGGACCAGCATGTTGGCCTTCTTGGGAATGGGTTAGAAATGTAGAATCTCAGGCCTCATTCCTGACCTACTAAAATAGCAATTCCAACTTTAACACATGTTCACAAATCATACAGGTGATTTCTATGCACATGAGAGCTTGAGAGGCACCGGCTTAGAAAACTCACTATATAGCACAATAATTTCAAACTCATTGATATTTTAAGGGCCCGGAAATAGTCACCATGGAGTCTGACCCACGGTAATGGCATTAGCAGGGAGAACAGTGATATAGCAGAGGCCCAGCAAGCACATGACAGGCCCTGACTTCCAAGGTGGCTCTGTGCGTGCAAAGGCACCAGGCCGAGCACGGGCTGGCTTTGTGGTCCATGTTCTGGGAAGAAAACCCTGTTCTTATTTTGCGCAGCCTTTTATCTTTCTTCCCTCCTTGATATTATTTCTTTCATCCTTTTACATTGCTCTACGCTGCCCTAATATCTAACTTTCAGAATTTCTTCCAGCCCTCCTGGTTGTTTTGGTGTTCGTCTGAAGGCCTCCACTCCCATTTTCGTGCTCTGCTTCTCCACCACCTTCCTGCTGGCTCAGGGTCTGACTGCGGCCCTGGCTTTGCACTGTACCCCAATGAGGCATTTCTTCACCCTGCCTGTTGCTGACTTGCTTTTTTCCATTCTAAAAGGCCCAGAATTTTAGTTCAAATGGCAAATAATAAGATCTGGAGTAGAACTGTATAGTGGATCTTATTTGCTGATAAGAGAAGACAAAATCTTATTTAATTGGTCCCTTAATTGGTAATCTTTCCCTGATTCTGGAATCTGTTACACGGCATGTTGGGGTGGGATTCCCATTAAGAGGGGGCTGGGTAGCTGAGTGACGGATGCCAACTGTACATGTATTAACCAGGTGATACACCCTCTGATCTTCTCTTTGCAGAAGGTTGGCTGCTCTAGCCTGCCATCTTGGAAGACCGCTTTGCCCAGCACTAAGTAATGGCCATACCCCCTGCTACTGTCAAACTCCATGAAGAGGACAAACTTGACTATGTCCTCTTAGCATTTAGAAGTGATTAGAAGAAATAAGACAGGGTGTCTCTAAAATCTGTCAAGTGAAGAAAGATGAACCATTGAACTGGTTCTGTTTGCCTTTACTGTCTTCATTCAGTTCATTTGCTGGGGGCAGAGGGCACCTCGCAGCTGCCATCCCTGGCTCCTGCTGGCTGTCAGCATCTGGAGAAGGCAGGCCTCTTTAAATCTGACTAACCACGTCTGTGGATTAATTGTATTTCCTAAACACAGACACTGTTAAGAACCTGTCGCCATTTCCATTAAGAAAAGATTAATGAGTGAGTGATAATCACCACCAGTTGCACCAACACTCTTGTGGGTTTTCCCCCCTAAGGATTATACTGGGTGAAGGTTTCCCCTCTCACAGTGTTTTTAGACAAAACTGTATGATCCTCCACTGTGCGACAGACCAGCCACTAACCACGTGTGCTTTTTAAAATTTAAAATAAGTGAATAAAGCAAAGATTTACTTCCTCAGTTGCACCATCCACATTTCAAGTGCTCAACAGCCACGTGTGGCCGGTGGCTCCTGACCAAGGACACTTCCATCATCACAGGACATTCTGTTAGGCAGCAGGGATGTGGCTCAGGAGAATTTAGAAAGGCATGGTTTGCTGAGTTTAGGGGCCTGGGTTTAAATCTCATTTCTCCTAAGTAGCTGAATGACTTTCTGCAAGTCATCTGACTTCCCCAAAGGCTCAGCTGTGACATCAGTTAATGGGGTAATGCTCTCAGGGTGACGGGGTAGTTGTGAGGGTTAACAGGGAAGGTCCTTCTGAGAGTGCTTGGCATAAATGCTCACCCACATTGTAACGCCTTTCTCTTGACTCCTAGATCACCTGCATCAGTGGGAACTTGGCCTGGGCTCTGAGTCTGGCCAGGAGCGAAGAGAATCACCCTTCCCTCAGTGGTGGACTAGGGGGGCTTGTGTGTGGAGATTCTGACTGCGATGCCTGCCTTGGTGGACTGAGGGACCTTCTGGGGAAGGGACAGGCTGGGTTTCTTCTGCATAGACTGCCTTGACTGCCTGTCTCTCAGTCCTCTGTGCGCTCAGTCACTGCCTGCCACAAGTGGGTGTGTCATAGTCGGTAACTCTTGTTACTGAAATAAGGCATATAAGTTTCAAATGAATGCTTATATAGCTCAGTGGCTCTCAAATTTAATGAGCATCAGAATCACCTGGAAGGCTTGTTAAAACACAGATTGCTGGGCCCTCTCTGGGGTTTCTGAGAACGTGCATTTGAGTTTCCAGGTGTTGTGTAGCTGCACTAGAGTTTTGGAGCTGGAACACTTTTACTGGCAAGGATTAAATAAATTGTCTGTACGATTTAGATATTATTTAGATATGTCTGTAGCTGGGCTACACTGAGGAGGGCCACACACACACGTTCTTAAGGGTATGAGTAACAATTGTGTGATTTCACTCTCGAAATTAAAAAAGATGAATAGATACTTGTTCTGGATCATCTCAAACCAACTGCAGTATGTGATTTTAGTGCCTGCTTTTTGCATTTGCATTGACAATTGTATTATCATCAAATAATTTCCAGAACTGGCAACATTTACTCTTTGAGGTAGATGTTTCTCACCTGGGTTCTGTGGACGTTGTGGGACACATGTGCAGGAGTCCTGGAGCCCCTGGGTTTGAGAAACAGTGGCCTGGAGGAGCCCCAGCAAAGGCAAGGTCTCATCAGTGTTTTTCACCGGGAGGGCTTATGGCACTTTGAGTGGAATGATTCTTTCCTGTGCAGGACTTCCCCACACCTTGAAGGCCCTTTGGCATCACTGAGCCTTGCCCACTAAATGCCAGGTGCTGCCCCCAGAGTCTTGGCACAACCCCAAACCATTTGCACACACTTTCAGATTCCCCTGAGTTGGGGGGAGGGTGGTCAGTACTGCTCCTTTTTAGGTGAGAACACTTAAGAACTTACAGGCTACCAGGTTTGCCTTAAGAGACCTCCGTCTCTGCCAGGGGCCTCCTGGTCTCTGTGTCTCCCTTTTGTTACTTCCAGGCTATCCATAGGAATCCGAGAGCCCACCGTCAGACTCTTGGTGGGGCCCTCTTCCTAGACTGTCAGTTTCCCTGTAGAGCAGTGGTCCCCAAACTTTTTGGCACCAGGGACCAGTTAGCTTGCTTACTACTGCTCACCTCCTGCTGTGCGACCCCGTTAACAGGCCCAGGGACCCGTACCAATCCGTGGCCTGGGGATTGGGTCCCCCCCCCCCCCCCCCCCCCCCCCCCCCCCCCCCCGCGGTAGAGGACAGCAGCACCAAGAACTTCCTGGTTGCATTTTAAATGTGCCAGGCGGTAGGCAGCCTGCCCTCTCGATTCCCTCCCTCCCTCTTCCACCGTGCCCTTCTCCTTTGGCGGTCACCCAAAGTGCCCCTGCTGCCCTGACAACTGGTGGCCAGGAGGGAGGCCTGGCTGCAGCAGTGGTGTCTGCTGGAGCCCGCTAGCACCACCCTCGCTGAGGGGTGGGAACAGCGCCCCGCCCTCCACAGCGACTGCAGCTGGAGGCGGCAGGCTGGGAGGCTCAGAGCCCACATTTCTTTTCTTGCTTTTTTGTCCCCCAAAATGCTCCACCCCAGAAAGAATCTGAGTCAGTCTCTTGTCATTAAACTAGTTCCTGCCAAACTATGGCAGATCCAAAGTAGCTGTCCCATTAAAATTCCCCCTGCCCCCATCCAACAAGGGGAGAGGATTAGGTAAAGCTCAGAGAAGGCAAGATGGTTCTAGGTGGGCAGCTCAACAACCATTCGTGCCCCCACCCCGTTCCCTGGTGGAAATAGGAGGAGGTGTAGGCAGAATTCCCGGCTTAACCCCTGCTAGAGCAGTTCAGCATCACTGGCTTTCACTCCCTTGTGGAAGAGTTCAGAGCCATTGGATTTGATGCTGCTTTAGAGCATAAATACTTTCCCTTCGTTTGAGAAACACGCTGTGGCCTGGCCTGCACATTCCCTGAAGTCACAGTTTTTTGGAGGACTTCACCCCAGAGCTTTCTTTCCTGGGCATGCTCACTCTCCCGGTTTCCCTCATTACACAAGTCCTTCAGGTTCCCTGCAGAAACTGTTTCTGTCTGTGAAACAGGCAGTCCCTGCTGGATGGTCAGTGACTCCTGATGACCCCCCACTCCGGGAGCTCACAGAGGCTGGACTCATCTCTGAACCCCTGGATGACACTCTGCAGGGGTCTCAGGAGTCTAGGCCATTTGGAACATGATGCTGTAACCCTACTCCTGTCCATGACCTAGGGTCCTGGAGTGAGCTCTTTGTTCTTGAGGCTATGACACAGTGCAGCTCATCTTAGATCCAAGACCTCAGACAACAGCTCATCTCAGAAAAAATCCATCATCCAGGAGGCTGACATGGGCCCAGAGCAGTCCTGAGGCAGAGCCACGGAGGAAGGGAAGGAGGCTGGGGCAGCCCTGCCTCCCTGTTGACTGCCTTTTCTCTCCTCAGTTTTACTTTTCTGGCCCCTCCCACCTGGAGCACCCTTGACCCCCTTCATTCCCATCAAAACCCTCCTGCTTTCACATGGAGGCACACATGACTGACAGTGTCTTGGCGCTTTCTCCCAGCCACCCTTTCAAGATAATTGTTTATAATGAATATGTGAATCACAGAGAAACAGAATAGTGTAATAAATCCCTATACAGGCATACCTCAGAGATATTTCTGGTTTGGTTTCAGGCTAATGTTAAGTGAGTATCACAATAAAGTGAGTTTTGTTGGTGGTGGGTCTTGCCTTAAGTTTGTAAAAACACACCACCTGTGCAGCACAATAAATGGAGGTATGCCTGCATATTCATCACCCAGCCTCAGCAACAATCAGCTCCTAGTTCATCGAGTTTCTTCTAAATATAGCCCCGCTCATCATTTGGGAGTAAGTGTAAGACACTATTTCTTTTCAGTACGTGCAGAGGGCTTGATAAGAACCTTTGGTAGTGTGTGAGAGTCCAGGATGCTCCGGGTGGGACAAGGCCCTCCACACCTTTAAGGCTTCTTTCTGTCTATTGCCCAGCAGCCCCTACCCTTCCAGCCACACTGAACATTGTTTCCCCAAAATGTTACTTTCTCTTCCATCTGTCACTTGGTACAAATGTTTCCTTATGCTAGACTTCTCATCCTTCAGCCTCAGCTCTGGGCCGGTCTTTTGTCTGAAGCTTTCCTTGAACCCTCCAATGGAGCCTCATTGGGCTCTGCCCTGGGCCCCAATGGCATGGAGACACCTGTTTACAGCATTTATTTATCAGACAGGGGTATGTTGTTGACTATAAAATAGGCGCTGTTGTAGGGGTGTTCTGGATCAATATTAATGGATTCAACCCACACATAACAACTCTCCCAGGGTTATGGGTGGGGAAAGTGAGGCACAGAGAAGTGTAAGTCACCCAGTTCCTAAGCCAGGACTCAAACCCAGGCAGCCTGGCTCCTTAACCACCCTCTAGGCTGCTTGTTCTAGCACAAGCCCTGCATTCGTCACATACGTGTCTTCCTCTGCACACCACGAATGCTCTGCGAACTTACTCTCCTCGGGTCCCTGTGCTAGTGCCTGTATTTGGCACAGTGCAGGTAGGTCCTGAACACCTATCGTTAAATAAATACAAGGGACTCTTCCTGGTCATGTGGAGAAACCAAAAGTCATGGACTGCTCCTAGAGCCAGTTATAATTTTCACAGGGATCAGAGCCTTTGTCTAAACAGGATTCTCAGTCTTTTTCCACCTAACACTACTGCCTGTTATGGGGCACTCCTTACACTATAGGGCTCTCTGTGGCCCTCACCTGGGAGAGCAATCCTCCCACAAGGCTGGTGGGGATTTTGGAGCTGGGGTGGTTTTGCACATGTAGTTTGAGAAAGCCCCCTGAGTGTTTCTGACATGCCCTTCAGGAGCAGCCTTTTGATCGAGACTCACTTAGCTGGAGAACTAGATGAAATTCTGGCAATAGTCTTGAATGGACTGGGAATTTGGGGATAGTGGAGACAGGGTCTTTCCACACCTTCCAGGCTCTCCAAAAGGCTATCCCTGAACCAGGACACAGAATGAACAGCATTACTTTCCTTGTGGAAAACAATTTTTTTTCTTTTCCCCTGATATCCAGTGGCTTTCTACTGGAATCGATTGCACATTTGAGAGAACCCGGAGAGGAGACAGGAAAGCGAGAATGTTTACACCCTTCCCTGACCTGATTCTATTTCAAGGACTCGGGTCATTAGCTGCTGGCAGCAAATAGTATGCATAGCTTCCCACGGTTTGTGACCAAATTTGGGCATAACTCTATTTTTTCCCCTTGAAGTGATTATTATCATTTATCAAAATTCCATTAGTAAATCCGAGCAGCAAAGACCTTTCTTTTTTCCTACACAATTCTCACAAATTTGAAGCTAATTATTCACTGTCTGGCTATAATGTAAATAATGCCTGAAGCCTTTTCTTTTCTTTTTTTTTTGAAATTATTTTATTTTTGTTCAATTACAGTTGTCTGCATTTACCCTCCACGTCCCCCCAACCCCAGCCAAACCCACCTCCCTCCCTTGCTTCCATCACCGCCCCCCTTGGTTTTGTCCATGTGTCCTTTATAGTTGTTCCTGAAAATCCTTCCTCCCTCACCCCTCCCCTCTTGTTACTGTCAGCTTGCTCTTAATTTCAATGTCTCTGGTTATATTTTGCTTGCTTTTTTTGTTGTTGTTGATTAGGTTCCTGTTAAGGGTGAAATCATATAGTATTTGTCCCTCACCACCTGGCTTATCTCACTTAGCATAATGCTCTCCAGTTCCATCCATGCTGTCGCAAAGGGTGGGAGTTCCTTCTTTCTCTCTGCTGCATAGAATTCCATTGTGTAAATGTACCATAGCTTTTTGATCCACTCATTTACTGATGGACACCTAGATTGCTTCCAGCACTTGGCTACTGTAAATTGTACTGCCATGAACATTGGGGTGCATAGGATCTTTTAATTGGTGTTTCAGGATTCTTAGGGTATAGTCCCAGCAGTGAAACTGCTGGGTCAAAAGGCAGATCCATTTTTAGTTTTCTGAGGAAATTCCTTACTGTTTTCCACAGTGGCTGCACCAGTCTGCATTCCCACCAACAGAGCACTAGGGTTCCCTTTTCCCCACATCCTCTCCAACACTTGTTTGTTGATTTGTTTATGATGGCCATTCTCACTGGTGTGAGGTGGTATCTCATTGTGGTTTTAATTTGCATCTCTCTGATAGCTAGTGATGCTGAGCATCTTTTCATATGACTCTGGGCCCTTTGTATGTCCTCCTTGGAGAAGTGTCTGTTCAAGTCTTTAGCCTATTTTTAAATTTTTTTTTGTATTCCTGGAGTGGAGTTGTGTGAATTCTTTACATATTTTGGAGATTAAACCCTTGTCTGAGGTATCATTGGCAAATATGTTTTTCCATATAGTTGGTTCTCTTTTCATTTTAGTGCTGTTTTCTTTCACCATGCAGAAGCTTTTTAATCTCATAAGGTCTCATTTGTTTATTCTTTCATGTCCCTTGCTTTAGGGGATACATCAGTGAAGATACTGCTGCATGGAATGCCTGAGATTTTCCAGCTGATGTTTTCTTCTATGAGTTTTATGGTGTCATGACTTATATCTAAGTCTTTTATCTACCTTTAATTCATTTTTCTGTATGGTGTATGTTGGTGTTTGAGTTTCATTTTTTTTTTTTTTTGCATGTAGCTGTCCAGATCTCCCAACACCAATTGTCGAAGAGGCTGTTTTTATTCCATTTTATGCTTCTTCCCCTTTGTCAAATATTAATTGACCTAGAGACTTGGGTTTATTTCTGGGCTCTCTGTTCTGTTCCATTGGTCAACGTGTCTGTTCTTATGCCAGTACCATGCTCTTTTGATTACAGTGGACTTGTAATACAGTTTGATAGGTATTGTAATTCCTCCTACGTTGTTCTTCTTTCTCAAAATTGCTGCAGCTATTCAGGGTCATTTATGGTTCCATATAAATTTCTGAAATGTTTGTTCTATATCTGTGAAATATGTCATTGGTACTTTAACAGAGATTTCACTGAATCTATAAATTGCTTTGGGTAGTATGGACATTTTGATGATGTTAATTATTCCAATCCATGAGTATGGTATATGTGACTGACACCTTTTAGATGAGAGGGTTTATCATAGTTCTCTAGTAGTAAACCCTCAACCCTGCTACCTTGTGCATCATGGCTGGATATGCAAAACACCCATGGCAACATGGAAAACCCCTCGGGAGCATTTTGGCTATTGCAGCAAAGACTATACACAAAACAAAAACCAGCCCCTAATGACCAGTTCTACTGCCTAGTGTGACTTCAGGAAAGTAATGCTGCCTAATTAGTCCTGATTTTCCTCATTTATAGGTTAGGCTAGAATGTGACAATTAGGTTTCTCTTGCATTCCAATGGAACTGATCAGTAGTAGATTCCTGGAATGCAAGGCTGAAAAAGTATAGGGAAATGGTGCTGTGATTGATTGTTGATGTCTGCCAGGTTGAGGGAGCTAGAGTGGCATAATTTACCAAGTGTTTGCCAACTCTGGGTTTTGCAATGCTTTAGGTCTGTCCCTGTAGAAATATACAGAATGTGTTTAATATTTGAGCTGGCCCTAGAGGCAAGATTGACCAAGGGAAAATTTAGTACTTCAGTATGTTATTTATAGGTATAGATCATCAATGCCTCAAAAAGATGTGGGAATTCTGGGGGCTTTGGTGCACCCCAGAATTTGTTGTGCCTTGGATGAGCCTGACACCTAGGCTCACATGGAGTCCTTTCTGGTATGTTGTTACTAACCAGTCTAGGCTTTTAGATCCCCAGGTCACTGGGTACATTGCTAGATGAGGATAGGTGGGGGATCGAGGTCAGTAGCATCCTAGGCAGGTGTGTCTAATAGAATACTGAGACCAACAATTATGATACTTGTATCATTATTCTTAGAAAGTGTTCAAATATACAAAAAGGAAGTGATTTAAGAGATTTTCTCAGTCTTAGAGAGCTTATAGAACTTGTTCAAGATCACATAAGGTGGGTAGGAGGGAACTAACATGTACTAAAACCTACTGTGAGCCAGGTACTTTATGGAGTTATAATCCACTTACTCTTTCCAACAACCCATGGTGGGGTAGTAATACAATAGCATTATTTTATAGACAAGGAACTGCTGATGCAGAGCCATTGAGGAACTTGCACACAGCTGCATAGAAAGAGGTGGACCAAAGTCAGTCTTTCCAACAGCTCTGAACTCTGATAATAGCATACTTTATATCAAGATTTCTGTACATTTAGAAACTGTCAATGCATTTGTGTCCCAGTATCTTGTCATTTGTGACAAGTATTTTTTTAAAAACCATTAGTTATACAGATGTTTGTAGGCCATTTTGCTAATACAAATAGTTGTATGAATGTTTTTCTTTTGTAGTTTATTTTTATTTTTACAAATTGTATCATGATAAAAGGTAATAAAAATCACTCATGTAAAATATTCTCTCTTGATATTTTATAAGTCAACCTAATGCATACTACAATAGGGTTTTTTTGGTTGTTAAGTATACAGTTCTCATGATTTTATGATTTTAGTAATGCACAACTTTAAGATGAGACTATAGAAAAACAAGTTTAGAAAATGTAATTCTAAAAGATGGTGGGTAGGAAAAAAAAACACCCAATCAGGACTGCTGCACTCTACAAAACCAGGTGTTATCATGCCATGAATCTGCATTGTGGTCAAACTTGAGTATCAGTCCTCCAAAGAAGGTGAAGGCATTCTGGAAAAATATAGCAATTCCTGGGTGTACTGTGGGTGTTTTTTTTTTGTTGTTGTTCTTTTTTTGCAATATAAGTTCTGAAGAGTGAAATCTGTTATAGAGTTGTGAATGAAATATTGATGGAAAACTTACATTTTCTTGCTGAAGTACGGGTCTGTAAAATTGTAGTAAAAACTGGACTTAGTAAAAATAATGGAAAAGATTCCCAATAACAACTGATTGGTAAACATTTTAATATGACTATTAAAAAACTTAGTTGATGAATTGAGTTCCTATTTTAAAATTTACACAGAAAACAATGTTTTCATGAAAATTCCAATAAATTAAAGAAGAAATAATGTTCTTTATACATAATCGATAGGGATTTTAATCAAGCTAATGAATATTGCCTGAAGTAAGCATTAATATCATTCTGATGAAAATGTTGACAGTCTCAAACATTGAAAATACCATTAGGGGCAAACCCCAGAGTTTTTAACCATCATTGGGTTGAATGCATGGTCTTAGAATACATTTTTCCTAAATATAAAGTAGTTCATAAATACTTTTCTTTGAGAACTAGGGTTCATTTTGGAAGGAAGGGAGATGAGTATGGATTTCAAACTTTTCTTAAACTTGACTATATGCCCACAAGTTTGGGTAACAGAAAGGCTCAGGTTTAATTTAAAATTCTGACACTGTGTGACCTTGGGCATGTTACTTAACCACTTTGGGCCTCATATTTCTATCTGTGAAATGTGGACTAATAATGGTATTCCACTCAATGAGTTTAGTGAAGACTAAATGAAATGATGCATGCAAAGCATTTAGCATTAGAGTAGAACCTTAGCTGTTAATAAAATGTTTAGAACTGTGGTCAGAACAGACAAGAAAATTATAAACAGAATGGAGAATCCAATCAAGCAATGGAGAGATTAGTTGCATACTCCATGGCATAGAACAACGGGCCCTAACCCAGTGGGGCTACAGAATTTACCTACTCAAACAAGGAGACAAAACTTTGAAAGAGATCTTTTTTTTTTTCTAATTTTATTTTAATCATTGTTCAAGTACAGTTTTCTGTCCTTTACTCCCATCCCAGCCTACCCACTCCTCCCTCTTCACCTCCCTCCCATTTCCACCCCCCCCCCCAAGTTTTTGTCCCTTAATTAAAAAAAAATAATGGTAACGATGCCCTTTGGATTGCAAGAAACTCCAGCTGCAAGGTACGGGTTTAGTGAGGGTGAGACCCTCCATGGACACAAACTAGATTTGACTTAAAGCCTGAGCGCTACATGATTCCTTTTGGCTCCAGCAGAACCATCTTGGTAGTAGTCTGCAGGGACCATGTCCCATGTTAACTAGTGTGTTGTGACACAGGCTCAGTCATTATATCCTGTCAGAGATGGCAAATCTGCTCATTAGTTGAGTGACTTTTCAAAGCCCAGGAAGGCATAGAAATATTGAGATAATGAAGTAAATCAAATTCATAGTATTAATACTTTGATGTGGTTCAGTTATGTTTTATAATCACTGGGATATATTGTATGTATTTGTAGTTTAAGGTGTTTGAAGTAAATCTAGTTTGTCAGATAATCTGATTACAATTTAAAATGTGTAATTTATATTAGACTCAATACTAACTTTAAAGGTGTAGTAAACTTTTAAGTTTGTAAATGATATTTAAGTATTTAAGATTACCTGGTTTACTATTATTCATTTAAGTTTGACAGGTTAATAGGAATTGCTTAAGTGCACAGGAAGATTTTTTGTTTGTTTGTTTTTGTTTGTAACTCTGTCCGGCTTTTGGTGTGGTTAGGAGTATTAGGCACGTTAAATCTGTAAAATTTCTAAATTGCCTGGGAGTATATAATTTATAAATTTGGTTAATTAGATTTTTAAAAAAGATTTTATTTATTTTATTTTTAGAGAGGAAAGGGAGGGAGAAAGAGAGAGAGAAAGCAATGTGTGGTTGCTGAGGGCCGTGGCCTGCAACCTAGGCATGTGCCCTGACTGGGAATTGAACCTGTGATGCTTTGGTTCACAGCCCGAGCTCAATCCACTGAGCTACGCCAGCCAGGGCCAATTACTTAGAATTTAATCTTTTAAACTTATCAGTGAATTGAGTATAATCAAAGAAGAAGTGGCTGTGAATTTTCATTTTTGCCTGCAAGTATTAGATTTAAAACAAGACTTCTAAAATGAACTTAAAGGCTTAGGGAACACTCAGTTTTTGAATTTATCATTTCAATATATTTAATTAATTAAAATCCAATTATTAGACAAGTCCTTTTAGTGCACAAGTTTCCCTCAGACATGTAAAAGCTCAAGTGACATGAGAAGCATGCAATAAATGGTAGGTATAATTAACGGTAACTCCTGCTGCCCCTTTGTTCCTTTGAATTCTCCCAGTGAAGTTTCCATGACCACATGTCAGTTCTGGAGTTCCTGAGAGTCCCGATTAGCTGAAGGTAAGGAGTATCCCAAAACCAAAACAATGCTTTTCTTTGAGTCAATTTTATTACTATTATATTTCACACAGAGGAGACTTAGTTACATAGAGTGATATTCTATGAGTTGATTACCAGTAGTAGAAGGACAAAGGTGTGGAAAGTGTAACATGAACACAATAAAGAAATTCCCTTTATCAGAGCGAAGCCCATGTGACAGAAACATGTTATTCCAAACAGCGTTTGTACAAATAAATATAGCATTCAGTCTATGTACAGACATATTCACAGAGAATAAACTGACGCAAACTTTCCATCCATCTCATTGTCCAGTGAAAATGGCTCATAATAAACAAAACACACATAAAATGACAAAAATAATTTGGAATTACATCAACTGGATTCTTGTAGGGATAAAGACAGGGGCTCAAACGCTTCTTGAAAATGGAGGCAAACTAGAGAAGCATAAGATGACATCTATCCCTAAAAAGATCCTTTACAAAAATGGCTTTCTGATAATTTTAGTGTAACTTACCCAAAAAGCAGTTGAGATGTTTTAGGGCAAATGTCTATGTGGGGGCCAATGTCAACATGTCAGTTTTAAAAATGTGCAAACAACACAAGTTCAATTTATTTATTTTTAGTGCTAGCAGCAACTTCATGATACCAGGAAGGCAGCTTTTGCTCTTAGTTTTGATGGCTCTTTGAGGATGCACATTGCTTTGAGTTGGAACCTGTTGCTTTTGAAGTTTTTCAAACTCAAGCTAGAAACATCCAGGCTGGCCGTAGGGCACAAGTATGGACTTCTACGCAGGGTTTGACAGGGCAATATACCAACAGAGGATCCCACTTCCAAAAAGGGTGTCTCGCCCTGTGGAGAAACTCTTCAGACCACAAACAGCCCTGAGAGGAACAACATTGGCTCCGGGTCCAGGCACTCTTTCTTTAGGGCAGATGGACATTTATGCAGAAAAATTTTGGGGTCATCCAATTTAATATATGCATTTATGCTAAATCAGTAATTTAGTTACCCAGTTGCGGTGAATATTTCTAGGTTATTACTTGGCCTTTAGTCATTTTTTTAACTTTCACTCAAAGTAAATGAACAGTCGTGATAAAGGGAAACACCAGAATTTTTAGTTGCGCAGACATCTGTGTATACATCATACTAGGTCAGAAATCGTGTATTTTAGCAGAAAGGGAAAACTCCCCAATGCATGATGAAGTCTGCAGTTTTATCTACCTTCCCATGGAAGGTTTTTAAAATTTAGGCATAAAACATTATTGGTAAGTTATGTCTCTCTTTTTGCCATTTTTATAAGGGAGCTTCTTAGAATCATACTATATTTGTATAAAAACTGAAACAAATTTCCCAGGCATATATTGCTAATTATCCATTTCACTGTCCCTGTGGATAGACCTTACTTTACATAACAAATGGATTTCTGAAAAGTAATAAATCTATCATTTTAAAAAAGGGAGATTTTCAATATAGTATCAAAACTTGCTAGCTAAAGGATCTGTGTAACAAGCTATTTTGAAAATGAAGAACGCTTTTGTGAAATAATTTCTTTGATCTTCAGAGTTTTGTTAAACTGCACATCTAAAATTTATGTAGATTAGGATTGTCTAGGACAATAATATAATGCAGTAAAAAATAGAACAGATAAACTTCAATTTTACAACAAACAATACAAAACAGGAATGACTCATGGACTGCTTATTGACTGGCTATATTCAGAAGCCCTGAATATGTGCATTATTGGTATTTTATGGCTTTAATTAAGACAATTGTCTGTTATGAATTACTATAAAGTGCAACATTAAAAATTAAAAAAAAACAAAAAGGCATCCATTGTCCTTCAGTTTTATCCTGATGAGAAGAATTGAAGATTTGTTTAATTAAATGTCAAGGAATTATCTACTCTTAATTCATGCATGTAATTTTTTCCTTAGAACAACTTTATTCAGGATCCAGACTTCATTCATTCTCCTTTGTGTGTGTGCCCTGATTTTAAAAATATTCTCTTTTGGTTAGGTGAGTGTTTTAGAACACTGTCAGTCTCAAGGCCTTTGTTACTTACATACAGATTCCTTATAAAGGAATAGGCAACGCAGTGTGTGAGAATGCAGGAGCAAATTCCCATCCTTTTGGTGAACTACAGCCCACTTTCTTGGGCCAGGACATCAATCAACAACATCACAATTCCCATCCAATCTTTCACACAAGGAAGTAAATGCACTGCAATATTGAGCAATAAGACGAGGTCCAACCATTTCCCCTGTTTCCTATTTAAAGTAAAAATACAAATTCCCTTTGGTAAATCAAGGCAGGTGAGTGCAGGTCCAGAGTTTCTGAAGGATCTCCAGGGGTGCCTCCCCCATTCTGAGTACTTTGTGAGCTTGACCTCCCCAGGGCCTTATGATAACGCTGCACCCAGCGTTCATACTTTTCACCGGCAGATAAATGCCTGTTGGTGCACCTAGGGTATTTCTGCAACTCTGCTGTCTCATGACTGTGAATTCTGTTCAGTGTAGTAGCAATTAGGAGTGATTCTCCCACCCTCCAAGAACTAGTCAATTACACAAAATATAAGATGCCAGGGGCAGTAGTCTAGCATTTTTTAATATTCACATTCATGAGATGGAGAAATGCTCATTAAACTGGCCAAGTGCAAGTAAACGGGGGATGTTGGTGGTGAGAACCTTGAAGAGGAGTAAGCACTGGGTCCAACCTGGACTTGAAAATTGGGTGTGGGGTTAGAAATAAACAGGCTGAGATTTTATAAAGCCAAGTGGTTCATAGTAGGTAAGACCTATTTAAATGCATTGGGGCCAACTGAGAAAGGCACTGGTTTCATCCAAATGCCTTTGAAGAAAGATACAGGAATCATAGGGAATGCAAGATTAGTGTGAATTAGCAATGAAGGGTGACTTCCTAAAAGGTAAGGGCAGCAGAGCGGTGCAGGCACAGGGAGCAGTGTTAGGTTTGAGGCTGTAGTTCAGCCGTGTTCAGGACATTATACTTGTGTCATGATTAGTGATAGGGTTCCATAATTTAAGAGAGACATAAAGCATTTAAAAAGGCTTAGTAGAAACTGTAAAAATTATTAAGAAGGTTAGGAAAAAATGACACAGAAATAAAAATCTAAAGATACTTTTGATGAATAAAGAGTCACACAGTGATGACTCCTAACTGCATCAGGGTAAACAGGAAAGAGTGGCCAGATGCAGTTCTTTTCTGCCGAAAAGAAAAAAAAAATAGGTTAAGTCATCAACATGAAGGGCTTGTTTTCAAGCCCTTCAAGACCGGAAGGAGACCTTTTTGATGCTGATGGTTGTTAGTGTTAGTAGTGGAAGGAACCAGGTTACAGCAGAAACATCTGTGCTAGGGCCCCTCTCCCACCAAAGGGTTCTCCTTTAGATTAGGGCAATCAGTTGCACAACCTTAGCAGAATCAAACCTTTAGCAAACTCCATGCAAATCCCAGGACTCTCTATCAGACTTAGATATTTATCTGTTTTTTAAAAATTACTTACAGTGCTCCAGTCTGCTCATCAATCATTTAGCGGAAGTACTTCGGTTTACATAATTTGATGCTGCACAGTCTATTACATGTTTCAACATAGTTGTCTATCCAGTCATAATGACAGGGTCATTTTTGTCCCTAAAAAACTGGCCAACTTGTGGACTGGTTTGTCCTGCCTAGCTCTTTCTCTCTTGAAAGAAAGTTGTCATTGGTCGGGTTAAAGACCACTGTGGAATGCAGGTGGTGCTGAGCAAGACCGATGCCCTGTGTGTAGGGAGGCATGTAGAATGACAGTGCACACATTAAGGGGGTCTCAGTGGAAAGCATGAGTCACTTCCATAGCAAACACAGGTGTGCATGTGACTTCTACAGATGCCCAAATTCTCCATTTGCCACAGCCCAGTGAAGTGAAAGAAATACCATGATGACATAACATTAAATAGTGAAGTTTAGCTGGCTATGAGTGTGACCTTTATTGCTTTTCTTGTCTGCTCTACATTTCAAATAATGTGAAGCTGTGAGATTGAAAAAGAAACAGAAAGATACTGAGTGAGGCAAGAAGCTAAAGCCAAATAGACAGTGAACCAGGGGCACATTATCTATCTTTCCCAAGGCCTTCTGGAGAAGGGAAAAATATTTTTTGTCTGGGACATAGACCTACATACAAAGTTCAGTGAAAGTGCTTCAGTTTAGATAACTGGATGCGGTGCATTCTCTTACATGTTTGAACATAGTTAAGATAGTTTTTTTTAACCAGTCTTTTCTAACTCGTTAAATAAAAGTATGAATTTTGTAATTATTTGAAACTACATGGGGATCTATATCATTGTGACACTGGCTTTCTTGGGAATCCCAGTAAAAGGAAATAATTTCTCCTTTCTTTCCTTTCCTTATTTTTTCTCCCCATGAACTCTCTCTTAATGACAAGCCCTGATTGAAGACAACATAGCTGAGGAAGCTATTAGAGTTGAGGGTGTGTCTCTTGAAAATATTAAGCCAGGTGTTTATGTGAGATCTGGCCTAGCAAGAAGGAGCAAGAAGCATTCGCTTCTAGAATGAGCTTTCAGGAATAGTTGATTTCTCCAGAAATCACCCTGAGAATGTTTTCCCTTTATTTCTTTTAGAACAGAGCTGCCTTTTATAATATGGCCACTTAATTAACAGAGTAACCATCTGCCCAGGGGCAAGGAAGTATGGCATCCTCATAATCTTGTGTGTGTGTGTGTGTGTGTGTGTGTGTGTGTGTGTGTAGATACAAGGAAGAAAGCATACTGAAGTTTTTTTTGAAATGCTTGTCTTTTAGGTCATCAGAACCATTTCAGATATTCCAAGGTAGTAACTTCAGCAGAACACTTAACAGAGGTCCTATTTCCCCTCACTGTCTGCCTGACCAGCAGGTCTATCTGTTGTCATTTCCTTGGTCAGCTTTCTGTGAAGCTGGTGTGGGAGGGGGGCTTCCCTTCAGAGCTCATCTCCTATCTTCCTGTTACAGAAGAGACAGTTTAAGGGCTGTGTGCAATGGTGGATAGTTTGCCAACCCCCTCCCTTCCCAGGAATGGATGTACATTAATATTATCAAATGCCTCATCAGCAAGACAGCTGTGTTTTGCTGAAGAGGCTCCAAACCACCTGATTCCTGTCTTCCCTAGAAAGTAAATAATAATGGCCCTTGTGAAGTGATACCTGTTAGAAGCCTTACGAAGCATTTCTCCCAAATATAAAACAGTCCCTGACTCTTTTCATAATCTTGTGAAAAGGCTTTAGGATATCCTCCTGCATCTGACAAATTGATAAACAACCCTACCTCTTATTCCCTGCACATGTATTGTGCTTCCCTGCTCTGTCCTGCCTGGAAGGGTGCATAAATGCCTTTGACCTGCAGCTCCAGTTCTTCAGAAGCTAGGCAGGTTCAGAGGACAGCTGCACATAGCAGGGGCATTCCAGATGCAACTGAGAAGGTGCTGTTTGGTCATTTCCCCTGTCCTGAGGCTGCCTAGGGCGACAGGGGAAGTGACAGCAAGCAAGACCTGCTTGGTTCACTGTGGGTAAATGGAACCAGTTGGGTGTAGCTTATTTATTTTAGATTGAGCAGTAAGAAGTTGGCTCTTGAATTTTTGATAATATTTTATACCCTGCTCCAGGGAAGGGAAGAGATTATCTGCAGTCCAAATTTTTCCTCCTATACTTTACTGTTGTGTATTTTTTTACTTCTCTATCTAGCATTAGGGATATGGCCATTTCTGTAAGGCTGTTAATCTATTTTCACAGGGTGGGAAAATACATGAAGTGGGTACATACGTGTATGTTGGTAAGTGCATGTGCACACAACAAACCCTATGAGGCCAGGGAGGAATGTTCCTTTCGGTTGTTGGTGAGCATGACTCCTTTTCCTTCACTAAGGCAAACTTGATGCTTCCTGCTTTTGAGTCCTGAATGTGATTGGGTCAGAGGGTGATGATATAGGTAATTTTGTGTAGGTACATATAGATCTGGTATAAAGCTACACACACACACACACACACACACACACACACACAGAGGCATGCAGAAAGGGCACTAGAGATGAGCTGCTTAGGAAAGAAACTACGATGCAGAAAGTTTTTTTTTGTTAATGATCTTAATGCTTTTAAAGATCTACTATTGTATCCCAGACCCCTCTCTCTGGATTTATCCTAGCCCAACACATGGTCTCACAGACACATAGTGCAGAGACAGTGAGGGCAAGCAATGGGAGGGAGAAGGTGCCTGTGTGCCAGCCGGCGGGGGACATTGCAATTGGACCTCATGTCACGCTCAGTGCACATCATTGAGGTGGGAACTGGGCCTTGAAATATTGTCTTCTCAAGTACAAATTTTTGGTAATGACCACAATACTCCCTACGAAATGGAGTTCTCAGGCAAGCAGAAAGCTCCATGGCTGCTTGGATGAGTTTCTGCTGTGATCTGGGAATTCATGGGAAAAAGTGAGGAGGCAAGGGGCACATCAGGAAGAGCTGGAGGAAGAATGGGGCTGCACCAGACCTCCCTCGTCCTTTCTGGTTTCACAGTCTGTCTGTAGTGGAGTCCAAATCACCTATTCAAACCTTCTTTCAAATAACAAACCAGTCAATAATATATATTCATGCAATAACCAACTCTGCTCCCCTCCAACTCATGCACAGCAAAAACAAGCAGAATTTTCAACTGAAAGTTCACTTATTCATTCTCCTTCACTCCAATGAACTGGCACAAATTCTTGTCTCAATACAAAATTTTGCCCTTCCTGAATGAGATGCCAGTTTCTCTCACACAACTGAACACCAGACTGCAAAGTTGGAGAGACTTGCTTGCAAACCAGCCTCCTGGGGTGCCACTTTGACTTCCTCCTTCCCCAGTGGGCTTCCACTGAGAAGTGCTTTTTTCTTGTGGGCGAAGAGCAATATGGGCACTGACTACTACTGTCATGCTCTGTGGAGTGAGCTGAGGTTTTGTGGAAGAAATAATGAGCTTGATTTGGGGCTGTCAGGTGTCCCTTCCTCTTTTTCTCAGCTGTGAGTCCTGCATCCTGTATCCCTCTGTTAGGGGGTATGTGCTCTCAACAGTCATAGCAGCGTCAGTGAAACAATAAACCAGTGACAAGAACACACATGGTATAGATCCCCATATGTGGTGTGTGCCAACTTTGACATAGGATGAGTACCGCACAATGAGCCATCCTCTACTTTTTCAACTAATTTTAGGGAAAGAGTAACTTGGGGAAATAAAAGACTATGTATTTTTTTCATCAGCTTAGTTTGTCTGTTTTTTCCCATGCTGGTTTTATTTTCTATTCACATAGATCTAAGAAATCAAACAGGTGTCAATCAAACAGAACCTGGGGGCACTGAATGAATGGAATGAAAATATCCCATGAAGGCTGAGCAAAGTCAGAAAATAAAAACCTTGGAGTGACTGGCTTGAAGCTATCGTGAAAAAGCTGTTGAGTATAGTTTTCAGTGTAGTGTGTAAGCTAGAAAGAGTCCCAGATGGGTTCCTGATGGCAGGAGAGACACAGTTGTTGCATGAACTTGAACTACACCCTGGTCTTGGCATCACTAGACATAGGACTCAGAAACCTTCCTGGTGTACAAATGCCTTTCCAAACATCTCAAAGCTGCCTCAGCTCATGCAGTATTGATTGGAGTCAG
The DNA here is from genome assembly GCF_004126475.2 of Phyllostomus discolor. Classification (NCBI taxonomy): domain Eukaryota; kingdom Metazoa; phylum Chordata; class Mammalia; order Chiroptera; family Phyllostomidae; genus Phyllostomus; species Phyllostomus discolor. The sequence goes on along the minus strand of NC_040905.2, from coordinate 148,983,936 downwards.
TTTAGTTCTATTTAAGGATAATGATTTCTTCAGACACTGAAGCCCCTTATGACCACACTGGAAGATGCTTTGTAGAACTATGCCGTTAACATTCCCATTAGGTGGCAAGTCTCACTAAGCATCTCTACTGAATGGAGTTTCTTGTTATATGTCCAGGCTCTTTTGGCAGCATTTTGATTATATGTGAGCCCTTGGCATCAAAATATGTCTAAATGACAATCACAGCTAAACTTCCTCCCTTCTGTTGATGATAATGAGACATGCATTGGAACGATATTGGTTCAGTTTACATAGTCTCGCTGTCCTAGAAGAGTGCTAATTTGGTTTGCAGTCACAGTTTCTACTTGCATGCTGGGGCAATATATACATTCATAAAAACTCCAAATAAACCTAACCCTGGTTACCTTCCTTTTGCCCCCAAACCAGTATTGACCCAGTCTGGGTTTTACCTCTGTCTAACCCAAGTAACCCTAGGGGTTTGGTGAGTGTACCCCAGTGGGGATGGGCAGAGAGTCTTCCCTGTTTGGCATGTGGAAATGCTTCAGAGGGCTCAGCTCAGGGCCCTACAGACCCTCTCCACTCAGCCCTCTCTCCCCAAACCTATTTCCCTAAAACACCCACCTTACCAGGCAGGATCCCACTAAGTCCAAGGTAGGCTGAAGGTCACAGCAATGATTCCATTAGTTTACCTCTTGCACTTAAGAGGTAAAGCTCAGGCAGAAGCTTGATGCCCCTCTTCAAATAGGTATTATAAATATGCTAGAGCTATCCCTGAAAAGATGCATTTGTATTTATATATATATAATTTTATGTATATAATGTTTCTTTCTTTGTATTTGTATACAGGTCTGTATTACTCTATAGACATGGAAGGAGGGGTATAGTACAGGAACAGGCAGGGGGTGTTCATGTGCAACTATGTATAATATGTATACTTCATATGTATATACACAGCCTCTGTATTGTTTGCTTCATTACAACAAATGTACCTCCCACCCGCAAGGAGTACCTGTCAGTAGTGAGTGGTGAGACACCTCAGATGGACAGTTCCCTGTCTCTTGAGCGGAGCCATTCCAGTGGGCCAGGGTGGATGCAACCTGTGAAGTGAGCAGGCCCATTGGGAGTCCACTCCTCCTCACGTCCGCCAAGGACGGACACTCCACATGCCTGGCGCTGTGTGCCAGCTGCCTCTCCTCAAGATGTCAAGGAGCCTAGAACCCAGAGCGGGGAGGTATCATCAAGATATGGCTTTTCATGCTAGATGGAGACCGGGCACACAAGAATTCTGTCTTCCAGGAGGACGCTGATCACAAGGAATACGAAGTAGAGGCCGAACATGATGAAGCCCAGCACTTTGTTCATCCGCCATTTGCAGAGGGCAATGGAGAGGATGACGAAGAGCAGCATGATGAAGAGGAGGACGATGGCACAGAAGAGGCCGTTGCTGCTGACCGCCACGGGCTGGAACCTCTGAATGATGGTGTACAGGAGCCAGGGCAGTGGGAGCCTGTGAGGGAGAGAAGAGGGTTGGCAGGCAAGCGGCAGGCATGCTGAAGGAAGCCTATGACGAAACATCAGCTTCTTGGAATCTATAATCGGAAAAGGGTGTCTTGCTTGGCTCACTCTGCCTGGGGCATGTCTGGCCTAGGAAATCACATAAGGAAGTCGGGTGAACTTTAAAAACCTTTATCTGTTACTGACCAAATTAGAATGGAGAGAATTTGTTCTTCGGTTTAATAAAATCAAAGATATGACTGTGGCAGGTGATTTCTGAATTAGATTTGAAACAATTTTTTTTTCTTGTTGAGATGAAAATATCACTCTCACACCTAAAGAGGTGAACTAGGGGATTTGGGTGAGAGAAGGAGAAGAAAAATGGAGAAAAGATATAAAAATCAGGAATGAAAATGGCAAAATTACTTTATGAAATGGAGAGAGAGAATAGCAATGACTTAATTAACAACTTAAAAAGCAAGTGAAAATAAATGATGATGGTGGGGGCCAACACATATAGCTACCTGGCGTTTATGTTGGAAAAGATGGGACAATATTTTCACTGAAAACTGATCTTTCTAAAAGATCATTTGAGGAAGACAGTATCTGACATTTGTGATGTGATTTAAAAAAAACTCTATTATGTATTCTATGTATTTTTATGCCTGTTCTCTCTCTTTGCACTTGAATTTTAAAATGTGATAACTTCTTTTGTTTCCTAACCAGAATGGTGACTCTGAAAGACATCAGGAAGGCTAGCCAGGTACACCATGAGAGTGGGCAAGGACTCCATGGGAGAGGTTCATGGCTGAAAACGTAAGGGTCAGTGGTGTGTGCCTCCCCATGTGGCTGAGTGAGAAGCTGCCAAGTTCTATCCATTGAGCTTAATGATGGAATGCTGTTTGGGGAAGTTGGAACCCAGCCACCCAGTGGGCTGAACCTTCTGCAGAGCCTAAGGCTAAGGGAGATTCATTTTTGGCCTATCTTCAGTGGTGTGGAAGAGGAAGCGCCCTTTCCAAACACAAAGTTGTCCAAAGAAAAAGCATATAGCTTAAGAGAAATAATGAGATGAAAGAGGCATTAAGTTTACACATCTGTCTCCTCTGCTGGAAAGAATGTGTGTTTGAAGGCAGAGCCCTCATGTTATGTATCTTTGAAGTCCCAGGGCCTGGTACACGCAGGCCCCCACCCAGGTGCATATGTTAACCTGGGCCAAGCTGAGGTGATTGACGTGACTACCTTGTAGCGATCATTTACAGGCACTCAGCCAGCCCCCTAGAGCCAGGCTGGGATGCTCTTACCACAGTTGAGATGTCAGGAGGGGAGGGGTCAACAGGACCAACGCAGGAAATAAGTTGCAATTTCAGCTCTTGGCAGGAGGGGGCAGCCCTGGCACCTTATGGCAGCAATGGAAAGTCAAGAAAGTGTAGGGGAATGCCTGTTGGTGATGATACAAAAACCTCTCTTGGGTCCGCACTTACCATTGTTTGTTAAGCTAGACACACACACTCACACAATGGCACTATAAATAGGTAAAAACCCTTTGGGGGAAAAATGACATTTTTCATACCTTTAACTTATCAGTTCTACTATCAGGGATAGAGCATAATGAATAATTCAAAATGAAGATACAACTTTATTCAGGAAAATTATGACTTTGGTGTTATTTTGAGTAGTGAAAAATTCTGTATACTTTAATCTCTAATAAAGGGAACTTGTTAAATAGCAAAATATTAAGTTGATGTAATTGATGTAGTTATTAAAAATCATAAACTATGAAGATACAGGCAAACACTTATGATATATTTAAAATTAAGAATATATATAAAATAGCAATGTATTTTTAATAGTGTGAAATATATTATTATGCATTTAAATGTGAATGTATTTTTAATAATATAAAATAAATATATGCATTTAAAAAGGGTGATGGATTATCACTGATTTTTATTTATGCTTTATATGTATTGTCTAAATCCTTTACCGTATGTGTTAATCTTAAGCAAAAAAAAATGCAGGCAAGACTATAAACTTTTATACTCAATATATTGCCAAAGACTTTGTAAATTGATATAAACTCTTGGGAAAAAGTTTTGGAAAAATATACATATCAATAACCATTAAAATGCTCATAATCATTAATTCATTAATATTTATTGAAGGAATTTATCCTAATTAAAATAATTAAAAGAGGAGGTTTTTCTGCATAAAACAGTTCACAGACACACTCATAATAGTAGAAAATTGGAAAAGATAACAAGGTCTTACAAAAGGATAATGGTTAAACTGAAATGCAACAGGATGGAATATTTTAAAGCCATAAAGTGTTAATTATGAGAGTTATGAAAAAGCTTAGAATAATGGTTGATTTACTAATTTACTAACAGATGCTTACTCCATGCCAGGCATAAATGCCTTTAAAGTGGAAAAATAAAGTCCTCCAATAGGACAAAACTAAATATTCCCTAAGAAAACTTTGAAAATATTTGGAAGAAAACATACAAAAGCTACATATTGTTCTTGGCTAGCAGAATTAGGGGTGTTTTTTTCTTTAAACTCGCATTTGTTGCAAAATATACAATTTAAGAATAATGAACAAAAAGCATCTTGCAATTTCCTATTATATTTATTATTCAAGAACATGACAAATATATTAGAACATTTATAATTGTTGTCAGTTTTTAGGATTTTCTTTTATACTAAAGAATATTTTGTTTTCCATTTTAGAAGACAGTGACCAAGAGAACTGTGTAGGCAGTAGAACTGAGAAACACTTTATATTAGGGATACCATTCCTTTAAAACATATACCTTTCAAAATATCCATCCATCCATCCATCCCTTCCTCCATCTGTCCATCCATCCATCATCCATCCTACAAACATGTGTCAAGCTACTAGCATCCGCTAGGCAATGTTTTAGGTTTTGGTGAGTTCTTGCTCTTGGGGAGTTCACAGTCTAGCAGGCAGACTGATGAACATGCCCATGACAAGAGTGTGGTATGCAGAAAGTAGACAGAAGCAAAAGCTTCCAGGTCAGGCCCAGGAGAGTCAGAGAAGCCCTCATTTGAGTTGACATTGAAAGAATAAGTTGGCATTTTGCAGGCAGGGTGAGCTCTTGAGTGACAAGGCCAGCAAAGAAAGGAAGTGTGATAGGAGAGGGCACCTTTGGAACTTAAAGGTGGTTCAGAGAGTGGAAACTCAAAGCAGAATTTTATGCACAGACAGTGCTACAGTTCAGAGTGCAGACTGTTCAAATCCCAGCTACCTCTCTCACTCGTTGTATGAACTCTGTGCCCTTTGGTTTCCTTATCTGAAAAACGGGGATGATAAAATACCTTATCTATGTGGTATAAATGGATAAAAATATAAGTACAATGCACATGGTAGACACTAAATAAAAATATTATCATACATTAGGTAACAGAAGGGTTAAGAGGGAAAAAAAATTAAGAAGTTCAACGAGAGAGGAGATGCATTTTAGTGAGTTTCCAAATTCAAGAGTCAAGAGCTCAGTTCTTCTGTGAATACAGGATAACATCGCATGTTTTACTTTCTCGGGTTATTTATCAGACTATACTTTTGACAAGTTAAATGAAAGTAACAGTACCTTTCCCCAATCTGATCCACTTTAGAGATTACTCACATTGAGAGCTCCAGTTTGCTTTAACTGTAAGAACAGGTCTTGTCTTCTGACTTTCAAAAAAACCGAAAATATCTTTACCAGCACAGGTCAACAAATGATAACACAAACCTACCAGCATTTTCCAAGGAAGGAGATGAGGTATTTTTCTGGGCCTATGTTTGTTCCAATCTGCTTTACAATCTAAATCTCACCTGAGGCTGGTAGGGACTTTATTTAGAATTAGAATATGAAGAAATATATAGTGAATCTACTAGATCATCTCAGTCATGCCTGAACATTGAATAATCATAACACATAGCCAATGTAATTATATAAGTGAAATTCTCTTAACATATTCCCTACAATATCCACTCTGTATGCAGGAATGTGTTTCTGCCTGTCCAGAGTTAGCTTATTGTTCATCAGGTTCTCTGACAATGAAAAATGGAGTTGGTAAAACTGAATGTTATTCCCAGTCTTTACTTTCTATTGATATTGGCTAGTTTTGGGATCAGAGGTCCTGGTCATGTCTTCACAGCTTCAAAGACAGTGATGAAGTTGGTGTGTACCCTTATAGAACTACTTCTACTTACCCTACGGTGATGTCAAAAATATTGCTTCCAACAGAGCTGGATACAGCCATGTCCCCAAGCCCCTTTCGGGCCACTATGACACTGGTGATAAGATCAGGGATGGAGGTCCCAGCAGCCAAGATGGTCAGACCCATAATCTCCTCACTAATGCCAATTGTCTCTCCAACCTAAAAGCGATGACAGGGACAAACATATCAGTGTTTGTAGTCACAAAAACATCAAAACCACAAACATCTCAATACAACTTTCTTTTAATGATCTCCTATTCTGGGCTGTGCTGAGTGCTGAAATAAGCCACCGTTATTGCCATAGAGTTGAGGACACTCAGACCGAAGAAGAGATTAAGAATGTTCACGTAAGGGTGAAACAGATAATTTCAAAAAAGAGCTATAGAGGGTTAGAGGGCAGCCTCTATATGAGGTTTACTAAGACAGGGGAAGCAGTAAATTAATTATAAAAACAAATTGGGCCCTGGTTGGGTAGTTCAGTTGATTAGTGCATCTTTCTGATACATCAAGGTTGTGGGTTTGATCCTTGGTCAGGGCACATACAAGAATCAACCAATGAATGCATATATAAGTGGAACAACAAATCAAGTTTTTTCTCTCTCTCTTCCCTACCCCCTCTCTCTCTAAAATCAATAATAAAAAAATTCCCAATTGGTCAGCGGCTTCAGGAGCCAGTGCCTGACAAAGGCACCATATCCTGTGGCCAATGCTCTTGGATTTGCCATCGAAGGTTAACAAGTTCCGCATAGCATCCTCATTTTCCCTGAGCATATCCTAGTGTCTGCAACCTACTCTTAAACACTTAAGACTACCATTTCCAAAGGAGACTTGATTTGGGGTGGTTTTGTTTTGGTAATACAGAATTGTAAATCAACAAGGCAGCAGTGAGGAAACCATCATTTAGTCAATCAGAGGACCTTGGTCCAAGGTCTGACTCTGACATTTATTAAGTACTTGCCTACTGCTAACTGAAGGCATTGTGCAATATATTTGATCCTCACTTTTTTATTTATAAAGTGGCATTGATCATAGTTACCTTTAAGGTGGTTGTGAGGACTAAGTGATAATTTGTGGAAAAGCCTTTAGTAAATGGTACACATTATTGAAAAGCAAGGGGGGATTATATTTTCTTTTGGCCTTTGCTTTTTAACACTCGAATTCTACATGCACAGTTGGTCTAGTCTCAGATGGAAGCTCCTCCATTCTCTGGAGCAACTTGTCTTCTTGGGCCTTTGAAAAGCTTTATATAGTTTCTGGAGTCAGTGAACTGAAAACCTTTAAGATAACACTTTCAATTTGGTTTCCAACAGCCTACCTGATGACGTCTAGCATTTTTGAAAAAAATGTAAAGGGTGGAGGTAGCACATAAAGATAAAGGTTTTCAAGGAATAGAATAAACTCATTTCTAAATACTTAAAAAAATGTATAAGTGATAGCTTACTTCTCACTAGCTTAAAAGCACAGTTGGGAGCTATTTTTATTTTGATGGCTATGCCTGCTCTAGAGCCTGGCAAGCTAGCTTATCCTGTCCTCATGTTGCAGAGATCCACAGCTCCCCAACAGAAAGGAAGTTTCGTGCAAGCAGGATCATTGCCTTGTTCACTGCAGTTTTCCTATTACTCAGAACACAGCCTGGCATAGAGCAGGCTTTCAGTATGTGTTTGCTGAATAAACAAATCAATCTGCATATGTAGATGATTTTACTAGCATGGTTTTCGCTGATTCTGTTAGAAAAACTTAAATAAAAGTTTTGCACAGGAGTGCCCTATTTGTGCAAAATATTCTCCTCCATGATGTCTCCTTTTTATTAGATTTGGAGAGAAACATTTTCAAAGACTGTAAAGAAGCTGACTAAATGGTTGTCATCCTTAATGAGTTCCAATCTGTTTAATACATTCTTAATAATTTAAATTCTTAGAGGGAGTTCTAAAGCTGTGACTGTTTCAAAAACCATGTATACATGAATTTTGAATGCCACTAAAGCAGAAAAATGCATGAATTAAAGAGGGGTGGCATAGTAGGTGTGGTTAAGAGTGCTGGCTTGGGATCTAGAGAATTCCACATGCAAATCCTAGCCTGTCACTCGTGGTGCAATGTAGCCAACTTCCCTGAGACTCAATTTTCCCCATCTGTGAAATTGGGATAATAATATCCACCTTTAGAGTTGTGATAATTATATGTGATGATGCTTGTAAAGCAGATAGCACATCGTTAGACATAAAGTAAATGTCTGATTAAGTATGAGCTCTGATAACTCCGATGTTGCTCCTTCCCCTCTTTCACTTGGTGCGCAGCCCTCAGGGCTCTGGTGGCAGAGACAGAAGCTGGTTTAGTGGGGTCGGTCCACAATGTAGGAAATCACATGAATAATGAAGAATTTTCATTGTACATCAAACCCCTGATGAATCTGTGTGGCTCTAGAAATGCTTTCAGTGAAAGAGAACTTCTACCTAAGCTCACTGAAAGTGACTGCTCAATCAGAGGCAAGGCGATGGGTGCTCGGATGGGACAGCATCCAGGATCACTTTGGGGAGCATCAGAGAAGGTTAGAGCTAGAAAGGACATCAGCAGTCTCTTGTGGGGGGATTTTCTTGTTTTCTAAGAGAAGTAATAATAGAACCACTCAGAATCAAAATCCAGTGCTGTTCCTAATATTCTGTGATGCAGTTCCTTGCCTTGGTTTAGGGAGGATTTGCAGAAATCTCTTACTGACTAAATGAGACACAGGGTCCTATTTGACTGTCAGAATTAACTTCTCATACTAGATGCAGTATAGATTTTAACCACAGGTTTTCATCACCCATGAAATTTACTAGGACAAAGACTCACGACACAAACATTACATAAAAATAACAAAAACAAAGGGAAAATATGCATAAAGCATTGTATGTGAAGGGCATTTATTTTTGGCCGAATAGTAGCCAAATAATTATATCAAATAGCACTTTTGATTGCTAAAACTGTGGGTACCAAAATAGTTTAACACTAAATGGTGTCATTGTTATCTTTATAGCTTTTATAGTTCAAAAGCACAAATGATGGAATTAGAGCTAGACTTAGAACAGAATCTGCTCTTTTGATCAGCTGTGTGAATGGTTTGAAAGGGAAAACATTTCAATGGGAGGGAAGAAAGAGATACTTCTCATCCATTATAGGAAAGCAAGGCTTCTCTTTATATTTTTGGGCCTTTCTGTAATTATTATCATTCTAGGCATTTTATTTGTGTTTTTCTACAGAGAATAAAAAGGGAACAAGATTGCAGCATTAAGATAATCATTGCAAAGAGAAGGATGGAGGCCTGTATAATAATGTTTGCTAGGATGGCTAAAGAAGTGGCAATAAAACAACATATTCCAGCAAGAGAAAAACAGCCTCCTTTTTTCATTAGCAGTACATGAAAGAATAAAATGATTGTTGGGAGAAGCTATGACATGTTATAAGTGGAAAACAGTCATTTTAGCCTGGAAATCTGAAGGCTGAGAAGCAGCCCACCTCCACAATAATTCTTGCCAGATATTGGTAGCAAATGACTCTCAGTGAATGTGGAAAATAATGACTTTGGGGATAAAGAGAACTTCAGGGGACCAGTGATTTTGGGGAAATACTCAAGAAGAGTAATCTGAAGTCAAATGTCACTAAAATAACTATCATAATAATGTAAAATATCTTGTGGGAATAACTTGGGGTATATCAGCCAACATTTCCAGTGATTTTTGTTGGTGATTCTTTTTTAATTCCCAAGAAGAAATTCCATACCCCTTAGCAGTCTCTCCCCACTTCCCTCTACTTCCCCAAACCAAGGAAACCATTAACTTAATTTCTGTCTCTAAAGATTTGCCTGTTTTTTACACTTCAATAAACGGGATCATACAATACATGATCTTTGGTGACTGGCTTTTTTTCAAATAGCATAAAATTTAGAGGTCCACTTACATTGTAGCATGCATCAACATTTCATTTCTTCATACTGTGGAATAATATTCCATTAAATAGATAGCCCACATTTTAATTACCCATTCATCTGTTGATGGACACTTGGGTTGTTTTGATTTTGGGGAGTTGTTTCATTATGAATAATACTGCTATGAATATACATGTACAAATTTTCATGTAGGTGTTCTCATTTCTCTTGGGTATGTATCAAGAGTGGAATCACTGGATCATATGGTAACTTGATGTTTAACATTGTGTGGAACTGCCAAACTGTTTTCCAAGGTGACTGAACAATTTTACATTCTTACCAGCAATATAAAAGGATTCTTTCCAACACTTGTTTGGCTGTCTTTTTGATTATACCCATCTTAGTGAGTGTGAAGTTGTATCTCATTGTGGTTTTGATTTGCATTTCTCTAATGAATAATGATGTGGAGCATATTCTCATGTTTATTAGCCATTTGCATATCATCTTTGATGAAATATCTATTCAAATCTTTCATTCATCTTAAAAACTAGGATGCTTGTAGATGCCTTCTTATTATTGAGCTTTAAGACATTTTTATTTATCCTGGGTACAGTGCTTTATCAGATATGTATATATATAATTTGCAAATATTTTCTCTCCGTCTGTGGTTTGTTTTTCACTTTTATTTTTAAGTATATTTTATTGATTATGTTATTATAATTGTCTCAATTTTTTTCTCCCCTTTATTCTCCCTCAGCTCTGCACCCCCCTACCCTCCAGCATCCCCCCTCAAGTTCATGTCCATGGGTTATACATATAAGTTCTTTGGATTCTCTGTTACCTATTCCATTTGTAATATCCCCTGTCTATTTTATGCCTACCAATTATGTTTCTTATTCGCTGTACCTTTCCTCTCAATTCTTCTCCTTCCCTTTCCCACTGAGAACCCTCTATGTGATCTCCATTTCTGTGATTCTGTTCCTGTTCCAGTTGTTTGCACAAATTGACAAATTGTCCAGGGCTATTGTCAAGATTACAAGGACGGAGGCATGTGAATTGCCTGGCACATAGTACACAATCAATAAGGGTACCACTATTATCTCTGAGAACATAAAACTTTTGCATCTCATTCTTTCATTCACATGTTACAACAATCAGTTCCTGAGAGTTTATTCTTTTGATAGGCATTATGACTGGTATTGAGTTAAAAATGGTAAAAGTGGCCTGGCTGGCATAGCTCAGTGGATTGAGCATGGGCTGTGAACCAAAGTGTTGCAGGTTCGATTCCCAGTCAGGGTACATGCCTGGGTTGCAGGCCATGACCCCCAGCAACTGCACATTGATGTTTCTCTCTCTCTCTCTCTCTCCCTCCCTTCTCTGTCTCTAAAAATAACTAAATAAAATTTAAAAAAATGGTAAAAGCGAATACATCATCATTTTTATAAACTAAGGCTCAAGAAAGAGACCATTCTGTCTGTAGACCTTTTCCTAAGAGCCAATGGAACCACCTTATAACCCAGCAATTCCACTTCTGGGAATATATCCAAAGAAACCCAAAACACTAATTTGAAAGAATATATGCACCTCTGTATTCACTGCACCATTATTTACAATCACCAAGATATGGAATCAGCCCAAGTGCCCATCAATAAGTGGATAAATAAGCTGTGGTACATATATACAATGGAATATTACTCAGCCATAAAAAGAATGAAATCTTACTATTTGTGGCAACATGGATAGATCTAGAGAATATTATGCTAAGTGAAATAAGTTAGTCAGAGAAATACAAATACCATATAGTTTCACTTATACATGGAATCTAAAGAACAATATGAACTAACAAAACAGAAACGGACTCATAAATAAAAAGAACAGACTGATGGCTGTCAGATGGCAGGTGGGGTTGGAGGCTAGGTGGAAAAGGTAAAGGATTAAGAAGTACAAATTTGTAGTTACAAAATAGTCACAGGGTTGTAAAGTACAGCATGGGGAATATAGTCAATAATACTGTAATAACTATGTATGGTGCCAGGTGGAGACTGGAAATATTGGGGGAAACACTGTAAAGTACATGACTATCTAACTGTTACCAGGGAGACCCAAGACAGGGAGCTTCCCCTCCTCAGTTCTTACTAACCAGTATGCTATACACCTGAAACTAACACAAAATAACATTGAATGTAAACTGTAATTGAAAAAAAAAAACAAAGGAAGGCTGTTTAGAAGGTGATTACCTGCCTGAGAGAAAGTAAGTGCTACTTACTGAATGAGGCAAAACCTCGACATTCAGCCAGGCCTGAGCTAGCCTGGTTTCAGGCCATGGCGGGTAAAGACTAATCAAGCTTGCCTGCCTTCCTTCACATGCCTGACCGGGGCTAAGCAGATTTAAAAAAATTTTTTTTTTAAATTTTTATTTATTTTTTAATTATATTTTAATCATTGTTCAAATACATTTTTCTCCTTTATACTCCCAATCCAGTCCCCCCCCATCCAGATTTTTAAAAAATTTTTTTAAAATTTTAATTGTTGTTCAAGTACAGTTTTCTGCCTTTTACTCCCATCCCAGCCCACACCCCTAGGCCTCCCCACCCCCCTCCTGTTTCCGCCCCCCTTGTTTTTGCTCTTGTGTCCTTTATACTTGTTCTTGTAAACCCCTCCCCTTTCCCCCTAATATTCCCTCCCCTCTCCCCTCTGGTCACTGCCAGCCTGTCCTCTGTTTCAGTGTCTTTGGTTATATTTTGTTTGTTTGTTTTTGTTGATTAGGGTCCTGTTAAAGGTGAGATCATATGGTATTTGACTCCAGGCCAGAAGACAAGGGGAAGTTAAGTGGAGTACATTTCTTTAGTCCTGAAATACTTAACTTGTCTCTTCAGATGCAATACTGTCATGACAGTCTTAGAAAGCAAACACTTTGATTAACAATTTACAAGACAAACAAAAGGAAAAATAAAGAAATGGGACTACATTGAACTAAAAAGTTTTTACACAGCAAAGGAAACCATCAACAAAATCAAAAGATAACCCATTCTATGGGAGAACATATTTACTGATATATCTGATAAGGAATTAATATCCAAAATTTATAAGGAACTTAAAAAAGTCAACACCAAAACACAAAACAAAGCAAAACCTAAAACCATCCAATTAAATGGACAAAGGACCTAAAGAGATACTTCTTCAAATAGGACATACAGAAGGCCAGGATGGCTATTATCAATAAATCAACAAACGACAGCCTTGGCTGATGTGGCTCAGTGGATTGGGTGCTGGCCTGTGAACTGAAAGGTCACTTGTTCGATTCCCAGTCAGGGCACATTCCTGGGTTGCAGGCCAGGTCCTCAGTTGGGGGTGTGTGAGAGGCAACTGATCGATGTATTTCTCACACATTGATGTTTCTCTCCCTCTGTTTCTCCCTTCCTTCTCCTCTCTCTAAAAAGAAATAAAATCTAAGACAAACAAATAAACAACAAGTATTGGCAAGGATGTGGAGAAAAGGGACCCCTAGTGCACTATTGATGGGAATGCAGATTTGTACAGCATTGTGGAAAGCTATAAGGAGTTACCTCAGATAAATAAAAAATGGAACTGTCTATGACCCAGTGATTCCATTTCTGGGAATATATCCGAAGACTTGTTTAAGTCAGTCAGAGAAAGACAAATACCATATGATTTCACTTATATGTGGAATCTAATGAACAAAATAAACCAACAAAGTGGAGACAGACTCACAGACACAAAGAACAGACTGACCTCTATTAGAGGGGAGAGGGTTGAAGGCTGGGTAGGAAGGGTGAAGGGATTAAGCAAAGAAAAAAAAAGAAAGACTCATGGACACAGACAACAGTATGGTGATTGCAGAGGGAAAGGTGTGGGGGGGGAGGTAGAAGAGGGTAAAGGGGTGATAAATAGTGATGGAGGAAGGAGATGTGCCTTGGGGTGGTGAACACAAAATGCAATATGCAGATGATATTGAATAGTATACCTGATACCTACATAACTTTATTAACTGATGTCACCCCAATAAATTCAATAAAAAATAAGTTAAAAAAACAATTTAGCAACACCAGGTAGATAGTGTCATTATCAGGGTCTTACCTGATGTGCCCACCAGACCATTAAGTAAGAGAATACTGCGATCCAGGTGATGGCGCCGAAGAACGTGATGGGAAAAAACTTTCTTGCTGACTGGAAGAGAACCGGGAAGAGGGGAGAGTGTCAGTGCTATAAGCTGAGGTGGATCTGATAGTCCAAAGCTAAATCCAGCAATGCAGCTTGCAGTCTTGGTAGTGTTGGCAATCAAAGAGCCCTACCTACCCCTGGTCAAGCTGGGACAGTAAGATTCACTCTTGGGAATGTGAGATTGGTTAGAGCCAAGTCATTGCAAAGCTAGTACCTGAGATGGAAATCTCTTGAGGAGAACGTCTATTCCCTCTGCTGGATGCTCAGATACCCTTTCCAAGGCTTGGTTTCTCAGTCTTGCCTTCAATCTATTAACTAGTCCACATCCTCCTTCCCTCTCCTGCTCCTTTTTCTTTCTTCTGTTCAAGACATCACAATCAGTTTCTTCAGCCCAATGTATCATAATAATCCATATGCCAGAAAACCTATGGGATTAGTTACTTTTTACAAGAAATGAGAAGACTCAAAAATAGCCCAGCTTATCATACAGTCCCACAGGAGGTCAGGAAAAGCCATCACCACAGTTTCTATAGATCCCTGATGATGGCCAGTCCAGGACGCCTGAACCACATGTGTAGACAGGAGCAGACAGATGCCTAGCTATGTTGCTCTCTGTGGGGTGGCAGAGTAGATGCTCTTGGCGATGTTTTCTGTCCTGTTCTACATCCCTAATTATATTACTGTCTAATTCTGCCTCTACCACTGGACTTTGTACAATCTCACACTTATAGTAAGAGCACTTAAAAATTTCCTTCAAACATCAGCCGGAGTCAGACACTTGAAATACAATGTTTCTTACCTGACCCCACCCTAGGGAGATCCAGGCTTGTGCTAGCATTGGTGGTTTTCTGTGGAGGTCCTTTTTGAAAAATGTTCTCAGAGAGTCTATCACCTATTATTGCCAAATACTTTTTATTTCAAAGTTTCCACTTTAAGTAACAATCTATTATTGTTATTATTATTGCTTTGATGATGCCACCCAATTCTGTCCGGAGAAATGAATCCTGGAGATGACAGGAATGAAAGCTATCTCAGTTGTTTGGAGGGCTGACCTTGGGCAGCCACGTAGAACACTTTTTGCCATGGCTTCTGAGAAATCCATTAAAAGATAAACTTGTACATGGTAATCTTTTGAATATACACAAGGCGAAGAGTCTCTATCGCTCTAAACCAGGCTTATGTTCTCTTTACTAATTTCAAGTTTTCAATATATTTTCATTATCATTCCCACAGTTCTGTGAAATTTCACAATAATAATTCCCCTCTTTTAGTAATTGCTGGCTTTGGGGAATCATTTGTTAGCTGGGCTATCTGGAAGACCAGTGGGCTTGATAGAACTGGGGAGGCAGCAGAGCACAGTGAGTAGCCAAAAAGTTATTCACAAATGCTTTCCCACATCCCTCCCCTTTCTTAGAAGGAAAATATTTTGGGCACAGATTCAGACCCCTTTTGGGGATGTGATCAGTTTAATAGGTTATGGGGAAAAAAGTAATAAATTTTTCAAAGTGGAGATTGAGACATTCACTTTTGAAAGCAAATTCCCTTAAAGCAGGGAGTTCAGCTGGATTCTGGAGACCAGATTCCCTGAGCCTTGGAATTGCCAGTGCTAAGAAATCAAGTTGTCCCAGCAAAGCATTTAGCTGATTACAGTCTTCGTCCTTTTCCTTCAGTCACAGGTCACTGTTTCAGGATCCTAAGTGTGATGAGGGTTTCATCTCCTACGGTCATGCTCTGTCACAGGGAAGAGGAGGGTCTTGCTTATGGTGTGGGGGCTCGCATGTGATTGAACAGCAATCAGTGAGCTTGATTCTGAGCATCCTGTGGAGGGAAATGGAGCATCATCTCCACACCTTACGGAATGGCATATCCTGGGAGAGTCTCATCTCATAGATTGATCCCTTTGCAGGTTAGGTCATTTGCTAAGTATGTAGATATTATTTTACTTTCTATACATTTGCATGTCTGTCCATTGATTAATTTTACAACTCAGAATCAAATCATTTGAATATTTTTCTTATTTAAAAAATATCATTCCTGAACCATAGAACATTCCCAGTCAAAAGGTAGAAAGTAAGGAATCAGACTAAGGATTTAAAGCAACTTAGTTCACATCAATATTAGTGAGAACCTCTCTAATTCAAAACTTGATGCTTATGATTCTTAATCATAGAAGCCAATTAGTAATGAATGAACAACTAAGTGGACATTGGTCTAGTGTTATATTGGTGGATCATGGGAAAAAAGGTTAAAAATAACTTTTAAGGTCTTCATCACTAACTAGTTGTAGGTAAGGCTGGCCCCCTGCTCTGTACCCAAATCTTGAACTAGACGAAAAACTCAAACCTAGGTCTGAGTATACAGCACAAGTTCCTAACATCTAGGTTTTACAAACTCTTTCCAAAAGAAAACACAGGGCCAATAATACTCAAAATATACCTAGCTACAGACACATAATCATCATCGTCATTATAATACTAGCCTATGCTCTGAATGCCAGAAAATATAAAGAACATTCGGGAAATATAGACTAGCATTCCAGCTGTACGGCCATCTGCCGCACGCAACCTCCCCTGTTGTTCCTGCCTTGGAAGTGTCAACCCTTCATGCATCAGCAGTTTGGTTTAGTGCTTCCCAGCTGCCAAACTATCTTACCATTTCCAGATTCACAGCTCAGGTTATTCCTTCTTCTTTTATTTTTGTCTGAACTATTTCCCTTACTTGGACCTACGGTCTCATTCCACACATCACTGCACAGGAGCACCTGGGCAGTTACTTAGTTACCAGTCCCTCTGGAAGGAAGAGCATATCCTTTGCAGCCAAGATCTGACATGTCAATTTAGGGTTAGTAATGGTGGCTCATCCCGACATCTGCTGGGATGGGTTTAACACTAATTAGCAAAAACCGAATTGTGTCCATGTGCCGGCCATTTTGTTCCCAATGTAATAGCTTACTTGTATAATTGACAGCTAATGTTCTCATTAGAAGCATTGAGTACATCAGAGTGATATTTTCTTGGCTTGCAAAGCGTTGCTGAACATTAGCTCATTGCACAAATTAGCCACATCCTTATTCATTTAAACTCAACAAATATTCACTGAGCATCTACTCTGTGTAAAAGTCTGTGGCATATGTATTTAACAAAGTTCTCCAAAACAGTCCTATTAAAGGTTAAAAATATGGTTTCTGAATTAATAGGACTGGTATTAAGATCCCTGCTCACCAATTAGCAGTGATGTGCCCGGAGAAAAATAATTTAATCTCTTTAAGCCTCAATTTCTTCATTTGTAAAATGGGGGAATAGCAGTATCTAATTAGTTTGAGGATTTATGCACTAAAAGCATCTAGCAGAGTTCCTGGTACACAATAAATGCAGGGAGGAGAAAGTGACTGTAGAGACCTGGCCTACAGTCTTAGCTCTACTTCTTATTGGCTGGGTGTGCTTGGACAAGACATTAGACCTCTCAGGGTTTAGTGATCATTTAATCCTTGCTAGAACTGTGCTTGCTATATAGGGGACATAATACATCTACTTGGTGAATGAATCAGTGTATGATAAAAATTGCAAAAACTTGCTGGGTATCTCAGGTATCTTCATAGCTCTGATGAGTCACATTTGGTGTTTCATTAGATGTGTGCCTGATTTGCAAGAACACCCATCCTACGCCATGAGAGAATATAACTTCTGGGGTTTTTATTTCTTTTATTATTTTCAATTTTCATCAAGGACATATTCCTAATTAAGGCTTTTTAGTTTTTTTTTAACTTCAAAACAAACACTTAATTTAAGAAAACAATAAAAGTGAAGCTCACGCTAATTATCTAAGCTGGAAGTGTGCATAATACAACAAATACTGTCATACAGCTTGCATATAAATAAAGTGGAAATAAAAACAAGTGGGAGTGCTATTTATTCTGAAACTAGAAGTACACATTTTTAAAAAATCATGTCTTTTTTTGTAATTATTGTCAAGGTTTAGGATGGTCATCTCTATGGTAATTGAAAACCTACTGAAGACGCAGAGTGAGTGGCCAGGACCTGAGAAGTGGCAAATGTCTATTAATTAATAACTTTTGACTTGTTTTCTCTTCTTCCTGGATAATTTTTCAAGAGGCTTTTGTGGCAGTACGTGAGGAAGTGCTTTCTCTCATTTGGCATTTCATATACTTAAAGGATAACCATGTAATTCATCTCCAAACCAGTATATTTTCAGAATAAACTGGGACTCTTCTGGGAAAACTGGGTTGTGTAGTCACCTTAAATTGCAATATTGTACTGAGGGTTATTTCTTTGTGCTTTCCCTAATCACAGAATATCATGGCTGCCAGAGAATCTAGAGATCTTCCACTCTGTGTTTTACAGAAGAGAGAAAATGAGGTCCAGAGTTGAGAAGTGACTTTCTTAAGGTTGTACAGCTCATGAGCTGTGTGGGTAAAACTGCCACCGTCAACATGGTAGAATAAGCACGCTCCAGAACAGCACTCGGGTTCGAGTCTATCTCCTCTCACTGATATAGCTGTGCAATCTTGTTCTGTAGTTAATATATGTGTGCAGCTTTTGATTCCTTTGTTAAGTTTAGAGCTCTTTAAAAATACAAATTGTGAATTCTGTCTTTATGTCTCTTTTAGAGCACAAGCCTGATACGCAGCATGTGATAAGTGCTCACTATGTATTTGCTAAAGAAATCTAAAAACAACCAAATGTTCTGTCTGAGAGTCTCATTTCTGCTTGGAACAGCACACAGCATACTCAGAAAAAGACAGAAAAAATCCAGTCCATCGCAGGAATGGCACTTGGGGCTACCGTGAGCAAAAGCCCCACTGGCTAACTGAGCCCAGGCTATGAGGGCTGGCTCTCCAGCTGCACTGCACAGTGAATGACCCGTCAATGGCATTGCAGAGGGAAGTGCCATGGAAACTGAATTTTCTTCCTTTACAATCCTGGGAACTGTAGCATTAGCCAGAACAATTGTCATGACTCAGGTAATTATTGCCATAGTGGAGTCTTGGTTGTTGTCCAGCGGTTACTGGTTGAGAGTTCTGATTTTCTCAAACAGCTTCCTTGTCCTTCCAGCTCAGATGATGGAGAGAGTGAGCACCTTGTCAGCTCTTTCTCTAGGACTTCTACTTCACCCCGAGAGCCCAGAGCCTTCAGTTATTGACATGTTTCTCTGATTCCTGCACATTTTCTTGGTTGTTTCAGTGGTTGTGTGCTGACATCCTCTTATTAGTCAATCAGCCCACTCTCCTCTGAGCTGTACCACTCTAGGCCTGATTTTCCTCCCTGGGGTTGAGTAAAAGTGTTGGGCTAAACAGAGCAATGGAAATATAGAGAAAAAGCAAGTGAGTTGAGTGAACGCATATGAGCATGCACATCTCAGAGATGTCATGTGATGCGAGCCAAGAACAAACTGTACATATTCCAGCTATTTGGCTGTGGAGACCAGGCCTTTGCACAGAGCAGGTGCTCTGCTATTGTATCTCGAATAAAGAAATCTAAGTATGGCTTTAAGTTTACTAGGAAACTTCTGATGTGGGGAGTCTTTATATGAGGGGGTCCTTTCCTGGCATGCACTTGACGAGAGATGGCTTTCTATCAGGCTGGATTATTTATAGGCCAGGCTAATCTGGCAGGGATTTTCTTTTGTCCTTTTCAAGTGAGGAAAGTGGGATCATCACAGGACTCTTAAGACTCATGCTAAATTATGTTGGCTGTTATCACAGTATTCTGTTTCAAATGCTTCTAGAAATGTTTTCAGGTTTCCATCTTCTGGTATGATGAAACATGAGGAGAAGCCCAAGCTGTGTGGTCACACAGGCCTGAAACTGAATCTCAGCTCTATCCCCTAGGAAGTGAGCAGGCACGTGTTAGTTAACTTCTTTGTTCCCAAGTCCCTTTCTATTTATGCCAATTATTTGCATATTTTCTTATACTAGCTGTTTCTAGAGACCCCACAATATATTTTATTGAAAACACGTAGGTGTCTTCAATAAAACACCTACGTGTTTTGTGCCTGCTACATAGTAGGCACATACTTTTGTTGAATGAGAATGTGTGTGTAGGGCCATAGTAGCAAGTAGAGCTTCTTCTTATCTTTCATTAGTTCTTTCACCCTTTGTGGCAATGGCCTTAGAATCTGGTTTAACAACACTGGGAGGGGATGTTCTTTTGATTTGATACACATTCACATTATACTTTGCTGATCATAAGATGGTGCTCTGAACATAATACCTAGCACATAATAATGGTAGAAAATAATGTTGATTATAGTAATGATAACAATCCAGGAAGGAGATCAGACATGTAGACATTTGTACTACAGGAATGCATTTCTTTAAATTATTCCTTGAATACAATGAATAATCCAGGTACATAAGTATTCAAAAAAATGTGAGTCACCCTCCTGCTCAGACCTTCAGTTCCTCTCCTCAGGGGCCATACTGTGGTGGTTTTTAAACATGTTTGCAAATTCTTTGACACTGCTCCTATCAAGAGTGTCATGACCCTGACAGAGTTTAGGTAAACTTTTTGTCTCTTCATCTTTAATCAAGACAAACTATGACTGCTCTGACCAGCGAGGTGGAGCTGTAGTGAGTCTGTGTGAGTTCTGAGGCCAGGTCATCAGACACAGTGCAGCTTTCACCTGGTGCTGCTGGAACACGCACTCTCAGAGCCCTGATCTCTTGTGGAAGACACCTGACTATCTTGAGGCCACCATGCTGTGCGGAGGCCCGAGTCACATGGGAGGACATGTTTAGGCTTTCCAGTAGACAAATCCAGCTGAGTCCTGCCTTTGAATCACCTCTGCCCAGATGCCAGAGGTGTCAGTGAAGAAGCCTCCAGATGACTCTAGCCCTAGCCATGTGAGTCATTCCCAGCCATTCAAGTCTTCCTAGCTGAGGCCCCAGTGTGCCCTATTTAAATTCCTGGTCTACAGGATTCACAGGCAGCATAACGTGGGGGTTGTTTCACACCACTAATTTTTGGGATGGTTTGTTATGTAGAATCAATAGCCCAAACAGTCACAATTATCACATGTCTGTCCAGATAAATTTCAGGCATATATAAGCATATACATGTATTTATGTCACTCCCTTTTGCTTTAAGATCAATAGAAGCAAACTATGCATACGGTTACATATCACGATTTTAAACAAGGAATCAGTTCAGAAATGCTCTACTCACAGGTTTGCGGACGTCAGGTAAGGTCATCCAAAGAGGAAACACTATGGGGAGAACAATGAGGAAGGTGACTTGCTTGCGAGGGTTGGAAGGCCAGGCCAGGCTGAGAGGCTGGTCCTCCTCCTCATCACCTGATTCTGTGGGCTGCTGTAGAAAGGGAGAGAGAGAAAAAAAAATAACAAAACAAAAACAATGATAATGTCCACAGGCAAGAGCAAGATCATGAGCACAGAGCAAGGGTGGAAGTTCTGGGTCTCAGAATTCTTCCTAGGTCATCCCAGCAACTTTACCCATGTGTTTTGTAGGTTTGTAAGAGAACCCCACCTGTCACAGTCTGAGTCCTGGGGATGAGCAACACAATGCCTAGTCACGAGGACTTACGAATACTCTTCCTGAACACTCTTCAGCTTCTCAAATGAATTGATCATTTAACTGGAATGGGCTACAGCTATAATCCATGAACTTTTTGTGAGAAATCATATCTGCAGAGCAAAAGACCCCAATGCCCACCTTGTCCTTCTATCTTCTCCTTGAGTATAAAGCCACAGGATTCATCATAGAAATCCTTAGGGAAATATTTTTTTTAATTAAAAATTTTATTATTTATGTGTTTTTTAGGGCACTGATTTTGAACAGGCAAATAAAAGTAACTACAGCAATAATTCAGTAACAATACCCAGCTCCCTTCACTAGACCTGGAAGAGTTAAGCTCATGGATTATTGTGTGACTGTGAGTTTTAACCAGTTTAATCACTTCATTAAATTCTAAACCATTTTACTTCCAGCCAAAGACTTACTATGCAGACATAGGTCCCATCCTTCGAGAAACAGAGGACAGCGAGAGGCACTGAACCTGTAAGTGTCAACTGCATGAGGCCTCAGAGCCAGTGGGTAAACGTCAGAGTTTCCAACTTGGCTGCAGGCAGCCAGATTTATTCGTCACCTGCTGAAGTCAGCAGCTTTTGAAGTCCCAAGGCTAAAAGAGACAGACGGTGGATCTGGGCCCTGGCAGGATGACCATTAGCCTGTCAGATGGACCCTCCAAGCCTCCAAAACAGCCCTGCAGACAGCATCTATCACTTCCATCCCTGCTTGTTTAAAAATGAAAGTGCAGCAGCAGGACCAAGCATCAGATCTAAAAATATCAGCAGGAATTTTTCCAGGATGCTTCCTTTTGAGACCATATAAATAACCACATGGGCTTCATAAAACTCCTGTCTCCGTGGCTTTGCTTAGCATCATGCACTATTTCAAGCAGCAGCATCGACTCCCACCAGTACCTCTCTCCCTAAGGAGTTGGCAGGTGGGGCAGGTTCAGGCCAGTTGGATAGGGGATAAGGACTCAGCTAGAGGTAGTGTTGTATTTATTTATAATTTAAATCCTAATACTGCTAAAAGGATTTGTAGTGGCTTATGCAACCACCCATACTCTCTCTCCAGGAGTTAAATTAAAAATAAGAACAATAATTAAAAAGGAATTTTAAGCCATACTGGACAAGGATGGCAATAACAGGTTCTTTCTCTTTGGGTGTATGTCCTTGGCAGTGGGTAAAATAGTTTATGAACAGCAAATAGGAAGGGATTAAAAGGATTAGGTAATAAGGCAGAATTAGGAAGTTGGCACTCTTTATTTCAGTCATGTGGATCCTCATTAAATATACTCCTCACGTTCTCCACCCCTTTGCTGTGCAATATGTTGGGAAAAAAAGAGAGATCTAAAATCAATAATCTACATTTCTACCTTAGGAAACTAGAAAAAGAAGAGCAAATTAAACCAAATGTAAGCAGAAGATTTAAAATATTAGTGCAGAAATCAATGAAATTGAAACCAGAGAATCAATAAAGTCAACGAAACCCAAAGCTGGTTCCTTTGCTATGCAATTCTTTGTGGTCCACCCACTGCTTTCCTTACTCTATTCTGATGGCCCCCACCCATGATGAAAGCGTAGGCAGTGCTGTCCCTAGTTCCCCTTCTGAGCCACCTCCATCTCTTCCTAGGAGATACAGCAGATGTAAAGAATATCATTCCCTATTGAGATCACCAGCCTCCCAAAGTGTCAGCTGGCCACGTGAATAATCTTTGTGTAATGAGGCCAATGAAGCTTAAGGAGACAGTTGCATTTTAACTGTTCCCTCCCGGTTATGATCTTTTTTGTTAGCCTAAGTAAATGACTTTCCCCTCCCCACCTGATAGATGCCTCAGAATTGGGGAGGACTGTAGGAGGGTTGAGGCATTGCATCCTTCTGAACAGGTGTCCCATCTCAAACCAGATAAGTGTTTTATTCAGTCAGAGGTTTGCAGCACATCCCTGAAGACTCAGCAAGCTGATCTATGAGTTCATCAAGTCTCCTCCCTCTTCCAGGGATGACACCCCAGTCTGGTCTCCCACCACCATCCACAATTTATAGCAACTTCTAAACTCTAAGCTAACCTTTTCGTGAGAAAAAAACATAAGCAACTCTTTCTGACTCATATCATTTTAATGATACCAACAGATGGTGACATTTCATCAATAACCCTTCTGCTTATAACCTACAGGATTAGCTCCTTTTTCCATCTGCCAAAGTCACCAGGCAGGCGGTGCCACTAGCAAATAGCAGAAAATAATTGTCTGTTTAGATGCATAAGCTCTAAACACACTACTGTCCAACTCAAACAATTAGCTATATTGTACAGCTTCCAAAAGATGCATTTGGGGGGGCTGTTCCTAGGGCAGAAATGGACAAGGAGAGACTGTGTCTTAGGCCATACAAATAGTGCTCTTCAAGGGCACTGAATAGCCCCTTGGGGGACCAGTCCTGCTATAGAGAAGCACAAGAGCCCAGAACGCTGGGGTGGATTTGAGAGGTGTCTTGGGAGCAACGCTGTCAGCATATTTTAAGGAAAATTCTCTTTGTTTTTCCAAGTCCAATCTCACTCTGGTCCAATGGGCAGCAGCTTGCAAAATGGTTAGAAAAGTGGAAAAAAATCCTTTTCCAAGTCTGGGGTCCATTTGCCTTTGCCCAAGTTGGGGCTGCTGGCACATTCATTAGTCTTAGCCCCAGAGAGAGCCTGCTGAGGTTAGGGCACTGATTTTCCAACTTTTCCTGGAGCTGTGGCTTCCTGGCTTTGACCTTGCAACAACTCATCCTTACTTCCTAAATTTTCTGTGGTGTTCATAGAAGAAAAAGAAACAATTTAAAGTGACCCAGAAAAAATTCAAACAACTTTTCATATAAGTAGTTTGAAACCTACAGGGAATCTCTGTGCGAAACCAGGGCCAGCAATGACCGCTTTAGGGCTTTGCAATCTCTGATATGGAAAATCTCAGACTAAAACACAGTACTCTAAGTTCCCACATAGCAATCTGTGAGACTCAGACCATCATAGCAGACCCTGAGGGACTCAGTGCAGCATGGTGGGAAGAGTAGAGGGTAGAATCAGAAATTCCTGGCTGCCAGTCTTGGCTTCATTTGTGATTGTTTGGGCAGCAGCCACCATTGTCTGCAGGTATGTGCTAAGTACCTTTAGGTACAAGGCAGTGTGCTGTGTTCTAGGACTCTTGGTTTCCAGGATACTTGACTTTAAAAGGAGAGACAGAACAAATGACTCCAAAAAACTTATTTACCGAGTTACAGAAATGCTGGCAGAATATGTGGCAAGAGCTTCTGATTGTTCTCCAATATCTATTCTGCCTGTTATAGACTGGATTGTGTTCTCCCCAAATTCATATATTGAAGCCTTATTCCCCAGTACCTCAGAATGTGTCTGACTGCATTTGAAGGTAGGACCTTTTTAAAGAGATGATTAAATTAAAATGAGGCCATTAGCGTGGGTTCTAAGGCAATATGACTGGTGTCCTTATAAGAAGAGGAGAGTTGGCATTGGTAGTGTAGTGGTGAGCATAGCTGCCTTCCAAGAAGAGGAGAGTAGGACACACAGAGATATGTGGAGGATTTGCATGCAGAGAGGAAAGGCCATGTGAGAACACAGAAGAAGGCAGCCATCTGGAAGTCAGGAAGAGAGGCCTCAGAGGAGAACAACCTTGAGAGCACCTTGATTTGGGACTTCAAGTCCCCAAAACTGTGAGGAAATAAATTTCTGTTGTTTAAGCCTCCCAGACTGAGTGATTTTCTTACAGTAGCCCCAGCAAATTAATATACTGCCTATATGCTTTAGTGATAGTAGGCCCACTTTTACCTAGGCCTGGAATAAAGACTTTCAGCCTCTCTTGAAACTAGGGGTGGCCATGTGATTAGGTTCTGGCTGATTGGGAGTAGTTACAAGTATCTTCTGCAACTTCTGGGACATACCTATGGAGGGTGGAGGTGTGTCTTTCATCATTTCTTCCCAATTCCTGCTGGCTAGAATGGGGACATTTGGTCAGAGCTTGAACTGCTGTCTTGGACCGTGAAGTGGAGAAACAATATAAAAGGCTCTGAGCCCCTGACACCCAGCAAGAGCCATTCTAGCCCTAGGCTGCCTACACTGCTTATACTAAAATTCTATTTTATTCAAGCCACAGTTATTTTGGGTTTCTGGTTGCTCACAGTGGAACTTTATCTGGCTTGATCCAGTGTTTTCTTTATGAGGAATCAAGGGAGAAATATCTTTCATATCTTGGCACTAGAAAAAGTCATGCTTCTTTTGAGAGGCTTTGAAAAAGTCTTAGAAATACTATGAATCAGGTAAATGATGCTATTTTTCCTGTGCTTTCCACTGGGGATTTCACAGCCAAATTTGTGACCCCATCTGGCAGTCACAGTGCACCTCACTCCAGCCTTACTCTTTTCCTTTCTTTCACATCCTTTGCTGAATTCTCTCAAAACTATTCATTTCATTCTTTTTCATCACATGGATTTTTGTAAGCAGCCTTGAATCTCTGTGAAACAAGGTTAGGCAGATTTAAAACTAAAACTACTCAGTGCTGTAATGGAATTTTGGCAATAACTTTAGCAAAGATGGTGGGCAGGAGCAGATGTTATTCTAAGTGATAACTTGTGACAAATGGACAAAATCCTACTAGGACTCACTAATCAACACTGAAGGTTAGTATCGGGAAGTCTGGGAACATCTATAGACAGAAGAGAACAGTCCCAGGAGTCAGCTAGCATCTATTGGGAGGTCTCTGAAACAATCAACCTATTTTGACTTTTATTTATCTAGTGCATGGGAGGAGTAGCAGCAGCCTGTCTGTATCCTGCTATCATGGGAACCTGTCCGGCTTTTTGTGAGTGCACCTCACACTGTTCCTACCTGGGCTTGGTATGGATAGTTAGCTCCACAATAAACATTAGATCTCCAGAGGTTACATCTATAGCCAGAAAGATATTTCTTGGAAGCAACCTAATTTCTTATTCTTGTCTCTGAAGGGCAGTGTGCAAGATTTCAGTGTGAAGGTGAGTCCACTTTAATGCAATCTTTTCTATCAGAGAATTAAAATGAAAACCCAGAGGCATCTGAAAATAGGCTACCTTCAAGTTCAGTTTTATTGATTGGTAATAGCATCTCATCCCCAGTCAACAAGAAGCAATCTCAGAGGATAGCCTGGACCTGGCTAGATCTTAGCTCATTTAGGGTTTGATTCAAGCTGGAGTAAAGTTATCACTCCTCCATCCCTCCACAAAAGGACCATGTGCTTCAGCACTTAGGAGTGCTACCTGTTCTCATTGGGGAACCCCTTCAGTTTGGCATGATGCTGAATAAAATAAGATGCCAGCCCTTAAATATCCATGTAAAATTAGAATTCATTTACTCTAAAATGTTGGGCTATGATCAAGTTGGGTGAAGGTGAAGATTTTAAGTGATTTTTATTTCTACTTAAAGAGAATGGTTCTTAATATATTTATCATTGCTATTTCTATAATTTATATCTGTAGAAGAAAAATCATTATATCTCTATGTAGTTCAGCCACAAAGATGCCCATGTGAGTGACCAAATGCTGCAAAGCCAGAGTACTGTGCACACTGGGAATCACCAGCAGGGCCCAAAGAGGCTAAGAGGGGCATGAGCCTCAAAAGTGAGGTAGTGTAGGTGCATCAAGAATATTAAAAATGTCATACTCAAAAAGTTTTTTTAAAAGGTACTAATAAAACATGTGACATATCTAGACTATGTGGGAGGCAGTCACCTGTAAACTGGGGGCAGTAACCCAGGCAGCTGTAGGATGCACTGTGCCTGGTAGAGATCAGGGGATCAGTAAGTATTGATTCTTTTCCCTTCTGCCATTAATCTCATCTCCATGACTAACTAGCTGTGTGACCTTAGGCAAACCAATGTAAATGCTGGAATAGCCAAAGAACATATACTACACGTGATCTGCAGGCATCTGGTGCTGGTGCACCTCATTGTCTTTCAGGCTCCAGTAGTCTTTAAAAACCATGCCACTGTGAGGCAGAACTTCTTTGTCTCCTAGGCTGCTCTAATGTGGGACTAACCTCTGGTCCAAGAATTTGTCATTCAATTCATCGTACAGACACCACTAGTTCAGGAAAGACAAGCTGCAACCATAGACCTCTGCAATCATTCAGAATAGGAGTTTTAGGCTCTAAGAGGGGGAGCCCCAGAATTTCAGATTTAAAGAGCCCTGATCCACTGAGACCGCCTCCCTCATCTGACAGATGAGGACCCTGAGATGAAGTGATATGCTGCAGGAAGTTCACAGTGTGAGGCTGGGCCCAAGTGACCCCCCTTTACTTCCAGCCCAAGGCTCTTTCTCCCTTCTATGATGCGTTCATTCTTCAATCCTAAACATAGTTATAAATATGCTTTATGCCCAATCACTCCAAGCTTCCTAGCTTTATTTTATAATAAATTTGACCTATAAACCAAAAATGCCATCTATAGCAAACACTAAGCATTTAATTGACATTTAATTGGGCGATATCTCCAAGGAGCCAGGTATACATTTTAAAAATGAAATGTGAGTGCTGATAAGATTTCAATGAATGTCAGGACTTTAAATATAGAGAAAGAAGGAAGACTTGTTGTTTAACATCTCTGTCCAAGAATTAAGTGCAGAAATTTAGCCTAGGCTTGACGTAGAAGGAGGTGACAACCAAATATTCCAATGGCCAAAGGAGGCCTTGAGATTTTATGTGTATTCCATTGCTTGATGTGTCCCCGGATTCCCATAACCATGGATAATCCTGCACTGGCTATATCTAAAATGAATCTCAAGGGGACATTGTAGAAGATGCATCATACCCTTTACAATAATAAACTTTCCGGAGGCTAACTTTAGCAAGGACTAAAATAGGAGGTGGGTTATTTCCAGACTCCAGCATTCAGTGTTCAAAGCCCAAGAGAACCTCAGCTGAAGCAAAACAGCATCTTTAAATATGGACTCTCTGCTTCTCCTCCTACCTCTGTTCCCTTTTAGTATTGAAGCATTAAAAATACTGTCTTTGACAGAGGTGGCATGTTTTACTTGTCCAATTAAGTTTCCTTGGGAACTGGTGAAAAGGTGTGTATGCCAGTATAGAGCACGTGTGGGAGGCTGCAGGGGGAGGAGAAACCTTGACAGTGCCTTACCTAACAAGGGGATGGTTGGAGAAGGGGTTTGGACACAGAGACCCGCTTTTGCTCCCGAATGTTCTTCTGCAATGTTATTGCTGTTACAGAATCACCCATAAAAAGCACTTAGAACAGTGTTTGGTACATAGTAAACAGTAAGTGTTGGTTGTTATTATTATTTTTAATACATATCCAAGGAAATAATCTCTTCACAGATATCCATGAGGAAGTGGCTTGACTGGGTGAAATATGACATTTCTAGCCACGAAATTCTAAAACTCAATGATTTTATGTGAAAGTGGAAACTGTAATAATTTTGTTCTTCCACCTATCCATTTATCTGACATTTACTGAGCATTCATTGACTGTAGTGATGTTAACAATCTAATTTTTTTCCTCCTAGGTAAGATGAATAAATAACATGAAAGGGAAAATCTCACAGCCCTAAGGAGAGAATGCTATTTTATTCTAGCAGGTAGAGCGTAAGTAGAATTTCTATCTGAAACAAAACTTTCAAACAGATGGCAAGACTCAAAATATTGTGACACCTTGATTCTGTGTTTTGTGCAGAGTTAAAAACAATAGTAGAGTTGGAGCTCTCAGAGGAAAAACCACCAAAAATGCACAATCACACTTTAATAAAGTGAAAGGCTCTGAAACCAACAACTATTTGGCAAGTGGAAGGTGCCTCCCAAGACACATTCCAGAGCACTTTCCATTCTGTCAGCTTAAATCACACTGGTGCTTTAGTACAAAGGAAATAGATAAAAAAAGAAAAAAAGGTAACGTCCATAAGGTCAGTATATTAGTCTGCTTGGGCTACCGTAACGAAATGCCATATTTATCTTTTTTAAAGATCTCATTTTTAAGTAGATTTTTTGACTTTGCAATAAATCATTGGGTTCACTTGCTCTAATTTATTTTTCAAATGCTCCCCACCCACTCATTCTTGATTGAGTCTTAGAAAAATCTCTTTATTTTTGTTCTCTTAGTTTCTCAATGTCTTTGCATTTGTATTTTTTACTAATGTCCCTCATTCCCTGTACTTCGTTCTTATCTTCTATGTTTCTGGCACTTAATCTTTTCTTAGGGATAAGTCAAAAAGAGTTAACTCTAAAAGCATCTCTCTCTGGAAGGCAGTGTGAGCTGAGATATTTGTCTTGCCTTCTGTGTGGACAAGCTAAATCAACAGAGCTAACATTTAAGTCTCAGAGTTTTTAAAAAGCAATAAATCTCTGCTCTCCTAGTGATAGGAAATAATCCACTCCTCTTATATTACTATCATCTGGTTTGTTTTACATATAAATAGAAAAAATCTAACAAGGAATTTAGCATAACTCATGGATACGGACAACAGTGTGGCAATTGCAGGGGGGCAGGCGAGTTGGGTGGAGGTAGAAAAGGGTATAAGGAGGATAAATGGAAATGGAAAAAATACAATAAAAAAGAAGTTAGCATATTAAATGCAAAATGATAAGATTTCACTAAACATTGGCAATCTGAAAAAACTTAATTTGCTTCTACATACTTTGAATTGGAACCAAGGTCTCAAAATATTTTGCTGTGAGTGATGAAGCTGTCTGGATGTTAGTTTTCCCAGAAGCCAAGAAACCATTTATTATAATGTAAAATGGCATTTGGAGAGTCTGGTGAAATGCAATTGCTTTCCTTCACTTTGCATTTTACCCAAATAATTCTGAGGTACAACCTGCTGACAAGAGAGGTTCTCTCAGTGTTGCTGTTGTAAATTGGCTTTCCCATGGTTTTCACGGGCTTTGTGCATCCTGCTGATACAAATCATAAAAGACCAGCCAACATAAAAGCAATGGGAGAATCATAAAAAATAATTCAAAAATAATTCTCATGATTTAATGATCAATTGGATTAGAGTTACTCATAGGAACAGTAATATTAATGTCAGTATCTTTTTTCCAGGGTGGTAATGGAGTTTTTTCCTTTTTAGTAATAGTCATTTCTTAATATATCTTATGTGAATGATTAATAGATGTTTTTCAAACTTCCAGAAAGCACACAATGACAAGTAGTATAATTAACAGTAAGATTCTTAGTGAGTATACAATTCTTTGTCAATATTCAAATTTAGGCAGAAATGCAAGAGTTGGATCTATATCTATTTTACTTTTAAGTCTGTTCACAAGGTCTTTGAAAGCATCTTAAGCAGTTGGTAAATTCTGTCCAGGTTGTTAGATATAGAAACTGAATCTTAGCTTTTCTTTAAAAAAATATATAAATGCATTATATATATATATATTTATTTATTTATAATAAAGAAAGAAATGTCTCCTCTAGAAATGGAACCCATGTGCTAAGGTTTGGTAGGCAAGACACTGTAATCTCTATTTTTGTTTGCTTTATAGTTTGTATTCGGTTTTCTCTGATCCTCATGAGTTTCTCTTCTAAGGCAATCATAGATCTAAAAGGCTTAGGTCTTGAAAAATCAAGCGGCATGGAATCTTTGGATAGTCTTGTCCTTCACTCATAGGCCTTGGCCTCTCTCTGCCCTCCTGCCCCTGGGCCCTGGCAGTCACACAAAGAGACGCAGCTCCAGTTTCCACCAGAGCCTCTGTTTCTCAGGTGCCAGAATCTTCTCATGTTTCACCGATCTTCCAAGACATTGAATAGTCTCATTAATTGGGGGTATGTGTGGTCCTTGGCTGTTTTAAGCCTTTGAAAATGGTGGACCTGGATATTACACCTTAATCCTTTAGAACAGATACTTGCTCTTTGAATAATAGGAGGGTTTGAGGTTCACAAACTCTGTGAAAATTCACCACTGGTAGGAATGAAAACATTTCCTAACTAAGGGTAATATTTTATTTTATTATTTAAAATTTTAAAAAGGTTTTATTTATTCATTTTTTAGAGAGAGGGGAAGGGAAGGAGAAAGAGAAGGAGGGCATGCCCTCAACTGGGGACCTGGCCCACAACCAGGGTTTGATGCCCTGACTGGGAATTGAACCAGCAACCTTTTGATTTTCAGGCTGCGCTCAATCCACTGAGCCACAGTGGAGCCAGCCAGAAACTAAGGGTAATATTTTAGAAAGAAAGAGTCTATGGATCTAGGTGCCATCTACTTAGAAAACCTTGGAAAACCTTTACTTGATACTGATTATGAGGTCTCTCTAAGGGGCTCTAAAATTGTAGTGCTAACTTTAAACAACAATAATCCAAAATGAGCTGCTGTCTTTGATAAGGATGATTTTTTCCTACCCTCAGAGACCCAGATTTAATAGAAGAGAGATATCTTAATGCATATTTTAGAGAAATCTACAATCACGATCACTTTCATCACCTTTCCCTTCTCACCCTTTACTTAGTCATATAACACTCAAATGTTTTTATCAACACTGTGAGGTTCATGGAAGCAGATTTTAAAAATCTACTGGGTTTAGGTAAAGATCAAAGCTGGACCGAGGTCAAATAAGTCAGGGGGTACTTTCCAAAGGGAAATGTGAAGAGCTTAACGTGATAAGGTAATATTTGAGTTGCAAAGTGAGGAAATAAGAAAAAGCCTGCATTTTACACGTATCTCTGCATCTCTGTATCTCTGTATCTATCTATCCATCATGTTTGTATACACACACACACACACACACACACACGTATTTCTCTTTTTTTCCTAAGAATGTGCTTTTCTTATATAAATCTGGTCTCCCTAAGGACAGAGAGAAATTTTAGAGACACAATAAAATAAAAGCTGCAACATAGAAAAAGCCATCTCACAATACATGAAAAAAAAAAGTAGGATACAGTTTAAAAACAAGTTAGATTTTCAGATTTCAGAATCTACAAAATTTGCAAGGCATCTCCGCTTCTACTCTTTCACTGTGAGAGCGTATTTGAAGGGTCTGATGGGGCAGTGGTGTGGGCAGCTGCAATGCAGCTGGGCAGGCAAACCTGCGGAGTGAGCCGGCCATGGGCAATCGCCTGGCTCTCATCTGGACTGATGGAATTGAAATGTAAAAGAATGCTGGGTTCTGGGTGAGAGAGAATATTTTTTCAAATTGTCTTTCAAACCTGGATAAATTCCCAACACCGAACATTTGGAAGGTTGATAAATTCTCAGTGGCAGCTGAAATCAGCTCCCTCTATGCTAGAATCAACAGTACTGTGTCAGCAGGCATTGGGAGAAGGTAATTAGCACTAAGCCATTTAAAAAGTCAAATTATTTTCTTGGTTTCACAGATGAAGCAAAAACTCCTGCAAAAGGGCTTCCTCTGTGAGAGAATTTTTAAAATCCTCTTTGTTGCCAGTGTAAAGTATATACTGAAGATAGCTATCAGAGATGAGGTATGGACGTAGAATTAGTTCACTTGTAAACACGGTTTCTAAAACAACTGGTTAGTTGCAGGAAACTAGACTCTCAGGAGAATCCCAGTGATGGGTGTGTGGTGTATGAGGCTCATCATATCCATTAATAAAGGCAGGATACACATGCCGTTCATGGAGCTTGATAAAAACACAACTGGGAAAGAAAGAAAAACTAATACAATGTAAATGCATTGAATCATTTCTGTGAAACTGCTTCAGGTGGCCTGACCATTCCAACTTCACATCCCTTTTCTAACTCTGGAGGCACAGCCCTTATTTACCCTGTCACCCAACCTTCCCGACTCAGAAACCTCAGCATCGTCTACAACTTCCTTTCCTTTTTCATTCTCTAGGGACAATCTATCATCAAATCTTCTTCAGCCTCAGATCTAAATCCAGCCACTGCCATCCATGCCACAGCCATTGTCATCTGGACCTTGATAACCATTTAAAATGAGTTTTACTAAGCGCTTCTAAGAATAGCAAACGCCTATGCAATGCTTACTGCGTGCCAAGAACTGTTAAGAGCAATTTGTTCTCACAATGATAATATGAAGTAGGTGCTGTTATTTTCCCTGTTTCATACAGAAAAATAGTAGGGAACAGAGAGGCTAAGTAACTTGTCCAAAGTCACACAGCTGGAAAGTAGCAGATCTGGAATTTGAATTCATGTGGTCTGTCTCCAGAGTCTCTGCTCTTAAAACAGTCATGCATACTACTTGTTTTAATTTAGACCACTTGTTGTTACATTTTTTGAGTAGGTGACACAGTTAAGGGGTTCAAAATTCCGAAGCTGCAGAAGGCTGCATACTGAAGCCTTCCTCTCATACCACTTGCTCATCACCCAGGCCCTTGTCCTGGAGATAGTCAGCATGACCAGTTTCTTCAGCAGCATCCTAAGCAAATGAGTATGTTATTTCCCTCCTTTTCCCCCTCTCACTCAAATATATGATACTGAATGGAAGTTGGCACGCTGCCTTTTTCACTTAACAGCACGTATAATTCCATATCAGTACATGAAGAGTATCCTCATCCTTTTTTTAAAAAAAAAAGAATGCAGATGGTCTAAACTAGGGGTGGGCAAACTTTTTCTGTAAAGGGCCAGATAGTAAATATTTTAGGCTTTGTGATCCATATGGTCTCTGTCATATATGCTGCTGCTTTTTAAAAATAACCTTTAAAGATGTGAAAACATTCTTGTCTCATGGGTTGTACAGAAACAGGCTGCAGGCCAGATTTGGCCATGGGCCAGTTTGTCGATCCTTGAACCAACAGGCTCTTACCTCACTGCCCTGTATCCAGTCTTCTTCCATTCTGGCCCCTTCTTGACTATTCTGAAAGAGCTAGCTTCCTGTCATACAAATCTGATGTGCCGCTGCTCCCCTCTCCCAACAGGGGAAGCTCAGACTGCTTGGTGGTACCTACAGTGCCCTTCATAATCCATGTGCTTCTTCCCGCACATCTACTGCTCTGGTGTGTGCTGCCAATCAGCTCAACTCCTGCAGGTACCTCTGCTCTACTCGAGTTACACAACCTCTTGTCCCTGAATCCGATCCCATACCATAGCCCCAGGCATCTTTCATAGGGACAGATCACATTTAGAAATCTCAATGGATTGTTGCTGCCCCAGAAGGAAGTCAACTTCCTAATCATAGTCTACAAGCTGGGCCAGCTCTGCTCGGCCCTCCTGTCAAGCCTCATTGCCACCATCCTCACTCTCTCTGCTCCATACTTCTGGCCACACTGACTTTTCTGTTCCTCAAACAAGCCAAGCTTATTTCTGCCTCTGTGGGCACTGTTCCCTTGTTTGGCTCCTTGGAATTCAGCCTCAGTCCAAACACCACTTCCTTAGTGTAGCCTTCCCTCAGCTCTCAACCTCAAGGGGCTTCCCCACCTGTCCTCCACTGCAATATCAAGCTACACTTTCTCCATGCCCCTTACAGCCATCTATAATTATATCTTCATTTTTGTTGAAGTCTCTCTGCTCTGTGAGAACATGTGAGCATCTCCAGTGCCCAGCACATCCCCTGACACACAGTAATCAGATGAACACTAAGAATTTTCTGATTGAACAGTTGAAGAATTTCAGCCCAATTTACCTGTCTTGGTGGATCTCTCCTCACTCCTCACCTTACGTTCCAGTCTCCAGTTCCAGTGCCCTTCTCACCAATCACCAACCGTGAATTGCCCTCTTATGCTTTTATACCTTTGCACATATTGTCATCTTGGTCATCTCCTCCTTCTCTGAGAGACAAACTTCTACTCAGCCACCAATACCCAGCTCAAATGTCCCCTCTTCTAAGAAGGTTTTATATTTACCTCTCAGAGCCCTCTGCACAGACATTGGACCATAATGATTTACCTACCACAAATATTTACTTATTTACTTATTATACCCTGACTACCCCAAGCATTTATATATATGTATATATAAATGTATAAATATAAATATATATATAAATATACATATTTATATATATATACACATTTTCATTTTCCCTACATGGAGTTCCTCTGGGTCAGGGACACCTTTAATGATACCTATATGGTCAGTGTGAACATGATATGAGTGGAAGCCCTTAGCTCTGTGCATGTACAGTATCCTATGTAACTGTTCTAGGAACCCTAATGAGGCAGGTACTATTATTACCTGTGCTTTGCAGATGAGGAAACTAAAGTGAGGTAACTTTTCCCTGGTGGATGTGGAGTTCACTACCAGGTTGTTCTGCAGCCAGCTGGCAGGTGGCTCTTTGAAGGTCTGTTTGTCCTTGCGCTCTCAGCATAGCAGGGTAGTGTACAAATCTGTCCTGTTTCCATGTGTGAGAGCTGGCGGTCAGAGCTTGGCTCAGAGAGGGGTCAGTTGGGACTCCCTCACTCTCCTGTAGCAAGGTGCTCCCTTAAGGGAGCCAGCCAGATGGAGAGGCACAGAGACCAGGCTGCCTTCCACACAACTATGACCGTGCCATCCCCAAGGGCAACCAGATGTCCTTGGGGCCTGCCTCCTGCTGCCACATGCTGCTTATCCATGTGGACAGAGGCTGCTCTGCCAGCTCACCCCTGAGCTAATGCGAAGGGACCGCAGGGCTCTGGGCAGGAGGGCAAGGGCTCAGAAGGCAGAGGAGACAAGGGCAGGAAGAGCTGCCATTCCTTATCCTTTCCTCTAGTTATTTACTTTTTCCAGCTTTACTGAGGTGTAATTGACAAATGAAATCCTATATATTTAAGGTGTATAATGTGATGATGGTATAGAAGTATACATTGTGAAGAGCACAGCAAAGGACACAATCAACAAAATCAAAAGGCAACTTATGCAATGGGAGAAAATATTTGCAAGCTGCACATATTTTTAAGGGGTTAATATCCAAAATGCACAAGGAACCCTTACAACTCAATAGCAAAAAAAATAAAAATAAAAATAAAAAATAAGCAAAAAAAGTAAAGAGAGAGAGAGAAAACTCCCAATTTAAAAAATGAACAAACAACCTAGTTATCTTTCCAAGGAAATACAAACGACCAATAGGTGTGTGAAAGGTGCTCAACATCTTTATTTTTTCCTTTCTGTGAAGAAACTTTACTTGCATGTTTCTTTAAGGAATAAGGACAACAGTCAATCACGAGCGTTTTTCCCTGAGACTTGCAGGCTCCCTCTGCTGCAGAGTGTGTCCTGATATACGAGAGGGGAGAGTGCGGGACAGATCCACTGTAGTCTGGCTTCTCTTTGTGGGCACTGCACAACTTTTCAGCTCCTTGGGAAAATTCTGTCTTGAGAAGTGGGTCTCAGATGCTAGGGCAGTGCTGCTCCAAGTGTGGTCCTTGGACCAGCAACATCGGAATCATGAGGGAGGCTCATCAGAATTGCAGACTCTGGGCCCTGCTCTGAACCTGACAAATATGAATTTTAACATGATCGCCCAGGAAATTCATAGGCATATTAAAGTTTGAGAAACACTGATCCAGGGTGCCTGATTAAAATGCAAGTTTGGGACTCTAGGTCTCAGGAATTCTGATTCACCTGATCAGGATGAGACCCAGAAGTCTAACAAGTACCACCTGCTCTTTTTTTCTACCTGCTTCTCTGAGCAGCTTTGGTGTAGAGGCAGAGTTGCTTGGTGGAAACAGAATAGGTGCTATATTTGGACAGTCCTGATCTTAGCTCTGCTACCTACAAGCTGGTAATCCTGATTAACTTTTTCATCTTTCTAAGCTTTAGCTTTCTCAAATATAAAAAGGGGACACTAAATAACTATAGTTTCGGCTATGAGGTTTAAAGATGATAACATATATAAAGTGCCTACCACCAAATCTGTGGTACACAATACTTGTAAATGTTAAGTATTACAACTGTTTTAGCTGCAGGGGCTGGGAAGGCCAAATAGGGCTCACAGAGGTGTGATGGTGGTGGTTTTTCTGCTACTTAACCCTGACCTTAAAGATACAGAGAAAGGATTAAACTGCAGCAGCAACCAAACTTTATCGTGCTTTAAGAATCACCTGGGAGGCAAATTTAAAAATGCAGATCCCGGGGTGCTGCTTCCCAGAGATGCTGTTTCATCAGGTCTGAGGTACTGCCCAGGGATTTGCATTTTTTTAAATTTGATGTTTTATTTTTTTTTTAAAGATTTTATTTATTTATTTTTAGAGAGGGAAGGGAGGGAGATAGAGAGAGAGAGAGAGAAACATCAATGTGTGGTTGCTAGGGGTCATGGCCTGCAACCCAGGCATGTGCCCTGGCTGGGAATCGAACCTGTGACAGTTTGGTTCGCAGCCTGCGCTCAATCCACTGAGCTATACCATCCAGGGCTGGGATTTGCATTTTTATGATTTGATGCATGAGTCCTCCAACCTCACCCCGAGAAACAGCAGTTTAGAGAATGCATACTTACTCAGTGGATGGAGAGTGTGACACATGCGGGGCCTGGGCTGGAGCTGGGAAATGCACACAAGGATAAACAAAACTCTGCCTGCGTCCTCCCCACTGGGAGCTGAGCTTCCAGGGAGAATGCAAACTCTGTGCTACTATACTAGATATCAAAAAACAGCGGTCCAGAGAAGCAATGAAAAGAAGCCCTACCTGGGTTTCTGCAGCCTCAATGCTGTGGGAGAGGTTTCCATTTTGCACAGGTTCTGAAGCTTCACTGGATGGCGTCATTTCAACTTCTGTGCTGGTGCTGTTTGGGAGCTCGATTTTTTCTGCAACAAGGAAAGAGAATGGAGTCAATGGGATAAGAACCACATTGGAAAGCACACCCTAAAATATTGGGCTGAGGGAGAAGATGGTGGTCTCTGAGGGGTGATATGGCTGGCTGGGGTTGCACCAAATGGCAAGGGTTTGGTACCATTCCTCCCTGTGCTTAGCATACTCAGCACTGCTGCTCTCCGGAATAGCTCCAGGTGATTCGTGTTCGGGCACCATCGAGATCTGCCATGACTTCAGTGGGAGGGAAATAAAAGGTTTTTTAGGCCCTCTGGCTGTGCAGGGTCAAGTCTGGGTTTCAGGAGACGGTGAAGCTGTGTCGTTCAGGCTCAGGGGTGCCAGAATACTCATCAGTATCAGATGTGAGCACTCTCAGGCATATCAACATGTTTTCTTTTTCTAGCAAATCCAGAAGAACTAAAAATTTCTCTCACTGGTAAAACATTACTCAAAATAATTTGAGAGTTACACAGAGATTGTTGGAGTTGAAGTTGCCAAATGTTGGAAATCATAGGGGAATGCTTGTTTATTTATGTATTTAATTGTGAAATATAAAGGCACAAAATATTTACATATGGAAAGCCATAGACACTCCAATTGATCTTTCCACATTTTCAGTAGTGACAGTGATATGTGTGTGATGTTCTGCTGTGTGTGGCTATGTCAGTTTATCCTAGCAGGCGTGGTTCAGT
Source organism: Phyllostomus discolor (assembly GCF_004126475.2). NCBI lineage: Eukaryota > Metazoa > Chordata > Mammalia > Chiroptera > Phyllostomidae > Phyllostomus > Phyllostomus discolor. Next base: position 148,945,240 of record NC_040905.2, on the reverse strand, counting down.
TATTTAAACTGAAAAATACTAATATAGGGGAATATAAAAACTCTGTTTGGGGGAGTCTATTGGCTGAAGTAATACTGCTTTAGGATAGCGTGCAATGGCCAAACTTGACCTCACCAGTGCAGGCGAGCAGATACCAAAATGGAGTTAAGATGTTCAAGAAAAGACATGAACAGATGAGAAGAAACAACCTTCCAGGCATAATATTTAACCAAGTATGCCTGTCTTAGCTTATGACATGCTTTCACATGGCAGACTGGGGTCTTATCACCAAAGAACATGTGAAAATAAATCTTGGACTCACTGTGTAAAGCATGTGTTTTGGACATACACTGTTTTTTATTTACAGTCTTTCAGAGACCCAGTCTGCACAGGGAGCAGCCCTGGAGTTATGCATCCTACTCTTCACAAAGGGTTAATGAAAGCCTCATTAGGATGAGGACTGGGACTGACCCGGGCATCTAAGTCTTGTGCTCCAAGCTGCCTCATTCCACAAGAATTCCACAAAAATCAACAAGTGGTGCAGCAAACTAGCTTGTGCAATCAAATTTAAATATAACAAGCAAAACTCAGCCTATGCAATTAGACTTTTGTGGTGTGGCTGTGCATTTTTATAATACAACAGCAAGATATGCTCATTCCAAAAAATGAGTCCAAGTTCACAGAAGCATAAGGAAGTAGGGAAAACAGATATAATTCATAATCCCAACCCCAAGAAGTAGCTATTATTTCATATTTTAGTGTATGTACTTCCAGTTTTATTTTTCCATAACCAATAGAATCTTGACTCTTGCTTGGCCAAAGATTTTCTCGGAGCTGGAAGTCAGAGTAACAGCACTGGCTGAAATGCTTCTAAGGAATGGCATATATTTGAGTGGAACACTATTGAATTTTGTCTGCAGATAATTTTAGTATCTTTGGTAATGGCATCATTTATAGCATAGATCCAGATTAGGTTAAATTTAGTTTACATTTAGAATCGGAGAGCTATATTATAATTGCAGACAGGACAGGAGGAACATCTTGTCCCAAGTTAAGATATGATGCTTGAATGTTCCGATCTAGTCACATAAGAGTTCAGAAAACGTCAGCCAGAAAAGACCCAAGCTAGTATTGCTGAATTCTTGATAAAGGGCAGGCTGTGTCATCTGGCAGGGATCCTGCCACTCAATTTAGCAGTTACTAAGTGAGCCAGCCGGTAAACCAGTGGGTGTGCTGTATGTAATGTCATAGGTATAAAGTTTGGTTACAGGGCAAGAATTTCACCTTTTGTTAAACAGTAAATGATGGGGGTGTATGTGTTCTCTTTATGTGGAATCCCTAAAGTCAAATGATTTTCTAGTCTTTGAGAGATGTCTGATTTAGAAGCTGGTTTTATTTCAGGCTCCTCATAGAGTCATTTTACTTTTCTTGAAGTTTCCTCAAGACAGTTGACACAGTGTCTGTCCATGGTCTGTACCCACCGGCAGGAGTGGACTCCTCTTGACACTCAGGAAAGGGCTAAGCAGTAGGATTCTGTCTGCAGTGAGTCAGGGGTGCCCACACTGGGTCCTGCCCTCCACTCCCCTCCATACACCCCAGGAAAGGAATTGGATCAGGTCTCCCTGGACTCACCCACATGATTGGCAGCCCCGTTCTGCCTCTCATTCTCATCCACCTGGCATTTCTTCTTGGCAATCTTGTGGAGAATTGAGGCCTTTTCTCTGAACCTCCCTGAAGCAAGAGAAAGTGATGGGAAGGAAACAGGATGAGAAGGAAAATAGAGGCCCGTGGCTTCCTTAGTTATACTGCATTACAGCAGCACCCACTCCTTTCTGTCCAATCCAAACACCCTGTGCCCTGCATGAAGGGCGCTTTCTTACCTTTGTGGATTCTTCAGCTCACTTCTGTATTTGAGAATCTTAAGCTGCCAGACCACAGATGAAAGGTTTGACCTGGACTTTGCCCCTCCCTCTCAATTGCTTACAAAATAAATGAAAGCACCAGTCACCACTACAACTCCCACTGCTGCTGAGATCCAAAACAAGTCCAAAGAAACAGAGGTGTAGCCACATCTCTAGATTTAAACGCTCATCCCAGAACTGGCTTGTGACAATGGAAAGCCATTCCCATGGCTCCTTTGATTTGACTTTGGTTTTCAAATATTTATCATAATTAATATTGCAGTGTGTTAATACTGCAAGGGAGTAATAAACAAGTCAGGAACATGAATCAAAGCTTTTCAAATTAGCTGAGTCAGCTGCAGTTAAAGCATCAGGGAGACAGCTGATTCCATTTGGGGATTTGGGGTAAAGAATGATCAACTGACACAACAAGTAGTATCTGTTGATGATGAGATGCTTAGAGAAAGGTGCTGGAAAACACACCATCCTCAATGTAATCATTCTAAACAGCTGTACCACAAGTATAATGCTTCATTTCTTTTCCATCATTGACATTAATTAGTGGGTAAGTACATGCAACAAGCAGAGGAAAAAAGCATGCAAAATGTAGAGATTAATGAACCATAATATATTTTTCTTTCTTCTTTAATCTCTGATCCCCCACACCCCCACCACTTTCCCAGAACATGCAAGGTAGAAGGAACCTCATTTTAAACTGACTGATTATTGTCTAGATTCAGGTATGATGTATACCTGCAAATACCACAACCCCTCCAGTTTTCCTACTAGGTATTTGCTGGTTGTTGGGTTCTCCAGCACCATATTAATAGGAGATCTCATTCTACTTTTCTAGTTAGACCAAAAGCAAAAGAAACCAAACAAAATCAAGTCCAAAATGTTTCTCTTGGAGGGTCTTGCCTAGGATGGCATGGCAGGCTGGCATCCATTCCCCCCCACCTCTACCACGGATGGGAATCATGAGGTCTGTTCATTGTGGTGATTTTTATGACTGGTTGGGAGTGACTGAAGCTGTGAAGGAGAGTGAGATTATTTGTTTTGAAGGGTGAAAGTGACACAGGACAGAGTCCTTTCTGCTCACAAGCTCCACTAGTCATAACCCAGAGGCCTTGCTATTGCAAAGGCAGCCTCTAGGGTGTGATGAATGTGCTCTGGAGGGCACACTCTCAAAGGAGGTAGGAAGGACAGCATTCTGGGTGGCTCGGGCATCATGAGGAATGAGGAAGAAGGAGGAGTGATGGGCGTGATGCTCATCCTTGAGGGATGTTGAAGGTTGGCATTAGGCCCACCATGCTGAAAGTATTCTGAATTTAGCTGTTGCTGTTTAATCTCCAAGGGAAACTCTAGGAAGAAAAAGGGAATCAAAAGAAAGTCTGGGGACTAGGAAAAGGAGGAGGTAAAAGGGAACAAGAAAGGAAAGAAAAAGGAGAGAAAAAGGAGGAATTCAAGCAAGGAGGAGGTAGGCTGGGCCTGTGATTGTCTCGAGGTTGCCCAGGAAGCATGGATGCAAGACACTTTCCTGACATAAGCCTGAGGAGGGGCACTTCCTGTAGAAGAAAATTCAAGAAGGCCTCAAACCATCTACCGGAAAGTCCGGAAGAGAAAAAAGGAAGTCCTGAAACTTTCTAGGAGATGAGGCTTCTATGAATAAAACTGCTCTGCACTTTCAGGGTCATTCTTTGAACTTGGATCATTCAGCAGCATGGTGAAATAATGATGATCAATAATTGCTATTTTAAAATTATATATAAAATAATGAAACAAGAAAGCATTCAAAAGAGGAAACAAATAAGCCTGTGGAAATGAAACCTGAAATAACCCAATCCAAGTAATGCCCCAAAGTCATGAATCATGGCAGAGAAAATATTTGATAGAAACCAGTTAGTTGCATATCGCTTGTGGTTACAAGAACCTTTTCAGAGCTAAGATGTATATTGGAGAGAAGTGATTATAAAAGAGACCCAAAAGTACAGAGGGAGTCAGCTATCCTTCTGTCAGAAAACATCATAGTGAAGGTCACTGTCATGCATGGGTTGGCTTCCCCAAATTCTCTGCAGGAGGACTGGGAGGAAAGGGTGGGAAATGATTGTAGAATTGGCATTTTGTAGGTTCTCAAACATTTTAACAGGTCATCGAGGGTTTTCTAGATGGTTTTACCACTTTTCCCACTGCAGTAGCACTTTGATTTTCTATGCTATTGAAAGGTGGGAGGGATCAGCCTTATTTGTTCCCTCTGGGGGTTAACCCTAGGGGCCTGCCAGGAGGCAAAGCTCCTCTTCCTCCTTCCACAACTGCTTTAATTCAACCTATGTCCCAGTGAGCATGACCTGATTACCATTCTGCATTCTCAGTGCTGACAATGGCTATTCTACAGCCTAAAAACGTTTTTTTCCCCTTAAAGATTAGTTTCTATACAATTTTATTAACCAATGTCACTCCAATAGATTCTCTAAAAAAGAAAAAGGATTAGTTTCTACAAAAGCAGCAGTTGCAGGCCCACCTTCAGAACTGAGCACCCAGGTGTGCTCCTTAAAGTTGGGGGTTGGTCCAGACCAACAGACTCCCCTGGGGTTGCACAGGGCAGCTTTTGAGAGCAGTGAGGAAGAGGCTAATAGGATGAGAGTGAGCATGAGGTCTCTGGAGCAGAAGCTATCACAGAACCTGTGATTCTCAAAGTGACTTTGGGGTAAGAAGGCATGGTACCCTCAAGACTGGTTCAGCCTGAAGCCACAAGCTGGGGAGAACACCAAGCAAGGTGTGTGTGTGTCAGGGACAGCACAATATTGTGATTAAATGGATAGAGGCAGGTAGACTTGAGTTTGAGACCTGCCTCTCTTACTTGTTCTGCTGGGTGAGTTTTGGAAAGTTCCTGAACATCTCTATGCTTCAGTTTTCCTGTTAAATAGGGAGTCTGATGGCATTGGCTCATGAATCAAAAGCACAGTTTAAGTGAGAAAATGTGTGCAAAGGGCTTGTCACAATACCTGGCATTGGAAGAAATCTGTAAATAAGAGGAAAAAGAAAACTAAACTAACAAGAAGCTCAGGGGCAAGGGTGATGTGGTCTTGAGTTGCTTTAGGACAATTGTTGACATCTTCTCTTTTCTCAGTTCACCCTTGCAGGACTGGGGAATTAGCAACATCCTGATCTGACAGTTTAAGCTTCTTGGGGGCCTTCTTGTATTGGGGTTCAGGTTTCACTGAGTCCTTCAAAGTCAGTTCCAAAACTGATTAGGAAAAGGATCACTTTATATCTTCCTGAAAATTAGAAGGTCAAGGTGATGGAGCTGTCCTTCTGTGATTTAAACACTGATACCTTTGAAATCTTAAAAAGGGATAATGGTGATCAGCTTTTTCCCTTTCCCCAGGGAAGGCAGAGTACAGGCAGGGAGCCACTTCAGCCGCACAATGGACTTGGGTCAGCTCAGAAGAACTCCTGATTTTTAACTCCCAGAGTTTTAACTCTTCCGTGTCTCAGGTTCTGAATTTTAAAATGGTGATCATAAGAACACCCATCTCATGCAGCTGTTGGAAGGCTCAGTGCATTAATGCACATCAGGGGTCTAGATGGCCACCTACACAGGAAATGCTCAGGAATTGACTCAGAAAGGGTTATTATAATGAAAGTGAATGACAGGACACTTTTCCCATAAATTACTCAATATAAAAAGAATGATATTCAAAACTGAATTGATGTTTAGCAGCCTTGGGTGCAGGAGACCTAGGTGGTAAAGGGATTGCTTCAATCAACTATTTTAGGCACCAATTCCACATTGGCATGATGGTTGGTGCCACCAGTGAGGGAGAGATCTAAAAAACACTGTAGCTTTGTGCCTGGGGGTAAAGAATCAAGATGTTTTTGAGTATTTTTAATGTGTTAAGGTAACCTTCAAGAATATACTTTGTTTCAGCATAAACCTTAAATTGTATTTTTATTAATATTTGTATACTTAAAATCACAAAATAGCAAATTCTATTAAAATTGTGAGGCACCTACATCAAAACCTAGTGTACGATTTTAATACAGTTTACTCTGGCCTACAATTTGCCAAAGAATACCAGCTGAGTGTCCCCAGGACACTGTGTGTTGAAGGGGTGGTAGGAAGGTGCAGAAGGAAAAGATCAAACCATAAAGGCCTAATGTGAATAAGAACGAATTTGGAAAAACAACTAGGAATCCAAATCTTTGACTCAATCACTGTAATTGACGTAAAATAGAAGCTCCAAGCTGCCTCACAAAATAACCTTTGGAGGGTCTGTTCACTCAAAGGAAAGGAATTTTCCTTCTGTCTTGCTGTTGATTAATTAAAACGACCTCTGTAAATTCCTTTACGTCTTCCCCACTAAGCCTGTAATAAGGAAGCCTTGGGTTGGCAATCAGATTAGCTTCTGGCTGACACAGAACAACCTGAGCATCAGCAACACAGCTGAGATGGGACAAGGGGGATATGCAGATGCAAAGGGGATGCTCACACACACCTCTGTGAGCAGAGCTTGGTTTGGTAGAAGAAGAGAAAAAAAATGAAGCAGAAGGAGAAACTTGAATACAGCATATTTGAATCTATTTTTGTGTTTTCAGTTCTGGCTTTCCTGTTTCCATCTTTGTAGCTTAAGGCTTAGCAGGTAGCTTAAAGAGCAAAAGTGCACCTGAACTTTCCTTCTGTTTGTTCCTTGACTTTTTTGCCCTGGAAGTATAGACTCTAGTCAGGCAGACCATCCATCATCGATCTGAACAGATTGATCAATCAATCACACAATAGAAATGATGTGGCAACAAGCAGACATTGACCTTGGACTCATCCTGAGCTCCTTCCTTTCTTTCACTCTCCATATACAATCCATTGGCAATCTGTTGTCTCTACATTAAAAATATTTCTGAATCTCCCCCCCCCCACACACCCCACCCAGCTTTTAGGTCTGGTAGAAATAATTCTGCTAGTCTCCTAACTAATCTCCCCTTCCACTTTTACCTCTCTGTCCCCTAGGCTGACCTCATCTTGGCATCCTTAGTAATCAGTCAATCAGATCACGCCACTCACTTCTCTGTGAAAAATCCTGCAGTGGCTCCCCAGCTCAAAGTGAAAGCCAAAGTTTTCACAACGATCTGTAAGATTCTATCCAGTGAGGCTCACCTAGACCACCCTGCCTTATCTCCTTTCCCTTACCCAGCTTACCATGCTCCCTCTGTGCTGGCCTACTTGCTATTTCTGGAAAACACTGTGTGCTATTCCACCTCAGGGCCATGGCATTTGCTGGCCCCTCTACCTGGAAAGTTCTTCCTCCAGAGATCCACTGGACTCATTCTCTCAACTTCCTCAAGTATTTGTTCAAACGTCTCTTTGAGGCTTCTCTGTGCAGCTTATTTAAATTTGCTGATTTTCTCTGAACACTTCTTATCCCTAGTTTATTTTCTCTAAAGAATTTATCATCATCTAATATACTGTATCATTATTTCTCTTGCTTATTTGTTGCTTTCTGTCAGTAGCCAAGCTCCAGGAAGGTAGAGATTTTCATCAGTTTTGTTTACTGTCATATCCTCACCCCCTGGAGGGCTCAATAAATCCTTGCATTTGTGGTTTCCAGGCAAACAGATGAGATCACAACTTTTAACATGCTTCTTGTTGGTTAATGACCCAAAGTCAGTCCTTACAGGTCTCTCCAAGTCTATAGCCCAGTGGGGCCTCATGACCTCAGGAACTTTCTGTAGGGAATAGGAGAGAATGGGGTGGGCTAGATGTTCATATTCTAAAAGTGGAAGACAGAGGGGCACATCAGTCATCCTTGTCTGCACACTGTCAGGGCCTACAAGATGAGTGCTGAAAGGAGATTTTGTTTTAGAGGAGGAGGGGTGCTGAGCAAGCACAGCAGGGAACAGAGCCCAGAAAGCTGGGCTTTGGCTCCTCCTTCTTTAAGATGCTCATCATTGGTTAAGACCTAACTGGAAGCTTTCTCTACCCATACCTATTCCCCTCCTTCCCAAGAGGAAATCCATCTTTGCCATGGCAATTTGATTGTACTCCCATCACAGCCCTTGTTTTCTGCCCACACGTCCGATTTCCCCACTAGAGGGTAGGCTTCTCTGGGAAGGGACAGTCTCTGGCATCACTGATTCCCTCAAGAAGTGTGTTAGGTGACACATCACGTGCACTCACTGAATCGCAGTGAAGCTCCCCTGGAAGTCTGCGCTTTCAAGTCAGTGCAAACTACAAATAATCTTCCAATCTGCAAATATTAATCAATATGTGCTATATGCCAGGCAGTGTTTGGTGAATCAGGTAGATCCAGGGGGTCCCCTTGTAGAGTTTATAGCCTAGAGCTAGAGACAGACAAGAAAGAAGGACTTAAGATTCATGCTGTGATGGTGGGGCCCTCTCAGGAGGGTGTGGAAACTTGGAGGATAGTGAAAGTTCCATAAGTCAAGACACTACCTAGCAGTTTGAAGGAGTAAACTCCTTTTCCATTCTGTAAACTGTCCTCTTAGGACAGCATATTCACCTAATAGAATCTTGTCTCATTTTTATTCTTGAAAGCTAAACATTAAAAATAATAATTTCATCTTAAACAAAAAACTCCAAGAACATGGAGTTCACTTATTCTTAAATCTATTTTGAAGTACAACTTCTAAATAATTTTTTCTAATTTTTTGAAGCATCAGATAAAGCCATTTATTATAAGACTACAATGATATTCATGGAAATTAAGCTAGCATTGTAATGAAGTATTTTGTGAACTGTCTTTAGTAAATGTTTTATGAATGTGCCACATAATAAAAATGATTAACATAATTTAATTGTAGTTATATTTATAGAGAATCAAAGGACTAGTTCCTGTAATTAATGAGACTATGTACATAATTGTTAGCTCCAGTGGTGGCCAAACACATCATATAATGAAATGAGGCAAACAGATTTCCTTATTAAGGATTTAAAAGATAATTTTCCATAGTAACCTTTGGAGTTGTATTTAAAGAACAGAGCTGTCAACATGTGAATTGGTTCAATTGGTTCTGTGATGTCTCTCAACAGGGTCACTTTGTCATTGGAAATATCAGTGTGCTTTCATAAATATTTGGGAAGATTTACAATGTTTTTCAAAAGTTGACATCTTTAAGATCAATATTTTGTCCTTCCTTCCAATTTCTTTCTTTTGCAGGGCTCAGGCTTCAATCCTTCCCCTTCCCCTCAGCACAGGATCATGGTCAAGTCTCCCTCAGCTTCTCCTTGATCACAGGTTGCCTGCTGGAGCCGTGTCTCTCGCCTTCCCTTCACAGTCACGCCTCGACAAAGATAGTCTATGTGGGTGCCTCCCCATCCTGCAAGTCCTTTTTTCACTACTGGCACTTGTCAGCACAACTGCACTGAACCTACTCTTGACTACTTTTTGCCTCCATGTGATTTGATGTCTCAGTGACATCTCAGTGACATTCCTCATCCCTCTGTTTGGAATTCTCTTTGATTTTCAAGGACTCCCCAGAATGCACAGTCAATGTCACTACTCCTCAGGGTGCCCTCCTTCCTCTCTCTTCCTCATTCCTCACATTTTCACAAAGGACACAGTAGATCACTACCTGCATGCCAATGGTCCCCAGAGTCAGGTCTCTGGCCCAGATCCTCTTATCTAATGAGCTTCTGAATGTCTACACTTGGAAGGCCCTCTGATGGTCAAACTCAACATGCCTCAAACCCCACGTTGCCTTCCTTCTGAGGGATGGGCTCTTCTGCTTGTATTTTCCTTCAGTCATTTCCACTCACCCAGTAGCTTCCAGCCAGCTCTCACCCTCATCCAGTTAGTTGCCAAGTCCCTTTTGACTCTACCTTTGAACACTTTAGATCCAACCTTTCCAGCTTTGATGTTGGTTATAATCTCTCAGTTGGCCTCCCAGCTTTTAACTGCATTGCTAGCATCGCTCAATTTATCCTTCACAGGGCTTGGAATGCTCCACACTTATTTGCTTGTTTTACTCCTTTTTAAGACTGCTTTAGGCATCTTATCTTTCAGGAAGCTTTCCCTCAGCCCTTTCCTTAGGTGGGCACAGCACCCTGGTGTGTTTTTCTATCATAGGGCCCTGATCCCTCCTATCCTATCATAGCAGTTGTCATAGAGCCTCAGAGACGGTTTACTGACCCTCCCGTCAACCAGTCTGTGGGCCCTTCATGGGCAGGGATGCTGTTTTTTATCCATCAAGCCCTTCAGTGCTTACTTCTTAGGCTTGTCCTCAGCAAGGGTTTATGAATGCACCAACATTAACACAAACAACAAAGGAGGAAATGTATGTGTGTGTGTCTGAGGTGCTTGGAGTGCTTACTGTATGAAAATCTATTCAGAGTTTATTTTCCCTTTGAGGGAAGAGAAAGAAGGAAGGGCCAGAAGCAGCTGCAGGAAACTTGGTAGAGTCCCTTCTTGGTTAATGCTGTGGTTCAATTTCCAAAGTCTAATAGTGTTTACAGTTAATGTTTGTCCTTTATTGAGACCTTTCTTAAAATAATAGGTAATTTAATGAAGGCCAGGCAAAATTGGAATTTTACAAATCAAAATACTTGCAGCAGGTATCAGATGGTAGCATACACTGCTTCAGCAAAAGGGCAAACTTACTGACCTTAGCCGAGGCTGACACTGCTTGTGAGCTAATGTTCTTTATCATTTTAGGTCATCTGCTTTGTTATTTTAGGAACTTAATTTTCTGAACAATTCTCTCTCATATACACGGATACAAATGGCCCACACACAGAAATTCTCAAAGGGGTTTGTTTGATCTCAGCACAGGAGTTCTGAGCCAGGAAGGGGCTGCCAGATAAAAGGTTTGAATGGCTGTCTTCCTCTTGTTTCCATCCCTTGCACCCTGTGGATATCTATAAGGGAAATGGAAAAAGAATCACTTTACTAAGGCAGGACTCAGATTCCAAGATTTGCCCACATTGAGCCCAATTACCACCTAATGGGTGGAAAGATCACTTCTGAGTCAGTCTGCTAAAGCCCATTTCTTGGGTATGTCTCACTGCAGAGGAGTTGTAATATTAATCTATTCATTTGGGCAGAGTTTTGATTTGTTCACAGCACCTGGAAGATAGCAGGTGCTCAATAAATATGTGTTGAATGGTTACTCTGGCTCATAAATAAAAAATGAAACTTAAAAAACAGTTTTATTATGATGGACCTATATATTACCCAATTGTTTATCGTGATGCAAAGTGAAAGGTTTTAGATTTGGCTAACATTTATTTATTGGCAGCCACTGTTACATATACATACATCATCTCTTGTCACCTGGATTTCACATGTCTGCGAATCATCAGGTATTCTTGGTTTCTAGTTTCTATTTTTTTGAGTCCTTGACTCTACACTGCAAACTGATGCCTGTCTATCTCACTTGAAATGTGGGTTTGCAACAGAAGTGTGAACACATGCTGAGAGTTCTTAACTAACCGACTGAAGGTTTAGTGGCCCGTGACTAAAATGAGATGATTCAATTCATTTCAGATTTAATCAAAAGAGAAACTTAACCATGCTTAGTTGAACATGCCAGCCTCCTGGTAAAACAGATTCCAGCTTTTTTTTTTTTTATTAAAGAAGAAGCTTCATGGGGGTGGGAAATTATATTATTAATATATAATAACAGTATTCAAGTATGACTGATGAAGGCAACTTAACATTTTCCACTTTAGGGGTGTCAGAAATAGACAAAAAAAGCATCCACAGTTCGCCTTCTGCTGCCACTTAACACCTTCTACATATGCAATGTGGCAAAATCTGCCTTTAATTGCCAGGTCCAATCTTTCTGCTTTTACTGTTGACAGTTTATATCATGAAAATAAGATGCAGTGAAGTTTGAAAAGTAGGAAAAAGAAATGTATTCTAATTAGAAGACTTCCATGGTCCTGGTTTTCAGGAAGACCGTGGATTTATCCACACAGCTGGTTAGGTCTTTTCCAACAGATGTGATGCTGGTTACAAGCTGGTATTTCTGGTTAGGATCACTAGGCTGCTGTCTTCCTAGAATCCAGCCCCAGGGAGATACTTTAAAGAATACATCTCCAAAAAAGTGATGTGGTTAATAACTACTGAGTTAAATACATGTGGTTTTTGGATAAGGCCCAGCCTTACAAAGACCATGTGTTCCTAAGAGCCCAGAAAAGAACCCTGGTTATGGGAAGTTGGACTGAATGAGTAAAACCATAGACCTGGAATGAATGAAACACAACATGGTATTGGAAATGGTGTCTGTGCCCGGCGGGCTCCACCTCAGTTCCTGGAAGGTGGCGAGGTATCTTGCAGTGCATCACTCAGACTTTCTGTGGGGACTGGTCTGGAGGAAAGAAGGGCACATGCTGTGGTGGAAATTGGATATTCTGGGAGCAGGAACAGCCTTGCCATTTAATTTAGAGAGGACAAAGACTTTGATCCTAACTGCACCCTGGCTTTAAATCAATGTTGGTAAAAATTCAGGTTTCTGAAGCAAGCAAATTAAAAGGTAGTTACATTACAAATGCTTATCTGCTCTGTAATGAAGTCAGTTTGAATCTGCTCAGGGGACTTATTTAAATTTGTTCAAGGCTCTCTCATTCCCTGATAGTGGAGGTGTACATTGGTACAATTCCTTTGGAGGGCAATTTGGCAATAACTTTCAAAATTTAAAATGTGTGTATCTGTTGATCTGGTATTTCTATTTCTAGGTATTTATGTATATACCACTTGCTCAGTAGTGTTTACTATGTGGACAAAGAAGATGCTCTGTAGCATTGTTATATTAATTAGATAAACAAAAAAGGAAATATCTTAAATGTTCAACAACAGGGGAGACTGATTGAACCCACCATGAGGAGCCACACAATGGAATGCTATGCAGCTGTTAAAGGGAATGAGGAAATTCTAAAAGTGCTGGTACAGAAATATCTCCATGATATATTAATAAGCAAAAGCCAGGGATAGAATATTGTACAGAAAAAAGATAATATGTTAAAAAACTGATAAAAGTGTTTAACTCTAAGGAATGAATGGAATTGAGGGGTAAAAGGAAAAGCCACTTTTATTGTCTTATCTTATATAGTGTTTGCTTTTTACTTACCTCTGTATGTATGCAATATTTTTATAATAAAAATGAGTGGTTAAGCTCCTTTTTTCTGGGAAGACAGACCTGACTTTATCGCTGCACACTGTCTATGGGGCCAATCCCAAGCAAGAACTTCTAACACATTGTTAGATCGCTCTCATTCCATGCTACACCCTTGTCTACTTCAGCACAGCCTCTTGGGTCATCATCCATCACCATCCAGACCTTTATTTCAATGTGGCTCTGAAAATCTCTGACCTGACTCAATCTCCTGCCCCTGACATCAATAGACCTATCTCTAGGTCCTTAACCTCTTCTCTGAATGTTCCCTTTGTCTTTTTGTTCCTGCTGAAACTTAGCTGGTTCCTGAAAGCCTCTTTACTCCTGTGGACCTTGAAAGTGACAGATTCCCGTGTCTCCAAATGTTCCACATTCTATCCTCCCATCCTCACTACATCTGGACCATTTGTCTTCTCCCTCTGAAGCACAAGCCAATAACCTCTACCATGTCCACACCGAATGACTTCCTCGCCACCCTTCCTGAGTTCCTGAAGACATTAGAACCCAGTTCAATATTTTTCTTTCCATCATTACTCCTGCCATCATCCTTGGTAATTTTACATGGGTGGGCACTGCAATGCTTGGTTCCTCACTGTCCTAACCTATTCACTTCCAGGTACCTTTTTCTCCAGCTTACCTGCTCCACCCACTCCTGCAGTCAGACCCTAGACCTCTTCAGTAGCAATAATGGCACCACTCCCAAACGCCTGCCTCGTTTGAAGCATCTCATTTTCTGTCCCTCACTTTTTATCTGTCTACTGCAATAGTTTTTCAGTCTCATTGGCCAATTCATTGATGCTGTTACATTTTCACTGCCCTCCTTTGGAAGTTCATCTCTTGGCTTTTGGGATACCAGTCTCTCCTGAATCTCTGACCAACCCAGCCTCCTTTGCTGGGAATCCCCTTTCTTCCCAGACTCTAAATTTTGGAGTACCCAGGGTCAATCCTTGGACTCCTCTGCTCTATTCATTAGCTAGGTGTTCTTATCCAGTTCTATAGTTTTAAATAACACCTATACTCTGTGACTCCCAAATTTATATCTATAGCCCTAACATCTCTCCCAAGCTCCAATTCTATATCTACTGCTTTTTTCCACATCTCTGTTTGGATATCGCAAAGGTATGGCAAACTTAACATAAGCTCTCAATGTCCCTCACATATGTGTAGCTTGCTCTGTTGTTAGTTTTCTGCATCAACATATAGTTATACAAAAGTGACCGTTTCTTTTGTGGAGACATTGCATGTTGCCTATCTAGTGTCTTTTCCCTTTTCCTTTCCTAAAGACATAATACCTAAATTATTTGGACAGTAAATCATCCAGTTTAACAAACTACATTTTCAAACTGTCTTGAAACTAGGTGTAGCCATGTAACTGAGTTTTGGGCAGTTTTACTGGGAGGATCTAAAAGGAAGTTTCCCTAAAAATAAGACAAAACAGGAATACAGATGCAATGGCTGGAGCTCTAGCAGCATCCAGCCCATGAGGTACCCTTGAAATTCAAACACAAGGATGGTAGAGAAGAAAGATGGAAGTAGCCCGCGTCTTGGATTATTGTGGAACCTCTGTATCTGCCATGTATAGCCTGCTTCTGGACCTCTTTTACTTGAGAGAGAAAAAAACTGTCTTACTTTTAATCAGAATTTTCTGCTATAGACAGTGGAATCTATCCTACCTGCTATATTGTGGGTATAACAGAGTCTCATATTCAAACAAGGATTAAAATATAATGTGAAGGCCACAGCTAAAAGTAAGGACCTATTTTATTACTAAATTTGCAGAGAAGACATCTTGGGCAATAAAAAATTCTATTAAATGGTATTCCAAAATTTAATTTCTCTTTGAAAAAAAGTACTGAAGTATTTCACAGCAATTAAGAATATCAATTAAATGGCTAGAGTAGGTGACCTGGAGGTGCTTTTATTTCTTTGAGATAATGGAATTTTTCTCAACTCAGCCACATGCCCAATGTAGGACCCCATGATTCATTCATGGGAGACAGTATTTTCTCAGCTTAGAAAAAGGACTGTTGGTTGTCATGAAATAATAATGTTAATTTCATTGAGGAAAAGATCATTATAATTTTTGCCCTTGATATTACAACTCTTTCTATCTTTTTTTCTTACACAAACAAACAAAAATTGACTTTTTAAATAGTGGAGAAATTATTTTTCTGGAAAGACTTCTGTTAAGCTGACGTCAATAGGTCTAGGATAATGCATTGAAGATGACTTTCCCTATATAGCACTTCTTTGCAAGATATTAGTCGGGGTTTCTGCCTGCCTACCCACCTGCCTACCTATATGTTTCTATGAATACTTATTTCCAAAGGGCAAATATTACCAGTTCTTTATAAAGCCACTGGTGAAAAGATCTCTTTTCCTTTTAATTAATCTTGTCCTATTGCATTAATTTGTTTCTTTTAACTAGCTTCTTATATTTTTCATTCTAGAGTAACATTAGTAAGGAAGCCAAGTTCAATTTATCGAGAATTGTCCAGAGTGACAATGGCATGACATTTGTACGTCTGCAGATGAGAAATGAACTATGGGTTACTAACTTTAAATAAAATTGGAGATTGCTTTCCCAAGAATAGGCCATATCACTCTACGAGGACATAGAGGGGTGGCTGTTCATGTAGGGGGACCTGAGGTTACCAAAAGACTACTTTTAAAGTCATTTGTTTGCATTTCAGGACACATCTTGTTGCAGAAGAAAGTAGTGTCTTTGGGAGGAATGCAGTTTGCCAATTTAACAAATGTAGTAAAATCTCTCATCCAGAGCATGCACGCAACTTACTATGAAGTGGACACAGTAGTATCAGGTGGCCTGTGGGACAGTTTTCATCCTAAGTGCAGGACTGAGGCAGTGGAGATGCCTTCTACTGGGCTCCCCTAGCACCTTGGGTCTGCCCATCCCACCAGTCATCTCCCTGCCTGTGTCCCTCACTAGAGTGGGAGTTCTTTAGGGGAAGGACAGCCTTTAATCCCCACAGGCCCTGCACCCAGTCTAGTGCCTGGGACACACCGAGGATGGTTGGACCCAGCAGTCACTAACTGTGCATTAGGGAATAATCAAATGAGTGAATATAATTCTGACTGGCTTGGGGTGGGAGAGGAGGTTGGGTGTGGCCCAGGGAGCTGCTCTAGTTTAGGTCCTAGGGCATCTAAAGACAAGGAAGAAAGGAAAAGTGCCCTAAGGACAAGAACAAATTTTGTCAAAATATTGTGATTTTATTCAGTGTCCAAGAGTGAGTATACTCTTTTACTAAAAAAAACTTTTTATGGTAAAGTGTTCAAGTAGGAGTTTATGTTTTATTCAATAGCTACTTATACATTCTATGATGTCCTCATTCTGAGTTTGTGGTTCAAGTCTTTCCCTTAATATGGTCTCCATCAAGCCTTTCTTCCCACTCTGTTGCCCATCTGTGCTGTCCTTATACTACCCTGGATAGCTGACGACAGGGGAGCCGAGAGGGCAGGGCTTGAAGAAGCCACAGTCTTGAGTTCAGGTTCTACCTACATCACAACTTACTGCCTCTGAGCCATAGAGCAGATTATGTTGCTTCTCTCAGTCTTAGCTTCTTCATCTTAGTAAAGCACTTTGAGCTTTAGTTTTCTTATCTTCAATAAAATCTTCCTTGTGGGATCATTTTAAGGATTAAATAACATAAAAATATATAAAGTCCATAGCACTGTATCTAGCCAGGGGGAGGCACACAGTAAAGGTTGGTGTTTCCCCACCCATTCATCCCTCTCTCAGCCTGGTAGATCAGAACTTACCTCTCCTCCTTCCCCAGTTTAACTCATATTTACTGATCCCTTGGGACTAGTTCAAAGACCACTTTCTCTACAAAATCTTATAGCTGTCATCTTCTTCTGAATACTTATGGTACTTATCACTTCCTTTCTGGTGGCCCCATGATTTCTCCATCTCCAAGTTCCATGAGGCCAATTGCCTACCTTTTAATCTCTTGTTTGCCTAAAGCACAGAGTAGCTCTCACACAGGAAGTGCTAAAATAATGAGCTGATATGTGCCAACGACTTTCCGTATTTGGGAAATCGTCACCTGACTTCTCTTAGGATGAAGTGGCATGTATGATCCATCTTTCCATTTTATACATTTTAGGGGGAAAAAAAAACAATCCAGGCCTCATTGCAAGTAGCTGACATCAACCAACATCCAGAGAATTCCCTGAAAATAGTTACAAATAATGTCTAGTCACATGGGCAATTATGATAAAGCTCTGCTCAAGGGCTAGTCACATTTCTAAAATTGTGAAAAGAAATGGCTTAAACAGAGCCCCCTTTAAGCATATTTCCTGAAGGCTGGCTAGTCCACTATTGCCCCAAACACCTTATCTTAATTGTACTTTCTTAAGTTGTACAATGTGGAAGTGACATAAATCACAGTTATTATTATTTTCCTTGGGAGGGGAGAGTCCTTTGGTAGTTTTAAGAAGTCCCACATGGCGCTTGCCAGGTCTGAGGTTCCTGAGCTTGTACTGAGTCTTTTAGATGGAATCCCAGACATAGGTTTAAGCCAGGCCTGGCTGCTCAAAGATGCAGCTGCCAAAGAGTGTGCTTTGATGTGTCTTGATGGAGACCTCCTATTCTAAAGTATCCTTTCTATGAGTACTGAGAAGGACTGCTATGGGTCAGAAGACTAATCTTTCTGAGGTTCCAGGTGAAAGATAACACCTTAACTGGCATTTCCAAAATAGTTCCACAGAAGGCTACATGGAAGGATGGGTTCTTTAGCCAAAGAAGTCTGGGAAATACCGTGAACTCCCAGTATATGCTGGTGTGCACAGTAGCATTTAATGCTCCAAGGCACATGGTAAAGAAGCCTATTTAGCTTAACTTAGAAGCTCTCCCACTTACTTAATTATGAAATCAATCTTGCTATTGTTTTTCTGGGTTGTTACAAAGTTCCCAGTGACATGATATGAAACTGTATTTCATAGAAGGCAATTTTAACATGCTGCCTTAGTTACCATTAGCTATCACCACAAGGAAGATGCATCTTCAGCTAGGAACAGAACACAAAGGGATATTCATGAAGGTCAAGAGAAGAGCAGGAAATGTTTAAGATGACCGGTGAGGGCCCCCGAACACAACTGCATCTTGTGCCAGGGCCAGGGCCAGCATGGTTATCACTGCAGACATGATTTTGACTCCTTTTCTGCCTAGAAAGGCCAGACAGTACCAAGTGAAATCATCAAATTGGAAGTAGCATTTTTGCATCTTCATGTGATCTGATGTAAAGAGGAGGAGAAAGGGGGCATTTGGGCAGCAATGCTTGCTCCAGTGAATATGAAAAGAGGGAAGAAAGAAACCGAGTAAGGGAGAAATGGGGCAACTGAGGCAACAGGGAGGCAGAAGCTGCCCTGGCCAAGGAAACCTCAGGGTAGAAAGCAAAGGACAGAATGGAGTAAAGAAAGTGATAGGCTATGACAGGTCAGGTAGAAGTTAAAAAACCTACCTGCCACCTGAATCATGAAACTGAGGCTGGGGCTCGGGAGATGCCGGGGGAGTGATCAAGTGATAAAGTCAGTGAATCCCAAGATCTGGCTTCTCGAGCCAATGGCCACTAAAAATCAAAGTGGTCTGAAGACGTAGAGTGAAAAGAACAGCTTGACAGGGGCCTTCCTGTAAGGTGTGGGTTGCTCTTTCTGTCCTCTCAGTGGTGGGACACTTATTCTCATAGGTATTTTCTGCCCTTGGGGCTCTGACTCCCGAGGGGGTCTGCATTTCCCCAAGCTGTTGGGGGGCCCTGTGGTACAAGAGGGCCCAGGCTGAGATCCTAATCCAAAAGCCTGCTGCTTTAGGAAATATCACAGTGGTTACTTGAAAGCACAGGGACAGCAGCAGAGGAGGACCTGGGTGTTGTGCAGAAGCCGGAGTGGAGAGTGGCTGCGAAGGGGCTTCCCCTTACCAAGGGCTGTCAGATGTTCTTGCATGCAAAGCAACTAGGAACTCTTTGGCAAGCTAAGGCAACTTAGAAATACTAGAAGCTGAAAACAAGATATGCAACACATTTGGGAGTATTTGTCACACTGAAGGATAAAAATAGCTGATTCTCCTTCTAGGTACCTTCTGATTTCTTGTCAATATCATTGTAAAACTTATGCAAAAACCCCAACTATTTTCATAACTTACACATACTATTTCTTATTCAAAAGGTGGCGGTATGTGTGGGATGAGGTGGGGGATAGGGCACTAGGACAACTCCCTTCACAGGAATGTAAGATTTCCAAATTGCTGTTCCATGGTGAACTTATTCCAGAACAGTGATTCTGACAGGAGCAAGGTTGTGTTCTGGGATAGAGCCTGGTATTCATCAGTAAATACATTTAAAAGTAAATCTTTGTCAGACTTCATTCACCCAGGGGAAATGGTAAAAATGATATACCCAAGCTCAAGAGGGTGAATCTCAACACATACAATTCTATTGGCTGGAATGGTGACCCTGGGCTCTCAGAGTTAATGCCCTTAGATGGGTCAGCTGGAACTGTGGGAGCTAAGGGCATGAGCCTACAGCCCCCTCAGCCAGAAGCAGGTCTGTAGCTGGTGTGGGGTCTAAGAGTAACTTTAGGTGGTTTAGTGCTTTGCATAAATCAGAATATCACCTGAATATAGTCCCCTCTCTGAAATTAAGGGCATATTATATGAGTGTTGGATGGATGTGTTTCTATATATTATTGTGAACATGTGGAGGAACAAATGCTTACACAGTATGTGTGTGCTTGTGTTTGCACTGCCGACACCATTTCTTTGAGTGTGTTACACAATTGAGATGGCTTGGATCGTTTGAATGGAATAACATGATCACCCATGGTATTGCACGTCTCCAATTCCAAATAAACATGATGGCAAAAACTAGACAAAAATAATAAGAATAATAAGAATACAAAGAATAATAAGTCACACAATGTCACTGAAGTCATGCAAAGAGGAAAAAAGAGACTTAGAAATGGGCGAGCAACAGATACCACAAATGAAAAAAAGCCAATACATACAATTCTAAAATCATTCTTACCTTCTTCAGTCATTGTGTCATAATATTTTAGTTTTCCATATGATCCAAGTTCTACAACATCACAGTAAAAGACACAAAGATAAGGAACGAGCTGTAATGCAAGAACTTTGTTTTTACACATTCTTAATTAATCAGATTCAGAGTTATACTGTCAAATCCCTCAATCGTAACTATATAGAGATGTGCAAACATGAGCCATGTGGCAGTCAGCTTTCACATCCCATTTTCAGAAATCACTTAAAATATATTATTCCACTGGGTAGGATGTGCACTGCATTACAGAATAGGACACAGTGATTTTAACATCTGATGAAACAAGAATACTTGGCAAAGATAACTTCATACCAGGTTTAGCCCAGCCCTGTAATTTTTATAGAGGTGACACTCCAAGAGAAAAGGCAGAATAAGGATGATGTCTGGGCTCACTGAGGCTAGTGAACACTGGATTCCTTGACATGGAACAGCAGTCCCAGAAGTTCATGTCACGGTTCATCTGCAACAGAACAACTTTCTAGTGATTAAGGAAGGCTACCAGGGAAAACTGAAAATGAAAAACCCTTTATATTCTTGTCTTGCATTTTAGACAGAAAACACTGAATACTATGGGTACAGCATTTTGGGAGGGGCTGTGAAAAGTGTAGAGTGCTCTGGGAGGAAGAGGGAAGGATATTTCCAGGGAAGACCACCTGACTCAGATAGGTGACACAGCAACCACAACTCCCCAGATCATGGCATTGCCTGATGCTTGTAGACTGACAGTGGCAGGAGGTGACCAGCAGCCTCTCCTGTGTGCAGATCACCAAAGGACTTCCTGTAATGGAAACTACTGGCAGAAATTGAGCTATCCTGATTCAGCTGCTGGGAGTGGCAGCTTGGGGTGGGGAGTGGGGTGGAGGGAGGAGGTGGGAATGCACCATTCTGCTTTTTTTCTTTTTTCACTTCAGTTCTGGAATAGAAACTTTATTATTGTTCCAGATTTTTAAAGCAACACTGTCAGAAAGTTAAAAATTTTTTTCTGGTTGTAATAATACTCTCCCCACAAACATCAGGAAATTAATTAGACTCAAGAGACACCCCTATGATTCAGCAGAAAGCTTCCAAGGCTCATTAACTTGGGCAGCCATGGAAAATCCACATATGAATCAACAAATAATTGGTGAGTTTTATGTTTGAGATGAAAGCTCTAATACACAATAATATTTTTCTATTTTATATTTCTATTATGCATTCTATATCTATTCTTTTTCCATGTGCCTAAAATTTTCCCTAAAGCTATTTTAACACACTGATCCAAACTTATGCTTTGGGGAGAAAAATCACCTCATCTTTATGTTTCTGCAAAAAGCAGCCTATTCTGGATTTTGTCAGATGCTTGACAAAGGATGCAAATGCTTCAGTAAAAAATTGAATTTTGTGTAAATAACATGGAATTTAAAATGACTTATGGGGATCACTTTCAGTGAAATATATAATTTCTCAGGTATTTTAAGAGTAATACTCTATTACATACAGGACATTGCACAAGTTTGGATTCTTAAGTGATCTAAATACCTTCATAAATATTAAATGTGTGCTCATGGTGGCTTTACACATAATATATGTGTGTGTGGGTAGCTTGTAGTAAATTGATGGATTGTATCA
Source organism: Phyllostomus discolor (assembly GCF_004126475.2). NCBI lineage: Eukaryota > Metazoa > Chordata > Mammalia > Chiroptera > Phyllostomidae > Phyllostomus > Phyllostomus discolor. The sequence continues at coordinate 148,923,555 of NC_040905.2, read as the reverse complement.
GCCTACTAATGTTTTTGTAACCTCTACTTCTTCCCTGAGGTGAAGCAGCAGAATAAGCAGCTAGCGTTCTCTAGTATTTGCTCAGGAAACAGAATGTGGGTGGCTCTGTGTTCACAAAGTGGGGTGTAAACCATATTCTATGCAGTGAAGATGCACCAGTGCATTTTTATGAATCTTTTTAGCTGCAAATTATCTGTATGCACACATCTGTTTTCCTGTATTAATCCCAAATTTTCAAGCATCTGCTTGTGGCAGAAGTGATTATTCTTTACCTTGTCTTTTGTAGAATCAGGTATAAATAAATATAATCATATTCTTTAATTATTTTGTTTTTATGTACTTGAAATTGGAACTGTTTGTGTCTGGTATGGCTCACACATTCTTACTGCTATGACAATGTCTAGATTGTTTCTCAGTTGCTTCCTTGGATGGTGAAGAGTGACAAGAACTGAACAGAAGATATTGAAAATAGACTAAAAATGGTAGAAGAGAGGGAATAGAGTAGTGAAAAGCTGAATAGCCAACTGGTGATGTAGCAATGCAAAGCACAGTGAGGAAAGAGGGCAACAGGACAATACCTGCCCAAGTGAAGGGAACATGTTTGTTGCTTACTAAAGAGGAAGCAGAGAAGAATGTGAAGAAAACCAGCTTGCTGGAACAGGATCTTTTTTATTGTTTACCTTTGATTTTAATATAATTTAATTGTACTACTTTTTAATAATTCTATTTAACAGTCAGCTTTCAAAATTCCTGAAAATTCAGTAGTTTGGCTCTAGGACACCACTGGTTTTTGAAGCACATTGACGTGGCTCTTGTGTGTGGAAAAGTCTATTTATTTATTTTTAATTTTTAAGTATATTTTATTATGTTATTACAGTTGTCCCAATTTTTTCCCCCTCTGCCCCAGTCTGCCTGGTGCCTCTCTCCCTTCCAGCAATCCATCCCACCTTTTAGTTCATGTCCACAAGTTGTATATATAAATTCTTTGCATTCTTCATTTTCCTATGCTATTCTTAACATCACCCTGCCTATTTTGTATTGACCAATTATGTTTTTTTAAAGATTTTATTTATTTATTTTAGAGGAGAAGGGAGGGAGAAAGAGAGAGAGAGAAGCATCAATGTGTGGTTGTCTCTTGTGTGCCCCGCACTGGGGATCTGACCTGGCCTGCAACCTAGGCATATGTCCTGACCGGGAATCGAACTGGCAACCCTTTGGTTCGCAGGCCGGCACTCAATCTACTGAGGTACACCAGCCGGGGCCAGTTATGTTTTTTTATAAATATATATTTTATTGATTATGCTATTACAGTTGTCCCATTTCCCCCTTCACTCCCCTCTACCCTGCACACCCCCTCCCACCCACATTCCCCCACCCTTTAGTTCATGTCCATATGTCATACTTATAAGTTCTTTAGCTTCTACATTTCCCATACTATTCTTACCCTCCCCCTGTCTATTTTTACCTACCTTCTATGCTACTTATTCTCTGTACCTTTTCCCCCTCTCTCCTCCTCCCACTCCCCTATTGATAACCTTCCATGTGATCTTCATTTCTGTGGTTCTGTTCCTGTTCTAGTTGTTTGCTTAGTTTGTTTTTGTTTTTGTTTTAGGTGTGGTTGTTAATTATTGTGAGTTTGCTGTCATTTTACTGTACGTGTTTTTTTATCTTCTTTATCTTAGATAAGTCCCTTTAACATTTTATAAAATAAGGGCTTGGTGATGATGAACTCCTTTAACTTGACCTTATCTGAGAAGCATTTTATCTGCCCTTCCATTATAAATGAAAGCTTTGCTGGATAGAGTAATCTTCAATGTAAGTCCTTGCCTTTCATGACTTGGAATACTTCTTTCCAGCCCCTTCTTGCCTGCCAGGTCTCTTCTGAGAGATCAGCTGACAGTCTGATGGGAACTGTTTTGTCCGTAACTGTCTCCTTTTCTCCTGCTAGTTTTAAGATTTTACTTATCTTTAATCTTGGGTAATGTAATTATGATGTGCCTACATGTGTTTCTCCTTCAGTCCAACTTCTTTGGGACTCTCTGAGCTTTCTGGACTTCCTCGAAGTCTATTTCCTTTGCCAGAATGGGGAAGTTCTCCTTTATTATTTGTTCAAATAAGGTTTCCACTTGTTTCTGTTCCTCTTCTCCTTCTGGTACCCCTATGATTCGGATGTTGGGAACATTTAAAGATGTTCTGGAGGTTCCTAAGCCTCTCCTCAGTTTTTTGAATTCTTGTTTCTTCATTCTTTTCTGATTGGATATTTCTTTCTTCCTCCTGGTCCACTCCATTGATTTGAATCCCAATTTTCTTCCCATTGCTATTGGTTCCTTGTACATTTTCCTTTATTTCACTTAGTGTAGCCTTCATTTCTTCATCTAATTTGTGACCAAATTCAACCAATTCTGTGAGCATACTGATTACCAGTGTTTTGAACTGTGCATCTTATAGGTTGGCTATCTGTTTGTCGCTTAGTTGTATTTGCTCTGGAGCTCTGATCTGTTCTTTCATTTGGACCTTTTTTTTTTGTCTTGATGTGCCTGCTATGTAGTGAGGGGCAGAGGCTTAGGTGTTCACCAAGGCAGAACAACCCAGTTGCTGGGTTGAGAGGGAACAATGGCGCTTGCTCCACTCTCTGCTGGATTTTGGTCATTTCCCTCCTTCCCCCAAGCAAAATGGGCCCTTTTGGTGCTGATTTCCATGTGGGTAGGCTTGTGTACACTCTAGAACCCTGTGGGTCTCTCCAATGAGCTCTCCTGTGAGGCTGGGAGTTTCTCCCGGCACCTCAACCACCACAGGTGTTTTCAGTTGGTGTTCTGAGGCTTTATTTCCCCGAGCTGGTACCCTGGGTTGTGTGGTCTGTCTCACTCCTCAGTTTTGCCTGGTTTATCTGTGCAAGAATGTGGGACTTCCCAGTCCACCAGCTGCCTTGTGTGCCCCTCCACAATCCATGGCCTCTCTGGGTTCATCCCCTGTCACCTTGTGCACTGGGGGTCTGCCAGCTGCTGCGTTGCGTGCTTGGGTCCACCAGCCAATGCTTTGCCACGACCACTCTCCACCTGGCCACCCAACTCTGTCCCTCCTGCCAGTCTGGATGAATGTGTCTACTTTAATTCCTTGGTTGTCGGACTTCCAAACAGTTCAATTTTCTGTCAGTACTGTTTTTTTTTTTTGTTTCTAAATTATTGTTGTCCTTATTTTGGTTGTGTGAGGAGGCACAGTGTGTCTATCTATGCCTGCATCTTGGTTGGAAGTCCCCCATTATGTTTTTTAATCCCCCCTTCTCCTCATTCCCCCTCCCCCACATTGTTCCCTCTCTGATCCCTACCCCACATATGGCACTACAACCTAGTGAAGTGGCTTGCCCCACTCTGGCAAACACCTAAGGATCTGCCACTTACAACATAACAGGTGTGCTGAGACAAAGAAATATGACCCAAATGAAAGAACAGGTCAAAACTCCAGAAAAAGAGCTAAGCAACAAGGAGATAGACAATCTATCTGATTCAGAATTCAAAATACTGGTAATCAAGATGCTCACAGAAACTATTGAGTATGGATGCAAAATAAAAGAAGAAGTGAAGGATATACACAGTGAAATAAAGCAAAAATATTCAGGGAACCAACAATGACAAGAAGGAAACCAGGACTCAAATCAATGATTTGGAACAAAAGGAAGAAATAAACATCCAACCAGAACAGAATGAAGAAACAAAAATTCAAAAAAAAATGAAGAGAGGCTTAGGAACCTCTGGGATAACTTTAAATATTCTGACATCCAAATCATAGGGGTTCCAGGAGAAGAGAAAGAGCAAGAAATTGAAAACTTATTTGAGAAAATAATGAAGGAAAACTTTCCCAGCCTGGTGAAGGAAATAGGCATGCAAGTCCAGGAAGCTCAGAGAGTCCCAAAGAAGTTGGAACCAAGGAGCAACACACCAAGGCACATCATAATTACATTACCCAAGATTAAAGATAAGGAGAGAATCTTAAAACTAGCAGTAGAAAAGGAGACAGTTGCCTATAAAGGAGTGCTCATAAGACTATCAGCTGATTTTTCCAAAGATACATTATGCATGAGAATGGGCTAGAAAGAAGTATTTGAAATCATGAAAGGAAAAGACTTAGAGCCAAGATTACTCTATCCAGCAAAGCTATCATTTAAAATGGAAGGGAAGATAAAGTGCTTCTTAGGCAAGGTAAAGTTAAAGGATTTCATCATCATCAAACTCTTATTTTATGAAATGTTAAAGGGTCTTATCTAATAAAAAGAAGATCAAAACTATGAACAGTAAAATAACCAGAAACTCACAACTATCAGCAACTGAACCTACAAAACAAAAATAAATTCAGCAAACAACTAGAATAGGAACAGAATCACAGAAATGGAGATCACATGAAGAGTTATTAGTGGGGAGGGGCAGGAGGGAGAATGGGGTAAAAGGTACAGGGAATAAGTAGCATAATGTGTAGGTAAAATATAGACAGGGACAGGTTGAGAATAGTATAGGAAATGGAGAAACCAAAGAACTTACATGTAGAACCCATGGACATGAACTAAGGGGAGGGGAATGCTGGAGGAAGATGGAGTGCAGGGCAGAGGGAAATAAAGGGGAGAGAAAATGGGATAACTGTAGTAGCATAATCAATAAAATATACTTAAAAATTAAAAAAAAGAAGTACAAATAGGTAGTTACTGAATAGCCATGAGGATGTAAAGTATAGTATAGGAAACAGAGTAGCCAAAGAACTTACACACATGACACATGGACATGAAAAATGGTGGGGGAATTGCTTGAGGGAGCAGGGGCTGCTGGGTGGATGGGAGGTGAAGGGAGAAAAATCAGGACAACTGTAATAGCATAATCAATAAGATATATTTAAAAACTCACTTGTGGCAAGATTGGGTGAATAGGGAGGGTGGGGCATGAGGTCATGTCTTTTTTGGTCAGACTGCTGAACATTTCACAAAGTGTGGGCAGGTATGTGTGTAAATCACCCATTATAGAATGGGCAAGTGCATTGAAAGACTCTTCAAAAAAATTCACTGCAGCCAAACATAGCCTCTCACAACACCACCAGCTGATACACTGATGCAGATGGGTTCCCAGAACACTCACTTAGTGGGGGAGGAATGTACTACAGGGTCCTGCCTTTAAGAATATAATTCTGTTTTTTGGGGGTCCCCTCTCATAGAAAAAAAGTCAATAGAAGCATCTATGCTGAGTTCATTTAATTAGAATAAAAATAGAGATAGAGAAATAAATGAGAATAAGTCTTTATTACTTAAGTGGATGTTGGCAAAATGATCAACTTTTTTTTTCAAGGAGCTACTTTATTTTTGGTATTGTCTTGAGCTGCTCATGAATACCTAAAAATTAAGGCTTTCTCAATGAAGACAGTAATTTCTTGGTAAAGTTGTCAAATGCCTATCAAAAAAGTTTATATAGTTACTGAATTATATCACACCCAATGGAACTATTATTTTCAAGTAGTGAGTTGGAAGTTGAGAACATGAGCTTTGAAGCCAAGGTGTAGATTTGAACCCCAAATCTGCTACTTAGTTAGCTGTGTGACTTTGAGCAAGTTGGTTTTGCCTTTCTGAGCCTCTGTGCTCTTAGCAATGAAGGGGCATAATTGTATCTCCCCTAGAAAGTTGTGGTAAAGAATAGAAAAAGGCAGAAAACTGTACTTGAACAACAGTTAAAATAAAAAAAGGGTAAATGAGATAATGACACCCACTAAGCAATCAATAATGGGCACCCTTATTATTGCAAGCACCATCAAGAACAGTGAGGAAGAACCCATGGGTCATGGAGCGGAGCATTTAGAGAACTGGGTATTTTATACAGATTTGCTAAAATGAATTTTACATCACTAACAGAGGTGTTAAGCAGATATATAGGGAACCGTTCCACATGATGTGGGGAATGTAGCCCAGCCCCTGATTTGGAAAACTGATGGGGAGCAAGGTTGGCACAGAGGACCCACGCCCATGGATAGGTTCTCCCTTGGGGAATCAGGTCTGCATTGTACCTAGGCTGCTATGAGGCTTGCTTTTGCTAAAACTCCCTCACCCCGAATTGAGGCAGAAAATGTTTACTGCATATCTTTAAAGTAACTTCCTAAAATCTATCCTAAACTTCCCAGGGATGAGTGTAACCAGTTCAACCACTTTTCCCTTTGCATTTGCAAATATCCTTCTTCTGTGATGATTAGTGGCATCCTCTCCTTTGTTTCCTGTAAAAGGTAACCACCTGAAGCAAAACTGTGCATAGTAAATGAGGACCATCCTCAATGTATGTGCCCAGGAAAGCAATTAAAGCCTGTCCAGGCAGGGGTCAGGGCCCTCTCTCACTCAGAGAGTGGCCATGCTGTCCCTTTTTCTTCACAGGACATCTGTAGTCTGTGTGAATTTGTTCATCACAGCCACAACACATGGACCCTGAGGGCTGGGGTCCGCATTATAGATAATTATTGTTCATTAACAAAAGATATTCTGTCATATTGGAAACAGTGTTTTAAAAAATTTCTTCACCAGTCCTGCTCTTCTATTCTCATATCTGTGGGGAATGTCAAAACAGGGAGCACAACCATGGGAGTGGGATGTGCAAAGTGGACTCTTCATTCATCTGACCACCAGTGTTCCAGCTTGGTGGAACCTAAGCACCTTCCCTTCTAATATTTGCACATAAGCCTGTCTCTCCAACTATGTGGTTCATACCTTGGTGGCAGAGACACTATGCCTCTCTAGATCGCTTCCAACAGAACCTATAACAGTGCTTTCCTTATATTATATGCACCTCTCATGTTTTTAAATAAAGTATATAAATGCAAAACTCTCAAATGACAGTGAGGTTTAGTATATCTTGGTTTGCTGAATTTCACTGGGCTTGCTGAAGTCAGGAATATAGACACTGATCCTGAAGCATCTTGACTGTTGACACCATAACATTACTATCAAAGTTAAGAGTACTCCTGAGTGAGGCAGACAAGACAGTTAATTCACAGCTTGGCTCTACTACTTCTAAGTTGGGTCACCCTCTCTGAGCATCAGTTCTTTCTAATGTCAAGTGGGGACGAGAACAATACACACCTGTTCTTAGGATGGTTTTCGGATGATCAGGTGAGAGCTTGTCTATTAGGCACTTTATGCTGGGGTGGCACAGACATCCTTAGTAATACCCCTCTTTATTTTCTGCCACAGGTCCAGCATGAACATCTAGCTCAGCCCAGTACAAGGTAGTTAAATCCTCTCCAAACTCTGTGGTGAGACCAATGTCAATGTCTATTCTTGACATGTGCAAGTCAACAAAACCCCTTAGACTTCTTCCCTTAAACACAAGGAGGACTCTTGGAAGAAGAACATTCAGTTTAGTCAAAGGCTGCCTTGGCTAACTTTCAGAACCATGTTTTGCTGTATTTATATTTTAGCCTTAAGGTAGCTTTTAAAAGAAATTTGTGAGTTTATTTTTTATTATTGGCTAAAAGTGTTTGTTTTAAAGTTTTGAGAATGAGTAGTATGAGAGTTGAATATTTGCAATTCCCCATCCCACTCCTGAGAAACAGGACATTTATATTTGTAGAGCTGTATAGTATTTAAATTTCTTGCAGGCTATTTGGATTAAACATTTTTCACTTGTCTCCCCATGTGAAAAATTTCCATCAAAATAAACATGAATTACAAGTTAGGTGTTTTCTAATGCAGCCCAATTTTTAACCTTTTTGTCTGGTTTCATGTCAAAAAATGCATGGACCACCAAAATTAATTGCTTTCCATTAAAAAGCTTTGTTTGGTCATTCTTTTACATCAAAGGTTCATGCCAATGTAAGTAATTTCTTTTAACTTAAGAAAATTTCTAGACATTGAGGTTAAGTGAGGCAATAACCACAAATCCTTACTTCTTACTCAAGTCAGAAGGAAAGGAATATATTAACCTTCAAATCAAAATCTCACTCAAAAAAAGCCTTGGAAGTACTGACTCATCTCAGCAGTTCTGCGTAACATTCTGTGGGGGATTGATGCTCGTGTGTCAAACTTCCTTAAGAGGCTTCTAACAGTGTACACATTTGCCGAGGGACAGCTGTACTCAACATGTGGTAACACATGTATGTCACACTCAAGGTGTTAAGAGAGATGATTTTGCCCTATGGAGTTCTTTTCACATCCAGCTCTTCCAAATCTATGCTAATGAGTACTTCTGTTTCTTCTACAAAATTAAAAATCTCTCAGGCTTTTGGAAGCAAGGCAAGAACTTTGCAAATAGAAATAAAGGGCTGAAATTGTGGGTGATCCTCTATCAGCTATTGAGTTTCAAGTAGGATTTATGAACATACAAACATGGCTGCCTCTTAGAAATTTATCACCTGATTTTCATGCCTTCTGAATATAGCCCCTTCATGAAACACTCTCTTCCTTTTCAAGCTTCCTACAAACCCAGGCACACTGGTTTGTTACTGCTGCTATTTTTATCTCTCCCATTCTCTACAATATATTTCCTTGTTTATGTCCATCTGCAGATATCATTTCAAGGCCCCAACCCCAGGAAATACTGATGCTATATCAGGGGACAAATCAGGGTTCATTAAGACCCTTAGCATCTGGCCCAGTGCCTGGAGCACAGTAGGCACTCTGATGAAGCAGCAATGGAGCACAGGTGCCAGGTATGTAGATGGGCAAAGTGGGCTGGGGACAACAATAGAGAATGGTGGTGATTATGGAAAATTGGACAGCGTTGCTTAAAAAGGGGCAGCAGTCACTCAGCTCCAGCTTTGTGAGTGAATGCAGACATCGTGTTGACAGATCTTCCAATTATTCAAAGCAAGCTAGATACTTGGATTTTTATGTGAAAAACCCTGATTTTTAAATCTTGGCAACTAATTCCAAGTTTAAAAAAAACACTCTGGGTTATATTTGGCTCATCAGTTAGTAACCTTTGGTTTACAATCAGGTGCTTAGTCTAATTTTCTTGTAAACATTTGTTGTATGAATCAATGAGTGAACAAATGAAACCACCTAGGCTGTTGGAATTGGGAGGGGTCCTTGCTAGGCAGCCTTTCTCCAGAAGATCAAGGACTCTGGCTCAGTGTAGGTACCACAATCTGCTCATCTGTGCCTTTGGGAAGGACTGAGACTCATCACCTCGGACTTCTCTGGGACCACCAAGATGGAGCCCATGTCAGGCCGATGGAGCTGCATGATCCCATGACTAATTCCTTCCTTTTTGCATGTTCTTGCCCAGCAGGCTCTGCCATCAGACAAGCCAAAAGAGTGATTTTTGTTTGTTTGTTTTAAATATTATCTTGGAGAGGAAAGGAAGTTGTCTAGTGGGTATAACTGTTCCCTACTTACCTTGTAGGGAAATATCAGGATTATGGAAAATAAAGAGGAAGATTCTGTAAAGTAGGTTAGGATCACAGAGGGAGGTGCCATGTAATTATATGGGAATTATCACCCTTGAACAATGAACAATAATGTGTTGGTCATTACTGTGGATCATCCAGATGGTTCATAATAAAATGACCAAGTGAGTACCAGATACTTTGACTTCTTCTAAACTTGTCACTTAATTTTGCAGACTTGCTCCTCTGTGGTGTTGCTTAGTAATATCAATGTTACTGAATTCTGTTCTGTGAGGAGCTGACTCAGGCCATATTTCACTGTAATTTACATGTTCTGGATGATCAAGCAAGAAAAACGGGACCTGGATGCTGCTGTTCTGTTGCTTTACTTTTGAGGTGGTTTGGGGTAGGGGAGAGTGCAGGATAGAGCAAGTAGGTTTCTGTAAAAGATTTTTAAGGAAAAATAATGAGCAACCTAAGCAAGAGAATCAACCCACAACTGTGGCTTAAAGAAGATTTCCTAGGCTTTTGTGAGTATCCTTTTAATTGTGTGATTAAAAACCTAATAACAATCTTAAGATAATTTTATCATGGATGCTTTGTCACAACAGTTTTTCTTTTTCCCAAAGGGATGGAAGAAAGCAAATGACAATATAGCATGACAGCACTACCACCTGTAGTTTGGAGCCTTGCAGACCTTCGCTTGACAACTGGGACTGCCATTTACTAGCCCTGAGACCTTGGGCAAGATACTCAGCCCCTTTGACACGCAGTTCTCACACTTATATAAAATGGGAACAATAATAGTTGTCTTGCAGGGTTGAGGTTATGGTGAGAATTACAGGTACTTAACACATAAATGGCACATAATATGCATTAAATATATGGTAGGTATTATTAAATATATGGCAGGTAGCTATTGGCTTTCCTTCAAATAAATTAGAGTGTCCCATAGACAGCATTCTTCTGATTTCACAAAATTGGAGTGAACCTGGTAGCAAGAGACCTTATCCCATGTCAGATAAGGAGATCTTGTAGCACAGCATGAGTTTGTCAGCCAAGAGATTTGAGTTCTAATCCAGGTTTACTTATTAGGTGTGTGACTTCATAGTAAGATAGCTTTTCAAAGCCTTAGTTTCCTCATCTATAAAATGGGGTTAATTCCAGTATCCCCTTACTATGTTGTTGCAAGGGGATTTCTACATTGCCTGGAACCTTGGAAGTCCTCAGTGCATGTCAGCTATCATTCTGTGCCTGGGACAAAGCCCAGTAAGAAATGAGTGCCCAGGCTAACACAAGTCACAGATAAGTGGCCACCAGGATTAGAATCTTGTCCTAGCATTCTTTTAATAACTTTATTGTAGGAGAAGCGGGTTAAAGAAGAATGACAAAGTAATGACTAGTTTTGTCATGGAAAAGGAAGCCTATGAATGCCATAGTCTTTTGTAGACTATTATCTGATATTAGGCACATGGAAACTGCTGGCATTATTTAAAGAATATAAAACTCAGGAAAAAAGATAATATAAAGATCTTTAAGCTTTTATTTTAAAAAGAAAAGCTCAAAAGGAACTCTAGCTGTTTTGGAAAGGGGTATTGTTCAGAGGTTAAGAGAGTGAGTTCTGGGGTCCAACAAATCTGAATTTGAACCTGACTCCATCAATTACTTCCCTGTGTCTTTGGGCAAATTATTTAATGACTCTAATTTTCAGTATTCTTATCTTTGCAATGGTTGTACTAGAAAAGATTGTAATATAATAATGTATAATATAATAGAATCATAGGATTGAAGTGAAAACTGAATGTTAATCCAGATGAAAAGCTTAACGTGTCTTGCACATAATAAGTAGTCAATAAATGTCAGTTTTTCCAGTTGTCATTATTATTGTCTTCATGAACATCAGTTGAGAGGTTTGGATGAATATTTAACACTTTTTCTTGTCTCTTCTTTTTCAGGTGGAGTTTCAAGGAAAAATGATATTGTCAAACATGGTAAAAGAATATGATTTGAACAGCAAAGAACATAGAATATCAGATACTATCCATGCAACATTTGGAATTTATTTCATATTTCAGAAAATCTGTTTGAATTCTTCTAATAGCAAGTTTCTAAAACATGTTCCTAATAATTATTTTTGTGTATGGGAAGGTAGGGGGTTAAAAACTAACATTTTTACTAATAATGACATCTTCTAACATCTTGGGTAAATTTTTGCATTTCTGTAAATTGAAAGATTATGCTTATAAAATCAAGCAGAAGGTACTTTCTAATTAAGTATTATCACACTTGTGGGTAGGGGAGATACAATCACATTTTTACTAAGTCTTTTTTTTTTAAGATTTTATTTATTTATTTATTTTTAGAGAGAGGGCTAGGGAGGAAGAAAGAGAGGGAGAGAAACACCAACATGTGGTTGCCTCTCATGCACCCATTACTGGGGACCTGGCCTGCAACCCAGGTACATGCCCTGATTGAGAATTGAACCAGCCACCCTTTGGTTCACAGGCCCACGCTCAATCCACTGAGCTACACCAGCCATGGCAATTTTTACTAAGTCTTAAAAAGTGACAAAATACTTTATTCTCTTCCCTTGTTCCCTTTTAATTTATTTATTATTTTATGTATTTTATCTATTAAATATCTATCTATCTAATCCTCACCCAGGGACATGTTTCATTTGATTTTTGGAGAAAGAGGGAAAGAGAGAGAAACATCAACATGAGAGAGAGAAACATGAATTGGCCTCCTCCTGTAGGCGCCCCTACCAGAGATTGAACCTGCAACCCAGGCAACTGCCCTGACCGGGAATCAAACTGGCAACCCTTCAGTGCACAGAATGACACTCCAACCAACTGAGCCACGTGGCCAGGAAGTCCCTGCTCCTTTATAAAAAGAGCTTGTGAGGCAGTGCATACAGATAGGCCGACTGTCTTCTTTCATAGAAATTTGAGCTTGGTTACAATACATGTGACTTAGATACACAGGGCCAGGCCTAAAGTGATACTGACGCTTCTGTAAGCCACACCCACAACCCAACCAGTCACAAAGCCCTATCAATTCCATCCCAAAATAGCCTCAACTCTTGTCTTTTCTGTTGCATTCCTACTGCCCCTCCCTTACTCAAAGGCCTTGCTGAGGCTACTGCAATAGTCTCATTTGAACTCTTTTTTCCTAATCTTTCTTACTACCACCTGTCTCCCAGCACCTGTCACAACCTTTCACATTGTTACCAGGGTAAGCCTTTCAAAATGCAAACTGAAAATAGACCCCTCAATTCCAAGCATACTGTCTTTTTGTGTAGGAATTTTATTAGGTCTCCTAATTTATTTAATCACTTAGAAGCCAGTTTTGAGAGTCCCTCCTGCAGGCAGCATTCCTGAGTTTCCCCCTCCCTAGCGTAAGTCACTTTCTCCTGTTGTGTGCTCATCAAATGTACCTTCACTATCTGCTTCCTGCCCTTCAGGGCAAGGGATCAAGTACTCATTTTGTTCATGCCAGCACCCAGCAGAGTTCTTGGCACTCTGCAAGTGATTAAGTGCTGCTGAATTGAATTAAATCTCTATTTAATAGTGCTGTGTTAATCTTCTTTAGCCCAGCTGCCTTCAGTACTGATGCCTATGGTTCCTTCTATTTTGGTGTTCTCCACAGTTTCAAATATTGTCTTCAGTGTCCCTGTGGGGAGGGTGCCTGTGGAGGGAAATGCCTGTGACCTCAGCTCTTGGAATCACCTTCATTGCTTCTGTAAAACCAGAGAACTTAGATCACACACAGCACCTTCAGAAGAGTCCTCAGCACACAGAAGATGAAATGGTGACAATATCTTAGAAATGGGGATGAAAAAACCACTGGGGCACAGAATGGATGCAGCATTCTGGCAAAAGGACAACTTGGATGTTATTCTGAATCCCATCTTGTGGCCTGGCTGGATTTAGAGGTTTCTGCCAGACAGAGAGAATCAGTGCTAAATTATATCTGGCTATTGGGTGAGCACAGCTGAGTTTCACCCTCTGATGCACTGAACATCAAACAGTATCAGAAAAGCATACAGGAAAAGTGTCCTAGGGGAACAGGAAACAAATAATAAAAAAAACCCCAGTCTTTCAAGGGAGGAAAAAGGGCAAGGGGTAAAGAGAGAAGTGTGAGAAGGCAAGAGAATATGAGAACAGAATGAAATTGAGGGAAAAAAGACTGGGAGATAGAAAGGAAATTAGTGCCCCTGATGTAGAAGTGATTAAAATTAAAATTATTCTTATAATTATGTGTTATTCTATACTTGAGTATTGTCCAGGATGCCATTTTACTGAATACATGGATCCCTACCACAATAGACTCACCCAGAATTACGAAGAATTTATAGGATCAAGTTGAAAGTAGAATGAATGTTCATGTAATCCACTAAATTTCACTGCTTTTAAGTGTAAATCCATCTACTATTATTCCCACTTACATATCATATTGTATAAAGTGGGACTATACAGTGAGTTTAAAGTCCAAGATACAAAGATCGGGCAGAAGATTAAGAGACGTTTCACAGAAAAGTGTATCATGCACTTTAGATTAAATAGCCAATGCCTGCCAGTGAACCAGAGGTCTGATGATGTAGGAGGACTCAGGGCCTTATAACCTTCAAGTATACAAATGCTTTGGCAGGACTAGAAACAGAATAGTACAGTAATTGCTTTTCTAGGTTTTTATCAATATGTTGGAAAGGATTTTGTTTTAGTCTGACCAATGTCAGCTTTAAGCTATGGACCCAGGTGAAATTGAGGTTTTTTTGAAGGAAATAAGTACCATTTCACACTGATTTTCTTCTCATTGCATGAAGGATGGGAGGACTTTGTACATACAGAAACTATAATTATACAGCTTCAGGATAACTTTGCTCAAATGAAAGCCAGATTCCCATGTTATCTTATAGGCAGCCTTTGGAGGATTTAAAAAATCACTTGGTGAACAGGCCTCTTTATAAGGAAAAACATACAGAAGATAATTCATTGTCTTACTACTCAACCACTATAAACTGTCTAAAAATATGATGGTTAAAAAAACACCTAGAAGCAATTTATTTGGCAAACACCTATACAGAACTAATGACGGGCCAAGACTGGTGTACACACTCTGCTGGTGTGTATATATCAGCATCCACTGGATGGACAGGCGATAGTGAAACGAAAGTGCTTTTTCAGCTTCAGTGGCTGCCTGCATTTTTTGGTACCTGTGACAGCTGCGCTTTGTCTCTGGAAACTCTGAGTCCTCCCCTCTGAAGGAGTTCTAACTGTGTCTCTGAGCACGTGATATGTTCAACAGAACAAAGATGGGGCTGTAACTTGGTGGATGCTCCTTTGTATTTTTTCCATCTTTGTGCTATGTTTATACTCAAGTACCATCAAAATCATTTATTTTGCCACATATCTTTGTGTCCTTTACTTCATAACAATGAAAGAGAGAGAGACAGAGAGAGATAAAGAGAGAGAGAAATGAAGAAGGAGAGAGGGAGGAAAAGAAAACCCATCCCCATACTCAAAAGCATTTTTTTCAGTAAAGCCATTTACATTCTCATGCCCCAAGTGTACACATATTTATAATGTGTACAGCACAGAAAGAGAGATTCAATTTCAACCATCTTTGACGTTCAAATCTGAGTATAGTGCTTTACTATTCCCCAGAGAGGAGCTTTTTAACATGTCCCTGTGTTTGATCCATGAGAGGCATTAATAGCCTTCCTTCCTCTACCCAGTCATTTAAACTACTATCATCTTATTAAAAACATTGACCAGTAGATTGGATTTTATTCTTCTCCAAGAGAAGATTTTCACTCCTGTTGCCTATTCACTTTCCACTTGAGGTTGCATACAAGATTTTTCTTGCTAATTTAAACTGATCTATGATTTGGGATAGAAAGAAAGGTTATAATACTGCTATTCAGGGACAACTTCTCCACATTTTGAATGAAATAGACATGAAAATGACTTTCTTCTGGGATCAAATGGCAATTTATGAAAGCTCATATTGAAGCCATTTTTGAAAATAGAAGCATATGAAAGAAATAAAAAAATCTGTGAAGTGGAAAAGAAATGCAGCAAAATCTCACAAAAACACCTCAACATAGAATGGCAAGGACTGGATGTTTACATAGACAATGAGGCTGTTGGGAGATGAGTGAGAAGGAAGCCATCTTGTTCTTGATTCCTGGTTGGAAAGCTTTTTCATCATGATGACATCCTCCCAGGCAAAAAATGAGCATGGTCTCTGATAATTCCTCATATAACATACTATGACATAAAAGCCTATTACATGAAAAAAGTACAAGCTGGGGAAGTAACAAGTTCTTCTGTTTGATAGGTAAAAAATAAATCCAGTATGCAAGTTAAAGTGTAATCTTAGTGTTAGCTTCAAGTTAACACTAAATGTATATGCTAAAGAACTGGAAGGATTTTACAAAATGGAGACGTGGGTGGCTATGTACACAGAAGATGGACATGTGTGGCTATGAGGAGAGTCCTCTGTGGGTAAAAATCATTCAGGCTCCAAAGCACTGAGAGGCTGGGTGACTGAGCAAGTAATGTCACTCTTTGAACCTCAGTTTCCTCAGAGGTAAAATTTCCAGTAAATCCCAGGAAAACACACAGTAATTGCCAGGGCCACTGTTGAGAGAGAGTTATGAGACATCTATCAGGCATGTGGCACAGACCAGGCCACCAGAAAGTTCCACTCTTGATTTTCCTCTTCATCACCTCTTAGGCCTCTGGCTTCCTATATGTAAGTCACACACATACACAGAAAGAAGGTATATACACACACACACAAACATACACACAGTGCTGTAGTGCCCCTGACAGGAGAGACTGCTAGAACGTTAGTTCAGAGGACAAACAGACACATGCCTGCTCATCTCAAAGGAGTCCCCATTTTGGTTGGGCCAAAATATGTAGTAGTTTTGGGTCTTTCTGAACCATCTAGTTCAATGCTTTAAATTTCCACACCTATCCCTGCCCACACTCTTCACCTCCTTCGAGAACTGCTCTCAAAGCTAACTTTCTCCAGGAATGCTTTCTGGATGACCCTTCCCTGTGCATTCACACTCACAATGACTTTCCTCAAGGTCTGGAGAACAGAGTTCACCTCATCGAGACCTTGCCCTGCACCCACTGCCAAGCTCAGCACTGTACGAGCACTGTCATGGTTCTTAATCCAGTTTATGAATCTGCATTTGTCATAATGTGAAACTGCATTCACAATGTGTACTTTCACTCCTTCAGGAAAGATGGCCATGGCCCCTCAACACAGGTGATGCTAGTGCTCCAGGAAGCCCCTCTCCTTTCCCCCACAGTGCTTCACCAGGAACAGTTAACACAGTCTATAGCACATTGATGCTCACACCTTATTCCTATTCCTAAGGGGCCTTTCTGGGGAGATCCCAGCTGCCTCTCTCCCTTCCTCCCAAATACTTTGACCAGAACATCTAAAAGCTGCTCTGCTTTATACATCTTGATCTCTAGTTGGCATACTTTCCCCTTTTTGTTCTTGTTTGTGAAAAGTCTTTGCTCTTCTTACTTATTACACATAAATTTACAGATAGAGTTAAATTCACAGATAGAGTTAAATTCCATGGATACCTTTTTTAAAAAAATTTCAGTTAGGATTTAGAGTTCACTTAGTTGCACTTAGAGTTTACTTTGGGGAGAACTTGGTCGTATGTCAATAATTACTTAGATTTTCTTGTATGTTCTTCAGAAACAATTATTTATTGTTTTGCCATAAAGTTCTAAAACATTTCCTTTGGGTGAATCTTTGGTACTTTATGGTTTTTTCCCATTTGTGAGTGGGGTATTTGTTCTATTCTGTTATTTCTAGTCTAGAGGAAGGCTATTAAGTATGGCACACTGATAAAGATCTGACAGGAGCAAACTTTTCTTTTTAAATTAAATTTATTGGTGAGTGAACCCTTAATAGTTCTAACAGTTTATAAAAATGATTTACTCTGTCCTGTAGGAACTCCTTTATCAGTGGGATTCTGCTGTTAATAAAAATATATATATATTTAAAATACATGATCTAGGATACAGGAAAGATGGTAAAAATAGATATTTGCTACTCATTTTTGAGGCTTTTACCATCAAATGTTTTGGAATTCAGGTCACTGCAGCTGCCCGCTCACATCCCCCTGCCTGAGCCAGACTGATAAAGCACCGGGAGAGATGGCATCAGGATGTCACAATAGCTGCTGAAGAGGGAAATGAGGGAGCAAAACGGTCCTTCAGAAATGCTCCCAGGATACCCCCAACCGATGTGAATGTAACACAAATATGTTGGATATAAGGTGAACACAGCAGAGACCAGCTGAGAACATGAAGTGAATTTACCATGGGGAAATTTTCCTGTTTTTATAGTAGTAAATAAGACAGGTATCCCACTCAGTATGATGCCATTTTCAGATGCCTTATTACATGATTATGATGGTTTTGTCATGAAAAATACTCTCAAAGGAATTATATATCAAGCATGGGGACATGCTGTTCTAAACTGTCTCAAGCCCTGTGGTTAAATAATCCTTCAGTTCAATTACAGGCTCACTAGGCAAGTATTGTTACTACTTCTGTGTTTCTTAAGGTATAAATTTCACTTATTAATTAAATGTTGCTATTACTAATAAAATTGTTATTATAATGAAAATATAAGTCAAATTTTGAAAATCTACAAGGAAAGAGAAATTACTACAATTATAGAGAGAATGAAATGATCCATAAAACAGAATGAAGAGCTTCTTTTGCAGTTTCCTTCTTAAACACAAGTTAATACCAAATTATGTGGTAGCTACTATTTTACAGGTGTTTGAACTTGTAAAATAAATGAATAGTTAAAACAATAAACCTCTTAGAATCTTGTGATTTTTTTAAATATATAAAACTAGGCCCATGAAATGCAATAAATAAAAGATCTGACAGTATGTCAAAGGGAACGAAGTAAAAGAAGAACAAAGAGTTTGAAAAGAAAAAAGGAAGAAGTGAACAGGAGAACTCAGGAGGATGAGAGGCAGAGAGCAAACATTGCTCCCTGTAGCAGTAATTTCAGAACCACAGGCACATTTATCCAATCATCCAGCAAATATTGACTGAGCATCTACTTAATTCATGTCAGTGCTGTCCTAGAGGCTGGGGATACATTGGTGGCCACTGCAGATGTGACTGTTGTTCACCACTGTGCAGACCATCATCAACCAAATAAGACTTTGTTGGTCACAACAAAAGAGCCTTTGACAGGGTTAAGACAATCTACCTGGCTAGAGACATACAGTTCTCCAACAGAAAAGTTATAAAAGCAAGCACTAATTCAATCCATTCAGCAAATACTTATGGAAACCCATTTATGTTGGGCCCAGAGTGGGGGTTAGAGCCTGACCCATGTCCTACCATGTTGGAGATATAAGGGTGGAGACAGATGGTAAACAACAAATAAATACATTCATGGTGAAAAGTGTTACAGAGAAATATAGAGCAGAGTAAGGGAGATCCAGAACTCTGTTTTATCATCATTGTTTTGATTTTGCTTTTTCAAAGGTTGATTGAGTAATGCCTCTTTGATCAGGTGACATTTGAAGGAAGGGAAGGTAGAAGCCATTTGGTTCTCTGGGGGAGGAAGGGACATATGCAGAGCCCTGAGGCAGGAGTATGATTGGAGTTTGTGAGAAGGGGCTGCTAGGCAGCCAGAGAAGTGAAGCAAAGGGAATGACTGCATGAGAGGAAAGAGAGCAGTGCTGAGAGAGAAGAAGAAAGTAGGAAGGAGGGGGTAGAGTACAGTAAAACAGAGATGAAGGAAAGAGGAGAGAGACAGAGAGAGGAAGGTAGAGAGGCAGGTCACAGGAGGCTTTAGGGCCACTGTAAATACTAGAGCTCTTACTATTGGTGAGATGGTTTTGAGCAGAGGTGAGGCATAATTTCATTGTGTTTTAGGGAAACTAGGGTTCTTAGATGACAAGTTTTAGGGCATGCCTTTTCTGGGGAAGTATTCAGGGCTACTGTATAAAAATTGGATTCATGTGCCAGCAGAGAGCCCTTTAAAAGGGAGAAAGAAGGGGAAAATCACATCTCCTCCCTGTAAACCTGGGGTTTGAGAAGACAGGATGGAGGTTACTAGGGATGGGAAGAAGAGGGGAACACATTTGACCTTCATTGGGGTCTACCATGGAGTTCCATGTCTGGGGAGGTGGAGTGCCCAGCGCTGGCTCTGTTGGAAGTCAGGGTGGTTATACAGCCCCATTTTGGCTCATGTGATGGAAGTAGAAGTCTGCCTCTGGGAACACAAAGCTTTTCCTGATAAAAAATGCAGCTGCATTGTCTTCTCCTTCCATACAGGTAGGATAGGGGAAGCAGCTGCCATCCTATGAGGATGAGGATGAGAATTAGAGAAACATACTCTGGAAGAAAGAATGAAAAAACAGGAGACTGGGTCCCTAGGGGCAGGGTGGAGCTGTGTTACCGGCCTTGGACTGTTTACTATTGGGCTTCTTGTTGAATAAGAAAAATACACTCCCCCTCCCAAAAAAAAACTGTTAAGGCTAATTTGAAAATGCTATAGGACATTCCAAGTATATGACATTCTAGAAAAGGCAAAACTATGGAGATAGTAAAAAGACCAGTGATTTGGGAGGTTGTAAGGAAGAGATGAACAGGAAGAGCACAGAGGGTTTTAGGGCAGTGGAAATGCTCTGTATAATATTGCAAGATGGATACATTTTTCCAAACTCATGGAATGTACAACACCAAGAATGAACACTAACATAAACTATGGACTTTGTGTGATTATGGTGTGTCAATGTAGGTTCATCCTTCTTAAAAAATGTACCATTCTGGTGTATGGTTTTGATAACAGGGGAGGATATGCATGTGTGGGGTTAGGGAGTATATGAGAAATCTCTGTACCTCCTTTCCTGGTTACTTTGTTGTAAACCTAAAACTGCTCTAAAAATAAAGTCTAAAAAAACTATTAAGTTGGACCATGTAGTTGGATTTTATTGTATGACATTGAACACAATTTTAACTGAAAAATCATTGTCAACAGTCACTGAGTGGTAACTATATACTTTTTGGGGATTATTGTATTGAATACTCACCATAAGCCTCTGATGGTGGACCTATCATTATTACCTTTTGCAGATGAAGAGACCATGGCCCTAAAAGGCTGAGTAATAGCAATCATGAACTTATGCTGGTGGTACTATCATCCCATTTACAAGTGGAAAAATCTGAGGCCCAATGAGGTTCAGAAACTTGCTCTAGGTCTCATAGCAAGAGGATGAGCAAGGATCTGAACCCAGGCAGTCTGATTCTTAGACCACATGCTGACCATGTAGCTACATGGCCAAACTCTAATGCTATTCCACCTGTTCTGTTCCCACATCAGTATCTCCATTGTCATCACCCAGTCACTGAGTTCTGCCAGAGTTGCAGAGTTGGCTATGGGGTTCCTTTTCCTGTGTAGGTTAGTATTCGTGACATTCTGGATAGGTGGGTCAGTAGTTACTTCAAGTGCTTGAGGAAAATCCAAGAGATAAGAAGGAGGTGCACTGGGGACTCATGAGCAGTGCTGCAATTCCGGGTGTGGGGAACATGATGGGAGAGCTAAGGCTACAACAGGTCTTGCTGCAAAGGCTTATATATGGGAAATTCACGTCTTACAGATTGAATGTATAATTGTTCCGGGGACAGATCAAGTCTCCTGGTATTTAAGCTGGTGAGTACACCAGGAGAACAAGGAACACTGAGTTGGATAGGAGGCCACAGAGGCAGCTGAGTAGCATAAGGATTATGAACATAGACTTTGAGTCAGACAGATACAAGTTCAAACTCTGGCTCTGCCATTTACTTCTTGTGTCACTTAGTGAGGCAACACACCTCTTCTTTATACATCCATGTCATTCTTTGAATAATGGAGTAGGGCTAGTGTAAGGATTAAATGAGGAGGTTTATGTAGAGCACTCAGCCATAGTGCCTGGACTATAAGCCTTCTGCAAATGCTACTTGGTGCTACTATTATTAGACAAATTGATAGTAGAAGCTACTTCTCACTGCAAAAGTGCTACATCCAGTGTCCTTGTTTTAAGTTCATAAAGATGTATACCTGGATAAGCATAATGGCTTGTCTGAGAAAGCATTAAAATCAACATGGGACTCTAAATTTATTAGAAAGAGCAGTTCAGATAGCCATATTGTGATCTCAAAGACTGATACTCTAGTTCTCCAGGGCTTTCTTATAAAGAACAGAATCTTTATTCCAACCATTTACATGAGCCTTAAGCAGATTCCTTCTTTTCACAAACAATGTCCTGTCCAAAATCTTGGGGCCCCGGAAAGCTGTTGCTCAGCCTCATTTGAACTAAACCTTTACCCGAGGCAGGCTGCCCATGGCTTTGTCCCTTCAATCCAATGTGGTCTGCCCAGAGCACACTAATGAATAGTTAACAGGTGAACCGATGAGTGATGTGTGTCCCTGAGACAGATGGGCTTAAATTAAAGGTGATTTTGCATTCTTTGGTATCTTCCCATTGAGAAGAGGAGTCTCCTTCTCTCCTTCAATCTGGGCTGGCCTTCATGACTGCTTGACTGATAGAATGCAGTAGAAGTAACATTCTGGGACTTCCCAGGCTAGGCCATTGAAAGTTCTGCAGCTTCTCCTGAGTTTCTTGGAGGGTTTGCTCTTGGAACCATTAGCTGCCATGTAGGCAGCCTAACCATGTGGAAAGGCCCTGAGACAATATGAAGAGTCAGAAGGGTGCAACTGAGCACACCCTTGTAGCTTTGCCTACAAAGGTGCGAGACATGTGAGTGAGGCCCCACAGGGCCATAACCTGTCCATCTACTAGCTGAATAACACCAAATGACCTTGATTGATATCAGATGAAACAAATGAATTGCCCACCGATCCTTGCCCAGATTTCTGATTCATGAGATCATGAGTAATAAATATGGTGGTGGTTTTAAGCTATTAAGTCTTGGGTGCTTTGTTACATATCAATAGACAACTGAAACGAACATTGCTAGATCTTGTGACTCAGGCTCAGCGGCTGAATCAACCATCAATTAAAGCTTTTGGCAAGGACTCAACATGGGTTTGGAAGACAAAAACACCTGAGGGGCACAGATGAGACAAAGGGAAGTGTCTTTCAATGGGCCATCTGCCCTAGATGATGTTTTCAATGAAGTTGAAAACTTCACTTTGTGAATACTGACCGTATGCCCCACAGTGCACTGCTGAGCTTGGTGGACGCCATGAACACGAATGAACTGTCCTTTAGTGCAACAGGGAAGCTGCTGCCTTGTTTATGCCATCAAGTTGGTGATGTAACCAGCACGCTCTACATTGTTAAGGTGACAGTTTGGCATGAGGACATGTGAATTCAAATGATTAGATGCAAACTAAAATAGAGATGACTATTTCTGAGAGGAGTGGGGTTAATTTTTTGGCTGTTCTTGGAATGGAAAATGATTGCGAATTTTGGGGGAAAAATACCAGAGCAATCTGTTTTCTTGGCTGTGTGCTGTGGAACAATTTTAAAGCATTGAATTGCTTTCCATATATTCTAATCACTCAAGTCCAGAGCTGATTATGGCTCTCAGCATTCTCTCCGGTTCGCACCATCGGAGCATTCCATGTCTTTCAGGAGGCGCTTTCACTTTCACAGCGGGCGCCCGGATCCAGAAGGCACATATTGATACAGCAAACACTTTAATGCAGTGCAGCCCCTATAACTGCCAGGTGTTCCCCCAAATCACTGATGGCCCAACTCTGACACAGCCCAGATTCACTCTCTCTCATCTCACGGATATAAAACAACATCTCTCAAGAAACAGAAAAGACAAAAAAAGGTCCTACCAGAAACTAAACTACCTCAAACAGAAAGCAGAGAAATTTAGATTGAGACCTGTGGGCAAGGTCTAAAACAGACACGACAGGGGTGTGTATGCATAGGGTATCTCTGGAAGAAGCCCCAAGAAATTGGTAACTGTGGTTTCTTTTGGGGAGAATTGAAGGACTGAAGAAAATTGGGGGTTGACAAATGATAAAAACTTATTTTTCACCATAGCCTTTTGAATATTTTGAATTAAAAAATCATATGCTGCATTATTTTTCAAAATGACAGAATAGCTTTAAACCTTTGTGTGATACTTACAGTCTGCTAGACATGGTGTTAAACGCTTTATATATTTCACTTAAAAAGGTTTTATTGGTTATGCTTTTGCAGTTTCTCCCTTTGCACCCCTTCTTCCAGCCCCCACCTTCCCACAGTTGTTCATCCCCATGGGTAATGAATATATGCTCTTTGTCTAATCTCTTTACCTTCTTTCAACCAGTCCCACCCTCCCATATTTCACTTTGTTAATACTTATAACAACCTTGTGATGTAGCCATAATTCTGTATCATCCTGACTTTAGAGATGAGGGAACTGAGGTATAGAAAGCTTAAAAAACTTGTTCAAGGTCACACAGCTAGTAAATGCCAAGCTAGGATCTGAACCCAGAAAGTTTAGCTTTGGAGTCTGTTGTCTTAATTATTATATAACACCACCTTGTTAAAAATAAATATAATCAGTTGTCTGCTCATAATCGAGTTGGAGCAGCTAAAATAGTTTTTTTCATTTCTCCCATGGCCTTTGACAAAGATGGGGTGAAAAAGATAGTGGCTCAAAATAACCAAGATACAATCTTAAACCCATGAGACTTTAGAGGGCTTTGAAACTGAGTCAATATCAGGTCAAAGGCATGAATTTGGTCAACTTGTTTAATCTTTCTGAGCCTTAGTAGCTATTATATGCCAGGCACTCTGCTAGACCTTTGGGACAACTAATAAATAAAACAGAGTTCCTGCTCTTGAGAAACTTACTGTATCCTGGGGGTAACAGGCAATAAACAAATAGTCACACAAATTGTAATGTGAGCAATAAAAAAATTAAAGGGTGCATTAAGAGATGAGGAGTGAGGGCCCTGATTTATACTCAATGGTCAGGAAGTGTTATTTAGACAGAGTGCTGTAGATGGCTAGGACAAAGCAGGAAAAATAGAAGAGGTGAGGGAGACAAGTATTCTAGGTAGTTTATGCAAAGACCCTGAAGCAGAAAAGAAGTACCTGTTCTAGGATAAAAAGGCCTATGTGGCTAAAGCAAAGTGAGTCAAATTGAGTTTGGAGAAAGGGGCAGATTGTGACCATGGCCAGTATTTCACAATTTTCCTAAAAGCCATGGGAAGCCACTATAGGTTATAAGTAGGAGTGACATAATTCTATTTACTTTTTAAGAAGGTTACTTGGGCTACTCTGTGGAAAATATACAAGAAGAAAGCAGTGGAGAATGTGGAAATCCAGTTAGGAAGCTAGAAATCCAGGCAAGCAATGAAGATGGCTTGGAATAAAATACAGGCAGAAAAAGCAGTAGATACATTTGAGAAGTTTTGGTGGTATAATGTTTTATGTGATTAGAATAATGTTATCTATGAAGCGTTATTATGAAGCATAAATTTATAGGTGTGAAAATGCTTTGTCAACTGTGAAGTGCTAAAGAGAGGTAACTGACAATTATTATAGATGAAGAAACCCAGTACATGCTAGAGAGACTGTAACTTGCCCAAAGTTACACAACTGCTCAGTGGCTGGGAGGAAGTTGACCTGTGATCCCTTCGCCCCCTTCTCTGGGGGTGTGCCTGGGAGAAGGAAGAGAAGGCTAGTGACCAGGTCTAATTTCCTTGTCAGGCGGGCGTCTGGGTAAACACAGTAATAATATTTAGGATGTGTCTGACTACTAAGTAAATAGAAGTCAGGGTCTATGAACCAGGGTTCCTTGGAGAACATCACGTCAACTATACAACCCTCTGGGGTACAAAATAATTTTTTATTATTGAAAAACTCCACAATGACAAGTGACCCTTTATCCTCCCCTTTTATTCTGGAGAAGTGGTGTGTGTCAAGGGGAGCTAGGACCTGGGGAGCCGTTCTTGAGGTCCTAGAGTTTTCTTTACTTCATCTGAACCTCTGAATTGCCTGTACCTCTGACATTATTTAGCAAAGCTTTATATTGGGTAAGAGCTCTGATTTAAGTGACATGGTTTGACACTTTCATCCCACGTGTTTATTCAGTGGCAGAGACCTCTTTCCCAGGCTATTAGTCCCTGTGTAATATCAGGCCCAAATATAAGGTCCACGGATGAAGTGAGAACAGACTTGGTGACGTGTGAACTCCTTGCTAGTGACCTAACTCTGATATTAATTTGATACACCAGATATCTATCTACCCCCAAAATTATTTTTTTAAGGATAGTTATACAGTTTAAGAAACTTGGTGTATCTGTCTTCATTGTGAATGACTAAGACTGGAAGAACTCAAAACTGGAGTTTGGGATGTTTCATGTGATTTCCTGAAAAGGCGAGTCAGGCCTTTCAGGTCTCCAGCGACTGTTCCTAAGCACTTACCTTAAAGAGAGCTCTTTAGATGCTTAGAAGCTCACCTCCCACTCTCCCATTGCCAAAGAATCAATAGAATATCAATGTTCAGCAGTGAACATTGTTAGAACATCGTTCCTAAAACTCCTCTTGGCCCTCCTAAGGCATGAATTCTTTTTTCTCTTTTTCTCTCTTTTAAAGATGCACAATTTACCTTAGTATAAAACTTTATTTTGGAATGTAGGAAGGATAATGAAAAAAAACTGTCACTCTAGCTGGAATGGAGAGAAACCTTTTTGTTTTCTCTGTCTCATAACAAACTGCATTTATGCTGGAGAAATCAAAAGACAGAATCAAAACATACGTGGATGTCATATTCTACTCTTGGTACAAAAGTCTCTGATCATGAACTGAGCTGTTGCAGAGAAAGCACAGGGCTTCCTCTGGAAGATGCTAAATGCAAGGACATTGGCAGGCTTGTGTGATGGAAATGTAAACATGTTTTATGAAGAGAAATGTGTCCTCTTTCCCCTACCTCTAAACAAGCTCCCAAACTAAAGTCTGATGTTTACCTTCAGCGAGCGGGTCGAGAGTGTGTATCATGAGCTGGAAGATGCTGTTCCTCATGAGGCTGTTGTGGAGAGACGCAGAGCTTCCACCTCGCTGGAGACGTGGCTTGGTCTGAGCAGAAAAACCAGATGGGATGCTGTTAGTTCCCTGAAACTGAGGGCAATTGCAGATAGGGTCCTCACCTTGTCTGGTGGTCACTTGTTTCTGTCACATGATCACACACTTGTGTGTGATCAAAGGTTTTCAAGGTACATTTCAAATTCCCCAAAGGAATGGCTTTCTCACATCCTTTCCTACTAAATAAATTGCTACCATTTTTTAGAGCTTAGTAAATACTAGTTGATGTGCTATATGCTTCACTTCCATTAGTTTATCTCATTCTCAAAATGAACCAAATGAACTAGACAATGTTGTTTTTCCCTTTAGACAGATGAGGAAACTTTGTCTCAGGGAAATTAAATGAGATGTTCAATTCACACAGACAAAAAATGGAGGATAGAGGACTGGATCTCAAGTTTGCCTCTCTCAAAATTTGTTATCCAAACCAGTGGGTAGTTTCTAAAATGTTTGGATTGTATAACCTATTAGTAAAATTTTGAGTATGTATGTATATATGTATGCATCCATATCTGTATCTGTATCTATAACCACACCCATACTAAATATGAGCATACATATTATAGAACATTTGAAAAATGGAAATTATGAAGAATAATATAGAAAGTAAATGACAGAGGTGATAATGTTTTCTCCTTGCTCCCCAAAGGAACACCTTGCACAGCTTCTGGGTTTCTTCTTCTCTTCCCTGGACCAGAGCTCTAATCCATGAAGCCCTATGGTCTGCGTTAAGTGTAATTTTAAAGAGAGAGAAGCACTTACAATAAATCTATAGAGCAGACTTCTAACTTCAAGGCGGGGGGTTCTCTTGCATAGAATCCTACTAGAGTGATCCTTTGGGCACACAAATGAAACTGACAGGTAAGAGAGGAATAATGAACCTCTAGAGGTAAGGTTACCAATAAACTCTTTTTTTAAATCTTTAAAAACAGACAATCTAAAAAAACCCCAACTGTCTGCACTGTCAGATATTTATCCTGCATGAGAATGGTTTTCTCCCCCTGTGACTGATTTTGTGTTGGTTATCCCAGGGGAGGATGCTCCAGAGGCCATGCTCTACAGATGGGTAACATAATGCGAGGAAATTAATTTCTTATTGAACTTTTGGTCCAAAATCTTGGCATGATATTTTTCTGGGGTCAGGTACAAACAGAATACTGTTTCTTACTGTCTTCCAACCCTCTGCAATGTAGGGTTTTCCAAAAGCAGTCCGTCATACTTCAGATCCACAGGGTGCTTCCCCAGAAAAGTCCCATGATCAATATCTTGGACAGTGCTACACCCTAGACAAAACCACCTTTAGAGTTTTAAGATATACATTACACCACTAAGTAAAAAAAAAAAATCAGGTTAACTCGGTGAACTTGGACAGCATTTCTGAACTATTGCCCATGGATCCTCACTTTGAAGAATACTTATTAACTTATGATTATAGTCTGCAAGTTTGGAGACAAATATGAAATCTGTACTAAGCTTGAAGTATGTGTAAAATGTCAGTATGAAGTACATGGCGATATAGGGATTTCTTAGTGTGACTTTATTATAATTGATATTCTACTAGAAATTATGTTCCCCGCTCTACAGAGTTTGGAGAAAAATCAGGGGGGATTACTGGTGTCTCAGTGGTGAGCCAGATCATGAGCTCCTCAGGGAAGAAAACTGGGTCTGTACCCCTACGCCAGCATTTGACCTGGCATGTCCTATAGACTCTCAGTGAATGCCGTAAATCTTTGCTTTCAGCACTGGAGGAGGAAGGATGGGACCGTACATATTTTCATTCCTCATCCTTCTGCCTTAAAAATCTGTAACAATTTAAAATAAATAGTGTTATTTGATTCAGATGGTTAAGGTTCAAAATATTTTAGGGGCAAGGTTAAGAGAAATGAATAGATTGGAAATGTAATCATTGTTTAATGGCTGAACACAAAAACTCTGAAGGTCATTTCTTTGTCATGCTTCACAGTACAAAATGGGATGTGTTAATTGGACAGGAACTGAAACATGTGCTTATTGTTAATAATTGGCCATGACCACTATTACTACAGTTCTTACTGTGATAAACTGGAAGAACTCTGCTTTGGAGATCTTCATTAGCAAAGGATTATTTCTATTAAAAAACTTAAAGCATTCTTTTGGGTATTTGTGTGTGTGTGTGTGTGTGTATCTCATGCAGCATTTCTTTTTACAGAACCAAAAGAAATTTCCAAGCAAAAATTAGGTGCGTGCAGATATACAGAGAAGAGCTATGAGGCATTAGACACCCCCCAACCGACCGCCCCACCCAGCCACTGTTCCTAAATGTCAGCTCAACATCCCCTGGAATACAATTTGGGACTACTTCACCATTTCAACTCCTAAAAAAGTTTATGCCAAATGAAAGAGAGAACTCTGACTTTATGAAACCTAGTCTCAGAGATAGTTTGTCAGTGAGTGTCAGAATTCAGCTGACACTAGTTGTAGGCTGGAGCATACACACACAGCAGCAGATTAGCCCACTTAAGTATTCCAAGGGAAGGGGTGACTTGTTGAGCAAGTGAGCCCCTCGCCCTCCCCCGCCCCCACCCTCCACTCTCCACAGTCACATGAACAGGTACAGACAAGGCCACTGCTTCCTACCGGTAGTGTCGGTTCATCCTTGTCCCTGGCTGTAGATGACTGCGTAAGACAAAAAAGCAAAAAAAAAAAAAAGACAAGTAAGTAAATAAACAATGAATCACATGTAGGTTTTACATTTAAGAACAATCATTCATATAGGGAAATATTTGGTTCTTTTTGCTCCTGGGAAGGATTATGCCAACACAGGGGGCCAAGAGTGCATATTTCTCACTAATATATGATGGTTTGTTTAGGCACATGGTACATTTCCTGAAAGATCAAACTTGAATGGGCAGCCAAATGTCCAGCAATAGGAGGCAGTTAGATCAGTTAAGGCCCAGCCATGAAGTGGAATACCATGTGGTCATTAAAATGAATGAAGTGAGTACACATGTATTGACATGGAAACATATCTAACATATACTGTTAAGTAAAAAGAAATTAAACCTTATTTATATCTCATTTTATTAAAAATCACAATTTGGTATATGTAAAAAAACTCTGCAAGAGTTATACCAAACTTCTATTAGTGGTAATTGCTAGGAGGATTACAAGAAAGTGTCATTCCCTCGTCTTTTGAAGGGAGTCAGCATTCATTGCCTTGCATGTGGTCAATAAAAGTAAAGAAAGCCTGAAGAAGTAAGGCCACTGAATTAGACTAGGATCATTACACATGGAATTCAGATGACCTGCCCTTTTTCCTACTCCTACCACTTCAAGTTTTTCATGCTAAGGATGGGTATCCCCGTTAGGTTGAGGAAAAAGTTGACTAAACACAGGGGCATGTGAGGGGCTGTTGGGAGAGAACACAACTCAGAAAAGGTGGCAATGCAATTCTACTAACACTCCCCACCTGGACAGCCTCACTTCCCCAGCTTAGTACGATCACTCCCTCTTTGAAAGAGCTGGGGCACCTTCCTGTGATCTTTCCAATGATGTTGTGAATTTCCTCACGCTAAGACTACTACCTTGGTGACTTCATCTCAAGTATGACTGCACACAGTAAGAAAAAACTAGAACCATTCCCCCTGGCTCGCCTTCTGGTCTTCCCATTACAGTCTTAGCTGCTCTGCATCTTCAAGGATAATCACACACCCGGAGGTGAGAGGACAAGTGCAGAGCTGTTCTAAAACCTTCGGCGGCCCTCGGCTCTCTTTTTCTAGTCCTACCACACACTTCCAACAAAGAACATTAAGGGACCCCAACATCCCACCTAAACTATACATGTCCATGTAAAAATAAAAATTTTCACATTATTGGCTATATGCAATTCATTTAACTTATGATTGGCTTGCTCAAAACCTTGAAAAGTGAGAAAAATGAATCCATAATTCATTTTCACATGTCACTTTTAAGAAGACTAAGTTTAATACTTAAGTTGATATTAAACATTTTGTAAACATTCAATTAAATATTTAGATATCTTTTTGGATTTAGAATCAACATCAATGTATATTTTTTCTTCTGGTTCCAAACATTTTTGTAGATCCTTGAAGAATTAGTAACTCTCAGGCACCTACAGAAGCATTCTGGATTGGTGGTAATTTCTGAGCACACCTATCAGTATTGCTAAATTTGCCATAATCCCCTGACTTGGGGCTCCCTCTCAGTGACTTTTCTTAAAACACTAATTAAAAAAAATCCCGATTCCCTAGTTCCTAGGCACATGCTTGGGGAACTGGAGTGGACCTGAAATTGCCCTTTGATTTCCCTTTCTGGTCTTAAAGGCACTGTATGATCCCGTTTCTGCCTGGCAGGTCCTTTCATTTTTTCTTCTTCCACATCAGACAGCTCAACAAATGGCCTCACATTATACAGAACAATCCCCCGGGGAAATCATCCAGGGCAACCAGCTCAGCCTTTGGACCTGCATTGAGATTAACTGTTAGAGCACGCCTTTTCAGTCAGCAAATTTACACCTTGTGGCTAAATGGGAGAAAAATAATTATGAGCTGGGATTGATACCACAGAACATGAAGAAACAGGATGAAAAGGGTAGTCTTTATAACAGCAAAATATCACTAGCTGAGACTTTGGTTTAAAAAATATATTTAAAGAAAACATTTGAAGAAAGAAAAAAAATCCAAGTGTGTCTTTTGACTTGAAGGAAAGAAAAAGATATCTACCCACATTGACTTCCTTTTTCTCTCATGAGCGAGGAGGATCATAAGATGAAATAAATGGAAAGAAATGCCTTATACACAGATGCTACAGAGGAAAATCTGGAATCCTGTACAAAACCTCCCACTGTTTAATGTCAGCAGGAGTTGACATTGTTAGTTTTCTTTCAAGTGTAATTTGCAGGCATGAATGCACATCAGGTTACAACACATAAATTTATGTATACACACAAATGGCAGCTGAGGCCATTAAGACACCCTCCACTTCTTTTTATGTAACCTTGTTGCAAAGGAGATGAAAAATGTGACATATGATAGTAATTGCTCATTTTCAGGGGCTTGCCCATGTGTACTGATAATTCCTGACATTCACCTGACTTAGCCTCACTCTAATTGCATCTTGAAAAAGCCTCACAGTCTTGGCAATGGGCTGCTGATTATGTTAGGAATTTAATTTTAGAGGCGTTTTAATTACATTGGAAATAACTAGTGAAGGTGACAAAGAAACAATCCAAATGTGCATAGCCTGTAGCGTTTCTAACCACTAGGTTATTTAGCGAACTATCTGGATTTTAAGTTGATCTTGGTGTCGTGAATTTATTTTCAGGGCTATTGAACATTTGGCAAGCTTATTCTAATCCATCAGATGTTACAGAAGACAGCTTCTTAAAAAAAATCCAATATGACTGTAAGGATTAATCTTGGCATTCTTATTATGCATTTTGCTTTTTAATCCCCCTAACTTTATACACACCAAAACATCGTACATTTGGAAGCCCAGTTCCTGGTGGTCAGTTCAAAGGTTGTGCCAACCACAGGAAAGATCTCTTAAACCAAATCCATAGTATATACAACAATTCTTTTTAAAAAATTATTTCTTTACTTTTAGAGAGAGGGGAAGGGAGGAAGAAAGAAACATCGATGTGTGAGATAAACATCGATTGTTGCCTCTTGCATGCTTCCCAACCAACAGGGACCAGGCTGCAGCCCAAGCACGTGCCCTGACAGGGAATTGAACCGCTGATCTCAAGCTTTGCAGGATGACACTCAACCAACTGAGCCATGCCCGTCAGGGCTACACAGCAATTCTTGAGGAATATTTTTAAAAATTCATAAAATGCATACCAAAGGGTCTCAGGTTGGGGCTCTGGTGTGCCAACACAGATCCTCCTCTTCATTCATGAAAGCAGGACACCCACCAGGCCAGGATGTAGGAAACACATCTTTTGCATAAAAAAGTATTATGTAATTCAGCCTTTTATGCAATTCAATCTGCCCCCCTTCCTAATTATTGCAAGTAATTGAGTAATTGAGCAACTGGGATGTTGCCACTAATAGAATATCTATTATTCTTCTTGGTGGAAACCCCAATTCTTTACTGGAATTTTGCTACCTATTTTCTGTTTTCAAAGTGCCTTATCCCTCATCTAATAAAACATATAGCCCATTTAGAAAGCATTTTAATGCTATCAATCATTCGCAAGTTCTTAAATCTCATTTCCTGTGACCCTTGGATGCCACTGATTGAGAAATAACTTTCTTTTTTTAAGGTAGTTTTTAAAAAAGATTTTATTTATTTATTTATTTTTAGAGAGAGTGCAAGGGAAGGAAGGAGAAAGAGAGGGAGAGAAACATCAATGTGTGGTTGCTTCTTGAGCACCCTCTACTGGGGCCCCAGGCCTGCAAACCCAGGCATGTGCCCTGACTGGGAATTGAACCTGCGACCCTTTGGTTTGCAGCCTGTGCTCAATCCACTGAGCTACACCATCCAGGGCAAGAAATAACTTTCTTGACTACTAAGTAAAGCTTTGCTGTGAATTTGTACAGAGCCTTACCCCCACATACAGGCCTCCACTTTCACACATAATCATTAAGCAAATATGGCACTATTTAGCTGCATCAGAGTCACACAGCCCCTGGTGATTGCCCACCTGCAAATCACATAACCAAATGGGTCACTGGGACAATTTCATTTGCCAGAAAACAAGTGTGTAACTTAGGGGTGACTCTTCTGGCTGATGGCTCCTCAAGAGATATAGAAAGACAAGCAATTTGGCTGAACAGTCAAGTACTAACTGTGAATGTCCACTGCCAAGACCTTTCACTAAATCCTGTGGAGTGTGCCTACAGTCAGTGTGTCAAGGACCCAGATGCACTCTAAAGTCTGTAAGAAACAGACTTTAGTCTGTAAAGTCTGTAGGAAAGTATAATCATTTTATCATAAATGTGATCCAAAACATTTATGCCAGTAATTAGAAGTATTAATCCAATATTTAATTGACATTAATTTTTATGTCCTAGAATTTAGAAAGGTCGAGTAAGGGACAATTTGAATGATTGATTTCAATTTCAAAAATTAACCAAGATGTATGAAATGATGTCTCCTTTTCCTTTCAATACAATTTACCTGTAATGAGCAAAAACATTCACCATCTCTCTCCTGGATGGTAAGAGAACCTTAAAGGCCATGGGAAGACTAGCAAAAGGTACAAAAGCCTGAAATCTGAAATGTAAAAGGAAAGAAACCGTAGAACCTCTTAATCAGATGCAAAATCATCTCCCTCTCCCTCCCTTTACTGTGTCCTAACATATTCCCTAAAATATTAAGAGTGGCGAATTAAATAAATTCCTAAAGAAAAAAAATAGTGAGATTTAAATTCAAAGTACTTTTACCACCGGCTGCTGGGTAATTACCCCAATATCACTGTCGTGTAAGAGCATAAGAATCTCAAAGATTAATGAAGTGCTGAAGGTGGCCGCCAGGATGCAGGAACACCCACCTCACAAGTGGCTTCAAGAAAGGCAGGAGGGTGGTTGCATTGATTCCCAGGTATTTTTTTGGTGCCTATTATAAATGACATTGTTTTCTTAGTTTCCCTTTCTGCTAGTTCATTTTTGGTGCACAAAAATGCAATGATTTCTGAATATTTTGTATCCTGTACTTTATTGAGTTCATTTATCAGCTCTAGTAGTTTCTTGGTAGAATTTTTGGGATTCTCTAGTACACTATCACGTCTATAGCAAATAAAGACAGTTTCACATCTTCCTTTTCAATTTGGATGCCTTTTATTTCTTCTTACTGTCTGATTGCTGTGACAAGGACAGATGATACTATGACAAATAGGAGTGGTGAATGCAGACACTTCTGTCTTGTTCCTGATCTTAAGGGGAACACTTTTAGTTTTCCCCCAATGAGTATGACGCTGGCTGTGGGCTTGTCATACATGGCCTTTATTATGTTGTGCTATGTTCCCTCTATTCCCACTTTGCTGAGAGTTTTTATCATAAATGGGTGGTAGATTTTGTCAAATGCTTTTTTAGAAAGGGTGGAAGTTAATTAAAAAATGTGGTAATGGAAACTCACAATTTAGAAGCAAAGCATTTTGATGATTATTAGAATAAGTCCCACAGTCATGGAATATTTGGGATAGTAGGAAGAAATTTCAGAATAATAGGTATGCCCCCAAATGGAGGGAATGGCAGTGAAATTGCTTAGAGACAGTTAAGAAGCAACATTTTGCCTTTTAAATAGTTGTACAGGAGAAGAAGTAATATGTGATGAGAAGTGATGTCATATAGTTATTAAGAATATGGAATTCGAGCCCAGACTGCTGGGGTTTATTTTCCTACTTTAGTCACTTATTAGCTGTGTGACATTTCTGATAAGATACTTAACCTCTCTATGCTTTATTTTTCTCATCTGTAAAATGTGGATGATAATAGTAAGTACTTCAGAAGGTTACTGTGAGGATTAAAAAGTTAATACATGTAAGGCACTTAGACCAGTGTTTGGCACTTAGTAACGACTATGTATTAGCTCTATTGTCATTACTATTAATATTAGGAGCCACAAAGGAGAACAATGACAAATTATGTGACAAAAGTAGGTTCAGGGTTATGAACTGCATTAAAGAGAACAGGGTGGTTTGTGTGGGATGTAGGAAAATTCCATTGGTTGGCATGGTGAGAGGTGATTAATACAGGACACTAGATGGTTAATTGGACATGTCTGAGGTTGGCAGTTGAGGGAGGAGATATACAACAGATTATATTTTCTGACTTGGCTTCTGACTGTGTCCCTGTCCCATGAATCAGCATTGCCAGGATATAGGATTGGCCAGGCTAGGTCAGCTTTTCACATTTCAATACCTTAGTGGGCCTAGTTTTGATTAGGAAGCTCTAGAGGCTGGATGACTCAGAGAAAATAGAAGCTGAACCTGAACCAAAAGGATCTCGCCTCCCATGAAATTCTGGAGGTTTCACTTGGTAGGATGTCGCTTGTGAGCACAAAGAGAAATATATGGCTCAGATAGGCACAGGCGTAGTCTTGAGTCCAACCCATGCTGGCTGGCATTTGGGACTAGAAGTTCCCTGATTCCAGGGAGCCAGGCTGTGTGGGGATGGTTTGTGAACATGTGAGTACCTGCATGTGTTGGGTAACTGTGGAAAGTCACGATTTGGATAAATAGTACCACAAGTTTCCCTCAAAACCTGGAAAACGCTCACCCCATGAGAAGGCCACTAGTCTACAGATGAGATGAAGCATTTGTTGTGATACTGTCTAAAATTATTAGGAAATACAGTTTGGGCGTATTCAGTAGGCAAGAGGTCAGGGTGACTTCAAGATGCAAGACTGGACTGTAACTGACGAGCTGCAATTTACACAATTGCATATAATCAGAGTCTCCAGACTTTATTGATTATATGCCATTGTCAAAACCATTCTGAACAAGAAATATATATGTATATATATAATGTGAATGTCTATCTATCTATCTATCATCTAGTTTATCTGCTACTTTCAACCACTAAGTAAACATAAACTAATTTTCTTATTTTAAAAATAAAAATAAATGAAAGGATCTTAGTATTTTTTCTTACATCCTAAATAACTGTCTGGTATGCCCCCCTGGAGCATTAGCTGAGACCCTTAAAAGAGTTTTACTCAGTGATGTTTGCCAGGGGCTGGGGTTGGGGAGTGGGGAGAGGTTGGTCAGGGTGCCAACCCCCAGTTATAAGATGAATAAATTCTGGGGATCTAATGTACTGCATCGTGACTATGACTAATAACACTGTATGATACAGTTAACAGTTGCTAAGAGAGTAGATCTGTGTTCTCACTTAAAAAAGAAATGGTCATTATATACGACCTGATGGAGGTGTTAGCTGACCCTATAGTGGTAACCATTTTGCAATGCATCAGATCAACATGTCGTATACCTCAGACTTACAGGATGCTATATGCCAATTACATCAATAAAGCTGAAAAAATTAAAAAGGAGTTTTAAATGTTTCTCACAGAATTCCTAAGCTGGGTGCGTACTGCAGCCAGTTTTCCCAGCCAGCCTCTCACACAGTTGAAGTTGTAAGATCCTTGAAAACAGTATTCACCTCATGCCTCCATAGTCCCTAATGTGGCTACTTATGTAACCAAGGGGCACAGAAGAGTGGGGCCACTTAGGCAGAATTGGGGCTGTGTTCCACGTCAGTAATGAAAGCTCCTTCAATGATTGCTCCACTGGGTGTATTAATAGTAAATACTGGCTGGATTTAGATCCACCCCCTTAGAATCAATAATTTAACCTTTCTTATTAAGTAGGTACATGGAAGACAGTAATCCGCATTTTATAAATGGAGAGAAGCAGGAAGTGCCTCAGGCTATTTCTGCACTCAGGATACTAAACACCTTGTTAATTCACTTAATTCAGGAATTAACAACTCAACTACCACTGACATCTCTCATTGCCCTGAATGATCCAGATGTTCCTAATATACGTTGTTGTATTGCTTGAGCACTTCTCCCAATTGCTAATGAACCATTTTGACATGCCAATCAAACACGGGCTGTTAGTGGTGTTCTGGCACCAGTCACCCAAATCTCCGGTGACCAGTCAAGAACCCCAAATGCATTCATGTGCTCATTCTGGATTGCCTCACTTTTTAATTTATTTTAAAAGAGAAGTGTCTAAGTTTATCTGAATTAAAAATAAAAGTCCAACAAATGCTGGTTCTGGACACAGCACAAAATAATTTGCGGCAAATAATGCAAATTCTAGTAATGATGGGTAATATTTATTGAAAGCTCAATATGTACCAATAGCTTCCTATACAATATCTTATTGAATCTTCACAATAATAGGTATTATAACCACTCCTGTCCACTTTCATACATGAGGAATTGAGGCCAATGAAGGTTGGACAATTTGTCCAAGGCCACGTAGCCAGTAAGTGGCAGAGCTGGGATAGAAACTCAGGACAGCTGGGCGCCAGGGCCTCGTCAAGTGTTGGGGAAACAGGGAAGCGGTTTTCCTTGCAGTGGACCTTGTGGAAGAGACTGAAGAGATTGGGACTGCAAATAAAGTAAAAGCAATTTATGTATATTAAAAACTATTTGTGAGCTTTGACTCCAATGGAGGCCAGAAAATAGTTGGCAAGTGATTTCTGTGAGGAAGAATGACAGATTTCATTTGTGTTCATATGATAAAAATGTTGGTGTCTGGGGATAAAGGGAATATAGTCATTTCTTATCTTTTCAGCATTATTATTTAGATTTACCTACAATGGTCATGGGTTTTCATTATTATTTTTGTCTCTTGAAGGTCACAGAGACCCTTTTCATCACCTTCATAATGGCGTAGGTTCAAGTAACACTGAACTAGTTTACCCATGTAACAAACTGGCTTGTGTGAAGGAGTTTATAGCTTAGCAGAGGTTGGGATGAGTGGGGCCCTCTGGTGGTCCCATTTATCACTTGTGGCCATAGATACTGGTATATATGTAGTTTATGTGGAAGCACATGCACCCAGTCTTCAATTTTATTCCTGTCACTTGAAGGGCTAGGGCTATTTCTTTGTTTCAGGGAAAGAACAACTCAAAACATGAAGTGATCACACTTATTGTGTCTGAAGCATCAACTTGAGACTGAATAGCAAGTTTTGAATAAAGACACTCCATTCAGTCACTCAACAGTATTTATTTGATAATATTTATTGGACTCTTCCTATATACCAGGCATTCTTCTAGGTTCAGGGATAAAATATGTGACCAAAATTGACAAAAATCTCTGTTTTTATGGAGTATCATTTCAAAATGAATGTTGTTATCATAAAATTAACTAGACATAATAGGTAGTAGTTAGATCACTTAATATTAAATGTTGTATTTAAGGTTATACTTAAGTATATTAACTGTGGCCAAACCATCAATTCTGTAATCATACTTCGTGAATACTTTATTAATGCTGGGTTTAGTTGCATTCTGGTTTGGGGTGAAGCTAGCAAAAATATAAAGAACATACTGTATTTTTCAGACTATAAGACGCACCCCCCAAATGTGGGAGGAAAATGGGGGTGCATCTTATAGTCCAAATGTAGCTTTACATTTACATTGAGGAAATATTATGTTATTTATGTTATTCAATATTTTACCACATTTTTTGCTTCTAAACTTTTTTTCCTATATTCCTCCTCTAAAACCTGGGTGTGTCTTATGGTCTGAAAAATACAGTAACTATATCTATAAAATTGTAAACAATATACAACAAAGGTCTCTAGATATATAAAGTACATCTTGAAACTGATAAAATTGAAGATGTAATTTAATTTTTTGACAATATTATTGGCAATAAAATTTCTTGCCAATTAAAAAAAAACTCTCACAGATTTAAAATTAAAGAAAAAAAAAGAAACCACGAACTCCAAGAACAAAAACCTATAATTTGAATATAATGTAATATAATGTAACTTTGTGGCTTTGACACATGTACTTTATGGTTTCCTAGATAGAGTGTAACCCCATTAATATCACATATTAATTCTCCACCACATTTTAACACTTGATCCTAAAAATTTTCTTGGCACCACACCAGCACCTGATCCCTAAAGAACTCTGATACAATTTCTATACATGCAAAAAAATAGGGGTGCCAGATTTACTAAACTTAGTTTTGGAATTCCCAGCAAGCAACTGAATATCATGTAAACCCAATTTAGATATTTAATAATATAAATGTAATTAATGTAATTAAACCTTGGGGAAACAAAAAAGGGCACAAATGTCAAGTATGTAACAAATATACTGGTATATCAAATGATGTGTCAAATGTAATGATATTGAGACTTGGTCCTATTCCTTGATCTGTTCTCCTATTCCCAAGAGAGTCCAGGAGAAAACCAAGAAAAGGGCACACGAAGACATTATTTCAAACACTGCTACTTCCACATTCCATTCATACTCTGTGAGTCCCTCATTTTCTCCCTAATTCATTCTTTTGTGTTATTTGTCTCATCTCTTTCCCATTACTGAGCACCTTTCTAAGGGCAGAGACCATGCTTTTTTCATTTTATTTTATTCCACAGTACCTAGCATAATGGTGTTAGATGCACAAAAAATGTGCGTTTAATAATAAATAAGTGAAATCAGATACAACTTCCTTGCCAGATATGAGGCTTGCAAATATTTTCTCCCCAACTGTAATTTGTCCTTTCATTCTCTTAATGGTCTCTTAACAATCTTTCACACAACAGAAGTTTTAAGTTTATCAATTTTTCCTTTGATGCATTGGTTTTCGGTAGTACACCCAAGAATTTTTTGCTTAGCCCTAGGCCCTGAAGATTTTACCCTGTTTTTTTTTTTTTTTTCTAGAAATTTTTAGTTTTATAGTTTATGCTAAAACCCATAATCCATTTTCAGTTAATTTTGTACAAAACATGAGTTTTGGTTATGACCATTTTTTCTGAATGTCCAACAGCTATTATACCCATTTTAAAGACCACGGATGGAAGGCTAGCCATCATACAGGTAGTAAGTGGAGGCGCTGAAACTGAAATGCAGGAAGCCCACCCGGAAACCACACTTTCCCAATGACTGTGCTTTCCTGGGTCTGATGCACCACTGTCTCTGCATCCTCCAGTAAACATAAAACACTCTGAATTCACCTTCCCACGAAGTACAGAAAAAAATTTATTGAGAAAATGGAATCTAACCTTTAAAGGACTATTTAAAGAAATCATTAGCCACACTTTGAACAAAAAGTACATGAATTTACTTTAAAAATAAACTATAATTTCCAATATCATGCATCCTTATAGTTATGAAAGACAAAGTTTAAAACAGAAAAACAGAGATG
Source organism: Phyllostomus discolor (assembly GCF_004126475.2). Taxonomy (NCBI): domain Eukaryota; kingdom Metazoa; phylum Chordata; class Mammalia; order Chiroptera; family Phyllostomidae; genus Phyllostomus; species Phyllostomus discolor. The sequence continues at coordinate 148,883,261 of NC_040905.2, read as the reverse complement.
AAATTAAAATCTTCTCTTAAGTAAAGATAGTGCTCTATTTTTGCTAAGGAAGGAGTAATGAACTGATGACATTGGAGGTTCAAGTCTTAAAATAACACTTCTGGTTCCAGATAGTGGCTGTGGTCTCCTAGGGCATCTCTTATCTGCTATCTGTCAATAGTATAACGGAAATTGTGTACTACTAAAAACAGATGTAGCCCTGCAGTGACAGAAATGGAAAAGGTATGCTCTGGGAATCCTAACTGCATTACTGTCAAACGGAGCCAGGAGGCACAGATATGATAGTCAGCACCATCTCCTTGGCCAAATATTCAGCACTATTCTGTTTTCAGCATTGGAATAAAAAATCTGTTGCAGAATTATGGGACAATGACATGAGGAATATCCTGTGACAAAAGCTTTCTTCCTAAGCTTTAGCCATTTGAGAACTTCTGAAGATAGTTCTAGATGAGTAGCCACATTCCTACCACTTGGGTTTAATGATTGTTAACATTTTCTATATTTGCTTTATCAATATATATATGTAGTTGTAATCTTTCTAAATCACTTTAAAGGAAGATGCAGATGTTACACTATCTTCATCCCTAAGCATTCACATGTTATCTTTCAAGGATATAGGCATTCTCCTCTCTAAACATAATAACATGTGTGTGCAGTTTGTGTGTATGAAACAGGCAGCAGGTTGCCTTCATAGGTTAAAACCTCCTAATGGATGGTGGTTTTTTTATATGGTCAATTATGTTTGTGTTTATAATTTTGTCCCCAGGTTAGTTATTAACATGTATAACACAATGCATCGGTTTTATTTGCTAAGACCTCTGTTTCCTACTTATCCCACCAACCCAGAAACGCAGATCAGTCATTTGTTTCATTTAAAAATGGTTGCTTGATCCACAAATACTCCCTTCCTGACTGCTGTTCGGTATTAGCTTATTGGTGGATAATACAGAGCACACAAATGTTTATATAGAAAAGTACTATTTACTGCTGGGATCTGGGGTCCACAGTCTGGATTTCGGGGGGACTTCGTGAAATCTCTGAAACTGTGTAAAATTGTATATGTATATGAATTTTCAGGGGCAGGAAGAAGAACATCCATCACTTCCATCAGATTCTCCAAAGGGTCTATGACCCTACAAAGGTTAAGAATCACTGATTTAATGCTTTCAAAATACCCTTTGGAAGCTGCAAGATGTTATTAAAAAGAACACAAATTACCAACTGCTCAGTGACAGAAAGGAGGAATTCCTCAAGGACCCATCTAGTCTACCCAATTAGAAGCCTGATGCCACCTAAGCGGGTCCTGGCAGAGGCCAGCTAGAGCAGAAGGCAGCACAAAGCACCTTATACACACTGACACATTCTCAATTAGTTCCAGCTCCTCAGGAAAAAGATCTGAATGTCACTGCAGATGGTCCAATTCTATTCAGTGGGCAGAGACCAGGCAGAGTGCCAAGGTCAACTCCGGAGACGAGGCATTCATTTCATCCGACTGTGTTTGTTCCAAGACTTTGTAGCCTTTTGGGTGGTTTATAACTGTGATTGTGCTCACCTTGAAGAGACACAGAAGAGGGAAGCAGAAAAACCCAAAATAAATGAGCAAGAAAATGGAGAAAGTCTCCTTTTTTCATCTGCCAGGAACTTTTGGTAATGGGTGCATGTCCTTGTAAATACCAAAGGGAATGAGATGCCAGGCACAGCGCTTGTCATTCTTACATGGCTGTCTCCTGGTATTAGCAGAATCATGAGAATCATCTTTGTTTTGTAGCTGGAAGGAAGTGTATGAAGCTCAAAGGGATGAAACAACTGGATGGGGTAAGGACAGCTAGTTACTCAGCAAGTAGGGGATGGGGTTGGAACCTGTCTGTTGAATGCCATTTCCCATCATATCTTGTTTTATAAATATTCAGTTTTGGAGGGAGAAGTGTGAAATATACAAATATAAACACAAAACAATAAGTGATTGTGAAATCAGCCGCATGGCAGGGTCTTGGCTGTGTTGTGTTTTGTGTTAGTTTCTGTTGAAAAATTCAGGTGAGAGACAAATCAATAACACTCAGTGTTTGTACAATTTGATTTAAGTGCATTTTCTCATTTAATATTTATAGCTCCATAAACATCATGAATCCCATTTTACTGCTGGAAAAATCGAGGCTCTGTGAGGCTGAATAAATAGCCCAAGGCCACAGATGCAATAGTGGTTAAAGCTGCGGTTCATGCCCAGGACTATCTGGCCCTGTTCTTCTCCGCAGGCTGTAGGCTAGGTGGGATCAGCCAGTGTGTTCAAACCTGGGATGGCACAGGCTTCCCGGTCACTACACAGTACTTAGCTGAGTGAGGAAATTATTTTCTCCTAATGAGACCCCCCTTTTTACCCAGTACATACAATTTAAGAAGTTTTGTAGGAAATCAAGTATTAGTAAATTGAATTTATCTTTATTGCCAATGGCTATTTATTAGACAGAAATTTTAATATTTTCTTTTCACCTGTACCCTCCATCAAATTAGAGATTTATAAACATGCATGTAAACATCCTAGGGTATCTAAGAGAATGCCCACTTTGCTTGTTTTGATAATGGATTATTATTTTCCAGTGAGTTAGGTTTTGACATTTATTTCTAACACTGAGTATTAAAAACAAACAGGGTCTGATTCCCGAGGGCGAGTCCATGGAATGACACTACAGATGGAGGGGGTTTTAAAGAGCTCTGGCTCTGCCTATTCCTAGCACTGCGGCCTCCAGCTGGTTGTTGCAGGGCTCCCTGCGCCTCAGTTCCTACACATGTAATATGTAGATGACAGCTGTCTTAGAGGTTGTTGGTTATCAAATTAACTATGGTGTTGTGTAAAATTCCTAGATCCCTACGAGCACTTAATAAACCATGTATGAGAATAAAAAATTACAAGACTAGATGTTAGATACCTAAACTCAGAGACGGTAGATGGTCAGGTTGAAATCCTAGCCCTGAACAAATTCAGAATCTCTCAGAAGCTTTGGCCAAAAATTTCAGCTTCATATAACCATGGAGAACTGGGCAAGTCAGTCATTAATCATCCCAGATGGATGAGAAGTCATCCTCAGTTTTTGCATTTTGTCATCAAACAATTGCTATTTTGAATTTGCAAGTGCTTTTACCAATACGAAGATTCTCTTCCACAGCTTTCCATTCTCTCCCCCATATAGCCTTGTTAAAAAGTGGCCAGGTAAAGCTACTGCATTATAGGTAATGGAGTGGGTTTTCCCACTCTGTTAACGGTGGTAGTTTGTTTGTGATGGCTGACATTTTTCTCCTCCCTGTATCCATGTACCCTTGCGACAGTGACTTTGTAGGCTTTTTCCTTCTGCCCACTTCACCAGGGGTTAGAGTTTGGAGTTTATTTCCCTTCCCCTTGATCTGGGCTACTCTTGTGACTTGCTTTGGCCAACAGAATGTGGCACTAGGCCTCCAGGGGCCCTGCACACATGTAAACATTCCCTCAGAATTCTGCCCAGCTACCATGACAAGGGACAGCATACTACTTACTGGTCATGCCAACCATCACCAAGCCAGATGACAGAAATTACAACTGAGCAGTGAGGCAAATACTTTGGAGACATGTATGTACATGGAACACCCAAAGTGTTTCTCACCAATGATCTTGTTTGGACATGTGTGTCACATTGACAATACCTGGGTAACCAATTTCCAGTTAAAATGATAACAGTATTTTGCATTAGGGAATTCTTAAATCTTGCATAGAGAAATTGAGTTAGACACATTCCTTGTAATACAGGAGCTTAACTAAGATGAGAGTCAATAGCTTTTAGGACCTGCTAAATCCATTTATTAAGTTATTCACAGAGGAAGCAAACCAACCTTTAAAACATAAGGCAGAGTGATGAGAGAAAAGGGGAGAGCTGCTAAGAGGAAGAAAATATTTCTGATTAACTTGGAAAGCCTACAGATATTTATTCTGTGAATCAAGCCTCAAACCATATGCAGTCTTAAAAATGTTTGTGAATAGATTTCCAAGGTCCCTCATGCTTCAGTTTTATAATGTGGATTTATTAGATAAATAAAGAAATTAAAGCTGCCTGGTTCTTTTGGTTGGTAACCTGGTAAATAAAAAAAAAGTCTTCTCTCTGTTAAGAAGTCACAAAATAAAAGCATTTTCATAACATATTTAAGTAGTCAAGAGCATTATGTCTTATAACAACTAATCTGCCTGGAACTTTTCCATGAAAGCATCATCGGTCTTGTCTAAAAATGGCTCTCCTGCTGTTATTAATCCATGTGTCTCTCTGAGCACTGACTGCCTAAGATCAGATCTAGCTGGAAAATACCAAGTTGAATCTTCACCTTTTTAGATGTTAAGTTGGGTGCCATTCTTTCTGTACTGCTGTGCAAAACACCTTTGCATGTTTGGGATTTATTTTAGGTTGCCTAAGCATTTTAAGAAACTTAAATTAGTATTTATGTTTTTGATCATGAAAGCAACATGCTCACTGGGAAGTGCATACAGGTCTTGATATGGGGTTTTCAAAGATGAGGAAAATGCCTCATTCACATCATGCACAAAACTTAGAGGGCACCAAAACCTCAGTAATATAAGTGATATAAATGCATTTATTTCAAAAATCAAAATTAAAAAAAATTCTACCCTGGCTGGAGTGGCTCAGGGGATTGAGCACCAGCCTGTGAACCAAGGGTCACTGGTTCAATTCCCAGGTGGGGGGGCATGCAAGTGGCAACCATACATCGATGTCTCTCTCTCTCTTTCTCCCTCCCTTTCACTCTCTCTAAAAATAAATAAAACCATAAATAAAATATTTTTAAAAAAGCAAAAATTTCCATGATGAACCAGTAGGTCAAGATTTTAAATGAAGACAGGAGAGGCTTCAACACTGCACTTGCATGATGACCCTTTCTCACTCACATCACCCTAATCCTGGCCCTTGTGCTAATAAAACTTTATTTCTAAAAACAAGTGGCTACCTGGGCTATAGTTTACCAATTTGATTTTTTAAAAGCTACTTCATTAATATATTATTTATCTTAATTAGTAAGATTTGGGGCATTGTCTTAAATTTTGTGCCTCACTCACTTCACCCTATGTCTAGCCCTGGGAGTTTGGATTTTATTCTAAGTTCAAATGGTAAGTAAGCCAATGAAGGCCTTCAAGCAAGTGGCTGATGGGATTGGTTTTAAAAAGATGGCTTTCACTGCTATGTAGATGGGAGGGAGGTCACTGTGAAAACTGGGAGACTAGCCTAGAGGCTGATGCACTAGCCTAGTGATACTATTTTTGTCCAAGTCATCAAAGACCAACTGTGACATAAAGACGGTGGCTACTTCCTTGTCCCCATATCTCACTGGACATGCCAGCATTTGTCTTACCCCTCCTCTTCTCTCACAGCTGTCCTACCTCACTGACATCTCTTCCTCGGTCTCAAGGACTCTGTCCTCTTCTGTTCTCAAACAGTCCCTTAGCCTTAAATACCATCAACAGATACCTGTAGTCCTGACTTTGTCTCCTCTAAAGCTGCACATCCACCTGTCAATTTGCTGTCTCCATTCGATGTCTAGTGGGCATAACAGACTCACGAGGCCCAAGTCTACTTTCACAGATGTTAAGGTAGGTACCTTTCTCTCTCTGCTGTTGGGATCAGTCCAATCACATACTTAGATGTTACAAAACATTTTCATATTTCTTTGGCTTATTTTAGGTTATTTAAACATTTTTAGCACTTCATATAACACGTATGTGTTTGAATTATAAAAGCAACACATGTTCACTGGAAATATTTATTTCTATTCACAAACCTGTCAATCTTCCATCTATCTTTTAGAAGTGGGTGACACTACCACCTACCCTACTGATTGAGCCAAAAAAAATTAAGAGTGTAGCTTTATTTTTCTCCTCCCCTTTTCTCCTACATCCAATCCAGCAGCAAATCCCATCAATTCTACTGCCAAAATGTGTGTCTATGTGTCTTTCAATAAAATCAGCACCAACCTCAGTAAGCCTAGAGAGGATGTTGCCTCCACATATCTAGGGTAGGATCTGCCCCAGATGGAAGGAGCTGGGGTGGTGGGGGGAGGGGAAGAGTGTAAATAGGAGTGTTAAATTCCCAGGACAGGCTGCAGGCAGGGGAACTGGCTTGGCTTTTGGGAAGCAGAAGATGCAGACTGGAAAGATCTATTTCTTCATGTGCGTGGGCCTCCCCAGGTGGTACAGAGGCTAGAAAGTGTCCCAGCCTTGGGTCTGCTACACATGTTCTCTCACATTCTCTGCTGGGTCCACATATCTGGATCTGGGACCAGCGGGAGGAACATTCCAGTGGGCCCTGGTTACTCTTGGTGGGAGCATGATGACCTTAGTGACAATGTGTCTAGTCATCATTTGGGAGGTGGCCTGAACAGAGGAGGCTGGTGACAATGCTCAGCCAGTCAACATGTGAGGCACAGAAGCCATGGCCTAGCATAGGGTTGACACCGGGTGGCAGTGTACTGAAACCACAAGGTCAGTTTTCCAAGCAAAGAGTACACTCTGGAGCCAAGCTCGCTAATGCAGAGGCCACCCAAGAAACAGCTATCAGTCTTGCTCATAGAAACCCAGTGGAATTTGCTGGTTTTGTTGTTTTTCATTTTGTCTTTGGGGGTGGCATATAATAGGGACTTGTGATACTATGACTTTTCAAGCTTCATGATTGTGAAATCTTGCTTTTAGAAATGGTATTGTTTCTTACAGATCTGAATGAACTCATCAATCATCTGTCTACTTACAAAAAATTCAGTGGATTCGATTTGGTAATAACTGCCTTTGAGTGTTCTTTGCATATCAAATGTAAGCTGTCCTGACTCTGTTAAGATAAAGAATTTTTGTCTTAATTTTAAATACTTAAAATTATAAATACTTGTTTTACTTATACTTGAATTTTACAAAATTCAATGGACTCTATAGTATAAAAATACCAGATTTAATATTTCTTTCCAACTGAACTTTTTGTAGAAATCGAAGGACCATCATTCAGGCCAGATGTTATGTTTTTCACTAATCTTGTTTGTAGGAAGAATCTTTAGCTTATTTTTTGATATGTTCCCACTACTCCATACTTTGCCACCACCATTAAATTTGAATAACTGGTGGAAATGTCCTTAAAAATGGCAGCAAATTTAGCACAGAACTTTTGGGGCATATGCCTGTGTATTTAGGGTGTTTGTTACTAATGTGCCAGTGGGTGGGTCTCATCCAGAGATGCTCCAGCAGCCTGCTGGCCATCCAGAGATGAGAGGGCCAGCTGCCAGAGACCCTGTGTGCCCAGCACAACTGCTCCACACATCTTCCATCCCTTGGGGCAGACTTGTCATGCCTGAGTCTTCTGTGTATAACATGCACCAAAAATAACTATGAACATCTGTGTATGCCTTTCCAGTTTGCAAAGCACTCGCAATACATCACTATCAACATATTGCTTAGGACAGCAGTTCTCAACTTTAAATTTTTTCTGAAACACGTGAACATGACACGTGTGATACTAGCACAGCTATGGACCAGTGATTTGCTTGGTCCACGGAGTGTAAGGTTCAGTAGAATTTTAACATCTTTGCCTCCTTCCTCTTTGTGGAAGCTTATTGGAACTCAGTTAACTGAGGCTCAAGTGATTGGGGTAACCTTGAAACTACTCTAGTTGGTAAAAGTAAATTTATGAACTTGTGTACTTCAATCATTGTGAATAATAAACTGCCTATGACACACCTCACACTTGAAGACACACTAGTCCATCTCAGCACTACAGTTGTGAACTTGGAGGCTAGTGAGGAATGGCATTTCTTATCTAAAGATCTAAAGGATTTATGGAAGGTGAGAATAAGGGGCTGAACTGGAAATGCTGATGGTGCAGGTATTGGTATAATTGATGGGAGAGGTGGTGCTTAGAATTGTTGATTTCTGCTCTTCTGGAAGTAAATAAATAGAGGTATTAGGACATTAAGATTCAAATGAATGTAGTCAGATGATTGGATTCGAAATATAAGACTATTCAGACTAAACTGACATGTTTATAATTTTTTAAGGTGATACTGAATGCTTACTATGCCAGGAAGGGTCTGTGTGTTCCACATATATTCACTCACTGAATTCTTGTAACAACAGCCTGTGAGTTCTACTTTCACCTCCACATTCCAGAGTGTGAAAGCTGAGGAAGCAGGAGGTAAAGTCACTTGCCCAAAGTGTGTTATAATAAGTGAAGAAGCTGGGATGTGAACTCAGGGTCTGTGCTCTTAATCTTCAATTCTAGCTTTAAAAATTTTAAATTAACAGTTCTGTTTTTCCTCACTTGCCCTTAGCTAATGAATATTTTTTCCGTATATTTTTACATAAGAAATATGCTTGAAACATCAAAAGTTCGTGTTTTAAATTTTTTAAAAACTAACCATTCTAGCCCTGGCTAGCATAGCTCAGTGGATTGAGCGTGGGCTGAGAACCAAAGCATCTCAGGTTCAATTCCCAGTCAGTGCACATGCCTGGGTTGTGGGCCAGGTCCCTAGTGGGGGCCACATGAAAGGTAACCACACATTGATGTTTCTCTCTCTTTCTTTCTCCCTCCCTTCCTCTCTCTAAAAATAAATAAATAAAATCTTTGAAAAACCTAATCATTCCATTCTTCATGCTTTGATTAATGGATGGATACTTATAAATATATGAAAATAAAATTCTTCATCAGGAATATTTGTCATCAGTAATATTACATGTCTGTATTGAAAAATTTGAAGCTGAGTGACTCTATTAGGGCTCTCATTCTGTGACCTCTAAGTCAAAAGGCACATTTACCTACATAGGGTCTTTTTCACAAACCAACCATGAGTCAAAAACTTTGGGATAAATTTTGAACAGGCATCAAATAAACCAAGAAAAATAAAATATATACAATATATAAAGATGAAAACAAATATCCTATTCTATTACATTCTATTTTGTATAGCTTCTTTAGATCCTCTTCACCTCCACCAATGAAAAGACTAATTTTAGTATTTATGCTGTATTTGTAAAAATGTAGACAGAGGGGGCAAGTTACCAAGGACATAAAAAATGCTTTTCCTGAATGTTACAATGCATCCAACTCCTCATTACATTAACTCTGCATTAATATAATTTCTATTCATATTCATTTGTAAAGACCAATATTTCTGGAATTTCTACCATCTTAGGAATATCATATGTTGGTTTTTGACTGTAAAGTGACATTTTTTAACTTAAAATTGTTTTGCTCCTCACGAAGTATGCTGCATTGTACCAATTAATTATTCAGGACTATGATTTAGCATATATTAGTTTGTGGGTTTACAGATGTAAGAGAGAATTAGAACAAATGTACTTCAGAGTAAACTCTCCATATATGACAAAATAAACATGGTAGCAAAAAATAAATGTGTGTTTTAAAAACATAATGGCAAAGAAAGGTGTGGAAGAGGTGGGGCTCAGGATAGAAGGTAGAAAGGAGAATTTTCTAGGTGGTTGGCAATAACCATAGGTCTGAGGTCAATTGCAGCATGGGGTTGGGTGATGATGGGGGTCATCTCCAGCAGCCCAAGTACCCAGGCCTCTGGCCAACTCCACAGCTCAATTTTGGGTTCCCTACACTGGTTCTGCAAGAAAGAAGACTTTACTCTAATTGTTTACTATGAATCACAAAAAATAAACTTTTCAGATTTCTCAGGAACCACTGAGGGAATTGTCCTTGTCCAGATGTCTCTTTTTAAAAAAGAAAGACACAGACCCCTAGAGAAGCAGCTGTGTTTGAAATGCAAAGGGCACTGAACCTGGGTCAGAGGACCCACTTGGAGTCTAGTTCCCCATCTTCTCGCCTGTGTAATCTTGGAAAAGCTTTCAGCTTCTCTGGCTACACCCTCCACGGCTCTAACATTAGGAAAATCCTTAGAGTGCTAGGAAGAGGAAATGGGATGATGTAAATGAAATCACTTTGGAAATGATGTAAAACCCTATACTGATTGCTATCAGGTAACTCATTTTAGGCCCAATTGTTCAGCAGGATGTGAGCTTTAGCCAGAATGCAAGGATTTCTAGCTATTATGTATAACTAAGAGTCAAACAGGTACATTCTGGTGCATATATAAATCTTCTTATGTGTTTCTTTTCCTCACAAAATAAAATAGAAACCATTTGAGTTTCTTGCTTGCTCTCAGACTCCCCTTGAAGATTTGAAACTGTGCTTTCACCCTACTATCATTTCTCTTCTTTGAAATTGCCCTTGCCACTGATAATCACAAAACCCATACCCTTCTCGGCAGCAAGCGGGGAGGGGTGGGGGCTGTCACTTTAGGGCTGACACATTTTCTTTCCTTCAGAGAGAAATTCCTCTAAAGTGCTGAATGCTGAATTCAAAACATCAGTGATGTCAGTGATGTCAGGACAAGTTCTCCTTTTAAAGCAAGGTCACTGCTGGGAGGAAGGGATCGGTCTGCAGAGCCTCAGATTGGGCGGGATAACATTGTCAGACACACAGTTCTTCCAGGAATGTTTTCATAGATAATGAGTGACAAGCTTCCCTTTTTCAAGGATGTGCTAATCAGACGGGGACAAGATGTAAACACTTCCCCAGTTTCCCCCTCCCTGATATTATCTCTTGGGGCATGTTTGGAGTAAAAATAAGTTTTGTGGTTTTCATAGCTTTAAAAATATGGTTGCAAGCAATCTTTGCAGGCATGTATTTTACACAACAATTCCTTCCCCCATCCTCAGACACATGTATGTATACACACAAGCATGCACATATACATGTGCACACCCTCCCCACCCCCCGAGGGAAAGAAGTTGCTAGCTGTTTAGTTGTATCATTTGTCTGGAATATTACCCTTGGCTCACCCTCTGTAGATGTCTGCTGAATTACCTTCCATCCTCTCACTTCCTCCACGAAGCCTCTTGAGATCTTACCAGGTAAAATTAACTGTTTTCCTTCTTATAATGGGGCTTCCTCTATTATAGCAGTATTCATAGCCTGCCTTGATTTAGCAGTTTATTTTTATTTATTTTTTCCTCCAATATTATGAACTCGTCTTCCTCGACAAAAAGTTTTTCTCTCCCATAACACCTAAGGATTTAGTAAAGGTATTTTTAGGAACATTGAGCTGTTGAAACTCTTTAAAGTCATCCTTTTTCTCTCAGGGAACTTACAGATGATCTGTGTTGGCATTTTCTAAATCTCTTTTATTGAAAATTTGGCCAAAGGAAACAAGACACAAACAGGTCTCTAACATGAGAGAAGCAGGGAGCAGTGGGAAGGATGGAAAAGATGTGGATGCGCATGGCAATTTTTTATCACGTGACTTACGTCCCTGAGATGCATGGGGCAGCAAGCACATCTCAGAACTGCACCTGGATCAGGGACCACCACGAGAGAAACAGGGAAATGAGCATGAAAGGTAATTTGAGGGTCGGACAGTGTAAACATAAACTAAAGAAGAGCATTTCTAGATTAAGATGGATGGGGAAAATAAACCAGATTTATTACTAGCAGGAAAGAGTGCTTACCAAATCATTCAGTGAGGTGTCATTTATATCTCTAATATTAACCCCAATCCTTTAAGTGGATGCAGGTTCTTACCTTTTTATGAGAGTCATTAGCTCCTATCAGTTGGTGGAAAAATACTTGATTTCACAAGCAGCACAAAGAAAAAGCCTGTGATAAACAAGGTTATAGGTTGTCTCTCTTGAGTTAGGCAACATCTCTTTTACAGTAGCTATTCATGTAAGCATTGAGAACCGTGAGTTTGAATCACCTTCTTCCTCCTGGCAGTAGTGGTTGTAAGGGGGCATTTGTGGAAGGCGAGTAATAAGTATAAAGGATGAAAAGCCACTTGCCAAGATAGACCTATTAACTAGTTCTCATAAATAGAAATCGTGCTAACATTAACTGAAGTGTCATGAACTACATTAGGCAGTGGGCAGTCATCAGTTCATATGCTACATACAATAACCTAGTAAGAAAGACATCATTATCTTCATTCTCCAGATGGGCTGCAAGGGGGGAAATTAAAAACAAAAGCAAAACAAATTAACGAATAACTCCCCCCACCCCCCAAGCACCTAAAGTGTTGAATGATGCTTCTGGAAAGAATTTTAGACCAGAGAAAGAGGAAAAAGTGAAGATTAAAGTAATCAATTTGGCTAAAACTAGAACCTGTACCAACACAATAGAATGCTACAAAACAAGGAAATCAAACCAGACCATTTAAAAAGAAGTGAAAAAAAATCATCTTTTGGAAGAAAGCCCCAATAGGAAACAATTTGTAAGAGTATTGTTTGTAATACAGAAAGCATTATTTAACTCTGTTGGGCAGAGAAGTACTAGGTAGGTAGTGATTCGATGGCAAGAAGGGACATCTATTAAAAAGGACACTTCTGATAGGTGGACGCACCGTGCCTCCTCGCACAACCAAGATTAGAAAACCAATAATTTACAACAATAATTTACTATCAGAATAACACCCAGATCCGGCAGAGGATTTATCTGAATGGAAGTCGGGCAGCCAAGAAGTTGAAGTAGACGCGTTCATCCGGACTGGTAGGAGAAGACGAGCTGGCGGGCGCGGGGCTGGCTCGGGTCGGCGGCTCGCGGAGGTCGGGGGAAGGTTTGGCGCGAAATTGGCGCAAAAGCCATCCAGCGCGCAAGAAGGCAGCGGTGATCCCTGAGTACGCAAGCTGCGGCTGGCAGACCCAGAGGGGTAGCGATGGTGGACCAGGGCAGAACTCGCGGCACAGAAGCCCAGACAAGGGTCTGAGTCCAGGGGAATGGAACTACCGCCATTGTTATCTCCCGCCCCGCTCCCGCTCCGGCCCCGCCCCCACATATAACGTCACAATCTAGCGACTGGGGTGCCCAGCCCCGGTGAGCACCTAAGGCTCTGCCCCCCACCGTAACAAGAGCAACCAGACCAGAAAAAAAAAAACAGGAGAGACGGGGAAAAAACAAAAACCAAAAAACTATGTTTTCAACAGAGCAGATCAGTCCCCCAGGACTCATCCTTTTGAGGGACCAAGAACTAGCCAATCTATCAGATGCGCAGTTCAAAACACTGGTGATCAGGAAGCTCACGGAACTGGTTGATTTTGGACGAAATTTAGATGAAAGAATGCAGATTACCATAAAACAGATGCAGGAAGACACGCGGAGGAGAGCCAATAGTGAAAGGAAGGAATATGAGTCTCAAAACACTACAGTGGACCAGAAGGAAGATAGAATCAACCAAGCAGGAAAGCATGATGAAATAAGAATTCAAAAAATTGAGGAAAAGATTAAGAGCATCCAAGACACCTTTAAACGTTCCAATATCCGAATTATAGGGGTACCAGAATCGGAAGGGGAAAAGCAACAGATTGAGCACATATTTGAACAAATAATAAAGGAGAACTTCCCCAATCTGGCAAAGGGAACAGTCTTCCAAGAAATCCAAGAAGCTCAGAGAGCCCCAAAGAAGTTGGACCCAAGAAGAAACACACCAAGGCACATCATAATTACATTAGCCAAGGTAAAAACGAAGGAGAGAATCCTAGAAGCAGCAAGAGGTAAGGGGACAGTCACCTACAAAGGAGTTCCCATCAGACTGTCAGCTGATTTCTCCAAAGAGACCTTACAGGCAAGAAGGGGCTGGAAAGAAATATTCCAAGTCATGTAAGACAAGGACCTACAACCCAGATTGCTCTATCCAGCAAAGCTTTCATTTAGAATGGAAGGGCAGATAAAGTGCTTCTCAGATAAGGTCAAGTTCAAGGAGTTCATCATCACCAAGCCCTTATTTTATGAAATGCTAAAGGGACTTATCTAAGAAAAGAAGATAAAGAAAAAACATGTATAGTAAAAGGACAGCAAACTCACAAATATTAACAACCACACCTAAAGCAAAACCAAAAGAAACTAAGTAAACAATTAGAACAGGAACAGAACCACAGAAATGGAGGGCACATGGAGGGTTAGCAGCAGGGGGGTGGGAGGAGGAGAGAGGGGGAAAAGGTATAGAGAATAAGTAGCATAGAATGTAGGTTGAAAATAGATAGGGGGAGGGCAAGAATAGTATGGGAAATGTACAAACTAAAGAACTCATAAGTATGACACATGGACATGAACTAAAGGGGGAAATGTGGGTGGGAGGGGGGTACAGGGTGGAGGGGAGAGAAGGGGGGAAATGGGACAACTGTAATAGCATAATCAATAAAATATATTTAAAAAAAAAAGACACTTCTAAGATTAAAGGGCTAGGGTTTCTTACTGGCTTTTATGTTTATAAAACAATGTATATGAAGGGTTAGACTGTGTTCAATTTCACAGACTGTGTACCACCCACATGTGCTGGCAGATTGGGAAAACCAGAATAGAGGAGAAAATGACTCAAAGTTATTTAATAAAACTGGGTTTACTCAGATTGTCTAGGCCTAAATATATCCATTCCAAAAGAAGAGGGCTTAATGAATTTGATCATTGTCAATTAAAAACAAACAGCTTCCCCCACTGCCACCCCAGCAATTGTTTAAGAGATGTGAATGATGGGAAGTGGGGAAATCATCTAGAAAAGGTCAAGATCAGGGATCAGTCAGACCCATTTAGATGCTATAAAGGAGTCAGCCCTACCTGGTGTGGCTCAGTGGACTGAGCACTGGCCTGTGATCTGAAGAGTTGTGGGTTCAATTCCTGATCAGGGCTCATGCCTGGGTTGCCAGCTGGGTCCTCAGTTGGGGGTGTGTGAGAAGCAACCGACCTTTCTCTCACACATCAATGTTTCTCTCTCCCTCTCTCTCCTTCCTTTCCCCTCTCTCTAAAGATGAATAAATAAAATCTTTCAAAAAATGCTAGAAAGGAATCAGTGCCAAATATTACCCAACTTGTAAACACAGTAAATATTTAGAGATTTGGAACCATAGCTAAGTAGTTTTGAAAATCAAGGTACCTGAAACCTTGTTTCTTGAGATGGGGCAGTAGACATTTTGTATTTACTTTTATGATAAGCACTGAGAAGTATTAAGCTATTCTTTGCTTTTTAAAAATGTAATACTTATTGATCTGTATCTCGAATTGTCTTGCACAAAAATATGTTGGGCATTTCAAAATCTATAGGAAGATCTGAAATACTAGCACATTTAAAAAAGAAAGCACTGATATTCCATTCAGCTTCTTAAGCCACTAGAACCATATGTCTTCATTTAAGGGCCAGAGGGTCAGTAAGAACACTGTGTTTGAACTTCAGTGTGGGTTTCTTTTAGTATTTGAAAATCCCTTCCAAAATTATGGTCTAGTACATGCTTACCCTCGGAGTGAGTACATCTGGATCAAAGGCTTCCTCAAATAGAAGCTTCACTTTGTCACCAGAACTAGTATGTTCAAGCATCTTGTACGATGAAGTATTTCTGAGGTCCAGGCAATAGTCTACTTGTCTCCAGTGGCATATGCCTGAACTACAAATGTGGACAATGAATAGAAATAAGATTCAACTTTGGACATAAAGAGCTTGCCCAATTAGCATAGCTTGCCAGGTGGCCATCTTGGATATGGTTCAAAAAGAGGGTGGCACAATATAGTGGCATCCACTCAAATTAGGTGCTGATTCAGAGCAGTGAGAATCTGCAGTAATCACCCAGTTGGTAGTTATTTTGCTCAGAGTATCACAGTTGCAGGGAAGTATCACAGTATAGTTGCTAAAGAGCGCAGGATCTGGAAGCAAATACAGGAGTTTGAATCCTGACTAACTGTACAATTGGCAACATAACTGCTCTCAACCTCAGTCCTCATTGGACAAAAGAAAGATTATGTTCTACCTCTTGGCTATTCTGAGTATTAAAGGAGATAACTCACACAGAAGGTCTTGGTACAGGGTAAGTGCTCAATAGATGTTAGCTGTTTTTAGCAGATTCTTTGGCAACAACTCCAGAGCTCAAAACATGAGAAACCAAAGATGTAATACCTCCAGAAGAAAAAAAAGTGGTATTAATTGGGTCTCAGAAGACTACTCTGGCAGTAATAAGGATGGATACTGAAATGATCCAGTCTGCTAGTTAAGGAAAACAGTCTAAAATAGATTTCTGTAGGGACCCAACCCAGGAAAAATGATGAAGTTGTGATCACATGAACACAAACAAGAGAAATCTGATACGTGATCATAGCTGACATTTTCAGAGGGCTCTGTCCTACTGTAAGCTTGACCTGTGGTTATAGATCAGCCCTGACAGTCTGTCTTTCCCCTCATGCTCTCATCCCTTGGGGCACAGCTTAGATGTGATGATGAGGGAGTGGCCTGTGGCTATGAAAGGCAGCAGAGAGCAAAGCTAACTGGCCAAATGGGAATTGAAACTGTGACCTTGGCCTCATTAAAACAGTCAGCAACGTCTTTGAATAGACCAGTTTTTTTGTAGACAGCCAAGCCATCTGCAGACAAAACAAAACATGGCATGTACACACACACGCACATAAATACCAAAACAAATAAGAAATAAGATTTACAACTAAAATAGACATTAATTCAGGTTTTTTATTTTACACAATTAGCTTCTATTTTGTTATTGATGTTTTTAGAGAGAGGAAAGGAGAGAGAGTGAGGAAGGAAGGGAGGGGAGAGAGAGAGACAGACAGAGAAACATAGATTGATTGCCTCCCATAAGTGCCCCAAACAAGAATCAAACCTGTAACCTAGGTATGTGCCCTCACAGGGAATTGAACCTGCTACCTTTTGGTGTACAGGATGATGATCTACCCAACTTAGCCCCCTGGCCAGAGCAGGTTTTATTTTTTGCTGTTGCCTGCATTAATAGTCAATTATTATTGCAGGATTGAAATAGTTTTGAAATGGAGAACCATGAGCTATAACTTACATTTAAAGAGATCTCTTAGCTAAGTGGTCAATTTGCATTGATGGGATATCTACATGACTTAAAGATGAATAATACATTGCTTTTAAAATTTGAAAACTGAAAAATGACTATTTCAATAGAATCAAGCTGGTTCTGAAGAACTGATTACCTCATTTGCTTTTACAATATGGTATGAAATAAACTTTCATAGTAAAGCAACAACATCCCAACTAGGACCCATGCCAGCAATAATAGCATCTAATAATAATGATGCCAATACTTAAAATAGTACTTACTAGATGGTACTTACTGTTTTAAGTACCTTACATATATTGTCTGGCTTAATTCTTGCAACAGTCCAGTGGCAAAGGTGCTATTGTTATTTCTATGTTATAGGCAAAAATATGAAGCAGAGAGAAATGAGCGAACTTGTCCAAGGTCATACAGTAAGTAGGGTCTAACTTAGAAGCCATGGTCTTAACACCAATACCACTAAAACCCATGAATGCTCCTGGGAAGAGTGAGAGATGATATCAAGGCACCAAGAAACATAATAGTTTGCCAATGGGAAATCTTCCCTCCTCTCTTAGGCTTCCCTCTTCTTTTCCCTCATCCTCCCCACACTCCCAGTCTCACTCAGAGTGTTATTTTATAAGACTTAGTAAGTAAACTATCACTACTTTGGAAAATTAGATAAAAAAAAAACAAGAAGTAGTCATCTTATCTAACCAGTGCCTTTATTTTGCAGATGAGAAGAGTGAGATACCAACTAATGAGCCCTAAAAAATAACTGGGATAATCAAACTGATGACAGTGTATTCTGGAGATTACCTACCCCTTACTAATTCTTACAAGTGTACCTAAGAAGCAACCCAGGGGGCATTAGCTGTTTTCTTGCAACTCAGTTTTCATCTCTGGTCATATTATTTCTTTCAAAGAGAAGCCAGGTTTCCTCCCTCTGCAAATCATTGTGTTTCTCTACCATTTGGACAGCCCTCTGTGAGCACGTGTCAGTGAATCCCTCCTCATTGAGCTGCTTGATTGCAGGAGATACCACACTACTTTGTTCCCTAAGATTATGCTCACTACATGTCCCTGTGCCTAGAGAGGAGTTGTAGATATTTTGAATCTCTAATACTAAATCTAATTAGTAGTATATTTACATTTAATATGCATGCGATTAGGGGTTATTGATTATTATATTCTCACCTTTCTTTTATTTGTTTTGACAGTAGGGTACTTCCTCTAGTTTCTGACCTTTTTGTTTTGGTGAGAGAAAAAAATTTTGAATTTGATATTACCATGGTAGGCTGAATCATGGCCCCCAAGATGTCCATGCTCTTCCCAACCTCAGTGATCTGTGGATATGTTATGTTATGTGGCAAAAAGAATTTCATGGATATAATTAAATTAAGGACCTTAAGGAAGGACTTTCGGCCAAGACCAAGGTGTACATAGATACACTTTGCCTCCTTGCACAACCAAAAGAAAGGCAACAACAAATTTAAAAACAAAAAATAACTGCCAGAAAATCAAACTGAATGGAAGTCTGAAAACCAAGAAGTTAAAGAAGAAACATTCATCTGGACTCGTAGAAGGGATGGAGATGGACAGCCAGGGTGGAGAGGATGCACTGCAAGGAGGTGGCTGGAGGTGGCTGGAGGACCAGAAGAAGCAGCAGCTGGCAGACCGGGTGGTCCCACATTTGTGTGCAGATAAACCAGGAGGAAAAACTGGGGAGTGGGATAGACCATGCAATCCAGGGTTCCAGCATGGGGAAATAAAGCCTCAAAACATCTGACTTAAAAACCCTGTGAGCGTTGAGGCAGTGGGAGAAACTCCCAGCCTCTCAGAGAGTTCGTTAGAGAGACCCACAGGGTCCTAGAACATACACAAACCCACCTGCCTGGGAATCAGCATCAGAAGGGCCCAATTTGCTTGTGGGAAGCAGAGGTAGTGACTGAAAGCCAACAGAGAATTGAACAATTGGCATTATTCCCTCTTGGACCCCTTCCCCACATACAGGGCCACAACACAACAAAGTGGTTTGCCCCACCATGGCAAATACCTAAGACTCTGCCCCTTACTACATAACAGGCATGCCAAGAGAATAAAAGTATGCCCCAAATGAAAGAACAGATCAAAGCGCCAGAAAAAGTACAACTAAGTGATGAAGAGATAGACAATCTATCAGATGCACAGTTCAAAGCACTGGTGATCAGGATGCTCATAGAAATGGTTGAGTATGGTCACAAAACAGAGGAAAGAGTGAAGGCTATGCAGAGTGAAATAAAGGAAAATGTACAGGGAACCAACAGTGAAGGGAAGGAAACTGGGACTTAAATCAACGGTTTGAACCAGAAGGAAGAAAGAAACACTCAACCAGAACAGAATGAAGAAATAAGAATTCAAAGAAATGAGGAGAGACTTAGGAACCTCCGTGACAACTTTAAATACTCTAACATCCAAATCATTGGGGTGCCAAAAGGAGAAGAGGAAGAGGAAGAAATTGAAAACTTATTTAAAAAATAATGAAGGGGAACTTCCTTAATCTGGTAAAGGAAATAGACTTCCAGAAAGTCCAGGAAGCTCAGAGAGTCCCAAAGAAGTTGGACCCAAGGAAACACACACCAAGGCACATCATAATTACATTACCCAAGATTAAACATAAGGAGAGAATCTTAAAAGCAGCAAGAGAAAAGGAGACAGTTACCTACAAAGGAGTTCCCATAAAACTGTCAGCTGATTTCTCAAAAGAAACCTTACAGGGAAGAAGGGGCTAGAAAGAAGCATTTGAAGTCATGAAAGGCAAGGACCTACATCCAAGATTACTCTATCCAGCAAGGCTATCATTTAGAATGGGAGGGCAGATAAAGTGCTTCCCAGATAAGGTCAAGTTAAAGTGTTCATCATCACCAAGCCCCTATTATATGAAATGTTAAAGGGACTTACTTAAGAGAAAGAAGATCAAAATTATGAACAGTAAAATGACAACAAACTCACAACTATCAAAGACCTAACCTAAAAAACAAAAACAAACTAAACAAACAACTAGAACAGAAGCAGAATCACAGAAATGGAGATCACATGGAGGGTTATCAGTAGGGAAGGGGATGGATGGAATGGGGGAAAAGCTACAGGGAATAAGTAGCAGAAATGGTAGGTAGAAAATAGACAGGGGAAGCTTAAGAATAATATAGGAAATGAGCCCTAGCTGGTGTAGCTCAGTGGACTGAGTGCAGGCTGCTAACCAAAGTGTCGCAGGTTCGATTCCCAGTCAGGGCACATGCCTGGGTTGCAGGACATGGCCCCCAGCAACCACACATTGATGTCTCTCTCTCTCTCTCTCCCTTCCCTCTCTAAAAAATAAATAAATAAAATCTTAAAAAAAAGAATAATGTAGGAAATGGAGACGCCAAAGAAACTTATGTACAACCCATGGACATGAACTGGGGGTGGGGAGAATGTGGGTGGGAAGGGGTGTGCAGGGTGGAGGGGAATAAATGGGGGGAAATGTGACAACTGTAATAGCCTAGTCAATACAATATATTAAAAAAAACACAAAAAAACTATGAGCAGTAAAATGACAACTCACAACTATCAACAACTGAACCTAAAACAATAACAACAACAACAACAACAAACAGCTAGAAGAGGAAGAGATTCATAGAAATAGAGGTCACATAGAGGGTCATCAGTGGGGAGGCACAGGGAGGAGAATGGGGGAAAAGGTACAGGGAATAAGAAGCATAAATGGTAGGTACAGAATAGACAGGGGGAAGTTGAGAATAGTATGGGAAATAGAGAAGTCAAAGAACTTATATGTATGATCCACAGACATGAACTAAGGTGGGGGAATGATGGTGGGAGGGGTGAGTACTCAGTGGAGGGTGAAAAAAAAGTAAGGATCTTGTGATAGGGAGATTATCATGAGCATCTGGTTGGGCCCAGTGTAATCACTAGGGTTCTATTCAGTGGGAGGCAATAGAGTTAGATTAAGAGAAATAAAAGTATGACTACAGAACCAGAGGGGGGAGTGATGCACTTTGAAGATGGAAGAAGGGGCCAAAAGGTAAAGAGTGTTGTTCAGCCACTAGAAGGTTAAAAAAACAAAGAAATGAAGTCTCCCCTGAAGCCTGAAGAAGGAACACAGCCCTGCCAACATCTTGATTTTAATCTTCTGACCTGCAGAACTTTAACATAATAAACATGTGTTGTTTTAACACATAAAACTTGTGGTAATAAGGTTATGACAGTCATAGGAATAATACAATGACCATTGTTAAGATCCTCATGTCTGTTCAAAACTAGTGTCCTAGACTTCAGTCCTTCCCCTTTGCTGTTGATCACAGTATTCTCAAAGATTCATTCATCCACTGAAATCATTTAACCAATATTTATTGAGCTCCTGCTATGTACCAGGCACCATGATGACGTGAACAACAACATGACATGACCTGCCTGTTTCTGCTTCTGTTTGTGCCATTCTTTCCACGTTTTTTGCCTTGTATCAGTATCTGACAGGTAAAAAGCAACTAGTCCTATGGGGCAGCTCACCTGGCTTTGGTTCACCTTTGATGTTCCAACTAGGGACCTTGAAACTAAGGGGAAATTTAGCCTGCCTCAGGCTGCCCACAGCCCACCTCTCAATACAGCTAAACTGTGAACTTGCTTCCCTTGAGGACACAAGGCTTTCACTCTCAGGACCTAGCCTCACTAACAAAAAAAAAAAAGTCCAGAGTTAACAAGATTCATCATTTAAATCTTCCTGAGGAAGTGAGTGTACCCTTTCTTGAGCACTGTAGAACATTGACTCTTTCTTAGGATACTTTTCACATGCTATCTTTGATTATGATCAGAGTAGAAAGATGGTTTCCCTCATCTACTAGTTTATAATACTCTTGAAGGAAACTCATTCATATATGTCTTCCTCAGCATTTGACACATTGTAAATGCTTCATGAATGTGCGAAACAAACAAAACTATGCAGTAGCACTCAAGATGGCTAAATACCCCTACCAGTGTAGACCAGTATCCTCACGACTTAATATTCTTTGTTCTCAAAGCTTTGCTCCCAAATAGCTGTGTTGATAAGCTTGGTATAAAATAGTCCAAATATCAGTAGAATGCTAAACTTGGAGTTGAATTCAGAGTATTATTATAAATCCACACTTTAATTTTGTGATTCCTCTATTGCTATTATATATCTGGGGCCTAGCAGAGTGCCTAGAATGTCAGTGTGCAATATATGTTTTTGGAATAAGTATTCCAATCTGATAGTCAGTGTTCTGGGCAGGTTACATCTGTGCTGGCTTTGTGCCAAGTATCACCTACTGGTCCTCAGAGTTGCTCCTAACTCTCAAGATGTTCTGTGAATGATTCCACCTCTAAGCCACACACCTGATTTTTGAAAACAGCTTTCCTGGGGGAATCCAAGATAGCAGCATGGTAGGTGGAAGTTACACTTACTTCCTCCCAGGAATAAACTGGAATTACAAGTAAAATACAGAGTAATCAGCCTGAATAACCAACTGAAGGGCAGCTGAAGAGACATCTTATAATAAAGGATTTACAGAAGAAGCCACACACAGACTGGAAAGAAGGGTGGAGATGCAAAAAGGGCTGGCTCCCCTCCCATAGGTGGCAGCTGAGGTTCTGGAGAAACACCTCAGCTGCAAAGGTTCTCCCTGAGAAGCTCTAAGCCAGACCCCCCAGCTTAGAGCACTAGAGCTGGGAAGAGACACCCACATAACATCCGGCTGTGAAAATAAGCAGAGATTCTGTACACCAGAAAGAAACAGGAGTCTGCTAGACACAGGCACCCTCTTAAGGGACCAGTGCACAAAATCTTATTCATAGCCACTCACCCTGGGAACTGGTGGAGGGAGGGTGAAACAGACTAGAGTTGTATGAGGAGGGACTGAGATTTCTGGTTCTGGGGAGAAAGCTGAAGTAATAGCTGCAAAGATTCTTGTGCTAAGTCACTCTCCCACACTTGCAGATGCCATTTTTTTTTTGATAGAGCAATCCACTCCATATGGCAGGAGCCTAGGACAATGCAAGAGCCCCACTCTCTGATCCCACCCTCTGATGCTTATGCCCTGCTTAGAAATCAGCTGCTTGGGCTGGGATATAGAGGTCTGGGCAGACTCAGGGGGTGTCAGTGACTTTGAGGCAGGGGCCCTTCCCCACAACCACCCACAAAACTGATGGATGGTGCCTCTTGTGCATGGAAGATCCACTAGCCTCACCCTCCAGGCTCCTGACAGTCCTGCCCATCCAACTCCTAGTGACTTCATCTGCTGAGGTCTTGGCAGAATCCAGGACAGAATGTTGTGTGGCTCCAGGATGGGGACAACTCACACCAACATCATCATCCCCCAAGCCTGACCAACACCTCTCTTTCACAGGAAATCTACTAGCCCCATCCTCCTGACTCCTGGTGTCTCTGCCCTACCAGATCAAACTTGTAGCAGAATCTGGGATAAATTAAGTTGTGTGGCCCTAGGATAGAAGCAGCTAGACTTGGTATACCCTGGAACACATGCTGAGTAGCCTCAGACCCAGCACTGGCACTGAGTTTGAACCTGTATCAGTCTGGTGAATACCACTCATGCCTACTTGGTGACTCACTGAGAACCTAACTCATGCAACTCCAGTACCACCAGAGGCTCTTTCAGTGACTGAGCCTAATAGACAGCTGGCAGGCAGAGGCCAGCTGAGGTGCATCTTGGGGTGTCTTGGGCCTTTGGACTACTCCCAGGACTGGTGCCAGTAAAAGCTGTCCTTGGTGTGCAGCTTGGTCCTTCCCACATACACTCAGGCCCAGCAGAGGCAGCCACAAACTGTGTATCTTTTTCTGGCTCTGAACAGGTTGTCCAGGACCAGTAATAGACAACACCTGACAACACCTAAAATGAAGCAGTGTTACTAGCAAGAGACCTAGAACCAACACACCCAGTAGCCAGCTTAAGATGACATTAGAACAGGATCCAGTAAATTTCACAAGCAGCATATCCAAAGTGAGATCTTGACAGGCACCAGACCATGGTGAGGCAAATTCCATACATGTACTGTGGTCAGGAGTGACCCTCACAGTAAACTAGACTGAGGGTTGATCCCACACATAAATTGGCCAATAGAAATCAAGACTCAATTACAATAGGATGGCTTATATAACCCACAAAAGAAACATTCCTGGAATACCCAGTTCAGGTGATCAATGAGAATGTACCACTGAGTCCCACAGGACACCTATTACATGAGGCCACCCTACCAGGACTGGGAATCAGCAGCTCTACCTAATACACAGAAACAAACACAAAGAGGCAGCCAAATGGAGAGACAAAGAAACATACTCCAAATCAAAGAATAGGAAAAATCTCCAGGAAAAGAGCTCAATAAGTTGGAAGCAAACAATTTATTAGATGTAGAGTTAAAAAAATGGTTATAAGGAAGCTCAAGAAACTTAGTAAGGACTCCAACAGCATAAAGACAGATATAGAAACCATATAAAATAACCAGTTAGAAATAAAGAATGCCATATCTGAAATGAAAAATACATTAGAAAGATGAATAGTAAGCAGGATGAAGCAGAGGATGAAATCAGTGATTTGGAAGACAAGGTAGCAGAAAACCCCCATTCAGAGAAGCAAGAGAAAAAAAATAGAAAATAAAGACAGTTTAAGGGACCTTTGGGACAATGTGAAACATAACAACATGATGTCATAGGGTATCAGAAAGAGAAGAGAGAGAGGGTAAAGGATTGAGATCTTATTTTAAGAAATAATGATTAAAAACTTCCCTAACCCAGTGAAGAAAGAAGACGCACAAGTCCAGGGAGCACATAAAGTCCCAAACACGATGAACCCACAGAGATCCACACAAAGACACATCATATTTAAAATGTCAGAGGTTAAAGACAAAGGGAAAATCTTAACAGCAGCAAGAGAAAGACAGTTAGTAACCTACAAGGAAGCTCCCATAGGGCTATGAACTGATTTCTCAACAGAAACATTTCTGGCCATAGGGGAGTGGCATGAATATTCAAAGTAATGAAAAGCAAGGACCTACAACCAACACTACTTTACCCAGAATTTAAAATTGAAGGAGAAATGAAGAGCTTCCCAGACAAGAAAAAGCTAAAAGAGTTTGTTACCACAAAACCAGTATTAGAAGAAATGTTAAAGGGCCTGCTTTAAGAAGGAGAAAAAGAAGAAGGAAAATAGGAGGAACATAGTTAAAAGCATAAAATGGAAATAAATACATGCCTATCAATAATCACTTTAAATGTAAATGATTTAAATGCTCCAACCAAAAGACACATGGTAGCTGAATGGATAAGAAAACAAGACCCACATATATGCTATCTACAAGAGACCCACTCAGGAATGAAAGATATACACAGACTAAAAGTAAAGGGGTGAAAAATTATTTCATGTAAGTGAAAGGTAAAAAAAATCTGAGGTAGCAATACTTATATGTGACAAAATAGACTTTAAAATAAAGCCTATAGTAAGAAACAAAGAAGAACACTATATAATGATAAAGGGAGCAATCCAACAAGGGAATATAAGCCTAGTAAACATTTATGGACACAATATAGGAGCACCTAGATGTGTAAAGCAAATCTTGATGGACATGGAGAGAGAGACTGACAGTAACACAGTCTAGTAAGGCATTTTAACACTCCATTGACAACACTGGATAGATCTTCCAGACAGAAAGTCAACAAAAAACAGCAGCTTTAAATGACATATTAGATTAAATGAATTTAATTGGTATCTTAGAGCATTTTAACTCTAAGCAGTAGAATATACATTTTATTTCAAGTGCACATGAAATATTTACTAAGACAGACCACATGTTAGGGCACAAAATAAGTCCCAATAAATTTAAAAAGATTGAAATTATATCAAATCATATGATATCTTTACAGACCATAGTGATATAAAAGTAGAAATTAATCACAGGAAGAAAGCTAAAAAACACACAAATGCGTGGAGACTAAATAACATGTTACCAAACAATGAATGGGGTTAACAATGAGATCAAGGAGGAAATCAAAAGACACCTTGGAACAAACGAAAATGAGAACACAGCAACCTTTCACTGTGGGACTCAGTGAAAGCAGTACTAAGAGGGACATTTATAGCATTACAGGACTATATCAAGAAATAAGAAAATCTCAAATAAACAAACTAATTTTACACTTAAAGGACCTAGAAAAAGAATAACAAACAAAGCCCAAAGTGAGTAAAAAAGGAAATAATAAAGATCAGGGCAGAAATAAAGGAAATAGAGTCTAAAAGAGCAACACAAAAGATCAATGAAACCCAGACCTGGCTCTTTGAAAAGATAAGTAAGATTGACAACCTTTAACCAGACTCATCAGGAGAAAAAGAAGACCCAAATCAGTAAAATCAAAAATGAAAGAGAAGTAACGACTGACACCAAAGAAATACAAAGAACTGTAAAAAAAAAAAAGAACAAACATATGCCAACAAATTGGACAATCTGGAAGAAAAGTGAATTTCTAGAAACATAATCCTCCAAAATGGAATCAGAAAAAATAAAAACATCTGAATAGACAGATTACAACTAAGCAAATCAGAAGCAATAACTTAATGCCCACCAAACAAAAGTCCTGGAATGGATTGCTTCACAGGTGAATTTCACCACTCACAAACAACTTGCACCTATTCTCAAACTATTCCAAAAAATCTAAGAGGAGGAAAGATTCCCAAGCTCATTTCATGTGGCCTGTATTATTTTAATTCCAAAACCAAAGATATTACAAAGAAACAAAATTATAGTCCTGCATTATTTTAATTCTAAAAGTAGAAATAAACATTACAAAGAAAGAAAATTATAATTCCAAAACTTGATAAAAAGATTGCAAAGAAAGAAAATTAATTCCCAAACTAGATAAAAACATTAAAAAGCTGAACATAGATGCTAAAATCCTCAACAAAATATTAGCTAATGGAATCCAGCAATACATTAAAAGATCATATACCACGATAAAGTGGGATTTATTCTGGGGATGAAGATTGGTACAATATTTTTAAATCAATAAACATTATATACCACATTAAAAAAATGAAGGATAAAAATGACATAATCATATCAATAGATGCAGAAAAAGTATTTTTTTTAAAATACAGCCAGCACCACTTTTTGATAAAAACTCTCAGAAAAGTGGGAATAGAGGGAACATACCTCAACATAATATAAGACATGTATGACAAAACCACAGCCAACATAATATTCATTGGGCAAAAACTACAAGTGTTTCCCTGAAGATCATGATAGGGATATCCACTCTTTCCTCTCTTACTCAATATGGTTTGGGAAGTCCTAGCAAAAGCAATCAGAAAAGAAGAAGAAATAAAAGGCAATCAAATTGGAAAGGAAGAAATAAAACTGTCATTGTGTGCAGTTTTGTATGATACTATATATAGAAAACCCTAAAGATTCTCCCAAAACTACTGGAGCTGATAAATGAATTCAGTAAAGTATAGGGATACAAAATAAATACTCAGAAATCAGATGAACTTTCATATACCAATAATTAATTATCAGAAAAGGGAGCTAAAAATGCCATTTATAATTGCATCAAAAAATACCTAGAGGACTTCCAGCCAAGATGGAGGCATACGTTGATACACAAGGCCTACTCGCCCAACCAAAAGAAGGACAATAGCAAATTTAAGAACAAAAAACAACCAGAACTGCCAGAAAATCAAACTTTATGGAAGTCTGACAATTAAGGAGTTAAAGAAGAAACATTCATCCAGACTGGTAGCAGGGGTAGAGGCAGGCAGCCAGGGGAAGAGGACACGTGGCAAGGCAGCAGCTGGAAGACCCAGGTGGGTAAGGCAGCAGCTCTCGGACTGGGCGAGGTGGTGGCTGGCGAAGCAGGCAGTCCCATATTTGCATGTGGATAAAATGAGAGGAACAACTGGAGAATGAGAGAGACCATGCAACCCAGGGGTCCATCCAGCATGGGGAAATAAAGCCTCAAAACATCTGACTTAAAAAACCTGTGAGAGTTGAGGCAGTGGGAGAAACTCCCAGCCTCACAGAGAGTTTGTTAGAGAGACCCACAGGGTCCTAGAATGTACACAAACCCACACACCCAAGAATCAGCAGCAGAAGAGTGCAATTTGCTTGTAGGAAGCAGAGGTACTGACTGAAAGCCAGTGGACAGCTGAGCAATTGGCATTGTTCCCTCTTGGACCCCTCCCCTACATACAGGGCCACAACACAGAAAAGTGGGTTGCCCCACCCTGGCAAATACCTAAGACTCTGCCCCTTACTATGTAACAGGTGTGCCAAGACAAAAAACATATGGCTCAAATGAAAGAACAGCTCAAATCTTCAGAACAAAATATAACTAAGCAACAAAGAGATAGCCAAACTATCAGATGCACAGTTCAAAGCACTGGTGATCAGGATGCTCACAGAAATGGTTGAGTATGGTCACAAAATAGAGGAAAGAGTGAAGGCTATGAAAAGTGAAATAAAGGAAAATGTACAGGGAACCAACAGTGAAGAGAAGGAAATCAGGACTCAAATCAATGGTTTGGACCAGAAGGAAGAAATAAACATTCCACCAGAACAGAATGAAGAAATAAGAGTTCAAAAATATGAGGAGAGACTTAGGAACCTCTGTGACAACTTTAAATATTCTAATATCCAAATCATAGGGGTGCCAAAAGGAGAAGAGGAAGAGCAAGAAATTGAAAACTTATTGGAACAAACAATGAAGAACTTCTTTAATCTGACAAAGGAAATAGACTTTCAAGAAGTCCAGGAAACTCAGAGATTCCCAAAGAAGTTGGACCCAAGGAAACACACACCAAGGCACATCATAATTACATTACCCAAGATTAAACATAAGGAGAGAATCTTAAAAGCAGGAAGAGATAAGGAGACAGTTACCTACAAAGGAGTTCCCATAAAACTGTCAGCTGATTTCTCAAAAGAAACCTTACAGGGAAGAAGGGGCTAGAAAGAAGCATTTGAAGTCATGAAAGGCAAGGACCTACATCCAAGATTACTTTATCCAGCAAAGCTATCATTTAAAATGGGAGGGCAGATAAAGTGCTTCCCAGATAAAGTCAAGTTGAAAGTGTTCATCATCACCAAGCCCCTATTATATGAAATGTTAAAGGGACTTACTTAAGAGAAAGAAGATCAAAATTATGAACAGTAAAATGACAACAAAATCACAACTATCAACAACTGAACCTAAAAAGCAAAAACAAAAATGAAGTAAGCAAACAACTAGAACAGAGGCAGAATCACAGAAATGGAGATCTCATGTAGGGTTATTAGCAGGGAGGGGGAGGAGAATGAAGAAAATTTACGGGGAATAAGAAGCATAAATGATAGGTACAAAATAGACAGGAGGAAGTTTAGAACAGTATAGAAAAAGTAGAAGCCAAAGAACTTACATGCATGACCCATGAACATGAACTGGGAGTGTGGGGGGATATGGGTGGGACTAAACTCAAAATGGATTAAAGACTTAAATGTTAGACTCAAAACCCACAAAAATCCTAGAAGAAAACACAGGCAGTAAAATTACCTTCCAGAAATAAAATATTGCTACTGAGAGTAGCAATATTTTTTCTGATATATCTCCTTGAGCAAGGGAAACAAAAGAAAAAATAAACAAATGGGACTACATGAAACTAAAAAGTTTTTGCACAGCAAAGGAAAGCATCAACAAAATGGAAAAACAACCCACTGAATGGGAAAACATATTTGCCAATGATACATCTGATAAGGAGTTAATACCCACAATTTATAAAAAATGTACAAAACTCAACATCAAAAAACCAAACAATTCAATTAAAATTGATCAAAGGACCTGAATAGACACTTCTCCAAAGAGGACATACAGATGGCCAATAGACATATGAAAAGATATTCAACATCACTAATTACCAGAGAAATGTAAAGTAAAACCACAATGAGATATCAACTCATATCTGTCACAAATGGCTATCATCAATAAATCAACAAACAAGCATTAGTGAGGATGTGGAGAAAAGGGAAGACTTTTGCACTATGGGTGGGGTACAGCCTCTGTGGAAAAACATTATGGAGACTCCTCAAAAAATTAAAAATGGAACTGCCTTATGACCTAGTGATTCCACTTTCTGGAATATATCTGAGGAAGCCTGAAACACTATCGAAAGAATGTATGCACCCCTATGGTCAGAAATATGTAAAAAATGTATCTATCACTATGAAGGGGATATTACTTATAAAGCCCATCCAGTTCACAGTGGTAGTATGTGGAAAATGGGTTAATGATTTAACATTCTTAGTTACTGGGGTCTTTGATAACCTTTCATAGTGCCTAATTAGAGAACAGGGGCACTGCAAAATAGACAGAAAATTGGAAGAAAATGAGACCATCAGAAGCTGACCTAGTGGCATTCTAAAGATGAAAGAGCTAATGGAAATAAAAGATGTTTTCTGAGACATCTATAGAAGGGAAGAAAATATTTTGAAATACATTCAAAACATGTAAAGTTTAAATTGTATCGCCCTGTCTGGTGTGGCTCAGTTGGTTGGACACTGTCTCACAAAATCAAAGGTCACTGTTTCTATTCCTGGTCAGGGAACATGCTTAGGTTTTGGGTTCATTCCCAGTCAGGGGAGGTATGGAAGGCAATCAATCAGTGCTTTTCTCTCACATCTATGTTTCTTTCCCTCTCTCCCTCCCTTTCTCTCTCTCTAAAAATCAAAGGAAAAAATGTATCTAATGTACTCTGTTTCCCATGCAAAGGATTATGTAATGAGTTTTCTTTAGATTTCCATCAGAAATGACGCTTGAAGTTGAACAGGTTTAAATTATATGGAAAACAGAATTGTTTATAATTCTTGTTTAGTGGTGAGGCTGGATAAAACTCAGAGCCTCACACATCTGTAACATAGCTTCAAATCATTGCATTAACTAGTGAAGGGTTTTCTTTACTATAGATTTATAGAGTTCTCCAGTGATTCAAATTTCAGTCATATAAACTTCTAAGAAGCACAGAAAAGACTCTCCAAAGGCTGTGGCAAATGGGTCTCAACTTCCCAGGCAATTACAATTGGTAGATGGAGGTGACCTGGGGTCCTGTGCTGAGAGCAATTTTAAGTTCATATCTGGCTGGGCTCACTGGGAGAGGCTGCTGAGATTGTCCAGTGATGCCTTCTGTGGGCATGGGAGGGGGAGACACTGGCTTGAAAAGCACATGTTTAACATTGAATCTGAATGAGCCATAGGTGATTGTGAAAAAAGGTTACAGTGGCCACAAGCTCTGACTGCACCTGCAGAGCCTGAATCATGTTCTCCTGCTGGATTTTGGAGGTTTGGGCTGTAATTATGAGAAGTGGGCCCTTTCAGAATTGTTTGTGCAAGAGCTAGACTGTCAGCTTCAGTGCTGTGAAATGGATTATGTTTCTGTTTGAATCTCGGGAATGGATCATTTCCATAGAGAGAGCTTCCATTTGAGTCAAATTACTATGTAAGACATCACAGGGAACAGCATACAGAGTCTTTGTGGTTACCAAGACTACAACCAATGTAAAAAAAGGAAAATAGAAATACTAAAAACTTATACCTCGGAAGTGTAAGTTGCTCTGTGTGGTTAATTCTGTTGACCTTATACTGGTCTAATTTTATCCCCTATTTGCAATTACTGTAACTGATCTTATTTATTTTGGCTGCCAGAACTCTAGGATGATCTCTTGTTTCTGTACAGTCTAAAAAGCTTTATCTGCTGTCTCACTTTCCATCCCAAGTCTCTCTTTTTTCATTTAACTCTTTTATTACTATTTGATTCCAATACACTCTGTAAAATCTATTTCCTACCTTCTGTCCTCATGTATAGATTTGCCTTCAGTTTATTTACAAGATTCTTACTTTTCCTATTTGGAAGATTCCCATATTTTCTTCTTTCATTTGGACTCTTCAGAACAGGCTCACACTGCTTCTATGTTCCTTGTTCTTATTTCTCTACATTTTCTCTCCAGCTCCTTTGCCTCTTTTCAAAGAGGCAGTTGGAGTCTTTCTGCACTTCCCATTTCTCTGCAACTGTGATCGTTCTTGAAATGCCTCCATTTCTCTTTTTTCACCTGCTCCCTCCCCTCAGCTTCTTTGGGTCATGCCATTGGGACCTGGAACCCACCAGGTGAAGCTAAGTCCCTTTCCTGGTGTCCACCATCCACCCTTTCCCACCACCTCAGAGATTGGTATCTTCCTAACACCAATCTGTGGGGGCTCTTTGGTTTCCAGGCTTCCTTCTACCAGGGTGACTCTCTCTGGTCCTCCTGCCACTCCTGGGCACCTGACTTTTGTGTGTTGACAATTTGTTAGTGAGTGGCACTGGGTTTCCTCACTTTGTAGTGGCTGAAACCACTTCTGGCTTCTCTGAGTTGTCTCTCTTCTCTCCAGGATACAGTCTCAGCTCAATCTCAGAAAGACCTTGAAACAACTACCTATATTAAACAGGGCAATCCTGAGGGGGGAAGAGAGCCAGTAGATAGTCAGAACATGACAGATATACAGCTATGACCTAGAGAATCCTAGTATCTCTCATGTATTAAGTGCTGTGCTTTTGGTGACAGCTCAGCCAGGCATTCTAGATCTTTCACAATCATTACTATTTTTAGTCCCATATCCCCTACAGTCTTGTTTGTTGTCTTTCCATCCACACTCTCATTTACGACACCATATCTATTTATGTCCTGCATAGTCTTGGTGCAGTCCCATTCTTTGACTTTGCTTAGGATACTGCTTCTTCTGATCCCCAACCTCCATGTGACCAAATCCTACTTTTTCAAGGTGAAGCCCAAATATTAACCCTTCCACAATATCCTTGCAGATGTCCTACTGCAGAACTATCAGTCTTCTTAGCAGTTATAAACCCTCATTGATTTCTACTTGTAGTGAGAGTTATCTGGGTTTTGCTAGACTGTGAGCTCCTCAGGGCACCAGTTATAGCTGCACCAAAATAATGTACATGGGGCACTGTATCGGCCATACTTTCAATATGGAAATTACTCCAGCCTTTGCCCAAACTACCTTCTGGCCAGTACCAGTTGGTCCCAGGTATTGAACATCATCCATTTGGGTTTATGACCCTCCAAATCAGAAAGCATTGCTGGGAACAAGACCTGTGTGCACATTTGTGTCCATTCACACACAAATGCCTATACTGTTACACTTATCAGGTTCATAAGGTAATTGCATGGAAGCTGGGTCATTTGAATATGACCAAACTCACAATAAAATAATAGCTAACATTTGTGATTACTATATACTGGGCACCAAGCTAGCAACCCTATGATGTAGGCACCATTATCCCTAATTTACAGACGGGTAAAGTGAGACTTAGAGAAGTTAACCGTCTATGGTAATTATTCTCTGTTCCCCCCCCCCCCCCCCAATCCTATCTTCATGCTCTTCACACTGCTCCATACTCCTGGAGGCCAACCGTTAGGGACTGCATCAAGCAGCTTCTGCCCTTGGGCTTCTGATTGGACTCAATCATCAGGCGGTACCAGCAGCAGATCCAGGGGATTAGAAGTTGGAAGGAGAGAGGTCAGAACGTTTATTTCCCTAACTCCCTCCTTACCTGGCTGTTCATTACCAGTGGCTGTGATTCTCTCCCTAAAGCCACAACTCCTATCTGGTAGACCTTTTCTACAGCCACAAGTATCAGAGAGTTTCAGGGACCCTCTGTCCCTTGCACCTTTAGGCAAGAGATGAACCCAGGTACTTCCTTTACTTACTGTTTCCTTATTGTCATAGGTTGAAATGCATTCCCCCCAAAAGAGATGTAATTCTAACCCTCAGTATCTCTGAATGTGATCTTATTGGGAAGTAGGGTTATTGCAGATATAATTAGTTAAGGAGTAGGGTGGTCCCCAATCTAATATGACTTGTGTCCTTATAAGAAGATGGTCATGTTAAGACAGAGAGATGGGAAGAATGAAGGCAAAGATCAGATTTACACAGCTGAAAACAAATGAACATCAAAGATTGTTGGCCACCACCAGAAGCTAGGAATTCCTCAGGTTTCATGGAAAACACAGCCCTGCTGACATGTTGATTTCAGATTTTTAGCCTCCAAAACTAAAAGACAATAGATTTCTATTGTTTTAAGCCATTCTGTTTGTGGTACTTGGTTATGGCATCCTTAGGAAAGTAAGACACTCATCTAATACTTTGGAAACAGGCCCTTTATTAAATTCTCAATTACTTATTTTGAGTGTAAAACATGTTTTCTGCTGGGACTCTGATTTTCCTAAGGTAAAAAAGCTAGGAACTGGACTCTGGGTTTTGATGGAAAAGTCAAGCTCTTAGCCTCTGTGCTAATATTAATAACACTATTGATAACATGTATATAGTGCTTATATTAGCTCCCTTAATGCCATTTGGTCTGAGCAGAGTATTGCAGACTGTTATTTTCAACATTGATGATGACGTGCCTGACTTTTTGCTAGCTGGGTCTGTGTTAACTGGCTGAGCTATGGTGAAGAGTAACTTTTAAAAAAGCTGATTTCCCAAAGAGGCACAAATATACCCCAAATGGGACAAGTGGAAGCCAGTGTCCATGGGGGTTCAGGATTTTCAAATATGCTCATGAGCTTTTCATAAATACCATCAGGGGACAGCCAGGCAGAAGCTCAGGTCCTGACCTTCATTATCATTCAAGCCTAATATAACAGGACAGTATCTTCATTTTTAAGGTGAGCAGGCAGGGAATTGGGAGGGCACCAGGTCCCTTTTAAATGCAAATAGGCTGTCTGTTTGGCAAGTTTCTATGTTTCCAGATGAAAAAGAAATAAAAGCAAACAGATGAAAGGTATGGATCTGGAAGTTCTCCTTTGTCACAGAGGATCTCTCTGATTGTTCCACCCTTGGAACCATATCAGAGCCTCTGTCTTTATGCACCCTAGTTGCAGCCCCAGGGAAGCAGGTAGAGGAAGCTGCTGCCTGATAATTACTTCTCTACCATTTCTTAAGGATGTCACTATTTTTAGCAGAAGTGACTCATTCATGCAAGCAGGTATACGGTAGAGGGGATTCTTAGTGACTTAACCCTTACGTCTCAGTGTGTTTATATTTATCCTCATGCTTTGTCACTTCTCTTGATGGCCAATGCAAGCCTTTTGATTTGGGGCACCAAAGAAAACACATCAATTCCTTCTTGATATCGTTTAAAATGTTCTCCACCCAGAAATGGGAGAGTTCTCAAAAATCTCTACAGCTAGGAGTGAAATGCAAGAAAAGGGAAGCAGTTCCACATCTTTCTGAGAAGAGCAGGTGAGGGAGTTGCCAAAGGTGGAAAGAAAGAGTGAAGAAATTCTCTTGCAGAATGAGTCATACTTTACTATGGAGCAACAGGAAAACCACTGTTAGGAATTGGAATATTTAGAAACCTTAGGACCAAAGTATTTCATTGTGATAAAAACTACGTCCTGATTCTTCATATTATATAAGGAAAGCTTATACTAGAACTCCCAGCACAACCAACACCATCACCAAGAAAACAAACCCTGGGTGCTGGGCACTTTACACAGACTACCTCATGTAGTCCTCATGACACTCTCATGAGAAAGGTTTTGTTAATAGCCCATT
This sequence comes from Phyllostomus discolor, assembly GCF_004126475.2. NCBI lineage: Eukaryota > Metazoa > Chordata > Mammalia > Chiroptera > Phyllostomidae > Phyllostomus > Phyllostomus discolor. The sequence goes on along the minus strand of NC_040905.2, from coordinate 148,847,772 downwards.
CTATAGATAAGGAAGCTAAGGCTTAGAGAGGCTTTGCATTTTCCTAAAAGGAACATACTAAGACATGGGGATGCCAGGTATGGAACGCAGGTCTGTCTGAGCTGAGACATGCAGTAATTGTGGCCCCTGAGCTGTGGCTAGTACACGTGTGCCTCAGTTAAGAATCCTGCTTAGGAACTAGTCTTGGAATGTTTTGGCAGAAGTTCCCATACGGGATTACTTGCCTTCCTCCACCATGAGAAGCTCCATCTATATAATTCTATGGGTTTGCTAGGTAAGAGAATCATGGTAAAAATCTTGCCATTGGGAGCACTTTGGTTTAAACAACCTTTCCTGTAATTCTTCTTCATTGAATACAACAAAGTAACTTATCCTTGACTTATATGTTTTCATGTCCATGTATGTTTGTGCATTTATTATTCAACTGACATTTCCCCTAATGGCCGGCCCTTACCACATTGCCTCTTGTAGCATATGAATCCCTAAATAACATGGAGATTTCCATATAAACTACTAGATAAAATACTCAACACAGCATTCTACTTGTTTCTTCTTATTTTGTTTTTCTAATTACCAGTATGTTTTACTTATATATCTTTTAATAAAAATTGTATATATTGAATATGTACAACATGATGATTTGATATATATGTACAGTGAAATGATTACTATAGTAAAGCTAATGATTTAGGAAAAGATTTCCTAAATCATTTCCTATGATTTAGGAAAAGATAGCAATTATTGTCAAATCATCATGTCCAGGGATATCTTTTTTTTCTAAGTACTTTAAACATAAGAATAAAAAAATACCATGTTGGATCAATTCAGCTCAATATTTCTTGCCACAGACAGCCCTGTCTAGTTGTCTCACAAGATACCATCATGAAAGATTAGAGACATTTCTTAATTCTTATGTTAAGAGCCTCATGTAGGGGCTTGCCACCTGTGCCTTCATCCATATTTTCCTTGAACATATTTACATCTCTAAGAAGTCATTAGGTTGAGAAAGTTCAAATAAAGGCTTGACAAGAGTAATTAACCCTTTCATTTTTTTCAAAATTGTAATTATGAGATAGCATTTTAATATTCTTTGGGGCAACCTTGGACTATAAAACTATCCAAAATGAAAAATTTAGGGAATCTCTTTTTGTTATTTTCCATTATTACTGACAGTGATGGACACTTCCTGTTTATTATCCATATGCAGCCTATAGACATATCTGAGTGTGAATGTCCAACATATGTCACTTTATCTGAGTACCACTAGGAGTCTTTCACCTGCTGCACCCAGACAGTCTATTCATGATTTCCTGAATACTCCTTGCACATTCCACCTTGGTGCTTACACACTCATTGCTCTCCTCCTGGAAAATCCTGCTCTTTTATATGTGCACCTGAGCCCTGTTCATTCTCCACAGCAGGGTTAAAACTCCATGTCCTTACTTTCCACCCTACATCAAAACCTTCTTATCTCAAGACCAGCACTGTCTCCCTGGCTGGTGTGGCTCAGTGGATTGAGTGCCAGCCTGTGAACCAAAGGGTCACAGGTTTGATTCCCAGTCAGGGCACATGCCTGGGTTGTGGCCAGCTCTCTGGTGGGGGGGTATGCTAGAGGCAACCACACATTGTTGTTTCTATCTTTCTCTTTCTTCTTTCCTTTACCTCTTTCTAGAGATGGATAAATAAAATCTTTTAAAATAAAGGCCATCATTGTCCAATATAAATATAACGTGAATCACACAGGTAATTTCAAATTTTCTAATAGCCACATTGAAAAGTGACAAGAAAGGGCATGATGACTATATTTAATACTGAAACAAAATGCTAGAAAAATGCTAAGAAAGTAGATTTCAGGCATACTTATATTAAAAATAGGGTAACTATGAGATACATTAATTAGCTTTACTATAGTAATCATTTCACTGTACATATATATCAAATCATCATGTTGTACATATTCAATATATACAATTTTTATTAAAAGATATATAAGTAAAACATACTGGTAATTAGAAAAACAAAATAAGAAGAAACAAGTAGAATTAGTTTTAATCATACATTTTACCTAACTCAATATATACACATTAGTATAATCTCAGTATATAATTGATCTAAAATTAGTAATGAGATATGAGATATTTACATTTTTCATATCAAGTATTCAAAAACTAAAGTATATTTTATCCTTACGGGAGCACATCTCCATTGAGTTAGCTCAGCAGTGACAGGTACTGGACAGTCAGCACTAGACTGTGTGATTCTTGAGGACAAGCTTAGTGACTGGCACAGAGTGGGAATCAAATGCTTGTTGTGAAATTTCTCTCTCCTTGAGTTACACACTCCTGTCTGTTCTGTACAATTTGCAATGATCACTAGACCCTGTGTTAGTAATTCCTCCCCCCAAGGCACACACAAGTTCTCTCAGCTAATTCACAAGCACTTAGCAGAAGCCAAAGGCTATGCTTTTATTCTCCCACAGAGCACACTGAGCTACCTCTAGTCCCTAAACCTGGAATTCCATTCCGCATCTCCCTGTCTTGATATATGTTGTTTGTTACCTCTGCCAGAATGTTCTGTTCACTTCTCAAAAAAGCACCCTGTCTCCTGTCACCTCTCAAATTGATTAAATGCCTATTTCTGAACATTTTTTTTATCAGGACTTATGCTGTACACTCACAATTAATTTGTTTGTCAGTCCATTCACTGTCCTATGAGTTGCTTTGTGTGTGTATTCTATGTCTTACTGGTTTTAGATTAATAACATCAAATACCATACTTATAAAATCAGTGCAGGAATGGTACATAATATTTGCTAAAGAAAATGTTAATTTATTTTTATAATTTTGAAAGAAAACAGGCTTCTGACTTAAGATATACTCTGAATTTATCACCTGCAAAGCAGGTAAATGGCTAACTGTTCAATAGATTGGCCCATTCCCTGGAAAGGAAAAGGGGAATGGGAAAGATGGAATCTAACATTCATTGAGCACTTTCTACTTACTTATGCTATCTCATTCAACTCTCATGACTAATCTGCAAGGGAAATATCATTATCCCCATTTTGGAGAGAAGGAAAGAGGCTCAGAGAGGTCAAGAAACTTGTCTAAGACCGCACAGCTAGTGAGTGACTGAGGAAAGATGTGAGTCCAGGTCTGTCCCCAAAGCTGATATTTGTGTCAGTGCCCCAGTCACAACAAAGTTCTAGAGAAATAGCTTTCTGATGTCTTCAAATAAACCCTTGCCCAGCTGTACTCTTTTTGCAGATGGTAGAGGAAGCACTACATAAAGCCAGGCATCTCTTCCATCTCCGTCCCCCTACCAGGATAATCTGCCTCTTTTCCACCCTGTCAAGCATAAGGGGTAGCAACAGCTTCCTGACCTGACAATAGAACAAGCTCCTGGGGACACGGGGCTGGATCAGAACAGCAGGGAAGGCCCTGGGTCTACATCCCACAGGCAGTCAGACTGCCAGAGGTTAGGAGTCCACTCCAGCTTTGGAGCACAGACAGCAGCTTTACTGTGCTTATCCTGCTTCTCAATGAGGCTCTCGTTTTCTCTCCCATTAAGCATTTCTGCCTCCTCTGTACTGGAGCATGACTAACCATCACCCAGTTGCACACATACATCTGGCACCGTGGTAGGTGCTGTCACAGACCATCCCAAGGCTGCTGAGGCCAACCCCAAGACACTAAAGCTGCCAGCAACAAACCTGGTGGTGGGCTGAGTGCTGGGCTGAGGATCTGAATTTGCAAACAGGGACTGATTTCAGCCTCCAACCTCTTGCTTTCCTTCTAATAAGCAGCTGCACAGCTGAAAGCAACAGATTGGCAGGGGTGCTCTTAGAAGCACCTGTTATCCTGAGCACTGTGGCTCCTCTCCTTGAAGGGTGTGACCTGGTAGAGAGGATGGAAGGGGTCTTCAGTCGGTTTTTCTATAAGCTCAGTTTGAATGGGCATCACATGTAGATTAGCACCCCTGGGTAAACCAACCTTTTGAGTTTGCAGTTTAGTTTGTTTTATGATGGTCCATGTTTCCTAGCATAAAGAGACTCAACATACAGAAATCAGAATAAAAACGTAAATTAGGGACAACTCTTTACTTTGTTTCACAAGGGATCTGACTCAGGGTTTCTTTAAATGGCAAGTTTCCTTGGTGCACTTAGAACAGAGATTGACTTACAAATAATTTTTAAAGGACAAAGCCTCTCAGCAAGTATAGATGCCACTTATTGAGTGGTCTCTAAGAGATAGGCACTGTGATAAAAGTTTACATGCATTAACTCAATGATTGTTCACACTAACCTCCCACATTAGATACTGGCATTCTTGTTGTACATATAGGAAATATGAAGTTCAAAGAAGTGCAAAGTCATGGGGCAAACCTTTCAGGGTGGGTTGAATTGTGTCAGCACAAAAAGATATGCTGAAATCCTAATCCTTGGTACCTGTGAATGTGACCTTATTTGGAATAGGGTCTTTGCAGATGTCATCAGGTGATGATCATACTGGATTAGGGTGGGTCCTAAATCCAGAGACTGATGTTCTTATAAGGAAAGACTGAGAGATTGTGATGCAGAGGACACACACACACACACACACACACACACACACAAATGGCAGATGAACACAGAAACAGAGATTGGAGGGATGCACCTATAAGCCAATGAATGCCAAGGGCTGCTGACATCCATCAGTAGGCAGAAAGAGGCAAGGCAGGACTCTTCCCTAGAAACTTCAGGGGGAGCATGGTCCTACTAACACCTTGATTTCAGACTTGTAGACTCCAGGACTGTGAGAGAATAAATTTCTGTTGTTGTAAACCACCCAGTTGTGCTACTTTGTGATAGCAGCCCTAGGAAACTGACACAACTGGGATTCTAACACCAAACTCTCTGTTTTAAAGATATGCTGCCCTCCTCATGGAACATCGAGGCTGCCAAGTGTGTGGTTATGGGCATTGCAGACTGTCACTCTTACTGGTGGTATCTGATCCACCTGTGCTTGAGGAGAGCCAGTGAGAGGCATTGGGCAGGGGAATGACACAATCTGTTGGAGGAGAGTTTTACAAACAGCTGTGGTTACGGGGGATGAAGAGGCACAAGGACAGATGCAGGGGATTCTGCTATTGTCTGAGGAGACACTGAGGCAGCTGGGACTCCTGTGGTGGCAGTGGGGATGAAAAGTATCAATGACTGCCAACATACTGGATTCAGGATTAGCATGAGGGACAGTCATCTGTGAAGCCACGTTTCTGGCCTGGGTGGGCGGTGGTGCCAGGGTGAGAAGAAGGAACAGTTTACTGTGATTTATCTAGATTTCATAGACCCAAATCAAAATGATTTGGTTGCAGAGATCTCTAAGGTCATTAGGCAAAGGAGGTATGAGACTTGATATGATGACACACTAGCTATGAGGTGTTGGGCAAATCATTTAACCTCACTGGGCTTCAGCTTCCTCAGCCACAAAATGTGAGAGTAATTATATGGCTCAACATATACTCAGAGCAGTGGTAAGCAAATGAGGGACAGTTTGTTTTTATAAAATATTTTATAATTAATAGAATGCTTTCTTCCTGGAACCCTTCAATGACAGATCTTATTAATTCTCATTATTTCCAAATCAGGTAGAGGAAACCTCATTTTGTTTCCTCAATTAAATGTAAGAAAAATGTGGGGAAGCTGTGTGGTCTATGGCAGTTAAGGACCCATGCAACTTGCTCTAATGTCTCAAAAAATAGAAATTATTTTCTAGCTGTGTTCATGCAACTATAAAGTATCCATCATTTTAGTGCAGTGATGTAAAAACTTTAAGTAAATAGGTAATATAAATGAATTAAAGCCCAACAGTGTAGAGAGTATATATTTATTTCCAACAGTTCATGGGAACAGCATGTACCAGTAATAAAATAGCATTTTCTCTTCTCTAACAGATTTTTCCCTCTGAAGGGCTACTAAAACCATTAAGTTTTGTTCAATACAGGACATCTTGTCCTTTCCCCCGAGGTTACATTGCTTGGTGTCTTGCATGGTTTCAGACAGTAAACTGCTCCCTGAGTGGGGCTCTGTTCTTTATCCAGAACATTTTATCTGTTAAAAAGCACGGTGTGTCCACATTGACAGGTGCTGTTTATGTGCACATTCTCAGAGCTACACAAACAATTTTCTTAAAATGTATAAAATAAAACACTCAGTAGAAATTAATAAAAAGCAGGCACTTTTACACCTGTGGAATTGGAATCTGTTCTTTCCACTGAGATAGTGATAAATCCAGATGCCTCTACCAGTGAGAAGTAGCTCAATTTCCCTGCTACTTAAAAGCAACCTAAATGAGTTATCATATAAAAGAGAAAATAAAATTCTTAAGACTCATAATGAAAGGAAGAGATTGCTAAAAAACATGGCAGAGATCTTACAAAAGCTATTCCTTATCCAATCTGCTTATTTCCCTCTGTATTTTTCTCAGGTGTCTCAAAATAAAAATATTCAAAACTGCATGCACTGTGATCTGCGCTTTTTGCCCCTCTGTCCAGACCCACTCCTCCTCCTACATTTCCTGTCTTTGGTTAATGATTCCATCATCCAGACAGAGGTCTGGAGCTGTCCTGAGCCTTTATGGTCATTGCCCAGGTCTGACTAGTCACTGAATTCTGGTGATTACATCTCCCTGTTCATTGCTTAACTTCTCTCCACCTCCAAGTTTGTCTCTTGGACTAAGTGCTCTGGAACTTCCATAATGGCCTTATCTGTAAAATAAAATAAAGATATCTTCTTCAAAATGTTGCTAGAGGCCTGACTGAACTTTGTAACATGCCGAGCTCAGTACTGGGGACATGGCATGTTCATAATAAATGATTATCATTCTTATTAACATAGGAAGGAACCTTTATTGGTTCCTTCAAATGTATTTAACAATAAAATGATCAGTTGCTATGGGCTCTTTCAAAAAAATTACAACACACACTAAGTACTTCCTGTGTCCTACAGCACTATCATTCTAGCCCTGGAGCTATGGACAAAGAAGATGACAGAGTACCTGCCCTCAGGGAGTTTCCAGTCTAGAGGGAAAGGCAGATGCAGAAACCTAGTGACTCAGAGAAGTACTCTAATGGGGGTGGGGTGGGGCTGGTGTGATGGAAGCAATAGGGGGAGCAACTAACCCCACCAGAGGAGGTGACACGTGGGCTGAGTTTTGAAGGCTGTCAGCAGTGGAGATCTGGGCACTCCAGATGGAAGTCAGACATGCAAAGGCACAGATGCAGAAAGCGTTAGGACAGAGAAGACTGTGGCTCAGCTGGCCCACTACCAGGCAGACCCACTGCTCAAAGACTGAAGACAAGGATGAAAATGAAGACAGCAGACCACATAGAAGTTCTGGTGCTGCAGCAGCAACTTCTTCATGGTTGTTAAGGTTCTACTGAAACTTGAAGTTTCTTCAAACAACTTTTTTTTTTTTTTCATAAAAGTGACTGAGTTTCACTAATGTTTTAATTTCACTCTCCTAAACATGGGAAATGCAGATAGTTCTCTCTCCATAATTTTATAGCTAAAATTATGAAAGTGTAACTTTCACTTTGGGGGTCCCTTGCCTCTATAATCTTTCGCATGACTCATGTTTAATTATTTTAAGGGAAAGATTCATGGCTTCAAAACATTTGAAAATGCCTCAGTTTCACAATGTTGAGAAAAGCTCACTACTACAAGTAGCAGCAAACTTTCCTTTTCCATCAAGAGCTGACATAATAAATGCTCAGAAATTCCAGCTACCTTGAAACAATCCAAATACATGGCAGGGAAGAGCAAGTTTCTTTCACAATGTATCCAGATTCTAACTGCTTCTTGAGTCCCTACTGCTGCCACCTGCTCCATCACTTTCTACCTGTGTGGGCAATAGCCTCCAGATTATTTATTGGTCTCCCTGTCCCTGCTCCGCTTAGCTTGTTCTCAGCAGAGCAGCCAGAGTGTTCCTGTACAAAGCATCAGAATATGTCTCTCCTCTCCTGAAAACCTTCCAGAGGACTCCCCATCTCAGAGCAGAAACCAAATCCCTTACAGAGACCCTCTAGATTCCCAAGGGCCCTCACCCATCCTCACCTCTCTGACTTCATCTGTCCTTACTCCTGTTTCTCCAGCTACACTCCCACATCCTGACCTTGATTGTCCTCTCTAGAATGCTTATTACCCAGATATCCAACAGATTTCTGAGTACTGAGAAGTACTTCCTTCAAGTCTTTGCTCAAATGTCACTTTTTCCAAGGAGGCCTTCCCTGACCGCCTTAGTTTAAATTGCAGCCTCCTAGCCCTCTGGCATTCCCTGCCTCTCTTCTCTGCTTCATGTGCATCTCTAGCCCTTCTTCACCTGCTAACATCCAGTGTGCTTTACTCATTTTATATTGTTTATTTTCTGACCTCTTCCTCTAGAAGGTAATCTCCAAGAGGGCAGGAATTATTATTATCTCTTTTGTTCACTGCTATATCCCCCAGCTCAACCCAGGTGGGGGTCTGAGGTACGGTGCAGAAAGTAACCATCTGTGGTTGAGAGGAGAAACTGGGTCTCACTGGGATTTTGGTGTCTCCATTTTTCTTCATCCCCAGTACATATTACTCAGCTAAAAAAAAAGAAGTTTTGGAGGCAAGACACCCGCTATGTAGCACAACCATAAAAAAAAGTGATGGGTGGTGACAGCCTGGTAATATAACAGTAGCAGGTTTGGCTATTATCTTTGTTCACAGTTAACATAAACATTATACACACATACTAAGGATCTATAGATTAATGAATGGGGAGATTATTTAGTTTTATTTTCTGGAGATTCATTCAGTCAACCTTTTCTGGGAAATAGTACATTATGTTTACAGAATTTCTGAGAGGGAATATGACAAATATTAGTTTGCTAAAACAACTCCTTCACACAACAAAAATAGGCACTGATTGATGGGTTCCACCAGGGTGATTTATCAACATTTCTTCTGCCCAAATCAACCAGCTTTATTTTCCTGTTGACATTTCTCATGTAATTCTCTCTGCCACACATTAATTGGAACTGGGGCCTGAGATAGGGGCCTCTGAAACCCATTATCCTGCATCATGAATGTGCTTTATGTGAACATTTACCAGAGGTGAGATTCTAATTTTAACAATGCTGACTTGCAGTGATAGATACCCAGAAATCTTTGCTGGGCCTGCAGTAAGATTCCTGATGTCTAAAGCAGCACACATGAAATTACATTTAGTTTTCTTCTTGGTGCTAGTAGCAGATAATGGCACACAAAATTTAGCAAATCTGAGGGCAAAAACCTGAGCCATTCTGTAAACCCAAGTGGGAGAAACGCGTCCTTAAATTAAATTGCGAATGAATACTAGAAGGAATAAAGGTTATCAGTTTCCTCCAATAGCAATCCTCTCTTTTATAGCTGTTTTTTCCTTCCTATTCATCTTAACTAAAATGCCAAAGGGGGGAAACACTTCAATACCAAACCCTACAAGTGGAGCAACCTCAACCCTGTGGCCACAGGATGCAGAGTACCACAAAGGAAAGGCCTGTTTCCACGGCAAAGTGTAACCAGCACACTATGTGTTGTGATGCAGCAGCAGTGCAGGAGCAAGACAAACACAGCATAAGTAAACTCAAATGCACCATAAGAGTGGCACTTTTAATAGGGATCAAAGAGATACATTTGTAGTTGACATGTAATTGTTGAAACTAATTTGTACTTATTCTAAGGAGGTGATGGAAGATATGGAAGATTTCTGAAGATAGGGTCCAAAGGAAAACCCTAGAAAAGGTAATGGCTTACATCCATTTTTCCATTCTTTTTACTTCATATGCATATTGATTGGCTGTACTGTACTCTCTTGAAGTGAGATGGATTAAAAAACAGAATAAAACTGAAAGCAGCTGTTTCTTTAAAAATGCAGATTAACTAAAGTTGCAGTAAAGCGAGGAAATCATAATGAATATCCAGCTTCACAAACCTCTTTTTTGAGGGTAATGCTGATATAAAATATGAGTGCAGGACTTTTGCCAAAAGGAGGAGAATAAATCACTTTAAAAACAATAAATTGACTACTGTTTACTGTATGCCAGACACTATAATAGGCAGTGTGATGAAAACACTGAAAGCGAAGCCCCTGTGGACAAGGAGTTTATGGTTTAGTGGGAGATGGATGGACGTGGACCATAACAAAACCGGCAAGTGAGAAATACAGGTTTTCACTCATACAGTGTGACTGGAGCAAGGGCCATGGAGAGACTACCTCAGCACGGAGATTGAGAAGGTTTCAGAAAGGAGACATGAATGCTGAGTTGTATTTCAAAGGGTGCAGAGGAGCTCACGGTTCTTTTGGAAATGGAAAGGTCCAGAGAAGGTGAGGGCCATTTGGTCTGGTCACAGTCAGCCACGCTGGTCAAGTGACCTGCATCACACGTTCAGCAGCCAGTGTCCTTCCTGCTTGTAAACTGTGCTCTGAACTTTGTGTTTTAAATCTCCAAGAAATATCTTTTTATTTTTTATGAAAGAATTGGCCAACCAAAGTTCATTAATTAAGCAATGTTTAGTTCATTTCCCCACTTCTATTAACTGGAGGCTTCCAGTTAGAGCCTCTGAAATAGCAAAGATCACTACAGCGGGTGATGGAAATCTAGGTAAGAGCAAACAGTGGACATTTTATACAGACAGAAACTTCCCGTGGTTAAATGGGGACATTTGAAAACATTTTGGGGGAGCTAAAGAAAGCTGTTGGTGATCTAATGCCTATGACACCAGGCTGGATGCCTGACCTTGAGAGGACCCAGAAAATCGCACGCACACACACACACACACACACACACACACCGTGCTACTTAAATGGTAGTCCCTGCAGTTGAGTGGGGAGTCATCCCTATGCTCCCATGTGTGTCTTCCAGTGTTTATGCATAAACACTCAGCAGTTTCTAATAATTTCTTTCTCTTTTTTTCCATGTATTAAACTACCACACGATATTTTTGTGTGCATTTGAGCTCTGCAAAGGCAGCTTTCAGTGATGGGTGAAATTATTTCTATAAATAACTTGCAAATCAATTTGTTCAGCTTGTAGAAATCTTAATGAAGAAAGGTGCTGTTAAATGTGAGAAGTAAAAAACTGCATTTGAGTCTAGAGTATGGTACTAATACTCTGAAAATGGCCGTGGATTTAGAGTAGGGCAAACCTGGGTTTGACCACCCTGGCTTTGTGGTACTACCTGTGTGGCTCCAGACACATCATTTAACTTCTCCAGAACCTCCATTTCTTTGACTACTTGATGAGGGAATCACATCTCTCTTTGGTTGTATTGTGGCAGAACCAAAATGAGTTAACACATCAAAATGTTGCCCATAAGATGCTGAGTACCCTTTGGCAGACTGATACATTTCTGTTAAATCTGAACTTGAAAGCTAAATCTAAAAGTGCTTGCAAATAGTGACTGAGGTCTACAGGAAATTACTGAGGATTTTTGTTGTTGTTTCAAAAAAGAGTTGCACTTCAGTTAAGCTGAGTAGAAAGCAAATTTCCTTGGGGTGAGTTTTGTCTTTTATCTTCACTTTAAAGATACAAATCAGAATGTGTTCCTGGTGAATAACTTTCACTAAGGAAGTATACTCAGAGTGCATTTGTAAATTATTTTCTTTATCATTTCACTGATTCTGGATTTCTTATCTGTCCCCAACATTCACATCTTTCTCTAAACTAGAGAAATTTCTCTTATTTTGCATGTCCCCTGATGCCATACTCAGAGCTCCCAGAATTTAAATTTTCTAAGTCTGTTCATTTGAATAAATCTAATGTCTCGGAGGGTTCAGCTGCAGCAAATTGTTGGTGCTACCTCTGGGTATATAATATACATTACTTTGGTTCACATCTTACATAAATTTGAGACTTTAAATTCTGTGAAGTAAATTAATGTAAATTTATTAAGACTATAAATTTATAATAAAAGAGCTCTTTATTGAGACAGAAGAGAATGAACATATATTAGGCAAGGCATTGATATGAGTTATGAGTTATTGGTTCTTTCACTTATTACTTCATTCCATTTTCAACACGACCTAATAAAACAAATATCACCATTTTATCGATCAGGTAACTGAGGCTTAGCATAGCTAATTTACTCAGTAAGTGGTCTAAGCCACAAATGGTGCAGCTTTGCTGGCTTTCTAGATAGTGCTCTTTTCTCCAGAGGAGGAAGTGCTGTGGTTATACCAGAACTCTTGAAACAGGAAAAATAGCAACTAAATTAGCCACTTACCTTACAATTTGTTTTAAAGGTTTGCGCTTCTCTCTAAAGGTCAGGTCTAAACTTTCCTCAATTTAGTTTCAATAAGATTGATTCAACTCTGATGACTTGATATTTTCATTAGTAAGGGCATCTAGTGAAAGAGATTTGGATATTAAGGAATTACTGGGTACTTCTTTCAACATATCTGACCAATATTCTGTATTACAGAGAATGGTAATGTGATATATGACATCATGTTCATTATAGTTTTTAAGGAGTTAATGCCACAGACCAGTTGACACAGAGCGGGAAGGGCTTACGTCAGATGTGGCTCATCTAATGTAATCATCATAAACAAAGGCTTCACTTCTGGCTACCTCCTCTGTATAAATCCTTATACTAGATCTGATATTTTCTCCTGCCAGCATCCACTGCTCCTCTTCTTGGAAACAGCACCTCAGGTGTCTTGGAGGACGCTGCTCTTTTCCATTGTGAATCCATTTGATTTGGGAGGAGATGGACCCCACCCTCAGGATCATGGGAATGGGCAACACAGGCCTGCTTAGTGAGTATATCCACCTTCTGGTCACAGGGACTGGCAGAGGTTGGGCATTTTGACTCAAGCTGGTTAAATGCTGGGTTTGTTGGACAAAGAGGAGTTGATTTTCTTTGGGGGATTTCTATGTTCTGAATGTTTGTGTGTCCCCCCCCTCCCCCCACCAAATTCATATGTTGAAGTCCTAATGCCCTGTGGTATGGAATTGGTAGAGGGGGCCTTTGGGAGGTGATTGAACCACGAGGATGGAGAATGGGATTAGTGTTGTCTAATAAAAAAAGACCACCCCCAGAGCTCCTTAACTCTTTCTACCATGTGAGCTCATAGTGAGAAGTTGCCATCAATGAACCAAAAAGTGGACTCTCATTAGACACCAAATCTGCCAGCACCTTGATCTTTGACTTCCCAGCCTCCAGAACTATGAGAAATAAATGTATAAAAGTTATCTAGTCTCTGGCATTTTGTTATAACAGCCTGAATGGACTAAGACAGGTGTTAGGCTAATGCAATAAAAGCTAAGAGCTGCTAGTGCCTTTCTTGTTTGCTATACAAAGAACCTGAGAATGAAGACAATGAGTGCAAGAGACACACACAGAGCAGCAAAGCCCAAAGGTGCTGCTTGGAGCCTCCTTAGATCCAGCCATGCCTGCAACGACTGGACAATTCAGTTTCTTAAGCCACTGTGTTTTCTTTTTTCTAATTGTTGTTTAAACACATACAGACATTTTTGATTAATATATTGGGCTTTTATGCATTCTTATTTAATCCTTATACTAACCTTATAAGGTAAGTATAATTTCTCTCATTTTTAAGAAAATGAAAGCCCAACAAAGACCAATCATTTCGACAAGGTCGCTTTGAAACTCTGGTAAGTAGCAAACCAGGAATTCAGTCTGCTTCCAAATCCCTTTCCTCTGTGATTCACTGGGTAACACAACGCCTAGTGCTAAATAATGGATGTGCACAGTGCATAGTGGACCTTGAGAATTGAAAGTGTGGAGCAGCTATGTACAGCCATCACCAACGGAGGTCTATGCCCTTTCTTTGTATGTGAGAGTGTGTGTGTGTTTGAGTAAATGTGCCCCGGCAAAAGCATCACTTTCAATCACCTTGGTCACATGACAAATCTTTGATAATGAATACCTTGAAGCTGCCCAAGATCATTTCAGACACCACATGTCTAATTCAAGAAGATGTTTTTATCCAACTTTAGTCCACTGGCAGTACTGGAACACTCTCCCTCTTTGAGGATGTAACCAAGAGAGAATGAGAGGTACTACACAAATGTAGGATGCACCTGCATGTAAGAGAAACTTTGGAAGAGTCTTCTATTCACACGAACAAAAGGGAAATTCAAGGGCCAGAGGTTCTAGAACAGAATAATGCTCAGTGTGGCTACCGGCACATTCATGGGGCTTCCCTAGGGCAGCCCAGACTGTCAAATCTATTGCAGGGGAAGAGAAGAACATTTTGTGGGTGCAAAAAGATGTCAGCAGAGGAGTTTATCAGAAAACTAAGAACCACAGGGAACCAGTCTTCACAGAGCTCATGGTGAGCAGAGATCACGGTGAAGGCTGTATTCACTCAGCCCTGGTCCTCAAGTCCTGCCATCATGGTTTTGCCATATCTACAGACTACCTATGCTATTATTAACCTAATAATTTTAAAAGTGGACTCACTTTTCTTTTACTTAAATACTGCTTTGATGATTCTAGGTAATAAAACTTAGAGAAATCATGGGTTTACTATACAAGTTATATATTTTTATAGTATATGTCAAAAGAAGCATATAGTCATTAAAAATGCTTGTCATACCACCTAAAATCTTTTCAAGTATCACAGTGGTGTTTGGGCCACTCATTGCAAAATACTAGTATACAGAGCATGTACTGGACTTCAAATCAGAAAGCCCACGTTTGAGGATAAAATGTTCTACCCTGAGTATTACCTAGGGAGCCTGAGTTTCAGTGCTGTTTTCATGGGCCCCTCCTCTACTCCTCCCCTCTGCTTAGACCACTCCAAAATCTTAGCTTTATACTCCAAGGGAAGATGGGTATGCAGGCAAATACTGGAATTAGAAAGTTGAGTGAAACAGTCAAGTGTGGGGCCTTTTGGAAAAGGTACTTACACTATTATTACCTCCTGTCCCCAGAAAGAAATGAAAAATGACCAAGGAATTCATTGCATTTTCCCAATTCTAGAGCAAATTTCTGTCATAAATGAATGGTACGTATGTACACATAATTAAAGGAATAATTTTAAAATTCTTTCTAGGCTTCATAGAAAATGATATAAACCAGAAACAAGCCATTTATTTCTAAAAAGTTATAAAAGAATTGCCACCTGAACTTTGAAAGTAGACTTTCAAAAACAGATATCAAGGATGTTTTTCCCATCTGAATTTTACAGACTAACAATGACCTGACTAGATTTTCTTTGGGTCATGCTTCAGAAAGTCAGATCATAATGTAGATGTTATTTGATGGCGGACTGCAATAAAGCATGATGAAACTGAAGTCATCTTTATTGACTTTACCTTTTTATTCTTTTAATTACATGTTTTAGTTTCTCTATGGATAAAATATGCCAGTAGTAAAATACAAAACATGCTTTCCTTTCCGAATTGTGAGGGAAAAGATGCCTTATGGATTTTGTGACTTTAGATGGAGTAATGGCTTCTCGTCCTTCTAACGGTCATTATCTATTGGCTCAAACTGCTTTATTTTTCTTCCCAGCACCTGTCACTATCATACTTGCTATATTTATTGTCATGTGCCTCCACTAGACTCTAAGGTGTATGTGGCAGGGACTTTGTATTCTTCATGTAGTCTCCTAAGCACCTAGCAAAAGCCCAGCACATAGAAGGTACACGATAAAACATCATCAAATGAATCAAAGTTGATTAGTGACTAAACTTTACAATTACTGAATCCTCTCATTTTTCATGCTCTACCTATCAGTTATCAGATCTGAAAAATGCATACTTGTTAGCGATTTCACTTTTGGCAAGGTCATGTAACCACACAAGCTCTCATGGTTTATGTTTCTGTCTATAAAATGGAGACACCATCAACTCACAGGGCATTCATAAATATAAAGTGAGGTAACATTCATGAAAGTGTCAATTTTTCTCTGTAATCATCTGTGTATCTATCCATGTGTCTATCTACATATGAATTATACCCTTTGGAAAGATGGCAGCATAGGTAAACACAGCTCACCTCCTTGC
Source organism: Phyllostomus discolor (assembly GCF_004126475.2). Lineage (NCBI taxonomy): Eukaryota > Metazoa > Chordata > Mammalia > Chiroptera > Phyllostomidae > Phyllostomus > Phyllostomus discolor. The sequence continues at coordinate 148,831,755 of NC_040905.2, read as the reverse complement.
ACAACCACATCAAAACTACAGGACAACCATTATTCAGAAGAGTCAGAAATCTACCTGAATGGAAGTTCGACAGCTACAAAATTAAAAAAGAAACCACACTGAAACTGGTAGGAGGGTGGGTGGAGACACGGAAAGGGCTGATCCCATACCCATGTGTGGTTGATAAAACTCAGGATGGATATCTCATGGGTGAGGAGTCCTAGCCTGACACCAGGTCCCCCAGCCCAGGGTTCCAGTGCCAGGAATATAAGTCCCCATTACTTTTGGCTATAAAAACCAAAGGAGATTGAGGTTGTGGAAGATGAAGTGCTAGAGTCACAGGCAGCTCCTCTTAAAGGGCCCACTCACAGACTTACTCAGACTCACTTCCTCTGAGCTCCAGCACTGGAGCAGCAGGTTGAAAGGCAACAGAGGCATAAGGGGAGGAAATGAAGTGTCTGGCATCAGGGTGAGTGCTGGGGGGAAGCTTTCTTCCAGGCAGAAGTGCTGACAGAGGCCATTATTCTTTTTCTGAGCCCTCCCTCAACAAACCTGGCAGTTGGGTGACATATCTGAGATGCCATCAACTTGGTTCACACTGTGTTGCCTCACCCTGCTGATTACTGAGGCTCTGCCCCACCCAACTTACAGGCTCACTCAAGATGTTTCCAGTGGCTTTTCCATATGAGTGACTTATCTTGGCTCATACTTCAAATTTTCCTAAAATCTCTCAAACAAGCAGCATTTGGTCTTAGTGTGCTCTGTACCTTTCACTAAGTGACCCCAGCCCTGGTACTTTAAGCAGCTAGACTTGTTTCACAGCTTGGCCTCACTTGGGCACCTCCAAGCCCACCACAAGTAGTAGCTATGTGCAGATCACTTTTGCCTTAACCAGGTGGCTTTGGACAGAATGCAGTTATTGGCTGACCTTAGTTTGCACCTCCAGGGAGGCCTCAGAGCCTGAGCACCCAATGGACAGTTACAGACTATGTAGGGGCACCCCCACAAGCAACACACTCAAGGGGTGGATTCAGTGAGCACCAGAGCCCTGCTGAAGTAAACTGTGCATAGCTGATCCTCCGTGGCGGTCAGAGTTTGGTGATCAGTTGTCACAGCCAATATTTGCAGCTGATTGACTTGAGTAAACCCCTCCCATAGACCTGCCAATGACAATCAAGGCTCAACTACAATAGGAGGGTGTACACAGTCCACAGGGTGGGCATTCCTTAAGTACCCAGCTTGGATGATAGAAGAGGCTGTGTCACTGGACCCTACAGGACACCTACTATGGTAGGCCACTCTACCAACCAGGGAGATGTAGCATCTCTACTTAATAAATAGAAACAAATACAGGTAGACTGACAAATGAGGAGACAAAGAAACATGTCCCAAATAAAAAGACAGATCAAAAATCCAGAAAAAAGAGCAAAACAAAATGGAGAGAAGCAATATGCTAGATTTAGAATTCAAAACACTGGCTATAAAGATGCTCAGTTATTGAAGGGAAGAGTACATGAACTCAGAGAGAACATCAATATCATAATGAAGTACACGGAAACCATAAAAAATAACCAGTCAGAAATGAAGGCTACATTAACTGAAATGAAAGACAATTTCTAGGGAATCAACAGAACACATGAAGCCAAGAATCAAATGAGTGACTTGGATATAAGGAAGTAAAAAACCCCAACCAATTAGAATAAGAAGGGAACCCTTCTCCCTCAATGGGGACAGTGTAAGGAGCCTCTGGGACAACTTCAAATGTACCAATATTTCAGTCATGGTGGTGCTGGAAGGAGAAGAGAGAGCAAGAAATTGAGAACCTATTAGAAAAAACAGAAAACTTCTCAAATTTGGTGAAGGAAATAGACATGCAAGTCCAGGAAGCTCAGAAAGTCCCAAACAAGATGGATACAATGAGGTCCACACTAAGTCACATCATAATTAAAATGCTAAAGGTTAAAGAGAATCCTAAAAGCAGCAAGAGAAAAGCAGTTAGTTACATACAAGGGGGTTCCCATAAGACTGTCAGCTGGTTTCTCAAAAAAAAAAAAACAACAAAAAACTTTGTAGGTGAGAAGGTACTGGCAAGAATTATTCAAAGTAATGAAAGCAAGGACCTACAACGAAGATTATTCTACCCAGCAAAGCTATCATTTATAATCGAAGCACAGAAAGAAAGCTTCCCAGATAAGAGAAAGCTAAAGGAGTTAAATACCACCAAACCAGTATTATATGAAATGTTAAACGGTCTTATTTAAGAAGAAGATGATCAAAAATATGAACAATAAAATGGCAATAAGTATATACCTATCAACAATTGATGCTAAAAACAGACAAATACCCCAAACAAACAAGCAAAACAAAAGCAGAATCACAGAATATTTTGATGGTTGCCAGATGGGAGGCGTGTTTGGAGAATGGGTGAAGGGATTAAGAAGTACACTTTGGTTGTTACAGAATAGTCATGGGGATGTAAAGTACAGCATAGGGAATACAGTAGCCAAAGAATATATATGCATGTGTGGGGATAGGGAGTAGGGAGGTTGGGGGGTGAGGCAAAGGAGGAAAAATTGAGACAATTGTAATATGTAATAGCATAAACAATAAAATATAATTTAAGTAAAAAACAAATATAGAAAGGAGAAATGCACAAAAATAAACCCTTTGGTATAGGATCTCACCCACAGTAAGTGAACCATAACTGTTTATTGGCTTATTCATTTTTATTTATCAATTTTACTACAGAATGTAACTATTTCCTATCTAGTCATTGGTAGTTCTATCCAAAACTAAGGACAATAGATGAAAGCATTGTCTTCAAATACCTTAACTCTTATCCTTTATATATCTACAATAAGAAGAAGTTTAAAAACATGATGTTCTCCCCAGAAGAGTACATTTAGAGGACAAAAATAGACCAGGATATTGACAAGATGGATAAGCACTAAAGTTGTCTTCCTCCTAAAAAGTTAATTTTGTTTTTAGAGGTTTCTCACATACATAAAAGTGTTATAAAAAGAGGGAATTGAGTTTTAAAAAGATGATTTCTAAGGTTCTCTTTCCCCCTTCCTTCCTTCCTTCCCTCCTTCCTTCCTTCCTTCCTTCCCTCCTTCCTTCCTTCCTTCCAAGCCAGACTGCCTGTTGCCTGTCTTCCTCCCTGCTTTCCCTTCTACCTTTCCCTCTTTTCTTACTTTCTAAATGTCTTTGTTCATTAGTTAGAATTAAATTAAGTTTTTGATTGCCTTCTTCACATAAGATAAATATCCCCTTCCCCAAAATAGGTGAGAGAGAGAAAAAATACAGTCACAGAAGCTTTCTTAGAAGATCAATGTACACTAAATTCTCTTCAAATTAGAATTTTCACCACTAAGGCAAAAAGAACTGGTTGAACTGTGACAGTTGCCCATTAAAACATGGTTAACCAAGATTCTGTAAAAAACAAATCCCTGAATCATATATAATGTTCATTCCAAATACACATGTTTTAAAAACATTAGGAAAATAATGGCCTTTCTTATTTGTACAGGAAAATAATAAATGATAAAATTTTAATTGATGGGTTTGAAGTATTTCTACAGAATATTATTCTAGCAATTGCTTCCCACTCAGTTTAAATTCCTCAGTAAGAGGTATTTTATATGAGGGAAGGGTTACATCGAGATTTTTACAGATCATATTAACATAAATATTTGTTCTTCCTACCAATGAAAAAGTTTCCCTCCACTTTATTATCCTGTTTAAGAACTAGTTTGTTGCTCTGGCTTGTGTGGCTCAGTGGATTGAGTGCTCAACTCTGAAACAAAGGGTTGCTGGTTTGATTCCCAGTAGGGGCACATGACTGGGTTGCCCACCGGGCCCCTAGTAGGAAGTGTTTGAGAGGCAACCATGAATTGATGCTTCTCTTCCTCTCTTTCTCCCTCCCTAAAAATAAAAAAAAAATCTTCAGAAAAAAACCCTAAACTAAAATAACCCTGATTTGTTATCCGAGGGGTTGGGAGGGACAAAAGTATTTTTTCTAATACTTGTTTGACTGAGGATTTGCAATTTATTTTCCTTTTATTCTCTGAGAAGGAAAACGCTATAGGGAAACTAAGAGGCTACAGACTAATCTAAATGTTAATGCTGACCAAAGGAAAAAAAGAGAACTGTGATTAGATAAATATGCATAACATGTATCAAAGGTGAAAAATGTATACACTGAGAAATGCATTTTAAATTGCACATATTTCTAATACCCTTTTTAGAAGATGATCACAAAGCATTCAGATGTGCCCAAAGATATACTATATAAAGCCAATGTCTGTTACAGAGCTAAAAATTGCAAATCCTTATTTCTTACACCATTCAGGCAAGGGAGATTACCCTATGGAGACAGGAGGCTGAGTGTCAGAGGAAATTGAATCTAAGAGGCTTTGGACTTAGGCACCATCAATACAGCCAAGGGCTGGCATGGAGTACAGGGTGAAAATGAAGGACGGAATAAGACTGTACCATGTTGACTTGACTTCCATCAAGGACAGAAAACGGGGGGAGTCTTTCTGGAGAAAGTGAGTGATTCCAGAGGAAAGGCTTCTAGAGACTTAAATTTGGGGCAAATAAAAAGGTCAACCAACTACTTATTCATGTTAGAGCAGTGGTTTTTAACCTTGGGTTTTGAGGGTCTTGTCTCCAGGGACCGTTTGGAGACATTTTTGATTTTCGTGACTAGAAGCAATTGTGCTATTGGCTTCTAGTGGTAGAAGCTAGGAAAATTACTAGACATCTTGCAATGCACGTAGCATCCCCCCACAACAATTATCCAGTGCCAAATGCTGATAGTATTGCTATTAAAGAACCCAGTCTTAGAATGAAGTTAACACCTGTCCCCTGTACCTATCACTGATACAGAACTTCAACTGGGCTCTTTTGCAGTTAAAAACAAATGGCTGACCCTTTACCACACACTGGAGAAGAGCCCCACAATGAAAGTCACAGACAAAACAAACAAACATCAACCTAATATTAAAAACAACCTAATAAGAAAAAAGGATGAAAGAAAACAGATATATTGGAAAAAAAACTTGAAAAGAAAAGGTATAAGTGGTACAACCAACCCTGAAATGCAATTTGGAAATACACAGCAAACAAAGCTCAACAAACTGTGACCCAGCAGTACCACTTGTAGGAATTCATTGCAGGGAAATTCTTGCAGGTGTCACTAGGATAGGTGCAAATTTTACTTATAGTAGCATTATTCATTAGCAAAAAAGCTGGACACAGTCTAATTGTTCACTAAAAAGAGAATGGATACATTAATTGCAGTTTATTCATATAATTGAATGCCATGAATTGCCTAAATGAATGAGACAGAGCTGTAGTTCAATAACATAGATAAATTTTATAAATACAATGTTGACTTAAAATGCAAATTGAAGAAGACCCCATTCATTAAGATACTACTTATATAATAGTTTAGAAACATGTAAAATTTTACTACACATCCTTTACGGATTTGTACCTGTCTATTAAATCTGTAAAGCAATACATTTTTGTATCTACCAGATTCCAAGAGGAATTTCCCTCTAGAAGGTGGCCAGGAAGGAAAGGAGAGGCATACAGAAAATGTCAACTTTGTAATGTTTTATCTCTTAAGTTGTATTTTCGATTTGCAGTTGCTTATTATATTGTTCTTTTATGTCTTGTCTGTTTTAAATTATATTACATAAAACTATTTTTAATATCTTCAGAAACATTAAAAGAAAATATTGTATCCAATATAAAGTAATGAATATCATTCATGAATTAAGAATTAAATTCTAAAATACAGTTTTTCTAAGGAAATTTAAAGTGTAGTCAAGAAAGTGCATGCTTTAAAATATAAAATTGAAATATGTAGGCTTTTAAAGTATCAGTTGTTTAATTTCAAATACCTCACTTAAATTTAAACTTAATGGCACCATTCTACATTGAATTAAGTCTTTCTTTTCTAATAACAGAGTATATGAGATAATAAAGTCATGTACTTGTTTGGAAAGTTTTATAGATAGGTCCCAATAGATTATAAGCCATGTCCAGTTATTTTCTTCTAAATGCTGTGTATGCTAAGTATTAGGGAAATTTATTAATTGCTAAAGAACAGAAACTAATTATATTGTAGTCATTTAGTAGTTATAGTCCAAAATAGGAATCCTATGAAAGTAAAAAACATGTTTATCAATGTTTTAAGATCTCCTAAGTGAATTAAGTCACTCAGATAAGTGGTTTCATCAAAGGCTTTTACAGTTGTAATAACTTCTACAAGATAAATGCCTTTTTTTATTTGACACTAATTTCTTCTAACTAGACGAATAAATCACTTGGGAATTGAGAAAAGCATATAACATCTGATGTTGTGATTGCATATAAATGATACAAGAAAAGCTATGAGTGGATTAGTTTAATTTTCTTAACTTTTAGAAACACTGTATGTTTGAAATACTCTACACCAAATAATCAAACTTTAAAAAATATTTATATTTAGTAGGTTAAAATAAATATGTTCATTATCTAGAAAAAAAAATTTTTCAAAAAAGACAATTTATGCTTTCCAGTTTTCATTGGCTTCATAAATACTTTCTACATTGTAAGGTATAAAAATATCAAATCACTTATTGTATACCTAAATCTAATATAACTAGTAAAATATTGTATACCAACTATACTTAAATTTAAAAAATTAAAAAATAAATTAGCTTTGGAAATGGAAATAGTAACTATTTTTTTTATATGATTACAAACTTCATCTGTGAAAAAATGTAATGCAATCATTGTTCATACTTGGTATACTTCTAAAAATGAAAACTGTCCTTCTTGATTAGCAAATGCATACAAAGACCATGACCAGTATTAGAACAAAGAAAAGCACAGAGAAACAAAAATAATATGGTGAATTTTTATCATATTAAATGTTTAGATTGATTTTAGCAAGTGTGTCTAAGGTGAGGAGGCTAACATAGATATGCATGTTTGCAAAAATAAAACAGTAACCAAGAAGAGGACCTCTCAGATGATCTCCTCCAGTTGTAATTTTTCATCTGCTCATCATCATTATTTTCATTATTAATGATTTCCTTTCTTCCTTCATTGCATACAGATACTTCCTAAATGCCATGCACTTGGGTAGACTCCACTAGACTCCGAGAGTAGGCAGAGGAACCAACTGAAATGGGCTCCATCCACAGCCCATCAGCATGAAAGGTGGGGAAGAACTATAAGCCCAAGTCTCTAATATACATGGAATGTGCCACCTTTTGTGGAGCAGAAAAGGGATCTTGCCTAGGTGATGTGCACACACACACAGACCTTTTGTATGAAAGCTGCAGCATTTCTGTAGCACTTAGTTCACACAGAAAGTCACAGCATGTTTCCAGTCATTTATAGTTGAAGACACGAAGGCACAGAGGGGTGATGTAACTTGTTGCAAGTCACAGAGCAAGTTAGAAATCCAGAGTTAGAACATGTTCTATTGAAATGTTTTTAATTAATGCATTGAAAACCTGTCAGGAATTTGGCTCAGAGCCAAGATTTGGGGACAAGAAAGATGAATAACACTCCATTCCTGCTCAGAGGTGCTTACATTCTCATGCTGGCACTGGCTTGATGTAGGAGTTCTGGGAATTATTTTGCTATTTGGTCATCTTGGCACCTACTGCTGGGTCTCTGAGGATTGTGGCAGAACAGAAATAAACCTGGTACTGTGTGTGGATCAGAACACCTGGTGAAGTACACATGGGGAAGCAAGTTCAACTTGGCTGCCATCTGTAAAATGCAAATTGAATGAATTTTTTTCACCCATCAATCTTGCAAAAGTTTTTAAATAACACTCCAGGTAGAGAAATTGGCCCTTTCATCTACTGCTTTTGGAAATGTAAATTTTGTGTTTAGATACCCAAAACATGATGTATACCCAAAACATGATGTTGCAGCATGATGTATAATAGTTCACAACCAGAAATGATATCTATATTCAACAGTAAGTGAATGTGTAACTAAGTTAATGTTATGTTTATGCAATATTATATTAAATAAGGCAATTCTTAAAGATTATTAAATGACCTGGGGAAGTACTCATCAAATATTAATGAGAAAACCAGGATATTAAACTACATATAGCAAGATCCTAGTTTTCTAAAATATAATATACACACATATCTGCATTACATATATCAAAACAATACTTCTTATTATTTCTGGGTGGTGATATTACAAGTAAACTTTCTTTTCTGTGTTGTCCAAATTTTCTGTACAGTAATTCCATTACTTTAATAATTAAGGAAAAAACACAGTAAGTCTTATTTTTTTCTGACCAGATTGAGTCCCTAAAATGAACTGTCTGCTACCAGCTGGTTTCAGGCAACCATGACTCAGCCCCTGCACCCCCTGCCCCCGGGTCTGTACTCATGACAGACTAGAAAGGCCACGAGACTGCAGCCTCACGATCCAGACCAATTTCATTGCTTACTGGCTGAATTTCTTTGGGAAGAATAGTTCTGAGCCTTTGTAATTTTATCCTTAAATGTGGCAATTGATATTTGCCTCACAGATGAAGTTTAAAGAGAATGTAAGAAACATGCTTTGAAAAGTACTATATAAATGCAAGTTATGTCTTACATAAGAGATAGATAAGCTAGCTTACAGATGCTAGAATTAGACTGAGGCTCAAATCCCAAATGAACACTTCTTAGTTTTGTGACATCAGTCAAATTACATAACTGCTTTGAACCTTAGCCACATCACTTGTAATGTGCAGATATTAACACCTTCTTTAGAGCATCAGTGTGAACTAACCACCTTGTGCAGTGTTCAGTAAAGGTTAGTTTTCTTCCTTTCTTAGGCTCCACTTTTACCTCCCCACCCTTACTGTGAAACAAGTATTAAAAACTCGAGCATCAGCACTTTCTGTTCTCATTTTAAAGCCTATTTATATTTGATATTTTTAAAGTGTATAAACTCTCTTTTTCAGTTCTCTACTGTTTATGGTTTGGAGCAATAGCTAGCACAAAGTCAGCACAGGTTGGGAAAATCAATGTGAGGACTTTGGGCAAATTTTAAGGGAGTCATTTGAGCCTGAAGTCTGCCTTACAAAGGCTCTGAAGCTTCAAGCACTCCCCACTGGGGGAAGGCAGAGCAGGAAAGGTGAATGTCCTTGCTGTGGTGCACTGAAGTTATTTCAGCCACTAGGTCTCCTTAGATTTGGGGTTTATCTAAATATATGTGTGACGTTCCATAAATGTGCAGAACTCAAGAGTTTCTCAGGCTCGGTTTTGTTAGTGTCAATTGACAACCGCACATCTTAAATGTTTTCTTTAATTAAACTTCTCCATTTTCAAATCAATGTTCTCACTTCCTCATGGTGTTACTGCTATTCTGAGGAATGCAGACCTAAGGGATCCACATTTCAAGGCTCCAAAGGTTCATATGCCAAGCCTGGAAGTCTGTACACAAATAGATACCTGAGCTATCCCTTCTGCAAGCACAAATTTAGAAGTTCAAGGATCAAGGTTAAAGTATCAGGGGATTCAGCCTTATGTTTAATTATTTGACCTCTGAGCTTTCCTTTGTAAAGATTTTCCCATATGGATACATTGAAGATGTTTGAGAAAGGGAGCAACCCACTTAAGACCCTCCCTGTTCTGGGAAGATTACCCTGTAAAGTGCTGGAAGGTTGAATGGAAAGGTTGATCCACAGGGGAGGTGATTGTGGAGGCAGATTAGACAGGAAGAGCAGATGAAGGGCACACTGTGGCAGATTCTGCTGGTGCCCCATCCATTTCCCTGGTATGTTAGCACTTTAGCATGCTCTGGCTGACTTCTGACTGCTAGTGTCTACCTCCCTTTACCTGACAACAGAAGAATTGACACTCCCACACCCAGCAGTCCTTAGCCAATGACTCATAGGAGTCAATACATAAACACTCCAGCTCAAGTGCATTTCGGGTGGAAGAGCTAGGAGGTGTGTTATATTCATTTCCTATGGCTGCTGTATAAAAAAGCTTAGAGGATTAAAGCAACACAAATTTATTTAACAGTTCTGGAAGTCAGAACTCTAAAATGGGTCTTATGGAGCTTAAATCAGTGTCAGCAGAACCATGTCCCTTATGGAGCCTCTAGGAGACATCTATCTCCTTGCCTTTCCATCTTCTAGATGCTGTTCGCAATCCTTGGCTCTTGGTTCCTTCCTCCATCTTTAAGCCAGCAGTTTAGCACCTTCAAATCGCTCTCTGACTCTGACCCTGCTGCTTCCCTCTTGAGATTACTTTGGTCCCTTGGATAGCTCAGGATATCTTCCCATCCCTAGACCCTTAATTTAGTCATATCTGCAAAGTCAAATTTCACCATATAAGTATAAGGTAACATGTTCACAGGTCCTGCAGATTAGGACATGGATATTTTGGGGGTGTTCTTATTCAGGTTGCTGCATGTGTGTTTTATACCATCTCCCAAAATTCTGAGGAATGAGCTCTACTGAGTTCTATTTTAGTTGAGGTGCCATTAGGACAACAAAGTGGAAATATTAGTTAGAGGAGTGGAGTGTCTCTTATGAAAAGGCTTTGAGACATAATAGGAAAGATCATGCTTAAGAACTTTTTTGATAATAAGAATTCATTCCTGGAAAAAATAAGAGATTTAAAGGGTATTGACATCATTTGAAGTAAGAGAATAACTTCCACTGCAGAGATCAGATTGTAAACCCCAGAGTGGCCTGAAATGTCTAAACATTTGCTCACACTTTTCCTTTCAGAAATATTTTTCATCTTGTTAGTACCTTTTATACCACAGGCAGGCACTGTTCTAAATACATTCTTTAAAAAACAATACATTAAATCCTCGTTATAAGCATATAAGATAAGAACCATTATTCTTCCCGTATTATAACTGGACCAAAGATCAGAGATATTAAGTGACTGCCCAAGATCCTAGGGATAATGTTAGAATCAGGATTTGGAACTAAATTGGTTCAACTCCAGGGCCTTAGATTTTAATCACCACATTCTCCTGCTTTCGTTTTGATTATAAAGACAGGAAGAATTCAGGAAATGATTTATAGAGGAGTGGGCACCCAGCAGCTTGGAACAGTGGAAGAGGAAGGGGAGAAAATGATGTTACTAATCTAGTAGGCACTGTGGCCCTGCGAGAGAGACTACTCAAAAGGAGCTGTAGTCATACCCTAAACTCTCTCCTCCCATCCTCCTGTCTTCTGTCACAGGCCCAATTCAACTGGAACCCTGGTTACTTACTTTACAGGGTTCAAAGTCCTCAGATATGGAGAAGAGTATTGAGTGTAGTAGGGAAGAGATGCAAATAGAGGGGAAAAAACAACACACTGTATAAGACTATTTCATTTATCTTTTATCAGGCTTTAAGTCCCTAAGCAATAAAAAAGTAATAGTAAACAGAAACCAAATATATAAATACGTTATGACTTGTAAGGAGTCACTAAAACATGTATTATTTTCATTAAAATTGAAATGCTTAACAAAGAAAACAAATGAATTAGCATCCTTCAAATATTCATTCTTCTCCAATCTCTTGAAACCAAATACTTGAGGCCTTATCTTAATCCCATTTAATTTAATATAATCCCACTATTTAATTTCATTCTATCTAATTTAATCCCACCATAACACAATCCAAATCTAGGACCATAGAGTCAAACTATTTAATACCTCAGATTAGCAAGAAGATCTAGAGTTCCAGAGGCCTGCCCTGGATGGATATCAAAGATGAAATTACAAGAGGTCTACAGGATCAGAATCTTTTGTTTTTCATCCTGACTGTGAATAACCATATGATCTTAGTCTAATCATTAATCTCTGACTGATTTCATTTCTTAATGTAGAGGTAGAATTAGTAAGGTAAGACTTGCCCCCTCTTTGAGAGATGTCATATAGTTAATTGAAAAATTCCATGTGAACTTGTGAGTTCTAATACAATAGTAGTAATAATGTTAATTCAGAACATAGTAAACCTTTTTAAAATTTTTATTTATTTTTTAAAATATATTTTATTGATTATGTTATTACAGTTGTCCCATTTTTCCCCTCCATTCCCCTCCACCCTGCACACCCTCTCCCACTCACATTCCCGCCTCCTTTAGTTCATGTCCATGTGTCATAAGTTCTTTAGCTTCTACATTTCACATGCTATTCTTATCCCCCCCCTATTTTCTACCTAACATCTATACTACTTATTCTCTGTACCTTTTGCCCCTCTCTGCTCCTCCCACTCCCCTGTTGATAACCCTCCATTTGATCTCTATTTCTGTGGTTCTGTTCCTGTTCTAGTTGTTTGCTTAGTTTGTTTTTGTTTTAGGTGTGGTTGTTAATAATTGTGAGTTTGCTGTCATTTTACTATACATGTTTTTTATCTTCTTTTTCTTAGATAAATTCCTTTAACATTTCATAATATAAGGGCTTGGTGATGATGAACTCCTTTAACTTGACCTTATCTGAGAAACACTTTACCTGCCCTTCCATTATGAATGAAAACTTTGCTGGATAGAGCAATCTTGGATGTAGGTCCTTGTCTTTCATGACTTAGAATACTTCTCTCCAGTCCCTTCTTGCCTGCAAAGTCTTTTTTGAGAAATCAGCTGACAGTCTGATGGGAACTCCTTTGTAGGTTACTGTCTCCTTATCTCTTGCTGCTTCTAGGATTCTCTCCTTCATTTTTATCTTGGCTAATGTAATGATGATGTGCCTTGGTGTGTTCCTCCTTGGGTCCAACTTCTTTGGGACTCTCTGAGATTCCTGGACTTCCTGGAAGTCTATTTCCTTTGCCAGATTGGGGAAGTTCTCCTTTATTATTTGTTCAAATAACTTTTCCACTTGTTGCTCTTCCTCTTCCCCTTCAGGTACTCCCTATAATTTGGATGTTGGAACGTTTAACAATCTCCTGAAGGTTCCTAAGCCTCTGCTCATTTTTTTGAATTTTTGTTTCTTCATTCTTTTCTGTTTGGTTGTTTTTTTCTTCCTTCTCATCCACTCCATTGATTTGAATCCCAATTTTCTTCCCATCACTGTTGGTTCCCTGTGCATTTTCCTTCATTTCACTTAGAGTAGCCTTCATTTTTTCATCTAATTTGCGACAAAATTCAACCAATCCTGTGAGCATCCTGATCACCAGTGCTTTGAACTGTGCATCTGAAAGATTGGCTATCTCTTTGTCATTCAGTTGTATTTGCTCTGGAGCTTTGATCTGTTCTTCCCTTTCAGCCATTATTTTTTTGTCTTGATGTGCCTGTTACATAGTGAGGGGCACAGCCTTAGGTGTTCACGAGGGTGGGGCAACTCAATTACTGGGTTGTGATGCTGTTTGTGGGGGCAGGGTCCGAGAGGGAACAATGGAGCTTGCTCTGCTCTCTGTTGGATTTCAGTCCCTTCCACCACTTTCCCCAAGCAAACTGGGCCTTTCTCATGCTGATTCCTGTGTATGTTCTAGGACCCTGTGGATCTCTCCAAAGAACTCTCCTGTGAGTCTGGGAGTCTCTCCCGGCACCTCAATCCCCACAGGTGTCCTCAATTGATGCCTTGAATCTTTCTTTCCTGGTGCTGGGACCCTGGGTTGTGTGGCCTGTCTTGCTCCCCAGCCTCACCTGGTTTATCTGTGCACCAATGTGGGACTGCCTAGTCAGCTAGCCGCCTTGCTCACTGTGCCTCACTTCACAATCACTGCCTTTCTAGGTCTGCCAGCTGCTGACTGCATGCCCAGGGTCTGCCCACTGCTATCTTGTGTGCCCAGTGCTACCGCTTTTTGTGCCTCGACCCCTCTCTGCTCAGCTGCCCCGACTCTGCCCCGCCTACTGGTCTGGATGAATGTGTCTGTTTTAACTCCTAGATTGTGAGACTTCCATACAGTTCAATTTTCTGTCAGTTCTGGTTGTTATTTTGTTTCTAAATTGTCCTCATTTTGGTTGTGTGAGGAGGCACAGTGTGTCTACCTCCATCTTGGCTGGAAGTCCCATAGTAAACCTTTTGTTTTTTCCAGGAATGCAGGATTTTGTTAAATGTTTCTAAACAAAATATATTCTCTACAATAGGTGCTCCTCAAATACTGTTTTTGATAGTAAACAGAGAGGTCTTATTGCTAAGTAGCATACTCTCCACTTGCTCCCAATTGTAATTGGTGCATGTTGCACCATCCAAGTTACTTTGGTCAATTCCCTTACTACATTTATATCTAACTTCTTTATCAAAAACAAACTCTCTTTTCTATGCTGTTTGCATGTGTATGCAAGCTGAAACAATGGACAGTCATTTGTCTGAAATAACAGAACTTTGACTTTTTGGTCAGTTTCATATCACAGTTGTGTGATGTTCCTTGAGAACTATCATGTCTAGGGCTCTGTTGGAGAACAACCCACAGAACTGATTTTCCAGTGTTTTATATAATGATAGCTAAAATAACAACTGATATCCATATATTGCTTTACATTTGGAAGGTGGTTTCCCATAGTTAGAAGTTTCTCAACCTTTAGTCATTTTTATAAAACATCAATATGGTATTTTGCCATATTTTCATAAGTTATGCTCTATTATTTACCAACTATTTGACTCATAAGTTGACTTGTCTTTAAAGAAATCTTAAATGTTATTTAAAAAGTGAATCTCATATCAGTACTATAACTAGAGAACCAATATTCATTGCTTGAAATAAAATGTAAAAAGAATAAATGCGATAAAAACAAAAATAATAGTGCTTAGTTCCTGTTAAATACTGCTGTTGGGTAAAGGTCCCTGAGCTCAAGATATACTCTTTAGTGTGAGGGCTATAGGGGAGAAGAAAGAATGTGAGCTGCATATATGAGACAGACTTTGTAGACAAAAAAACTAGAAATGGAAACTTTTTACTGACTTACTTAGATTTGGGGAAACAGTATAATAGTTTATCATATTAATTTGCACAACAACCTTGTTAAGTGATTTGGTAGGTAAGCACCACAGATACTCCCATTTTACAGATGACAAGACTAGGGCTCAAAGAGGTTACATGGCCTGCTCTCTGATTACACAGATGGTAAATGACAGACCTGGGCTTCACACACAGGTATTATTCCAAGTCGTCTGTTCTTTCTACCACACCAAAACTCTTTCTGGCATAAATTCTCACGAGAGGTGTTGCAGAGGCTCTGGATGAAGTGCGAGGAAGACCCAGTCCCTCAAGCAGTTCACAATCCAGTCACAGAGAGGACAGATGCCAAGTGATACATTTAAATGGCATCAAGATAAAGTAAATACATATATATGCTTTGAGATATTTGGCCCAGAGAATAACAGTGAAAATAACAAGAAAGGTCACTATAAGTTGGACATTATGGAAGGCTTTTTGGAGTGAGGTGGAAACTGCTTATTAATGGTGGATAAAATTAGTTGAATTGAAGAGAAAACAGAGGGAGGGCATTTCAAATAGTAACAACACTGATCACAATTACCAAAGATAACAAAGAAAGCTCTGCCTTGGTTCACTGCAGATAAGGAAAATGCAGACATGACAGGAAATGCCACCACTACATTTTATTCTTATGTTTTCTGAGGTGGAATTAACTACTGTTTTGGACTCTTTAAAAGTAAATTATTTCCCTTAAGAAGATGTATGATCTTTACTATTTATAGGTTTTTCCCCCCAAGGAAGGAATGATGGATGTGTACTAATATTTATTCAGATATGCCTCAAGCTTACAGGGAAATTGGGAATAACACTGCTGTGTAACAACAGGGGGCTTGGTTACATAAACATTGATGCATTGACACTGGGGACACAGCCAGTGAAAGCATATACATCAGCCTCAGCTACTGCAATGTGGTCCTCGGACCAACATTATCACCTTCACCTGAAACTTGTTAACATGTCAGGTATTTTCTATTTCTCTTTTTTTATTGTTTGTTCTATTACAGTTGTCCCAATTTTTCCCTGCTTTTGCCTCCCTCCACCCAGCCCATCCCTCTCTGACACATTCAATCCACTCTCTGTTGTCTGTGTCCATGAGTCATTCATATATGCTCTTTCTCCATTCCCCCTCTCCCTCCTCCCCTCCTACAACTATCAGTCTGTTCCATGTTTCTATGTCTCTGGTTCTATTCTTCTCATTAGTTTATTCTGTTCATTAGATTCCAGTTATAAGTGAGGTCATGTGTGTAGTATCTGTTTTTATCAGTTTAATAAAACACAGTTTCTGATTCAGTAGGACTTGAGCCAGGTCTGAGATTCTGCATTTCTACAAGTTTCCCCAGTGATTTACAGTGCATTAAAGTTGGAGAAGCACCAATGTAGATGATTAGTGGCCTGGAAAGATATTTGCAATTAAATGGCAATTAAACAGGCTGATTTCACAAAAATTAGTTCTGTATGATATTACATTGGTAAATTTTTAAAAATATGTATAAGTTTATACATATGAAAGAATGAGAGAGAGAGAGAGAGAGAGAGAACAAAACAGCAAGACAGATAACATACACCAAAATCCCCACAGTGTGGAATTAAAATATTTAAACTTTCTTTTGTGTTTGCTTATCTGTATTTTCTGCTATGAACATGACTCTTTAAAAATAAAAGCAATAAAACATATTTTTAATTCAATTTATGGTTTTACTGAGTTCTTCCTGGGAAAAAGTAAACATGAACCAACAGGCTGAATTGGAAGAAAATGGCCCACAGGGATTTAACTCGTGTAATAAGGTTTCAGATAGTGGGAATACCTCATTTAAAGAGCATGGATAGTCAGGTGGTTGGCAAACTAAAATAGTGAGATATGAATTTGGGCTAGAGGGTAGGGACAGTGGAAAGAACAGAAGTGACACTGGAGGGGTCGGCAGAGCCCAGTCATGAATGGGCCCTGAAAGCCTTGGAGAGGAAGTCTAACTTATCCAAAGGGCATTGTGAATTGTCAGACTCAGATGTGGTCTGTTTGGGATTTTAGGAAGAATGTTCTGGCTACAGTGTGGAGGAAGGAATGGAGGTAAGACCGGAGGACTGGAAATCAACTGGGGGTGGTGGGGGGGGGGAGCCTGCATTAATGCAGATAAGAGATACCCTGGTTTGAATGAGGCCAATGTCAGCGGAAGGGGATGACTGATTGGTGATTAACTGAGAGTGGGGGATGATGGAAGAAGCAGTGAGAATATACTTAATAAATGCTTATTTCCTTCCTGTCCTCCCCATGGAGATCTAAGGTCACTTCAGACCAAGGGATGATTCACTCAGTGGCAATGGAAAAAAATATTTCTGGACATAAAATACTTGGCTTTCCTTAAAAAGCAATTGCTTCAAATTTATACAATAGGCTAGCAGTTCTCAAAGTGAAGTCTAGGGAATCTTGAGGGTCACTGCATTTCCATGGAGGAGGTCTGTGAGGTTAAAATTATTCTCACAATAATACTAAGACAGTGTTTGCCCTTTCTGCTCTTATTCCCTCAGAGCATATCGTGGCGTTTTCCAGAGACTACATGTTTGTGATGATGCAACTGCTCTGATGGCAAATGTTCTATGTGCAGGCATTTTTCTTGGGCTTTAATTTTTTCTCACATTTAATTTAGAATATGGTAGATATAGAAAAATATAGCCCACATAAATAAAAGTTCAATAATTTTTAAGAGTGTAAAGGCGACATGAGACCACAAAATTTGAGAGCTACTGTCTTAAGCTCGTAAAGAAGATTTTAAAGTCATCTACTACTCAGATCTCAGCAAATTTATGAGTAAGGGTAAACTCTTCTGACTGCAGAGCCCAGTTTGTATCTGAGTTTTCATTGTTGTAAATCAGAGCTGTTGCCTGCACAATATAAGGGTAATGCCTGGGATTTAAGGATGGCATCTAACTAAAGAAACCAAAGCACATAACATATAGTGTGTTAAGTAGAAATACGAAAACTATATCTGTGATTCTGGAGATATTTTGTCCTTCAAATTTGCTTTTAAAGTTAGAAAACAGAGTCCCTGAGTAATACTGAGAGCTTAGAACAAGATCTCTGGTGTGTGGGCAGGAAAGCAAAACAGAAGCTGCAGTGTGGGCAAGTGGAAAATTACACAGTGAGGAGAAAAAGTGCCAACTGGACTCAGAACCAGAAGCTCCAAAATCAAGTTTCCACCCCTGAAAGAACTTTAGGATCCCACATGGACTAATCCTCTAAATAATTCATAAACAGGCTAGCTAATTAAGCATGAATCTGGCTGTCACCTATTCACCACCTGGAGGGCCCAGGTGATAGTAAAGGAGACTTCATCGTGCTCCTGAACAACACCAGGGAATCTATCCTTCTGCGCAGTTATGACAAGCCTTAGCATGAAGAGTCTGGATAAGGTCAGGAAAAGAGCAAATTAGAAAACCATCCAGGAGACTGAGGGCAGTTAAAACTCAAGATTGAAGATGAAGATTCCATATGGTTCTTGGGAAGACTCAGCAATCTCTAAGTGTTAATATGAAATCATCTTTCAGATAAATAAAGTTCAGGGAAAAAAGGTGGAGAACAGAGTGTATGATATGGTTTTATTGGTGAAAAAAGGAGTGGGAGTCTATACATTTAAAAATACTTGTACAGTCATGTCATAGACTATTGACGGAAGATTACATCTGACAGTGTACTCATGGGAAAGCACATTGGGGGACTGAAGATCTGCGATAAGGAGATTTATTTTTCACTGTGACCATTTTTGTACTGTTTGAATTTTTCAACATATAGAGTTTTTTTAAGTAAGAAAGAGTTACAATGAAAATCAAAAATCTGAATGTAAAAACATAGGATTCATAGCAGGTAAATCTAAGAAGACTAAGAATACTCATAACTGAAATACGTGAAACCCCCATTAAAAACTGAGACCTCTCCCTGAAGTTTCTGAAAAAGTTTGATTCAAGATTTTGTTTGCTTTTTAAAAGTTATTTAGAATTATAGTTAGTAAATAAACATCCCATCAATTTAACATCCTTAAAGGCTGCATTGGGAAGGAATTAGATAAATTCATGAATTACTTTGGATGTATTTATACCACTGCAATTTTTTTTGCCTTTTTTTTCTAAAAGCAACAACATTTGAATCTAACCTTCGTCAGAAGTAAATGGTTTTCAAATATTTGATGATCTGTAAAACAAATTTTAAAACCTTTTTTCTGATTGTAAAAATAATTAATGTTTTATTGTAGAAAATATAAAAATTGTTATTTAAAAACAAAATTAAAATATATATACAGATTTGATCATTTTATCCCACTAAGCTTATAGCCTAAAGATTACGCTGTTTATAAAAACACTTTATTTGTTCGAGATGTGAGAAGATGGTGGCATAGGGAAACACCGTTTACCTCCTTGCACAACCACATCAAAATTACAACTGAATTATAGAACCATCACTCAGAACCATCAAAAATCAAGTTGAATGGAAGTCTGATAAGTATGGAATTAAAGAAACCCCATCTATCCAGACTGGTAGGAGGGGTGGATATGTGGAATGGATGGTCCCACATCCACGTGGTGGATAAAAATTCCATAGAGATATCTCAGGAGTGAGGAGTCCCAGCCCCACACCAGGCTCCCCAGCCCAGGGTTTCAATGATAGGAAGATAAGTCCTCATAACTCCTGGCTGCAAAACCCAGTGGGGATTGAGTAAGTAGAAGAAACTTCTTTTTTTTTTTAAATTTTATTTTAATCATTGTTCAAGTCCAGTTTTCTCCCACTTACTCCCATTCCAGCCCACCCACCCAACCCTCCCCACTTGCTCCCCATTACCTCCCACCCCTAGTTTTTGTCCATGTGTCCTCCAAACTTGTTCCTGTAAACCCTACCCATTCCCCCCTGAAATTCCCTCTTCTCTCCCCTCTGGTCACTGTCAGTCTGTCCCTTATTTCAGTGTCTTTGGTTATATTTTGCTTGTTTCTTTGTTTTGTTGTTTAGGTTCCTGTTAAAGGTGAGATCATATGGTATTTGTCTTTCACTGCCTGGTTTGTTTCGCTTAGCATAATGCTTTCCAGCTCCATCCATGCTGTTGCAAAGGGTATGAGCTCCTTCTTTCTTTCTGCTGCATAGAATTCCATTGTGTAAATGTACCATAGTTTTTTGATCCATTCATTTACTGATGGGCATCTAGGTTGCTTCCAGCACCTAGCTATTGTAAATTGTGCTGCTATGAACATTGGGGTGCAAAGGTTCTTTTGTATTGGTGTTTCAGTGTTCTTAGGATATAGTCACAGCAGTGGAATTGCAGGGTCAAAAGGCAGATCCATTTTTAGTTTTCTGAGGAAGTTCCATACTGCTTTCCATAGTGGTTGTACCAGTCTGCAGTCCCACCAACAGTGCACTAGGGACCCCTTTTCTCCACAACCTCTCCAACACTTGTTTGTTGATTTGTTTATGATGGCCATTCTGACTGGTGTGAAGTGGTATCTCATTGTGGTTTTAATCTGCATCTCTCTGATAGCTAGCAATATTGAACATCGTTTCATGTGTGTTTGGATTTTCTGTATGTCCTCCTTGGAGAAGTGTCTGTTCAAGTCCTTTGCCCATTTTTTAATTGGGTTACTTGTCTTCTTAGAGTGGAGTCGTGTAAGTTCTTTATATATTTTGGAGGTTAAACCCTTGTCTGAGGTATCATTGGCAAATATGTTTTCCCATACAGTTGGTTCTCTTTTTATTTTGATACTGTTTTCTTTAGCTGTGCAAAAGCTTTTTATTTTGATGAGGTCCCATTTGTTTATTCTTTCCTTTATGTCCCTTGCTCTAGGAGACATGTTAGTAAAAAAGTTTCTGCATGAAATATCTGAGATTTTCCTGCCTACGTTCTCTTCTAGGACTTTAATGGTGTCACAGTGTATATTTAAGTCTTTCATCCACCTTGAATTTATTTTTGTATAAGGTGTAAGTTGGTGCTCGAGTTTCATTTTTTTGCACGTAGCTGTCCAGTTCTCCCAACAACATTTGTTGAAGAGGCCATTTTTATTCCATTTTATGTTGCTGCTTCCTTTGTCAAATATTAATTGACCGTAGAGGCTTGGGTTTATTTCTGGGCTCTCTGTTCTGTTCCATTGGTCCATGTGCCTGTTTTTATGCCAGTACCAGGCTGTTTTGATTACAGTGGCCTTGTAGTATAGTTTAGTGTCAGGTATTGTGATCCCCCCTACTTTACTCTTCTTTCTCAAATTGCAGCAGCTATTGCAGCAGCTATTTGGGGTTGTTTATGGTTCCATATAAATTTTTGAAGTGTTTGTTCTATGTCTGTGAAATATGCCATTGGTACTTTAGTAGGTATTGCATTGAATGTGTAAATTGCTTTTGGTAGTATGGACATTTTGATGATATTAATTCTTCCAATCCATGAACACGGTATATGTTTCGATTTGTTTGTGTCTTCCTTGATTTCTCTCCTCAGTGTTATGCAGTTTTCTGAATACAAGTCTTTTATCTCTTTGGTTAGGTTTATTCCTGGGTATTTTATTTTTCTTTTTGCTATTTCAAATGGGATTTTTTTCTTGATTTCTGCTTCTGGTGTTTCATTGTTGGTGTACAGAAATGCCTTTGATTTCTAGATATTGACTTTGTATCCCACTCTTTTGCCAAATTCATTTATTTGGTCAAGCAGTTTTTTGGTGGAGTCTATAGGATTTTCTATGTACACTATCATGTCATCTGCAAACAGTGACAGTTTTGTTTCCTCCTTACCAATTTGGATTCCTTTTATTTCTTTTTCTTGTCTGATTGCTGTGGCTAAAACTTCCAGTACTATATTGAATAGAAGTGGTGAAAGTGGACAGCCTTGTCTTGTTCCTGATCTTAGTGGAAAAGATTTTAGTTTTTGCCCATTGAGTATGATGTTGGCTGTAGGTCTCTCATATATGGCATCTATTATGTTGAGGAATGCTCCCTCTATTCCCACTTTGCTGAGTGTTTTTATCATGAATGGGTGCTGTACCTTATCAAATGCTTTTTCTGCATCTATTGATATGATCATGTGGTTTTTGTCTTTGCTTTTGTTTATGTGATGTATTACATTTACTGATTTGCGAATATTGTACCATTCTTGCATCCCTGGAATGAATCCCACTTGGTCATGGTGTATGATCTTTTTAATGTATTGTTGGATGCGGTTTGCCAGTATCTTGTTGAGGATTTTAGCGTCAATGTTCATCAGCGATATTGGCCTGAAGTTTTCTTTCTTTGTTGTGTCTTTATCTGGTTTTGGAATTAGGATGATGTTGGCCTCATAAAAAGAGTTTGGGAGTCTTCCATCTTTTTGGATTTTTTGAAATAGTCTGTGAAGGATAGGGGTTAGCTCTTCCTTAAATGCTTTGTAGAATTCTCCTGTGAAACCATCTGGTCCCGGGCTTTTGTGTGTTGGGAGTTTTTTGATTATTGCTTCAATTTCTTTTGCTGTTATTGGTTTGTTCAGGCTTTCTGCTTCTTTTTATTGAGTTTTGGAAGATTATATTTTTCTAGAAATTTGTCCATTTCATCTAGGTTTTCAAATTTCTTGGCATACAGTTCTTCATAGTAATTTCTTACAATGCTTTGTATTTCTGTGGTATCTGTTGTAATCTCTTCTCTTTCATTCTGATGGTGTTTATTTGGGTTTTCTCTCTTTTTTTTCTTGATGAATCTGCTTAAAGGCTTGTTGATTTTGTTTATCTTTTGAAAGAACCATCTCTTGGATTCATTGATCCTTAGAATTGTGCTTTTAGTCTCTCAGTCATTTAATTCTGCTCTGATCTTGGTTATTTCCTTCCTTCTGCTTGCTCTGGGCTGTCTTTGTTGTTGTTCCTCGAGTTCTTGTAGACATAGGGTTAGGTTGTTTGTTTGAAATGTTTCTAACTTTTTTAGGTGGGCCTGTATTGCTATGAACTTCCCTCTCAGGACTGCCTTGGCTGTGTCCCATAAGTTTTGGGTTGTTGTGAGTTCGTTTTCATTTGTTTCCAGAAACCTTTTGATTTCTTCCCTAATATCATTCTTGACCCATTCATTGTTTAATAGCATGCTATTTAACCTCCATGATTTTGAGTGTTTTGGGTTTTTTTCCTTGGGTTTGGTTTCTAGTTTCAGTCCCTTGTGATCCAAGAAAATGCTTGGTATGATTTCAATTTTTTTGAAATTGTTGAGGCCTGTTTTGTGTCCTATCATGTGGTCAGTCTTTGAAAATGTTCCATGTACATTTGAAAAAAATATGTATTTAGCTCCTTTGGGATGGAGGGCTCTGTATATATCAGTAAAGCCCATTTCATCTAGGGTATTGTTCAATGCCACAATATCTTGGTTGATATTTTGTTTGGAAGATCTGTCCATTTTTGACAGTGGGGTGTTAAAATCCCCCACTATAATTGTGTTGCTGTCCATTTCTTTCTTGAAGTCCTCTAAGATTTTCTTTATGTATTTGGGTGCTCCTATATTGGGTGCATATATATTTACAATGTTTATGTCTTCTTGGTGGATTCTTCCCTTGAGTATTATGAAATGACCTTCTGGGTCTCTTTATGGTCCTGTTTTGGAAGTCTATTTTGTCAGATATGAGTATTGCTACCCTGGCTTTTTTTTCTTGTCCATTTGCTTGGAAAAATTGTTTTCAGCCCTTCACTTTCAGCCTGTGCAGATCTTTTATCCTGAAGTGGGTCCCTTGTAGGCAGCATATGTGTGGGTCATGTTTTCTTATCCAATCAGCTATTCTATGTCTTTTGATTGGAGCATTTAATCCATTTATGTTTAAGGTTATTATTGATAGGTACTTATTCATTGCCTTTTATGTACGTGTGTTCCTCTCTCACTCTCTCTTTTCCTTTCTTTTCTTAAAGCAGTCCCTTTAGCATCTCTTGCAGAGCTGGTTTAGTGGAAGTGTATTCTTTTAGACTTCTTTTGTCTGAGAAGCTTCTTATTTGGCCTTCTATCTTGATTGAGAGCCTTGCTGGGTAAAGTAGTCGTGGTTGCAGGCCTCTGGTTCTCATTATTTGGATTATTTCTTGCCATTCTCTTCTGGCTTGGAGTATTTCCATTGAGAAGTCAGCTGTTAGCCTTAAAAATATGGAACACTTCATGAATTTGCGTGTCATCCTTTCTCAGGGGCCATGCTAATCTTCTCTGTATCCTTCCAATTTTAGTATATGTGCCACCGAAGTGAGCACAGTAGAAGAAACTTCTGAATTCCCAAGCAGCTCCCCTTAAGGAACCCACACATGGATGTACACAGAGTCATTCCCTCTGGTCTCCAGCACCAGGGGAGAAGCTGGAAAGGTACCAGTGGCATACAGGGAGGAACTGAAGCTCCTAGCATCAAGGTGAAATCTGGGAGACAGCTTTCTCCCAGACACAAAGGCAGGAAGAGACCATTGTGCCTTTTCTGAACACTCCCCACCACAAAACCACAAAGCCTGCAAGCTGGTGTCATATCTGAGACTTGATCAACATGGATAACACTGTTTACGCATCCTGGATACCTTCTGAGGCTCTGTCCCACCCCACTTACTGCTGTTAACAGTGGCTTTTCCTTATTAATGACTGGCCCTGGCTCAGACTTTACAAACTAAATCTTTTCAAACTAGCAATAGCCAGCCTCAGCCAGCTCACAGTCTCTAAACCTCTTACTAAGTGGCCCCAGGCATGGCAATAGCAGCAGCCAGCCTAGATTCACAGCTTGGATTCACCTGAGTATCTCCAAGCCCAGCACAAGTAGCAGCCATCTCAGATAGCTTTTTACCTCAGGCAGAGTAGCCCCAGGCAAAATACAGGTGGGGGCTGACCTTGGCAGCACAAGCTGGGAAACTCCAGGGCCTGCACACTCAGTGGACCATGTTGCAGCACTACCACCCTGCCCCTGGACAGCTGATCCTCCACAGAGGGCAGAGATTGGTGGACAGTGGTCACAGCAAATCCTTGCAGCTGATGGGCCTGGGTAAATCTCTCCCATTGACCTGCTAATAACAACTGAGGCCCAACTACAATAGGAGGGTATACACAGCCCACATGATGGACACACTTAGAATACTCAGCTTAGGTGACAGGGAAGGCTGTGCCATTGGATTCTACAGAACACCTACTATAACAGGCCATGCTACCAAGACAGAGTTATAGCAGCTCTACCTAATACATAGAAACAAACACAGGAAGGCTGCCAAAATGAGGAGACAAATAAAAAGAAACATTACCCACCCAGATGAAAGAACAGATAAAAAATCCAGAAAAAGAGCTAAACAAAATGGAGATGAGCAATCTATCAGAAGCAGAGTTCAAAACACAGGTTATAAAGATACTCAAAGAATTTCATGAGGACCTCAGCAGCATAAAAAAGAGCTAGTCAGCACTGAAGGATACACTAATTGAAATAAATAACAATTTGTGGGGAAACAACTGTAGAGTAGATAAAGCTAAGAATCAAATCAATGATTTGGAACATGAGGAAGGAAAAAACAACCAAATAGAACAATAAGAAGAAAAAATAAGCCAAAAAAGAATAGTATAAGCAGCCTGTGAGACAACTTAAAACATTACAACATTCACACTATAGGGGTATCAGAAGGAAAAGAGAAAGAGCAAGAAATTGAAAATCTATTTGAAAAATAATGAAAGAAAAGGTCCCTAATTTGGTGAAGGAAATAGATATGCAAGTCCAGGAAGGACAGAGAGTCCCAAACAAGATGGATGTAAAGAGGCCCATTCCAAGACACAACATAATTAAAATGCAAAAGTTTAAAGTTAAAAAGAGAATCTTAAAAGCAGCAAGATAAAAGCAGTTAGTTAATTACAGGAGTTCCCATAAGGCTGTCAGCTGATTTCTCAAAGGAAACTTTGCTGGCTAGAAGGGGTTGGTCAAGAATAAAGTGATGAAAAGCAAGGACTTACAACCAAGTTACTCTACCCAGGAAAGCTATCATTTAGAATTGAAGGGCAGATAAAGAGCTTCCCAGACAAGAAAAAACTAAAGGAATTCATCATTACCAAATCATTATTACATGAAATGTTAAAGGGACTTATTTAAGGAAAAGAAGATCAAAACTATGAATAATAAAATGGCAAAAAAATACATATCTGC
The DNA here is from genome assembly GCF_004126475.2 of Phyllostomus discolor. Classification (NCBI taxonomy): domain Eukaryota; kingdom Metazoa; phylum Chordata; class Mammalia; order Chiroptera; family Phyllostomidae; genus Phyllostomus; species Phyllostomus discolor. The sequence continues at coordinate 148,805,767 of NC_040905.2, read as the reverse complement.
AAGAACTGAATCTAAAAAACTAAGCAAACAAGAAGAACGGAGACAGAAGCATGAATATGGAGAGCATTTTGATGGTTGCCAGATGGGAGGATGATTTGGGGGAATGGGTGAAGAAGTGAAAGGATTAAGAAGTACAAACAAGCATTGGCTGGCGTAGCTCAGTGGATTGAGTGTGGGCTGCGAACCGAAGTGTCACAGGTTTGATTCCCAGCCAGGGTACATGCCTGGGTTGCAGGCCATAACCCCCAGCAACCGCACATTGATGTTTCTCTCTCTCTCTTTCTCCCTCCCTTCCATCTCTAAAAATAAATAAATAAAATCTTAAAAAAAAGAAGTACAAACAGGTAGTTACAAAATAGCCATGAGGAAGTAAAGTACAGTATAAGAAATGGAGTAGCCAAAAGACTTATATACATGACCCATGGACATGATCAATGGTATGGGGATTGCCTGAGGGAGAGGGGGTTGCTAGGTGGATGGAGGCAAAGGAGGAAAATTAGAACAACTGTAATAGCATAATTAATAAGGTATAATGAAAAAAATCAATCACTGGGAGATAAAAACTTTAAATTTAATGATTAGCATCATTGACTTACTGATTGAGTTATTATTGCTCAATTAGATTGTTATCCATTCTTTTTACAGTAATAACCATCATTGCAATTAATATTCATGGTCATTTCTTGCAGACTGTATATCTGAGCATTTGTTTAGATAAATTTATTGAAATTGAAATTCTGAGAAAATTGTAACAACATTTAAGTCCTTTAATGTATTCTGCCAATCTATTTTTAAGAAAGGCTATTCAAATTTTCATAGCAAAAATTTAGGTATAATTTTAAAGAGATTAATAGCACAAGAAAACATCAACTGAAGCCATGCTGAATGACTCTACTTAACACCTGTGTTGTTTACCTGGGACCATAACCTTTTACAGTCTTTTTCTACCTGCTATAGAATCACTGACCATAAGTTTATATTCTGTCCCTATTCTGAGACTCCCCTGTGCTCCAACTTCTTAGCCTTATTTCTTTCATAGTGTCTCCATTTCCAAAATTAAGCTTGTGCTTTATATAATCATTTTTGGGAGTTATCATCTGCATCAAAGTTTTGAAATATTTTCTCAAAATTCTTTCTATATATTTTATAAAACACAGTTTGTTCTTTAATTGTTTACATAAAAGTATCTGTCATTTTCCTGGGAAGGATAATATGAGAGAATGAGTTGAATACACCATTCAACTCATTTGAATGTGTACACCATTTGTTAAAATCCAAGCTTTCCATTTTGGTTTTTAAAAATTCTAAATGACCTGAAAATCAAACACTTGAGTTTTTATGAAAGGGGCCTCAAAGGCATCAGAAAAAGAGGACAGAAAAAATGCTTGAGAAATTTAGAGTAACACTACTAGACTTACCAGACTTGAGTTTGAGGTCCAACTTTCAACTTTATTAGCTGTGGGATGGTAGTAAATTTAGGAATGGTCACAGTTGTTTGCAGCTCCTCCCAACAAGAGTCAATTTCTCTACCCTCTGAATGTAGACTTGTGGTATGACTTTCTTTCACCAGTGCAATGAATTATAAATGGTGTGGGTGTCCCAAACCTGGGCTTTGGCTCCTGTTCTTGTGATCCCTGACACCACCACAATGTGAGCTAGCCCTGAGTAGTCTTCTAGAAATAACAGACATAAGAATACAGAACAAGTCATCAACGGTGAGGCTATCCTAGGCCAACTACACACAACTAACTTAGCAGTTGACCCAGCAGTCACATGTGTTAACCCAGCTGAAACCAGAAGCACTGCCATGCTGAGTCCAACCCAACTGATGACCCACAGAAATGCAAGCTAAGTGATTTCTGTTTTGAGCTACTAAGTTTTAAAGTGTTTTTTTTTTTCTTATGGGGCAAAAACTGATCCAGTTACATGGGACATGTCAGGTGATCTTTCTTGCTTCTACTTTCCTTATCTCTCACAAAAGGAAATAACTGCTCAATTCCAAGTTTCCTTAGATAATTAATTATTTGACAACAGTATTTTCAAATAAAACAATGATGAAAATGCTCCATATCAGAGCTTTTCCAAATGGCTGGCAGGTGGCTACTGAGAACTTGAAATGTGGCTAGCACATCTGAAGAAGGGAATTTTTAAATTTATTTCATTTCCATTAATTTAAATTCAAATAGCTACACAAGATTAGTGACTAGCCTTTAGAAGAGCTCCATTTTAGAAGGTTAGTGAAGTCATCTTCCTGATCTTTGGAGAGCCAATTCCTAGATCCCCCATTTACACCAGTGGGCAAGATGGGTGTAGAGAACATACTTTTTAGGTGAACAAGTATGTGAAATACTTTTCTCCTATAAAAACTCAGAGTCAGTTTCTCTGGACATCTGCTGGGAAAGCCAGCTAGCTGTCCTAGGAGAGTTGTGGAATAGGAGAGTGGTGGAATGGGAGGCAGCGGTGAAGGATAGAGAAGTAGAGGTCCTGACTCTTATCCCACGAGACCTGGCCCTAAGCTATTCTTTAAGTTCTTTTCCTGGTTAAGTATCCCTGCCACTGTGCTCCAGTCACAAGGTCTTCCTCAAATGTGCCAAGCAACTTCCCATCTCAGAGCCTGTTGTGTTTCTAGTTCCACCTTGGCCTGAAATTCTGTTTCCCTAGATCAGGTTTCCTTAACCTCAGTGCTATTAACATTTTGACCTGTACAATTCTTTCTTACAGGGGCTGCCCTGTGCATTGTAGGATGTTTAGCAGCACCTGTGGCCTCTACCCACTAGCTAAAAGTCCCTTGAAAGGAAAAATCACCCCTAACTTAAGAATCACTGCCCTAGATATTAGCATGATTCAATCAGTTCCTCACTTAATTTAGGTCTGTACTGAAAAACGATCTCTAGGGAATTTTTCAAAACCCAGGCTAAAACAGACACCTGTCTTTCTCTGTTCCCTTTCCCAGTTTATTTGTCCTCATAGTATTTAAAACTGGTTAATATTATATCAGACAGTTCTTTGTTTCTTTTCTGTCTTTACCTGTTGTTCATTGCTATAACCCTGGTACCTAGTACCTAGATAGTTGACAGATGGTTTATAAATATTTGCTAAATAAATGAAGGAAGGAAGAAGGTACCCACTGGAAAGCTGAAGAGAGATAGAATAATCTCATTTGAGGGCGATGGAGACATGTCAACAACAGAAAGTTTTCAACCATATTTAGCAATTAAAATTTGTATTGGTTATCTATAACAATGACAAATTTTTAGAAATTTTTCTAATAATGGACACATTTTTACTCACCACCACTAAAAGAATGCTTTGAATTCAGAAGTAAAACATTTGAAATGTATTTGTCAGCCACATTTATGAATAATAGGCACTTTTGAGACCTAAAATTGTAGTCATTTCATATCATCAAGAAACAATGTTCTCAACCATTATAAACATTGATATTTTCTTGCTACTGGACAAAAAACATTCTCATAATTGGAAAAGCACTTGAAAAAGACCTGCATTTGTCCTCCACAAAGCAGATGTGTTTCTAAGAGGCTTTTATTAGCATTACCGTATAGGGCTATCAATTCACTATTACCCCAACTCCAGCACCAGTACATTTATTCATGTATTGAAGTCTTTACTTAGCTATAAGATTAAAATTTTTTTTGCCCTGAAAAAGTGTTGTATTCTTCCCTAATTCCTTAAGACATAGTAGATAATTTCTAAGATGTTGACTTTGTTTTGAAAGAACTGCAAGTATTTAAGAGAAATTAAAAATACCAAGAAAATTGGATATTCTGGAGAGGAGGTACAGATATCTCCTGACTGCTGGTAGATCTCTGTGAATGGTCAGAATAGTGTCATTAAACCTGTATCTAGCCACCTATTAAATGATGGGCTATAATACCTCAGCTCCCAAGAATCTTTAGAGAACAACTTGTGAAAACATTAAGTAGAACTTTTCAAAATTAAGTAATTTTACTTTCACATTGTCCATGTTGTCACTGATTAAAATCTTTCAAAACACACAATTCTTCCTTCTCTTTTACAATAGAATATGTGTAACATTGAATGTGTGTGTGTGTGTGTGTGTGTGTGTGTGTATTTTGATGACCTATGAACAAGAGTTGTTTTGTGAAGCTGAGCATAAACACAAGCAAGAAAACACAAGCCAGATACACTGGGTGTTAGGGTAAGGGTAAAGTCTCAGGGTGTTAGGGTTAGGACCCCGAGATACTATTATTACTTTTGTTTGTTCAAAGTCCAGGCCAAAAAAATCTTTAATGCACATATTATGGGACATATTATATGTCCCCAATGCTTCCCCTCTCTCCCATCAACCTGGTTTGCTGCCATTCTAGATTTTCCAGCTCAAAGTTGTTTGTAATCTGACATCTGACTTCTGGATAATCAATGAATTACTGATGTTCACTTTGCCAAAGACTGGGAGAGGCTCTCCTGAGATGCCAAGTACAGTCACATCACTTGACAAAATATAGTGGCAAAATCAGAAGTAACGAATAGAGAGAATGGGAGAGGTAACGAATAGCACCCTGGAAAATGGGCCAAAAGGCTCTAAGCTGTGCAGTATATTTCCATGGAACATTGAACATACTGTGCTGACTCACTGGTTCTCAGGTTTTCAGAAAAGAAAATAGGAATGTTAGATCAGAAAGAGACCACACTAGATCCCATGGGAGAAAGGTGCCTCATAAACAGCACAGTACATTCCAGTTTATTTGGAAATGATAGTAGGATAAAATGGTTGGGTCAACTTAATAATTTCATTAACTAAGAATTGGCATATGCAATATATATGGAGTCTTAATTTTCAAAGAATAAGGATGAAATGCATTTGTCAGTAAAAAAGATGCTGCAAAAATATTTACCTCAAAGGTCACTAAGAACACTGTAACAACAACAACAACACTACTTGTTTTTTTTTAGAATTACAGAAATATTGGTCTATACAAAGTCATCTAAATTTAAAAGTTAAACTAATGAACAATAAAGCCATACAATACCTGTTCACTTGATCTGAGCCCAGTATAATGTTTGAGATTCTGAATTTTTTATCTAGCTTTTAAATTATTTTCTTAGTTATTCTCTACAGATTTTCTTCTTTTTCTATGACTAATATAATTTGAAGCTTCTATACTGGATAAGGTTTTCTCTAAAAGGGTCAAACAATTAGTTTTTCAATGGCTCAACTATATGAAAATGTTACTCAAAATTGTAGTTACAAAAAGACAATGTGTACATGTGTTAAGAGCTAACTGGGTTGGGATATATGAAGACAATGATGACAATTGGATGACAATGCTATGACAGCATCACTCTGTTACTTAGACTGGCACCTGTGTCCTTTATGCCCAGCCGGGCTTATGGTCACTGTGTCAGAGGCACTGAATGCCAAGAACTGAGGTGAATTTCATGCATGTTCAAATGCTTGGGCCACCAGCTCCCACTGAGGAAATGACTTTCTATTAGGTCATTAAAATATGACCCATTTTCAGTCCTCTTTGACTTCTGCAACTTTAAAATGTGGTATCAACTTATTTCCCTCCTGACTCTCTGAATTTATACCAGTGTCTTGACTTTTGAAATTTTTGAGCTCATTGGAGGAAAGTGGGACACATTTTCCTTGACACATTTCAAGCTGTATGAGAATGAGAAACCCATCTGCAACAAACTGTCAAATGGAATATTGGCAGAAAGCAACCAAGTCTTCTTCAAAGTGAGTGTCACCAACTCCTTTCCACCTCACTTCATATATTATTCAAAATGCCAAAGTTCCTGATGAATTTCCCTTCTGGGCATGTACTACTAAGATTATATTGCTTGAAGGGGTTTTCTGAGGCACATAGTTTGTTATCTTGGTGCTCACAGTCACAAGACATTCTTTTCCTTGGTGACCAGCACTGAGCTTCAGGTCAGAGAGTCTGACTATTCCTCCAGAGACCTATCACAGCATTCCTGTCACCAAATCAGTGTGAGAGGAAATGCAGCTAACATCTGAAAAGCTTGTAGAGGATTCATTACTCAGTACTAATTTCTTTGGTACTCTTATTCTATTTCACATGTAACCTACACCATTTCACATCATTTTTGTTTCCTCTGAGTTATTACAATAATCTCAGATGATGCCCAATGCTTTCAAGATGTTTTTATCATCCTGGTTCCCAGACTTTTGGTGTACAGGGTAAGAGTTGAGGCTGATAAATGAAATAAAGTGGACTGCTTGAGGATTTGCACGTAATCCCCCACTAATGGCAGAAGAAAAAGAGTCCATAAGGTGAGAAGCAGAGTAGAGAAAGACAGAAAGCAGTCTGGATTGAAGTTTAGGTATTTATGGGAAATTTCATTTCTGATTAAGATCAAACTTGAGTTCTTATAAGAATATCATCAAGTTCACTGATGAAGCAAAATGCATTTCAAACCTAAACAAACTTCATATAACCACCTCAAAGACTCAGAATGTTTTGTCTCATGTTGCTATCCTCCTTCCTAGATTATGCTTTCTTTCAGTTTGTGTTAGTGCATATAATAAAGGTGATCATACCTAGAAGTTATGTGTAGCAAAACCATGCATATAGTATCGTGTAACTTCAAGCAAACCACATTGTCTTTCAGGGTCTCAGTCTTTCTTTGACACAACTCTAAAGTTCCTCCAAACTCTTTTTGGAGCTCTATGATATGGTTGCCACACTTTCTAACAGTGGCCAGGGAGGTAACACAAGTGGGTGAAGCTGGCTTGAGATAAATCTATAGATGCTATGTTACTAGTATCATGATGAACCAATACAAGCATCTTGCCTTGCTATATTATATCTTAAAAACCTCTGTGTGTGGCAACCAAAACTGAGTGAGGCTGATTTAGGGCTTTTGTACCATTACTTTGACTCTTTATGAGAATCTACAATAATTAACCATATTCTGTAAAAGGACCTGTACAAGATAGTACACAAACTATTCAACAATGAAGTGGGAAGGGCCCCTTTGAAGATGAAAGTGCTCACCCAAGGCAGCCTTGTGAGGATATGTGAGGGTGGAATTTCACAGTGAACTTGTAAACCATATGAGCCCTTAATTTTGTCCTGACTGGTTCCCAAATGGTGCTAAACTATAGAACTGCATAAAGAAACTGGAAGCTGTCCATGGTGCTTAAGAATTCTCCATAAAGCTGAATGAAACTTTTCAGAGTCTGAAGAACAGTGATACTGTACATCGAAAGTATTAAAAAAAAAAAACAAAATACTTTCATTGTAAAAGACATAGAAGAGGATCAATGAAGGATAAATGGTGATGGAGGGATACTTGACTTGGGGTGGTGAACACATAATACAATATACAGGTGATGTATTGTAGAACTGTATATCTGAAACCTATATAATTTTATTAACCAATGTCACCCAATAAATTCAATAAAAAATAAAAAATGAAATAAAACCAAATCATCTTGGTGTAGGCCATGAGGATCCAATGTGTTCTTGACTCAACTGAACAGCAAACACAAATAGAAACTCATGTCCTTAATTTCCTTTCTGTAGTTCCAAAACAACTTGTGTGTATGTGTGTGTGTATTATACTTTTTAAAGATTCTACCAGCACCACATATTTCCCTGAAGTTAACATTATCCTGACTTGATTCTCTAAGTTTCCAAAGTATACTGCTTAGTACAAAGGACCATTTAAGTCCCAAGAATTCTGCTCTGGAGTGTGTAATTTTGAGTTATAAGAATGCCAATTTCTTATGAGTGTAGTTCATGGTAACTATTCTCTTTTACAAATTTAAGAAAAGTCACTGTTGTAACAATGTGATGAGAATTAAAAATTCTTTACAACATACAACACACACACACCACACACACACACACACAGTTGGAAAACAGTATCCAAGCATCTAATTCAGAAATTCTTTGCACTCTAAGAATCCCACTTTTAAAATACAATTCACCTAGTTTATTTTGAAATCAAACGTCAATTTTTTTTGCCCTTTTTTATTTTTTAGTTCTTCTTTTATCCTTTTAAAATTGTTGTTCAGTTACAATTGTCCCCATTCCCCTCCCCACATTCCTCTCCCCTGCCCCATCCAACCCCTGCTCCCAAAGACGATCCTCACCCCATTGTCCTTAACTATGGGTGTTTTATACATGTTCCTTGATGTGACCCTTTCTCTTCTTTCCCTCTTCTCTTCCCCCCTTTCCTCTGGTTACCATCATTTTGTTCTTTATTTCCATGTCCCTGATTCTTTAGAAAACATCAATTCTTTGTGTTCAAGAAGACCCAGAGCAAAATTATCTTGGCTAAATTTCAGTGACAGTCACCCTTTTCTATTAACAATATTCTAAAATGCTGACTCTCTGTTGATACTGGCTAGAGGAATTTTTGTGCAAATCTGGAATTACTTTTCATTTTGGAGCTAGTGATTTTTGTGGATTAGATTGATAGCAATAAAAGAATAAAAACACAAAGGAAAGGGGACAAAAATAAGTATTCTTATGAAATAAGCAAACAAAGTCTTCTTTCACAATGAAGGTTTGAAAGCTTTAATCATGAGATATAAATCTGATGAAATCATGGAAGTTAATAAAGAAATTAAATAACAAATGGAAAGGAATCTTAACAACTGTTAAAATAGGAAGGTCTTTAAAATGTCATTTTGTCCCCATCATTTCAGACACTTATGTGTCTTTCTCATTCTTATGACTTCCTAGTGAAACAATTCTACAGTACTTCAAATAAGTCATTGTAACATACAACAGACTTAATCTGGGGTATAGTTTCATCCTACTTAAACTTAACTGTTGCCATCTAAAGCTTATTTCCTTTTTTTTAAAGTCTTCCTTTCCATATATTCATGGAGAAAACATTGGCCATTATTCTTCACACAACTGAAAATAGTCACTGAATTAATGAGGTTTTTGGCTCTTTTTCTGATAAATAGACCTCATTTCTTTAACTTCACTTCATACACCTTTTCCCTTCATTTCTTGATATAAGGTTATTTTCTATGATACTTTACCAAATTCCTCAATCCCACTGTGTATACAATCCCTGCCAGAGGAGAAAACATTCCAGAAACTACCTATCGACTGCTGGTATATTTTTTGTATGTGCTATTTACACGACCTTATTTATTTACACTTAAATGAAAATTGGGACAGTATTTAAGTAGCTTCATGTATAGTAGGAGGTGAGTGTAAATAGATTTATTTAGGTGAAAAAATATGGATTAAGGCATCCTGAAGCAGGTGAAATACACCACCTTCATGAATGTTATCTGGGAAAGTTTATGAGATTAGGATTTCTATTGAAATAAAAAATATGAGCCCTTATATAGGAGTTACTTGGAGTGAGCTGAGAATGTTAGGTTGGACATATATTTTGGTATCACTTTAAAATTAAAAAAATATTATGACTTGTTACACAGTAACATTAGTAAAAGTCCCTGTCTCCTTTGACACTATTACACCTTCAACAGGAAAGCTGGAAATAATTAATTATTATTCAACTTGTACTTTTTATTAAATAGCTAAAAATGCATGATAAATCAAGACAATCTCTAAAAGACTCTTGGGGAATTTTATTAGACAAAACCAGTTAATAACATTACTAGATGCCCATTAGGTACAAGATCTGACTTCAGGCTCTGCAAAGTTATAAAGGAATAGGGTATTCAATCCCTATCTTCAAGATACTCTCAATAAGAGCAAGGACATCAAAAACACAAGTGGCGGAATCAAACAAACAAAACAGAAGACCACCAAACAACCGTAACACACATACATCTATTACTGACTCCAGGTGTGAAGGGCAGAGTGAAGGAGAAATGCCAAAGAAAGTTTCTAGATTATTTGAAGGCACTAGAATGAAGTGAAGTCAGTTTGGCAAGATAGGTCTTAAGTGACATTATTAAAGGCTATTTTCTTGTTCTAATAGAATCTGGAAGGTCACCTCTGAAAGTAATAAAATTCTCTCTGCACTGCAATAAGATCGTTCAATTTTTAATTCAAGGAAAATCCCAAAGCAAACAGCACATAAAATACTGGAACTTGGGGGTGGTAATGATAAAATTGTCCTCAAAATTCAAAGACCTGTCAATCTAAGCAGTGCACACATATCCATTTTTAAATAAATTATATTGTTTTTAAATGACAGATGCTACTTTCATCATGCACATTCCTAGAATCTAATTCATTATAAATCTCCAAATAGTGTATGGAAATTATTTTAGGTGCTGCTTTATCTAGCAGTAATGTCAGTTACTCTCTTTTTCTATTTTGGTTGCATTCATGTGAAGGAGTTTTATTTTATTTCACATTTTTGATAACAACAAAGAAAAATAAGACACAGAAAAGAATGACCCCACAGAACAACTGGCACTCCTTCCCCACTTTAAAAATGATATTTAATACAAGGGTTTTACATTTCATTCTATCACTTTCATTTAATTTTTAGTCAAAGTTTTCTCCCCTTAAACTCTGTCTGAAGCCATACACTGAATTTTCATTTTCTTATCATAATTTTAATATATACTCTTGGAAATAATACATTTTTGCCATAAGACAGTAGGATTGATTATAGAGGTAGAAGGGACCCTAAGACATATTAGGGCTATTAACTTACCTTCCAGTATAGCTGAATCAGATAGAGACAGATCATTTACTGTCCTATTCATGAAATTCTACTTGAAAGCTAATTTTAAGAGAATTTCTGTGAATGATTAATAAAAGAAGTCCAGGGCCAGACTCAAAGTGAGAACAAACAATTAAAGCAAAATTCACAGTTCAAAAAGTCCTCTATATATCATACTTTTGTACAGAAATTATCATAAAGAGCTTAATTCAACAATATTTATTAAGAACTTATTAGGTACTGGGTCCTGTACAAGGTACATCTCTGATGATGTGAGTATTCTGCCATATTGAATATTTGCATTCATAAAGTTATGCTGATTAAATGGATGGAACTATTTAGATGTCTTGAATTTATAAAATAATCTAACTCATGGTATAATATTATTTGTAGCACATGTATATAAGATTAATATCCAAATACAACTTCTACTTCTGCCATAATCTTATAATTTAATTTGCTATGCAGTGATATTGCTACTGATACAATTATTATAACTGGGAGAAATGGTAATTCATTTGAACAAGAATTTAGGGGCAAGTCTTCATAAAAGACTTCTTTTTTGAATAACCCAGAGCCACAAAGTTTGGTGAATTTCATAGACTTGGTTAAGTGCATGCCTGATTGCTGCTCAATCAGACTTAATGAGGAATGCAAGGAGGAGAAGAATGACACTCTGACAGCAGCAAATGATAACATCTGTTTTCCAATCATGACATAATTTGAACAACTCATTTCCTTTGAGAAAGGTGATGTTTTCAAAGGTAAAACTACATTAAAGATTCAACAAATATATTTTTTAAACTATGCACAATTTTGATCTGAAAAAGATGAGTTGGGAATATGATAAAAATTTCTAAATGAATTAACATGCACTTTTCTTTTTTTGGAGAGGGGATTTGGGAAAAGGTCCTGCCAAAAGATAATATCATTAATACAAGGTCTGATATATTCCTTCCATTTCAATAAAACAATGTCAAGTGTTTGTTTTGGGGTTTTTTTTTTGGCATTTATAAATGGAGAACAGAGAATTTACACCCAATCTGGTTACCTCCATTTGCTCTAATTCCAAAAGAGCCACATTATTAAGTGCAGAAGGAATTCAGTCTCAGTTTAAAAATGAAAATGCAATGTCTGGAGACATATTTGATTGTCTTGACTAGAGGGGTGGGGGCTATTGGTACCTAGAGGGCAGAGACCAGGGATGCTGCTGAGCATCCAGCAGTGCCCAGGACAGTACCCCACAGCAAAGAAGCATCCAGCCCAAAGTGTCAACTACCTGGAGTATACCTTGCACAATGTACATCTGATAAATGATTAGTTTCATATTGTACACTATAATTATATACAATACAAGCAGTTGTTTTTTAGTAGTTAAGGAGTTAATGCCAATTTAAACATGCCTACTTCAGAATAGCAAGTAGTTTAGGTAAGAGATTTAGCTCAACATTTTAGTCTTACTCTGTGTTAGCTTAGGATGGAATGTGTAGAAATTCTGTTGAATGTTTTGATAAAAGCTCTCAGATTTGGAGGCAAACTATCTACAATATAAACTGCCTTTCTCAGGGCTTCATTTGTATATACCACAGCACTTTATGTGTTCATTTACTTTTGCCATTTTAAAGGAAATATACACAACAATATGGTAAGATGGCGTATGAATAAAGATTGCAGCATTAAAAAATATGTATGTAAACAGTGCTGCTATGAACATAGGGGTGCTTAAGTTCTTCTGAGTTGGTGATTTGGGATTCTTATGGTATCTTCCAAGCAGTGGAATCACAGGATCAAAACACAGTTCCATTTTTAATTTTTTGAGGAACCTTCATACTGTTTTCCATAGTGTCTACAGCAGTCTACATTCCCACCAAGAGTGTGCTAGTATTCCCTTTTCTCCATATCCTCACCAGCACTTCTTGTTTGTTGATTTATTAACAATGGCCGCTCTGACCGATGTGACGTGGTATCTAATTGTAGTTTCAATTTGTATCTCTCTGCTAGCTAGTGATGTTGAATTGGTGAAAGACAAACACCATATGATCTCATCTATAAGAGGAATCTAATGAACAAAACAAAACAAACTAATGAGAAAAATAGAACCAGAGGCCTGAAAACATGGAACAGACTGACAGTGACCAGAGGGGAGGGGGATAATGGTGGAAAGAAGGGGGAGGGACTAGTCAAACAGCATGTATGAATGACCCATGGACATAGACAATGAATGCTGTGGGGATTGATTGTGGGATGGGGGATGAGCTTGGTGGAGGAGGACAAAGGAGGAAAAATTGGTACAACTGTAATTTAATAATAATTTTTAAAAATATATATATGAAGACGCCTATAAGTGTGATATTTCAGAGGTGAGAGTTTGGGAGGAATAGCTTACATATATTCCTTCTCCATGTTCCTGAAGATGCTGAAGGATATGGGTCCAAAGATCAGAATTAGATGTAGCATACTTAGAGCAGGCAATTTTTCCCTTACTCCCAAGGTGCACAACCACTACCACAATTCTCCTCTGGGACAGGGGTATGTCAGGTTTGAAAGAAAACCAATTCATGCTATGTCCTGGCCCTTTTATACCCAAACTTACATAGTATTGGGGTAAAACCCCATTATTTCCTTAGTGTATGGACTTTTGCATAACAAGGAATATTTACAAACACTGTGATCTCTTGATTCTTGAAGCAAATCCAACTCTTGTGATCCACAGCCTCACTGAGAAAAAGAAGTAGAGTTAAGGCCTATGTTTGCTGATCAAGATTTCTTTCTCACCTTTATAACATCTCAAAACCCATTATCTCTGGAGTCACTTCTTGGCAAGACATTATGCAGACAGGCATTTCACACTAAACAAGGCAAACGATTATACTTCCTCTCAACAGGCAGTCTCCTTGATGCAATAACAACATTCTAATTGCCTGGAAGAGAATACAACTTCAAGAATATCTTATATTCAGCCCTGGCTGGCATAGCTCAGTGGATTGAGTGCGGGCTGCGAACCAAAGTGTCGTGGGTTCGATTCCCAGCCAGGGTACATGCCTGGGTTACAGGCCATAACCCCCAGCAACTGCACATTGATGTTTCTCTCTCTATCTCCCTCCCTTCCCTCTCTAAAAATAAATAAATAAAATATTTTTTTAAAAAGAATATCTTATATTCAGCCACAAAAGGTAAAATGGGAAGGCAAAATCTTGTTCCACAAACAAAAAGACCATCATTTGTATGTTAGTCTGAGTCCAAATTATTCTATTCTGTTTGTTCCTTTTGTTTTGTTTTAGTATGAAAGCAAACAGACTTACAGTGCCATTGTTTCCAAGCACCAATCAGAAGGCGCCACAGCACTCCCCTTAAAACAACAAGAGAGACAGAAAAGGAGGCTGTGATTGGAGCCTGGAGACCTCAGTAAGCTTCTTTGGACAGAACAGTGGGAACCGCAATTGTGCTCTCTTCATGATTACCAAATTCCTGTCGGCAAATACGACCATTTGGCTCTAAATCTCCTCTAGCTGTCATGCAGATGACTCACTTACATCATTACAGGATACAGTGATACACATATGGTTAACTTAGTTCAATTCATCTGTGGTTTACCAATGAACTGTTCTATAGAATATTTTTGCACCTTATAGAACTGATCTATTTACCCAAGGCAAATTCAACCTAATCTATAGAACCTTTCTTTTGTTTTTTTATTTTTTCATATTCTCATCTTTTTTATTGAATTTATTAGGATGACATTGGTTTGCAAAACCATACAGGTTTCAGTGTACAACTCAATAAAACCTCATCTCCACACTGTGTTGTGTGTCCATGGCCCAAAGTGAAGGCTCCTTCCTTCCCCATGTGCCCCCACCCCCACACCACCCTTGGCCTTTCTTTTAAACCAAGGAAAGTTTTTTTTGAGCAGCTTTAAAATTACACTGAATGCTCTGGGTACATCTTAGGTTTTTTCCTTCATGTCAGAAAAATCATATTGTATTTATTGCTTGGTAGTACACGGCAGATCATTATCCTGCCAGATGCCTCTGAACTCAATCCCATATGTATCACTTGTTCCCATTTCATCTAGGCACTGAATGAAGGGAAGCAAAGATTGTGTTGCCTTATGTATACGGAAAATAAAAACAGCAATTCGGTATTTGCAGGAGCTACGGCATCTAACTTCTTATCAAGTGAATGTGCTTTGATTTAATGCTGTATAGTCCTAGCTTAAGTTGACATAAATACCAGACATTTTTATGTGGATAAGAGCAAAGAAGACTGGGATTTTTATACAGTGATATTTTTGTCATTCCCTCAGGAAGCAAGAAAAAAATGCTTTAGATACAATCCAGATTTTGAAAGGTGGCCTTAAATAACTTGCTTTACATGCTTAGCTCATAATCAGCATTTCTTTTTTGCATTAGAGTCTGACTTTTTAATTTCCTAACCTTCTTCCCTGGTTCTTTTTTTGTCTACAGCACTTTGCATCATCTCAACACTATGTCATTTACTTATTTTGTACCCTATAAGAAGGTGAGCTCCAAGACGGCAGGGGTTTGGGCCAGTTTTATCCCTTGCAGAAACCTAAGCACTTACAGCTTGTACCTATTTGTCAGAAAGATGAACATTACCTATTTCTCTCTTTCTCCAACAATTTTTTTAGTTTTCATGTAGTTTTGCTTTTTCTAGGAGAAATCATTTTTAAAAATTCATTTATCTTAAGTATTAAAAAAAAGGCTCTATATGAAAAACAACCCTGTTATAACTTATATTATATCCTTCTAAGCAAAGACCAGATCAGTTTTACCTTTTTTTGAAAACATGGTCATTTACTATTAAAAATCAGAAATTTTAAATTGAGATCACTTCCAAGTCTTCATCAGTGGGTAAAGGGGCTTCTTTCAGTCTTCACGGCACACCTCCAAAAGTTCACCAAAGAGAAAAAAGTAGGTTAACCTGAAGGGCCTAAACAGCCATAGGAGATCAATGTCATTAGCCACTTTCAAATGAATTGGCAGATGCTCAGATAGGTTCAACTACTCCTCAGACAAAAACATGGGGAGTTGGAGCAGGGTCAGGGGCACTGGGCCTGGAGGCTGTGCCCACTCTAGGTGCATGAGTCCTAGCTCAGGACCAGAGGACAATTCCTGTTGCTCTATGGGTATTTAAGAGTTTTTGAAAGGCAGATGGTCTCACTTGAGTTGTTCTGTATGACTGGCATTTTTAATGAATTAGTGACAGCAAATCTTTTTGACTCACTCCCAGCTGGATAATTTAAAAAATGCCAACTGAAAAGAATGGTATCTCATAAATTCAGGCAAATGGGCATTAAGGGGGCTAAGCTGGCTGCCCTTTTAATATACTGAGTATTAGCATTTTCCAAGGCTCTAGGTTGGTAATGCAGTTTTAGCTCAGGAGACTATGCCTTTCATTAAAACGCTTATTCATTCTGCTGTGTTATAATGAAAAGAGTTCTACACTGTCATATGTAATGATTATGGAAGGTTCTCAGCTCTTGGGGGAGAAAGACTCAGAAAAGGCAGGCATGATTTCAAAGGCCACATACTGCTTACCTCCACACCAAACCAAACCAAAATGAAATCAACTGTAACCAGCATTTTACACCAAAAAGTAAGTTTAACAGTATAGCTTGTTGATTTAGGAAACTCCAGATATTGGAAGACCCCTTAATTTTTGTACAGAGCTCAAAGAACTCTAAGCTAGTTGATTTTATTCACTAACAGGGTAAAAGTTGTCTTAGTCTGTTTGAGCTGCTACCAAAATACCATGGACTGGGTGGCTTATACAAAACACACATTTATTTCTTACGGTTCTGGAGATTGGAGTCCATGCTCAGGGTGCTAGCGTGGTCAGGTGGGGGCCCTCTCCCAGGTCACAGGTTTCTCTTTGAATCTTTCAATGGCAGAAAGGACTAGAGAGCTCTTTGGCATCTCTTCAGTAAATGCACCAATATTCCTGAGGACTCCACTTTCATAACTTAAATACAGTTTTCAACATATGGATTTTAGGAGGACACAAACATTCAAGCCATAGCAAAGGGCATATTCAATAGCACCATAACTGTGGCTTTTATTTGTTTGAATTGAGGTTTGGATTAAAAACAAAGCAATATATTAAAAGGAATAAATTTTTCTGTATGTAAATTTAAAAAATAAAATAATTGAAAAGAGAAAATTAAAACACATGAATTTAGTGTTGGTCATATTTATCTTACTCATGTCTGCAACAACCTTAGTGCCCATCATCTTGACTTCCACACTGTGACACTCAGTAAGTGTTTGCTGAATGAGCTGGAAAAATGAGGAGAAAGAAGCCATTTCAATCAATGAATGTCAGTATACCTCACACAAGTCCACGCAGGTAAACATAGTGGATGCTCAGATTGTTTTTTCTAACATATTCCATAGTGGCATGGCTCTCTCCCTCACTTTCTTCAAATCTCTGATCAAATGTCACCAAAAGAGAAGGTAAGCAGTACACTGAGAACATTGACAATGCTTCATTACACTCTATAGAAAATGAGTCTTTGGAAATGTTAAATGTGAAAATTTATCTTGCAGTTAATCTGACAGCGTTTATCAACATCTTTAATGTAAATGCTTTGGACATAGTAATTGCATTTATTCTACAGATAAATTACATAATTTATCTGCCTCCATGTATAAAGATAGAAGTGCTAAAATGTTCAATGCCACATATTTGTGATTGTAGAAAACAACCTAAAAGTCCACTGATAGGGAAATAGTTTAACAAATGATGTTACAAACTTACTATGGAATGCTAGGTCATTGTTACATAGAATAAGGTAAATCAATATGTAGCAACATAAAAACATATCTAATTTAAACATTAGATGAAAAAAGCAAGTTATATAATGTGATGTCTAATGTGTGAGTTTTGTTTAAAATACATGTATATTTATATGTGTTTTATACATTTTTTCTGTAGCTTGAATTGCTTAAAATATGGATATGTTACTTTTGCATGAAGTTTTATACACATCTAAACTATTATTTGCTGTATATCTTTGCTAAGCATATATGAGTGCATTTAAATTCACATTTAATAGTGTTATAAACCATCACTCACTCCTCCTTTCTATACTTAAATCCTATAGCTCTTGGGTTATTTTTTACCCATAAAAGTTTCTGGCAATGTGAAAAAAGATACTCAGCTTTCAAGCAGTTGACTGTATTTAAAATCTGCCATACTTTTCTGCTCATTTTGTTTTATAATCTTTTTGCTTAAATGCTAAATAACGTTGATTTGTCTTGAAACATATCTTTTAAAACAAGGCAACCCAAAATGAACTAGCATAGTACACAAGTTACCTGATAAATCAAGTTTTGCTATTCTTATTTATATATTGCCTTAATATCGAGCAACTGAACAAAGTTTAGGAAATGATCTAGCTGTTGAAAAAGGTATGAAGGGTTTAGAATCAGGCCTCAATTTGAATACCGTCTCTCCCATGAGCTGCCACTATGACTTACTTTCTTTGTGCCTCAGTTTCTCCATCTGTAAAAGTGTTGTATTTTATACATAGTGTTATGGACTAAATACTTGTACATCCCCTCCAATACATATTTGAAGTCCTAAGTCCCAATGTGACTGTGCAGTAAGTTCTCACTTAATATTATCCATTGGTTCTACAACTTGTAAGTGAAACAAAGTATAAAGAAATCAATTTTACCATAGGCTGATTGATATCAATAAGAGCTGAGTTCTTACAGCATCTCAGATTGTTGTTGTTAAGTCCTTTCAAATGAAATTGCTTTTGGCTTGATGTAAGGGGATACCACAATCCCGGGCCACTGTGCATATTTAAAGTGAAGAATTAAAGAACTAAAAATTCATCCCTTAGCTGAATTACTTTAGTGTTTTATTTTTCTTGCCCTGAAGAGAAGGGGCAATGAGAAGAAAATGAACTGCACCTCAACATTTCCCAAGTGATAACTTACAAAAATGATCAACTTCTCATTGAGGTGTGATCCCTTTATACAGGTTGCAAGCTAAGCTGGACTAGGGAAATGGAGGCCCTGACTGTACAACTGCTTATGGAGAAAAAGAGCAGTTTAAAACACCCATAAAATTGATAGTTAAGGGGACTAAATTGTGGTATGAATTGTCACCAACAGTTTCTAAAGGCACATGGTGTTATCAAATTGACCTACATATGAATCACAGCATTGCAATCTGCTCCTTGTGAGTCAATTTCTTTGACTACTTGAGCATATCTTCCTGATCTGTGAAGTGGGTACAACCATATTTATTTGACAGGATTGTGAGAGTTTGAGAACATAGAAGAAACCATTGAGATAATGTTGGCACATTGCAGGTGCTCAAAAAGACACCTATTGCTATGTTTTTACAGATGTTCAATAAAAACTTTAAAGAGTTGCTTGTTAGGTTGAAAAAGTTCTCTTCCTAATGAATGTTTGGAAATATGCAAAAAAGCAGATGCAGATACCTGTCTAGTTATATTCAGCCCAGTGCCTCACCCACAGTAAGCACCCAGTTATGTCTGCTGCCCCAACAAACATTCCAAGTGGTTTAGCTCCCCTGGCTGGCATTGAAGGGGCATGGGATTAGTATCCACACAGTTCAATTAGCTTTCAGAAGATACTCTTATTAGTAGCTTGAGAGGGAATCTTGAGACCAGCACTTGCAGAAATACTAGAAGTATTGGCTTTTAAAAGGCATAAGCACATGCATTCATGTGACTCCTTCAGGGCTGGCAGTCTGGTAAGGAGGCTTCAGCATTGCTGGGCATGCATTAGGATGTCATCCTAACACCACAGCCCGAGATCTACCTCTTCCCCCACAGCCAGGCAGCCTTTTCCCATGTGGTTACTCTGCCTGCAAGTGCCATTTGCTTTTCCTATGTAGAACCCAGGTCTGCTGTATTTCAGGGCTGACCATTCACAGAGGGATTGGCTGTTGGATCACTTTTTATTGCAGGTGCAGCTGCCCTCCCATCAGCCTGTCAGGTTGGAGAAAAAGGCCAAGAGTTGAACACGTGAAAATAATACAGCCCTGACTAAAAAGGAAAATCCTGTTGCTGGTGCTTTTTTTTTAATTCAGTTGCTATACTGTGAGTAAAACCTAGGAATTAACCTGTGACTTTTTTTTTTTAATTTCAGAAATGGGCAAGAGCCAGAGGGAAGTATCCCTTTCACCATCTCAGGCCCAACTGCTCCAGAGGAAGAAAATAGTGACTGTAAAGTCACATAGCAATGGAAAATTTTAGAAGCCTTAAGATATGCCTGGTGCTTCAAAAATAAAAATAAAAAAGGCTAACATGGATCCAAGCAAACATACGGCATCTGTCTGATCTGCTGTCTGGATGGTGCTCTACTCCAAGTTTCCAGAAGTGGTGGCCTTTGGTTCTTGAGTCTCAGCAGTGGGGAAATCAGGGCACTATAAATCCAGTGGCTCTGGATTTAGAATTTTCCTGGACCAGTTCTCAGCACATGTGTATGTGAATGCCCTTTTACATCATGTCTTAACATTTCTTTTTTAAATTATATTTTATTGATTATGCTATTACAGTTTTCCCAAATTTCCCCCCTTTATCCCTCCTCTACCCTGCACCCCCCCCCCCCCAACCCTCCAGCATCCCCTGCTCCATGGGTTGTACATATAAGTTCTTTGGGTTCTCTGCTTCCTACACCATTTTTGGCCTCTCCCCATCTATTTATGCCTACTAATTATGTTCCTTCCCGGTAACTTTAGCCCCTATTCCTTCCCTTCCCCTCCCCACTGAAAATCCTCCATGAGATGTCCATTGCTCTGATTCTGTTCTTGTTCTAGTTGTTTGTTTAGTTTTTGTTTTCATTGTTTTTTTCTTTTATTTTTTTAGGTTCATTTGTTGATAGTTGTGAGTTTTTTTGTCATTTTACTGTTCATATTTTTGATCCTCCTTTTCTTAGATAAGTCCCTTGAACATTTGATATAATAATGGTTTGGTGATAAGACACTGAAATTGAGAACAGGCTGACAGGGACCAGAGGGAAGAGGGCAGGGAATTTCAGGGGAAAAGGTCAAAGGGTTTGCAGGAACAATTATAAAGGACACATGGACAATAAAGGGGGGGGGCGGGGTGGAAAAAGGAGGGAGGTGGGAGGACTGGGGTGTTGGGCTGGGGTAAAGGGAAAAGGAAGAAAACTGTACTTGAACAACAATAAAAAATAATAATAATCACTTGGTGATGATAAACAACTTTAACTTGATCTTATCTGGGAAGCACTTTATCTTCCCTTCCATTCTAAATGATAGCTTTGCTGGATAGAATATTCTTGGATATAGGTCCTTGCCTTTAATGACTTCCAATACTTCTTTCCAGCCCCTTCTTGCCTGTAAGGTTTCTTTTGAGAAATCAGCTGATAGCCTTATGGGCACTCCTTTGTAGGTAACTCTTTCCTTCCCTCTTGCTGCTTTTTAGATTGTCTCTTTGCTTTAATCTTGGGTAATTTAATGATGATGTGCCTTGGTGTGTTCCTCTTTCGGTCCAACATCTTTGGGATTCTCTGAGTTTCCTGGATTTCCTGAAAGTCTATTTCCTTCACCAGATTGGGGAAGTTTTCCTTCATTATTTGTTCAAATAAGTTTTCAATTTCTTGCTGTTGTTCTTCTCCTTCTGGCACCCCTATAATTCAGATATTAGAATGTTTCAGGTTTTCCAAAGATTCCTCAGCCTTTCTTCATTTTTTTGGATTGTTTCTTTATTCTGTTCCAGTTGGATGTTTATTTCTTCCTTTTGTTCTCAATTGTTGCTTTGAGTCCTAATTTCCTTCCTGTCACTGTTGGTTCCCTGAATATTTCTCTTTATTTTATTTTGGGTATCTTTCATTTGTTTTTTCATTTTTTGACCAAGCTCAATCAGTTTTGTGAGCATTTGATTACCAGGGTTTTAAATTCTCCATCAGATAGTTTGGCTAGATCCTCCTCGCTTAGCTCTCTTTCTCAGGCATTGCTCTGTTTTTTTTTTTTCATTTGAGCCATATTTCTTTATCTTAGCACACATGATAAATTGTAAGGGGGTGGAGCGTTAGGTATTCACCCAGGGCACAGCAAACCTCCTTGCTGCACTGCAGTGCTGCCTGTGGGGGAGGGGCAATAGAGGGAACAATGCAGGTCACCTGCTCATCTCTAGTGCACTTTTCAATGAACTCTTGTGTGAAACTGGGAGTTTTTCCCACCAAGGCAACTGCTGTAGTCCACAGCCACCTCTGAGTCTCAGTTTCCCCTTAAGTCAGGCCCTCCCACACACCCTGGGGCCTCACTATTGCCAGCCCCACCCCCACAGCCTGCCGCCTCAGTGCGGTTTCTCTCTGCTGCCTTACTGATCTGGTTGTTCTGGTTGACTGTTTCTTTAATTCCGTGGTTGTTGGAGTTCCATGCAGTTTGATTTTCTGGAACTTCTGGTTGTTTATTGATTTTAGATTGGTTGTTTTTTTCCTTTTGGTTGTGCAAGGAAGTGAAGGGTTTCTACCTGTGCCTCCATCTTGGCCAGAACTCCCACATCTTAACATTTCTGATTTAACGGTATCAGGATCAAAGCTCCTGATTTCCTTCAGCCAAGAATGCCTCAGAAGCAGTAGAGTCACTATTCCTTTTTGTTACAACAGTCTCTTCAGCTATGCAGTCCATTACTCCCTTTCATCTTTTAGGCAAGTCTTACTTCCAGCAATGACCTGGGAAGGAACTGTATGAAGAATGCTGCTTACCACACACAGCATGGAGTCTAGCACAGTATTCAGCACCTACGTTGGTGACCACATTAGGACAGGTGTTCAAGAAATGTTGAATAAATGAGAAACACGAATAGAGGAAACTCATCCACTTAGCTGTTTCTTGAGTGATCCTAGTATCCCTCCCAGGTTTTCTTGACATAGAAATTCTCTGATTTGTGGTTTGCAGCAGATTTCCTGTGCTATATGGGCTCCTGCTTTCCTCATTCCTGAGAATTAGTGGCTATGGCCCCAGTTGAGCAACTCTGATCTACTGGTGGGCACTTAAGCTGTTTCTAGCACCTGGCTATTGTATTCAGCACTGCTGTGAACATAGAGGTGCATACGTTCTTTTGAATTGGTAATTCGGGATTCTTAGGGTATATTCCCAGCATTTACACAATAGAATAGTATGCAGCAGAAAGGAAGAACTCCTATCTTTTGCAACAGCATGGATGGAACTGGGGAGCATTATGCTAAGTGAAATAAGCCAGTTGATGAAAGACAAATACCATATGAGATTCACCTATAAGAGGAATCTAATGAACAAAATAAACTAGTGAACAAGATAGAACCACAGGAATGGAAAGATGGAACAGACTGACAGTGACCAGAAGGGAGGGGAATAATGGTGAAAAGAAGGGTAAGGGACTAGTCATAGAACATGTATGAATGACCTACAGACATAGGCAACATTGTGGGAATTGACTGCAAGAGTGGGGGGAGGTGGGATGGGTAGAAGAGGGCAAAGGGGGAAAAATTGGAACAATTGTAATAGAATAACAATACAAATGACTTTTAAAAAGAGAGTTACAGGTTCAGTTTCTGCTGCTGACATCAGCCAACCTTCTTGTCTGAAAACTTTTGTCCAGTGAAGCTACCATCTCCTTTCTGAAGCTGGGAGTGAGCTCTGCAAACTAGGTTTCTTTTTTTCAAATTTAATTTTCAATTATAGTTGACATACAATGTTATATTAATTTCAGGTGTACAACACAGTGATTAGACATTTACTGGTATATACCTTATGAAGTGATCACCCAGTTAATTCTAGTACCTATCTGACATTCTTCATAGTTATTACAATATTACTGGCTATATTCCCTGTGCTGTACTTTAATTCCCATGACTATTTTTATAACTGGCTATTTGTACTTCATCCCTTTCAACTTCTTCACCCATTCCCCCATCTAGAGACTATCAATCTGTTCTCTGTATCTATGAATTTGTTTCTGTTTTGTTTGTTCAGCAAACTAGGTGTCTAATTTGCCAGCTGACCTTATGGTTCTTCCAAAAAGAGGAGCTAAAGGGAGACCAGAAGCCTGTAGGAGGAAGGAGAAAGAAGGGAATTGCTCCTTCATTTTTACTTCCTGTGCACTTCCTGTCTTTTTCCTGATCCTTTGAGTTTCACCCCAAGGGTTGCAGTTCCTTTCCTTTGCAGCTGCTGAATCCATAGTGCCATTTCTTGCAGAACCAGGCTCATGGCCCTTTGCTGAGAGAGTGTGCATCAGCTGAGAATTCCCCTGTTTTGAGTTTCTAAGTTTTAATAATTCTAGCCTCTTCCTTGTTTCCGCAGCTCTAGCAGTGGAAGCTGTTTCTTGCAGTTCTTCCTGCCAGGTACCTTAAAGTTCTCTTACACTTCAGGCGATTAACAAATTTCTACCTAGTTAACCATTCTTTATGTTAAACTTGCTCTGTTTAAATAACAGGTAAGATTTCTGTCCCTGATTGGATCCTGATTGACACAAGCTTCAAGAGTTATACTCTGCCCTTGCTGACTCTGTTTGACATAAATATATTGATTACTTTCTCTTATTTAGCATACATTTGTGTAAAAATAATCAACAACTTCTTCTTCCCACTCTCATCCCAGGTAAGCAGGGCACCAAAATTTCAACTCTTTTTTTTAATTGACTATATTGTGATAACAGTGGTTAATAAAATTATATAGGTTTCAGGTGTGCAGTTCTATAATACATTATCTGTGTGTTGTATCATGTATTCACTACCCCAAGTAAAGCCTCCTTCCATCACCATTTATCTCCCCTTTACCTTCTTCTACCTTCCCCTAACCCTGTTTCCCTATGGCAATCACCGAAGTTCGTTCTCTTTCTTTCTTTCTTTCTTTCTTTCTTTCTTTCTTTCTTTCTTTCTTTCTTTCTTTCTTTCTTTCTTTCCTTCTTTCTTTCTTTTTTCTTTCTTTCACTTTGCTTAACCCTTCTTACCAGCCCCTCACCTCTTCCTCTGACAGCTGTCAATCTGTTCTTTGTATGCATGTGTTTCTCTCCACTTGAATATTCAACTACATAAATTCCTATTTTTTAAAAAATGACTCCTGAAAATTAAAAAAAAATGAGTTTTGCCTTAACAATACTGTGATTAACACAATGTGTAATGGGATAATTTTGAACAAAGTGTATTGGGATTATAAGCCACACGTCTTTTATATGTTTATATTATTTCTCTTAGAGCCTCACATTGTGAATGAAATTGATATGGCAATATTGAAAGTCAGTGGCAAAAAAGCCAAAGTCAATCTCAAAAGCAAGAGTCATCAAAGTGTTGATGTCATAAGCATATAAAAGATATAAGGCAAGTGCTTAATTTAAAAGCAGATGAAAAGGAAGTTGCATATTATATGAATGGGTATTGCCAAAAACAAAGGGCAACTTACTGGGAATTTAGTCAAAATGTGCAGTGAAAAGATGAAAAAGCATTATCCTAAGGAAACAAATCCAGTAAATGGTAATGAATTCACCTGGACTAGACTAAGAATGAAAGGCAAGAAATTGGTAGCTCATCTATTTCATATCATTGTTCTTTATTTTTCTATCTTTTCAGACAGTGTGAAAATAGGAAATAAATCCCTCAATAGTGCCGAAATTATCTCAGAGCCTTCTTAAATCAATGCATTGATATTTCCCTAAGTTAGAAACTTTTTAAATTTTCTATTTTTGTTAGAACACAAGTAGCTGTGTGCAATCAATATTCTTGTGTAAAGAAATCTCTGAATGTCTCTGATACATGCCCTAAACACAGCCACCTTTGGTTTTCTATTTAACATGTGATAGTTGTATATAGCATGATCACTCCCCAAAAAGCATTTTCACTAGTATGACCTCGTTGAATTCTCACATTAGTCTTATTGAAAAGAGCAGGCCTTATTGTTACTCTGTTCTGTGCTCCTTCCCCCCAGACCCACTCTCTAATTTTTATTTTTAAGTACAGGGAAGTTGGCACCTTTCCTTAGTTCAAGTGCATAACAGAAAAGTGGCCAAAGAGGAACTAGACTCTGGCCTTCTGATTCCTAGCCTGGTCTTCCTTTCATAAATGCACTCTAAAGAACAGTAGAGCATTTCTCCTTGTAGGAACAAGGCAAACTAAAAAGTGACCTGAGAAATGAATCAAGAAACTTAACCCTCAATGCCCTTTAACACATATACCTGTCCTTAGGGAAGACTCACAGGACATTGAATAGGTTGGTTTCTATGGGCCACAAATGTCCTTCTTATGGTGAGAAAGCAGCACTACCTTTGGAATGGATGATAGCTTCATGGATCCATCCTATAGAATCTGGAGTAGAACAACTTAGACCCTTTATCAACAGATAGAAATCCCAAAGGACATGCATATTTCCAATTAAAATCAAAGAACACTTTTGTGTTTCAATAAAACACTTAAGAAAAATTTAAATATCTCTGAGTTTTTCATAAGTCTAAGAAAAACTTGTTATTTTGAAAAATAAAGAAAGTCTGTGTTTAATGTCTCTCACAAAACAACAGCATGTGAAAATTAAAAAGTCAAAACCAGTATTGGACTAAGAAAGCAGTTAGAGCTGAGTTGGATAATTACGCCTGAGGTTAGGGTCAATGGCATAGGGTCAATCAATTTATCACTTCTGTTCATGGCAAGTTGATCATGTGTTAATATGTAATTTACCTTATAAATTTTACAGAATTTTAATCAGCTGCGTTTTAGGGAAACAGTGAAACTGAAATATAGGTGACACTGATTTACACTGATTTTCTACATTTTTAAAACAATGATATTTACTATACTACTATAAGTGTAACTTGGAAGAAGGAAGTGTTTTCCTGTATTGGTATTTCTCAAACTTTGCCATTGTCCCAGAGCAGAGGACAGGGGTGGGCCCGGGGAGGGGCCGGACAGAGGCACTTTGCCCAGAGCAGTTGCTATGAAGCATAATTTATTTGAAAGCTGTGTTATAACCAACAAAGATAGATGGATTTGCATTCCATAATCTGTTCTTGTGTACACAGCATAAAAATGTTCTGGGTAAATGGTTTAACTGCCTAGCCTCAGGTCAAGGGAACCGCTGTCTCTTGGCTCCAGCCTCAGTTGTACGGACTGCCGACCCAAGTTGCCACATCCGATTTTTAAAAGCAGGCACTAGTCTGGATTTCCAACTGAAATGTGGTAACTTCTACATATTAGCCACTAGGTTACAACAGTGAACAACACTGTGAGCTGGTCAACCAACTACCTCATGGGCCCCAACCATAAGTTCCACCTCTTCTTTAAATATTCATTTGACTCTGCTTCCCATTTATATGTTATGTCACTCTCAAATTTCCCAAACATCTAGTTTCTGTTGACTTCTTTCCTTACCATGACTATCTCCTCAGCCAACTTCACCATAATTTTATTTTGCAGGTCACCAAGAAGTATACTCTTGGAAGTCACCAGGAAGATTCTAGTCACTGAACAGTCTGGAATATTTGAGTGCATGTATATATCTTCATATATCCTGAAACACAGGTTCTCAAAGTCATCCCAGTAGAAGCAATATCAGAAACAGCTGGGAGCTTTCTTGAAATGCAGAATCCCATGCCACTCCCACGACCTATTACATCAGAAACTCTGGGGGTGGGTCCAGCATCTATGCGTTGATGGTTCTTCAGGTGACCGTGAGACCTGCAGGTTTGAGAACCACTGCCCTGACACATACCTACCTGAAGGGAATTCATTTACCTTGCTGTATCTCACCTTCCAACTTCGGTCCCTCTTCTACTTGCCAGGGAAAGCCTTTGCATCAATGTAGCGCTTTTTTATTAAATGGTTTTGCCTACATATTAGGCAAAGCAAGCCAAACAAGCTTATTATCCCCCTTCAGCCATCTTATAAAAGTGAAAACTAGCAATAAAAAGTTAAGTGACTTTCTTAAATCATAGTTAATAAACTGTCAGAGGTAAGGATATTTATCTGGTTTCCCAACACAAATCTCAGCCTTTTCTTTCTTTCTGTGTTTTAGAAATAGCATTTTTCCTACTTGTAAGAATCAGCAATATTAGTTGCAGAAAAACCTCACCAGAGGTCCACTGCCTATTGTCATGTACTGTTTTTGTCTTTTTCAAATGCCTGTGTGCCTGCCTGTGCTAGGACAAGCCTCTGCAACAGCACGGTATTGTCAGGGGATGAGCAGCTCCCTTGTTTTCAGAACCCATGGCAACTCGTTGGTGGGATCATCACTGAATAAATTAAATGTTTAATTTATTTTTTGTTCATCAAAGTTATAAGTAACTCTGAAAGTAGATGTAAATCCTAAATGAAAAAAATTAGCATTGCTGATTTTCCCAGTAGCCATAACAGATGGGAAATCACTAATCCTGATATGAAAATATTCAATATCTTTGTGCTATTAGCGGTGCCTCAGGCAACTCCAACTGCCGATAACGTGTGTAGGCTAATGCTAACTGTATTGGAACTCAATAATAAAAAAACTTCATTATAACAGTCTAGTCTGTCAATAAAATTGATGCTACTCCTGCAATAAGCCAAAAATTATAAACTGTACCCAAGAGCATGCAATGGGAAGTTTTTAAATTTTTATTGACCCAGAAAATTATTTTTCCCTGATTCTAGTATTACTTTAAAATCCGATGTTTCCTGCCTTAGTTCTTTAACTCATATATTTAAAAAGTAAAGGCCAAAAACCTACAGAAGATTCATGGGGAGGTCAGGCTAAGTGCTATTTCTGACAAAGAACATTTTTTAGTACACCTGTGGGTATTTATTTTTAGTCACACTTGACCACTAGCAAGAACATTTGCAAAGATGCTATGAGTTCCTTTTGGGGTTTCTTGTATGAACTCCTAACCTGCTGGATCTTCGCTTCAGAATGCAATTCCAACAATGAAATCAACAGTTTTATTTTATATCAGCGTTTATAGGGTAACACAGCCTATTACCAAGAACAATCACATTTGTTAATTCTCTGCTATATGCCAGTACTGGGAGGGCATTCTCCAGATCTCCATAGTTTTATCTGCATAAAACTATGAAACACTTTAAACATTCAACAAGGTATAGAATATACTAATCACCTATGAATCCACTGCCTGACCTTCAGATTTTAACATTTTGCCATATTGACACTTACTTGAAAGAAAATATTACAGGTAAAGCTGAAGCCCCTCGGTACCCCCTCCCTCTCCCATTCTCCTCTCTCCCTTTCCTCACCCCCAGACTTGCTATTTACCATTCCCATGCACTCCCTGTACCTTTATGTTCTACTTCTCTCATTATACGCATGTATAAAATCTCTAGTACTTTTCCATAAAATATTCCATAATACACATCTACAACTTGCTTTTTTGTGCCTTATGTTATAGATGTGATACACAAATACTTACCCTCTTTAAGTTTCAATTCCCTCATCTGCCAAACAGGGATAATAACCCTACCTACAAGAGGACTAAGTGATTCTGGTACAGTACAGTCACACCTTGGTTCTCGAACAATTTGGTTCACGGAAAAAATGTCTCGGTTTAACAAAACTTTAGGTCTCAATTCTCTACCAGACAGCTCTTTCATGCTGAGACCTGTATGATCATTCACCTGTCTCTCAGGCGACAGACAAAGGAGATTTGGTTTTTTAACAAATTGCTTCTCAAACAGTCTCCCAGAACAAATTAGGTTCAAGAACTGAGGTTCCACTGCATTTAGCACAGTGTCTGACATGTAATAAGAATTTGATAGAAATTAATTATAAAAATATTGTTATCTGATATACCATGCTGCCTTTCATGAGATTAGCCAAAGCAAATTCTTCCTGCCTTATCTGAAAATTAACTTTTCCTATGAATGTCTTCTATAAACTCGGATATTTCTACCTGCTTCACATGACCCAAGTGCAGACCAAATGAGCAGAGCATCACAGAGTGCTAGAGCACACTCGTGGTGGCACACACACGCACATGTGCACATAACATATTCAGGAAGGCTATGTGCTAGGGACTGATGCAGCTGCTCTGTATTAACCCAGTTTACCCACATGACTCTGTGAGGAAACTGAGGCACAAAGAGGTTAATAAATTGCCAGAGAACCCAAAGCTAGCAAGTGGAGCCACAGCAGGATGCTAAACACAAGCAGTCTTGCTGCTGAGCCTGGGCTTCGGGCTGATGCTCAACCTTTTAGCCTATACAGATTTCTCTGTTTTCTGGTTTTGCAAAGCTAAATGTGTAGCTGGAAAGCTACACATTCACAAAAGAGACATGCAAGAGTGGACGTCATGTGTGCATCCCAGGGTATTTACTGAATTATTTACTAAAAAAAAATTCAGAGTCATTAGCATTTGACAGCAGCTCACACTCAGCTCAGCAGAAGCATGTCTAAATATGGTGTGCAGGAGAGCAGATCCGAGGTTTTGGTTCCCTGGCTCCCACCGGAGCTCACAAACAAGTAGACAGATTTTCCTGTTTACCGTCAGACACTGGTTTCTTATGCCCAACAAAATAACAACACATTATTTTCTTCCCTTGGAAATTATGTCAATAAATGACAAGAATTTTTAAAACTGGCTTTCCATTGGTGTAGTGGTGTAAGTGGTAGAAAAAAGTCATTGAGACTTTGTGAGAATGTTTAATTAAACTTCTGTGTAGGCACAGCTGAGCAGAAAGGAATTGGCAGGATAGATACCAGATGTGGCTGGTTAGTGTCAAAATTATGATCTTTGTAATCTTTTATTGTAAATACATTTCTCTCACAATGTTGTGTGAGACATTTACTAGTTTAATATGTACTCATAGGATTAATATTCATATAGAGTATGGTCTTTGTAATTTAACCTGAAGCTCTCAGCAATATTCATCAGCCTTTTATCTAGGTAGGCTAGGCCCAGTTGTATTTTGTTGTTGTTGTTTTCAATAACACAGAAAACATCTTCTCAACTACCTTATAGCACTGGCCTAACCAGAAAGGGATAAAGTACTCCTAGATGCAGAAGGAAGAATCACAAGATTAAGTTCAATCACAGGGAGGATGACAAATACCATTCATTGTTTCAAATGGAGAGAGTGCAAGAGGAAGTGTGTTTACATCAAATTAGGAACAAGACGAACCTCCTCCCATCTTGAACAGGTTGCTGTACCAGATTGTGCGATCTCCCTCTCCCTAGAGACATTTCGGTGCAGGATGAGACACATCTGATTGGCACAATGAGCTCCCAGAGTTATTTACAGATGCCATCAATGAGACCCTAAGAGTGTCATGAATTAGCAAGGTCAATGTGTGCATTTCGGATACTGACCAAAGTCACCTCTTAGGAGAAAAAGGCTGAAATAAATAATAAAATGGTGCACGATCCAGACCCCTCGAATCCTCTGAAAAACACAGGTATTCACTAATTCTCTTTAGAGGAGATAGAGAAACAGCACATAATGTATTTCTTTTGGCTTGTCTTCCAGTTTGAATTTTATAAAAGCAACCATAAGCTTTTTTGACTCTCTTTTCACATTTGGTTAGGTGTCTATCTTTTTAAGATGTGTGTGTTCATATGATAAAACAAATATCACTAGAGATTCAAAAACAAAACAAAACAAAAAAAGAAACAAAGCTGTTTACTGCATGTGGAATGAGAGAGAATCAGAGCCAGGTCACTCAAGAATCTAGTTCAGCTGGTCTCGCCCTGTGCTAAAGGCAAAAGAGGCCATTTGTTTGTTATTAGAGATTCTGTGCATTACAGGAAATGTCCAAGTTAGGCTAGGTTTAGGGTAGCCAGATATAACAAATAAAAACCCAAGGCACCCAGTTAAATTTGTATGGCAGATAAATAAGAAATCATTTTTAGTATAATTTCATCCCATGCAATATTTTGGACATACTTATAATAGGAAATTATTCCTTATTTACCAAAAATTCAAACTTAACTAGCTGTCCTATATTTTTATCTAGTAATCTTCATTAGGTAGGCTCTGGGGGACTCAGGGCCACGCAGCAGCTGTGAGTTCACATGCCCACAACACTTGGACTTAGGCACATTTTTCTTCAACAGTGTGAAGTCCATGTTGCACTGCACTGCATTCTGCTGTGGGGACCAGGAACCAAATTCTTCCATCTGGGAACACGTTGTGATCAAGCCCAGTGTAATATTACAAGTTGGGAAATAACGCATGAGGCTGCTAAACTCTAGGAAGTCAAGCCAAGAAGAATCAGTTACTTGTCCCAAGGAGAATCTGTTGTTGGATGCTGCTGGCGTAGACTGGTGTTGGGAAGGTGGATCAAGGAAAGGAAGTCTTTGGAGATGTCCCTGATTTCTAGTTTGTGAAGCTGATTGGAGGATAAGGTTTTCACAGAGGTCCGGAATATAGGAAGATTGACTGGAAAGATGAGAAAGGCCCAGGGGCACAGCAGTTCCTCTCTTTGTCCCCAGGAGCATAAAGAACACTGCGCCTAAATGTCATCCACCTGGATACCCAGAAAGCATGGGCAACATGCTTCCCTTTTGCTAACTGCTTGTGCAAAGTCTCAGAGATTCAAAGATGAGTAAAGTAAGTCCTTGTCCCCAAGCTCATAGTCCTCTGGAGAAGACAATGGTGTCGCTGCTACACTCGGTACAAAGCCCCACAGTGAAGGAAGGTACAACACGCTGTGGGTGGACAGGCTAGAGCAGGGGTGTCAAATTCATTTTCACCGGGGGCCACATCAGCCTCACAGTTGCCTTCAAAGAGCTGAAATAATTTTAAGACTGTATAAATGTAACTACTCCTTAACTGTTAAGGAGTTGAAATTATATTCGGCCCTTTGAAGGCAACCATGAGGCTGATGTGGCCCCCAGTAAAAATGAGTTTGACTCTCCTGGGCTAGGGAACAGCTAAATCTGTGATGAAGAAGGAAGCCGTTTACCAGAAGCAGGCCCACCACTTAAGCAGGGTCTAGACAGACAAGCTTGCCAAATAGAAGCAGGATCAACAGGAGGACTGTCAGAGAATTGACAGAAGCAGGAGGACATTCCAAGTAAAGGAATAGTCTGTGCGAAGCCATCTTCATGGAAAACAGCAGCAGTTGGCCACCAGCCAGCCAGCAGTTTGGCACCATCTGTTGTTGGGGAAGTGGTGGTCAGTGGAGAGGCTGGCAACAATGACCAAGGCCAAACCTTAAAGGATCTGTGTGCCTCCCTGGAGGCAATTTAGAATTTATCCTCTGGGCATTTTCCTATGCTCTAGGAAAACTGCTTAAGTGTTTAAGAAATGGAGATGTGTCCTCAAAATTGCAATTTCAAAAGCTGTCTCATATGGCAATGAGAAGAGATAAAAAGAAAACGGCTGATTGTGAGGAGGGAATGGCTCATGATGACATGTTGAACTAAGGAAGAGGCAGGTGATGGGACTTCAGGGTGGGCCTCACAAGGAGGTGGCATATGACTGATGGAAGGAAAAGTGTTTTGGGGATGCTGGGAAGCTGCCAACCTAGGACTGTCGCAGTCTAAGAATACTGATGCTCACACCCACTCAAGAACCACTGAATAAGAATTTTGGTGGGCTGGAGGTTCTTAGTAAAACTTCCAATATAATTCTAACATGCAGCCAATTTTGAGAATCACTGACTTTATGCTTCATCTTAAGATATTTCAACCAAATATTAGAGGGAGGGGAGAGGAGCCAGAGAATTTGGGAAGAAAAAAGGGACCCAGACACTGGCAGCTGAGAGTTCCGTAACTCTACAGCTACACTTCTCAGTTTTCCCTCAAGCACTAGACTTATGCATGTGAGTAGAGGGCCAAGCCCACCCTCCCAGCATTGCAGATAGGACCTTCATTGTTTCCTTAGCACATATATGGCTTCAGACCAGGAGAAGAGTGGTGAAGTCAGCTCCTGCCAACCTGGGAATGCACTTTGCCAGGCAGTAAGAGGGAGGCCCTCGCTGAATTGGGCATTTCTGAGCACATGCATTATGATTCCACCTAATCTCCTCCAAAGACAGAACTGGTCCTGTTCCTTTCCGTGCACCAGCTGCTTCTCTGCAAAGAAATCATTTCCTTGCCAAAATTAGAGTGTGCAGTGCAGCAACCACTTTCTTTGTAGTTAAAAAGTTGTTGAAAGGCAGAATTTGACCTTAAAAGTGCTCGTTTGACAAATGCCTGATGGGTATTTGGTTATGTGATATCAGTGCTAGCTTCTCACCAGGGAAGAAATAAGAAAGAACAGAAACCAGAAAAATTAGGCGGAGAAAGAATAAGGACTTGATCCAATACAGGGATAGGAAGGCAGGGGGGGTTTCTTGGCAGATATGAAAACCTGGAAAGGTTAGTCATTGTGTATTAGCAGGAATCAAACGTAGGGCAATGATGGGGGTTAATAAAGTAAGGGAGAGATCAAGTCTGACCCAGAAAATGAGGAGTTACCTCTGGATTCTGAAGAGAAAAGACAAGGATTCCCTGTAGCTGAATAAAAACATGCTTGTCCCTTCGAGGGTTAAGTCTTGTCAAGGTGGTCATTACGGGGAAAATGCCATTAGCACAAGCTGTGTGGTCATGCAATCCTGGGCTATTGGACCCTGGCTCAGCCCCTGATAAGCCCTGTCAATCTGGGCAAACTCAAACTCATTGAGCTGCCATTTCTCGTATGTAAAATAGTTTCAATAAAGACCCACCTCATATGGTTGTGGGAAAGAAGAAATAACCCACATTAATAGTAGCTAACACTTCTAGAGGCTGTGTGTGTAAGTAATCTATTCATTTAATACTCACAAAAACCCTCATAAGTAGGTACTATTATCATGTCCATTTTATAGGTGAGGAAACTGAGGAGCAGAGAAAGTAAGCAACTTCTTCAAAGTCATAAAGATAATAAGCTGTCAAGTCAGATTTTGAACCAAGACAATCTGGCACCAGAGTCTAATTTCCCAACTGCTTTACTATGCTCAAAATTCTCTATATGGATTATCATACAATGAGGACAAACATCAGATACAAGACAAATGGAAATGCCAGAATCCCTAAGTTACAGCTTTCTGTCAGGTGCCAGGAGTGGGATTTGACTTAGACTCACTTTTTATCACATCCTCTCATTTTCTTTGCACACTCTGATTAGATGGAGAAGAGCCTTGTAGAAGATGCAAAAAAAAATTTCAATGTCCCTAGACCATGAGTACTCCTCTGACTCTGCAGGCAGACAGGACAGGAGCACACTGCTGTGTCATTTCTCATCTCACCAGGCCTCTCCACTCAACTGGTGCTCCCCAAGGGCAGTTCACCTGATTTCTCAGATTCCCAAGTCCCAGCATTTTTGAAACCCTGAATGTAATCTGGTTTGTCAATCAATAAAGCTTTTAAGAATAGAGTTACTTTTATTCTGGAGAGTGCTAAGTGCTGGTGAGCAGAGCTAAAAACATGGGGAAAAATTTATGTCCCTAAACTATTAACACCCCCAGTTTGTCCATATCCTATGCAGTTAGGTGCTTTAGTCACACTGGCACAAAACCAGTCTTTGTTTGTAAACAACCATCTTCTTATAATGTGTTTACTTCTGTTTTTAGGAATGAATTAAGTTACTATAAACAATGATATCTGAGCCTCCGTGTTTCAGGTATCCTTTACACTTCCTTGCTTCAGAAATTTCTCATTTTTCTT
This sequence comes from Phyllostomus discolor, assembly GCF_004126475.2. NCBI lineage: Eukaryota > Metazoa > Chordata > Mammalia > Chiroptera > Phyllostomidae > Phyllostomus > Phyllostomus discolor. The sequence continues at coordinate 148,770,537 of NC_040905.2, read as the reverse complement.
TTATCACTAAGCCCAGTATTTACCTACCAGTCACCTCTTTAGAATGAGGCTCCTTCAAAACTACTATCCCTGGAGAGGGTTGGGTGGGTGAGCTGGATTGGGAGTAAAAGGGAGAAAAGTGTACTTGAACAATGATTAAAATAAAACTTAAAAAAAACTACTATTCCACCAAAGGTGCATAACAGTGGGAAAATGAAGCTGAGGACTGGCATCCTATATTATCTGACTGTGGATTAGATGGGAAGAATGAATCAGTCTCCCCAGATGTCTCTGTCGCTGAAGGCGCAGAAGATCCCCACGATCCTGTTCTGACTCCAACAATCAGCATCTACCAGTATCTCCCACCCACATCAACCACCAAGCTTCTCTGAGAGAACCAATAGTTTCTAGCAGCAAAGGTATGCAAATGATTAATTAAATTATATACTTGAACATGCATGCAAGAAAAAGACTTTAAAAACTAAATAAGGGAAAAACGAACCTGACCTTTTCCACGACAGTAACAATTTAAACTACATTCTGGAAGTGAGAAACCTCTCTATGTAGATTTCATGAAGATAAGCCACTGCATTGATTCCTTAGAGATCCTGCAAAAGGGGTCACACTCTCAGTGGCAGAGTAAGAGAAAGGACCCACCTGCCATCACAGGCCCTGCCACACTCATTGCCTTCCCAGGACCACAGTGCACTCCTCCTTTAAGATCCAGTTTCTCTATAAAGCTGTTCCTGTAAACACTCCTTTGCCAACTAGGCTGAGCTAGGCAGTGATAGGTGATGGCCAGGGCCATGAACAAAGAGCTTAGAGTGTGACAAATTCATTAGAGCCTGGGAAGCCTAACTCTCATAGTGTGACCCTCAGGTACATTGTGTGACCTCAGCCTGCAGCTCCTCCCAAGTAACACAGTGGCTGGGGCTTGGCATCTGTTTCATCTTCCTTCTAGAAAGACTCCCTGAACTGCAGAGGTTGAAAACCTAACAATGACATTTTCCAGCCTTCCTTGTGGTTATGGCCTAGGGCATCATTTAGTGTTAGCCAATCAGCAACTCTCAAACTAGATTTAGAAGGTGAAAGTGAAGTGGAGGCTATGCTTCTGATATGTCTGCTTTTTCTCCTGGCAGTCGCAGGAGGATTTTTATAAAATTAAACTGTAGTATTTAGTGACTAGCATCATAGTGCTTAGAGGCAGGACACTGGGTGCTTATTCCAGAATGTAACAGTGCAGTGTCAGCTTCTTGATTCCTCACCTTCTTGACTGAGGTAGAAGCAGCAGCATTTCTGGCAGGCCAGTCTTACTATATAGGTCTGGGAGTCTTTCCTGAAGATATAGCCTGTTTCTCCAGCCCTGCCAATGAGTTTGTAAGCACCCAGTTCCTATATTGAAACCCTTTCTCTATTTAAAATAATAGAGTGATTTCTATTTTCTGCAGCTAAGCCCAGGCTGATATATACCTCTCCATACTTCAGAGTGGGTATGAGCACTCAAAGACTAAGAGAAGGCAGCTGAGCACAACAGTTAAGAGCATAAACCTTAGGCTCAGAGGGCCTGGGCTTAAACCCTAGTCCTGCCTCTTACTCACTTTGCAATAATGACAAATTCCTTAATCTCCAGTTCCTACATGATGAGGTTTTTGTGAATTCTATGAGTAATTCATGTAGAAAGCTTGCCATACTACCTAATCCCTAGTAGAAATTCAATAAAAGTTTGTTTTTGCTTCAAGTTCCCATAGGACCCTCTATACACTTCTATTCCAGTATTTATCATATTGATCACTCTCTATGAATAAATAGTGTAGGACTACCCCAAATTCCAATCAAGATGGCTTAAGAGTAACCTTAAAGAAGGAGAACTTAAAAGTGACTGTAACTAAGTGGAAACAGAATTGTCTATATTGTACTCTGTTATGGAGATGCAGAGCGAAAAGGTGGTCAGGTGCCGAAGTATAACAAAGAGAAGAAAGTATCACACTGAGACAGAGTTCACCAGGCCTGTCCACGGGCTCTCAAGAGAAGAGGAACTCTTGGCTGAGCAAGTGTAAAGTCATCCCTGCTGTGGTATGAGTCTGTCAAGCATTTAGGCAAAGCAACACTTCTTAAGTCCATCAGGGTGCCATAATCTGGTCTCTTACTTTGTCATCTATACAGAGCCAATGTTCTGGTCAGACCAGTCAACTTGATAGTTTAATTCGTCATTGTAAATTAATAGATTGTCACCCTGATTACTACAGTTTTGTCTTCCATGTACTTGCCTACTGCGGCATAATAAGGTACTGCTTTACTGATTTTAGCTTTCCAATCAGTTTTAGAGACATAGCTCTCACCATATTTTTGTGGGCTCTAAATGGGTTTATATTAATAGACAGCAATCATAGTGAGCTTGGGTAATTCAATTCCACCTCTGGGAGATAATCCCTTTGCAATGGGGCATCAAAATTGGGTTTATGAATCCACTGGTCTGAGAGCTAGGTTTGTGTTCATGGCAAATTCACCAAGGTAAATGCTACCTGCTTCCAGTGTCCTATGTAACCAGCTATAACTTTCAAACTTGAGCATCCAAACTGTATGAAATAATCTGCCTTCATGACTGTGGACTCTTGGTACGTAGTGACCAGGCCTTAGTCAGATTTTACTTCCAAATGCCCAACTGAGTGCCAGGCACATACATAGTTGATAAGTAATAAATATTCGATTATAAATTTATAACAAATAGACATGTCCTTCTGCAGAAGAATTTTTAAAAACTATATAAACAAAGGAAAAAAGAACACAGTTCCATAGAAACTCCAAGAAGAGGAAAATCATGGAATTAAATATTCTGTGGTGATTCATTGAAAAATACTCAAAACTTAGCTATTGATATTCCAATATTTTTGATACCATTTTATATAATGTCCATATCATGGTTATACATATTAGTTTTCTATTGCTATCTAACAAATTATCACAAACTTTGAGGCTTAAAAGAACCACTATCTATTACCCAGAAGTTTCTGTAAGTCAAAAGTTTGGACACAGCATGAGTCTATGTCAATGTTAACGTGTATTATGTGACAACTAGTTCACCTTGGGGAGACACTGAAGATTATTCTGGAACTGGAAAATGAGATTTTATATGGCTCCATTTCAGATAAGGCTCTTTGAAAGGCTCTTACAGCTGTTTACTTCACTCAGAAAAAGGCCATGTTTCTATAGTCCTTCCAGAAAATGCTAACTTTGTGGAGACTTTGGGAACAGTGGGTGATGTCCTCTCTTCTTCCTTCTCTTCTTCTTGCTTTAAAATTATGCTTGCCAGAAATGTATAAAACTAGAGCTTAGAATCCATGTTCCAGGCTTCCACTGAAGCCCCTTAAAAACAGAAATGCTTACCTCAAAATTTTGAGTTATCCTATTCAATTTGCCAACTCACAATGGAAACATCTGACTGGTCAAATGATGATAAATTATGAATTCCTTGAAGGCATGGTTCTGTCTCATTTATCTCTGTACCCCAAGGGCCAAGCATGGGGTCTGTCCTGCATTTAACACACTGTATGTTTGATAAATTTGAGAGTTTTTGATGAAACTAAAGATAGTAGCAAAGTACATGGCTGCATTAAAAAAAATAATCAATACTTAAAAATTTGCCCTGGTCAGTGTGAGTCAGTTGGTTGGAGTGTCATCTTGTAAACCAGAAGGTTGTGTATTCGATTCCTGGTCAAGACACAGGCCTGGGTTGCGTATTAGGACCCTGGTCAAGGTTGCAAAGTCAAGAGGCAACCAACTGATGTTTCTCCCTCACATGGATGTTTCTCTCTGTCTCTCCCTTCTCTCCTCTCTAAAATCAATAAGCATGTCCTCAGGTGAGGATAAAAAAAGAAAAGAAAATTTCACTGCTTCAAAATTTAGCAAAGAAAAATGAAAAATTCTAATGCAACTTCTTTTCTTCCTCCTCTTCTTTTACTTCTTCTTGTTTTAAAATAATGCTCACCCAAAATTCTAGGTTATTTTTTTCTTGGTTAGCAAATAGATGCAAAAGAGAAATATCCTTTTGATAGTTTAAAATAGCTTTAGGAAAAGGCAAAGCTAAGGATTTAAATTAAGAAACATCCCAAATACCCCAATTAGCCAATGGGGTTTCCTCATCTTTTAAAATCACATACAACCTGGAAATGATCTTAACAAGGATTTACACATACCAACAGGGAAATAAGAGATTTCACCACAGACTCTATGTTAAGGTAATTTCATGTCAAACAGGAAGAATTATTTATAGAGCACAAAGGAAAATAATCTATGACCTTTGTGTCTCTAACAATAGGTTGTAGACATGAAGTCCAACTTTTTGCCTGAACTAAATTGCTGAAGAATACAGACACAAGAAAGGCCCATCAACCCCAGTTCCCATCACCATTTGCTTGTCCACATGAGTACAACCTGAGCCCTCCTCTGGAAGAGGGAGGGAAGGGTCTTCCCATAAATAACTTGTAGGCAGGTTCATAAAGTTGTACTGTACTTTGAAATTGGGACTATTTAATATGAAACTCTGACTTTCCCTTTTTGTTTCCATTAGGTCTTTGATTAAAAACAAACAAGCCTGAGAGTTAGAAAATACAACATTATTTGGAAAAAAAGTTCTTGCTAAAAAAAAACAAAACAAGAAAGCATGGTTTCTTCTGTCAGCCCATGGAACTAGAAAGTCCCATGGAAGTAGTGCTCATCTTCAAGACCATTCAATAGAGTAGGGCTGTGCATGTGAGGGGGCCAAGGTGGGAGGGAGACCCTTATCAGGCTTGGTTTGTTCTTAATAAGAAAGACGATTTCCTTTAAAGGTGCTACAATCCAATACCTCAAGAAAGTTATTTTACTCACTACTAATTTTTAGTGTCTGTCAATAATACCTAATGAGACAAGCTGGAGCTGAAATACATCTTCTTACATACTAAGGTAAAATTATCTGTTCTACTTGACTCAGTAGCTTACCCCATAGTGCAGCGAAAGTCCCTCTGAGGCTTCTGGGACAGACTGCTTGCACAGCCCTTTTGTGTCAAGATTGCACAGTAATCTGTGTGTAGTCTATTGATTTATGTGAAGACACTCATCTTGCCAAACAAAGGGAAACAAAGAACAATTAACATACTTTGAGATCCTACTGTTTACAAAGATCAAATAAAAGACGACTAACCAGGCACCTAGACTAGGAAAACAAAGCATAACACTTCTCTTTAGCTTCTGATTCTTACTATGCCTGCCATATGGTAGCAAGTTGGCATAATTTAAATACCAGAGGACATTGTTTTGAAATTCCACCATGTCTGGTTTCTCATTGTAGGTGTCCAACTCACCAACAGATGGTGCCCAGCATTTTACCCATTAAACTCTGATCTCCATGACCATTTAATAATGAGATTGGACCAGATAAGATCAGGAAGCAGATTCTCATTCTCCTGGCTTTTCAACTATGAAGTGAATTTATGAATTAAAATCCTCTGTAATTATCCCATAAAAATAGAGTTATAAGCAATATTCTTCAGCCAGTTTTGAAAAATAAAGTGTTTGGAGGAAAAAGGCAGAAATGTAGCCATATGGACACTTGCAGTTGAATGATGAAAAATGGAAAATGTAGAAACAGACCACTTAAAACTATTGATAACAATCCTTTTAAGTAAAAAAAATATTCTGATTGCTCTTGGTTTGGTATCAATTGTTCATTCACTAATTGTTTACTGAGTACCTATTATTTGCCAGGCACTTTTCTAGGCATTAGGAATTCATGTGTGAACAAAATAAATTCCTGCCCTAATGTAGCTTATATTTCATTGACTTCTATGTTTCTACCATAAACCATGTGCTGGAATAATTGGGGCTCCTAAGGGAGTGAGAAAGCCACCTGTTAGGCCCATTGGACTGAAGGTAAATACCCTGTAACATCCTGTTGTTAAAAAAATGAGATTTTTAAAACAAGATGGGTTAATATTTATCACTCTGGTTTTTGGCTCCCCAAGAAGTACAGATTTTTGGAATTCAATCTGAGCCACAAAACTTTATTTTGTTGAATGTCGATGTGATCAACAGATGATCTTATTACTTATCAAAGCATTTTTCAATCAAGTTTTGGAAACCCGCTGCTTCCACTTTACTGAGAAAACAAAGACAAAAAAAAGAACTTCCTCAAGTCCCTCCAACAATCTACCCATTACCTGCAGCAGGGCATTTACCTGGCTTCACACCTTACCAAGTGGCACTTTTCCAAACCAAAACTACCATTTGTGCCAGAATCTTGCTCTGCTTCACCACTTACTCAAGGACATGCTCCAGCAATTCTTCCCTAATGATATCATTAAATCTTCCCACTTGGCTGTGTCATTCCCATCATCACACAAAAGTGCTATGACTTTTTTTCTGACTTTAAATAAAGATCTTTTGCCCTGGCTAGTGTGACTCAGTGGATTGAGTGCTGGCCTGTGAACCAAAGGGTTGCCGGTTCGATTCCCAGTTAGGGCACATGCCTAGGTTGCAGGCCAGATCCCCAGTAGGGGGAATGTAAGAGGCAACCACACAGTAATGTTTCTCTCCTTCTCTTTCTCCCTCCTTTCCCTATCTCTAAAAAGAAATAAAATCTTAAAAAAATAAAGATCTGTTGACCCTGCATTTTCACTGGCTTGCACACATTTATTTCCCTTTATATATGTCTTTAATTCTCATCTTTCCATTTCCTGATTCCACTTCACCCAGGTTTTCACCCCATCCACCCTACCACTATAGCTCTCGTCAAGTCACCAATGGTTTCCTCATTGCTTTCTTTCTATTTTATTGAATTAATTGGAGTGATATTAGTTAATAAAATTATACAAATTTCAGGTGTACAATTCTAATACATCATCTTTACTTTTTAATTTTGTTTATTTTTAAAAATATATTTTATTGATTATGCTACTACACTTGTCCCCATCCCCTGCTTTATTCCCTTCCACCCTGCACAGCCCCTCCCACCTGCATCCTCCCTCCACTTTAGTTCACAATCATGGGTCATACGTATGAGTTCTTTGGCTTCTATGTTTCCTATACTTAATCATAACCTCCCCCTGTCTATTTTCTACCTACCATATATGCTATTTATTCCCTGTACCTTTCCCTTCATTTCTCCCTTCTCCTTCCATGCTGATAACCATCCATATGATCTCCATTTCTGTGATTTTATTCCTGTTCTAGTTGTTTGCTTAGTTTGTTTGTTTGTTTGTTTTAGGCTCAGTTGTTGATAGTTGTGAGTTTGTTGTCATTTTACTATTCATAGTTTTTATCTTCTTCTTTTTCTTAGATAAACCCCTTTAACATCTCATATAATATGGGCTTGATGATGATGAACACCTTGAACTTGACCTTATCTGAGAAGCATTTTATCTGCCCTCCCATTCTAAATGGTAGCTTTGCTGAATAGAGTAATCTTGGATGTAGGTCCTTGCCTTTCATGACTTCAAATACTTCTTTCTAGCCCCTTCTTGCCTGTAAGGTTTCTTTTGAGAAATCAGCTGAGTCTTATGGGAACTCCTTTGTAGGTATCTCTCTCCTTTTCTCTTGCTGCTTTTAAGATTCTCTTCTTATCTTTCATTTTGGGTAACGTAATTATGGTGTGCCTTGGTGTGTGCTTCCTTGGGTCCAACTTCTGTGGGACACTATGAGCTTCCTGGACTTCTTGGAAGTCTATTTCTTTTGCCAGATTAGGGAAGTTCTCCTTCATTATGTATTCAAATAACTTCAATTTCTTGCTCTTTCTCTTCTCCTTCTGGCTGTTGGAATATTTAAGGTTGTCATGGAGGTTCCTAAGTCTATCCTCATTTTTTTGAATTCTTGTTTCTTCATTCTGATCTGGTTGAATGTTTCTTTTTTCCTTTTGGTTCAAACCATTGATTTGAGTCCTGGTTTCTTCCCCTTCACTGTTGGTTCCCTGTATGTTTTCCTCTATTTCACTTTTCATAGCCCTCCCTTTCTCCTCTATTTTGCGACTGTACTCAATCAATTCTCTGAGCAACCTGATTGCCAGTGTTTTGAACTGTGCATCTGATAGTCTGGCTATCTCTTTGTCGCTTATTGCATTTTTTTTTCTGGAGCTTTGACCTGTTCTTTCATTTGGGCCATTTTTTTTGTCTTGGAGCACCTGTTACGTAGTAAGGTGTGGAACCTTAGGTATTTGCCAGCGCAAGGCAACCCATGTTGCTGCATCATGGCACTGAGTGTGGGGGAGGGTCCAATAGGGAACAATGCTGCTTGCTTGGCTCTTGATGGGCTTTAAGTCACTTCCTCCACTATCCACAAGCAAATTGGGCCCTTCTGGTGTTGATTCCCAGGTGGGTGGGCTTGTGTGCATCCTGTGGGTCTTTCCAGCAATCTCTCCTGTGAGGCTGGGAGCTTCTCCTGCTGCCTCAATCCCCACAGATTTTTTCAGCAAGAGGTTTTGAGACTTTATTTCCATGCACTGGAACCCTGAGTTGCATGGTCTGTCTTGCTCCTCAGTGGTTCTTCCCAGTTTATCCATACACAAATGTGGGACCACCCAGTCTTCCAGCCACCGCCTCACCTGGTCTCCAGGTGCCACCTTGCCATGAGCCTTCTTTGCCCTGGCTCTCTGTCTCCACCCCTCCTACTGGTCTGGATGAATGTTTCTTCTTTAACTCCTTGGTTGTTGGACTTCCATACCATTTGATTTTCTGGCGTTTTTGGTTGTTTTTCTGTTTCTATGTGTATCTACCTATCCTTCCATCTTGGCCAAAGTCTAATACGTCATCTTTATATTGTATGTGTGTTCACCACCCCAAGTCAAGTCTTCTTCCATCACTAATTTTCTCTCCTTTACCCTCTTCTACCTCCCCCATCTCCCTTCCTTCTGATAATCACCATACTGTTGTCTGTGTCTGAGTCCTTTTTCTTTTTTTGTTGTTGCTTAACTCCCTCACCTTTTTCACCCAAAACAGCCCCCACCAAGGTCTGTCTATTCTCTGCATATATGAGTCTGTTTATTTTGTCAGTTCATTTTGTTCATTACATTCCACATATAAGTGAAATAATATGGTAATTGTTTTTCTCTGAATGACATTTCATTTAGCATGACACTCTCCAGGTCCATCCATGCTGTTGCAATAGGTAAGATTTCCATGTATTTTTGTTTATCTGTTTGTTTGTTTGTTTGTTTTTTACTCCGAGTAATATTCCATTGTCTAAGTGAACCACATCTTTTATCCACTCATTTACTGATAGACAGTTGGGCTGCTTCCCAACCTTGGCTAAATAATGCTACAATGAACGTAGGAGGGCATATATTCTTTTCAATCATTGTGTTGGATTTCTTCAGATATATTTGCAGAAATGAAATTGCTGAGTCATACGGCAGTCCCATTTTTAATTTTTTTTAGGTATCTCCATTCTGCTTTACACAATGGCTTCACCAATGTACATTCCCACCAACAGCAGATGAGGGCTCCCTTTTCTCCACATTATTGCCAACACCTGTTGTTTGTTATTTATTGATGATAGCCATTATTTCAGGTGTGAGATGGCATTTCATTATGGTTTTACTTTGCATTTCTCTGATGATTGGTGACATTGAACATCTTTTCATATGTCTATTGCCCATCTGTATGCCCTCTTTGGAGAAGTGCCTAGTCAGGTCCTTTGCCTATTTTTTCATTGGATTGTCTGTTTTTTTGGTATTGAATTGTATAAATTCCTTATAAATTTGGATATTAATCCCTTATCTGGTGTATCATTAACAAATATTTTCTTCCATTCAGTGGGTTATCTTTTATTTTGTTCATAGTTTCTTTTGCTATGCAAAACTTTTTAGTTTGATGTAGTCCTATTTGTTTACTTTTTCCTTTGTTTCCCTTGTCCAAGGAGATATATCAGAAAAAAAAATTGCTACAAGAAATGTCTGAGTTTTACTGCCTATATTTTCTTCCAGGATTTTTATGGTTTCAAGTCTAACATTTAATTCTTTAATCCATTTTGAGCTTATTTTTGCATATGTAAGAAGGTGGTCTAGTTTCAGTTTTTGCAAGTATCTGTCCAACTTTCCCAAACACTATTTATTGAATAGACCCTTTTGACTTCATTGTATGTTTTTTCTCCTTTGTCAAATATTAACTGACCATAGAGGCATTTATGGATTTATTCTGAGGCACTCTATTCTGTTCCATTGACCTCTATTTTTATGCCAGTACCATGTTGTTTTGATACAACAGTATTGCAGTACAGTTTGATATCAGGTAGTGTGATTCCTCCAACTTTGTTCCTCTTCCTTAAGATTTTTGACAGTATTCAGGGTCTTTTGTTGTTCCATATAAATTTCTGAAATATATGTTCTAGTTCTGTGAAATATGCCATTGATATCTTGATAGGAAATGCATTGAATCTGTAGATTGCACTGAATCTTTAGGTAGTATGGGCCTATTAATGACATTGATTCTTTCTATCCATAAATATGGTATATGCTTTCACTTATTTGTATCTTCTTCAATTTCATCATTGTGTTACATTTTCCAAGAACAGGTCTTTTACATCCTTGGTTAAATTTATTCCTAGGTATTTTTTTGTTTTGATGCAATTGTCAATTGGATTGTTTTCTTAGTTTCTCTTTCTGAAGGTTAATTATTGGTGTATAAAAGTACAACTGATTTCTGAGTATTTATTTTGTATCCTACTACTTTCCAGAATTCGTTTATCGGTTCTAATAGTTGTGTGTGTGTGTGTGTGTGTGTGTGTGTGTGTGTAATCTTCAGGGTTTTCTATATACAGTATCATGTCATCTGCAAATAAAAGAGTTTTATTTTTTCCTTTCCAATTTGGATACCCTTCGTTTCTTCTTGCTGATTGCTGTGACTGTGATTCTAGAACTATGTTAAATAAGAGTGATGAAAGCAGACATCTCTGTCTTGTTCCTGATCTTAAGTGAAACATTTTTAGTTTTTGCCTATCAAGTATGATGATGATTGTAGGTTTGTCATATATAGCCTTTATTATATTGAGGTATTATCCCTATATTTTCACTTTGCTGAGAGTTTTTATCATAAATGTGTGCTGGATTTTACAAATGCTTTTTATGTATCCACTGACATGATCACATGATTTCTATTCTTCATTTTTTAGTGGTGTACCATATTTGTTGCTTTGTGGATACTGTACCAAACTTGTACCAGAATAAATCCCACTTGATCATAGTGTATGATCTTTTTAATATATTGCTGGATGCAGTTTGCTAATATTTTGTTGAGGATTTTAGCATCTTTGTTCATTAGGGATATTGGCCATAATTTTCTTTCTTTGTAATCTCTTTATTTGGTTTTCAAATTAAATGGACTTCGGAGTTTTGAATTTTTTGGAGTAGTTTGAGAAGAATAAGTGCTAGTTTTTTTCTGAATGTTTGGTAAAATTCACCTGTGAAGCCATCCAGTCCAGCACTTTTGTTTGTTGGGAGCTTTTTGATTACTGCTTCAATTTAACCAGTTTTAATCTGTCTATTCAGATTCTCTGGTTCTTTGTATTTCAGATTGGGAAGATTGTATGTTTCTGGGAATTATCCTTTTTGTTCAGATTGTCCAATTTGTTGGCATATAGTTGTTCATAATGTTTTCTTACAATCCTTTGAAGCTTCTTTGCTGTCAGTGGTTTCTTCTCTTTCAATTCTGATTTTATTCAGATTTTTTTTTATTGATGAGTCTGGTTAAAGGTTTGTCAATCTTGTTTATTTTTTTCAAAGAACCAGCTCTTGGTTCATTGATCTTTTGTATTGTTTTTTAGACTCTGTTTCACTTATTTCTGCTATGATTTTTATTATTTCCTTTCTTCCATTCATTTTGGGCTTTGCTTGTTGTTCTTTTTCCAGTCCTTTAAGTGTAAAGTTAGATTGTTTATTTGAGATTTCTTGTTTCTTAGGACTGCTTTCACTGTGCTCCATAGATTTTGGGTTGTTGAATCCTCACTTAAATTTGTTTCAAGGTATTTTTTGACTTCTTCCTAACATTCATCTTTTGATGAATGTTAACCCATTCATTGTTTAGTAACATGTTATTTGGCCACCATGTCTTTGTGTGTTTTCAATTTTTTCTTGTGATTGATTTCTAGTTTCATTCCATTATGATAAGAGAAGGTGCCTGATATTTCAATTTTCTTAAATTTATTGAGATTTGTTTGGTGTCCTGACACGTGGTCTATTCTAGAAAATGTTCCCTGTGCTCTTGAAAAAGAATGTATATTCTGCTTCTTTGGGGTGGAATTCTCAGAAGATACTAATTAAATCCATCTGATCTAGTGTGTCACTTAAGGCCACACTTGCCTTGTTGATCTTCTGCCTAGATTCACTGCTATATCTAATGTCCAATTCTCTGTCCTCATCCTACTAGGTCACTGCTTGACACAATCACTCTCATTTCTTTAGATATTTTCTTCACTTGGCATCCTCATTCTCCTGTTTTCTTTCTTTCCTGAGCATCACTTCTCAGGATCTTTTGCAGCTCTTCCCCATTTGCATTCCTGTTTCAATGCTGTAAACCTTGGGACTCAGGCCTTTAACCTCTTTTCTATCTGCACTCACTCATGGGTGATTTTACTTAGTACTGTGGTTTTGCATACTCTCTAGAGTTTCGTGATTTCCAAATCTCGTGATTCCTACTCTGAATTCTAGACTCATCTCCAACTGCCTACTCAATATCTCCATTTAGACGTTTTACTTAACTACTTAGATCTCAAGCTTAAGCCCAAAATTGAACTTCCATTGGAAACCTGCTCTTCCTGAAGTCTTCCTTACCTCTATTAATGGCAATTCATTAAGTATTCTTCCATTAGTATTGGAAGAGTATTCCACTCTTCCATTAAGTCAAAAATCTTGGTATCTTTTTTGATTTCTCTCTTTCTATTCCATCCTGAATCTAATGCATCAGCAAATGGTGTTAACTGTACTTTCAAAGTATGTCCAGAGTTTGACCACATCTCACTGCCTCTGTTGTTACCACCTTGACCAGGCCACCATTATCACACACCTGAATCTTGGCACCAGATATGTGAACATGTAGGTCACTCTTCTCCCATCTTACAGTCTGTCTCAACAATTCCACTGGCTCTAGCACAAGGCACAATTGACATGTTTCAGGGTCTCTCATCATTTCTATGAACATTATCAACATTAATTACCACTTTTATGACCACAAGTGCCACAAGAAGGCAATGTACTCTGTTTTGAACCTACAATTACCCCAAACATATATGTTTATGAATGTTTTTATAGTTCTTCTGATTCTTGTTGCCTGTGGCTGTCTTACTGATGTAATCTGCAGAAAAGAAGCATATACCTTTCATATCTATACTGTCCAGATATGAAGCTGTAGGTCCTGGTGGGGACTCTGTTTGCCTACTGAGAGGAGATGGCACCTTTCTCTTTGTACACAGATGTCTTCTGCTCATTATGTTCTGCATGCATAGGGTTGTCTACACGTGGAAGGTGTGTACCTCTTCTAGTTGGTCTGCTCAGAGCAGAAAACTTTTAAAAATCTGCTTAAAGATAGTGAGTAGGCCAGTAGCAGATGTGGCTATCAGTGTGCATGTAGGAGTCTTCCACAACTCAGGAGTCTAACATCTCCAGCTCCATAAGACCCTGTTAGCTGCTTCCAATGTTTCTGTGGGTTTAGAAATCAGGCAATCTAACTTATTTGAATTTTGTATACGGTAAAAGTAAATAAAATTTTATAGAGAATCTCAAGAAGTTGTTGTATGATTAAATGCTGGAAATTTAGAGCATTAATCTTCTGGTATGTACTGGACTGCTCAAAAATCCTCACAGCTTTGGATCCTGGTTCTATTCTGGACATCTGGATAAAGGAATTCCAGATAAATGTAAGTTTGTGAGATTATAATCATATACAAATATGGATTTTCAGAAAGTGCTTTATTAATTTCTTAAGATGACTACATGAATGATTTTCAGGATATTCACATTATAGCAATACTTTCTGTAAAGAGTATTTATTTGAACCCTACAATAAAAATGTGAAAGCATATTACTCCTATTTCCTAATATTCTCATTCAGCATTTGCCACTGTCTTTTTGCATCTGCAGTTTCATTTGAAAGTGGGCTCAGATAGTGATCCAGTCTTATCACCTTATTAATTATCACACTATCCCATGGGATGAGGGAAAAGCCATCTGTTCCCATTTCTTGATATAGAAAGTTGAGGACAAATAAACACATATATAACTCATAAGATATTGGAGCATTTAATGAGGTGGTAGGAATATAAAAATGTTTTTTAAAAGATATATCAAAACTAAAATTTAAGAATGACCATTCAGTGAGTCAATAAAATTCTTGGACAAGCAATTTTCCCCCCTCTGGACTGGTTAGGTTGAGGTTAAAAAGAGAGAAAAGCAGCTTAGAATGAAAAAAATGAAATCATTTTGTGATTTTAGAGCCCATCACAAAATACTTATTATTTTTTGTGATGGTTAAAAAAAACTCTTTAAAACTCTATAACCCAACTCTAGGACTTCAAAAATTTTAATGAGGCCCCATGCTGATAATATTTTTAAAACAAGCTATTCAAGTACAGAAGGTTTTTCCTGTGATCCACATTTGCCAAAAAAAAAAAAAAAAGAGAGAAACAAACAAGCTGAAATGGTGGTATGGTACTCTAAGCACTGTTTTTCTAAAAATAAATAACTAAAAACATGTATTGAGGCTGCCCAAAGGAAGAAAGCATTGCTCAGTAGTGGTGTGCAGCAAAGATGCTGATCCAAAGTGATTATGCACTGAATGTCACTGGCAATACCACTCACTTGGAGCTGGTCTCCCAGAGCCACGGTGAAGTGAGACAGAGTTGGATTAATTTTTAGCACAGTTTATGATTAGCCACCAGTGAAGCATGTGGAGCTATTTTCCGGGGCATTCTAAATCTTTCTCCCCAAGCACAACACTATCTTGTCCTGTTCTATTTATTTTCCTTAAGTGTGTGTGACTTGCAGAGCATTAACGTGCTGAAACATATGTTTCCTAAGCCTGTTCTCACATCTCACCTTCACTTAGACTTTCAAGGTCAGAGCTATTTGTGGCTATCCACTTAATTGCTCTTAAAATAAAAGGCAGCAGAAAACAGCCGATTTGTCATGGCCCTTCAAAGGAAACATCAAAAAAGCAGCCTGGCACATCTGAACCTATTTAAATAAATCAACCTCTTGTTCAGGGCCACAAAACTGCATCCACCATGCCACCAGTTACTGTGCAGCTGAAGCAAGCCAGAAGCATGAGAGGGGATGTTTCTTGAGTGCCTTGGAAACACTGGAGCTTGAATCAAGTGTGCATTTTTGTACAAAGCATGACTGCTTGGGTAAGTTCTCTTTACCCTCAGAGTGTGCTCATTAATCAGGTTTGTGCAATTACTGTTCAGTCTAGACAATGATGAAGTAGATCATTACTGGTATTATTACTTACTGTGTGTAGCTCCAAACACTAACAAAGCTTTGTTTGAGATGGATGCAAATGTTCTTAGGGTCTGAAAAGGGAGTGGTTATACAGAGGGAGAGAGAAGGATGAGCAGGACTGGTGCTCAGCCAAGATGTATAAAGCTACGTGACAAAGTTCAGACAGCAAAATGGGCAAAGTTCACATCTGGAAGTGAGGGACAGTGACCTAATTGCCTTCCTCATGGGGCTCCTGTGCAAGACATAGGAAAGGATATTTGATGACAAGAAACACTCTTAGATAATGTGGAGAAGAGTCAGAAGTAGGTAAACTAGGGTGACGCAGCAACAAGATGACATATATCCTGGGTGTGATGTTTAAGTAACTTCATGTTCCCTGGTTCACCATAATCAGGAATTCCTGGAACCCAAGCATACCATGAATCTTCCCCCAGCCCTTAGCTTCAAAAGCATCAATCTTTTCTCAAAACCAACTCAAGGGGAAGAGGCAGGTTTAGGGTTCATCTGAGGGTCTCACGTCACTCCAGATATAAGACTGCCTAGAGAACAATATGGAAGAGTTTGGACACCCAGGGGTTCCCAGTGCAGGAGTTGCCTCTTCTGTGGAGCACACTTCTTAACAACCCATCCAATAAGAGAAAACATGTGCAAATCATATATGTGATAAGATGCTTGTGTCCAGAATACATAAAGAACGCTTAAACTCAGTAGTAAGGCAAATAACCCAATTTTAAAGTGGGCAAAGAATTTGAATAGAGCTTTGTCCAAGGATATACAAATGTCCAGTAAGCTCATGAAAAGATGTTCCACATCAGCATCTTCAGTGAAATGCAAATCAAAATCACAATGAGATATTACTTCATAGATACTGGTATGGGCATAGTAAAAAAGACAAGTAATAACAAATGTTGTCAATGATGTAGAGAAATTGGAACACTCATACACTGCTGGTAGGAATGTAAAATGGTTCAGCCACTTTGGGAAACAGTTTGCCAGTTCCTAAAAATGGTAAACATAGAGTGAGCATACAACCCAGCAATTCCATTCTTAAGTTATACCAAAGAGAATTAAGAACACATATCTTCTTAAAAACATGTAAGCAAATGTTCATAGCAGCATTATTCAGAATGACCAAAAAGTGGAAATGACCCAAATGTCTGTAAACTGATGAATTGGTAAACAAAATGTGATATGTCCATACAATGGAATATTTGGCCATAAAAAAGGCTATAACATGGGTGAATCTTTAAAACATTATGCTAAGTGAAAGAAGTCAGACATACAAGGCCACATATATATCATTCCATTTATATAAAATGTCCAGAAAAGGCAAATCTATAGCAATGTAGACAGGTGGCTATCAGGGACTGGGGGGTGAGGAGGGGAGGAAATGGGAGTGATGACTAAAAAGTATAGTGTTTCTTTCAGGGGGTGATGAAAGTTTTCTAAAATTAGAGAATGATGATGGTGCTACAACTCTGTGAATATACTACAAAGCACTGCATTGTACACTTAGGGGGAATTCCATGGCAAGTGAATTTAACAAACTGTTGTTAAAAAGTCAATAGAGCCTGGCTGGCGTAGCTCAGTGGATTGAGCGCGGGCTGGGAACCAAAGTGTCCCAGGTTCGATTCCCAGCCAGGGTACATTCCTGGGTTGCAGGCCATAATCCCCAGCAACCTCACATTGATGTTTCTCTCTCTCTCTCTCTCTTTCTCTCTCTGTCTCCCTCCCTCCTTTCCCTCTCTAAAAATAAATAAATAAAATCTTTAAAAAAAAGTCAATAGAGAAATACTATGTAATGCTAGAAGACAAGAACAATTCAGATGACACAGCTGGGGTGATGTGGCTGCCCTGACATCCATACTTGCAACTTGAGGGGGATTAGAGAATTTCTAATGAGTACTATTTCTTAAATCAGAAATTTATTGCCTGCCATTTGATTTTAATACATAAGCCCAGTCAAAAGTCTGATTCAGGCCCAGACTTTCTATCATGAATGCTCATCACAACTATTGTCAACATCTCGAAGGCCCTCTGTTCTTTACCCATGAGCCAGTCACCAAGCACTACAAATGGGACTGTTGAGTCCCTGAGTCAAGAGGAGTGATTCAATCCAAGGCAGGAAACACAAATGCTGGCAAACTGACATAAGGCATACCATGACTGAATGGAGGCATGACAAGCTAAGATTAAATATTGATGATATATGTAAGAAAAGAGTAAGTACATTTATAGGGCAATGACGGGAAGGCTCAAGAGAATTTCATGGTTGAGTGCAGTTCAGTTTGATAGATAGGGAAACTGCTTCTCTTAATCCTGTGCAAGAACAGCAGCAAAGCAGGTTCAAGTCAGAACACTGAGGATTTGACTGTTAGTTAGGGATTAGTGGGGAAATTGCGCCTTCATAAGCCTGGCTGGGAGGTGTAGAGAGGACAACCCAGGTAGTGAGGCAGGAGGAAAACGAACTGGCGTAGACATAGGACTCAGAGAGAGCAGGCTAGTAGTACAGGCAAGGCACTCAGAGGACAGGAGATCAAAAGTAGAGTATCTTTGAGTGAGTGGTTCAGATCATCCTCTGCTAAGCACGTTTCCTGTGCAGTCTCATCAAAATTCACAGCCTTTTTATGAGGGAAATTCTATTGTTTATCTTAATTTCTAAACAAGCCAACAGAATCCCAGATAGGTCAAGTGATTTGCTCAAGATCACACAGCTAGGAGGGTCCCACTCTATCCCAGGTTTAAATAATGATTCCATTGTGTTAAATTTAACCATTAAATTCCTTCTTGGAAAATTATATCACAGGTACTTGGAATGTACCAATGCTCAGTGCCTACCACAGGCCTAAAATAAGAGAAGTGGTTCAACATCTACAAAATTGCTATCAGGTTACAGGGGAAAATGAAATGGACTCAACCTACATGAGTGGTTAGGGCAACAGATGACAGGTTAAGTGGGAGGAATAGGGCTGCTCAGGGTAAAACCTGTATTTCTACCTGCTTGCCCAGCTCAGTGTTCGAAAAGCAGTAAAAGAGAAAGTTACTTACAGGGCACTTACAAGCAACTCACTTGGTCCTTTCCTTGAAGGTCTTACATTACAGGTGGGTGAGGAAGCCCTTACAACCCCTCCAAAGAAACTAATCCCCTTTAATTGGGTTTCTTAATTGGAAAAGAATTCTGAAGAAGGCAAGTTCAGGGCTTCATTACATGACCACTTCTTCTATTGCCCAATCTATAATTACAGACACATACTTGTTTCTTTCCTGTTAACAGAGAAGCACAGAGTTATCAGAGCTGGGAAGGACCTTGACGATAAACCAGTCCCTTCGTTTTTAAAGAGAGGATGTTTGGGCAAGGTGCCTTGACCAGGTTTCAACAGCCAGTGTGGGTGATGAAAGGGACTCCATCTCTTCAGGCTTGGTTCCTGCCAATGCCAGGTTCTGAGTGCATCTTCTAGAGCCATAAACATGGCATTAATATGGCCTGATGCCCAGACCCTTTCCAAACCCACCTGCTTTTCAAGACCAAGAACCGTATGTGCATCATTTGATTTACAAATCCAGTCCGTTATAAAAAGAAAACCTATCTAATTGAAATGCAGCTTTGGTCTTCTTGTCAAGGTTCTGCTTCTCTGTGATTTCATACCTCCCTGTTTCATACACATTTCTTTTCCACCTGATGACAAGCTTATCAGGAGCCAAGAATAAGTTGAGACTCAGGGAGCACATCATGCTTTGATCTGCACCTTCCTTACCCTGCAAACAGTCTATGTCAGAGCCAGAGAGCAAGACACAGCTTGGTAGGTGTTGGCTTCTGAGGACTCTGAAGAAATCTGCACCAGTCAGTTACCAAACTGGACATAGATGTAGTGTGTTTGGGGAGGAAGCCGCAACAACATGTGGATGGAGCTCTAAGTGGCTGAAATAGTCCCAGCCATGAAAATGAGTGTGAGTTTACATGTACTTAATGGTCCCTGTGGATCCATGGCTCCGAAAGTCTAAATAGTCAATTACAAAAGGAAGAAGGTGAGGGAAAGAAGCAAGGTTACCATCAACTCAAAGGGCACCTTTGTTGAGTGAAGAGAGGGCACCTCTTTCTCTGGGCAGCCACAGTCCCATACCAAAGTACACAGCTTGTCCAACAGAGTGATGTCTGAATTTCTGACCCTATTCATCCCTTTGAGCAGACAGACGACCTGGTGCAGTGAACTAGCACAGCTTTACAGGGCAGCCCTGCTAAGTGGGAGAAGAGAAAAAAAGAAATCTCTTAACATGATATATAAAAAAATAATTCAGGTCCCAACCCATTGGTGAGTCATGAATTTATTTTAGAGGTATAAAACTAGTATCCTTAATAAAAATAGAAAATATATGCATACATTTAGATTTTATTTTTAGATGCATATGTAAACATGTATGTGTGCATGTATATACTGGGTTGGGATACAAAATATATTTCTTAGTGGGGGTCATGGCAAAAATATTTGAAGGCCACTGACTTAACAGAGACCAATATGAAATGTGAATCTAATTTGGAGGTTTCTGTTGTCTTCATTCCCAGTTATCCAGTGAGAAGCCCAAACTAGCATGCATTCAGGAGGCAAGTTTAAATGGAGTTTAATATGACTAAATTTAGACCTGAGGTAATCATTTATGTTTTCTGATGCTCAAACTCCTGATGTGATGTATATTTCAGAGTGCTGGTGAAGTAAGGACCAGGTAGTAAGCACATGCATCATTTTGAAGCCCCTCTCTTCTCTGGAGAGGTCGGCAGTCCAGGGAAGCACATGCAGCTGCCAAGTGGGGTTTTCACTGCCAAAAGCCACAGATGCCAAGGAGGCCTAGTGTCCTGCAGTAAACTTTAGAAGACTTTCTCCCATGCAAGACATTCATTCTCCTGTCTGGAAGAGCTACCTCCCACAGCATGCTAGAATTATTGCTTGGTCAAGCCAATAAATTATTTGCATGAAAATATTACATGTAAGCCAGTTAAGAAAAAGGGTTTGATGATTGGAGTATGGTTAGAATCTGTTTCTTTAAGGTAAATGGGTATCACTTTGACATGGTTAGAGTACCAGTAAGTATTACAGCTTCTCAGGACAAAAATGACAAGGTGAAAGCAATCTTTCAGGTCATCTAGGTCAAATCTCCCATTTTCCAGATGAGGAAACAGAGGTCCTAGAAAGTACAGGATCCTCTGAGGTCACAGGCTGGGAGGCACATCCCAGTACCTGGACCCTTGTCTCCCAAATCTTAGGTCACAAGGCCTCCTCCTTCAGAATAATCCATCCTTAAAACAAAACACACTACAAAACCCTCCTGGCTGTACTTAGGTGTGGAAATGTGAGAAGGGGTGAGAGCTAAAGTCTGTAAGAGACCTTTGAGTCACAGCAAACTTTTAAGAAGACACAAAGGAAACACAGGCACCTGGCAATCTGTAAAACAAAATTTTAATTCTCAAAAATCATATTTTTTAATACTCAGTTTCTCAGTTAACCAACGAAACGCAAGTTCAAACAACAAAATGCTATGTTTCACCTATAAAATTGAAAAAATATTAAAAATTATGTCAACACTGCCAAATATGTTGCAATATAGAAGAAACTTAAAAAAACTCATAAACTCTGATTCAGAATTTTTGCTTCTCTAAACTCATAAATTTATGTGTAAGGCTAATTGTAGCATTTTCATAGTATTTATATGTTGCAGTAAGTTATACTATGAAAGTGACTTTCTAGTTTATGATAATGCTAAACAGTGAATAACATTTTAGAACACTTAGTGACATGAAGAAATGCTCATAATAGGCCAACTGAAAAACACTATTAAAATGCTATTACTTATAAGTTGAAAGTTGTGCATATCCAGTGTCATTCCAATTTATTTAAATATATGGGTATATACGTGAATATGTGTGTGAGAGAAAGAGAGCAAAATCTGGAAAACTACATGCAAAAATGTGCAGCACTATTTTTGGAAGGTACAATGGAGTGATTTAGGCTATTTTAATGTTCTCTTTTATATTTTATATTAATATGTTTTTATGATCATGTACAACAAATGCATTAGTATTTGGTAAAAATATTATTTAAAAGGCAAATTTAAATTGGCCTCATATAACTGACTATTAGAATTACCTTTTAGATTTCATTTGACTCAAAATTTCATTTTGGAAGGATTTTTGTTGGTCAGATTATGATGGTCAGATTGTATTAAACTGTCTGAGAGAACACAATTAAAATTCCCTATCAGTTTGCCTTGCTTTGCATCATCTTTTTATAAATCTACAGCCTGAAACATACATTTCTGGCAATATGATGGATTAAACATTCAGGAAAACATTCTCATTATTTATAGCTAAACTTGTTGGACATTATATTTAAATATATGTTTTATTACTCAACTATGTTAATGAGGAAAGAGGAATTTTTTAGGACCAAGAACACCAAACGAATACAAGTATTGCTTTGCCTCCAAGGTGTTTGCCATCGCCAGTTGCCTGGAACCTAGGTTTTAGAAGCTATAAACATAAGGCCTGAAAAGGAGTAGGTAGTTCAGTGACACCCTTCTCAATGAGCTGGAAATCCTAAAGGGTTGACACTTTTAGAGAGTGAATAAACAAAAAATAATAATCTGCCTAGCAAAGGAAGATAGCAAGATGTACCTAGTTTGGTGTTGGTTTTTAATGGCACTGAAAAATAAAGGGAAAAAAAGTCTCTATTAAGAATTTCTAAGCACTCATGTGGGGGTTTCGTGTCTGAATTCATACCACTTGGTAGAAAAAAGTAATATACTTCAGTTAGAATGTTTCCAGGTTTGTGGTGCTCCCAGGCGCTTGATGAAAGACAAATATAGTCCTCTGGAGGAATACAGTTAACACTCGGGTCTCAATGACATCCCACAGGTGCCAAGGAATATGAGTTCAAAATTTTATAAAAGAAGCACTAAATAAGGAAGAAAGCTTATACAACTGAGAATCAACAAAACAACAAAACTAGACCTGCAAGGATATTGACACTGAAAACACCAATTATAAAATATAAGTATATTTAACATGGTTAGACAAATAAAAGAAGGCATGAAGGGAAAAGAAACAATGGAAATCAACCAGATAGGTGTGAAAAGAGTTACAAAAAACTTCTAGAAATGAAAAACATAATAATTAATACAGAAACTGAACAATGAGCTTTAGAACAGATTAGACAAAACTGAAATGAAAATTAGAAACTAGAAGGCTGATATGAAGAAATGAACACAATGAGGAACATAGATTAAAAAACAAGATGAGGGGGAGGGAAGATGCCAGTGTGGTAGGAGGGAGCAGATTCCACTTCCCCTTACATACGGAAGAAAACCTAGCCGATCTATGGAGGAACAGAGCAAACAGCCGACAGTACCACAGTATATATGAAAATAAGAGATCAAAAATTGTAGCAGACATTGAAAAACCAGAAGGTAAGGAGAGTGCTTCAGAATAATAAGGGCCCAGAGATTAGCGTGGGGACCAGAGAGGTTGCAGACCCAGGCCCAGCACTTGCTGTCTGCCTCAGGGCACTTGGGAGAGAGCTGGCTCAACTGCTCCCTTCCCTGCCAAACAAGGTTTCAGCAACACTGGGGGAGGCCTGGTTGCTTGAAGGCACAAAGAGGAAAGTAAGGACTGAGTGGCAAACACACAGGGGCTGTGAACACCCATGCATATCCCTGGGAAGGGTATGCACCTGAGCCTGTGCGACCAAGGGTGGCCTGGCCATGTGCCTGCCCCACAAACTGGGGAGAGGGTATTTTGTGGAAGAGCTGGAGCCCACAACCATGAACTCAGGGAAGGCATGTGTGCTCCTCAGGAGGCCTGAGCCCACAACAGTAAACCCATGGACAGCGTGCTTAGGAGGGCCCAGATCCCACACCCAGGGCTCTGTGGAGAGGCACCAGACTGGCTCTGGGGAGAGTGCAAGGCTACCCCTGGGGAGAGTATGCAAGGCTGACTGAGTGCTGAATAGGAAGGGAGAAAAGCAATACCAATCGATACCAATCACCCCTCAGACTGCTGCAGCCAGCAAGAACAGAAAAACCAGTTTGGCCAGTTTGAAAACAACAAGAGGTTTTGTTGTTTGATTGGTTGTTTGATTTTGTTTTCTTTTTTTAAAGTAACTTTTTATATTTTAATTCTTATTATTTTTATAGTTCTCAATTCCTTATGCTTCTCTTTCCTTCTTTCTAGTGTTATTCCTCCTTTCTTTTTTTCCAATTTTACCTCTTCATCCTTCCATCTTCTGCTTTTTTCTTCTTTCTTCTCCTTTTTCATTTTTCTTTTTAAATACCCACAAGTGAGACAAAAAACAAACAAACAAACTCAGAACTGTGAAAAGACCAGAATTGGACCCAAAGAGGGGGCATCACAACAGCTGAGACAGTAAGACAAATTTCACTTTGCTATTATAGAGAACCGGCAAGTTATTGCATATTTGTATTATTATTTTTCATTATTCTTACATCTTTTATTTTAATAGTATTTTTGTATTCCTCTTCTTTCTGCATAGTCTTCTTTGCTTGGCTGGTTATATTGTATCATTTGACAAGTTTCCCCTGCTATCTCATTCATAGTATATTGCTAGTTTACTGTCCTTCACTTCATTTGTGTTCCATTAGTACACTACTCAAGGTTCTATGCTCCCTATTCTTGTTATCTAGATCTCATAGATTCTGTCATATGATTGTTGCTTTAATTTTACTATAAATAATAGCTATTCCATGCAATTGTAAATACTACCCAAAACCCCTCCCAGATCTTAGCCCACTTCATGGTTTCCTGAACTCTATTACAGTAGTGGTTAACTCTGTTCTCTCACACACTACACCTATTTACTATTATTTACTTTCACCTTACCTCAGAATCTGACATCCCACAACCTTACTGCTTTCTAGATCTAACTCACAATCCTTCCCTCCCCAACAAGAGTCTTATCTTCTTTCCATCCTTTCTAAAAACTGGCTAGTTGGGTGGAAGATCACGGTTAACACTATACATACCCAAAGGATCTCCCATCTCTTCTCTACTGACTGCTACCGTAAATATCCTAGAATACTCTCTTGCTGTCTTAAACCATTTTGCCTTCCCCCTCCAACTGATCACAAAAAAGATTAGGGGGAAGCTGTGAAACCAGAATACCCAAAGGAGACTGCACCACTGAATCTCACAGGTATTCTACCATGGAAGTTCACAGCATAAACCCAGGGAGCCAGAGCAGATCAATTTAAGAAGCAGAGGCTAACAAGAAGAGTCTCACAAACAATGGGAAGACAAAGAAACAATCCCCAAATGAATGGAAAGGAGGAAGCCTCAGAAAGAATGATAAATAAAAATAGAGGCAACTCAACTATCAGATAATGAGTTCAAAGAAATGATTATCAGGAAGCTCAATGAGCTCACAATGAGCTTCAGAAACTACAGGAAAACTACAATGAACTCACTGCAAACTATATCAACATGAAAAAGGAAATAGAAACTATCAACAAGGGCCAAGAGGAAATGAAGAATACAATTTCTGAACTGAAGAACACAGTAGAAGGAATCAAAACCAGGATCAATGAAGCAGAAGATAGGATCAGTGAGCTAGAGGAAAAAGTAGAAAAAACACCCAGAAAGAGCAAGAAAAGGAAAAGAGGCTCAGAAAGAATGAAGAGGGATTAAGAGAAATGCAAGACAATATGAAACATGATAATATCTGTATAATAGGGATACCAGAAGGAGAAGAAGAAAAGCAAGGGATAGAAAACCTATTTGAAAAGTAATGATGGAAACTTCCCTAATTTGATGAGAGAAAAAGTCACACAAAACTAGGAAACAGAGTCCCAATCAACAAGAACCCAAAGAAGCCCACCCCAAGACACATCATAATTAAAATGGCAAAATTTCAAGACAAAGAGAGAATCTTAAAGGCAGCAAGGGAGAAATAAGAAGTAACATACAAGGGAGCCCCAGAAAGGCTAGCAGCTGACTTCTCAATGGAAACACTCCAAGCCAGAAGAGAATGGCAAGAAATATTCCAAGTAATGAGAACCAGAGGTCTTCAACCAAGGCTGCTTTACCCAGCAAGGCTCTCAATCAAGATAGAAGGCCAGATAAGAAGCTTCCCAGACAAAAGAAGTCTAAAAGAATACACCTCCACTAAACCAGCTCTGCAAGAGATGCTAAAGGGACTGCTTCAGGGAAAGGAAGGAAAAGAGAGAGAGAGAGAGGAACACAGGTACATAAATGGCAATGAATAAGTACCTATTGATAATAATCTTAAATGTAAATGGATTAAATGATCCAATCAAAAGATATAGAATAGCTGAGTGGATAAGAAAGCATGACTCACACGTATGCTGCCTACAAGATACCCACCTCAGGAAAATAGATCTACACAGACTGAAAGTGAAGGGCTGGAAACAAATTTTCCAAGCAAATGGACAGGAAAAAAAAAAGCTGGGGAAGCAATACTCATATCAGACAAAATACACTTTGAAAAAAGGTCCATAAAGAGAGACGCAGAAAGTCACTTCATAATACTCAAGGGAAGAATCCACCAAGAAGACATAAACATTGTAAATATATATGCACCCAACATAGGAGTACCCAACTACATCAAGAAAATCTTGGAGGACTTCAAGAAAGATATGGACAGCAACACAATTATAGTGGGGAATTTTAACATCCCACTGTCAAAAATGGACAGTTCTTCTAAACAAAATACGAACAAAGATATTGTGGCATTGAACAATGCCCTAGAGGAAATGGACTTAACTGATATATATAGAGCCCTCCATCCCAAAAAAGCTAAATACACATTCTTTTCAAATGTACATGGAACATTTTCAAAGACAGACAACATGATAGGACACAAAACAAGCCTCAACAAATTCAAGAAAATTTAAATCATACCAAACATTTTCTTGGATCATGAGGGATTGCAACTAGAAACCAACCCCAAGGAAAAAACCCCAAAACACCCAAAATCATGGAGATTAAATAGCATGCTATTAAACAATGAATGGATCAAGAATGAAATTAGGGAAGAAATCAAAAAGTTTCTGGAAACAAATGAAAACGAACTCACAACAATCCAAACGTTATGGGACACAGTGAAGGCAGTCCTGAGAGGGAAGTTCATAGTGATACAGGCCTACCTAAAAAAGGCAGAAACATTTCAAACAAACAACCTAACCCTACGTCTACAAGAACTCAAGGGACAACAATAAGACAACCCAGAGAAAGTAGAAGGAAGGAAATAACCAAGATCAGAGCAGAATTAAATGACAAGAGACTAAAAGCACAATTCTAAGGATCAATGAATCCAGGAGCGGGTGTTTTGAAAAGATAAACAAAATCGACAAGCCTTTAAGCAGGCTCATCAAGAAAGAAAGAGAGAAAACCCAAATAAACACAATTAGAAATAAAAGAGGAGAAATTACAACCGATACCACAGGAATACAAAGGATTGTAAGAAATTACTATGAAATAATTACTTCAATTTCTATGAAGAAATTACTATGAAGTATGCCAAAAAAATTGAAAACCTAGGTGCAAAAGACAAATTTCTAGAAAAATATAATCTTCCAAAACTCAATGAAGAAGAAGCAGAAAGCCTGAACAGACCAATAACAGCAAAAGAAATTGAAGCAGTAATCAAAAAGCTCCCGTCACACAAAAGCCCTGGACCAGATGGTTTCACAGGAGAATCCTACAAAGCATGTAAGGAAGAGCTAACCCCTATCCTTTACAGACTATTCAAAAAAATTCAAAAAGACGGAAGACTCCCAAACTCTTTTTTTGAGGCCAACATCATCCTAATTCCAAAACCAGATAAAGATACAACAAAGAAAGAAAACTTCAGGCCAATATTGCTGATGAACATAGATGCTAAAACCCTCAACAAAATATTGGCAAATTGCATCCAACAATACATTAAAAAGATCATACACCATGACCAAGTGGGGTTCACTCAAGGGATGCAAGGATGGTTCAATATTTGCAAGTCAGTAAATGTAATACATCACATAAACAAAAGCAAAGACAAAAATCACATGATCATATCAATAGATGTGGAAAAAGCATTTGATAAGGTACAGCACCCATTTTTGATGAAAACACTCAGCAAAGTGGGAATAGAGGGAGCATTCCTCAAAATAATAAAGGCATTATATCATACCGAGACCTACAGCCAATATCATACTCAATGGGCAAAAACTAAAATCTTTTCCACTAAGATCAGGAACAAGACAAGGCTGTCCACTTTCACCACTTCTATTCAATATAGTATTGGAAGTTTTAGCCACAGTGATCAGACAAGAAAAGGAAATAAAAGGCATCCAAATCAGAAAGGAGAAAACAAAACCGTCACTGTTTGCAGATGACATGATAGTGTACATAGAAAATCCCATAGACTCGGCCAAAGAACTGCTTGACCTAATAAATGAATTTGGCAAAACAGCAGGATACAAAGTCAATATCCAGAAATCAAAGGCATTTTTGTACACCAACAATGAAACAGCAGAAGCAGAAATCAAGAAAAAAATCCCATTCGATATAGCAAAAAGAAAAATAAAATACCTAGGAATAAACCTAACCATAGAGGTAAAAGACCTGTATTCAAGAAAACTACATAACACTGAAGAAAGAAATCAAGGAAGACACAAACAAATGGAAACATATACTATGTTCATGCACTGGAAGGATTAACATCATCAAAATGTCCATACTACCCAAAGCAATTTACACATTCAATGCAATACCTACTAAAGTACCAATGGCATATTTCACAGACATAGAACAAACACTTCAAAAATTTATATGGGACCAAAAACAACCCCGAATAGCTCCTGTAATTTTTAGAAAGAAGAGTAAAGTAGGAGGGATCACAATACCTGATACTAAACTGTATTACAAGGCCACTGTAATCAAAACAGACTGGTACTGGCATAAAAACAGGCACATGGACCAATGGGACAGAACAGAGAGCCCAGAAATAAGCCCAAGTCTCTCAGTCAATTAATATTTGACAAAGGGGGCAGCAGCATAAAATGGAGTAAAAATAGCCTCTTCAACAAATGGTTTTGGGAAAACTGGAAAGCTATGTGCAAAAAAATGAAACTTGAGCACCAACTTACACCATACACAAAAACAAATTCAAGGTGGATAAAAGATTAAATATAAACCATGATACCATTAAAGTCCTAGAGGAGAACACGGGCAGGAGAATCTCAGATATTTCATGCAGCAACATTTTACTGTTATGTCCCCTAAAGCAAGGGACATAAAGGAAAGAATAAACAAATGGGATCTCATCAAAATAAAAAGCTTATACACGGGGAAAGAAAACAGTATTAAAATAAAAAGAGAACCAACTGTATGGGAAAACATATTTGCCAATGATACCTCAGACAAGGGTTTAATCTCCAAAATATATAAAGAAGTCACACAACTCTACTCTAAGAAGACAAGCAACCCAGTTAAAAAATGGGCAAAGGACTTGAACAGACACTTCTCCAAGGAGGACAGGCAGAGGATCCAGAGACATATGAAAAGATACTCGGTATCACTAGCTATCAGAGAGATGCAAGTTAAAACCACAATGAGATATTACTTCATACCAGTCAGAATGGCCATCATAAACAAAGCAACAAACAACAAGTGTTGGAGAGGTTGTGGAGAAAAGGGAACCCTAGTGCACTGTTGATGGAATTGCAGACTGGTACAACCACTATGGAAAACAGTATGGAATTTTCTCAGAAAACTAAAAATGGATCTGCCTTTTGACCCAGCAATTCCACTGCTAGGATCATATCCTAAGAACCCTGAAACACCAATCCAAAAGAACCTATGCACCCCAATGTTCATAGCAGCACAATTGACAATAGCCGAATACTGGAAGCAACCTAGGGGCCCATCAGTAAATGAATGGATCAAAAAACTATGGTACATTTACATAATGGAATTCTATGCAACAGAAAGAAAGAAGGAGCCCCTACCCTTTGCAACAGCTTGGATGCAACAGGAAAGCATTATGCTAAGCGAAATAAGCCAGGCAGTGAAAGACAAATACCATATAATCTCACCGTTGACAGGAACCTAAACAACAAAACAAAGAAACAAGCAAAATATAGCCAAAGACACTGAAATGGAGAACAGGTTGACAGTGACTAGAGGGGAGAGGGGAGGGAATTTCAGGGGAGAATGGGAAGGGCTTACAGGAACAAATATAAAGGACACATGGACAAAACTAGGGGGGTGGAAATGGGAGGGAGGTGTGGAGAGATGGGTGGGTGGGCTGGAATGGGAATAAAGGACAGAAAACTGTAGTTGAACAACAATTAAAATAAAATTACAAAACACACACTCAAAACCACAAGATGAGTAGTTAAAAGACATGGAAGCTAGCTTGAGACAGCATATCTGATCAGAACTCTAGAAGACTATGGGAAGAGAGATATAGAGGAAAAATTGATGTAAGGTACTAATCCTCAAGGTCAGAAAGTATAATGAGCCACAAACAGGGGACAAATAAGTGAGAAGAATCGTACAAGGAAAATGGTGAACACCAAAAACAAAGAAGAAACCTTAAAAGTAGTCAGAGAAAAGACAGAGTTCTTACAAAGGAGCAATACTTTCAGGAACAGCAGTCTTTTGAACAACAAAAATAGAAGTCTGTGGAATTTTATTTTCAAAATGGGATGCAAAAAGAATTTCTACCCATCAAAGCTATCTTTTAAGAACAAAAGTGAAATATATTGCTAAGCAATAAAAATCAAGAGGATTTACCTTAACAGAGTCTTGCTAAAAGAAGTGATAAAGAATGTAAGTTGGTAGAGGGGGAAAAAGTCATAGGAAAAAAGTCTGATATAAGGAAAAGAATAGAAGGTGGAAACAGAAAAATGTGGATCTAAAAATATTGATCGTATAATGATGATGTCTAATTTGTAGGGTTAGAAGTGAAGATTATACTTCAATAAAGCTGTTAAAAAATATCAAGGCAGAACTTAAATCATGCACTTCAAATCTTATACAATGCAAGCTGAATGAATTAAAATGTCCTAACGTCTTAGGTTGTTTAGCAGGAGTGTAATGATATTACCTTTATATTATATTGAGTTAATATACATGTTAAAATTTTATGCTAAACACTAAAAGAATAGAAATAAAGTATATAAATTCCAAACTATTCATTAGAAAAGAATTAGAAAAACAGATTTAGAAAAAAAAATCAATCCAAAAAAGCAAGAAAAAATACAAATGAAACAGAAAGATAAGAACAAATAGGAAGTACACAATAGCATGATAGAAAAGAATCCAAATGTAACAGTAATCACAGTAACATAAATAAGCTAAACTTTCCAGTCAAAAGGTAATAATTAAGAAACTAAATTAAACGAAATGCCACTCTATTCTGTGTATTAGAGACTTATCTAAAACAAAAGAAGATTGAAAGTAAAAGAATGAAAAAAACTAAAGCAGTCAAATCCACCCAGCAGCCAGAAAAGAGCTTAATGTAACAACCAATTCTTGTTAAAGTTAAAATACAAATTATCTGGTTTTTAAAAAAAGGAAAGAAAGGGGGTTGGGAAGGAGGAGGGAGATAAAGGGACAGAGGAGAGAGGAAGAAGAAGAGCAAGGGAGGTATGTGGGGTAATACCTCCTGGGAACACTGCCAGAAAGATTCACAAAGTGCAACCTTTTGGAGTCTCTGGACCACACTGGAAGAAGAGTTGTCTTAGGCCACACATTAAATACATTGTGACATGTATTCACACACACACACACACACAAAAGAAAATCTGGTAATGTTTTAAGTGAATTTACGATTTTGTGTTGGGCCGAATTCCCAGCCATCCTGGGCTGCATGAGGCCCATGGGCTGCAGGTTGGACAACCCTGGATCATCTTTTGTGGAGAAACTGGAGTAGCAAGGGGAACAGTCAAGGAAACCTCAACTCTGTGTATCAAAATCTACTGGACTTTCTGGGCCTCTCAAAATTCCTGTTCACTCTTTGAATCATATGCAGTAACTGAAAGATTTGCTTTTAGTATAAGTAGAGTCGAACAAAACAAGGAGAACAGCACCACTCTGCATCCCCACACAAACACAGTGCATTCACGGGCATGCAGTCTGTTAATGTTAATGCCTAAATTTGCTTTTCAGAAGAACAGAGTTTTCAAGTCTTTTAAGTAATACTATTCTTTTATTTACTATACGAATAATCTTACTTTACTTTCCTCGAAATTTGTACAATTATTTTACTAATTTATTTACTAGGTTTGGAGGGGAAGCAAAGGTTGGGTTTTATAACACAAAGCGTGTGCCTTAAGCATGTTTGAGACTATATATTTGTACTTATAAAATTATGTATGGTTGCCTTGGCTGGTGTAGCTCAGTGGATTGAGTGTGGGCTGCAAACCAAAGCATCGCAGGTTCAATTCCCAGTCAGGGCACATGCCTGGGTTGCGGGCTAGGTCCCCAGTGGGGGCCACATGAGAGGCAACCACACACTAATGTTTCTCTCTCTCTCTTTCTCCCTCCCTTCCCGTCTCTAAAAAATAAATAAATAAAATATTTAAAAAACAAACTTAAAAAAATATGTATGGTTTATAAGAAATACTTTACTGTAGGAGGAATATTTATAACATTATTTCATTTCTGATTTTCTCATGAACATTTACAACAATTTAAATTGCAAAAATTCTGCCTACAAACAACTTTTCAGGAACACACAAACTGAATAAGCTAAGACACACCTAAATTACTAAGCAGCCTGCTCCTCAACCATCAGCTTTAAGCATCTTTAGTTAAACCATTCACTTCATTACATCTGTGCTGACTTACTGTCAGATTACATTGCCAAGTCTAAGAAGAAGGTAAATACCACGGACAGCTGCTTTCTAGGCCAATGTCAGCCTGGCGCCACAATAGATCAACAGGCCTCAGCAGCCAGCCAGGTGCACAGCAAAATGCTCTGAAGCTCTGAACTCCTCTGCTTCACCTCCTTCAGGATCCAAACTTATTTCTAAACAGCTATGGAGAAATTTTTACATGAGAATCTCAATCAGTTATAAATAAAAATACACTTAAAACAAAAATCTCTGCTTAGCATAGATCTTTCTAAACCCCAGTTAATAGCCTACTTATCTCATGCAAAATTCTATGCAATAAAATTTTAGGAAAATAAAGGCATTTGGAGGTTTCCCTAGAGTTTATGATAATATGTGACCTAAATATATTCACTGTATATGAACTAGGGCTTATAAATATTATAATATGACAAGTAGTATGTGCCTCTAAGTGAGAAAATGGCCTCCTTAACTTAGTGATTCACTGGGGTGAATTTCAACCTTCAAGGAATATTTTGTAATGATCAGATTTTAAGTAATTTATTTTGGTTCTCTTTTCATTTAAGAATGGAAGATATAAGGAAGAGAACTAACATTTATCGAAAGCACTTATTTGCCAAGGACTATGTTAGCTGCATAACATTCTTCATTTAATAATTTTCCAAATCTTATAAATAGGTACTATTGTTTTTATTAGCAGGCTGAGAGTGTTAATGTGACTTCTCTGAGTTCACAGGGCTCATCATGTGCATGGGGTTAAACCCATTTTTTCACTGAGTCAAACCAGGGTACCTTTACCATGTCTTGACACTGTACATTTTTTTAAAAAGGATAATATTGTCACTAATATAAATAATTGTAAATAAAAAACACATGGAGTGAAGAAAATTAAATGAGATGGAAAACTATTGCTTTAACTATGGAAAACAATGCCAGTTTGTATTTTTCCACGTTTCACAGTTGCTTCATGACATACATCACCAATAAAGGAATGAAATTATGATTTTAACTTGTCTATGAAGGAAGTAGTTTCAAAGATATTTCACTGACTACAGTCCATCAGAGTTGATGACTTTTTAGCAAGAATCTTTGATAATTTGTACAAAAATATCTGAAGTATGTTTTCTCTACTTTCCCAAACTCCTACGCCCCATAATTGTGCAAATATGACAATATGGTGGCCTTGCATAAAAACATGATTAGTATTTTATTTTGCTTCCTAAATTATCATATATAGCACATTCCTCACTATGAAGACACCACTGAGGACTGCATTTGGCATAGGGTCTTCTTTTGGAGTGTTCTGATAATGTTAGAAGCACTGCCTTCTGTAAGAAGGGTCAGGTATACACCCAGAGTCAACTTTGCACATCAGAGAATTATATGACCATACTTAAGGACTCATCCATCTTTAGGACATCTTATGTTTATAGTGCTAGGGGAGCAAAGTCTCCGTAAGATTCCAAAATCAAAAGTATGATAAAGACTAAATGCTAAAAACAAAAATTTCATCAACAATTCAAAAAAGTGAAATTGACAAGGTGAAATTTCCTGAAGTAAATCACACACCATTAGGCACTGTTCCACCTAAAAATGTATAACTGTGGTCTAGCATTTTTGATTTACCAAACAAACATTTTGAATACCGAACAAGACACAGTCACATTGCCCTGGTCGATGTGGCTCAGTAGGTTGGAGCATTATCCAGTAAACCGAAAGGTTGTGGGTTCAATTCCTGGTCAGGGCACATGCCTAGTCTGTAGGATCAGTCCCGGGTCAGGTCAGGGCACATACAGGAAGCAACCAACTGATTGATGTCTCTCTCTTTCCCCCTCCTTTCCTCTTTCTCTCTGGTTTTAAAAAATTTGTTTAAGTCATTGCCATGTTAGAAAATTCTGTTTTCATGATATTTATAGTTCAACCTAGTTAAAGAATACCAAAAGAAATAGTACTAGTTAAAAGGGATAAATTAAAACTATTTGGTTTGCTAAAAAGAAAATGATGCATGAACACATTTGGGGAGAAATCAGAAACAGGAATAACAGTCATGAATATAACCTGCTTCCTTTTTTAATTAGGTCAATCCAGAATCTCCAAATTAAAATATGCATACTATTAAGCATAGCACAAAATTGTGGATTTGAATAATTATTAAGGAGTATGAACCCAAGTTTCTGATTTTTAAATGATCATAAAAATGACAAGACAGTCATTTAATATAGCAGGTAGAAATCCTGCTAGAGCTACTTTAATGAATGGCTTCTGACTGATTAAATACTGTTTGTAAACTGTATTTAAAAAATTACTCCCAAGTGCATGAAACCAGCACCCCAGCCCCAATCAGAATACAAAATCCCCCTGCAATCTTAAATACACCATTGCATTGCTCTGCAAATTCCTTTTTCATAATTGTTGCCAATGTATCTTTAGCGGAGTTTGGGTCTAAGTTAATGAAGTTCTACTGTGAGGTAACAGAACAAAAAAGTGTGGAGTTCTCAAAAAGACATTTTACCCTTGATGTTCCTAGGATATTTATAAGACATCAAATCATTTCCTTGCCTTTAAAAATATGCTTTTCCCTTGACAATCATTCAGTACTGTCATTGGAATAAACACAGACTATTAATGCAAATAACCCAAACTAGTAATCACACTTGAGGAGAGGGCTTAACGGGTCATCATTCTGGCTAAAAATTACAGCAGGGACAGGGGCTTCAGTGATGACCCCATCTCAGGCCCTCAAGGATATATACTCAGTTATCACATCTGAATACTAATTTCCATGTATATTGCAGTGTTATTTGTTTTGCTATAGTTTCTAAGAAACACCCATATCATGAATGAAATGTTAGGAAAGATACAGTTCTCTTTTGCATGTGATAAATACAAATATTACTAGTGCATTTTTGCTGCATTTTGCTTCCATTTCATGGCTGCTACAGAAACAAAGGATAGGTCATAAAACTTGGCTATAAAGAAATTATACAAATTAATATAATTTTTTCTTTCCATGGGAACAAAATAGTTTACCCTCCACTCAACATTTGTTTTTTGCATACATGGGAATTTTCCCAGATGTTAGTATGAAGTATGCATATGTATTTCGGTTTTCCGTTTAGAAGAATCACATTCAGAGACAACATTCCAATGTTAGAATTTACATTTTTGCAGATCAATTTCTTCTAAGCTCTCTGTTAATTTGCTCACCATCTAAGCGGTAGCTTGGCCACTATTGTCATTAAAAATTCCTCAAAGTTTACCACAAAAATATTTTGGGTCTATCAAGGCATGGAAAGTGGGCCATGAAGTTGCAGAGGCAGGCAGCAGGGCTCGCCAATG
The DNA here is from genome assembly GCF_004126475.2 of Phyllostomus discolor. NCBI lineage: Eukaryota > Metazoa > Chordata > Mammalia > Chiroptera > Phyllostomidae > Phyllostomus > Phyllostomus discolor. The sequence goes on along the minus strand of NC_040905.2, from coordinate 148,734,905 downwards.
ACTCCCTTTAATGGATCCTGATCAGTTCCTGGCTGAGTGATCTGAAGTATTATTGTGTGGATCAAACATAGACATGATTCACTCTAATGACAACTTCTGCTAGGCCCTAGGCTGTTGAATTAAAAGTATAGCTCTGGTGACACAAACAAAGCCTCTTCCTTTAGCATCTTTAAAGAAATGGTTCATAATAATTGCCATGTGAGCATTTAAAATGAAAAGGCCCTGCAACTCACTAGAAACACACATACACACACACACACACACACACGCACGCACACACTTTCCCAAGAAAATTAAATTGCTCATGAAATCATTACACTGCTTTCCAAAGATAAGAGACAAATTATTTTGTTTGCTGAGTCTGCTCTGCGATACTTATGTAACCTATATTAACAAGTGTTTTACTCTGAAATAAATAGCTCAAAAACTTAGGAAACATCCACAAAAATATTCCCTTCCCACCTTATTTTTTTCACTGCCATTTTAGCCTGGCTATCAGAAAACTGTAGAAAGCAGCCTAATATTCACTGCAGCCCGAAACACAATCACATTTTAAAAAATGGCAGATCTCAAAAGCATGCTGATTCAGAACATTAAGTAAACAACCACCACCACCAACCTTTGCTTGGGCCGCTGGTGCTGTCACCTTGACGACTTTATTGCGATTTATCATTTGCTTCACCCATCTTTCTACTTGGACGTTGAATTTCATGAAAACCACATAGGCAAAGTAAGCTGTTAAGAGAAGCAAGCTTTCCCACCACATGATGACATTATCGAGGAAAAATATGATCAGCATGATCAAGTCAATTATGTAGAAGGACACATCCCGAAAGAGTGGCCACCATGTCAGGTTCAAGATTTCTCTAGAAAACAGAGCACACATGCCAATAACAAAGAGTATATTGAACACCGCTGAGCCCACAATGGTGCCTATGCCCACATTGCTATGGGCAATAAACACTCCTATGAGAGATGTGAAAAGTTCTGGGGCTGAGCCCCCTGCAGCCATAAAGGTGGCTCCAGCAACATCATCAGAGATGCCCAGTTTTTCAGTGATGACAGTCAGAGAAGGAACAAAGAACTCATCGCAGACAATGGCTAAGGCTATGAACATGTAGATCATGCCAATGATATGGAGAACAATGGCACCTTTTCTTCGCTCCTCAAGGGAGAAGATATCTCTTGGGTAGTTTCCTTGGTCATGATTTGTGCTGTTTTCAGATTTGCCTTCCTGAGAAGGAGGTGGCTGTGGAGTATAATCCTGAATCTTGTCATTCAAATCTAAGAGTGTTCTCTGAAGGTAACCATGCGCTACCCTAGGGCCATTTGCACCACTGGCCTCTCCTGTACTCTCTGGCTCTGTCTCAGAAAAGGCACTGATTGAAAATGGGACAGTGCTGATGGCTACCAGGCCCATGAAAAGGCCTAAGATTCGAATTAACTTCAGTTTTTTCCTGACATTATAATGTTTCCTGCAGCCAGATGATGATTTATCTGAATACCATTTCTCAAGGAAAGTGATGGTGGTGCTTTGGTGCAGATCCATCCTGGGTCTTCTGGTGGATATGGTGGTCTTCCAATTGTAAACTCAATCAGATGGTTCTTTCATACTTTGCCTCACTTTATAGTTAATGGTTCTTGTGAGGCACTTCCACAGTCAGGGATCCTTATGCTTCACAGGGAATACTTTTGACATTTATGCTAAAAAAATAAAAACAAGGATAAGTAAATCATAAAATATGTCTTTTTCTTTTACAAAAAGAATTTTATAGATATGATAAAGTCCTATCCTCTAGCCATGTGAGTTATTTAACTCCTCTGGGCCTCAGTTTTCCCATTTCAAAAATTAGGTCACTTACAGCACCTAACACCAAGGATTGCTTTAAGGATGAGTTAAAGCACATGAAACACTAGGAATAAGATGTGGCACATAGTAGGTACTTACGATAATATATATATATAAACTCAAACACTTTGGTAAAATTCAATATTTGGTGTAGACAATGTAGATGTGTGTGTTAAGTATAAAAATTTTAGAGATGAAAATCTATCACTTGATTCCACCTTAAGTCATATATAATAAACACCCCCCCATGCTAAAAAGATATCACTTCTTTTAGAACTACCTACCTACTTGACAACAACAATTATTCACTGCTTTCTTTTAGTCCATTTATGTAATTCCAGATGGAGGCACACCTTTCTGATTTCACCTATCATTTGGGACATTTGGGAAGGGTTGAGCGTTGGAGGAGAGAGCAATATTTTCCTGAACACATAAAGATCTCAGGATCTTATTTTTCATGAAAAGCTTCTCCTATATCAGATGCAGAAAAGTAGCCCTTGAAAAATTTAAGTTTACAAGAGAATTTTCTAACGACATGAACAAATCATCTTCCCTGAATATCTAGACAATGTTTTCAGTGAACGCTCACTTTTAAAAACAAAATCTTTAGTCACATTTTAAACAGACAACTTAGTAAGTCAAACAATCTTAACAAGTAGGCTATTTCAAGAAACTAAATATGTATGTCATAAACAATATGTAAATTGCAGCAATGCCTCTGTCCACAAAATCTGCCCCGATTCTGCCCAACACCGACTCCTCTAGTGGGTTAGCTGTCCGAGCAGTTTTCATTCTCTACCCCACAGAGGAGATGGGTAAAATGACCAGACACCACGGCTGATATCCTGAATGTTCTTCTCTCTAACTTTCTTTAAAAACTGTTTTTTGTTTTTCTTTTTCAACGATTTCACTTTAGAGACATTCGCGGAGATCATCTCAGGTGTAAAATAAGCTAATTCAACCCTTGCCAGTTAAACACTGGGATTAGCTGGAGCTCAGGTTTGCAGAGCAAGATCACCAGTCAAACCAGGCAGAGATGCTCTTATTCCTGGCATAAACCGAGCCCGTCACAGAGATTCCCGACTGGCTGGTAGATGTCTATACTTACAGTATGAACGATTAAACGACTCACAGCTCTCCGGGGATTGTCAGAGACAGTGCTGAGCCAGCCAGCGGGGCAACGGGCAGAGACTGAGTCAACTCCCAGGGTGCCCTATCGGCTCCAGCCAGAGCCGGGCTGGACCTGCAAACCCACGGCTCTGCTCCATGGGAGTGGCCTCTGCCGGCAAAGTGCGCCCCCGGCTGTGCCCCAACTTCTCCTTGTGTGGTCCTAAACTTTCCCTGGTGGGTTAATAGGAAAATAAAGCTAAAGAACAGACGTCCCATTAGCGAGCCAGGAGCTGAGATGCAGCTTGGGGAGGCGCTTGGCCCGCATCTCTCTGAATTGTTTGAGGGTAGGTGGAGAAATGGAGCACCCCTCTGTGCATCCCCCACCCCAAGCTGGAAACAAGGACGGTTGGTTGGGAGAAGCAGGGGCTCAGAAACCGCTCCCCGGAATGGAGAGAGTTGACTAACTCCTTGTGGGGCCTGGGGCAACCACGTACACCCGAAGCCACCTGTGAGCCCGCGGAGCAGCAACGGGATGCGATGCGCGCAACCAGGATCCAGGGACAACGACCAATGCGGCCAACAAGCCTGGCGGCTGGCAGAAGCTCGGCCTCCCGCACTTACCGGAATGGCCAGGAGGGCACGCACACGGCCAGGGTCCAAGCGCTGTCTGCGCTCCAGTCCACCGCCTCCCCCGGCCCTCTACTATTCCAAGGCCCGGGCTCCGGCTTCAGCTCGCCTCGCCTCACCGCCTCTCCCGGCAGTCCAGACAAGGTTCTGAAAGAGTGAGGCTCCACCAGCCCTGCGCGCCGCCTCTGGTGCTGCCCGGCCCCCTCCGGCCCCTCCCTCTTGGCTCAGCTCACCGGGCTCCAGCGTCCTGTGCTCCACGCCTCCTAGGAGCAGAGGCGACTCGGGCAGCGGTCTCTTAGGAGATTTTTCCGCAGTGGGAACCGGGGTCAGGATTTGCAGGCGAGCAAGGACAGAGAGGAGAAAGCGTACAGGTCAGTGTCGCACCTGATTCCCAAAGCCTGAGAGCGCTGCCAACTTTCCTGTCTTCTATGCCGGGTTACCTCCCCAATTATCTGCAAAAAGTGACAACAGTCACACATTTCTTTAGAAGGTGATGTAATGTGTAAAGGTGGAAAAGATGTTGGATGAAAAGGCATGAAGGCTTACAGGGCTGTCTGTTCCTGAAGTCTCGGGCTCCGATGGATTATTTCATGGGTAATGAAACAGACCTAAGACGCAGCACTGTCTTGAATTACAGGGTTGGTACGCTGGCCTCTGGCCTCCCAGCTCAGTGCTCTCCTGCTCTGTCTGGAAAGCAAGAGCCCCCTGACCACAAGAAAATGAGTCAGGGTTGCTGGAGATTAGAGGCAAGAATGTGGGCCAAAGAGTGGTAGCAGATGAGACAAACCGGTTCCTGAGGGACACCCAGAAGTGTGACCACCACCAAAACTGCCAACAGGTACCCCTGAGAAACCTTTGGGGCTTTCACTGAAGATTTTCTACCCTCCTTACCCTGCACCCTCCTACTTGTTTTCCACTTACAGGGTCTTTTTTTTTTTTTAAATGCCTTCCTGGGACTAGGGGAAATGTGGGTCATATACAGAAAGCTCACACTCTATGAATTTGAATACAATTCTATACTCAGGCCTCTGTCTACACTTACCTTTGATACAAGAGAAGCCTTAGAAACCTTTTCCTCCCATCAAAGTCAGGCACTTAAAAACATTATCTTGCTAAGGATTTCCAGGTCCTCTTTTGGAAGTCATAGTCAGAACTTTATCTTTACTTTTTATTTTGAAAAATATCAGACGTATACAAATGTAAGAGAAGAGTACAATGAACCTCCATGGGGCCACCACTCAGCTTGAACATTTATCAACCCATGGCCAATTGTTTCATCTATACCCCCCTTTCCTCACACCATCATTTAAAAGCAAATCCCAGACATCAAATCATTTTATTAGAGATCAAGGAAAGTATCAACCACTAGGGTTGTCAAAAAGACTAAGAACTAATTCAAATAGGTTCCCACTAGGCAAGGATAGGTCAATTTGAGCACCAAAAATTGGTAATTACAATGTTGTAAACACATCAAATATGATTATATCTACAAGTTCACAATGATTCTAAAGCAACTCAGTGACTGGTCTGCTGATGGATTAGGGAATGAGCTCATTATTTTGAAATTGTTTTTTAAAAAGAAAACAATTGTATATTTATTCTGCCCTTTCGATACAAACTTGACTTCATGGTAACTAATAGGCTTTGCTTTTAACTTGCCTTTGTGTTTGCTTTCTCAGTCTAACAATTCTGACCTTCCCCGATGCAATGGATGCTTCTGACTTATGTAGGGGTGGAACGGGACAGGAGAGGTGTTGTATAGAGGGTTCTGCTTAAAAGAAAAAGATTGTGACCTGGCTGGGTGGCTCAATTGGCTGGAGCATTGTCCCACACACCAAAAAGTTGTGAGTTTGATCCCCAGTCAGGGCACATACCTGGGATGCAGGGTTCTATCCCTGATTAGGGAACATATGGCAGGCAACCAGTCAACATTTCTTTCTCACACCAATGTTTCTCTCTGTCTCTTCCTCTTTCTAAAATCAATAAACATATCCTGGAGTGAGGATTAAATAAATAAATAATAATATAAGAAAAGCATTGCAATATTTTTTTTCAAAGATTTTATTTATTTATTTTTAGAGAGGGAATGGAGGGAGAAAGAGAGAGAGAGAGAAGCATCAATGTGCAGTTGCTGGGGGCCGTAGCCTGCAACCCAGGCATGTGCCCTGACTGGGAATCGAACCTGCAATGCTTTGGTTCACAGCCCATGCTCAATCCACTGAGCTATGCCAGCCAGGGAGCAATGTATTTTTAAAAAATATATTCCTATAACCATGTAACATCTGTCCTCCTAGGATCTTTATAAACGTTATAAAGCTATCTCCTCAAATAGCCCAGAAATGATCTGGAGTCCCCACTGATAGGAAGGGGAATGAGGCCCAGATGAAGATCTTATCGGTTTTGCAGGTTGTATTGGTTGGGGGTTTGTACTTGGCTGCATATGATAGAAACTCATCTGTAGTGATTTAACCAAGTAAATGTTTATTTGTCTCATGTAACAAGAAGTCTGAATGCAGCCTTTCCAGTGTTTCTATAATAACTCAACAATGCCATCAAGAAACCAAAGTCCTTTGACTTGTCTTCCTTAATGTATGGTTTTTATCCTCATAGCCACAAAATAGTTTCCTCTTTCAGGCATTGCATTTGTGTTCCAGGCAGGAAGAAGGGGGAGAATGAAGGGTGAAAGACAGAAGGCTTCCTTGCTAGACTTTGCTTTTTATTAAGGAAGGGACATTGTCAAAAATTCCCTTACATTTCATTAGCCACAACATGGTCACATGGTCATGCTTAGCTGCAAGGGAGTGTAAAGAATATTTTAACTGGACTATTAGTCACCATTTAGAAAGTCAGGGTTCTGTTTGTGATATAAAGGGGTGAAACAAATGTTGGGTGGGCAACTAGCAATATTTGATACACAGTTACACAGTTCCATAGTATCTCAATGAGATCCACAATGAAGTGAAGAGTGGGCAGCTGAACTTGAATCTACTTCCATGATAGCTGAGAAGGCTAAAACTGCCATCATCATAGCAATGGGAAAAAACATGGCTTATAATTTGTCCAAGTCATACAATATGAAAACAGTAGAATTGACCAACACCTGTAGGTCCCTTTATTCACAGAACTTATTGTCTGGTCATGAAGAAAAAAGGGTCTTCATGAGAAAATTTACTACCACCAAATGATGAGTTATCAAACAGTAACCTTGACTGAGTCCTTTGCTAAGAGATTAAAGTAGAGTAATCAATGAGTTTCTCTGTATATGTGATTATTAAAGAGCCAGTTTCTTATTTATTTTTGAGATACCTGCATAAGTATAAATGTTAGGTAGCATCATGTTTACCCTTCTATTAACTGTATGATTCGTTTGAACGTAGAGTTTATGGGAGTCATTGGTAATTACCAGTTAAGAATGTTCAGTTCTTTTTGTAATTATGGAGAAGAGCTTATTTCTTTTAAAAGAAATAATGAAGAATTTTAAAAATCATGGGCATCAAATTTAAGCTAATAAAGGAATTTGAATAGAAAGCTGAATAGTAAAAAAGAACAAGGTTTTCATTTAAGATGTTGACACAAGATACCAGGAATTCACCTTGTTCCAAGAAAACAACGAATCTACACTATAGAAGAAACAGCTTCCTGTGAAAATACCCAGATACTGACTGAGAGACTCCTAGGCATTAGGTAGGATAGACTGGGACACAATCTCACCACAAACCCTACATTCAGTGCAGCGACTTGAGGTCAGCAGGGAAGTCCAAACATGGGGCTTCTCCCTTAGGAATGAAGAGTTTGAACCCCACTTTGTGCACCCCCAACTTTTAAGACCTGCATCTGACAGATGAACCTAGAAGATAATTAGCTTTGAGATCCACAGCTATAACAATCTGAGAAAGAGTTGTCAAAGTGCTCCGGCTTGCCTGGGATTTTGCCGCTGCAGAGCTCATAACAAAAGCGCCCATGGAGGTGCTCTCGGAGTTTATGTGGCAGAGGACCCTTTGGGGGACTTGGAGCCTTGCCCTGGGGAGCAGGCATCTCATGCACATATGTTTGGGGCCTGCTAGAATGCTCTTATGGACAGAAACTGGCAGGTGCCAGCTTTGGGCTCTCCCTCGGCTGCTCCACAGAGCCAGTATCTCCCAGATGGGGGCTTTTGCAATGCCTCTGATGCCCTGCCCAGGGGATGCCCCTTGAGCGTCAGGCTCTGGTGGCCAGCAGGACTTGCGTTCTTAAGTTCCATGGTACTGAAACAATCGCAAAGAGCCTTCCTGTCTGGCTACCACCCCCAGGCCACTGCACAGACAGCGGACTCAACTCGTCCTGGAGTTTCGGCCTGAGGGGCAGGCTTCAGGTTTGCGCCCTCTTCTGGCCTGCAGACGGATGTGCTCTCAGGGGGCATGGGCCAGTGTACAACATCTCTGCGGTCTCCCTCGGCCTCACTACAGCTCCTCAGTATCTCCCAGACAGGACTTTATACACTGGGGAGGGGGGCAGGGCGGGATGCGATTTTGGGGACTGCCTGTCACCCTCAGATGGCTCTAGACTGACTGACACTGTGGCCAGTGGGACTTATGCTTGTTGTCCTACAGGACAGTACATATATGCAGATTTTAGAAACTGCTGCTTGAGGACCAGGCTTCCAATTAGCCTGAATCTAAGTGCTGACTGAGACCCTTCCCTTTGGGACACTGACAGGTGTTGGCACATTTTTGCCTATTAGGAGCCATTAAAAAGAAAATGGGCTATTTAGGGAATCGCAAAGGTTTGAGAGGCAACTAAGAGCTAGGGGGCAGGGTGAACGACAAAATCCATTTCCTGCAGGAGGCCACTCCTTAAAGACTGGGGATGTGGCTGTTTTATCTCATGCATAGAAACCAACACAGAAAGTCAAGCAAAATGAGGAAGCAAAGGAATATGTCCCAAACCAATAAAGAAAAAGAACTAAAACCTCGGGGTTGGCGGAGGTGAGGGAGGGACATTAATGAAAACTGCCAAAGGGATACTCATTAATAATTTACTAAACACATAACATTTTCACATAGAAACATAGGATGACATAGTTTAAGATGGGTTTCGGAAGGTCCCCTTGCCCCCATCCAAAATGATACCCCCAACTGGCACTGTGCCTATAACTCCGTCATTAAAAATTTATTGTTTTTGCCTTTTCTTTAACATCTTTGGAATTTTTTAAAAAGTAAATGGCTGTAGAGTAATAATAATAATGATAATAAGCAATTTTATATTGTTTTGACTTGACTTTCAGTCTAAAGGAAACAACAATTCTAGTAGATTTTTATGAGGGGAAGGTGGAAGAGAGCTGATCCACTTGAAGGCAACCAAAGGACAAGATGAAGTATTTAGTTTTTACCTTGTCAGTTTAAGCACTTCTTTTTTCATTTTCCCTTCACACACTACTACCCTTTTGTTATAATCTTCAGCTTCTCTGTTATCAATTTCTGCAGGCAGTCAGGACATACATAAAGCAGTAGTTCCCAACCTTGACTTCAGTTAAACTTTAGAATCAACAGAGGATGTTTTTTAAGATCCCCGAGAATGACCCTCTTCTTTTCCCCTTACCACGAGCTCCTTGAAGGCATGAATCAGTATTATACATTTCTCAGCATGTACCACAGTGCTTGGGATTTGTTCATCACATATCTGTGGAATGAATTAATAAGTTGCTTACAAATGCAGTTACTTAAAGCTTAGTGAGTCAACAGGAAGGTGCAAGTTATGCTGCTGTAACAAAGAGCTCAAAACCCACAGTGGCTTAAAACAATAAAGGTTTTTGTGTGTCATTCACAATACCCACCCTTTGTAAATTTTGCTGTGTCATCTTTACTCCTGATCCTAAACTGTTCTCTATCTGCAACGTTGCCAGTTGTTGTCTGGAGAAAAAACGCACATGGAAAATCTTATACTTGCTTTTAAAGCTTCATCTTGGAAGTGATGCATTGTGGTTGCTCAAATTTCATTTGCTAAAGCAAATCGCATAGCAATTTTTATCTTCAAGGAGGAAGAAAGTACAGTGGCTGTGTGCTTGGGAGCACTTGGAAAGATTTGGTGGCCAGCACTAATGACGACCACAACAGACCATAGAAGCAACAAAAAAGGGAATTAACATGTTATATACTTACCATGAACTAGAAGTTTTTACTTATCTCTTCAATCTCATAGCTTTTAGCATTATTATCATTCCCATTTTATAGATGAAAAAACTGAGGCTCAGTTAGGTTAAGGAGCTTGACCAATATCAAGCAGCTGTCATTTGTATCCAATATCGGCTCCAAAGGCCAAGTTCTTTCTACTAATCCTCATTGTATACGACTGAAGTTTTTAGTCCCTGCCTAACCAAGAGTTAGTTGCATTTTTCCTGTTGGGATTACATGCTTAGGTGATTCCTGTGGATTTTTTCCATCACCAGCTGGTCTACAATCTAGGATAATTATCTACTTCCTAAGAGGATCCATTTTGCCTATTTAAAAATCACAGGTGTAAATATCAAAATAAAATCCTGGTGTTTTCTAAAAATTGCCCTCCTCGGGCCCCCAACCTTGGGTTGACTCTGCTTTCCTTCGAATTTGGTTCATTTTTAAAATGAATTCCCATTCTAGTTTAATGAGAATCATAAAAGCAGAAAGAAATTTCTTTGGGGTTGGGGGACACAAGTAAACGCTACTTTGCTTTTGACAGTGGTTTCAGCAACAGTACTTAAACATACACAAATTATTGCTGTTTATTCTTTTTTATCTATTTAGCAGATGAGAAATGATGAATGCCTGTGATTTTTACATTACAGACAGGATTTTTTCTGGGCTTAAATGCTCAGGAAGCACAAAAATTGAGTTTCTCTTTTCAATACTAGCTCAGCTCAGGGCTCCTGAGCACCAAGGTAGAACCAGTGCTGAGGCAGGGCTCTGAGGAGAGAGGGAAGCGAACACAGTCTATTGATTTCAGCAAGGGACCTGGAGTCTAAACCCCTGTCTGTCTTCCTGATTCCAGCAAGGACTTCCTGAGTGACCTCCAGGGTGTCCCCTCTGTCTCTCAGCGCCACATCAGCAAAGAAGTAAGGATAAATAATATGGGCAAAAGACACAAGCCAGGAAAGAGGCACAGAGACAGGATAGCCCATTCAAAAGACAAGCAAGAACACTTTTTTCTAAGAGCTCAAAAAATTGTGCTCCTGCTGTGTTCCTTCTTAATTATATTCTCTCTTTATCTATCTCTGGCTCAGAATTTCAATATGAAATATAGTTTAAAATAATAGGAAAGAAAAGATGTTTGTCTTGAGCCTCAACTGTGGGGTAAGGAATGTGGTACTATATCTTTGGTTTTGAATGCTAAAATAAATTACTTAGTTTTATTCAATTCATAAAAGTGAAATCAGTGCATCATGAGTCATTCTCCCAGCTCAGGGACCTCAAGCTGTTTAGTTCAGCAACCATCCTTTCCCCTCCAAATAATGTACATGTGTGTGATGGTGGAGTCCTGATACCTTAGGACTCCACCACTAGGGTTCAGTTAATAAGTCTCTTTGGTACTCATGCTCACCATCTCCCCAGAGTAGCCTTTATTGGTAATATTATTGATAGTGGTATTGGTAGAAATCAGGCTTTCCATGGAATCACATAGAAAGTGTTTCAAGGACCCACACATGGAAGACTGTGGTATAGCAAAATTTATTTGAGTGGAAATAGAAGCTGCCCCCTGGGTCTTCAATTTCCCATCTCTCTCCTTCCCTGCATGGAAAAAGTCTAACTGTGGCCTCAGTAAGGCCAAACCAAAAGTCAGTATCCAGAGTTTCTTCTTCATATTGAAGTTTAGTCCTTTGGAGCCCATGCCATCTGCTACAGGGCCTGGTAACTGCCAGACCCATATGGCCATGGCTGTGTGCTCCTGATGGATAGAAAGGGAGTGTGAATGAACAGGCAAGTGCATCACCAGGTGGGAGGGAGAGACAGACACAGTGAGAGAGTGTGCTTCTTTGTTCCCTTGGTGTTATATTAGCTTGGATTTGGGATGGACTGCATGCTTTTTTAAAATAACAATCAATTTCCCATGCTTTTATGTGTTTTTGGAGTCCATCCCCTAGTTAGACTGACAGACCTCTATGGTCAAGCACCTCTCCCTGTGCCCCCCAACAGTCCAGTACTGGAGGAAGGTGGGGAGGAGTGTTAATCCCCTTGGCAGAGCAATGCTATGATCCCCTGGGGTGTGAAACTGTAGCTTCCTGGTGAAGCAAATAGGCTCATGTTTCCTAGTTTATTAAGTTCAATGTGTAAATTCTTTCATCTCTTCTCTTTTTTAAAAAATTAATAACTAGTTAACTACCTGTGGTAAAATAGTTTTTCACTTATTTGTCGCTCCTTTTTGCTTATTTCTTAATTTGTTTGGAAACAAGATGGAAGGCAGGTGGTACATACTGAGTCCTCAACTATTCCAAATATTACTATAAGGCTTATGCTGAAAAACAGCGTTTTTCCCCCTCTCTATATATAATTCCTGCTTCCTGATCCCTGGAAGTAATCATTTGCAAAGGTTTTAGCTCTTTTGTTATTTTTTTTCTTTCTGGTACTTATCACTATCTTTTGAAGTAGTAGGCTTGTTTTATAATCTCTTGATTTTTCTGATTTGGTTGTTAGCTATTAAATTTCTATTACAGAAGAAAAGGATTTCTTCCACTTATAATATCCCCTCACTCACTCCCTCCCTGAAGTCCTCATCTCAACCTTTTAATATAGTTTTGTCACCATTTTAAATAAATTAATATTAACATCCTATACTTAATAATATATTCTTTCAATTATGCAAACAATCATTGAGTGAGCTGCATGGTGTAGTGATTCACCCAAAACTCTCTGACAGAACTGTGATTTTTCACTCAGGATTTTCAGACATATCAGGTGACTTACTAGTTTCATGGTTTCCCTCAGGAGACATCACTTCTAGCTGTTGTCTTAGGTACTGACAGCTCTTTAGGACTGCTGTCTAGTTGGCATCTTAGGAATTCCCTTTGCCTCCTGTTTTTTGTTTAAAGCTCTGTTTCCTAAATCCTCTTTCCTCCCTCATTTATCAGGGCACAGCTTCCAGTACCTTCCTCAGAAGGGGACATGGGAGACGTTTTGAATGCTTATGTCTATATAACTTTATCCTACCCTCACATTCTGTTCAAATTATGGCTTACATACATTTCTAGGTTAGAGATTGTCTTTCCTTTGAATTTTTAAGACATTTATTTTTTTCCTGTCTTTGATGTTCCATTTTTGCCATAGAGGAGCCAGAAGCCATTCAGATTCCCAGTCCTTTCTGATGGGATCTGGTTTATCTTTTGAGAAAATTTTAGAACCTTCCCTTTATTCACAGTGCTCTAAAACTTCACAATGAGACTTGGAGTGGGCCTTTTCTCATTCATTATTTTCTACTCTAGAAACTCATATACATTTGGGAAGATTACTTTCTTTAAAAGATTTTATTTATATACTTTTAGAGAGAAAGTAAGGGAGTGAGAAAGAGAAGGAGAGAAATATGGATCAGTTGTCTCTCATGCACCCCCAACCGGGGACCTGGCCCATAACCCAGGCATATTCTCTGACTGGGAATTGTACCTGGGACTTTTTGGTTTTCAGGCCTAAACTCAATCCACTGAGCTACACCAGCCAGGTCTAAAAATATTTTTCTTCTGTCCATTAGCTCTATCTTTTCTTGAATCTCATTGTTTTGATTTTGATTTTTCATGCTGATTCTGTAATTAAAACAATTTGAGTTAAAATTTTCAGCTTATTTATTTTTTAATTTTAAAAGCTCTATCTTATTTTTTGTATATTGCTTTTATATAGAGTTTTCTGTCTTTATATATTAGGTCTAGTAGCTTTTCTTCTATCTCTAATATAAATTAAGCTTCATGAAGCCAGGGACTTTTTCTTCTTCAATATTTTATGTTCAATACCTAGAACAATGAGTAGTATAATAGGTGTTTAACAAGTATCTTTGAATGAATGAGAATATTTACTATAAATTATTGTACATTTTATTTTTCTCCCTGAAGTTTCGGTTTCCTACAAGGTCCTTTTGCTGTTTGTTTTGGCCTAGTTTTCATATCACAGCCTTTCTAAAATGTCTGGTATACTTTGGTGTTTATTAATAATTAAGGGTGAGGTGCTAAAATGGTAATTTGAAGTCCTACAATGGAAAATCAGGGTCAGAAATAGAGTCAATGTCCAGATGTCCTGTGCCATATCAAACCTCAATCCAGTCCAGCATCTGGCCAGTTTAGCTTGTGTTTCTGACTGCAATTGGTTGCTCTGCTAAGGTATCCAGGCTCCCACCTGGAGCCTGCATGTAAAGTTTCTGAGGCTATTGGCCACATGGCTGCTAAAGCTAACTAGATATGGAGAGAGGACATGAGAGAACATGGGGTAAGTAGAGGTCAGTAGAGGTCATCCATTGTTCCCTAGGCTAGACTGACAGACCTTTATGGTCTGTGCCCTCCACCCAAAACATATGGTACCAGAGGGCATACAGTGTCCCTGGAGAGATTTCCTGTGCTCCTAAGATTAAGTTTCCTTGGAGGCAGTTCCCTGGGGTGTGTGAATAAGCCTGTAAATGCTATAGCTTCCTGGCTAAGCAGGCAGGCTTATATTCCCCAGTTTATTAAACTCAATGTCTATTTCCCTTTGTTCTCTTATTAATAACTAGTTAACTGCCTATAGTAACAAAAGCTCCTGCTTGGATGGGACCTGCCAAACAGAGGGCTTTACTCTAGGGTAATCAAGTGGAACCCTAACCATTCCATTTCAGGAAACACAGGCATCAATATTTCTACATAGCTTTTTTGGGCTGATCTATTTTTCCATGGGGAAGTTATTCAAGTTCCTGTCAGCATTATGATATTTGAGTAAAGAAAGAGTTTGAGAGAGTTTCATTTTTCAATTATAGACTTTAAGGTCACTCACATTTGGACACAGCTTTGCCCAATGTTCCAGAACAGCTCTTGCTGAGCTTCTTCAAAGTGTCATCCTCCAGTCTTCAGGGTAGAAGGGGCCAACTCTTGATTACTCAGGATGGGAAAGGGTATTTGGAGACCTAATTGCTACTTTAAGAATTTCAACTAAGTTTCCTATTTTCAGCCCCATCTTGTACCCTGCTCTATTAGTCGTCTATTACTTACATAACACATACTCACAAACTTAGTGCCTTAAAACAATGCACATTTATTATATTACCTTCCTGTATGTTAGAAGTCTGGTCTAGTCTTATTTGGCTAAAATCAAGGTGTCAGCAAAGCACTTTTTCTGGAGGTTCCAGAAGAAAATCTGTTTCCTGTTCATTCAGGTGTTGGCAAGATTCAGTTTCATGCAGTTACATGATTGAGGTCTCTGTTTCCTTTCTGGCTGTTGGCTGGGGGCATGTTCAATCTCTCTCTGGGGCTCATAGTGAAGGGTAATAGATCCCAGGTGTTCTGTGTTTAATCATTTAGTATTTATTTCTATTCAGTCTACTTTATCAGTAAGGCAAATCTGCTTATTACTGCCCCCCTCTTCTTCATCACAATCTATGTGATGCGGTATTATTAGTTCCCTCTGTTTCCTAAAACAAATTAGTACAAATTTGGTGGCTTAAAACAACAAAAATTTATTTTCTGGCAGTTCTGGAGCTTAGAAGTCTGAAACCATGGTGTTGGCAAGTCCATGGTCCCTCTGAAAGCTCCAGTGGAGGATCTTTCTTTACCTCTTCCTAGCTTCTGTTGGGTTACTGTAGGGTAAGTGGAGACAGTCTGGCTTCCTCACCCAGGTGTCTGGGTAACTAAGGGAAATAGTGTTCCCATAGCCTTGGAGGGGCCTGATAAGTAGTGTTCACATAGCCTTGAGACTGGGTCCAATAAACTGTTCCCATAAAATGAAGTGGGCTCACATGTGCAGAATTATGTTACGTTATATAATTTTCTGGCATTTTCCTGGCTTTGTTCACCTCTAGTATTTAAGCAGGTAGGGACTCCCTCCTGGGTGCCACGATGGGTGCCATGCTGGGAAGCAAGGACCACAATGTGTGACATGTAGGGAGATACAGAGATTGCAGCGTGCATGGCTCACCCACCTATGAATAAAGGCATGGCAGACAATCCAAAGGCTCTGTGAATATTTTTCCATCTGCACTATACCATGAACCAGCCCGACCTTGAACAATCACAACACAGTCCCCATAAACCTTGACGTTCTTTGGATTAGAGCCACATCACTCCAATCTGTGACTCTTTTCTTCACATGGCCTTCTTCTCTGTGTGTGTCTCTCTGTCCTCTTTTCTTCTTATGAGGGCACCAGTCATTAAATTTAGGACCCATTCTAAATATGGGATGATTTCATCTTGAAGATCCTTAGCTAATATGATTTGCAATTACCCTGTTTCCCAAAAAGATCATATTCTGAAGTTTCAGGTAGACATGAGTTTGGGGTGGGGGAGTATTAGTCAACTTACTACATGTGAAATTAGAGTCCAGGTGTGAGAAAATAATATTTGCTCACATTTTAACCATTCCAGCCTTGCCAGTGTATGATGAAAAACTGCAGCACCAAGGTATATCATCTCCTCTTCTCGTAGCCTATATCTTCAGTATTTGTTATTCCAAACAAGGGGTAGGATTTCTCATGCCTTGCCACTTATTTTGAGGGAATATCACTGAGCTCTGGAATATTATGTATTACTTTTTTGAAATTCTCCCTTAATTTGTTCAAATATCACTATATTTTATGGAAATTCTTTATAGTTGGTAATTTTAAAATATATTTCATTGGTTATGATATTACAGTTGTCCCATTTTCTTCTCCCCTTTATTCCCCTCTGCCCTACACCCCACTTCCCATCAGCATTCCCCACCTTAGTTCATGTCCTTGGGTCATACATAGAAGTTCTTTGGATTCTCCATTTCCCATGTTTCTTAACTTCCTCCTGTGTATTTTCTACCTACCAGTTATGCTTCATATTCCCTGTACCTTTTCCCCCTTTCTTCCCCTTCCCCTCCCTGCTGCTAACTATTCATGTGATCTCCATTTCTGTGAATCTGTTCCTGTTCTAATTATTTGCTTAGTTCGTTGTTTTTGATTTTTTTTGTTCAGTTGTTGATAGTTGTGATTTTGTTCTCATTTTACTGTTCATATTTTTAATCTCCTTCTTTTTCTTAGATAAGTCCCTTTAACATTTCATATAATAAGGGGGTAGTGTGATGAAACTGCAAATTCTACTTTCATAATGCAACAGTAATGTATTTATTTATTTCTCTCTCTCCTTTTTACTGTACAGTTGTCTCCATTTCCCCCCCCCACTCCTCTTGCACCCCAGCCATCCTCACCTCCCACCCTCAATCCTACCCCACTTTGGCATTGTCCATGGGTCCTTTCTGGACAGCTACATGCAAAAAAATGAAACTCGACCACCAACTTACACCATATACAAAAATAAACTAAAGATGGATAAAGACTTAAATATAAGTTGTGATACCATTGAAGTCCTACAGCAGAATATATGCAGGAAAATCTCAGATATTCTATGCAGTAATATTTTCACCAATACATCTCCTAGAGCAAGAGAGGTAAATGAAAGAATAAACAAATAGGGCTTAATCAAAATAAAAATTTTCTGCATGGCTAAAGAAAACATCAAAATGAAAAGGGAACCAACTATATGGGAAAATATATTTGCAAATGATACCTCGGACAAGGGTTTGATCTCCAAAATATATGAAGAACTCACATGACTCTCCTCCAGGAAGACAAACAATCCAATTAAAAAATGGGCAAAGGAACTGAACAGACACTTCAAGGAGGACATACAGAGGGCCCAAAGACATACGAAAGATGCTCAGCATCACTAGCCATCAGAGAGATGCAAATTAAAACCTCAATGAGATAGCACTTCACACTGGTCAGAATGGCCATCATAACCATATCAACAAAGAACAGGTGCTGGCGAAGTTGTGGAGAAAAGAGAACCCTACTGCACTCTTGGTGGGAATGCAGGCTAGTGCAGCCACTGTGGAAAACAGTATGGAATTTTCTCTATGGGATTTCCAGTATGGAAAACTAAAAATGGAACTGCCTTTTGACCCAGCAATTCTACTGCTAGGATTATACCCTAAGAATCCCAAAACACCAATTCAAAAGAATCTATGCACCCCAATGTTCAGAACAGTACAATTTACAATAGCCAAGAATTGGAAGGAGCCTAATTAGGCACCCATCAGTACATGAGTGGATCAAAAAATTATGGTACATTTACACAAAAGAATACTACCCAGCAGAAAGAAAGAAGGCACTCCTACCCTTTGAGACAGCATGGATGGATCTGGAGGGCATTATGCTAAGTGAAATAAGCCAGGCAATGAAAGACAAATACCATATGATCTCACCTATAAGTGGAACCTAATCAATAAAACAATCAAGCAAGCAAAACATAACCAGAGACATTGAAATAAAGAACAAACTGACAGTAACTAGAGGTGAGGTGGAGTGGGTAACGGGGGAAAAGAGAGAAGGGTCATTAAGGAACATGTTAAAGGACCCATTTTTATTATTCTTAAATTTATTGGGGTGATATTAGTTAATAAATATATGTAAGTTTCACATATACAATTCTATAATCTGTCATTAGTACATTGTATCATGTGTTTACCACCCAAAATGAAGTCTCCTTCCATTCCATCACCATTTATCCCACCCTTTATTTTCTTCTACATTCCCTCACCCCCCTTTCCTTCTGGTAGTCATCACAGTATTGTCTGTGTCTATTGTTTTCTTATTGATTTGGACAAATTTCAGTGAGGTAAGAGAAGAACATATGCATTTATACTACTACCTAACTGAAAGACTACTTTTTTTTAAAGAAAGATTTTATTTATTTATTTTTAGAGAGAGGGAAAGGGAGGAAGAAAGAGGAGGAGAGAAACATCAATGTGTTGGTTGCCTATCACATGCCCCACACTGGGGATCTGTCCTGCAACCCAGGCATGTGCCCTGACTGAGAATCCAACCAGCAACTCTTGAGTTCACAAGCTGACACTCAGCCCACTGAGTCACACCAGCCAGGTCATGAAATACTGCTTTTTTAAAGGGCTACAGAATATTTTATTATAAGTGGATCATAATCTATTTAATAATTCCCCTGCCACTCTTTTGTTGATTCTCAATGATAAACAACACTGCAATGGACATCATTACACATATGACTCAAGGTGGAATGAATCTCTTGTTTATCTTGATCTGTATTTCTTGCCATTGGAAACTCTGAAAATTCATGTATATCTTTTTCTCAAAATTTGGATGGGAAGGATAAATCTTCTCTGATGATGCTCTTCTATGAATGTTTTCACTTCTTCCACAACCAGTGATGATTCTGTCTTGTGACCAATCCGCAGGGAGGACCAATGGGCCTCCAGCCTTGTCTTGGTCAAAATTTTTAGCAAATACATTGGGGAAGAGTGTCTGTTTTTCCTTAAATACTTCCTGTCTTGTCAGTCTTCTGTACCAAGCACACATCAGACTGTAATAGAGATAGTCCCTTTATTAAGGGTAATTCTGTTGTCTCCTAAATGGAGAGGCCCATGCAGATTTAGGGCAGATAGTTAATGCCAGATTGGTTGTTTATACCACTTGGTAAGTTTTGTTTTGGTAACAGTGATAAGCAGTAAAGTTAATTTATAACATAAACAATAATATAAATTCACAAATTCTAGGGAAATATTGTAGAATATATCAATAACTCTTGATCAATGGCCACCTGTCTTAACAATATCTGATAAATAGTTGTAACTCTACAGCTAGTTGGCCAATGCCCAGTAAGCAGTGCAGAGAGGTTGCATATTCTTGTCTGGAATCAGGTGCACTATCATTACACCACGAGGTCACAGGCTGCGTATTCTTTACAAAACATTCTGTGCTTTGGGAGCATCTCCAGTTTATTTTCATTTGGGAATTATTGTTGCTATTGCCATCTAAAGTAGCTTGTTTTTTATTTGTCTTTTATACTTACTGTGTTGTAATTCATGTGTAAATATACATTTTAATGTTTTGAAATGTAAGGATTTATAATGAAATATTGAATACAAACACCTAGAATGGACAAAAAAAATTTGTATGTTTTTCAAAATTTCTGTTAAGTATAATTAACAAGAATAATTTAGATTTGTGGGAGTATAAGAAATGATATAACATTATATTATTAAAAAGTAAAAATGTTAAATGTAAACTTTTTTGGATTAAGAATCATGTGTTAAATCTCATAATTTAAACAAGGGAATTTATAATCATCATTAAGAAAAATATTTTAATCATCAAATTCTTGAAAAATTAAATAAAGGTACTTGAAAATTCCAAAAAATAACAGATAATTTTAGGCATGAATATTTAATAGGGCTTCAAAAAGAGAATAATATCAATATAAATACATAGGTATAATCTAGCTTTGTAGTCCTAGCTTGTTAAAAACATCTATATACTGAAATGAGAACACTAGTTTTTGGAAAACATGAATTAAAACAGTAAAATTTCAATCATTATTGATAAAACGTTTACTCTATGAAAATATAGTAGAATAATTTCCTTCAAATGAAAAATTTAGTACTTTTAAAAGTGGGATTTTTTTTAATTTGGGGGAGCTGACATAAATAAGATCTGCAATGTCGTAAAGGTTTATGTTGGTGGCACCACACAAAAAATGATTTTAGTGAAATATATTGACATAAAAATTTTACTGAACTTTATACATATGTGTCAGGGTAATGTCAGGAAGAAAGTCTGGAGTTTTAACCATAATTTTAAAAATCTGGATATTTTAACTTGGCACTTGGCCACCATATTTAATCATTTCTAGATGATGAATTTAGAGATATAAAATAAGTGTTTTCTTGATAACTATATTTACTATTATTCATCAAATAAACATCAGAGAGAATTACCCAATATTTTTGAAGAGATGGGAAATGGAATAATTAAAATTAGAGAAATATTTGTATCTCAGTTGGCAGCTCATAGTGCTAGAGCTGAAAAGTAGTTTGGAAATTATGCTATTATTAGAAATTTTGAAAGAGGGTAGTTAGATATTTGAGAAATGAAAACAATTTTCTATGAATTAAAGAATTGAGATTTTAAAAATCTTTATTGATATATAATTCACACACCATTAAATTCATCTTTTAAAAATGTACAATTCAATTATTCTTACTGATGAAAAAATGATATTTAATGAAGAAGAAATGATATTGACAGAAGACCATGATTTGAAACATCTTCTAATGTTGTAATATAATAGAGAAGTGTGAGTCCTGGAAGTTGCTCTTTTTCAATGTGTTTTTGTTATTCAAGGTCTCTTGCATTTCCATAAGTATTTAAAGACCAGATTGTAGATTTCTACAAGGAAGGATTCAAAAGCGATTGCACTTGAATGTGTAGAGTATTGCTGTCTTAACCAATATTGTGATTCAATCAGTGAACAGGGAATTCTTTTCATTTATTCAGGTTCTCTTTTATTTCTTCCAAGAATTTTTTTTGTAACTTTTCAGGGTACATGTTTATATTTCTTTTGCTAAATTTAATCTTAAGTATTTTATTCTTTTCAAACTTATTATAAATGGAATTATTTTCTTACTTTCATTTTGGTATTGTCCATTGCTAGTGTATAGAAATACAATTAGTTTTTGTACATTATCATATATCCTGCAACCTTGCCGCAGTTGTTTATTAATTCCAATAGTTTTTAGTGGATTCCTTAGGTTATTCTATATACAAAATCATGTTATTTCTAAGTAGAGAGTTTTATTTCCTTCTTTTTTAATCTTGATGCCTTTTCTATTATTTTCTTTCCTAATTGCCCTGGATTGAACCTCCGATAATGTGCTATGTTGAATAGAAGTGGCAAGAACTTTCTTGTTCTGATCTCAAGGAGAAAACATTCAATCTTTCATCATTAAGTAAGGTTTTGGGTTTTTCATAGAGGGCCTTTATCAGGTTGAAGAAGTTCCCTAACATTCTTAGTTTATTGAGTGATTTTTATCATGAAGGGGTGTTGGATTTTGTCAAATGTTTTTTTGGCATATATTAAGATAATCATAGTGTTTTTTCCTTTTTTCTATTGATATGTTATATTACATAAATGATTTGTGAATTATATTTGGAGATTGGTTTTAATAAATGATATTCTAACAGAGATGTCAGTCTGTACCTTTACAAAAAAGAAATATTTCAGTTACTAAAGCTGACATATTAATTTGACAAACTATCACAGTGATTGAACACATACTATCATATTATTCTTGAGACCTGTCAACACAACATAGCAAAGGGGTATAGTGTTGTTAATAATGGAATAGCCTTTCATGAAAACCCATCTACATTTTATGGAAAATATTGACAATTCTTCACTTTGTCATTCATCTTATTGACTTAACATCTTCATCTGTACATTTAATAAGAATGTTTGTGTTTTACATTCAGGTTGTTAATTAAATAAATGAACAAGACAATGCCGCAGACCGACATTCCCTGTGCCATGTTTCTAGAGACTGCTGTTCAAGTTTACATGAACCCATTAATGAATGCTTGAATGCTTGGCCATTCCTTTAACAAGAAATCCACCCAACAATGCTGTCAGGTAAGGCATGTTACTTTATCTTATTCAAACATACATCTTAAGATATATACTATAAATGAAGATGTGTACAGTGAATTCCATGGAACTATGCTCTGAGGATAGATATGGTGTTACTGTGTTATTCCCAAGCCCAGAATTGTGCCTGACTCATAGAAAGCTCTTAATAAACATTAGTTGCATGACCAAATGAATTCAATATCTCAGTGTCCTAACCTAGTAAGCAACCAAAAACAGAAAGAATAAGAAATTAGGTTACCATTATTAGTGTTTGGTGAACTCATGCCTTCAAGTGCATCCAGATTATGAATTTAACAGTTTTTCTCTTGTTAGGTCCAGGTTTTATGTGGCCTCAAGTTCAAACACTTTCATACCCATCCTCACTCCCCCTCTCAGGAAAAGCAAACTTACTTATAGGGCTTGGAAATGGCCTGGGCAAGTGTGGGTCATTGAGGCTTCAGCTTTATTAGCTTCTTTTATTAGCCTCCCAATAAAGTGCCTTTTCTAAAATGTTGCTATGGATTAATGCTAGTATAATGAATGAACAAATCAAGAATTTTTCTCCCTAAATATTAAACAAGACTTTTTTATTTCCTCATTTCACTCAGGCTTTAGATGCTGAACCATATGAAATTAGGAAGTACGTGCTACTTATTAAGGATTAGGATAATTCAGAATAAAGAATATTATTTAATTTTATTATTCAAATTTAATTATCTGAAAAAATCATGGCAATACCAAAGTCCTGAAATTTAAGGTTTTAAGGAATTTAGTGACATCAACATGGTGTGAAGACTGGACCTACCATGGAAATAACATACAGATCAAGAACCAGGGCACTTGACTTGAATCATTAGCTAGATGTGTAGCCTTGAGTAGGTTTCTCACTTTTTTTGTAGCCTCATTTTTTACCTGCAAAATGAATACCCTGGACTAGGCAAACTCTGAGGTTTACTTCTACTCTGAATTTTGATGCCTGTCTCTAAATAGAACAGATTTGAAAATCCATTTCTATAATAACAAAATCAGATGTCAAAACAGATCCTAAAAAAGAAAATACAGGGGATAATGCTATTTTTTTATAATGCCTTATGTTTCATTTGAGATTTTCTTTTATACAAGAGAAGAAACAAAAAAAATTTTAAGTCTCTTTAGCATTTGTATTCTGTCCTCTTTTGGGAGCAATCTTGCTGGCCTGATTCTCAAATTTTATACCCCAAATAGGATCATTTATAATTCCAGGAATTTAAGTCAGTAAAGTGGTATATCTTTCCAGTAACAAGGAAAAAAGGAAGGCAATAGGTTTGAAATGTATGTAAGAACTTGATGCCTGCCATATATCTGAATGAAGCAACGCCTGCTAGCCTTTCCTGTTGATACAGGAAACTCTTTTTTAATTTTATTATTCACATGATATTTTATTTAGATTTCCTAACATCTTTTAGGGAGCACCAATATGTTTGAAGAAAAAAAAGTGCAACAGTGGATTCCATTAGAAAGAAAAAAGGGGAAAGAAACCTGGTACATTTGGAAGGGAGAATAAAATGAATGTCTCAAGTAGAGTTGTAACTTAAAACAAATTTAAATGTAAAAGGGATACTATGACTACAAAGGTAGTATATTTGAATAAATATGGATGTCAAAGTTTTCTAAACAGTAATTGCCATTGGAAGAAGTCTCTCATTTCAAACTATAGACTGTCCCCTACCTTCTGTTGTACTTTGTATCTTCTGGATGACATATCTTTTAAACAAAATTATTGCCCTGTGACATTGCAAAGTACTTTGAGTTCTCTCCTATAAGTGCTACTTCATACCAGTTTCAACATTGTGACTGATTGTTCATTTTTTGAATCAGAGTCTGGGGATCCTTTTTTAAAAATATATTTTAAACATTTTTAAAAAGATTTTATTTATTTATTTTTAGAGAGAAGGGAAGGGAGGGGGAAAGAGGGAGAAAAACATCAATGTGTGGTTGCCTCTTGTGCACCTCCTACTGGGGACCTGGCCTGCAACCCAGGCATGTGCCCTGACTGGAAATCGAACTGATGACCCCTTGGTTCCCAGGCCGGTGCTCAGTCCACTGAGCTACACCAGCCAGGGATCTTTTAAACATTTTTTTATTGATTTATTTTTAGAGAGAGAGAGGAGTGGAGGGAGAGAAAGAAACACTGATTTGTTGTTCCACTTACTTATGCATATACTGTTTGCTTCTTGTTTGTGCCCTGACGGGAGATTGAACCCACAGTTTTGGCATATTGGGACAATGCTCTAACCAACAGATCTACATGACTAGTGCCTGGGGACCCCCATTTTTTGTGATGAAGAGCGTGATGATCTACCTGAAAAATTTTTAAAGTATAAATCAACCCTGATGAATGGTCATGACCTTTCAGCAAATTCAGAGAATATTTATGGAGTAAATTCTAAATGCTAGGCACTATGGGGGAAATTCAGGTAGATTTGGATTCTGCTCCCCAAGGACTCCCAATATATAGGGAGTTATACTGAATAATCTCTTGGGGTTCTTCCCAGATCTTGTTTCAGTCTCCTAAAACAAAAGCCACCATTTCTTATAGTTAAATATAGATTATGCTGGAAGGTGCCTGAAATAAAACCACCATGATAGTGTCAGCATTACCAGATGTACACAGATGTTCTTGAATCTGACGCGGTGTTCTTTCTCATCTTTGCTAAGTTTAAAGGACACAAATTTATTCTGTTTTTAAAAGGCATGTGAGTAATAAAATTGGAACTCACTTTATATCCCATGAAAGAAATGGATAACATTTACATAAAGAGTATTTGACTTAAGGGAACCAAAGTTTTGTCTGTCTTCAGAATAATGATTAACAAGTCTAAGAATAAGAGTGCTTTTTTGTTGTTGTTGTTGATACAATGTGGGAAATAAACATTTCAGGATTATTTAATAATGCTTTTCCATTCCAGACCACAAGGACTCACCACAGAGGGATGCCAACTGTCAAAGACTGCAGCATCTGAGATTTACTTCAGGTCCCGCCACAACTACAGTTACATATTGCAAATAAGTGAATTAATGAATGTACCCTTCACCTTTTGTTTTGTTCTTCTGTTATTTACATTCAAATTATCACATGTATTACTTTAATTTTTGAAAATGTCCATATGAGTTATCTGGAACTTAGAATGGTAAGCTAGTTTTTGGTTTTCTTCCCAATCATAGGGGGGAAAAAATGGGGAAAACTGTAATTGAACAACAATAAATTTTTAAAAATCCACCTACAGTATACTTTTAAAAAATACTGAGCCATATTGAATTTTCTTACATCACACAGGAACAGATTAAATGCTCTGAGATATAACAGAATAATAAGAAATAAAAACTTTAGAATTTTAAGAATTTTGAAAACTTACATACTTGGTAGAAGTTTTTGTTTTTTTTTTTGTCAGCACACCAATCAACCACCTCCAGAATATTTTGCTGCTTGAGAAACTCTGAGGGAGCCCCTGGAGCAAGGAAACCAGATCTGATGGAGCCCATGGAGCATGGAAACCAGATTACTGCTGATCAGATTGTTGTCTGGAACCATAGGAAGCAGCAAGGAGAAATTTAGCCCTGAGTGAGTAATGCATCCTAATGAAGGCCTGAATGAGGAGAGATTGTTCCAGCTACTAGGTGATGTTAGCTTGAACACTCCAACCCAGCCTAGTTCCACGTGGTCTAGGAACCTTTGTGGCCTGGCAAGGCACAGTGTCAGGAGAGCAAGTACTAACCACAGGGAGCTTGGATGTCCAGAGCAGAGGGACCTCAGAGTGTGACAGTCAGCACCTGGTGGAGAAGTTCACATATGTGGACATTTCATTTAATCTGTTAATAAAGTGTCTATTTATAAAGACTAGATTTTTAAAAACCTGTGTCAATAGAAAAGAATACAGGGAACTGTGGTTAAAACAAGCAGCCCCAGAAAAAACAGAACCATGTCAAGAAGATGAAGAAGTAATCAGCTCTAATAGTCACAGGTGGAAACGGGTTCCAACAGTTCATCAGCATCACACACATTCATAACCAAAGAAGGCTGTACCACTATGTCCAAGATAATGAAGTATCCTAATGTCTGAAAGAGTGCTAATTCAGTTAACGAGTCCAGGAAAGTAGCTGGTTATAAGAAAAACTATGACAAAATTCATACCTCTGTTGTATACAAGCAGTAACTTGTTAGAAAACACAATGAACCATGAAATCTTATCATAATAATAATTTTTAAAATATATTTTATTGATTATGCTATTACAGTTGTCCCATTTCCCCCTTCACTCCCCTCTACCCTGCACACCCCCTCCCACCCACATTCCCCCCCTTTAGTTCATGTCCATATGTCATACTTAAGTTCTTTAGCTTCTACATTTCCCATACTATTCTTACCCTCCCCCTGTCTATTTTTACCTACCTTCTATGGTACTTATTCTCTGTACCTTTTCCCCCTCCCTCCCCCTCCCACTCCCCTATTGATAACCTTCCATGTGATCTTCATTTCTGTGGTTCTGTTCCTGTTCTGGTTGTTTGCTTAGTTTGTTTTTGTTTTTGTTTTAGGTGTGGTTGTTAATTATTGTGAGTTTGCTGTCATTTTACTGTATGTGTTTTTTATCTTCTTTATCCTAGATAAGTCCCTTTAACATTTTATAAAATAAGGGCTTGGTGATGATGAACTCCTTTAACTTGACCTTATCTGAGAAGCACTTTATCTGCCCTTCCATTCTAAATGAAAGCTTTACTGGATAGAGCAATCTTGCCTTTCACGAGTTGGAATACTTCTTTCCAGCCCCTTCTTGCCTGTAAGGTCTCTTTTGAGAAATCAGCTGACAGTCTGATGGAAACTGCTTTGTAGGTAGGATTCTCTCCTTCACTTTAATCTTGGGTAATGTAATTATGATGTGCCTAGGTGTGTTCCTCCTTGGGTCCAACTTCTTTGGGACTCTCTAAACTTTCTGGACTTCCTGGAAATCTATTTCCTTTGCCAGATTGGGGAAGTTCTCCTTTATTATTTGTTCAAATAACTTTTCCACTTGTTGCTCTTCCTCTTCTCCTTCTGGTACCCCTATGATTCAGGTGTTATAACATTTAAAGATGTCCTGGAGGTTCCTAAGCCTTTCCTCATTTTTTTCAATTCTTGTTTTTTCATTCTTTTCTGGTTGGATGTTTCTTCCTTCTGGTCCACTCAATTGATTTGATTTCCAGTTTCCTTCCCATCAGTTTTGGTTCCATTTTTCTTTATTTCTCTTAGCGTAGCCTTCATTTTTTCATCTAATTTGTGACCAAACTCAACCAATTCTGTGAGCACCCTGATTACCAGTGTTTTGAACTGTGCATCTGGTAGGTTGGCTATCTCTTTGTCGCTTAGTTGTATTTTTTCTGCAGCTTTGATCTGTTCTTTCATTTGGGCCTTTTTGTGTGTGTGTCTTGACATGCCTGTTACGTAGTAAGGGGCAGAGCCTTAGGTGTTCACCTGGGCTGGGCAACCCAGTCACTGGGTTGTGACGCTATATGTGGGGGTTGGGTCTGAGAGGGAACAATGGCACTTGCTCCACTCTCCACTGGATTTCAATCACTTCCTCCACTTCCCCCAAGCAAATTGGGCCCCTCTGGTGCTGATTTTCATGTGGGTGGGTTTGCATATGTTCTAGAACCCTGTGGATCTCTCCAGTGAATTCTCCCATGAGGCTGGGAGTGTGTTCTGGCACCTTAGCCCCCACAGGTGTTTTCAATAAGTGTTTTGAGGCTTTGTTTGCCTGAGCTGGGACCCTGGGTTGGAGGTCTGTCTTGCTCCCCAGTTTCACCTGGTTTATCTGCGCGAGAATGTGGGACCACCCAGTCTGCCAGCTGCCTTGTGCACCACTCCCTTCCACATTCGGAGGCCTCACTGGGTCTGCCTGCTGCTACCTTGTGCACCTGAGGTCCACCAGCCACTGCTTTGCTGAGACTCCTCTCTGCCCAGCCTCCCAGCCCTGCCCCTCCTACCAGTCTGGATGAATATGTCTACTTTAACTCTTTGGTTGTCAGACTTCCATATATCTCAATTTTCTGTCAGTTCTGTTTTTTGTTGTTGTTGTTGTTGTTTCTAAATTGTTGATTGCCCTTATTTTGGTTGTGCGAGGAGGCACAGTATGTCTGCCTATGCCTCCATCTTGGCTGGAAGTCTAGTATACATTTATTGTTTGCCCTACTTTTTACCTTAATCAGAATTTGTTGTGTTTTGATTGCTCTGATGATTTACCCTCGTCTTGCATGGTTTGTGATAACTAGCTAATGAAATCGACAGAGGCCTGGTAGTCTATTTTAGACCCTCACATTTGTACTTTCCTAAGAGAAACATCCTATATATGTGTTGTTCTCTGCCTTTCCCTCTTTGCATAGTTAAATCCTCCTTATTCTCAGCTGGTTGGTGAATGGCTTTTCTCCATATGGTTATTCAGACCCAGGCTCTTTCCATCTTGGGGCTCCATTGTCCTCTAGGATTCTTAGAGTCCTCAGCTTCTAGTAGGGGAAAGAGAGGGAAGAGAAGAGAACTTCTTATAATCAATCACCCTGACCCAGAAGTGACATACATTATTTCAAACATATTCTGAAAGGAGCTACTCACATGGTGACACCTCAGATGTAAGGGGGTTTGGGAGTATAACTCCTTGCTGGATAACCACTTCCTATGTACACCTCAACACTGGGAGAAACAGCATGAATGTTGGTGGCATTCACCCATCCCTGCCACACCATGGTGTACCACTGGCATCTAGCACAATGGCAAATCCATAGTACACACTCAATAAATATTTGTAGAATAAATGCAATTATTTGAAGTAGTTTGTGATGAGCAGTAATATAACAATTTCATACCTGGTTCACAGAGTTTGGAGAAGCAGCAGCTTCATTATGATGTAGACGTGAGCACAATTTAGACCCTAGTCTGGTGTTTGCATAAAGTCTCTACTGAATAACCAAAAAATTTTTTCTCACATTTTACATTTTTGTTAAAGTACTTTTAGTTATTTCAAAACCTTAAATGCTCTCTGAACAGCTTTGGCTTATTTTATTTATTTTTTGGTATTGCATAGTTTCTGAATGATTGCATATATGTGTGAAAAAGACCAATTTAACTGTCTACACTTCTGTATCCCTTTGAGCCAATTTAAACTACACTATGAGGATTCATAAAAAGGTGGAATAGACTGGTACTAAATCAGATTTGATCCCCAAAATGAAATCTGCTTACACAGAAGTTTTAATCTAGATTCTTCTCTAATACACAAATAAATAAACAGTTCCTTTATTCTGTTTCATTAATTAACATGCTGGTGATGGTATTCCTTCTTGCTATTTATCTTACAGGCTATAAATTGATTTATTTTCTGTATTTTAAAGGTGGATTTGGAAGTACCTAAATAGTATATTGAGAATGTAATATCACTTTTAAGGAAGGCCTGGCCCAAGGACATTGGGGGACTTTATGGTGTTCAATTATTTAGTAGTACAGGGAATTGTTTCTATAGCACATGTTCCTAATCTCTTTGTATATAAATATTCTTTTGAAACTCAGAGAAACATCATAAACTATTGCATGCTGGAAGCTGTACTTTGAGTATCTGTGGGTTGAAAAATAACCTAGTGATGTTACCAATTCTGCAGCTTAGCCATGCTTCAAGATATATTCTCATGTTTTTAATCACCATAACATTAGTGGGTTTTTGTAAAAGATAAGGCCAGTGTTTGAGGGGCATGTTATTTATGCCATTGATGCTTCACCTTCATATAAACTTGTACACTTTTCAAGGACTACAAAACCAGACCAGAAAGTACTGGTTTAGAGTAAAAATATACAAATGATTATGGACATCTTCTTAAATTTTCTTGAAAATTTATTCTTGACAAAGGGCTGAAAATGTTAAGTAAAATCATTTCTTTTAAGGCCATGCCTATTGCTGGTCTTATTTACCCCCATGATGCCTGATCTTTTCCTGATGTTAGGTGGACATTTGGTAATTCTGTGTGGATCTAATGCTTTATAATTTCTGGAGTCATACTCTTCTCCATGAAGTTGTGATTAAAGACTGATGTATAGCACCAAGGAATTGGCCAGGAAAGGTATCGGGCCTGATTCATTAATTAGGTAATCTGCTGAACTACAGCTTACTTTGCAGTATCTCCGAAATAATGCAATTGTACATGTTTATGGAAAATAAGAGCACAAAGTTGGAATTTGAAAATAAGACTGCAATTTACAAGAACTACATTGCAGGAGGGAAGGGAGTGCTCTCCAGACAGAGGAAAGGTGTCATCGTGTCCTAGTTTCTCAACACATTAAAATGGTAAACTTACTTTGATTCATGTAAAAACCTCAGAACCCTAATCTAAGGATGAGGCAAAAAAGTGGACCTACAGAGCCTTACATGTGTGAAGACTCCCCCTCTCCTTCCAAGGAGTTAGACCTGTCAGTATTGCTGTTTGAAGGCTAACCTTGCCCACTCCTGTTTATTTTCACGTTATCTTTTGTAAGTTTTTCCCAATAAAATCTTTTCCATGTTTAATCTCCTCTTGGCATTTGCTTCTTGGAGGACCTAGACTGACACACCACATAGTAGCTGGGATTCATCCTTAAAAACTTGGGATTTCTCAACAGTAACATAGGTAAAATAATAGTATTTAAGTCCTATGTGTTCTATGAGAAGAAATTTTGAAAATAGATGAAAAATTCTAAGCACAGTGCTTGGCATAAGGCAAGTTGTCAATGAATAATAATTGTCATTATTATTATTACCATCCTTTATGCTTCTGGAATTCTCTGCTTAGTGAAGGTTACCTTTGCTTGGAGGAATCCTGGATTCCCAAATATGGCTGGGAAATAAACCTCTCAGAATCCCAGGTTGATCATAATCCAAGTTTGTTATACCTGCCTGCAGTAGGATTTTCCTTGCTGTTGGGTTTTTGTGCCCTTTGTACTTGGAAAGAACTATTTAAAATCTCTCTTACCTACTAAGGCTATGGTGGACAGCTCTCACCCCACTTTCAGTCACTTCCCCTGCTACCCACAAGCGAATTGGGCCCTTCTGGTGCTGATTCCCAGGTGGGCGGGTTTTTGTATGTTCTAGGACCCCATAGGTCCCTCCAACAGACTCTCCTGTGAGACTGGGAATTTCTCCAGCCACTGAAACCCCCACAGGTTTTTACAGCCAGAGGTTTTTGAGGCTTTATGTCCCCGTGTTGGAATCCTCGGTTATGTGATCCGTCTTGCTCCCCAGTTGTTCCTGCTGGTTTATCTGTACATGAATGTGGGATTGCCTAGTCAGCCAGTTGCCTCCTCACCTGCCTGATCTGCCAGCTGCCACCTTGCCACATGTCCTCTCTACCCCAGCTACTGGTCTCTGCTCCTCCTAGCAGTCTGGATGAATGTTTCTTCTTTAACTCCTTGGTTATTGGACTTTTATACAGTTTGATTTTCTAGCAGTTCTGGTTGTTTTTGTCCTTAAATTGGTTGTTGTCCTTCTTTTGTTTTTTCCAGGAAGCAAAGCATATCTACCTATGCCTCGATCTTGGCCAGAAGCTCTCATGTTTTTTTTTTTTTAATTGAACTAGTTTCTGTTAAATACTCATATAATATAACTTTGAATGACTGCTCCATATGCTCAGAGAATAGAAGATTATTAAGACGAAATCCCTGCCCTGAATGAACTTTTATCAGGAAAAATAAGACAAGGACACAAGTGATCATAACACTGTATATGATAGAAGTGATTTAAGAAGACAGATTGTAAGGAGATAAACTCAGAAAAGATTTCATGGAAAAGGTATCATTTAAGATAGTCATTAAAAGAGAGAAGTAAAGAAGTTTTCTGGGCATAGTTGGGATTTTAAATTCTATGGGGCAATCTGTTGGCATGCTTAAGGCACAGAGACTGGAAAGCACTAGAGTGAATGGGGTGCTCAAGTGTAGCCAAGAGTGATGAGCCTCACTTGGTACTATCTTCTGGGACTCAATATACTTATGGGAGAATAGTAAGTAGCAGGGTGAAGAGAGAATTTGGGGCAGTTTGTGGAGCAACTTGGAATGTGGTCTTCACTAAATCTTTTAGTTTTGTGGGTGAGTCCTGGCAACAATTTGTTTCCCTTTTTCTCTTTGCCTTAAGTTTTTCTCTTCCCCATGTGGTCCCATTTTTAGCTTTTTTCTTTTGGCATCAAGAGACATACTCTATGAATAGAGTTTTTTGCCAAGTTGGACAAAGCTTCCTTCCACTGTTGCTTTCCAGAAACTTAGTCTTAATCCACTTTGTTAAAATATAAGGGCAAACTTTTTCATATTTCTAAGTTGTCACTAAAGCACCAAGATGAAGGATGCTCATGTACCACTGCCATAAGTGAATGCTATGGGTCATCTGAGAATTGGTCTTTGGTGTACTCCCAACAATGCACCTTGGCAAGGTTGGTGTATGAGGCTCTATTCAGGTTAAATACTTTAGTCAAATTAGCTGTTTGCCTCCACTTCCCAATGTATCATTGTTCTAGATCCAAGAAAACTTCGATGAACATTTTAGAATCTCTGAGTTAATAGGAGTACTTTCTTCCTGAGAATGTCAAACTAAGGCTACTCTAAAAAATTATGCTAATATTTATTTTTCTTGTTAGGGGCAATTAAATGACCATGAAGGAAGAGCAAATACCTATCAGTACTATTTTCAAAAAGGTACTATTAGCTTTATTACCTTATTTCACTGGTTGCAAGATGCACATCTCCATGTATTTTGACATTTCTGAAATAATAGTAAAGCTTACATTCAACACGCACGTTTACTCTGGTGTCTGTTTTCCTTCCCCTCTACTTTCCCCCACTGCTTCCCCAAAATCAAACAAAAAAGCCAAAAGCTCTTAGTAAATCAGTCTCACAATTAAGTAAATAGGTTGATATTATCTAATTTCTCACTCCTGTCCCTGATTAACTAGGTGAGAAAAAATCATCTACTTAAAATTTTCTATTGAGGGTTAAGCATCCTTTCCCAGAGGATTTTGTGAACTTTAGAATCACCCATGTATAAGACATATCTAGACTATTTGTCAACTGATGCCCTTTCCTCTGCAAACAGAGTCTGATCTGAACACTTCCCATATTTGCATGTCCTTTTGCCATCTAACTGTCTGTGTCCTTCATGACAGAAAGCAGCAAGGGATTAATTTTTATTTATTTATTTTTATCCTTACCTAAGGACACCTTTTCATTGCTTTTTAGAGAGAGATGAAGAGAGAGAGGAATGGAGAGAGAGAAAAATTGATGTGAGAGAGAAACATCAATTAGGTTACCTCCTGTTCATGCCCAGATGGGGAACTGAATGTGCAACTTTTTGATTATGGGCCAGTGCTCCAACCAATTGAGCCACACTGGTCAGGGCACAAGGGATTAATTTTTAAAAACACAACTACTTTTTTATGAGATCCAAGATGGCAGAGGAGTAAGTGGAAGTTACACTATCCTCCTCCCAGGACAAATCTGGAATTACAACTAAATTGTAGAAAAATCAGTCAGAATAACCAACTGAACACTAGCTGGAGAGAAGCCTTATAACCAAGGACAGACAGATGAAACCACTTTACCACAATGTGACTGGTAGGGAGTGCAGAGATGTGAACAGACTGGCTAGGCTCCAACTGGCAGCATCTGAAGTTCTAGAAACATATTTCAGTGGCCAGGGGGTTACCCATGAGAAGTGTGGGGTCTAAATACCAATCTGTGCTCCCCAGCCTATAGCATCAGAGCCAGAAGGGGACCTAGACAACATCCAGCTGTGAAAAGCAACAAGGTTTCTGTTTGCCAAGGAGAGACAACTGGAGATGCACAGAGCTTCTTAAAGGGCCAATCACAAAATTTCATTTGCAGCCACTTACCCTGATTCCAGCACAGGGAAGGCAGAGTAGACTAGAGATGCTTGAGGAGAGTCTGGGGCCAGTAGCTCTGGGGAGAGAGCTGATGGAGCAGCTACCAGAATCCTTGTGTTGAGTCTTTCCCCATACTGCAGAGGCCATTTTTCTGAGGCACAGTGCCCCTCTCCAAGTGGCATCAGTCTGAAGGGAAGTAATAGCCCTGACCAAGGGAATTGCTCTGCCCCACCTTGCAGTGCTTAAGCAGGACTGCTGATCAAAGCTTGATTAAATTAACAGCTGAGCCGTTTAATGGCTGCTTAGTTTAACAGCTAAGGTGGAAAATACAAAGAAGCACTCAAATAGGAAGACAGAAACAGACTTCAAATGAAAGAACAAAATAATTCTCCATAAGAACTAGATGAAATGGAGGCAGGCAATTTATCAGCTAGAGAGTTTAGAGTAATGATTATAAGGATACTTAACAGCATGAAAAAAACATAGAAATCATAAAAGAACCAGTCAGATATAAGAATGCAATATCTGAAATAGATAGTATACTGGAGGGAATAACAGTAGGTAAGATGAAGCAGAGGATTGAATTAGTGTTTTGAAAGACAAGGTAGAAAAGAACACCCAGGCAAAGCACCAAAAAGAAAAAAGAATAAAAAATGAGGAGAGCTTAAGAAACATATTGGACATCATGAAGCATAACAGAAGCCACATCATGGGAATACCAGAAGGAGAAGTAAGTAAGCAAGGGACCAAGAACCGATTTGAAGAAATAATAACTCAAAACTTCCCTAATCAGGTGAAGGAAAAAGACACACAAATATAGGAAGCTCAGAGAACCCCAAACAAGTTTCACCCAAAGAGGCCTACTCAGAGACACATCATAATTAAAATGACAAGGCTTACAGACAAAGTTAGAATCCTAAAAGCTTCAAGAGAAAAGTAATTAGTTACCTACAAGAGGGTAACAAATAGACTGGCATCTGATAAGTCAACAGAAACATTTCAGGTTAGAAAGGAGTGGCGTGAAACATTCAAAGTGATGAAAAGAAAGGACCTACAACCAAGGCTACTTTACCCAGTAAGGCTATCATTTAAAATCAAAGTAAACAAGGAGTTCCCCAGACAAGAAAAAACTAAAGGAATTTGTTAACACCAAACCAATACTTCAACAATGTTAAAGAGCTTGCTTTAAGAAAAGGAAGAAGAAAAAGAGAAAGAAAAGAAAACAGCCTAACAATAAAATGGCACTACATACATATCTATCAATAATCACCTTAGATGTAAATGGCTTAAAACTCTGATCAAAAGATATAGGGTAGCTGAATGGATAAGAAAACTAGGCACACATATATATATACTTCCAAGATACTCATCTCAGATTGAAAGATGCACACAGACTAAAAGTAAAAGTTTGGAAAAAGATATTTCATGCAAGTGGAAAGAAAAAGAAGCTGTGGTAGCAGTACTTATATTCAACAAAGTAGACTTTAAAATCAAGGCTATAGTAAGAGACAAAGAAAGACACTACATGATGATAAAAAGAACAATTCAACAACAGGATATAACCCTAGTAAACCTTTATGCACCCAACATAGGAGCACTTAAATATATAAAGCAAATCTTTATGGACAAAAAGAGAGAGAACAACAGAAGTACAACCATATTTGGGAATTTTAACACCACATTGACTTCAAGGGATAGACCTTGCTGGCAGAAAACTGATGAGACAGCAGCCTTAAAAAACACACTAGATCAAGTGGATTTCATTGATATTTCCAGAGCATTTCATCCTAAAGCAAGAGAATACACATACTTTTCAAGAGCACATGGAATGTTTTCTAGGATAGAGCACATGTTAGGACACAAAACACATCTCAATAAATTTAAAAATATTGAAATCATATCAAGCATCTTCTCTTACCACAATGCTATGAAACTAGGAATCAATCCAAGAAGAACACTGAAAAACATGCAAAGACATGGCAGCTAAATAACATGTTATTAAACAATGAATGGGTCAGCAACAAGATCAAGGAAGAAATAAAAAGATACCTTGAAACTAAAATGAAGACACAACAATCCAAAAATCTGTGGGACGCTGGTAAAGCAATACTAAGAAAGAAATTCACAGCATTACAAGCCTATCTCAAAAACAAACAAGAAAAAGCTCAAATAAACAATGTAACTTTACACTTAAAGAGACTCGACAAAGAAAAACAAAGACTGAAGTAAGTAGAAGGAAGGAAATAATAAAGATCAGAGCAGAAATACATGAAATAGAGACTAAAAAAAGATACAAAATATCAATGAATCCAAGAGCTGGTTCTTTGAAAAGATAAACAAGATTGACAAACCTTTAACCAGACTCATCAAGAAAAAAAGAGAAAGGACCCAAATAAAATCATAAGTAAAAGAAGAAAAATAACAACTGACACCAAATAAATACAAAGAATTGTAAGAAAAATATTATGAACAATTATATGCCAACAAACTGGACACTCTGGACAAAATGGATAAATTCCTACAATCATAAAATCTTCCAAAAATATATCAGGAAGAATCAGAGAATCTGAATAGGCAGATTACATCTAATAAAATTGAAGCAGTGATCAAAAAACTCCTAACAAACAAAAGCCCTGGACCAGGTGGCTTCAAAGGTAAAGTTTACCAAACATTCTGAGAACTGATAATTTTCCTTCTCAAGCTATTTCAGAAAATTCAAGAGGAGGGAAGGCTCCCAAACTCACTTTATGGGGCCAGCATTAACCTAACTCCAAAACCAGATAAAGACACCACAGAGAAAAAAAATGTGGGCCAATATCCCTGATGAACATAGATGCTAAAATCCTGAACAAAATATTAGCAAACTGAATACAGCAATGCATCAAGAAGATCACATACCATGATCAAGGGGGATTTATTCTGGGAATGCAAGGTTGGTACAACATTCACAAATCAATAAATGTGATTCACTGCACAAACAAAATGAAGGATAAAAACCACATGATCATATCAATAGATACAGAAAAAGCATTTGATAAAATCTAGCATCCATGTATGTTCAAAACTTTCAGCAAAGTACGAATAGAAGGAACATACTTAAACATAATAAAGGCCATATATGACAAACCCACTGCCAGCATCATACTCAATGGACCAAACCTATAAATGTTCCCATTAAGATGGAGAACAAGACAGGGATGTCGACTTTTACCTCTCTTACTCAACATTTTAGTGAAAGTCCTAGCCACAGTAATCAGACAAGAAGAAGAAATAAAAGGCATCCAAACTGGACAGGAAGAAATGAAACTGTCTTCATTTGCAGATGGCATGATACTATACCTAGAGAACCCCAAAGATTCCACCAAGAAATTACTAGAACTGATGGGTGAATTTAGCAAAATAGCAGGATACAAAATTAATATCCAGTAATCGGTTGCATTTTTATATGCCAATAATCAGTTAACAGAAAGGGAAATTAATAAAACAATCCCATTCATAATTGCTTCAAAAAGAATAAAATACCTAGGAATAAACCTAATCAAGGATATAAAAGACCTGTACTCAGAAAATTATGAGACATTGAAGAAAGAATTGAAAAAGATACAAGTAAGTGGAAGCACATACTGTGTTCATGGATAGGAAGAATTAACATCATTAAAATGTCCATACTACCCAAAGCAATCTACAGATTCCATGCAATTCTTATCAATATTCCAATGCTGATTTCACAGAACTAGAATAAATATTTTAAAAATTTATATGGAAACACAACAGGCCCTGCATGGCAACAGTGATTCTGAGAAGAAAGAACAAAGTTGGAGGAATTAAACTACCTAATATCAAACTATACTATAAGGCCAGAGTTATCAAAACAACCTGGTACTGGCATAAAAACAGACACATAGATCAATGGAACATAATAGAGAGCCTAGAAATAAATCCACACCTTTATAGTTCATTAATATTCAAAAGAGGAGGCAAGCACATACAATGGGCTAAAGATAGTTTATTCAATAAATGGTGTTGGGAAAATTGGACAGATATGTACAGAAAAATGAAAGTAGATCACCTTCTTATACCACACACAAGAATAAATTCAAAATGGATCAAAGATTTAAATGTTAGCTCCAAAACCATAAAAATCCTAGAAGAAAACATAGCCAGCAATATCTTGAACATTGCTTGTAGAAATTTTTTGTTGGACATATCTCCTCAAGCAAGGGAAACACCTGAAAAAAATAAACAACTTGTACTCCATCAAACTAAAACATTTTCGCACAGCAAAGGAAATCATCAACAAAATAAAAATACCCCACAGGATGGGAGAATATACTTGCCAATACATCTGATAAGTGGTTAGTATCCAAAATTTATAAATAACTTATAAAACTCAACACCAAAATGAACAACCCAATTAAAAGTGGGCAAAGGACCTGAATAGACACTTCTCCAAAAAGGACATACAGATGGCCAATAGACATATGAAAAGATGCTCAATGTCACTAATGATCAGAAAAATGCAAAGTAAAACCACAATGAGATAGCATGTCACACCTTTAATAATGGCTATCATCGATAAATCAACAAACAAGTGTCGGTGAGGATGTGGAGAAAGGGGAACCCATTTGTACTGTTGGTGGGAATGCAGACTGCTGCAGCCACTATGGAAAGCAGTATGGAGATAGGTCAAAAAATGAAAAATGGGTCTGCTTTTTGACTCAGTGATCCCACTTTTGGGAATATATCTGAAGGAACCCAAACCACTAATTCCAAGCAACATAAGCACCCCTATGTTCATTTCAGCATTATTTACAATCACCAAGATATGGAAGCAGCCCAAGTGTCCACCAATAGATGAGTGGATAAAACAACTATGGGACATTTACACTATGAAATTCTACTCAGACATAAAAAAGAACATTCTACCCTTTGTACCATTATAGATGGACCTGAAGAACATTATGCTAAGTGAAATAAGCCAGTCAGAGAAAGACAGATACTATATGATTTCACTTATATATAGGATTTCATGAAAAAACTGAACTAACAAGCAAAACAGAGACAGACTTTTAGATAGAGAGCATATGACAGCTAGTGCAGGGGGAGGTTAGGGAGTGGAGGGATTGAACAAAAAGGAAAAAGGACTCATGGACAAAAAGGAACATGGACAACAGTGTAGTGGTTGCTGAGTGGAGAGGGAATAAGGGGATTAAATGACAATGAAAAGGTACAATAAAGATTAAATGAAATATAAAAAATGTAAAACATACAACTACTTCTTTAGGATGGTTGTTATTATTTTTTATGTGCAAATTGCCCTATGATTATTCATTTACAAGTAAGAGTACAGACACTTTGGTAGATGGCTTTATTTATCCACCACAATGCAGAATATGAATTAAATATTTAAAAAATAAAAATGAGTTCATTTTTCTAGAATTCTGACTATAAATTCATAAATGAGAGGGGCTCATATCTAGATTCACCTTGGAGCTGGGCAAATAATATCTTATCCCTGTCTTCAATTTTTCCTGAGTTTTAAAAACATGGCCCTGGCTGCCGCGGCTCAGTGCACTGAGTGCTGGCTTGGGAAACAAAGTGTTACCGATTTGATTCCCAGTCTAGGACACAGACCTGTGTTGCAGGCCAAGTCCCCAGTAGTGGATGCGGGAGAGGCAACCACGCATTGAATTTCTCTTCCCCTCTTTCTCCTTCCCCTTCCCTCTCTAAAAATAAATATATAAAATCTTTTAAAAAATTTAAAAATCGCTAAAATCTAGTTGAATTGTACAGATTGGACAGGTGCAAGGAATTTTTTAAAAAGTGAATATGTGTCAAAAAGGACACGTGTCCTGAGAGGCTGGGTATGTGGAGGGGACAGGGTGTTGGAAGGTAACCCAGCACCAGCTGCTTTGCTGAACTGGGGGATGCAAGGTAGAATGAACAAGAGGTGAGGATCTGTTGCTCAGGATCAGAGAAGTTCTGGCTCTACAGCAACATTCTATTAGCAGTGTGGGTGGGCTTATTTAACTAATTCAACAATTATTTTTCCAGACCACTAATGGACCTCCATCAGCCCTTTCCTGCATGGCCCACTAATCCCTACAGTGCCTGTTCTCTTCTCCTTGCTTTTACTTACGTTTTCATCTTCAACTCTTTTTTTTCACTTTTTTTGGTCTTAACACAAAAACTGAAATTTGACATTCCCCTAAAACTCATTGTAGAGTCCCCACTTCTTTGTGTACCTGAAACTCATAGGATATGAAGGTTTGCATAGCTCTTATTCCTCTGTTGCACTTCCTTTCTGGTTCTACCCTCTCTTTTCAGACTCTCCTTAGCAGCCTATAAGGGATCATTTTCATGATCCACCTGAAGGGGTGTAGAGAACACAATTTGGAGCATAAAAGTGTTTGATACTGGCCTCCATCACTATAAAACTATAGTGGGTGATTGTGAAGATTAAATGATTCAATGTTGGAGAGCATCTAGCAGAGGGCCTGGCATGTTAAAAGCACTCAGTATATTTCTTCAGTTCACTTTCTTTCTTAACCTCCCTTCTCTATTCTTGATTCTGCCATCTACACAATTCCTAGACAATCTTTTAATACCTGAGAACCAGATGATTTTAATCTAGTTCATGAATTGGTAAGGTATTTCAACATCCAAACTGATGGCCTTCCCAATTACATGGCTCCACACTTCTTTATTATCCTTTATTTTATTTTTATTAGATTTTATTTATTTATTTTTAGAGAGGGGAAGGGAAGGAGAAAGAGAGAGAGAGAGAAACATAGATGTGTGGTTGCATCTCACGTGGCCCCCACTGGGGACCTGGCCTGCAACCCAGGCATGTGCCCTGATTGGGAATTGAACTGGTGACCCTTTGGTTTGCAGCCCATGCTCTACTCACTGAGCTATGCCAGCCAGGGCTTATCCTTTATTTTACTTACCTTAATTTTGAACAGCTTCAATCCCTGCAAGGCATTGAAATCTGACTCTTTCTTTGATGATCTGTATGTGGATTTCAACCACCTGTCTGTGACCCTAGACTTATACAGTTATATTTATGACACTGTATTTTGCTTTTAATGAAGACTGAGTAGGGACAAAGAAGAGCTATATGTGCAATAGAGAATACCATTTCAATGAAAAATAACTCCAAAGTTGATATTGAGTGCCCG
Organism: Phyllostomus discolor; assembly: GCF_004126475.2. NCBI lineage: Eukaryota > Metazoa > Chordata > Mammalia > Chiroptera > Phyllostomidae > Phyllostomus > Phyllostomus discolor. The sequence continues at coordinate 148,693,615 of NC_040905.2, read as the reverse complement.
TACATTATGTTGCTCAATATTTCTTATTTTGACATTTACCCGATAAATGAATCTTGGAGCATGAGGCCAGAAAAATGTTTGTTTACTCTGATAACTTAATCAATGTTTTTAAAGCAGAGAATGGAATTTAAATCTTTAGTTTTTCCCACTTTGCCTTGGCTGTTAGAAAGCTCAATGTCTGGCTTTTTTTTAGCACCATCTGCTCAAGGTGCCACCTCCTGCTCCTCCCGTTGCCACCCTGAGTCACTGACTGCACAGCTCCAGCCACCTGGATACCCGCGCTAGCCATCAATATTTGGAGTTCTTACAACATTGCAGACATTGACAACAAAGAACAGTTGGAACTTGATCGAGATTTGGATGATGTTGAAGAAGTAGAAGAAGAAGAAACTGGTGAAGAAACAAAAATCAAAGCATGTCAGCTGACTGTTCAGATGATGCAAAATCCTCAGATTCTTGCAGCCCTCCAAGAAAGACTTGATGGTCTGGTAGAAACACCAACAGGATACATTGAAAACTTGCCTAAGGTAGTTAAAAGACAAGTGAATGCTCTCAAAAACCTTGAAGTTAAATGTGCACAGATAGAAGCCAAGCTCTATGAAGAAGTTCATGATCTTGAAAGAAAGTATGTTGTTCTCTATCAGCCTTTATTTGATAAGCGATTTGAGATCATTAATGCAATTTATGAACCTACGGAAGAAGAATGTGAATGGAAATCAGATGAGGAGGATGAAATTTTGGAGGAGCTTAAAGAAAAGGCCAAGATTGAAGATAAGAAAAAGGATGAAGAAAAACAAGACCCCAAGGGAATCCCTGAATTTTAGTTGACTGTTTTTAAGAATGTTGACTTGCTCAGTAATATGGTTCAGGAACATGATGAAACTATTCTGAAGCACTTGAAAGATATTGAGGTGAAGTTCTCAGATGCTGGCCAGCCTATGAGCTTTGTTTTAGAATCTCACTTTAACTGGATGAGTATTTCACAAATGAAATGTTGACAAAGACACATAGGATGAGGTCAGAACCAGATGATCCTAATCCCTTTTCTTTTGATGAACCAGAAATTATTGGTTGTACAGGGTGCCAGATAGATTGGGAAAAAAAGAGAAAATGTCACTTTGAAAACCATTAAAAAGAAGCAGAAACACAAGGGATGTGAGACAGTTCATACTGTAACCAAAACAGTTTCCAATGATTCTTTAATTTTTTTGCTCCTACTGAAGTTCCTGAGAGTGGCAATCTGGATGCTGCTGCTGAAGCTATCCTTGCTGCAGACTTTGAAATTTTACTAGAGTGTATGATCAAGATCAGTGTTGTATTTTACTGGAGAAGCTATTGAAGAAGATGATGATTATGATGAAGAAGGTGAAGAAATAGATGAGGAAGGGAAAGGGGAAGAAGAAAATGAGGAAAATGACCCAGACTATGATTCAAAGAAAGATCAAAACCCAGCAGAGTGCAAGCAGCAGTGAAGCAGAATGTATGTGGCCTTGAGGATAACCTGCACTGTAATAGCCCAAACACAACTTTTATTTACTTACAGCCTTATGCTTTTGTATTTTCTTGGTAGACTCAGTAATTTTTTAAGGAAAATAATTGATATTTTAAAAACAATTTTGTTCTACCTAGCATTTTAACTTTAGTTTTTCTGCTAGATATATTGAATGCAGAAATTCTCTCACACATTGTCATTCATTGCTACATAGTTTGGTTCTTCTGGGGTATTTTTATCATGTAATTACTAGATTACAGCTACAAAAATAAAACAACTATTAAATGAAAAAAAAAGAAAGCTCAAGGTCTGTCTTCCTTCCTTCCCTCCCTCCACTTTCTTTTCCTTTTGTTCCCCTCCTCCCTCCCTCCCTCCCTCCCTCCCTCCCTTCCTTCCTTCCATTTTCTTCCTTCCTTCCTTCTATTTTCTTCCTTCTCTCCCTCCATCTTCTCCTCTCTTTCACTCTTTTTTCTCTCTTTCCTCTTTTGTGAAGTTATAACAATTTTTCTTACTTTATTTTTAGTATAGTTATTGTTTTCTGTTGTCTGTTTAGTACTTAAAACTTGAAGTTTTATTGTATGTGGATTTTCCACAGTTTGTCTCTATATTATATATTATATATACACATATAATATATATAATGTCTGTCCAGAAAAAGTCCAACCCTTGTTAATATAAAAAGAATTGTTTGTGCAACATGGATGTAACTTGGCAGCCAAGGAGAGGAGAGTGGACTGGAATGCACATACATGAACAACAATGACTTCACTGTACTAGTCAGTAGGGGTGGTAGATGCCATTGAGTGAGCATGTGTACAGTGTGGCTGTTGCATTCAAAATGACTGAGAGAACAGAGTAATAAATATGCATCAAATTTTGTGTTAAGCTTGAACATTTCTCTGTGGAAACTGTTTGGATAATTCAGAAGGCCACAGCTATGGGAAATTGGTGATTGGCAGCTTCATCATGACAATGTGCCTGCTCATGAGTCACATCTCATGCTTATTTTTTTGGCAAAACATCAAATCACCCAGGTGACTTAGCCCCGCTACAGCCTAGATTTGGTGCCCTGTGACTTCTGGATTTTTCCCAAAACTAAAATCACCTTTGAATGGGAAAAGATTTCAGATCATCAGTGAGATTCAGGAAAATATGATGGAGCAGCTGATGGAGATTGGGAGAACTGTGTGGGATCCCAAGGTGCCTACTTTGAAGGGGTCTGAGGCACCATTGTCTTATGTACAATGTTCTGGATATATATATATATATATATATATATATATATATATATATATAATTGTATGTAAGAAGGAGACTAAAGAAACACAACCTGGGATAATATTGTCCTAATTGGCTCCTTTAGCCACCTAGGAGAAGGTTTAAATGGATGATTGATGAGGGAGCAAGTCTATGATGGAATTGGATGAGTCTATCTAGTAGTTTTCCAACAGAGTGCCCACCTCACCAGGACGGCCATGTAGGTCTTGAGTAATCTGAGTCCCAAATTAATTAATGTATTTTTACAATAACACTATGTGTTGTCATGAGTCATTGTGCTGGATTTTGACAAGCATTAGTTCATTAGATTCTCAGCATGACACTGTGAGATGAGTATTAAAAACTACATTTACAAATTAAGAAGCTGACTTTTAATAAAGGATAAAAAATTTGCCCCAAATTACACAGCTAAAAGTTGGTTCCTGAATTATCCATTTGAAACTTCAACCCCTAGATACTTTTGGATCTCTCAGGATGGACTGAAACAAGTAACCCTCCTAGGAGTCCACAGTTCTGCGGGCCACTGAGGCCTCGAAAGTTTCATTTGAGCAGCTCTGCAATGTGGTGGTTATCAGACATAGTGGACTCCAGACTCCTAACTGGTGTTAAGGGGACTCTGGAGAATTTGATATTGACCCATGAGCCAAAGAGCCAAGCAGAGGACATTGGACAGCTGGCATATACTTAACTGTATGAATTTGGTCATCAGTGATATCGAGTACATTAATATATTTTAGTCTGGCTGTCTAGGGAGAGGACAATTCAAGGTCTCCTTATCATATCTTTCACCTATAGGTCTGAATGAAAAACCAAGTCTGTTTTTTTTAATGCCTCTTTTACAATTCCTCCACTACTCTTACTCTCTCACTGTCCCATCTATCTTACGTATCTTCCTCTCTGCTAGACCATAAAATAGAGCCACTTATAAGCTATGTTGGAACTTGAAGAAAAAATAAGCATGCATTTTTAAGCATGTCCCCAAATAAATTTGAAATCAAATCAATTTGGACAATTGTAGTGCTGCAAATAACATTGGATTCTCAATTATATTTGATTCATAGGCTTTTATTTCCCCAACTGAATTCTGAAAATGATTTTTAGTTAGGAAGATACAATATTGTCTTAAAATTTATTCAGTGGTTCATAAAACAAAAAAGGGGGGTGGGTAAGACTTCTGGCAGTGAGAAAACACTCAAACCATCAACATGCCAAATATTTATTTTCTGCTCTGAAACAAAGTTATTGATTTTTAAATAAGGAAACCATTTAAGGTCAAGTTATGCCATTCAAATTATAATTGCTCTTTTTTGCTAAACTTAGAATAAAAGACTATGCATTAAAAGCATTAGCAATTCTAGAAGCAAACATTTTGCCCATGATACACATCAAATTAAAAATATTCTAGCATAATGGAAAAGACAGCATTGCCAATTCAGCATCAGTTGCATATTTATTTTGCCTTTGATGACTTTTTTTTTAAGTAGTTGAATATAGTTACATCATACCTATGTCTGTCTTCACTGTCTTACCCAATCATTCCCAAAATTCATTGATTAAATGCATTAGCCAGGTCAGGGGTACTGGTTTGAGAATAGGCAGAATCCAGTTGGTACAGAAAAAGTAGCAATTCCAGATTTGGTCTCATGAGCAGAATATTCCAGTTGTAACCTCAAACATCTATACCACCTGAAGTTCAACAGGGAGCTTGTAACCTATGTCTTTAGAATCACTTGGCTGATGTTATACTACCAACTTTTCCAATTTATATCAGAGGAAGGTTATCATCCAATACATGAACTTATTTAAACCTTGTTATAGGTGAGCTGTGAGTTTAAGGAGTGCTTAGTAACGGATTCTACCAAAATGATTGACCAAGTCATATTGTGTAGACAAGAAATTCCTGAAGGGAGTTCAGTGCAACACCAAGTCATTAAGCTGTGAAGATGATACTTAAAAAATATTCCATGGCCCTCTAATCTTGAGCAATACAGTGTGAAACACAGGTAAATAGGATTTTTAGTGTAGGATGTCTACAGTGGTACACATGTAGACTAAGTGATGACCAAGCCTGTATCTAATCAATCCTTCATGTTTGAAAGAAGGGTTTATGAGAGCCTATATTCAGACACCATCATTAATTTATGCCCAAAAGGTGGTGCAGGCAAGTACAGATTTCTTACTGATTTCAAGGAGCCTGATCTTTTAGCATTATCACCAGTTACCCAAGAGCCACCTTAATTTTCCACTTTCTTTTTGGTATTCCTGTTTTTTTAGCATCATGCTCAGAGACAGGGATGATTTCTATTAGGTATAATGGCACAGTACTTTCTTTCTTTCTTTTTTAAAAGACTTTATTTATTTATTTTTAGACAAAGGGGAAGGGAAGGAGAGAGCAAGAGAAACAGTAGTTGCTTCTCACATGCCCCACACTGGGGACCTGGCCCAGCAACCCAGGCATGTGCCCTGACTGGGAACTGAACCAGTGACCTTTTGGTTCACACTCTGGTGTTCAATCCACTTAGTCACACCAGCTACAGCTGTACTTTCTTCATTTTTACTCTTGCCAAGTAATGTCAATAGGCCAGTGTAGTCTGGATTCTCTTTTTCTCTTTGTTTTTTTCTTTATGGAACCGCCTAACAAATTCTACTGTGTGGTGAGTGGATTGGTCATGCACTTTAGGACAGAGGAACAATGAGTCCCAGTTGTTTAAAGAATGGGTTGAAGTCTGGACTGGTGGATACTGATGGAGAGAGACCACGCAGCTTAGGAAGTTAACTGTAATTGGTGAAAGTTTTTGCATAAGGTTCTAAAGCACAATAATTCAAAGAAATTAGAGTACATCACTTTCAAAATGGCAAAATAGAATAAAAAAAACACATGGTAAAATGATAGGAACTTAAAGCAGAACTGAGCATACATGGAGAGACTAACTGTACTCATCCAGACTCTTGTAACAGTCCTCATCCATTCAGGCTTTTCTTTCAAAGTAATGGAGGGAAACCCCATTATTTTCCTAAGTAAACTCTTTCAATAATTCACGATCTTTAGAACTGTGGCTTTTTCAAAAATTAAACCAGTACCCAGCCTTAAATAGCAGTAACAGTCATGAGAAATAACAAGAGTAGAAGAACTATGCCGGAAAAAGAAAAAAGAATTTTTGCCTTTAGGTCTTTTAAATTATTTCTTATTATATCTTTTTAATTATATCTAATTAGTTATATAGGTCTTCTAATTATTTCTTTATTGAATATATTGGGGTGACATTGGCTTGTCATACCATACAGGTTACTAGTGTATAACTCAATAAAACATCATCTGCACCCTGCATCATGTACCCATTACCTCAAGCAAAGTCTCTTTCCATCCTCATTTCCCCACTTTGGCCGACTCTAATTACCCCTTTCTCCCTTTCCCTCTGGCTATCACTACACTGCTGTGTCTATGTGTTATATACATATGTTTTTTGGTTAATCGCTTCACCTTCTTTCATCCAGTCTCCCAATACCACTCTCCTCTAACAGTTGTCAGTCTGTCCCATGTATCCATCCTCTTTCTTTCTTTTCACTAGATTCACATGTAAATGAGATCATATGGTATTTGTACTCAGCCTTGAATAACAGTAGCCATTATGAGAAATAACAGAACTGGAAGAGCCATACTGGAAAAAGAAAGAGGAACTATAGGCCTTTTAATTTTAAAAAATTTGAGGCAACAATTAAATTTCTCATGTCCCTGTTCAGCTACAGATAAATTTAACCTGGTCTCCTAGCCACTTTATTCGTGACTTGACTTCTGGAGAATGAAATCAAATCTTGCCCCTCATAAATTCAAACTTATGTTTTTGCTTTAGTCTTTTTTGATGAATGAGAAAGTCATGAATGTCTGGTTTATTTAACAGACTATCATCAAATTGGGATAACAGATTGTTTTACAATCTTGTTTTGAATTGAAATTATAATTGAATTTTTCACTGAGGTAAAATTTACATAGGATGAAGTGTACTCATTTTAAATGTGTCGTTTGATGAGTTTTCGCAAGTGTGTAATTCTGTGCAACTTCCACCCCAATGCATATATAGAGCATTTCTACATCTCAGAAAGTAACCTTGTACTCCTTTCTCTTCTCCCTAGCCAAATACTATCTTATTTCTGTTACCAAAGATTACTTTTACCACATACATTTGGCATTTGGCTTTTTTTGCTCAATACATTTTTGAGAATTATCCATGTTGCTTTGTGTATCAGTAGTTAATTAATTTTTACTGATGAGTAATATTCCATTTTAAGACTATACATCAAATCTCTTATTGAGAGACAGGTAGATGGTTTACAGGGTTTTTTTCTATTGTAAATAAAGTAGTAAACATTCTTATACAAGCCTTTGCATGGACACGATTTAATTTTTGAACCATACATTTTTCATTATTCTTGACTAAAATGTATATAAACAATTAAGCTTTTAAAATACCATGTATTAAACATATATTTGCCATATACCTTCTCTGAGACACGTACTGTTCTGAGTGCTGAGCATGCAGCAGGAGCAAAACAGACAGAATTTCTATTCTTGTAAAGGTAACTTTCTAGACCTCTACAAAGGATAGAAAGGTAACTAAAAAAAGCAAAATAAATAAGTGAGTAAACTATATACGTGTTTTAATATATGTCAGTAAGTGTTATGGAATAAAATAAGGCTAAGGAGGGAGATGGGGTGTTAGGGTAGCCAAGGACTCCATTGCTGAGTGGATGGCATTTGAGCAAACACATGAAAAGAGGTGAAGGGCAAGCATCCCGGGTAAAAGAGAGCAAGGCAAACTCTTGAGGCAGGAGTGTACCTGGTGTGTTCCACATGCATAAGTGAAATGAGCTTTGCAGGGAATAGTAAGAGATGATGAATTTGGAAGAGGGCTTATATGAAGGATGGTATGTCAGTTACCAGTTTATTCCCTCTTAGCTCTGAATTCACCCTTTTTGGTCTGCTTTGTGAAACTGGATTTGGGTCTTTCAAATGTTTTCTTTTTCCTTGATAGCTTACACTGAAGCTTTGCCAACAGGGAGCACTGGACAGGATTGGAATATTGGTGACAAGAATTCTGGGGAAGAGATATGTGCTTGCTGTCAGCAGTCTGCTACAAAGAAATAATAAGAATTATGCAGCCAGGGGTTTGTTTTTTTTTAAAGAAATGTAGTGCTTTTTTTAAGATTTTATTTATTTATTTTTAGGGAGGGAAGGGAAGGAGGGAGAGAGAGAGAGAGAGAGAGAGAGAGAGAGAGAGAGAGAGAGAGAGAGAGAGAGAGAGAAACATCAATGTGCAGTTGCTGGGGGTTATGGCCTGCAACCCAGGAATGTACCCTGGCTGGGAATGGAACCTGGGACACTTTGGTTCCCAGCCCGCGCTCAATCCACTGAGCTATGCCAGCCAGGTGCAGCCAGGTTTTTAAAAAGCTCATATATGCAAGTTAGGGGACTGTTCTTTATTTTGAAGTTATGTCCTTCTTACCTTCCTTGTGTTGATGTGCTTCTTTGTTTTCTTTTTTTTAGTGCAGTAATAATAGATGGTAGGGTTATCTGAAAACTTTTTTTGATGGAATTAAAAAATCAGAAGCTCTATATCTAACCCCCCAAGTGTGAGTGATTATAATCCTCCATAAATTCCAAAGTCTAAAAAATAGTGCATACTTGTAGCCATTAATGCAATGTTGTTTTTTTTGAGACTTGTGGGTTAAGATGCATTTATAATTGTTATATTGGGTTATTTGGGAAGGGGCTAATGCTACACAGTTGCAAATAAATATGTGAGAAAATAGAGAATGATCCAGAAGGTAAGAAACAGCATAAGTTTCCACATCTTTTACAAAACTTCTATCTATCTGCTAGTTTAACATTGTCCGTTACTTACATATCCTTGGGAGAAGTTTCTCTTAGAATTTAATGTTAGGAAAAATTGTGTGTGTTCCAAAGAACAAACTCCATTCTTTTATCAGATAATGTAAACTACATAATTTGTAATGTTTCTTTTTTAGCTTTGGCTGCCAAGAAGTTCAGTACTAAAGTAACTCTCAATTGCATTAACCTATCTCAGTGGTTGCTGATTGAAATCTCTCCTTTCTCTCTCTGGTTCTTAGTTTCTCTTTCAGATATTTAAAAACTGACCCTACACATATGTGTTCTTAAGGTAGTGTGTCTCAATTACTTGTAGAGAGTAGGAAAGATAAAATAATAAATACATTACCAATAAATAGAACTGCACATTGGTCAGGAAACTCAGTGCTTACACAGAAAGCAAGCACTATGCCTATTTTGCCAGTCCATGTCAGCATTTGCACATTGTCCTAATCTCTATGAATTTATTTTGAATAGTTTTTTTTCTTCCAGTGAACAAATGGCCTAATTTGCTCAGAATAAATAAATGGTGAGTTCACAAGGTCTCTCCCAACTGTTTAGTCATCTAATGTTTGGATGGAAGAAACTCACATTCTGGATGGGCTGTAGAGCTTGATCCTGGTTTTGAATCTGGGTGTCAAAGGATTTTTCTTTTTCAATGGGAAGCTACAGTTCAAATTGGACAACTATCAGTAACTCTTGTGACTGTGATTTTTGTGTGGATCAGATTGTGTTATAATCCCTTGCATTTTTATTTAAATTACTCAGAACAAATGGACATTTCTAATTTAGGTGGAAGTTAGCTTGATAACATTAAACTTTCCACGTGCACAGAGGAATTTAATCAATTGATTAGTTGAAAATTTTATGGTAAATCTCAGGGCAGAAAACAAGTGGGTTAAAATTTAGGCTCTATCATCCTGTACATTAAATGACATGTGCATTATTTAACTTCCCTGTGCTTCTTTTTCCTCATCTGTAAGTGGACAAAATAAAGTATTTGTGTGGGAAAAAAATGATATATAATAGTGTAGGTAAGATTCGTACATATGATATAAATTTTATACATGTGTAGTAGCTCCCTACCCCCATGTACATTTTTGTTTTCCATAGTTTGTTACCAGCGGTCTACAGCGTTCTGAAAATAATACATGGTAAATCCAGAAATAAACAGCTTGTAAGTTTTAAATTGCCTTCTGCTCCAAGTAGAGTGATTAAATCTCCCACTATCCTGCTCCATCCCCTCTGGCATGTGAATCATCTCTTTGTTTAGGGTATCCAGGCTGTATGTGCTACCTGCCCATTAGTCACTTAGTAGCTATATTGATGATCAGATAGGTTATCGGAAAGAGAGAGAGCATAGTCACATAATTTTATTATAGTATATTATTATAATTGTTCTGTTTTATTATTAGCTATTGTTTTTACCTTCTTACTGTGCTAATTCATAAATTAAACTTTATTATAGGTACATATTTTGAGAAAACCAATTTATACATACATAGCTATACACATCTCTCTATCTCTGTATCTGTATCTATTTTGGGTTTGCTACACCTGCAGCTTCAGGCATCCACTAGACATCTTGAAGTGTATCCTCCATGGATAAGAGGGGACTATTATATATACATTACATATATAATGTGTATATACAGTATTTATTGTAGCATACATGAAGTACTGAGCATAAATTATATATAGTATTATATATAAAACACTTATGGTGGTCTGACAAGAGTTAGCTATTATTAATATTTTAGAACTACAGATGCAGAATTATATATAATAAGTATTACAGATATTCTAAAAATTACTTTCTATATATGTCACATACAATGTTACTTAAAGGACAGTAGATATGATTAAAAAATGTGCAAGTCATTAAATATAAATTGTGATACTGTAACATTCCTAGAGGAGAACACAGGCAGGAAAATTTCAGATATCCCATGCAGCAATATTTTCACTGATATGTCCCTTAGGGCAAGGGACATAACAGAAAGAATAAACAAATGGGACTACCTCAAATTAAAAAGCTTCTGCACAGTTAAAGAAAACATCAGCAAAATAAAAAGGGAAACAACCATATGGAAAAACATATTTGCCAATGATACCTTGGACAAGGGTTTGATCTCCAAAATGTATAAAGAACTCACATGAGTCCACACTAGGAAGATAAACAATACAATTAAAAAATGGGCAAAGGATCTGAACAGTCCAAGGAAGACATACAGAGGGCCAGAGACATATGAAAGGATGCTCAGCATCACTAGCCATCAGAGAGATGCAAATTAAAACCACAATGAGATGCCACTTCACATTGGTCAGAATGGCCATCATAAACAAAGCAACAAACATGAAGTGCTAGTGAGGTTGTGGTGAAAAGGGAACCCTAGTGTACTGCTGGTGGGATTGCAGACTGGTGCAGCCACTATGGAAAACAGCATGGAACTTCTTCAAAAAACTAAAAATCGAACTGTCTTTTGACCCAGCAATTACACTGCTGGGGTTATACTCTAAGCATTCTGAAACACCAATTCAAAAGAACCTATGCACCCCAATGTTCATAGCAGCACAATTTACAATAGCCAAGCACTGGAAGCAACCTAAGCATCCATTAGTAAATGAATGGGTCAAAAAACTATGGTACATTTACACAATGAAATTCTACTCAGCAGAGAGAAAGAAGGAGCTCCTACCCTTTATGACAGCATGGGTGGAACTGGAGAGCATTATGCTAAACAAAATAAGCCAGGAAGTGAAAGACAAATACCATATGATCTCACCTATAAGTGGAACCTAATCAACAAAACAAATGAGCAAAAAAGAACCAGAGATGTGGAAATAAAAAACAAACTGACAGGGACCAGAGTGGAGGGGGTAGAGGGATAACTGGGGAAAGAAGGAGAACATGTACAAAGGACCCATGGACAAGACAATGGGGAGGGGATTGTCTTTGGGAGCAGGAATTGAAACTGGCAAGGAAGAGCAATGCGGGAGAGGGAAATGGGGACAACTGTAACTTAACAACAATAAAAATAAGAAAAATGTGAGTTTTATAAACACAGTTTATTTTTTATTATTTAAATTGTGACACACTTTAGGTTCCTTGCAATCAATAGAAGTGGATCCACTCATTCTTGTGTTGTGCATTTGACCAGAGCATTTATTGAACACCACATGTTCAATAAATTATGACCCGGAATAATCTGAGTTCTGACTAGCTGGTATTCAAAAGCTATATTTACTGAGATCCATGAATGCTCCAGGCACTGAGAATGCAAAGATAAATAAAACATGAATTCTGCATCATAAAGCAGCACACACTAGTCAGGGAGGCAGACATGTAGAGACAGCCGCATCCCCAGGGAGGCAACATGTGTGAGTAATGTGCAGCATCTGCAGGGCACAGAGAGGGCGCTGAGACCCCTGGGGAAGGGGTGTCAGAGGAGGTTTTCCTGGCAGTGGAACCTGCATCTTTACCTTCCCTATGCTCTGTATTTGGGCTTTAGATACAAAAGTCAGTGAGTGAGGCAAGAAAAAAATCAAGTAGGTATAGGGCCCAATTATCCTGGAAAAATTTCTAATTGCCTGTAAGTATATATAGAATAAATCCTGTATCAATATACAACACCCAGCAGAAGTAACACCTGCTTCAGTGTGGTTGGTAGGGTAACAATATGGGTGTAATAATTTATAGTTTCAATTTGAATATTTCACCTAAAATATATAGTATGCTTGAGTATAATATCATTATGTTAGAGTTATGTACTTATGATTTTATAATAAAAAAGGGGTAGTATTTGTGTTGGGCCCTGTATATTTGTAAACATGTGAAATATCTCTAGTAGTGTAAAGTATATAATAAGGCACAAGTGATATTTCACAGTAGTTTAATTTCTAAAATTATTACTTTTGCTGAGGTTACATATATCATTTGCTTCAGTTAGCTTAAATGTGCATATGATGAGACTGCTGATCTCAGCTAATGAAAGACATTGTATGATCATGACATTGATGACCCTAGTTTGAGAATGTTTCAATAAATAAAGCAATAGTGAAAAAATATATTTACTTTTAAACATAGAATGCATTATCATAAAATAGTTGTGAATACGAGTGAAAATAAAATTTACTCACCAATGTGCAGGCTATGGCATAGAAATGTATCTATTTTTGTGATGGGGTTTCTGTCAAGTAACCAAGAAATGTCTTTATCATTCTATGTCTGGAATGTTATAACTCTAAGAAGATATAACATTCTAAACTGTGAACCAATCTAAACTGTGAACACCAAAACACTGAGATGATATTTCATTAACAATAAAGGATATTTAAAGTGAATGTTTCCATGGTGGATTTTTATAGAAAGTTCTCAAAGGATTGTTATGAAAAATAAAAAGAGCTGATATATGTGAACAAATTTAAAAAGTGAGCATATTCCTAGCATGTTATTTTCCCAGAGAGGAGGCCCAAAGTCTAAATCATAGAATAAAACCTCCTTTTTTAAAAAAAATAATAAGATCAGCGTTATAAAATAAGGCTATGTTTCTGAGTAACAGCCTGGTTCTCAATCCTTCATAAACATGTTCTTTTGAGATTTTGTAAATGACTACAAATCAATAATTTTTAGTCGTTTATAAAGTTGTGCAGCTATCTCCAAAATCCGGTTTTAGAACATATCCATTATTCCCCCAGATTCCTTCAGTAATTTTCAGTGTATTTTAGGATCTTTGAACTTCCATGAAATTTTAGGATCAGCTTGCCAATTTTCTTAAAAAAAAGAAAGGAAAAGAAAAAGGGAAATCATGCTGGAATTTTAATCTAGACATCAGTTAGGGAAAAATTGTCACCTTAACAATTGTGTTATTTTCCCATTGCTCTTTTAAAAAAAACACCATAAACTTAGTGTCTTGAAATAACAAAAACTTAATATCTTATAGTTCTGAGGTTGAGAATCCAAAGTAAGTCTTACTAGGCTTATGTTAAGGAGAGTCAGGCCCAGTTGTAGAACCTGGTGTTCTGGGAAGGTATGGTCACAAGGACACTAGAGAGTCTCATTACTTGTAACAGGAAGACAAATCATAACCCTGGAGAATATAGGAAAGGAAACTGTTTGGAGAGCCAGGCAAGTACTCAGCTTTGGAGGGACCTGGGATCCCACTCCATTGACTGCTGTACAGGGAGATCCATCTAATTGAGTAGCTGGGATATTTGAAAGGACTCAGAGCTTTAAGCAATATGCATAATCATTAAAAACCAAGCTGTTCAAGCCATGGTAGAGGGGTCAGTTGTTTGGACCTTTGTTCCATACACTTAAAGGTTGTGGGTTCAATCCCCAGTCAGGGCATATTTGTGCCCTGGGTTTGATTCCTGGTCAGGGTGTGTACAGAAGGCAACCAATCAATGTTTCTGTTTCTGTCAATGTTCTGCCTTTCTCTCTCTCTTTCTCTGTCTCTCTCTCTATCCCCCTGCCTCTCTCTCTAAAATTGATAAACATATCCTTGGGTGAGGATTAAAAAAGAAACCATCAAAGTGTTTGAAATCAGGAAGCCTCAAGAAGCAGTATGGTCTTTGTGGGAAAGGCTTGGATGGTGGAACCAGATAGCTGTGGGTTTATTTATGAAGAAGTGTCCACTGATGAAATAATACAGACACAGCTCTCAGCACCGAGTAAACCATCTAAATTTTATCTTTAATTATTTTCCCACTTGTACCAGCAGGCTCATCTAGCACTTGGATGTTACACAAAGTAGACATGCATTTACAATAGAAAACTCAACTCCTCCCTGAATTTCACTTTTCTTCCTTTGAGCTTAATCACAATTTTACATTCCAGTGTTAAAAGTTTCCAAGTGTTAACTTTCAATGTAGACAAACTCAACATGCCATGAAGCTGACTTTTTCCTTAATTCTACAAAAGCTCCTAGACTTTCTGTTTCAATGTTCATGATATGAATGAGAAGATTTGCTCTCTTAAAAATAGGAAGTCTTAAATTTCCCAGATGAAACTATTGTATTCTGTGATGTGGAACTTTCTGGTCTTGGCAGTAATCTAATACAAATTATTCAGAAGAAAGCCCTCACCTGATAGAAGGAGGGGTGGACTTCTATGAGGTACAAATTCTTAGAGGCAACTCAGTTCTATTATGAGGATTTTAATTCTAAATGCTGAAGAGTATAGCACTGAAACTGTAAAATGGACTTCTTGTTCTTTTCCAGTACCCCAAATCACCACCTCCCAATATCCTTCGAAGTCCCAGCTCACTGACAATATTTATTGCCTGCTTTAAGGATAACTAGTGGAAGTAGTTCTCTAAGTCAGCAATTCTAAAACTTTCTGCAGTCACGGACTCCTTTGAACTTTTGCCAAATGCTATATATTCCAACTCCAGGCAAAAATTCTGTAAACTTGTACATACAATGTTTTTTTAATCAATATAATTTATTGCAGTAGAAATTGATTTCCTTCACATAGATAAAAGAGAAAAATGTTGCCCATAAAAATTATATCTCTTAATCTTGTGTTTTATATAAATATAATTGAATACTTGCTATAAAAATTCCAAAAATGCAAACAAAATTAAAAATAGAATTTAATTCTGAAGTTTTATATCAGGATCACGGAAGTTGTTATTGGCCTGTATGTGAAGTTGGAAAAGGTGGGATAATCTTGAATATGTTTGAGTTTGGTGTAAAAGCTTTCCAACTTTTCATTTTAGAAAAACGAAAAATGTTAGAAATGTATATGCATCAAGAGTTCTTTTGCTAGACAAAGACAGACTTATTTCTGGGCACTTGAATTCTTGCAGGTTTCTTTCAGTTGCATTTACATTGCATCATTTTCTTTGTCTTCAGTCACTGAGGGCAGCTTTGTTTGCATTATTGGTGCATTCTCATCAAAGAGAGGATTCCTTTTGACTCTTTGTTTCAAAATTTTAAACTAATAATCTGAGCAGAAGTGTTTTTTGGGGTTGTTTGTGTCTTCAGATTTCTGCCTATGGCAAACCTCTCACAGGCTTTATCTATCCTCTCTACTCTGCATACAGAAGTACCTCCTCTAGTCTTAAAAAGTTAGGTTAGTTTTCTATGTCAAATTTTATCTTCCGGAAGGAACAAAACAAATAGTTTGGCCAAAAGAGTTTTGTTTTGTTCTTTTGTTTTTTCCAGGATCCATAACAGTGACTGCAAAGTATTGAATGGAAAGATTTTACTCTTGCCTGTGGCCAAAAGTATTGCTGAGAAAATCAAATCATAAATGAATTATGAATGAATACCTTCTTGCCAGATATACTGAGCAGCCTCTCCTTTTCTCTCTGAAGAATCTGAAATTTCTCCCTGATGCTGTAATCAACGCTTTCAAAACCAATGAACTTCCGTTTAGTAGAAAGAATTTCTCCTTTGCTCTCTTTTCTTAGGTAAATTATTTTGAAAATGACATGAGCAAAGAAAGACCCTGGGTCTGATGAAATTGAAGACTTATTTTAAGTAAGTGATGACAAAACTTCTTTCAAGTCCATTTGCAGAGTCCCTGTGCGAAATGTATGCTGATGAGGACAGCAATGAGTCATGATGACAGACCGAGTGTCTTTGTTCATCAAAGCAGAAAACCAGATGTGTTGCCAAGTCCTGCAAGGGCTCCATCTGTTCCCAGAATATCCAGAATATCAAGATCATCCTCATGGAGAAATTTTCTTGGCAAAGAAATTTGTTACCATTTTGAAGACAGTGAGGGCCTTTGAAGTTTCAAAACAGGGCTCAGGAAAGAAGAACCTCTCTTTGAAGTGTACACCTGCACCTGGAGGCTACCAATGAGTTGTGGAAGGCAGCGAGAAATGCGTTGGTTTCATCCAGTTGCATGTTGAAGGAAAGAATGAGTAGTTGCCAATTCTTTTATGACTTGTTTAAAAATATGAGAAGAATTTGGAGGTAGATGATGTCACTTGAATATAAGACACTGCTTCAAATTTCTTTCTCTGTTTCAGGTCACACACTAGGAAGACTATTTCCAAGACACAGAGATTAACCAAGGCTTCTCTAGTTGTGCTTGGTCATGGTATAGGCAACCTCATTCAATGCTTCAAAATCAGGTTTTTTGTTTGGGAAAATTTCAAAATTTATTAGAATCCCAAACCTTTTTCTTAAAACAACAACTACAACAACAAAACAAACAAACAATAAAAACAAACTCACTATCTGGCTAATGAAAGTTTTCCTTCTTTTGAGCTCCAGCAAATTTGGTTATAAATTCCAAATCAAAGGACACATATATATTATTATACTTTCTTTTCTTGAACATTTTCCAATTTATGCCAGAGCTCACATAAACATAAAAAGAGTGTCCATAACCATAAATGTCAGAGCATGTGCAATAAGAAATCATGAAATGTACACAATAATATTCCATGACAGCCTAAATTTATACCTCAAGATATAAGTCGACATTAAGATGTATGTTTTTGACAAGGACCATTGTAAAATAGTAATAAATTGAAGTAAAAACAATCTGATTGAATGTGTGTATTCACAAAGCTCTTCAAAGCCACCCTTAAGGGCTATGAACTTTGGGTCAATAGTGTCTGGCTGAATGTTTAAAAAGCCACTTCTGTATTACTGGTAAGTCAGATCTATTCAAGGTACATTCTTAACTCACTTTAACTTGGCAAGCTCTCCATAGAATTGCTTTGACTGGATGAAGACACCTCCAATTGAGAGTGAGGGTCACTATAAGAACCAGCCTCATAAAGCTTTGCTATGTTAACTATGTGGATAGTGTATGAAAGATGTTTCCCTCACATTACAGTTTCCTCTCTCTTTCTCTTATAGCCACAGGGAAAGTTTATTTTTATCTTGCAGACACTTTGCAAAATAAATCATGTTTTCCTCTACAGAAATTTCTAGAAGATTCAGAACCATGTTTGTGGCCCACCAAAAATATTGAATCAATATTTTTGAAATCTTGATGGCTCTAAGTCAGACCAAGCTGCTATTTTTAAAGCTACCAGCTGTTTCTTGGTTCACGATGGAGAAGGGCTATTTTCTATGCTAGGAAAAATATTTTCATTTATCTTTCACAAAGGTAAGGCCAAAAATCTTATTTCAGAGTGGAAAACTTTAGGTAATTTGGGAGATAAATTTCTCTGAATGCTAATGTGAAACTTCCTTTCTTTAGGGCTTTCACATCTGGCCAGATTATTATGCTATTTTCTAGAGAAGGGCCTAAACTGGAGATAGGAAAGAAGTAATTTTCTTCTTCTCTTATTAGGCCCTTCTGAAGGTTAGGGTCCGGGACTTCCAAAGAGAAATTAGCATAAAAAGTTCTTTGGGAAGTAAGCTGGAGCCTGTCACTAGACTGACTCTGGGTCAAAGGAGAGGTAGCTGGTAAGGGAGGACCAGTATTGGGTTTGTCCTATGGATTCTAGATGCAGTGATCATTTTAATACCCAATTAAAAATTCCCTTTTCTGTACAGAAATTCCTTTGTGATATCTCCTTTATTTTTAGTAAAGCCTTACACATTCTCGAAGTTGACCTCAGGTGTGGAATAACCCAGTGTATGGAATGAATAAATACGGTGAAATAGCAGAGGTCAAGATGAGACTAGTTCTGAGATGTTTGCCTGGAGGAGGATTTAAGTATTTGTATAAAAGAATGAGTGAATTAAGAAAATAATAGTAGTGACTAAATAATAATAGACTTTGTAATCATCTTTTTTAATATGAAAATGCCCTCTCCACAATCCCTCTTATACCTGGTTCTTATCATTTTCCCCTTGATTATTAAAACAAGATATCATCTGCAAAGTAAAGTGAAAAACCAAAAACCAAACCAAAGCAGAACAAAAACCCATGTGAGGAGTGCCTTAAGTCAAATATTAATTGTTTTATCTTTTTCACTATTTTCCTATGTATTTTACCATGTACATTTTTCTGATTAAAATGGTATGGAAGCACTATAATAGGACTACTTTTTTTAAAGGAGTATTTATGGCAAGTGTGCAATGGAATGAGAGGAAGAACGAGAAATTTTTTTCTTAGCCTACAAACAGGCATCCAATGCTTCTAAGACTAGACTTACATAACAGGCCTCAGAGAATCAGGGAAGTAACTCAGCACTGGTTGGCATACAAGTTTACATTATATACCCCTAAGTTATCATCTGATTAAGTTGGTAATCCACAACCACATATGGTACATCATTATTGGCCAAAGTGGTTTAACCTTTCTCAACATTTATTTATTAAGAGTTCCTATAGACTTAGACACTAATCCTTGGACCAATATGTCATGGCCAGGGCAGTGGGGCTGATTTTCCTGATCATATATCATAGTCTCAACCCATGCAGAATTTAGATAAGAAAGTCAGTGTGAGAGTCCAGGTGACAGAAGTTGGGTGGTAGCTATGGAAAAGGTAAAAAAAATAAACAAACCCCAGTCAGATGCTTGATTTATTTAGAAGGCAAAGTCAACAGTATTTGCTCATGGAATTAGTGGGAAAAAAAAAGGGAGAGAGGAGTCAAGGATGACTTGGGTGACTAGAGTAGTAGGGGGTCAGCCATGGGGGAAAAGATTTAGGGGGGATAAGAATTTAATTTTGGTATTTAATAACACTTTAATATTAAGTTTGAAATTCATCTTAAATATCAAATCAAAGATGTCAAATGCACAAATTTTGGATTTTAGGAGAAAGGTGGCAGGTAGAGGTGTAACTTGGGAATCACAGAGAAGGTGATGTAGTGTAGGGGAGTATAGTTCTTAAAAGCAGACAGACTAAAGCCAGAATGCCTGAGTTCAAGTCTGACACCACTCCCTACTAGATGTGACTTTATGCAAACTATTTAATTTTTCTATGCCTCAGTTTTTCTTCCAAGATGGGAACAATAATAGAAACTCTCTCACAGTGCTATTGCGAGAGTTGATTAGTATATAAAATATACTTAGAATGGAATGCAAAGGAGGAGTGTAAGCCATTATTAGTCCTCTCATTATCATGTGAGTATAGTTGATATTTAAAGCCATGGTACTCAATGACAGTACCTGGGTCTAGCTAGAGAAGAGTCTCAATGATGAGATCTGAGATACACCAATCTTTAGATGGAAGGAAGAGGAAAAGGAACCAAAGAAGAGTCTGAAAATTGAATAATATGAGGAGAAAGACAGAATAGTGTTCCCCGAAGTTCAGTGAAATTTTTCTATTCTTCCCTGAAGTCTAGTGAAAGCAGGGATAAATGTATTACAAGTTTAATATGAAGCCTGAGAATCACCCACTGAGTTTAGCAACATACATATCCTAGGGGACACTTACAAGAGCTATCCCAGTGGGAAGTATAGCATAACAAAAAGCCACATGCAAAGGATAGTGTTATAGAATTGCATCTTTCTAGATACACTAGAATTTCATTCATTTTGGTAAGATAACCCCACTATGGCATCTCCTTCAACATTAAAAATACCCCAGGAACAAAATTCACAATTCTCATCTAACACTCACTTAGGGGCAATATTTATTGAGTGGAAAGACAGGTAACATTTGTAGCACTGTTTTAGAAGTTATTTTTCTCATTTTATTTCTGATGAGGTCACAGAGTTAAATTCACACAAGCTAAGTGACGTGACACATCACCTTATCGCAATCAAGCTAAGGTAACATTAGGCACAAACAACTGCTCAGACTGGTTTCCTCAAGAGGGAGCTTGGGGATTGGCAGATATTGGGTTGGCCAAAAAGTCCATTATGTTGTTTCCATAAAATGAATGACACATTTTTCATTTTCACCAATAACTTTATTGATTTGGATATTTTTAGTATGTCAGCTATCTCCTGCTATTGGTTTCTAGTGGGTAGAGGCCAGGGGTGCTGCTAAACATCTTCCAATGCATAAAATAACCCTAAGCAAAGAATTATTTGGCCAAAATACAATAGTACCAAGAAACTTTGCAAACCACTTTTGAGCAGTCACAGCACCTTCTCCATAGACTTCACAAATCCTTTTTTTGCATTTCAGTTGCATTTTTACCTTTCTTGAAACAATAAATCACTATATGCTGAAAATGTTGTGTTTCTTTTCCATCTTCAGTATTCAAATGGATACACAAAAAAATCACCGATTTTGATGTTTTTTTAAATGTATGCTGATATGACAGATGTCACAATACAATCTAATAAAATTGTTTCAAATGAAGCTAAAGACAACCAAGCACTACTGGAGCCATTGTACAGAAAAAATGTAATGGACTTTTAACCAACCCAGTACTTTCAGTCTCATAGACTCCTCTGCAGTGCATTGTCTTGTGCCCTAATTTCTCCAAGGTGTTAAAAATCATGAGCACTTCTCCATGTTATTAAATTTTTCAAAAATATCATTTTTAATAACTATTTAATAATTCAACCTGTGGCTAATAGGGTATGCCAACAGAGATAGGTTTCCTGTCTCACCATACTCTGATCAGTGTTTAACATATATGTGTAAGTTGCTACTGTTTTTATTAGTGAAAACAGTATCTCGCTATTGTTTTAATTTTTAGTCTAAAGGTTAACATCTTTATTTGCTTATACTACATTGTATTTTTTCTGACATTTTTATGTTCCTGTTCTTTTGTACTTTTTTTGTTTTGGGTATCCATGGCTATATGTTATTATTAATCCTCATCTGAGGATATGCTTGTTGATTGAAAGAGGAAAAGAGAGAGAGAGAGAGAGAAATTGCTTGATAAACACTGATCAGTTGCCTCGTGTACTGTCTCTAACAGGAGACTGAACCTGCAACCTTTTGGTGTATTGGATGATACTCCAACCAACTGAGCCCCCTGTCCAGGGCAGTGAATGATAGCTTTTAAGACTAGTACCATCCCTGCCCCCACACTTACCTGAGTCCTCTGAAAAGCAATGCAGAAAAAGTTGGCACAAGAAAGCATAAAAAATCATAGTTTTGAATATATATACTCTTTTTTCAGTATTACCCACCATTAGTTATAACTCACTGGAAGTTTGGTCCCTTTGCAATGGTTTTTTGGGGAATTTACCAGGATGGGGAAATAGGATGTGGTGAAAAATTGAGAATTAGTTTCCACCCAGAAATACATTCTGAAGATATACAAAAGCTGACCCACAAGTTACAGAACTCAGCTCAGTAATTCAAATAAAAGCAAACACCAAAATGAAAATTTGAAGAATGCTACACTTTAAAGTCTCCTAGTCTGAACTGTGCTCCCCTGACTGAAAAGGCTAGTTCACTGAGGTGGCTGACATATGATTACTGTTGGGACTGTATCATTTCCATTAGGTATGAAGAAAGATAGATGAAAAAAATTGCACTCTAAGAGAAACTGGTTAAACATTAGTGACTTAGAAGATGAAATGATTAAAAATGACCTAATTGAAGAATTATAGCAATCAGGACTTCATCTATTGCTTTAAGAACTCCTAGAACATTTAACAGGAATATCATTTTTCCAGTAGGCAAATGTCTCTACTTCTTAAAGATATTGGGATTTGGCTGTCTCAACCATTTTATCTATCTCAACACAGATTTCACTGAAAGAATTCCAAACTTCTGGTATCATAAACAGTGTATCCAAACTGATTTTATATACAGCTGCAAAAAATGTACAAATCAAAGGTTTTACAAATTTAATAGTTTTTAAAACATGGTCACAGGTTAGGAAATTTATAAGCATCAATTAAAATGAAAGATATATGATTTTGTAAAGCAAAAAATTGTTTTATAAGCAAAGAATCTTTACCTAATTTGTACACACACTGTGTGAACTTGTTCAGGTTGCTTCAGCTCTGGGGGGCTCAGTTCCCTCCTCTATAAAATCATGTATCTTTACCTCATTTTAGATATCACATCTAGAGCTTCATAAGATGTGGTACCAGTAGGCAGAGACTGACCTTGATAAAGCTATAGTTATTTTGGATACTAGTTAAGGGTACTAGTTATGGACTAGTTACTAGTTTTGGAAAAAGTCAGGAAGGGTCTATGCCCCCAGTGTAGAAATTTATCTATAATGCTCTTTTTTTGGATTTAATACATTTTATTCTAGTATTTTACTTACTGTTAAATTTTTAAATTTTTATCTATAATAGTCTTTTTTACTTAGGACTTTATGGCAATAACAATATGTATGTATTAGTTTAGAACAGCTGGACCAAAACATGAATTTTCCTTTTAAAGAATTTAATATTAATGTTCCTAAATAGGAACAATATTCCTAAAGAGGGTTGTTTCCTCTAGCACATTCTACAATGTGCCTGTGTATTAATATTACTGCTGCTTGATGATGATTGGGGGTGGATGGCTTTTCATTCTGTGTGCATCATCCTGTACTGTGTCTGGGTTCCATATTTTCAGTTTTGTGAACATGATTCTGGAGTTTGGAAACGAGACAGTAAGTTCTCCTCTGTCCACATTTTAAAATTTGAAATCTTTTCATTGCAGAATCTGTATTAGCCATATTTTTTGTTGGAAGTAACTAAAATGCAACTCAAATGCTTACATGTATGTATGTGTGGTGTTTACACATCTTATATATGTGTGTACATATAAAGTTCACATAAAATTATAAAATGGACATGGTTGGGTCTGGCCCTATAGTATGACAGAAATTCATTCGCAATTCTATTTTTCAATTCTAATTTTTTCTCCATGTCCGCTTTATCCTTATGAGTGCCTCCACATGACAGGGGATATGGCCACCAGTTATTCCTGAGGGCATATCCTTATAACTTTTGTCAAAAAAAGAAAAAAAAAACCTCCACCCCAGAGTAACTCTAATTGGACTGGCTTAAATGACATGTTTGTTCCTGACCCTTAACTGTGGTTGCTGGAATGCTTAGCCAGGGTGGTGGGTGGGGACTCCCACCATAGTAGGGAAGAACAGTTCTTCAAGGGAAGGGGAGCTAGACTATTACCACAGGAAAGTGAGCAGAGGTCTAAGCAGACAAAAACAATGAATGTTCACAAGATAGTTGTGGTTGTTTCATGTGTATGATAATGAAGATGCTTTTTTTTGTTTTTAAGATTTTATTTATTTATTTTTAGAGAGGGAAGGGAGGGAGGGAGATAGATAGATAGATAGATAGATAGATAGATAGATAGATAGATAGATAGATAGACAGACATCAATGTGCGGTTGCTGGGGGTTCTGGCCTGCAACCCAGGAATGTACCCTGGCTGGGAATGGAACCTGGGACACTTTGGTTCCCAGCCCGCGCTCAATCCACTGAGCTACGCCAGCCAGGGCCTGAAGATGCTTTTATGTATATAGGACATTACAACTTATAAAACAATTTCACATATCCATGTCTGTTGGTCTCCGCAGAAACCCTACAAAATTTTACCTATTTTACAGGTAAAAAAATAAACTTAGAATTCTGCAGCTACCACATTCTGCAGAGGTATTTAAATAATTAAGATTTAGGATAATTAAAAAGTATCCTTTCAAAATTTACATGGGTTTTTCACAGTCAGTTATAAACAAATGTGGTTCCATTATATTTTAATATTTCTGAAAAATATTTATATGAGTATTTCTTTTAAGTTCATTCCAGAGGAGGTGCAAATAACTTGAAAGATTTACTTGTAACCTTTCTTTCATTGCCTTTGCCAAAATTTTCTATCTTTCCTTTTACTGTCCCCTAATTTCCTGATCTTTCTTGCTCACTGACAAAACCTTAAGTGACTAAGGAGCTCCTTGGGTGTCACTGACTTACAACCCCTTCTTGCTTCTGTCTCCACTAATTTGCTAGTCACATCTAATTACATGTTAGTTATACTGTCATCTGTCTTACTGTCTCTCTTACCCTATGTCTGTCTAAGTCCTAGATGATTCCTATACCCCAATTATTCCTTCTATAACTTTATTTTCTTTTCATATTTTCATTCACTCTACCTGAGCTCTACTCTTAAGGTTGTACTGTAGATGTTGCATTCTCCAACACGAGTTTTGAAATCTCTATTTGAAACATTCTTCTACCTATTACCTCTCTTCTTCCTCCTCAGTTATTCTGATATTCCACCAAGTTCTCATCCCATTGAGTTTCTAATCTTTTGTCCTACTATTTCTTCTCTTTCCCTCACATACTTCATGTTCTCACTTCTCTTTTTATGTAACTCAGAGTCCAGAGACCACCAATATAACTACTCCATTACAAACCTTTTTAAGTCTTACTTTCATAGTAAGACTTACATTCCCCCTTCCTCTATCATAATTGCCATGAAAACTCCTAACCTAATTTAAACCTAACTATTAATGTAGATCAGCATGCAAGTCAAGCACTGGAGAAAGAAATAGCAAAATGGAAGCAACAGTGTTTTTGCAACCTAATCTTGAAAGTGACACTGCATCACTTCTCTGCTGTATTCTATCAGAAGTAAGTGAGTATGTCCAGTTCATGGTTAAGGGGAGGAGATTTCACAAGAGCATGAATACCAAGAGACAAAGATTACTGAAGAACATTTCACAGTTTACCTACTATATCCCAGTTGCCAGTGACCCATATCTCACTAGCCAATAGGCGATTTTCTGCCCTCCAGTGGCATTCGATACAATTGATTACCACTTCCTTAAAACACTGAGTCTCTAGGTTTCTGAGAGCATATTTGTTTGTTTTTCCTTTTCATTAATGACTCCTTCTCCTCTACTGACCTCTAAATATTGGAATGCCTCAAAGCTCTGTCCTTGGCCTTCTTATCCAGGTCTCTGCATTCTTAGGTGATCCCATTCTATTTCATAGCTTTTAATAGCATCTATGTGTGACAAGTCACAAATCTGTGGCCCTTCCAGTACGTTTCTCAAAGCTACAGGATCATACATCCAACTGCTTACTCAACATTTATTTCTATTTGGATATCTGATAAGAATCTCAAAGTTCATGTATCTCAAAGAACTATTGATTTTCCCCCCACTCCACCCTCTTCCTTTATCATCTCCTACCCCAATATCCCCACTGCTCAAATAAAACATCCTTGATTTCAGTTTGTCCTTTGGCCTTGACGACAGTTGGTGCAACTCTTAGGAAATAGGAAAATATTTAAGTTTTAGAGACTTGTGGAGCATGAGCTTTACTATAATAATATTACAATGAACATTACTATATAATAGTCACAGTTTACTATTACTATAGTTATCATTACAGGTTTACAGGTAGCCACTGGATATGTGGTATTATTTTAGGTAAATTAAATTTATTTATTCTTTTAATTCAGTCCTTCTAACAATTATAAGTAGATGTTATTATACTCATTTTGGGAATGAGGAAACTGACTCTCAGAGTGTTTAGGCTGTTTTTACTTAAGGTCTCATTGTTGGTATCAGTTAGGATTAAGTTAGAATGCAAGTGACAGGAAACCAAGAGTCTAGAGACCAAGAATGGTTAAAACAAGAAACAAGATTTATTTTCCTCTCATAAACCACATGGGGCTGGTATGTGGTTTTACAACCATCAGATTGCAGTTCATGTTGGCCTCCATTCCTCCAGACAAGGCTTCCCTTTGGTGGTCCATGAGGTTTGCTGTAACATCAGCTCTCATGGCTGCTACTTGCCAGTAGGAAGAAAAAAAAAGGGAGAATAGATATACCGTTTATCTTAAAGACACTTTTTGGAAGTTACAAACACTGTTTGTCTTAGTCCCTTCAGGTTGCTATAGCAAATTACCATAAACCTGTGACTCATAAACAAAAAAAGTTAATTTCTCACAGTTCTGGAAACCAGAAAGTCCAAGATCAAGGTGTAAGCAGATTTGGTGTCTGTGGAAAGTCACCTTCTTGGTTCATAGACAGGCATCTTCTCACTGTGTTCTCACATGGCAGAAGGGGTGAGGGAGCTTTCTGGGGTCTCTTTTATAAGGGCACCAGTCCCATTCATGAGGGCTCCATTCTTTATGACTTAATCACCTCCCAGAGGCTCCACCTCCTAATAAACATTGAGGAGTAGGATTTTGACATATGGATTTGGTTGGGGAGGGACATAAATGTTTAATCTATAGCACTGTTTCTGCTTGAAATCACTGACCAGAATTTAATTTCAAAGTCTTACCCAGCTGCAACGGAGACTGGAAAACAGACTTATTCTGAGTGACCATGTGATGTACCCAGCTAAATTGAGAGTTTATATTTTTGAGGAGGAAGAGGAAATGGATATTATTAGAGGACAATCAGCAGTCTGCCACAATAGGGATGTAAATCCAGGGCTGTGTGGTTCTGGAGATCATGACCTTTCTGTCATCCCACACTCTGCCACCTGAGCACCGCAGCAGCTGAGGGTTCCAAAGACAGCTTTGCCTTGTGTCCTGGGGTGGCCTGTGTGCCTCTAACACATATGTTACAGGCTAACTCTTAGCTATTTCCTCTGCTTTTTTTGCTCCCTTAGAATTTTTAATATTTTTATGCACTCATACCTTATGTTATAATTATTTATTTTTAATTTTTGTAAATCAAACACTGGCTAATTGGTAATGTTTATTCAATAAATGACTGAATTCATGAACAACTCAGGGTTGTGTATCTCTAGCACATTGTTGGGAATTTTTAAGATGTTCAACAAATATATGTTTACTGAGTAGTTTGGCTGGCTGGCTGGCTTGAAAGTCAACAGCTTTTCTATTTCAACTGTTTTCTGCCTTTGGAAGAGTGCAGACTACATTCTCAGCTAATCACTTTGCCTTTAGGATTCAGAGAAGAGAAAGAAAAGAGAAAATAAACAAAACACAGGAAAAGAAATAAAAGGAAAAGAGCAGGAGGTATATTTATAGAAGTTATTTCATCCCCTACTTCATTCTTTCTCTTTTGTATTGATGCCACAAATATGAAATTTTTTATCCAAATGGAATTCCATAATACTTACCTGGGAAATATCTTAGGTACACTGCATTCAAGACCAATGAACAATGTATTAATGTTTCAGAATTTAGGACTATTTGAGGAAGTTGCAACTAATTTTATTCAGTCAAAGTTTACATATTTTTTTCTTTGTGATATTTTCTTTACTAAAATTCTAAATAGAATTTTATAGTTCCAAGACCTAAAGATGAAATAAATTTTTAAGAATCCCTTGAAAGGTAGTATTGGTAAATTCAGTTATTTCAACTGCATAAAGAAGCAAACTTCATCACATCCCACATGAAAAACTCCAGCAAGAGCTGTTGGCATGCTTTAACTATAACCATCCAGCAACTAAAAGACTTGATCAAGCTACAGTCCCTGCACTCAGTGATTTAGAGGAAATCAGCACTTAACCAAGGGTTTTTTTTGTTTGTTTGTTTTTTTTGCTGAGCAATTGGGGGCTAAAAATAAAACACTATTACATCAAACTGCAGACAAACAAAAATTTAAATACATTCACTGTCTTCTCAGGGCATGTCTGTACTTAGAACAGCTGAGCTCAAAGGCTTCAAGATGTTTGTGCTATTAGGCAATGGGGTGAAGGATTTTCTGTAATTCCTGATGGGCATCCTCAGCTCTTCTGGGTAAAGTAGGGGAAAGGTCAGAAGAGAATGACAGTATTTTCAAATTGATGAGAGAGGGCCAGATACATTCCTCTGACCCTTTTGAATGCAGGGGCAATTCATTAACTGCATTAATTAGCATGTCAATGAGTGCCTTGCCTTCCATGAGTGATGGGAAATATATTTGTAAATATGATGTACAGCAATCTGTCAGAAAGAGGCAACTTTTTGGGCTTTGAGTATATATAAAATATGAAACAGCTTAGTGAGATTTGAATCCAGGTCAGTCTGACTCCCAGAGCCAATATCCTTCATCACACTTTGGTTCTTCCTCATTCTTTGCCCCTTCTCAAGTCACTGCCATTGTGAAAATTATTTGGCTTTTCTCTGCCTCAATTTCCTTGTCTGAAAAGGGGATAAAAATAATTTTGCAGCCCTGGCTGGCAGAGCTCAGTGGATTGAGCTCCGGCTGTGAACCAAAGTGTTGCAGGTTTGATTCCCAGTCAGGGCACATGCCTGGGTTGCAGGCCATGGCCCCCAGCAACCGCACATTGATGTTTCTCTCTCTCTCTCTATCTCCCTCCCTTCCCTCTCTAAAAATAAATAAGTAAAATCTTTAAAAAATAATTTTGCATCATTAAAATTGCAAGGATTGAATTATATACTGGATATAAGACATTCGGTGAAATGCCTTATTACACATACAATGCTATTATTATTTTATTAAATGATCACATTCAAGAGTTAGGAAGAATAGTTATTACCCAGTGTTTTCATTTGATATGTTTATTGCCAACACATTCATGGTCCTAAGCTGATAAAATTTGGAAAACTCCACATTAAGTTTTTTTTTGTGGTAATTGATGAAGAAACTGAGACTTTAAGAGCCAAATCAGGGGTCTAACATTGAGAGAGCCATTCACTTGGTCAAACTGTTTTCAAAGCTACTGATGAGCCTCTCCATGTGAGTACAATGAACTCTTCTCTACTCTTCTGCTTGTATTTTATTGCTTAGATATACAATATGTAAATAGTTAGCAATAAAAGATATGCTATGTTCAACATAATGTTTTTATATTTATGAAAGTGAAAAATGAAATTTTTATTTTCTAAAAACTCAAAAATCCATAGCCTAGGAAGCTTCACTTGTTTTAGAAGTGTGTGTGTATATATATATGAATTTTAATTGTTTTCAAGTACAGTTTTCTGTCTTTTACTACCATCCCAGCATCCCAGCCCCCCATAGAAGTATATTTAAAGAGCATAGCACAAAATACTTTTAAAGCCCAATTTGAAAGAGCAAATCCAGAGAAATCACAACTTTGTGTAGATTTATATTATTTAAAACAACGTACTTAAAAGATATTCATTTTTACCCTGAAAATCCATATGGATAAGTATTAAAAATAAGAATTTATAATTAAAATGGGCCAGAAACACATGTCCTCATTATGTTACAGAACAAAACAAGGGGGGCCTGGGATGATATACTATTATCGAAAGAAGGCCCGTTATGTCCGCCGCCCTAGGAAAGATGTCTCTCAATGCCAGAGATTTGTGAAAAGGAAAGGAAATGTTTACTTAATGCTATACAAACTTCAAGTAGTGACCCAATGTCTTTATCAAAAAATCCTAAAGTCCCTAAAAACACCCACAAACACATAGTCCTTCCTTCCTTCCCCCTTTACCCAGTCCAGAGTACCGTATCTCAGGAAAGGAAATAGAAGTCCATGGCTCAGGCAGTCCTCTGGTTCTTCCCAGTTAGTGCTCCATCTCGACTGGGAGACCTCCCTGGGTTCCCGGCACCCTACGCTGAGTCGCCAGGGTCTCTGCTAAAACCAGGTGGTGGTTCCCCCTTTTAAAGCTGCGGGGGCAGGGGTCCCCACTCTGTCCAGGCCACATGGTTCTCTCTCTCTCAGGGCTGCGGGAAGGGAGAGTCCCCACTCTGTCCAGGCCACGTGGTTCTTTCTCAATGGCTGCCGTGTCTGGGTTTAAACCCCCCCGCGCCAATCTTCTTCTGCAGCCCCATTTCCGACTCCTCCTACACTTGGGCACACTTGCCCTCAATCTGCTGTCTTCTCCAGCTTTTCTGTTGCCATCGTGGGTCTGGGCAGGTGTCACCCCATGTCATGGAGCCAATCTTCTCCCAGCTCCCACGCAGGTGCTATAACTCAGGGCACCTGCCCCCCAGGTCCCATCTTGTGGGGGAGGTCCCTTTCCATCCCCCTGGCCTTGAGCATGGCCATAGCTATTTAGCATATCTAAGTGACCAGCCAAAGGCTATAGGTATGCTAAATGACCATGCCATGGATTAGCTGCAAAGCTGCCCTGAATGTTCTTGCTCTGTGTGCCCCTTCCCCCAACTCACACCTGTGGGGGAAGGGGTGAAGACACCTTAAAATCTCCTGGACACCTTGAGTTCTGGACCCCATTTCAAATGCC
Source organism: Phyllostomus discolor (assembly GCF_004126475.2). NCBI lineage: Eukaryota > Metazoa > Chordata > Mammalia > Chiroptera > Phyllostomidae > Phyllostomus > Phyllostomus discolor. Next base: position 148,663,074 of record NC_040905.2, on the reverse strand, counting down.
TATTTGGGGTCCCCCCTCTTAGCTGCACCCTGTAACAATTATACTGATTTCTAAATGTTGGTTATAGAGTGGAAAGGAACCTGAGATGTGAGTCTGCCATGTTGTCACCAAGCCCAGAGGTAGTTCATTTAAAAATGAAACAACTGAGGTTCAGGGATGTCAGTGGTTCATTTACATGACAAAAAGGGGCCTGACAAACTCTGGAGGCCTGCACGGTGGGCCCTACAGACCAAAGAGACTGAAAATAAGCACATAGGATGGTCTCAACATAAAAATTCTGAACTAAAAGCAAGTCATGGAGAGTAGTCCTTGACGAAGGTCAGTCTTTACCTCAAGTGAGCCTGTCTATTGCCTTTTTGCATTTAGGATAACTTACCTTTGGGATGTCAGTGCAATCTGACAGTTTCCAGGCCCCTCAGGGCACACCGATCACACCTGATCAGGGGACTACAGAAGTCCTTACTGTTATCTTGTTCCCATCTCTATGTGCTGGAAATGTTCATTATTAATTATCCTGTACCCACACATGTAAAAGAAGGATTTGTCTCTTCATTTTACTCTATCCAATCCCAGAGATTGCACCCCTGCTTTGCTTTCTCCCACCTCCCTAATCAACCACCAGTGGATTTCATGTGTAGATTTATATTATTACATCTCCCTTACATCTCCTCTTTTGATCCTAAAGTATAAAGAAGCTATCGAACTGCCACTCTCTAGAGCATTTGCTCAGTCCAATTAGATTTTACTTCCCAGCAATTGTCAGTTTGGCTCAAATGAACCCATAAAAATTTTCTATAGGTTTGGACGTTTCTTACATTGACATACTGAACATCACACAAGTATAAGGGACAAAACTGAGATCAGAACCCAAACTTTATGATTCTTGAAGCCTCGGTTTTTTTCCTTTATTCTAGGCTGCTTTGAACAGAATTGTGCACTTCAGATTTATTTATTATTTATTTTAGGAGGTTATTTTTTATCATATTTTTCCATTACCATTTATTCCCTTTATGCCTTCTTCCACCTCTACCCACCTCCCCTCCCCTGCCCCCCAAATCACTACACTGTTGTCTGTGTCCATGAGTTCTTTTTTTTTTGCTCTATCCCTTCACCACCCCTCCAGCCTCTCCCCTACCATAGATGTCATTGTGCATGCTCTCTGTTTATGAGTCTGTTTCTATGTTGCTTGTTAGTTCAGTTTGTTCATTAGATTCCACACATGAGTGAAATCATATGGTATTTTTCTTTTTCTGACTGGCTTATTTCATTTAGCATATGTTCTCCAGGCCCATCCATGCCGTCACAGAGGGTAAAATTTTCTTTTTTTTCTTTTACGGCAGAATACTATTCCATTATGTAAATGTGCCATTGTTGTTTTATCCACTCATCTACTGATGGACACTTGGGCTGCTTCCAAATCTTAGCTGTTGTAAATAATGCTGCACTGGACATAGGGGTGCACATATTCTTTCGAATTAGTGTTTCAGTTACTTCAGATTTATTCTTACCACATGTTTTTATTTTATTGATTATATCAGTCACAGTTCAAAGAAAATTTATATATTTTGAAAGTTATGAATTCAGTATAAAAATTAGAGCTGTATCACTGAAGGGAGTTGTGAGAAGGTCCAGAGGGAAGAATCACAGGGTCACGGAAGAATCTCCAGCCACTGAGACGTGAGGTAAGTCGGAGACTGTGGGAGAATTTAAGATGATTTGCATGTCCAGATGCCAACATGGGATTACAAAGGAGAAGCTTGTGGAAAGGTTTGTGGAAGCTGGTGCCTCCTGGAAACTGCTCCAGCCAGATAGTGTTGTACGTCTCACACACAGCGTGGGGTGTGTATAGCATACTTACGGGAGAAAGCCCAAACTCAACAACTAACAAATGAGAGGCCTCATGATCTCTTTCCATCAATCTTGTCAGTCTCATCCCATGCCACTGCCTTACCACATTTTTCTTCAGTAGTGCCAATTATATTTGTCTTGTTAGTTTTGTACGAGAATCCAGTGAGATAAATGGGACAGTGCCTATGACAAAACAGATAATCAATGATCACTTTACTACTAAGTTGCAAACAACAGGAGCTATTTCAGGGGGTTGAAGCAGAGGATAAGTTCATGCTAGGTTATTAGGTAGCTCAGAAAATTTCTAGGAGGGCCAGATCAACTTAGAGGGCACAGGGACAGAAAAGAAACAATCTAAAACTACAGCATGTCTCTGTCCCAGAAACAACCTTCTAGGTTGTAGCCTCCTCTGGGCATAGACACTGAAACAGGAACTGCTGATGCTGAGCATTGGACTCCAGAGTCACAATGGTTGTTCTCAGAAACCAGGGGCCTCTGTTATCAGTCCCTCCAGGAAATGGATTTCATTTTCCTGTATTCTCACCCTACTCTCATCTAAATCAAAATCTCACAGGTGTGTGTCTGACTAGCAGAGCCTAAATCACACATCTGTGACCTCTCTGCAAGGGAGGCTGGGAGGGAAAGGGGAAATTTGTTCTGCAGACTGCCTTCTAGAAAATGAGTTGGTCCCCTGCAAACTTAATGGAAACTTGTGATAGCCTGGTGCTTAAGGTAGTCAATTCTGGTGAACCATGTGGCTTAGAGCCCAGCTAGCATTCTCATCATATCAGAGGAAGGGCTATTACTTCTTCAGTCTTGAATGCTATTGGTTGCTGGGGTTCAAACTGATGGCTAACTATATCATGCAACTACAATGGCAAGCCTTGATCCTTAGCTGCCACTTATACCAGAGGAGGGCCTGATATTCCCCAAAGCCTTGAAAGACAAGAGTAGGGCTGGAGCCAATGTTCTACTATGCCATACAATATGGTACTCCCATTTCTGATTACCCAAAGGGAGGGACCAGTGCTTCTCTTGTCCCATGGCCCAAGATTGGAATTTCTCTCTGATTCTGCTATCTTGCCTTGTTAGATCTCGGTGCACTGCCTTAGAATACAATGGATAATAGGGTCCTCTATACCTTCTACTGCTTCCACCTTTGTGAGCTTCATTCATTTATTCATTCAGTTAGTCCTGGTATGTGCATTGACTGGCATTTTTCATTTTTGCACAAGAACAAAGGTTTGATTTTCACATTTGGGAGGCAAGACTCTTAATATGGAAAATTATCCAAATGGAGGAAAGGTATTAAAAAATGCTAGATGGCTACAAAGCTTGACCCCCAATAAATCCATTACCTCCAATAAATATTAATTCATAATTAATTTCTTTCCCCTCTTCCTTACTGGTTTATTCCTGGTGGACTTCATTACCTTAAGAAAGTAGATTTTGGCAGGCTTGGGTCCCAGTTCTACTACTGCTAAAACCACGTGGCCTTGTTCCATCAGCATTATCTAAGTCTCAGTTCCCCATCTGTGAAATAAAATTTACTAGCAAAACTAATCTCAAAGAGTAATTGCTATAAATGAAATAAAGTATGTAAAAACTTAACCAACATGTCAAACACACAATAAACATCTAAGAAATGCAAGCAATTCTTATAGGAAAATTTCAAGAAAAAGTTTTATCCTCATCTTGTTAAGCAAACAGACAAAAAATTCGCACAGCCAAAAGCTCTTCTAAAACAAAGTGTTTACTGAGTCATATGCTAGCCAGAAGAGGACCAGGTCTTGGGATATCAGCCTGAACAGCCAGCAGCAGGGCTGCATGAAAAAGACAAATAACATATGCTGTCCTGGAGTTGATGGGTTCCCCTGAACCTCAAGTTTGGGGAAGAAAGATGTGAGTTGTTTTGAAAGAATTTACATTGGTTATAAATAAAGGGGATGGCAGCAGTCCTGGGATATAAATCCCATAGTCCGCCGTAAGAAAGAAGTGTTTGCTCGTTAAGATTGCTTGTGGATAACAGCACAGAAAATCATGCATAACAAGAAGTGGAGATGCCTGGAGGCCTGTGGTACCTAATGGTCAGCTACTGGCTATTTTGTTTAGATAATTTTGCAAATAGGCACCTGAAAGTTCATTCAAAGTTCCAGCATACATTCACTCAGGAATGTAGCAGTCTTTTAGTGGTTTTGCCCTGTAGTTGTTAAGCTTTATCTTTTCCTTTCACCCTATAGTCTGCTATAATTTTATTTAGGACATCTCAGGTTTTGTTGTTGTTAATTCTTCAGGGTTCAGTCTGGTGACATTCCATTCTGTTATTTTGCTAACATTCACTCTAAAAAACCAGTCCCAGTAACAATTCCGGGAAATCTGCTCTTTAACAAAAGAAGGGGAAGATGAGAAAGGATGGGAAAAACCTGTAAGGCTCATAAACATGGCAGTTCATTTCTATATATCTTAGGGAGAGAACATGCTTCCTGAATATGAAATTCTGAAAGTGCAAAGCAGTGCAGTGTAGGGCACAAACTGGCCTTGGTGTCACAGCCTGATGTTGAATCCCAGCATTCCTTTTACTGCTTGTGGGATCTCTGGCACTGGAACTGGCACTTGAGATCCACTCATTTATTCATTTAGTCACTCAGCTGACAAGCATTTTTGGATCATCCACTGCGTGCCAGTGGATTGGCATAAATGATGCAGAGAATTCTGTAAATGAGACAGACACCATGGCAGGTATGCTTGACTCACTCTGAACAGTGTGATTATCAGGGTGCTTACAAGATACAGCAATGGCACAGAACAAAAAGAACGTAAATCCTCCTGGGTGGAGGGGAGGACTCAGAAAAGGCTGTCCAGAGTAGGCAACATTGCAGCTGGGTTTAAAAGATGAATAAGAATTTTCAAGGCAGACAGTGGGGAAAGAACCTTTCAGACAAGACAATCAATAATCAGATTTTTTAAAATGGATAAAGCCTATTAAAAAAAAAGCTTGTTATCATCTCCAGCAGTAGCAATTACTGAAGTACCAGTAGAACTGTTAAGTGTGTGTTAACAGGATCTGGGCCAGGCAGTGTAGGTGTTCTCTCTACTTCATGAAGCTTTGCTCTGGAAGAGGATATTGACTGGGTCACTTGTTTAAATCTCTAGACTTGTCATCCTCCTACTGTATCAGTGAACATTATACTGGACAGCCAAGTCTTGAGAAAGGGCTAGATTTCTAAAATAGGACAAGAGTGTGAGGCAAGGTAAATATGTTATAATTAAGTTGGAAGGGAAAGAGGAACAGAAATGGGCTGCATGAACTAACATTTATGAGATGTACGAGTATGGTTATAGAGATAATAAATTTGATCTAGTAATCCAATATCATTTTATTTCCTCCTTAACTCATGATTTCTTGTAGCTTTCCACCTCTGAGGCTCACTGCTCCAGGAAGGATAATAGATCCTGTCTAGGAAAGAGAGTCTTTGAATCTCAAACTCTATAGCAAGCCTTGAAAATCAGGCACTTTTTTAAAAATAAAAGAGTTTCTAAATTTCTTTGCCTCCTATTCAACAGATCAAGTGTCAGATCTCCTGTGACTTGATTAAACTTAGGAAGTGTCTTAGTTAGTTTGAGCTGTTAGAATACCATCAAATACATGGCTGAAGCAACTGCAAATATATATTTCTCACAGCTCTGGAGTCTGGAAGTCTGAGATCAAGATGCCAGCATGGTTGGGTTCTTGGCGAGGACCCTCTTCCTGGGTCACAGCCAGCTTCCTTCTTGCTGTATCCTCATGGTGAAGAAAGAGCTCTGCTTCCTTCACTCCTTATAAGGGCACTAATCCCATCTGGTCTCAACTAAAGCTGATTACCTACCGAAGGCCCCGGCAAATATCATTCCATCACACTGGAGATTAGGGATTTGACATGTGAATGTAGGGGCTTCAACATAGCAGGCAGGCATAACTCAATATATGATAGAGAGGAAACAAAACATCCAGCCCTTCTTGCTCAGGTGGTCTGCAGCAAGAAGAGAGGCAGAGGTAGGGCCAGGAGGAGGCATTTATGGTTTTGTTTCACCCCTTTTGAAGGTGCACTCTGATATGAGACTCCAGGAACATCCAACTAGGTATGAGAAAACTATGGGAGTTAGAGGTGGGTGGTAAAGGGATTCAGGATATAGCTCAGTGAAGGTTTTAAGCTGAAGGAATTTGAGGAGCAACAGTAGCTGAAAGGACTCTCTGACCTCCCCCTTCTCTGCTGAGGCAGGTCATAAGACTCCACATGGGAAAGGTGCCCTCCCCATAAAAGGAGGAAAGGAGCATCCCTATCCCTGAAGATAGAAGGACAATGAAGGAAATCTGGATGAACAGACCTTGCTAAGTTTCCCCCAGTTTGCTACCCTTAGCTCATACCCTTTTGACCTCTCATGTTTTCCCAAAGACTTTTCACTCTTCATCAAAACTAGTATAAGAAAGGATCAGGTTTAAGCATTTCTTTGGGTCTTCATTTCCAATGAAGGCTCATGTGTCCCATAAAACTTAAATAAATTTATATACTTTTTTTTGTTAATCTATCTTTTTTCAGTACAATTTATGAGGCCCCAGCTAAAGAACCCAGGAGAGTGGTAGGAAAATAAAATTTTCCTCCTCTACAATGGATGCTTGCCTGCAACTAGAGGGAATCTGTAAGTCTGAAGAAGTTTCATATGTGACCTCTTTCAACATGGCACAGGAGCTGGTACAAAAGAGGTGGAAGGTGTTAGTTCTTCCTTAAATGTTTTGTAAAATTCTCCTGTGAAACTGTCCGGTCCAGGGCTTTGGTACGCCTAGAGTTTTTTGATTACTGCTTTGATTTTGCCAGCTGTTATTGGTCTGTTCAGGCTTTCTGCTTCTTCTTTATTCAGTTTTGGAAGATTTTATTTTTCTAGAAATTTGTCCATTTCAGCTAGGTTTTCAAATTTCTTGGCATATAGTTTTTCATAGTAATTTCTTATAATTCTTTGTATTTCTGTGGTATCAGTTGTAATCTCTCCTCTTTCATTTCTGATTGAATTTATTTGGGTCCTCTCTCTTTTTTTCTTGATGAGTCTGCTTAAAGGTTTGTCAATTTTGTTTATCTTTTCAAAGAACCAGCTCCTGAATTTATTGATCTTTACAATTTTCTTTTAGTCTCTATCATTTAATTCTGCTCTGTGAACCCCAATGTTCACAACAGCACAATTTACAATAGACAAGCGCTGGAAGCAACCTAAGTGCCCATCAGTAAATGAATGGATCAAAAATTATGGTACATCTACATGTTGGAATACTACACAGCAGAAAAGAAAGAAGGAGCTCCTACCCTTTGCAATAGCATGGGTGAAATTGGAGAGCATTATGCTAAGTGAAATAGGCCAGGTGGTAAAAGACAAATACCACATGATCTCACTTTTAAGTGTAACCTAATCAACAAAACAAACAAGCAAGCAAAATATAACCAGAGACATTGTAATTAAGAAAAAACTGACAAACTCCAGAGGGGAGGTGGGAAGGGATAATGGAGGGAAATGGGGAAGGGTTTTCAGGAACAACTATAAGGGACACATGGACAAAACCAAGGGGAGATGGGATCAGGGGTGGGAAATGGTAGTGGCTGGGGTAAGGAATAGTATGGAGTGGAATGGAGACAACTATACTGGAACAACGATAAAAATAAATAAAATTTAATACATTTTATATGAAAAAAAAAGATAGAAAGGAACTTGATAGTTGAGTATGAGGTTGTGCCCTATGCTCCCAAACCTTGTGTGGCATTCATGGAACCCAGACATCCCCCCATGTCCCAGTGCGTGGATACACATGCTCTAAGAATCAAAGAAGCACCCTCCCTATGTGCAAAGACTTTGTAATGGAAAGAAGATGGCTGAAACTAAGGCTGTCAGTTGTGAGAGCCAGTATGTCACCTCAAAAGGTCTAATGGGATAAGTCATACCTCAGTAGTCACCAGTTTAGAAGCTGAGCTGAGCAGACCAGACATGTTACAGCAGAGACCTGCAAGAATCTAGGACCTCACTGTCTAAAGTGCATCCAAAGACCAGCAGCATCAGTATCACCTGGGATCTTGTGAGTCATACAGAGTCTTGGATCATCACCCCAGACCCAGTGAGCCAGAATCTGTACTGTAACAAGATACATAGATAATTCATGTCACATTTTAAGTTTCAGAAGCACTGATCAAAAAGGCATTGTGTGAATGCTAGGGCTCTGTCTTTCCCTTATAACCCACAGAGTTACAATGAAAGTACACAACTACAGTCTATAGGCATGGGCTCTCTTAGCAACAAAAGAAGGGGGAGAAAAATGTGAAAGGCTGGATACTACCCAAAAGATACTCAGCTAAAGAGACTGTTTGTTAAACAAAAGTTCATAGATACAGACAACAGTATGGTGGTTACTAGAGGGAAAGGAGGGTGGGAGGAAGGACAAAGGGTAATGATGGTCAATTATATTGTGATGAAAGATTTGACTTTGGGTGGTAAACACACAATGCAATAAACAGATGACATAGAATTTTACACTTGAAACCTATATAAATTTATTAAGCAATGTTACCCCAATACATTTAATAAAACAATAAAGATTCTGAATTCTTGAATTGGGACAATGTACTAGATTGGACCACAGCTGGCCCCCTAAAATTAAATCAGTGGTACGAAACAATGAAACTACATTTTCTTTGATCAATGCATTTTGAGGGATGAATAAAGATTTTTGTTCATCTGCTTTTATTAGTCTTTCATGATTCTTTCTCAGACAAGATAATATTGCAAACATTGTGGTTTCTCACTTGTTTTATATTACTTGCCTCTTTTTACAGTCTTTTGTACATTTAACTTTTTGGACTCACCTCTTAATGAGTGAATTCACGGGTCTATGACATGAAATATTAGTATAAATTTGCATAGCAGGGGACCCAGCCTGGCTCTTTTTTTCTCTGCTCTGGGATTTAGTCATGTCCAGACATGTCTGCACAGCTTGTAGAGAAGGCTGGCAGTACTCTGTTTACTCGATGGACTGAAGATCCTCATGATGAAGAATTCATTTTAAAAGAAGAGAGTAGGGGTACATGTAAAAGGGTATTTGAGTCTCAAAATATATAGCAAGTCTTGAATTCGGCTTTTTTTTGGTTTCTTTTTTTGTAAAATAATTTCTAAACTTCTTTAACTTCCATTCAACAGATAAAGCGCCAGGCCTCATGGTCTTGATTATGTTTAGGGAGGCACAACTCAGGCTCTGTCAGACAGGAAATGAAGAGCCCAGTCCTCTGGCTCTGATGATCAAAGGGCAGTAATGCAGGGTCCAAGGGATAGGTTTCATTCAGACTGCCTCTCACTCTACCAAAGGAAATGAGAGCCCATCAGACATAACCTCTTTCAACTTCCCAGTATTTTCCATATAGCACCTATATTTATACCCATCCTTGGTAACTTTGCTGCTCTTGTCTAAGAAGATGTGATGTTCCACCTTTTATGAAATAGCTCCACTCTTGATCTTATCCTTTTCCACCTCTTTAGGGACCTTGCTATTGTTGAAGAAAAGCTTTCCCCCTACCCTCTTAGGTTCAGTATCTGAGGGCCTGAAAAGTAAACTAACAAAAGACGATTAACATGAGAAAAGGCACAAAAGTTTTATAAATATTTACATGCACAAGAACAGAAAAGAAGTGAAACTCAAGAAAGCTATTAGATTCAGGGGGTTATATATCACTTTAGCAAAGGGAAGGGGGGTTGATCTTCAAGGTATGATAAAAAGTGAGTAGGTAATATATGAGAACTAATGGAAAATAAGGATTATTTTAGCAAGGGCTGTTTATGCAAACTCAACTTGATGTTGATTATCCATCTGTGTTTTAAGAATCTGTCTTTTCTTCTTTATGGTGTTTGGGGGCACCTTCACGAAGGGAAATTTATGTCCTGATCTGAAGCAGACAAGAGGAGGGCAGAGCACTCTTCCTGCATCAGTTGATTCTCAGTTGCCTTCAGCTCACCATAATCTTTATATCAAAGTGGCATATCCGGGGGTGGCATATTCTAATCCCCTTCACCATATTAAGCACACCCTCCCCTTGTTAAGCTTTATTCCCCCCACCATTGCTTCTTCCTCTTTTCTTGCAAATATACTCAAGTCTTTCTCATTTCAATGGTCCTTCCAGTGGCCCTTCCATATTCATTCAAAACAATATTTATTGAGGGTTTACCAAGAGCAGGCATTGATGTAGATGCTGAGGATGTTGTGAGTGAATAACACAGACATAGTCCGTGTCCTCCTGAAATGCAGTCTGTATTTTCACCATCTCTAGCTATCATCCAATACCATTTCCTTTTCATCCAAACCTTGGAGTAATCTACTTTACTTACTCATTCTCATATAGTTTATCCTTAAATTAGTGCGATCTTATCATTCAAACCAAAAACCTAGGAACTCATCTCAGTTTCCTCCTGATCCTTACCCCACACATCACCAAATCCAGATGCTATTACCTACATATTTAAACAATTTTGTCCCTCCTCTCCATCCCTATCACCATGTTACTAGAGTGTCCTAGATAATCATTTGCTCTTCAGCAGTCATTATAACTGGTCTTCCTGTGTATGGTTCAGCTCCATGAAATCCCTCCCTCACAGAAGATCTATAGAGGCCAGCCCCATGCCTTCAACACCTCAAGGACTCCATTTCCTACAGGATAAAGTCTGAGCTCCTCAGTGGCACCCCACATATGTGTTACTGCTTTCATCTCTGACTGCATCTCGCAGTTCCCCGATTTGCCTTCTGTCCTGAAGGTCTTCACATACAGCATGATCAGTTTGTGTATGTGCTTAATCAAATAAAGGCAGGAACTCTTTCCCAGTCTTTTCTTGCTCACTGACACCAGCTGTATTTACCTGCAGAGATTTTTAGCTTTATTTTTTTTTAAATTTTATTGTATTTTTCCATTACCATTTAGTCCCTTTACACCCCCTTCCCCACAACAATCACCACACTGTTGTCCATGTCCATGAGTCCCTTTTCTTTTTTGTTCAGCCTCCTTATTCCCTAACCCCCACCCCCTCCACCTTAGCTGACCCCTACTCTCTATCTATGAATCTGTTTCTTTTTTGCTTCTTAGTTCAGTTTGTTCATTAGATTCCACATATGAGTGAAATCATATGGTACTTGTCTTTCTCTCACTGGCTTATTTCATTTAGCATAATCTTCTCTAGGTCTATCTATACTGTTGCAAAGGGTAAAATTTTTTTTATGACTGAGTAGTATTCCATTGTGTAAATGTCCATGGTCATTTTATCCACTTATGTACTGAAGGACACTTGGGCTGCTTCCATATCTTGGGGATTGTAAATAACACTGAAATGAACATAGGGGTGCTTATGGTCTTTTAAATTAGTGTTTTGGGTTCCTTTAGGTATATTCTCAGAAGTGGGATCACCAGGTCAAAAGGCAGTTCCATTTTGAATTTTTTTTGAGGTATCTCCATACTGCTTCCCACAGTAGCTGCACCAATATGCATTCCCACCTACAGTGCAAAAGTGTTGCCCTTTCTCAAATCTCATTTCTTGATTACATACTCTAAAAAGCCTCACTAGACAGTCCCCCTTTCTAGAGGGAGGAATGGGTGTCTTCTGTGCTTCAATAGCGGCTGTGGGTGCACCTATGCTCTTGTATTATTGTATAGCTATCTGTCTGTCTTTCTCACTTGGCTGCGAGTATCTTTAGAAAAATGTTGGCTCATGGGAGAAACTTAGTAAGGGTTTGTGGAATGAAGCCCAGGTGAGCCAAGATCTGGGCTTTTCCACAATTAGATGAGTCTAGTGGAACCCAGTCCTGACTATGGTTTTATCCTACAGTTTCATTGGATGACCAGTGTCTGCTCCAGGAGATAAGATGTTATTGGTTATACCTTAGCCTTTCACTCACTACTCCATTATGCCTGTTTTGTGGAGGGAAATCAACTTGATCTGTGGCTGTGAGGAAAACACCCATGATGCATAGTCATTATCACTTGTTTTTATTTCCTGCCTACATCCTATCCTGGCACACTGGCTTCTCTCTCCATTGAGAATAAAATCATATATTTAACGATGAACTTGGGGTTAAACCAACATACATGGATAAATTTGAGAAAGAAACCATGTGTGTAACATGTCAGTGGGCCTTTTAAGTGTCTGAGACCTAAGATTTTTAACTAAGTGTCCAATCGCTCAGTTAATTTTATGTAAATGTGTGTTTACATTTTAAATATCCTTTAAAAGTCACCACATAGCTTCACTATGATTACGGAATGAGGATTCTTGACTATGTGGTGTCTTGAAGGTATTGAAATCCTTAGTGTGGAGACTGAGGCAAACAGTTATACGTTAGGCCACCCCTTTCAGAGACACACTTTTGGCTTACACAAGCACAGATACAAATGTTAGAGCTCAAAAGGAACTTAGGGGCCATCTCAGTGAACTCTAATTTTACAGATTCAGAAACTGAGCTTATTAGAGCTTTAAGTCAGTGTTCCCAGATGTTAGCTCATGGACAGTTGCGGTGAACATTCGAATGTCCTGGAAAAATAGTTACAAATATGAATTCCCTAGTCTCATCCCATCAGTAGTGACCTTCCTTACTCAGGCGTAAGTTGGAAATCATTAGTTTAGTGAGTCACCAAGTTCTCCCGTCACACTCAGGATTAGAACGTCGGTTCTCCGCTCTTTATGTTACAACATGCAGCCTCCCTTCCTTTATCTAACAATAAATAATCCCCACTCTTTTCCACGTGATTCATGTGGGATCCTCACTCTGTCACATAATTTCTTGCTATTCCTCTCACCCATGCCCTATGCTATTCATAAATGAGATAAATCATCCTCGTTTATATTTACATAGTTGATAAAATGTTCACAAAGACAAGATGATGCTAGAGCCTTTTAGCTCACATTAGAGCTCCCAGTGGTGGATTATGTCTCATTTACCTGTATCCCTTTGATTCTTCATTTGCCTGATTGATAATCCTTCCATCTGAACTTCATCCAGTCTTTATTTTTCTATCTTCTCCCAAAATGATGTCATGAAAGACATTGTCAAATGCCTGGCTGATATCCAGAACACTGTCTCTTTTTCCTCAAGTTGAAGGCTTATGAAACTATCAACAGATCCTTTTTAAAAATTAATGTGAATCTGTTCTTTCCTCCCTTAAAGTCTATGATCCATTTCTTTTGCTTTTCTTCATGTCTCTTTGACAATTATTTCATTCATTGGCTCTCTCCCTCTGTTTCTTGGAGTCCAGTTTCCACCACTTCTACATCTCACATGAGTCTTCCTACTCTCCCTAGGTTGTCTCCTCTAAACCATTGCCTTCAACCACCATCTATTTGCTAATGACCCCAAGGCCTACAGCCATCCTGTGTAACATGTAGGTTCCATATTGTTAGCTACACTTGATGTTTGGCTGCAGCTTTATATCAGAGATGCTGTCACTTTTTAGAGAATGTGCCTTCCCACAGCCCATACATTGTGGCCACATAGAGCCTTCTGTGACCTCATCCTTCAGGCCATAGCTGATTTGACCAGAGAGGCTCCTGATCTAAGCCAGGCCAATAAGATTCTACTGCCTGGGAATCCTCTGCCATTGGTCACTGCAAGTGTATGGTGATATAATAAAAATATTTTATTATGGCCTTAAAATTTATATCTTCCAGTGCTGGTGCTCATTGATAATTCTGTCTTTTTGTGGTCTTTTTGGCATTTCATGTGCATTTTTGCCTCCAGATGAATTTTATCATCACACTGTCAAATACTTTTAAATCCTGTTGAGATTGAGATTTGGATTACATTTAGACCCTTAAATGAATTTGACATTTTAATAATCGTTTTTCATCCAGGAACATCAGATCTCTCTCTACTTTTATGTCCCACAGCCTGGTGATTTTTTTTTCATATAGGTCATACACGTGAGCTAACCCCTAGGGTTTTGTCTTATTAAAATAGTGAATAGAAGCTTTTTGTTGTTTTTCATTTAAAATATATTCTCTGCTATTTAATAAATATTTCAATTTATATTATTGTCTCAAATATCTACCTTGATAGTTTTTCAGTAAATGCTTTAGAGTTTTAAGTTTTAATAGTATCACGATGTGATGCTATTTGCATAGCATTATGTGGTCTCTTCACTTCCAATAACCATCTCTTTTCTTCTTCAAATATTAACACACTGTTTGAAGACAGTGTTACAAATAGTGGGAACTGAAGGAATCTTTGTCTTATTCCTGTTGCTGATAGGCATGCCTCTGGTGCTTGCTTTGCTGTTAAGAAAATGGTGGGCTGTCATTTTAAGTTAAATATTCCTCCTCATGTTAAGGAAGCATCCTTCTATTCCAAGCTTGCTAAAAGATATTTTAAAAAGAAATCAGGATGAGTTTTATTATTGTCTTGTTATTAGCTTTTGAAATACTCATTTACTCCAATAACTGGCATGACATATACATCTGCTCTCCTAATGCTCAGCCAGCTTAAGGTTCCTGGGAAATATTTTTTTGATTGTAGTATATATTTATTTAATTTACCATTGAATTATATTTGCTAGTGTTTAGAAGTTTCAGTAGGGTTGACCAGGAGGAGTGTTTTGTGTTGCTGGTGGTGGTGTGTCATGTTTGGGTATTAGACTTTCCTGGCTTTTAAAAACAGAGGGAAGCACTCTGTCCTTTTCTGCTCTGGAATAGTTTGTGGGTTTTGGATTTACTTACTGGGGTTTTTTCTCTCTTGCTCCTCTGTCACACTCCCCCCTCTCCATTCCTGCCCCGCTGGTTTTCACTCCCTTCTCACCCATGTTGCCATTTTGGATCATGAGAAACCCAAGATAGGGCCTGACGCTGCCTGCTGCAAAGAGGCAGCGTGCACGTGTGTCCAGAGAGTCAAGTTGTGGACGCCTTCAACAGTCCCCTGTATGAGCCATGTTAAAGGCATTTGCCAAGAGCACCATATGAATCAAAGGGCAAAGAGACCCAGCCACAGGAGGGCCAACAGAAGCCCAAAGACTGGGGGCAGTCAACGTGCCAGTCCAGTGCAGCATGTCTGCTGCAGGAAAACTGCCCTCACAGTGTCCAACAGGAAGACCCTCAAGGAAACCACCAAAGCCCTGCGGTAAAGAGCCAGCCACTGTGCAAGTGCCAAACCATCATGCTGCCGGGGTACAGTGTCCCAGGCAAGTAAGATCATTTGGGCCCTAAGGTTCCCTTCTTCGTTATCCAGAAACTGAACCTTGAGTGGAATGAAAAGCCACCTGTGCTTCTCTTTGCCTGAGATAGACTATTATTGGGGGGTAGGGGGGAGATTCAAATTAAATGAAGACTGGAGTTTTGATATTATACTGGGTGAAATTTTAATTTAACAGTTGCAGGAGAACTTTTATTACCAGGAAGTACCTAGAAAGCTATGCAACCTATCCAAACTTGTACCCCAGGGAATTATTTCACAGAACAGAATGTGGTGGGGGAGAGGTCTGTGAAAGACTAATGCTGGCTTCCACTCACTTCCCCTGAGTCCAGCTCAGCTGGCAAACAGGCCCGAAGAGCGGCATTTAGAGAGCAGAGACTGAGAGGGACCCCCGGCCCTCTCGTCTGCAACTGCTTTCAGAATGTTCTGCTTTACTGTGCTGTGGAAGGTGATGGCAATACACCACTTAATATAAGTCTTAGATATTGTAATGTGCTTTTTATTGGTATAGTCGCTCATTGGAAATAAAATAGAAGGACAGGGAAGAGCTTAAAAAGAGCAGTGAAAATGGCTCACATGGAATTTTGGCAAAATAAATCTAGGACCAACATATTTGGGGCAAACTAAAAATACAATTAAATATCACAACCTATCGTTTGTGAGAAAAAAAATTTTAAAATCATTGGAAGAATTATAATGGAATGTGGCATTTCTTACTTTGATGTGGATATTTTCAATGCTGTTTGTGTTCTTGCCTTTTAGGCCAGAACCTCAAAGTAATTTGGGGTCCTTGGGTATCACCAGGCAACATTTAATATAGTTGATGTTAAGAAAAAATTACCAAATTCAACTTGGAAATGTATTACTTACAAAGAATGTTTAAGATCAATCAGTAGGATTTTGACATTTCTTTCAGATTGGTCCTTTTTCAGAGTGGGTGATAAATTCATGAGGATAGAAGAAATAGAGTTAGTTTTAGGACAGTTTCTCACATTTGCCAGTCATTAATTTAGCATTTATAGTTTTCCAAACTGCAAAGTCCATGTTCTCTAGACTCTGACACAAGTGCTTCAGTGCAAGATGTTTATTTGGGGGTGGGGCATATCACAGGGAAGTTAGGGGAGACAGGGAAGGTAAGAAAGCCAGAACAGGATGCATTAAAACCCAAATTACCACTGTGGGTTCAGTGCTCCCTGGAGCCTCTGAGAGACTGAAGACAGCATGACTCTAGCTGGGGTCCATCCCCCACCCTGGTGGGGAGCTGCTGGGGCATGAGTGGGAGTTAACACCAGTGTTCTCATAGGCCTGTGGGTGACAAGTGTCCACGACCAGGGAGTACCTCAAGCAGTAAAGAACTGTTTGCCGCGGCAAGAACCGTGAGTTCTGAGGGGATGTGAACAGCAGAGCTACATTCTGGAGCTGGATTTGAGAGGCCAAAGGTTGCAGTGGTAAAACTAGGGTCTGAAACCAAATTGCAGTCAAACCAGCTACGCCCACTCCTCTGTGACCTTGGATAAATCATTTGACCTCTTGGCTTCTGAATCTGTAAAAAGGAAATAATAACAGTACCTAACCTCACAAAGTTGTTTTGAGGATTAAGTGGTTCAACAGAGGTAACAAGGTTAGAATGCTGTTGACATATTGCATGTGCTGTTTATTCTTATTAATTATTTGGGGCTTCAAAGAAAATTGCCAACCTGCTACCAAGAGTGTGTCTGTGGTAAACAATTACCATTTACCTGTGTTTCCTTCCCTTTCACTTAATGACATGAAGCACCTTTTGATAGTTTTATTATTTTCACTAAGAACTTAGAACCCAGAACTTACCACACCATGTGCAATATTGAACAACTCACCTCTGGAGGGGGGGGAATAAAGTTCATTCTTCGCTCACGCACATAAATGCTTATTAATATTTTGGGGGAACATTTAAACCCCTCACCTGAGCATATTTTGATAAAGTTTAGTTGATCCTCATTTCCGCCCTGAGCTAACACGATGCTCAGGCACACACCTTCACAGGGAACCCTATGGAACAAGCCTGCTTCCCACCCTTGCCTTGTCCCTTTAGTCTCCATTGTTGGTACGTCGCAGGCAAGAGGCCCCAAGTCTCGCTGGCAGTTCACATCACAGAAAACACATCTATTCTTTATATGGAATTTGAATCAAATCTGATAGGAGCAAATCATTTCTCAAAGTGGCCAAGAGGGAACAAAAGGGTTAAGAAGCCTCTATGGATGTAAGACACAAATTAAAAGCAGATATATAAGATATGACCTCCTGTTCGTAGAATGCTGTGAGTGGGTTTTTAAGATCTTTATATGCACCTTGCTTTACCAGCTTCTACTCACACACATTTGTATGTACTTCCTTCCTAAGCAGCTAGGGAAAATAGAGTTGAATGATTTAGGTCATTTTCGTTGTTCCACGAGCAACCATCTATACTGGGCCAAAGGTTCCGAAAGTGAAAAATTTAGTGTTTCACTCAAAAATTTTATAAGCCGTGCCCCTAAGTATGAAATTGCCTCAGGGAGCTGTATTTTTCCTGCTAGTTTGTCCCTAAGTATGAGTATTATTTTCAAGGGAGCCAAGAGATCACTTAACAAATCGCAGGGACTTCCTCTGATGCTAAAAAAAGAAAGAAAGAAAAAAAAAAAAGAACATCCATTTACTGTTCTTTCCTGATTTGAAGAAGTTCAATAAAATCTTTTATGCATGCTATTTATTTTCCTAGACATTTAAATTTTTCATGCAGGCCTGGCATGCTCAATAATTCAGGTATAGCTTAAAATGGCCACATTTTACTTTCCATGGATTATCCTCAGGGACTGAGGGTTTAAAAGAATGACAGCCGTAAAAAATCCCAGGCCTGCCTTCAGCCGCGCACACTGAATACTATCTTTTCCAAAAAGTAACCTCTGCCTGCTCCACAGGAAGCATCATCCGTCATTGTAAATCATGGCATTCTGCTTGGCTAACTTTAGAGCAATGGGGCCATCTAGACTCCAACCAGGGAAGTGCTGAAGCAAACAAAACAAAACAAAACAAAAGCCCTCCTGGGATTCATTTCTAGGGGATTCTTGAGATCTGGGTGTTGTGAGTGGGAAAAGACACGTCGGAGACTCTTCTGCAGGTGAGTAAGATGACTCGGTTGCACCATGACTTTCTCCCATGAAGGACGTTACATATTAAATTTTAAATATTTATAATTATTTAAACACCTTGAGTGTTAAAAATGATCATTTATCAGTATGTTATAAAATAGATATTTTCTTATTTTACATTAAAGTGTTTTATTCAGCCTAAAAGTTAACTTTTCTTTAGACTTTAAAAGACAAAACATTTTGGTGGGACGCTAGAAGTATTGTGGGCCCTCAGCACCGTGCTTTGGGGGTAAGTCCATCCTGTTTGCAACAAAGAGAAGTTGCAGTTTATTAATTCCAGAGACACTGCCTCTCTTGTACTTTCAGAATGTGCCGAAAGGTATTCAAACATGCTAAAGGACTCACTATATTACTTTGCATTTTGTGCACTTGTTTCATATTTTAATGTTTCTTGCAATGTGTCAACATACTGGGTGACACATGTACCATGGTAGTAGTGGTCCTTTTGTTCCCCAAATGCCTTCATTGAGTTGATGATACTTCTTACACATGCAGCAACTTGAATTGGAAAGGGATATAGCACTTGAGGCCTGATGAGGAAAAAATTATCATTCCTCTCAGCACCATCCCTGGCCTGGCTGTCTACCTTCCCTCCCCACCCAGCCACACATCAAGAGGTGAGTCCTTATACCCTGCCTTGGAAGCCACACAGCAGCAATTCTGCTGTGCTCTTGGTTAAAGCAGTCACAAGGCTACTCACATCACGGCAGGGTCACATCGCAGAAGAGCATGCAGGACAGGAGATATCGGTGTTGGACACCTTTGGAGAATGCAATCTGCCAAACACCCCCCCCCCCCAAGGATTAATAGAGGGTTGGGATCACTTCTGAAGAGAAGTGGGTGGCAAGGTCGTGAACAAGAAGAAAGGGCCTTTTGCAACCTTTCTGGTTGTGCCACAATCATCCCTGTTTTTTTAAGGAACAGGGAAACACACCCAGTATGCTCAGGTGATGGAGATTATTGTCAAGGTGTTTGCCGAGGAGCCAGGAAAACAGAATTGACAGAGTATGGCTGGTATGTCCTTCTCAGCCAGCTGAAAGGAGATGTGAAATGTCATTTAGGGGGCTTGTATTGTGCTGTTCAAAGCCTCAGACATCAGTTGTTCCCTTCAAAAGCTCTGACATCTGGCTGCTTTAGGGGCACTCTGTCACACCGCTTCTCTTGCCTTTGCCAGTGGTCTTGCTCCATGCTTCTCTCCTCTCTGTGGCTTAGACCTCCTATGGCTTCTAGAATATTGTCTTGGTCAAGTCTCCATCACTGCTCTAGTACACTGTGTTCACTGGTGGTGGGTACCTCAGTGCTTCCAAATGTCTTCCTGGAAGAAGCTTTCCTCCAAGTAACTTTGAGTTTATCAGTGATGCTGGGGCACTGAGAGGACGGTGAGACAGGGACTGACTCTCTATCTATGCTTATTTCAAGGGTCTTGCCATAGCAGTTTCTGTTAGCAATCAGTTTGGGTCTGAAATTTTAGAAGATGGATTTGGAAGAGGTTAAATTAAATCCTACTGTGAATCAAATCACCTATCACTGGCATGGCTTTAGAAAGAAGTTCTTTTCCCAACTGACTCCTACCAACGGGGATCCCAAGCCACTTGGCTCAAGATAAATACCTTTTACTGAGAAGGCTAAATCTCTAAGGGTACAACCAAAGTGCAATAACTTCTTAAGCAAAGCAACTGCCAGACTCCTTAGCATCTTCCTCCTCCCCCATCTCCATGAGAGTCTATTGTCTGCCCAACAATTGCTGTCCTTGAGCTCATTTGGCTCTCAAAGCAAAGAATCAGGCCTTTGAATGCAGTACAGACAGAACCAAGCCAGCTCCTCTGCCGGTGCCACTGTCAGTGCTCTTGGAGGTCAGGCTTCAAGTGGAGTCAATTACCACGGGGTCTTTGGCCACAGAGCAAGCCAATGCATCAAACTGGAAATTTCTATAGCACCTTTAGACCCTAGGTCTCCAGTACCAAAGTAAAGCACAGCTTGCCTCACATAAGGGAGCATACATTATCACCCCAGGATGGCCAGTGACCTCAGAAACGTGCATAGATGTGCTGTGGAGCAAACATCTGACCTCCTTTGTATCGACAGGTCTAGGCTGCACCTTTATCTGCCAGGCAGCCAAAAACATACATTCATGGAGATCAGGAGGGAACAAAGGGGAGCCTAGAGAAAGCTGTCTGATGCTTAGATCTACAATTTTTGTTCACCTTGCACAGAGAAATGAAATTTTAAGAGGCTGAATTTTCCTGGTCATAATCTCTTAGAATCTAATACACATGAGAATTTTTGACATGGACAGATATCAAAGTCTGTGGCAAGCATAATCATTCAGGGCATACCTATATATTTTTAGAAGTGTAAATCTTTATGTACATATGTATTTTATCCCTAATACCTTAGTTTTTTCTGCTAAAAGGCTCTACATTTTATAACATTACTTCATCTGTGAACACTAGTACCAAGATTTGACCATCAGGAATCACAAAGACTTCATATTTAAGAATGGGGACAATCTTGCAGAGAAAAAATAAATGTCCAGAATCTGTATTTTTCCAAAGAAAGCTAATTATTAGATAAGGATAAATCTTGGTTTTCCCCGCTAGGGAGTGGATTCTGGCCAGTTAATACATGTAATATCACTCCTGGTCTCTCCTTTGCAAAACTTGATGTTTGGCTTCTGGATAGTGTCAGGAAACGGAAGTAACAAATAGTCTTTATTAATAAAGAACCGGCTTTTCCCGAGGGAGATTTTAATCATGTGTTAACACGTGGTCCTTTTAAAGGAATTTCTAGGGGTTGGGGAATTTCCAATCCCAACCTCTGTTAACCTGCAGATTGAGCAAGACACACATCTGTGCTTTAATTGCACAGTATTTCGAATCAAAACAAACAAGTCCTTCCATGGAAAAGGGTATGCTCTCCTGGTCAGGATTTTGGCTCAAGTTACCTTATGCATTGTTGGGTACCTCTTCTCTCCTGACCTGAAGGTGGCCGTCTCCTGGCGTCTCCCGGTGTCAAGATCTTCTGCAGCTGTATATGCTGCAGTCACAAATCATAACCACTAGATGGCGCGAGGGGACTGAGTTGGGGCCCGGCAGCGGCTCCTTTCTCCTTACACGGGGAGGAACACTTTTGTTTCTCTGCTTTTTCTTCCTGCCCCTTTGTTTGACTTCACCATTTTCTATCTTGCTTTTTCCTCGCTGAGTTTACGTGGCTTTCTTTTCAGCACCTCCGTTCAAGGAAAGCCGGTCTTGTCTGGTCTCAGCCCGCGCGGCTTGGGAGTACACAGGGCTCTATCGATTGCCCTGGCTCTCCGGTGCCAGCAGCTCCACTGCCCACGGCAAGCATTCGCTCCCAGATCTTCGCACAATTCTTTTCAAATGTCACTCAACCCTGGTCAAGGTATCCATACCTCATAATGGGCTCACTGCGCTGCTCTGCATAACTTAGGGGTGGTGCAATTAGCAGGTATTGACAAACAAACAAATAAAAGGCAGCTTTAGACTATGTGAATGAGAATATAATAACCTTGTGATGTGTGTGTGTCGCGGGGGGGGGGGGGGGGGGGCGCGGGGGGGGGGGGGGGGGAGGCAGAGCCAGGGAGGCTCTGTTGAGGGAATGCAGACCAAATAAGTCCCAGACCTGCCTTGTCTCCATTGTACTGGAATTGGCCTTTCACCGAGAATGGAACTCTCGGTGGAAGCAGACTGCTGTGATAGTTTTTTTTTTTTTAAAGACATTCTAAAGAGCACATAAGTTTTAGCTTGTAAATGACTTAATAATTTGAGAAACCAAACCAAATGCTGAACCCCAGCCTGCAGAGGTTCGCCACCCCAGTGGAGAGCAGCAGGGAATGATTCCTAGAACTGGTCTGGCAGTGGGAGTGGGGTCTCCCAGACCTCTTTTCACAACAATTAGAAGTCTATGTTCCCCTTGAGGCCGAGGAGCAATGCCCATGAATGTTAATGGCATTTGTGCTCACGAAGAACAAGATTGGGGGAGACCAGGGGCTGAATTCCCAATGGGGGTGCTTGCATGCTAGCAGAAGAGAGAGCCATCCCTCTTCCCGTTGGACCTGCCAGAGCATCAGGGAGGCTCCAAATCAGAAAGGATCTTAGCAGGCGGCTTTCATCAGCACCTCCAGCCTCCAGCCTCCAGCCTCCAGCTTCCAGCCTCCACCCAGGTGAGGAATTCCAGCCCCATGGCCACCCAGCCCCTGCTTCAAATCTGGTGAAGACAGACTCCTGGGCCTCTGGCCAAAAAATTCCCTGTGCAGAGAGTGGCGAAGCTCCCTTGGCTGCGTTTACATCCCAACTGTGCTGAGTTTCTAGCTAAGTCTAGTTTCCTCCTCTGTAAAATGGGGATAATAATGGTGCCTACTTCATGGGGTTATTCTGAAGATCAAATGGAATAATGAAAGTCAAGTGTTTAGTGCATTATTTGGCCCATATAAAGTGCATGCAAGTGATTATTAGTCATTTGGGCCTGTATTGGCAGCTATTTTTCGTATCACGCAGAATCTAGTTTTCAGGAAACACACCTCAGTGCCACGACTGAAACATTTCATAATGAAAACCCAAGCAGGTGTGAAAGGAAAATCTCTGCCCTTCCAAACCTGCCCTTCCTGCTCCCCCATCCCACCCCAAGTAACACACAGACACGGGGTAAATTAGGCCAGGATGGGCCGAGTTTCTCGTCTGGCCTCTTTTTTTTTCCTCAGGGGTGGCAGTTGATTCATGACTCTGAGGGGAGAGCCCGCCAAACTCAGTTGTTTCAGCTGACCTTCCCTGTGAGTTTTCAGGTTGAAGTGAAATCCAATGGGGTATGAACTGAAACTCAGGAATATCTTCTGAAAGCCCAGCACGCCGAGCTCAGTAAGGGATCAAACCAAACCTCCCTCCCTCATCTCCTGGAGCTCACAAAGAGCATGCCACTTCTGAGCCCCACAAGGAGGGCCTGTAGCACCTGGCCGGGAGCAATGGGCCAGAGAATCCCTGCTCACCCCGGGGAGCTGGCCCTGTGCCAGCACCCGCAGCAGCAAGGCAGGCTTTTGTCCTGGGGAGTCTAAGGAGCTGGTTACAGAGGAAAGTGAGGCTTTGCTGGAAGGCTTACGAAACATAGCCCGGCCTTCCACAGCTGGGAAGCAGCGTCTCTCTTTTTGCAAACTACTGGTACCTTCTAAACTGAAATGCTTTAGCAAATTGAGAGTTTGGGTCAGGGCATGAAGGTTCTAGAAGCTTTTCTTTTAAAGGAAAATGTTAGTGTTTGAAAAGCCAGTATGATCTCTAGAAGATTTCAAAATGATGTTTTTCACACAGAACTAGAGTGTGAGAAGTTGAAGAGAGAAATTTCTGGTCAGGGTAGGGGGTTAAAATCGTGAGCTTTGGAAACGGACAGACCTGAACATGAATCCTGGCTTACATTCTTCATAGCTGAGTGACCTTGAGAAAGTTGCTGAATCTCTCTAAGGCTCTACTTGTTCCATTTCTCTGCCCGCTCTTCACCTCACCCTGCCTAGCCCAACATGTTCTGTACTTCATCTACAGGGAGGACTACAGTGAGTTGTAATAATTATGACCAGCAAAATTAATTGAGCAGAGTGCTCAACATCTGTAATTTCATTTAATGCTCAGAACACTTTTATCAGGTAGGGTGATTGACATTTGACCAGTGACAAAATAGAGATTTAGGGAGGTTGCCAAAGACTTAGAATGGCCTTTCTAAATAATTACCAGTCAAGTTATGTTAGTCCTTGGTTTAAAATCCTACCAAAGATATATCTGTAGGATTATATACAATTTGTTAGCATAGTACACACAACTTTCACACTGCAGCCCTTCATTAGAAGGCATTTACTTAACCAGTGTCATCTTTCTAAGACTTGCAGCCCACCCTCTGCCCAATTCTCATGCCCTGGAGGCTTTGCACATACTGTTTCCTCTTCCTTTCCCTCCTTCTCAGTATGGCAAATCCTCATTATCCTTCCACCTGTGGCTCAGGTAGCCCCTTATGCCAAGAGTAACCCTCCCAAAGCAAGGGTAAATGCCCTCTATGGTGTCTCTACACAATTGCTATATGAAAACAATGAATTTATTGAATAAAGAAATACGAAGTTGGCTATTTCACATTACCAATCAAACTGGTTAGTTTTCAGTTTTGAGATTACGCTTTTTTTCTTATACAAAAAGGGAATCACTTTTGTTAATTTAGGGGAAAAAATCATCCATTATGTATCAGCCATAATGGCCAACAGCTGAAATTTCTCATTCACGGCCCCATTAAACATAAGAGTAAAGAAACAAATAAATACTAGGAATAAATGCATTTGGAGAAACTCTAAAAATATTGCTGAACAATAAGAGAACATAGAAACCATTTATATAGTCAAAGCTATCAGAAAGAACACTTCAGTTTTGAAATGATGAATGTTGCTTTGTCTTAGAGGAGAGGGTGCTGTGCATAGATGAAAACTTGGGAAGGAATGTTGGAATTCTTTTCTATATATGTTTTAACTGCCATTATTTTACAACTGAATAACTTTGGACAAATTATGCAATCCAATTTTGTATTACATGGGTCTTTTGCAATATTGTTGTGAAACTTAGCTTGTAGCAAAGTTATGAGCCCAAATTAATACTTTTATGGGTCTGCTAATGAAGGGGTTGTAGACAAAGAAGGTGAGGAAATATATATTAAAGTGACACCCTGCATTCCTTCATGATCTATGGTGAAAGCTAGTGTATGTTATGATTATTTCCATTTCATTGTGTGAGAATCAAATAAGTGAGATTATGAGTTTATGTGTGTGAGTATTCAATATTCTATTAAGAGCAATTTGAATGGCATTTACTGTTATTAATTAGTAATATTGAGAGTGCCGTATCTGGAGAAGTTACCCAAGTTCATCCGGCTTGTACATGGAGGAAGAAGGGTGGAAACTTAGAACTTCTGACTTCTATTCCAGTGTTCCCTTCAGTGTTCAACTCTTTCCATTATGGTTTAGACATGTTGAGGCCTTTGAGGATCTAATGACAGCTATATACCCTATCCCTGAAAAAACAGCCATGTGCACGGTTCCTCCTGAACATGCACAGGGCACAAACAGAAGTGCAGGCTGCATGCCATAGGCCACGGGACTTTTCCCATCC
The DNA here is from genome assembly GCF_004126475.2 of Phyllostomus discolor. Taxonomy (NCBI): domain Eukaryota; kingdom Metazoa; phylum Chordata; class Mammalia; order Chiroptera; family Phyllostomidae; genus Phyllostomus; species Phyllostomus discolor. The sequence goes on along the minus strand of NC_040905.2, from coordinate 148,637,695 downwards.
AGCCCAACCCCGCCCACAGTGCTGTCGATGCCATCATCCTTTTAAGCTCTTCACTGGAACCTAAGACTTCAAAGTTAGGTTTGAATTTAGAATTATTGGACTTTTTTAAGTTTCTCACTGGAAAGTGGTGGCTGGGGTGGAGCTGGTCCTCACCTCTCAGCTTCTAACCTTCAGCCCACTGCCTGCCCTCCCTGCTTCTCCTCCCATCTGGCTCCATGCCTCCCTGTGTGGGGCCTACTCGGCACCTGGGTTATAAAGTTCTGTCTTGTGGGTTCCACCTCTGTCTCTGCTTCTGTCCACAGCCATCCTTTGACCAGAGAGGCACAGGGTGGGCTCTTCAGGCAGGGAATTCCAGGGTTTTAGGAGAACAGTGCTCCGCAAAAGCAGGGGCAGGTTCATGGTGGGAAGGTTCCCTAGGCCTTTTGGACAGACTGTCCCATTGAGAGGGGCACAACCAGAGCAGGGCACTCAAAGGCCTGTCTGACTCTGGTCTGTCTGACGGCAGCACTGCATGTGCATGCACTCAAACAGTTCTGTGCACAATTTCTGAGGATTTGCCATCCTCCTGCAGCTCTCCCATAGATCCCAGATAAGGAACTTCTGATATTACTAAGTAGTAACAGTAAATCCCATTTGTATTGTTCTTAACAGAGTATAAAATGCTTACACACATAAGCTCATAATCTCACTTATTTGATCCCTAATTTCTTTTATTCACTCACTCATTTAAGTCATTCATTTGCTTGTCAAAAAATGTGGCGGGGGCTGGGATCACCTGGGGACTGCAACAGTGGGTCAGGACAGATCCTTTCAAAAGGCTCATCACAGAGTAGCCATATGATCCAGTAAGTTCACTCCTAGGTATACTCAGAGGAAATGAAAACATGCATTTCTTTAAAAGCTTGTAAATGAACTTTCACGTACATTACTCATAATAGCCAAGAAGTAGAAACAATCCAAATGTTTATCAGCTGATGAATGGCTAAACAAAACTCAGTATAGCCGTACAATGGAATATGATTCCACAATAAAAAGGAAAGCAGTATTGGCACACGCTACATGAATGAGTCTTGAAAGTATTATGCTGACTGAAAGAAACCAGGTGCAAAAATCCACTCGTACTATATGATTCACTTCATATGAAATGCCCAGAATAGGCAAATGTATATGGAGAGAAAGTAAATTAATGGTTTGAGCCGGGGAGGCATTGGGAAGTAACTGATATGGGTAGAGGATTTTTTTAATTTTAATTTTTTAATCTTTCAATTACAGTTGACATTCAGTAATTTTATATTAGCTTCTGGTGTACAGCATAATGGTTAGACATTTTCATAATTTATAAAGTGATCCCCCAATAAGTCTAGTGCCCACCTGACACCATACATAGTCATTACAATATCATTGACTGTATTCTCTATGCTGTATTTTATACCCCGTGACTATTTTGTAACCACCAATTTGTACTTCTTAATCTTAGAAGGGTTTTTGGGGGGAGGGATGAAAATGTTCTGGAATTAGGGTGGTGATATTAACTCAACTTCCTAAATACACTGAAAACCATTAAATGATACACTCCCAAAAGGTGAATTTTATGGTGTTTGAATTATATTTTTTTAAAAAGGGAAAAAAGAAAACAAAACAGATTTTATCTTGATCTTCAGTAGCCTGCAGTCTGACTTTATGGAGGCCTCTGCATCTATCAGGGAGAGTTTCAAGATGGGGTGGCTGGGCCCCAAAGCAGGCCCATCATTTTCTCTACCCCCTGCCACCCGACAAGCCAGTGAAGAACTTGGCAAAACAGCAGTAGATGGCTTCATTTCCCTGTGTCAGTTTTCCCCGTTGGCCTACTTAGTCCTGTCTCTCCGCACTCTCGCCCCCACCCTCTGTGCTGCACCTCACCCAAATGTGCCCACCCCGCCAGGCCCCTGAGTCCCAGGATCCACTTCCCCCTCCTAGGGCCAGCAGCCTGGGGGCCCCTGTCTGAGCTCCTCAGTCGCCTGCGCTGCCTGCTGGGCTGCATCAGCAGCAGAGGCCAAACAAGCAGCCGGCACATCCTGCCTAATCTAAGTGGTAATTTCCTTTGGGGATTTCACTCAAGTGCAGTCCTGGGAAAATTGTGGCAAAGAGCTTACTGAGAGGAAATGTTACCCTGGACTTCCCGGAGAGTTTTAAAGACAGGGAACTTTCTCTTTTGCTTGATTCTCATCAAGCCTCTTAAGAGTGGTTAATTAACTAAGGCCAGGAGGAGGAGATTTTCCTGGGGGTGTGGTGTGTGGAGTGTTGACCCTGAAAAGGAATACCTGCCAAGGACTCCTTGTGTTGAATAGGCTCAAATTCATAACTGCAGTCTAGTAGCTATTGCTGGCAGGGGTTTCTCTTACACTCTGCATTTCAGGGAAACATCACAAACTAACCTACCAGCTTCCAGCACTAGGAACTGACCCACTCTCTGAACTGACCCTTATAAAGGAGTTCCTGGAATCATATTTTGACCAATAGGCTGGCAGCTTCTCCCTGCAATTGGAGCTGCCCAGATGCATCATCATTTGCTTTACTGACCAATCAGAGCTGCTCTAAAAGTACCAATCAGAATGCATGATTTTGACTAGTCAGGACAGTACTATTTGGATCTATCAAACTGTACAAATTTGGATTTCTCATTTGCATAAAAGTGGACCAATCAGAGACCAGGGCAGGCACCTTTCCCTATAGAAGAGGGGCCTCCCTTTGTCTCAGGGGAGTGTACTCTCTCGGTTTAACTGTATATCTGATTAAGGTTTCTCCAGTTTCTGTACCCCAGATTGGGGACTCCTGTTGTTATTGGATTGGGGACAGCAGCATTTTGTTGACAGTAGGACAGAGAAAACGGAGAAAAGGAGGAGGGGATAGTGAAAGAGAAGATTTTAAATGTGGAAGTTTGGGGTTGAAGAAACAACACTGGCAGGGATCTCAGAGATGTGAGATTTAGTCATCCTAGTGGTCCTGGAATTTGTTTTCCCTGGTGGTAAATGGTGTTGGTTCCCCTTTTTGCCATGGTGGTGGGGTAGGGACAGGGTCCAGTGAAAAACGTTTCTCAATGTTGGGCCAAAGGCTACTTGCATCTGCATCACTTGTGTTGCTTATGAAAATAGATTCCCAGCCTCCACACTGACCTCTGCTGTACTGGAAACCAAGCAGGGCAAGATGAGGGTTCTAGCACCAGAATGTGTATTTTCAATTTTACGCTATGGTTACCAAGCAAACTGAAGTTTATGAGGCTCTGGTGGGCACCAAGTCCTCTCTACTGAAGATTTTAGTTCTGGATAGGCTGAGGGTCACTCAAGAGGGTCTGAAGGAACTAAAAGAGAAAAAAGAAAAAAGCTGCACTTAAGGGCAGCAGCGTTGAGTGGGACTGGGTAGTGAGTGCAAACTAATGACCTATTCTATTAATAGAAATTAGAAAATAAAGCAAAATTGCCACCAGACATACCCTCCCGCCCCACCCCCGCATCCTCCTAATCTGTCACCACGACACTCACTCACTTGCTCTGAGTGCAACTTCACACTGGATGAAGGGTTAATACCTCCCCGCCCCCCTTTAGCTATGTTGTGGTATTTAAGATGATGTATTATAAACTTTGAAAGCAGGTGAATGTAATCAATTATGGCATATTTGAGTCAAAGAATTTATTTGGGTATTTCAGATTAAGTACACAGATTCTCTAAAGCAGTCCTTCTCAACCTTTTGTAACTTCCAATTTTTCTCTCAAGAAATTTCTGAGCAAAGTATTCATTTCTTTTTTAAAAGTTTCTCATACATAAAGTAATGTTACAACACTAAACATAATTTTTCAAATCCATGCATATCCCCACCTGAGAATTCCTGCCATCCTGCCACGCTCTCTTTCATCCCCCTCCCCCTGCTGTAACACCTGGGCCATTCTAATAGCCTTGCTGCTCCCCCAGCTCCCCTCTCTTGCTGCTTTCCTGCTTCCTCCTAGCTTTGCCTACCATGCCTACTCGTCATGAGACAAGGGTGCAGGGCTAATTTTGTCTGATTAGCAGCCCTTGTACTTGAAGTCAGGCCTGGCATATTGTCTGTCCAGCGCATGGCTGTGCAGATGGCATGGGAGGCTAATAAATCCAGCTTGCTCCCCTTGTTGGCTTGACCAGAGCTGTCCTAACTGTTCTTCTGCAAGGTCCTCCTGGTGTCTGATGTGTGTCCCAGTGTGAGGAGCCTATAGGAGGGTTGTCACCAAGTTAAACCTTGGCGAGGAGGTCATGGAGATAGACATGTACACCCCACACCGCTGGCTGAGGCCAACACAACCCATCACCCTGAGCCCTTGAGGCAACATCTGGATGGGAGGTAACAGGAGATTAAGAGGAGAAAAAGCTTTACTCTCAGAAAGGAGTATTTAATAAGTGCCTTCAAATTTTTCAGAAAGAAATTTTGAAACCTAAGGCTGCAAGTAACCACAAACTGTTTTAAAAGGAGTTCATCTGAGTATCAGGGTCAATGTTTACAACTCATTGTTCAAACTTCAGTTTAAGCTCTAATGTTAAGTTTAACAGTAAATGAAGCTGACACCATGAGAAAAGTTAGAGCGACTGTGGTGTTGAGATCACACTAGCCTGTGTTCCCATTCTTCAGATTTCCTAGGGCTCCTTAATTATTTCACTTTGTATTCATCAGGAAGACTTCTGGGCCACATTGTCTGGTGTGTGCTATTAGTTGTCTTCTTTTTAAAATTAGGCAGCTGACAAAGTACAAATGATGAAAAGGCTGGGAGTGGGGGTCTCTGATGAAGAGGTTTGTATATTATCGAAAGTTGCAAAGATACCAGTTGTAGAACCGAAAATGGTAATAAAAATATAAAACTCTTGGAAGAAGGGGAAGTTTAGAATAAATGAGCTAAACCTTCCTTTTTCATATTAAGGTGTCTATTGATATTATCTCAAGTTGATGAATGGAGAAAAAGAGGTTAAGCCTCTTATCTGGATTTATGGGGGTAACTGCTAAAGGAACTGAAAACAAACAGCGGAAAGAGGTGGGCTGTGGGGCGTGGGCTGGGGGTGGAGGCAGAGTGCAGAGGGGCAAGAAGCTGCTGCTCTTCACCTTAAGCTTTTCTATTCTTGTTGAGTGGTTCCCTTGCACATGCATTGTTTTAGTAGATTTTTTTAAAGCAAAAACCCAAAAAGTTAGGAGAGAGAAAGGAAAACATGATGGGAACATAAAGTTAAGTGAAGAGTTAGGTTTAAAAACACACACACCATGTCAATCCCCACATTTGTCACAGCTGGGCCACACATTTGTCTCCGAG